>NC_139323.1:8677500-9927500 GCF_056507025.1 Lutjanus erythropterus | reverse complement strand
GGTCAGCAGAGGAACTATGATTATTTTTTTCTCTAATCTTTGACATTTTCACTTTTTAATACCAGTCCGATCTAGAGCTGTAACATAAATTGTTTATGCATTTCTCAAGAACAGTTTCAAAACATTCAATGGTTACTGGTTCCAAAGGTGAGAATTTCTTGGTCTCACATTGCACTTAAACTAAACGTCTTTGGAGTTAAGACTGATGACTGGACAAAACAAGATATTTGAACAGTCACCTTGGAGTCTGAGAAACTTTAAATTTAATTTGAATAGTTTTATGATGTTTTATAGACAGATACAGAGAGAGAGAATAATGAATTCATAATGAAAATAAATGATAGTTGCAGCCCTTGTCTGATGGAAAAATCCCATCACACAGATAGATGGTGCGGACTGAGAAATCGTTTTTCAGTGTCAACATAACATACGGAATAAACACAAACACAACAAAAATACTGAGGAAAAACTCAAAGAATTAGAAATATAAATTTACACTCACTCACATTCACACTTAGTATGGGAACTTTTGACATATCAGACGAAGCCCTGGATACATGGTACATACATGCACAACATTTGATCAATTGGTGTCAATTTGGCTGCGACTTTGAGATTAGCTAGTGTAAATCACAAGTTTCATCACGATAAGATTCTCTGGACAATGATGCAATATTAGCCGATATCACAAAGTCTGCCTCGATATGATTTTGAATCGATTCAATTTAGGGATCTGTGATCAACATTATGTATGTTTATGTTAACTCACAAAAAGTAAATAAATTATGATTAAACATGACTGAACTCTTCCAGACAATTATGACACAGACATGCCATGTGATCTTCAAAATAAAGCTGTATCTTAAAGATAATGATGCAGATCGATATTTTCACTTAACATCGATAATAATGTATTGATTTATCGATCTAGATCGATGTATTGTTACAGTTAGCTAGCATGCTGGCTGAGGAGGAAGAGCAAATGTGGTTGATGGCGACCCTATGGTGAAAACCAACTGCATTTCTGTTATTTGGAACTATTCTGGATTCAGGAGAGATGTCTACAAACACAGGTACTGTGTAAAACATAATGGACAGCTGAAGTCCATCACCACCTGCACTATAACCATGAAGAACAATTCACAAACAGCCAAATTACAAAACAACAAATGTAAAAACATCAGAAAGTCATAGGAATTACACAGCTACAATCCACACTTCAGTATTTGTTTATTTATTGCAAGTTATATTGTCACACAATATAGAACAATCTTATTACGCATCGCAGATTTTCCTGATATCATGCAGAGCTAATATGCACCCAATCTCAACAGTTGCACGTGGACTTATAATGAGGGATCACATGCATAACAATCATTGTACCACTATTCTATCTGAATGATTCACTGCTGAATTGTGTTGCAAATAGGACTGGCGCACCTGGAAAAGTGTGTAGCACATGAAAAAAACCTGCAAAAACAATCACTGTTCTTCTTTTCACGCATGAGTGGCATGAAATAATTAACAAAATATGGAGCAAACAAAAGAAATTCAGAACTAATCACCCCTGAGTCACTGTTTGCCTGAGACACTTCTCATCATCCCTCCATGAAGTTCTCTGTGAGAGACGCCCCACCACTAGCCCCGTTTCTCGACATGTCCTAGTTAGGCCTGGTATTTCTGCCTATGGCTCAGAGCTGTGCTCCAGTTTCCCCCCCTCAGAAAGCCAAAGGCAGCATCGCACCACTCCAACATGGATCACAGTGAACAGTGAGCCCTCCTCCCAGTACGGAGAAATACAAGATGACTCACAGCAGGGTCAGCTCCATGAGCATCACTGTACTGTGCACATGCAAGGTAGCCTGAGTGAAGGGAGACAATGTGCTGCAGGGTATAAATTCAATAACCTGTAATGTGTCTAAATGTTGTCCACAAATAGAGAAAATAAAACCTGATCACTGGCTACAGTGCATTTTAACTAGTCAGGAAAAGAAATCTTGAAAATTGTAGGCTTTCATTGTACTGTACACACTAGTCTTTACTTACGTAAGTCTGCACACCGGTGCCTGGCAACCTCTCAGTGATGACAAGACTCCAGGAAGTCATAGAAGAAATTGTTCTACCATGTAACTCCCTGTTAAACTTTATTTTTTACATTTTTGTTTCTACATATTAAACAAACTAGATTTAATGTATTAAATTAGTGAGCCCTAGAGGTGCTGGAAGACCAATTTTTAGAGATGCACAATATGGATTTTTTGCCAATAGACAATATTTTACAACTCATTTTTGCAGATTAATGATGCCCGTATTTTTGTCCATCTATTTGCAGAAAACATCAAGTGTCTTCTGTAGTGGAATTAACTATGCCTGCTCTTATCTTGATAGCCCTCTGGCAGATGCAGACACAAAATACAATGACATACTCATGTCACTTGCACATAATTAAAGTGTTGTTTCATCGTCCTTTCATATTGACAGAAATATTTGTTTCGAGCAAATGCTAATTACAACTGGACAATTAATTGCCATTTCACCCAAATCACCACTGCTGCCTCTGGCCTACTTAAAGTGTCAAATCGCAAGAGGTATGGTATGGTATAGATACCTGCATCCACAAAAATCACACCATAATTATACTGATGTTTTTTGTTTGTTTGTTTTTTTCAATCATGATATAAAAATGATAATTTCCTCTAATATTGCAAATCACATCGCAACTGCAATATCTATTTTTTCAAAATCATTTAGCCTTAATACCAATTTTCCATTTTAAAGCCAGATGATGCGCAAATATTATTATTATCCCTACTGATTTTTTTTTAACTTTTGGACGAAGCAAGGAGTCAGCTCTCATCACCTTTAAGTAACAGGTGCGCCTGAAGTGCAAGCCTTGGCAGCATACATACCTTTTTTCCCTGGGTCGGGTTGACTGATCACATATAACGTCTTGCTCATTTTTGTATGATAGAGATAATTATTTAATCCTTGTTTTTCTGGCTCTCAATAAACACACAGACACAAACATGCTCCAGCTGTAATGCTGACTGATTTGTTGAAGACAATTTGCAGATCTTTTGAGATTTATTAGGCTTTACAATTCTAATAATAATTCTTTACTTAACTCATTTCACTAATCCACACTCCTGTGTGGGAAAATACACAAATGTTTTGTGATTGTGGAGACATGTGTGAGCACCGCAGCCAAACGTGCCATTTGGTATTTTGTGCAGACGGACCTACTACACTACAGACTTAACACTTCAACCAGGTTTTTGCAGGTCTGTGGCACAAGTGATTTCAACTACAATGAGCCACACACAAGATACAAAACACACCTGGCCACACCTTCATGTTTAGACCTTCCGCCCATGGGCGCAAATTTATGTGCTATCTTGCAAACGTGTGGAAAATGACAACTATGCCAGTGTAACATGGCAATGACACTTGTGTCACCTGCACCATCTGCTGTACCCCGGGTGTAAGACGGGGTCCGTCATGTGAGTCTTGATGGTGAAGATTTATTCAAAAGGAATTAAGTTTAAAATTAAGTCTTGTTTAGTTGATTGACATGTCTTGGTTTATTTCACTCACTGTTTGCTTGTCTCACTTCAGTTTCATCCAGGTTCTAGTTACTATTTGCCAAAAAGCAGTATACCTAAATCCAGGCTTCAAAACATCCTTTTGGGAACTGATTGTTGACAGCACAGACACAACAAAATGTTTTTCTACAGCCTATGAACTACACACACCAGCTGCCAGCAAACACACACCTAAAGAAGGTGGAGAAAGCAGTGATTTGTCAGACGAATAAGGAGGTGCAGCACTACTTCACAGGACTTCACCAGGGCCAACAGCAATGATTTGCTCCTAAGAGTTGTGAAGGGCAGGGAAGTGGGTCCTCACATAGAGCACACCCATCATCCCCACCTTCACTAATGCCACCCAATCTACCCAACCTCACAGCCTCAGAGACCAAAGTCAACCCGTTAGAATTCTTTGCTCCAGTTCACAGAACATTACATCGTCTTTTCAGTCAGTTTGGGTTATTTCTGCTTCAAGTACAAACCACAGAAAGCATTACAGTCAAAAAGAGATCCTGAAAACATACATTGTAAAACCAATAATACCACACTTGTGTTCACATTGATCTCTCATTTGTTCAAGTAACTTTTGCAGTTTATTATGCGTGCATGTTCTTGTCGGAGAGATCAGTGCAGCACACCAGCTGCTCTCAACCTTTTTATGTTACATTTTATTTTAAGCTCTTTAGGAATTCCCATGCGGCGATGGACTGTGAGGCTCATTTGTGTGGGAGAGAAAGCAAGCTGGGTAAATTGTTATTTACTATGAACATGCTGTCCCTCCCCCACGACCACAAACAAGACTACCTATTTGATACATCCAGGTAAAAGGTACAGTATCTATTTCCAAAACTGTCCAGAGAAACAGAACAAACTGATACAAAAGAATGACGCAGAACATATACAACTACCTAATTTGATCTATTACGTGTACATACCAGCCTTGTTTTTTCCAGCTGAACTGTATCCTGGAGTGTTAACTTCCTTGGTGTGGTTCGTTTCACTACACTTGAACTCTGGTGTGGATCAAACAACAGTTCTTTGGTCTGCCTCGAAAAGGCGGTCTTGAACCACTGTCAAGTGAACTTGGGAGCTGCTCATTTCTGGTATGAACACCATTCAAACCAATCACAGAAATGTAGAATTATATGAGTCATTTTATTGGTTAAAAAGGTTTTCTGATTCTGTTTTGGTGACTAGTGAACTAGTAGCATGTTTGCACAGTCAAAATTGTGTTTAGAGAGATCACTAAGATCTTGACCACCAAAATCTAATCAGTTCATCGAGTCCAAGTGGAGGCTTGTACTAAGTTTGAAGAAATTCCCTGAAAGCATTCCTGAAATGTCGCCTTCATGAGAATGGGACGGATATGAGGTCACAGTGATCTCTGCCTTTGAGCATCAAATTCTAATCATGTCATCCTTGAGTCCAAGTGGTCATTTGTGCCTAGTCTGTCAAGACCTTCTTGAGATATCACCTTCACAGGAATGGGATAATCTGAAGACATAATGCCTGTGGCTTTGGCTGTTGCCAGCATGGAGCCAGAAAAAAGGTTTTTCAAGGTTTTTCAAAAAATGTGAATGACACATTCAGCATACAGTCATGAATGTACACCAAAAAAATTAAGTTGATCAGTCCAGTAGTATTCAGTATTAGCAGCGGAAAAGCCGCTCACTCACTCACACACGCATAATTGAATGACATTTCCACTACCTGACTTGTGTTTAAAATTTCTGGAAGTTTTGCCTTTGTGAACACAAACCACCCCACTTGGAAAATTGAAAGACCTACTATCATCCTAGTTGATTCAGGAACTGGACCTTTAGGTGTGAACCTGCCCTGAGTTATTCAAGAGAATCTGCTGCTTCACTGCTCTTTACACTTCTGGCCACACCCAAATAAGTAACACCACTGCACGTGTTTTGCCTTTGAAAACATCTGACAGAACATCTGCTGTGACATCAATAAAGTCGTGAGTAGATCCCCAAAGTGGAGACACTGAGACATCAGTTTTATAACCATGTAAATGGCACCCACTTGAAATCATAAAAGGCATATAATTAATTACTAAGTTATTCATTGTTCGTAATCTTGATTAAAGCAGTCATCTTGTGTGTTTTCCAAGGAGCAATTAGTCAGTGGAGGACGCAGTTATGCCTGAGCTGTGTAACACTCCTTCCTCCATCATGCCGTCATATTTCTCATCCAGTTTAAAGAGCACGCTGCCAAACCACAACACTGAACCCAGCATTAAGGGCATCAGTTTTGTGTCAAAGACTTGCTGATCAAATTGCAGAGATCCCATGTTCTGTCATTATTTAGGCTGTCCAAATAAGGGGATCAAACATGAACTGCTTGGCTGTGTGACATTTATTAATAACATGCTGGTGGATCTCTGGGATGATGAATGCTTCCAGTGGAAAGCAAACAAAGACTTCAGTTGGTAGCAGGAAAATTACCTCAGACAGAACACCAAAGAACGGACTGTAAATGTGTTTTTGTTGCAACTCTAACTTGTCCTCAGTTGTCCAGGTGAATGATGCCAAATTTGAGGTGATATCTTCACTTTTTCATAAAAGCATGGAACTTGCCACACTTGCACAATTCAGGGCCCTGAAGATCTGCAGAATTGGAGCCATCACAAAAACGCCTTGTGGTGGCCATGGCAGCCACTCTTTTTCACCAAAATCAAATTATTAGGGGTGTCAGAATTTCAATTTAAAATCAAAAATAGATTGAAAGGTGCTTTCAGGTTCAATAATCAAAATCAAAGGCAGAGTCAGCGATTCTCCAAGAATTTATTTTTTCTCCCCACCCTCACTGCAGTGTTCTTTACAAACTTTACAAACTTTACAAATCAAGACTCGATAATCTAACAATGGCATAGCCATCAACACAGTTTGAAATTGAAAAGTTGAAACCTTGACCCTAAAATCAAACGACAAATCAAAGTGTGGATCTGGAGAATCATGACACCCCTATGAATTCTGCATTATATTTCCTGAATCAAACATGATAACACAGAAAAAGTGATGTCTATATCTATAATTTAATTACCAAGTATTACAGTGATACCATATGCAGCATTATCATTTACTGTTCAGCCTTTTGTTCATTAACCCTGAAAAAACAGTGATGACAAAGAGTAGAACAATATTCCCAATTTCTGAAAATGTTCAGGGCCTCAAACTGTACAGGTATACCCAGTTTTTATGAAAAAGTAAACATCACCTTGCTTCACCAGACAGAAATGTCAACTCGTTACACTCCATTTCCATGGAGAATCCGTCAACTTGATGGAGAGGGTGGATTTGAAGGTCTGGACCCAGGCAACATATCACCTGGACTATAGTCGATTTCTTGATACATTCACACTCCCTGTAATGACAGAATTCTGTATTTCGGCCTGCTGAGCATCTCTCAACAGCTGGTTGCTGAACCAGCATGCAGAGGACTGCAGGTCATGTTCAACGAGACGGCAAACAAAAAGACCGCACAAGTCAGTGGAGACAACCCCTGAGGACTTGAAAACTAAAACTGGAATGAACTTTAAACTTCAGCAGCAAGAAAGTTCATTCACTTAAAAAGGGGAAATTAGAGACAAAACTGATGCTTGTGACCTTGTTTTGTAATAACATGCATGTTTGTGTAGAGCTGTTTCATGTGTATTTTGTGAGGATTTATGAATATTTATCACTGTGCAATGTGCCCTTTATTTCTTATTTATCTTTCATATGTGCTGGTATTACTAACTAAAATGGAACTTTCCATCAAACATACCATCTGTTAGACACAACAACAATATACTGCAATAAAAAATGTCTCATTACCCTACTGTGACTATATCTACCATGATATGACATGGTTAATTATTTTACTTTATTTTATTTTATTTTATCTTATTTTATAAAAGGACTGCAGAATTGTTTGTGTTTTGCTATTGCACATACATAATTCAAACATTGCATCATTCATTGCATTAACTATTAATGCCATTTGTTTTTGTACATGCTTAGGCAGTGGCTACTTTTATTTTATTTTATGAAAGAAGGAAAGCAGCAGCATTCAGTAATGTGTAAAAATGTTGCACACATCAGATGTATATTTAATAAAGGGTGTTTTAACAAAACATACATTTTTGTGGATTTTTTGTTTATTGTGGTATTATCTAACCTTGAGTTTTTGGTATCATTACCCCCTTGCAATCTTTTGTAAACAAAGCCAAAAGAATGCATTTTTTTAACCATGCATGCATTTCAATCTATAACTTCAGTCCTGTGGGGTTATTTATAGTAAAATGGATGTGGTGTTTGACTACAGAGTGGGCTGGTTCACACCGTGATATATGACTTGACAAGTGCCAACCACAGTCACAAGTCAGCCAGGGATGGACAGTGACTGGGATAAAAGCAAAAGCCAAAGAGGAACTCTGAATGAATGAATAAATAAACCAAACTGCAAGCCAGACGGGTTCACTGAATGCTGGGATGCAGCATTACAATGCAGGGCTTTACATCCATTGTTTGCATCATAATGTAGTGAACTGTAACCGGAAAGGACTTGGACAAAAAGACCACATCCAGGATGTGAGTCTCCAGTGTATCAACAGGTGGGCTGGACCTGACAGTCTGCATTGGACAATGCTTCAGAATTAGACTTGAAATAGCCTTCGTCTATCAGGGGACCATGACGACTTTAACATTCAGACAGGAAACGTGTGTCCCCTCTACGTCCCTCTGTCTTTCTCTCTCTGGCTCCTGATAGGACCACATAGACAAGTGCTCCACTCAAGGTGACCCATTTAATGCTAGATGTGAAAGTCCTTTTTTCCTCTCCTGTCCCAGTTTCTGTTCACTGGGTGCAAAAATAACTGTTCCCTTCAAAGGGGGCGGATAGACTTTTTTTTTTCTCCACTAAATAAATCTAGATGTTACTGACAGCCACTCAGCTTATTTAGGAGGAATAAAAATTTAAGCCTACCGCATCAATTCTATTATCTGTGGAAAAAGCGCCGTTGGTTACACAACTCAAAAAAATGGAGCTGAGGCAATGCTAAAATAAAAGATCATTAAAAAAAAGGAACATTTATGATCAAGATAGGACAAACAACAGATGACTGCAAAGTGCTGGTGACTCACTTGATGCTACACGGCAGCTCCTAAAACAGTGATGGGCTTAATAGATCTAGTCAATACACTAATTACTCACTTTTTGGATCATTGTGTGATATCTCCATTTAACAACTCAAAGTCACAGGCAAAAGCAATGCAAACACTGAGGAGTCATTTCCAGCAGATAATAGATTTATTCTCAGTGGGCAAAGTGACACAGCATTAAAGAGTAAATTATCCATGGATCACACAGAGCAGCACTGAAGAAGAACTGAAATCTTTGAGCGTAGTGTACTCCAACATCTACCCTCACACACCCTAATCAGTGACATCACAGCAGGTGTTGCTTATTTGTTTGTTGACTCTACTGATTAGCATGTAGTCAGAAATGCAAAATACAAGTTCCAGCCTATTACGGAAGTGGGACTGTGTCATGTTGTCTGGCGGGTATCTGCTGCTTGTGAGCGCTGTTGCCTGCACATGATCAGGCTTACAGAATAACATACAGAGTAGAAAACAGTGAAATACAATCTTCCTCAGCAGTCTTACATCATTCATTGGCCGCTATCATCGGCTTTAGTGATATTAATGACGTAATTTCTCCTGTGCACCAGCAGGATCAGCTAATCATCTTATTATACTAAAAGAGGCTTAATTTTCAAGGGAAACATACGTTTACATCACCAAAGAAAGTCTGAAATGTGTGTGTGCGTGTGCATGTGAATGCATGTCTGTATTGTGTGTGTGTCTAGGTCACTCACAGTCCCTCAGGTTGTGGCATGCTTGCAGCGAGATACACCCTGTCTCCTTCTCCTAGACATATTTTTTTTTTTTTTTGATAGGTCATGTAGCTCTTTCAGAGCTTATGCTAAAGGACCTCTCATGATTGCAAAGATTCACAAACCTTGAAAAACCTTGAAAAACTGATATAAAACATATAGATAACCTACATATGACCTATATTCACTGCTCACTTTGCTCTCCTCTTAACTGGCTAGTAGGACTGCAAACCATCAATGACTAAAAACAAGGCTTACCTGGTAGCAGTGTTGGGGAGTAACTAGTTACATGTAATTAAATTACAAAATAATGGTAAATGTAATTTGTTGCAGTTGAGCTGCAATGATTAATCGATTATTAATAGACTGTTTATCAATTATTAAATCAATCACCAATTACTATTTTGATAATTGATTCATGGGTTTGACATTTTCTTTAAGAAAAAAGGTCAAAATTCTCTGATTTCAGCTTCATATATTGGATCAAATTAAGAATATTTTCTGTTTCCTTACTCCTCTCTGACAGTAAACTGAATATCTGGGTTGAAGACAAAATAATACATTTGACATGTCATCTGATTGACATTTTTCACAATTTTCTGACATTTTTAAACCAACAACTACTACAAAAATCATTAGCTGCAGCCCTACATTACAGTTACTGAGACAAAAGTATGTAATTAAGTTACAGTTACTAATCAAAATGTTGGTGAATTTGGGGTGAATGTTGGCGTTACATCAACAATCTTCAGGTTGCCTTGTGGAGATCTACACTCTTCTAGTTTATATATATTTATATATTTATTTTCTATTATATTATAACTAATGGCCATGGTGACTGATCAGAATGTGTTTGTGTTTTCACATTAGTGTGTATATAACAATATGATTCAGAACAAATGTTGTGACACAAGTGTGGCTTAAAGTGCACAGTACACCATTACACTGTGTAATCCAGTTTCCATGACATGTGCTTATTATTGTATAACACGCTCATTATTCAGAATTATATTATCATCAAGATACGTACAATAAATATGCTACCACCAGCAGCCAGTTAGCAAGGCTTAGCACAAAGACAGAAATAGCTAACTTGGCGCTGCTGGGACCAGCTGACAGGCAATAACGGTACTTGTCCTGGCCAAGAAATAGTCCGGCAAATATTACTGTACAGACAAAAGAGGCTGTAAGAACCAATCAGGAGTTTTGACTTGTGTTTACTCTAACAAGAAGTAACTGGAAGTTAAGAGACAAAAGCAGAAAACGCATGAGGTAAATAGACTGTTATCTGTGACTCTCTGTCAGTAAATGTTGATTTACTATTAATAGATTATTTTGGCAGAATTTTTGAACAGTTTTTTGAAAGTTCAAAGTGAGATAGAAGAGATATTTTGGTGGTTAATTTATTCTTAATAAAATACAGAGATCAAATAGATGTAACCTTGCTAAAGTACAAATTTGATTAGTTTTATGTGAGTGTACTATTCATCAATTTAGTTGGTAGCAGAAACAGCCACAGTACCATTCAAGCTGGCACCTAAGACATGTGCTTAAGGCTGAGAGCCAAACACCATGAGAAGAGAGGATGAATTAGTGCCTGTTGATCTTACTACCAAAATACTTTAAATATGATGGTGTTTGGTGCGTTGGTCTGTGGTTTCAAATTGGCTGTATCATTCTAAAAAACACCACCGCCTTGATGGTATGTACAGCTTCACCATTGGTTGAACATGTTCACTAAGAATGGCTCCGTGTTGGCATCTGTCTTTACCGCTCAGGGGTTCTGTGAACCTGAACCATGCCAGGAAAATACAAGCTCGTGCCATACTGGAGCTGCCAGGAGCCTTCACCATAAGAAGCCAGCTTTGTGCCTGTAGAGTCCTCTTGGCATGTGCCACATATGTTCTCACTCAGTTGCTAATAATAGGATGACTGATGTGATCACCTGACGCCTTATGCGGCTCAGGAGAACACTCGCTGTGCTCTTTGCTCTCAAGTCACAAATTTGCTTGTTTACGTTCAATAACGGGGTTGACTGTGCAATGCAAGTCGTCCACAGAGTGTTATTTTCTGCAATTAGTGCTGACTTACTGCATGAGGAGGAATTGATTTGTTTACTGTAGTCAGCTGTCTGTTTTGTCTCGCATGTCAAGTAATGCATGCACATCCCTGTCAAGAGGTATTTCTATCTACAGTCAACTCAAGCTGATGTCTTTCCATTAGATTTTCATGCCAGCATCACATTAGTTTCTGTTCTCAAGGAACATTAGGGTCAGCTGTCTTCTTCCTTCTGTTCCAATCAGCTTAACTTGTACCTGGTATTACTCATAATGTGCACAACTTTTAAAGCCTCTGGAAATTTGGCTTGAATAGTAAAAATGTGTGTGTATATGATATTGAAGTCAAATTCAGCAGCCACAGAAATCTGAGTGAAAATAAATGCTCATAATTATTAGAAGTTCAAAAAACAGCTCACTTTGCTGTTTAGATCATTTCTCAAGAATGTGCAGATGTGGCAGATCACATTTTCATCTCCCCATGACTACCAGCACAGAAGGCCAGGCAATGTAGCTACTGCTGTGGATGGGGCCACAGCAACATTAAAAAATCAATATCAGTTTAAGTGTACGCTATACTTTCAACGATATACTTTCAAACAGCTTCTTCCAACGGGGGACTGAAGCTGCCATCTATTCTCTCTTCAATCCACCAGACTTCTTTGACAAAAACAGTGACTTTATGCCACAGAATGCAGGACTTGCTAAGCTATTGCTGCTGAAAACGGTTAGTTTGTGTTCTTGTGTGACTTCTGCGTTTTAACACATTCAGAACTAGCGTTTCTTGCTGTGGATCAAGGCAGTGGTACACCAGCAACTCCTGTCTCCTGCAAGGTAAAATTACTATTTTTGTCAAAGGAGTCTGGAGTGATACAGTGGTTTCAGTTCCCTGTTGCTGAGCTGGCTGACAAAGAGGCAGATTAAGCAGGAACTTAGAGGTTTTGTTGCCCCCATTATGTTGGACAGCTGACGGGGATTTTTTTATGATTGGTTTGTGGAATTCATTGCGTGATTTTTGTAATAAATGCCTGAGCATAAGCACGACAAATTCAAATCCAACATCTGTAAAAGTGAACAGAAACATACTGACATATTTAAAATTTGGTCTTAACAAATAGATGCTTACTAATAATAGCCTAAATTACATAGTTAGAGGGCTATTGTGGATTTGAGTCTCCAGTGGCTTTAACACACAGTATAAAATACACTAACAAAAGATGTAGTTTGATGACGTTGTGAAGTAGCATGGGCTCATGGTAGTTGTCGTCTTGTTAAACAGCCACAAATGCGGGTGAAAATATCTGACATGACTCAGGCAGAAATCATGCTCACAGCTGAGTTAACAGTATTAATTCATATTATGTTTTGTTATGTTTGCCACTTCCTTCCTTACTCTCTGACATATCATCAGATATAACTACCACTGATGTGCCCAAATGAAACAATTTCTCTAGGTTTAAACACTGTTAGAAACACATAGGATAATTTGAGTACTCAGCTCAACAAAATATAACTTAAGTCTAGTCGGTTTTCTTTATACATTTTAATGTGGAAATGTTACATATTACACCTTTAATTCACCTAAATCTGAGATTCAAAAACAAATTGATATGCTTACACTTAAAGTGCTGAACTCTATATTGCACTTTTACGATTACAGCCAATTCATATTAGTTGTCATAGTGTAAAAACAAATTCATAATCAGAATTTGTCTTTGTACAACATGTAGGATTTGCTGTAGCAAAGTCAGACATTATGGTCAACATTATCTATGTTCACAGTAATATGCAGTAAACGGAATGCAAGCTCACACAGGGAATCCTCTCTACATTATTTAAAACACTTACTTCTGTGTACTCTGGGTTAAAAGCCTTTCTCTTGTAGCTATTTATAATATAATCTAAATGTAGGAAAATGTAACATGCATGATACATGATGTACTATCTCATGGGATCACGAATGTGCTGAATCTTTTCACCCAACAAATAGCACAGCATTTAGCATGTGGAAATTTTGTTGCAAAAATTAAGGAAAGCAAATGCAAACTCTTATAAAATGCAACATGAATGTGGGCGTGTTATCTGTGTAATAAGCATGCTCACAGCCCTGTAATGGGATCTTATTTTATATGTTCAGCATGTCACGCAGGCAAATAGGTAAGGAGGTAACAAACCTATACACAGTTAACAGAAACTAAACTACACTCTGACGCTGGCTGAGATCCAGTCAGCGTATGTAGCCAGAACACCTCCGCAGACAGGGCCAGGGCTTTTCATAAAGAGGCTTAATTCTATAAATCTCCTACAGTTAATAAAAACATGGGACAGATAACTCAATGCTTCAAATCCTCCAAAGTGGATCACTTAGGAGCACGAGTGTGGAGACAGAGCCCTGATGCTGTCAATGTTTTACCTTTGTGTAGTCACAGTGGCTGGGGAAACCAGTTCATGGGATGATAAGCACATTCAGGGTGACGCTGTGTGTAGTGTGCATTCCTAAGAGGTGTTCCACGCTTAAATAAATACTCACCACAGCTATGTTTACCCTCTCTCCTCCTACATTTCCCATACCACCACGTGCTAAAGAACTGCCAAGGGCCATGTACAAGCTTTATCCAGGATTTAGATTAGGCGGTAGAGAGAAGTCTTTGTATTTTACTTAGTTTCAACTTAGTCAGAGTGTTTGGTTTGTGAATCAACTGGTTACAGAGTTGTGTGGAGGTGGGGGGAGTCTTACAACAGCAGTCGACCAGTGAAACTAGTGATAAACGGAAAGTGTGCCGCACAGTCAAGGACACTGAAAAATAAACAACCCAATTTACCGCTTGCATTTTCTTTTTTAATGATTGCATTGTATTGTTTCAGCAGAATTTTGCAGCTGTATCCAGCAAAGAGGCAAATGTCCATGAGAATACAGTAAATTTGCATCAAGGTTTTACAGTAAACACAATTTTCCAGCAATCTAACACAATGATAGACAAGATAAGCTCCTGAACTATGAACCATCCCTGCTCAGACCAAGTGTTCATGTGCAGAAATTTCCAGTTTTAGTCAACAAACTTTTTGCTGGGTCAATTGAGAGTGAGACGTAAGTTAGCTTTCTCTGTAATCTACCATGAGCAAACATGGCTTATAACATGTCAGTGAACTCATGGTCAAACTGGAGCGAGCAAAAAGGGGGGGGGGGTTCCACTGATAATGCAAGTTTCGTCAACACAATGGATTAGCAAGAGAAATGTTTACAGCATGAGTGCAACATTGCTGATTTTACATTGCTAAATAAAACACAAAACAAGCACTGTGAACAACCAAAGAAAGTGTTTTGTGTGATACTATTAATTATGTTTACCAGGTATAATGTTTATTATTAACAATCTGAGTTTAGTGTATTAGCATGCTAACATTTATAATTATAACAAAACATAACTGCAAAACCAATTGCAATTAATTTGACTGATATGATTTGCGATATTTATGGGGGTTTTTCTGCAGGAATCTGTACTAATTGAAGACGTTTGAAGATGAAGTCTATAAAATCTGATTTGTTGACTTTAACAAATACTGCATCTCTTGTGAACTGAAAATTGCAGAAAGCCATACTGCGATTTCAATAAAATTTCGATTAATTGTGCAGCCCCAATATTTGGTCATAAACTAATCCGGGAACCAAACCAATCTGCCGAGCTCATGTTTCGTTTGCCCCACTCTTACAAAACTCAGATCAAACTGTCAAACCAGGCAGTGCTGATCAAATGTCAGTCAGGAGTCTGTTACCACATTGCCTATTTCTTGCCTCAAATGTTTTCAGAAACATATTTTGTGTACTGTTTAGCTGTAATTAGGGCTAGGTGATATGGCTTATAAATAATATCTAAATATTGTTGGCCTTTTCCACGATATATGACATTTTTGGTAAATAATCAGTAATCTGGATATAATAACTAAGTTGGTAAAGACCAGGCAGCTAGAACAGTCTGGTTAGTTCAGAAAGTTATATAACTTTACTGTAATGCAGCGATTAAAACTATAATATGTGACATTTCTGTATGAAAATGTCTAAAAATGCAAGACATGTATTTTGTTGATGTACCAACATTATCTCAAATGTTTTCAACAATGAGAAAGAAATATGTAATTTACTCAAGGTAAAGATGTGTTTTCTGCAAGGTGTTGTTGGCTTATAGCTATGACTCCCAGGAAAACATGGGTTCGTCAGATACATCAGAGAGTGAGTAAGGAAGCGGGTGAATGTGACTAAGCATATCATGAATAAAATTTTAATATTACCTCATCTGTGAACATTATGAGTCATGGCAGATAGATTTTCATCAGCTATCGTGGTCATTTAAAAGTGAAGATAACTTTCATGATCCCACGCCACTTCACGCCATTAAACTACGTTTTTTGTTATTGTTTTAATGTGAGAGAGACGCCCCACAGCAGAACGCACATGTTGTGCATTTAAAACCAGGAAAAGAAACTTACGCCATATAACGCTACCCAAAAACTAAGATGAAATCTAGTCTCATATCACAGTATCAATATAATATTGATATCTTGCCTGCTATGTACCACAGCACCACTATGCCACAAATTTCATTACTATGATTGGTTGTAGGTCTATCCAATTGTGTCCAGAGGCTTTTTGGTCTGTGCGTGTGGATTATACCCCCTCGAAGTAGAAAATGGAGCAGTTCCAGAGTAATTCACATTTGCTAATTAGTTTGGCAATGCCAGGCTAGTCATAAACCAAAAATACTGGACAAACTTAAAGTTTGATCTTATAATGGCGTTATATGGACGGTCAGGGGATGAGCAAAGTGATTATAGTTCATCCTAAGAGGGTTATGAATGTGTGTATTTAATGACAATCTATCCACCAAGACATTTCACTCAATATCACTAAAGTGAACCTTGTGGTCGCACCAGTAGAAAAGTCAGGAGCTCACCAAAGTCATGAGGATTAATCTTCTTCAAACTATGAATGTCTTTCATAGCAATCCATTCAGTACTTGTTGAGATATTTTACTGGACCAAAGTGGGGGACAGATTTCTTTTATTTGTGAAGTCTGTTTTAACTTGAACTTTATATTTGAAAACTAGCTGCATATTGACTTTACTGATCCTCCACTAGTATGATGGCGTTCAGGGACAGAAGCCTCTTAATTAGCTTACAATAAATTAGCATAATTCATGGGGTTTAATCAAACATCAACAGACAAGAGAAAAAGACCTGGAGCATCCTTGTGGCTCAGTTGGCAACGGGTGCACATGCAGCTGCAGGATCCTTGAATCTAGTTTTCACCTAATTTCCCATCATCACTCCACAACAAAACACTGTATTCCCATTAGAGAGCAGGCAAAAAAAAAAGAATATGTGAACCCAAACATGTTCTTTTGGTGATCCATTTACACGGAAAAGGAATTAATAAAAGATGCGCCAGACCTACTAGACAAAAGCTTCTCCGTGTCCCTGTGTACTCAAACTTTTTGACATAACAGCATTTTGCAGTTTTAATTTGGGTGCTATCCTAATCAAACAGCTGCGGTAAAATGTGGCATGATAGTACTGAGTGAAGTGAAAAGCATTTGTAAGCTGGAATAAAAAAACAACAGGTAACAACAATAGCTGGACTTCGGTGAGGGGCTGCAACATCAAGCTTCATATTCTACATCAACTATAGTCAACCAAAGTCTATATTCTGTCTCTCTTTAAACGCTGCCTAACGCTTGGCTCTGGCTCCTTAATGTTAACATGAAAACAAACCTATTTTGGACCAACAATCTGCCATAAATAGTTGACAAGAGACAGCTTTTCAACATTCCCCATGAATGCCTTTCATGATGACAAGGAAGCTCATCTCATTCACTTCCAAGTCTTGCACTTACGTCCTCTAATAATAATACCACAGCAGCCAACATGCAGCCATTACACACAGTGATATACTGTATATGTTTCAAGCAATAATAACCTATCGTGACACACGTAGGTCATAGCTATTGTCCCATCTGTGTGGTATAATGTGGGAATCAATACAAAATGAGAGCAACTCCTGCAGGAATAATAGTTTGGTTTGTGAAAAATGATATCAATCATCCACATATACTTATCTACTTGGACTATAGGCTACTACAGCAATAACACTGTGACAAGATTAGACCTGAACCTCCAAATTAGAGCCTGACCAATATATCAATTGGCCCATATTATCATATCAATATTGGTCTGTCACAGCTACATGTATCTTGTTTGTTTTAAATAGAACAGAATGCCGATTATTTTTGTTTCAGCATTTTACATATGTTTGATCATTCTTTTTAAATTCAGGTTTGATTAGCGGGTATCGTGACAAAACTTTTATTTTCACTGAAAAAAAAAACTATTTAAATCATGATGATGTCACATTTGTTCACATTGACATGTGACAAGTTTTCTTACATCTCGAGAACAAGATTTGTAGGCCAAGACATCTCTGCAGCACATTACTTCATAATAATGCTGATTTTCACATTTTTACCTTATCAAAAACTTACAGCTTATATTGAACAGTGGCCTTAAAACTGAAAGTCATATTGAATTGTGGATATACACACACACACACACACACACACACACACACACACACACACAGGTATACTAGGGTATTGGCATTGGTCCCAAAAATACTATATAACATACTTACTCCAAATAATTTGGTCAAAATCCCCATCTTTGATATTATCCTTCTCTCTGTGCCACTTCCCTCTGTTACACTTAGCACCAGCTGACTCTTAAGTCTGTGCTCAGATGTTGTAAATCATATGAGGGTGTACGCACACAGTAATCCATCAGTCAGCCTCTTACTGTTAATAGATTCCAATTATTGTGTGGAAATTGGTGAATGCACACTTGCATTTGCATCCTGTCTATATCGGCCCCCAGATCTTTCCTGGATCCAATTATTCCTGTTAAATACATGTGTTGTATAAACCAAATTTGAGGGGCGTGTCACTGGTGAAATAAGTACGTTCTGTAAGCACGAGCAGCTGCAACTCAGCAGCAGTTTACAGCCATTTTCTCTGGCCATTAGCGCACTTCCCTGCCCATAGGCACAGCACCATCAAACCCTTGCTAAGTTTATGTGTTATTCTGCTTTGTAAGTGTCAACACATGCGTGTGTGTGTGTGTATGCGTGCGCCTGTGCATGTAGTGTGTGTTTGACTGTGTGCCCAAGTCCGTGTGTATGCACACATAATTAGGCAGCATAGATCTGTGAGTTAGCCCTTGAAAAAACATGTCGGTTCATTCACACTAACAATACAATATTTTCCAGATGGCACTGGTCCATATTGATCTGTAGCCAGAGAATTCATCCTCCTGTGCTTTCACACGTCATGCAATAACGCTACCAACAGATATTCTATCAAAGCTGCATATATTATGGAGTTTCTAACACACACAAGGCCCACACCAGAGCAGCAAAATGTCAGACTTCTAGGGGATTGTTATTCCTTTGCTACATGCAGGAGAAATAATGAGACTGTAATGAGCTAATTAAAAAGACATTCAAAATTAGCTTCATAAACTCAAATCATGTATTGAAAACACACTTAGCAAAAACTCTTTAAATATTTGCTTTTTAACTACAATCATGCAGATAGTGACCAGGTACACCACCAATGAGCACTGTTGTTCAGGAGTGACACACCGCATTCCTCCATAAGAGCTATTAGGATGATATAGTTTTCTGAGAATGAAGTAAAACTCAAACAACCAGCATTTTTCACATGATGCTGATCATTCTGTTCCAGTTTGCAAGTGGAAACTTGCAGACTCTTTTGATTCTGAACTGATTTGTCGGCATTTGCACTGTAAAATGATCCAAAGCTGCATTAAATAATTTTTTGACCACATATGGGCAGAAGAAAAAGAAGCTAACATGGCCTGATAGACCACAACCACATTAAGTTACTGTAAAACGAAAAGGCAAGAAAAATTTAGGAGTGAATCACAGCAGTTTAAGTGACTAGTATATGACATATCTATGGGTGTGATGCTGCAGTGCACTAGCCAAGATGTCTTGCTTGTTTTTCATCCTAAACACCTCACAGTTCATGGGAAAAGTGAACAACGTGTTTACAGTTTAGGAAAACTGTGTTAAGTTGCGCTCTATTGCCTTTTCTGTATTGTTTTTATATAAGTTTACATTTGGGCCACCAAAAATGTACTCTGGCCACCAAATGAAGTGGCTTAGTGGCCCATGGGGCCTGTGCTTAAAGATAATATCATCTATCCCAGCACTCACTGTAAACAACTTTTCTGATGGTTCAGGCTGGTGAGACTCAACAAAAACAGTTAAGTTGCTAAAGAAATGGAGGAACTGTAAAACTGGGTGAGGATTTTTTGTGGCTTTATCACTATGAATGACTCTTTTCACATTACACATAGTAATATGATCTAGGATTAATATAAAATATTGATGGCTTCAGCTTAAAATCTACATTCATTATTTTTTTGGCCAAGCTAAAAAACACAACTTTGCTTATGCAGTGTGCTCAAATATTGCATATTAAGATGCTAACATCAACTGAGAGGGCAAAAAAGCCAAGGTCAACATACAACACCACTACAAAAAATAGATCAATCTTTTTTAGTTCTATGCATCAGCAGCAAAAATGTACAGTAGACATGTGAAGAATATGGTCCTCAATCAGTAATAAAACTGTTTGTAAACCAAAGCCAAGGCCAAATATGAAACACGGTGTTAACTGTTCTCAGACACTGAACAAGTGTTGGTAAGAAAATGTCATTATCTCCTCAGGATCAAGAATGATAAATATTTGTGACTATGGCGATGATGACGGATTTTCACCCAAATAAACACAGTGAACAGGGTGTTACAGACAAAGCAACAGCCTCCGTCTGTTGTGTGGACCTAACTGAGGTCTATTGATGTGGGTTCTGTTGTATAAAATGGAGACATTGGCATTTGCAGCTGCATAGGCCTGGGATCAATCAGTCTGAATAATAAAGGCCAGTAATTATAGGCTGTGATTCCGGCTTACAGCAGGGCTTTCTTCTTTTTGCTCACTTCTGAGCACTTGCTCGACATCAAGTCAGTCTGCTGCTGTTGTCTTTTACAATCCTGACACTTAAGCTAACGTGCTCACATTAGAAACCTGGCTAATGGATACATCGAGTAAGGTCATTGCTGCAATAAACACCGTAATGAAGGCAGATGCACAGCAATCGCAGAACAAGAAAAACATCAAGGATTTTGATGAGGAAGGCTCAGAAAGTGTTTTGTCTGTTTCCTGCAGATCTCTGTAAGTAGGAGGTAGTTAGTCTCTCTTATTCATGCTGGATTGCCGTCAATTCTTGGCGCAGCCTTTTCCTTAAATGGACTGAGATGACAAGGCTATTACTGCAGTGTGGGTCGTCTGCTTTTCATAGGCCTGCTGTTTTTTTTTCTTTTGCTTTGGTCTCCTTATTCTTATGCAATAAAATTAATTGCTTCAAGATAACCTATCAGAGCCACTTGTACATCAATGAAAACAAGCAAAGTGGAGTAGTGGAAGAGTTTAATCTGACAAATTTGTTGCCATTCAAAGCAGATCTTTGTCATTGATGAACCCGAGTAGAGACTACAACTAATTATCCAGCAGTCCATGAGAGTCACTTAAGGCATCACAGTAATTCTAAGGCACACGGCCACTGCAGTAAACGGAGTGGCCAGGTGCATGAGAACCACTTCTTTTAAAATAACACTGTGTACATCTAGTATTCTCTGGGCTTCTGCTGCCCTTTCTTAACCTCCAACAGGAATAAATCTAATGTCAACTCATCGTATCTTTTTAAGATAAACAAACAGGACACTCCAATCCCCATCCTAAAAGACATTACTTGTAAGTATTTTGCTATTGTCAACAATGAAAAGACCAAAATCATCAATGTGTTTGTCTGACTCCCACTTTCCTAGCCTGTCTGTGGTTCTCAGGCCCGAGTTCATTGGTTCCTACTGAAGACATAAACCTTTACAAAGAATGTCATGAATATATAGGCTACTTAGGTTTTCTAAAAAAGCTACATAATTTCCTCAAACAGCAGGGCAGTCTAGGGTTCAACAAATGTTACCCAAATAAGAGTAAAAAGTGCATTTATGAGGGTTTATTTTCAGCTGCGGATTAATACGCATGTGGTGCTCTCATGACTATTTACAGCAACAGGATGGTGTACATGGGACTGACTCAACACAAAGTGTAGTGTGACAGCAATGACAGCACATGTAACAGTGTGGCTCACTAATGTGTTCTTAATAGTTTTGGGACAACAACTGAGATCTATAGTACAGAGAAATCAGCTATTTCCAGTTTAGGCTACACACACACAAAACTTGGTAGTAGGGCTGACACCCTCTGGGCGGATGGTCAATTGGTTAGTCGATATTTTCTTGTCCAACCGAATTCTTATTGGTCGGACAAATGCCGGTGCTACTTTCATAAGGAGAATTGTGCTTCTTAATCATGCTTTTCAAGGGCAGGTGGGAGATGTGTAGACCTGGTGCATTTCATTTTTGAGTGACAGGCATTTACTTGGCTCCAAACTGACACCATGTCAAAGTACCAGAATAAACTGCTACATGGGCCACCAGCCTCAGAGGACAGAAGAGCTATGTGGATAGAAAGTTTATTTTTGGTGACAACGTGTGTGGATTTTATTTTACATGGCTGCTTTATCACCCAACACTGGTAACAGTACAAGCTCAATGACAGATTGATGCCAGCTGTCTGTGACCTGATTTCAAACTTCAAAGCTGTAAGTTTTACCATCTTTTATGTTGTTTTAGTGTTTACTTTGTAGGTTACCCTGTTCAACTTGGGGTTAGCATGTTGCATGTGACTGTTCCCACAGGCTGGGGAAATGCTGGACTAATTTGTAATATTGAGGGACAGTTAAGAGAAACTGTGTGAATATTAATGTTCATTTGAAGCCAACTAAATAACAAGAAAAGTAAAACGGATGCTGGTAACTGTAAGTGAGTTTATACTGCAACACGAGCTGTATTAGCGTTAGTTTTGTTATTATACAGAAGCAGAATCAACTCTGTGATCCTCATCCTCTGTGTGAGTGTGTTTGTGTTGCTGTATGTAAAATTACTTGATAGACATGCTCTGAATGTAACGATATAGCTATGTGTGAAAGAGAAATGGCAAGGAATTAATTTGCTTGACAATGATGTGTAACCTTGATTAGCATCCATTTAGGACATTAGGTGGAATTGCTCAGTCCACTGTGGTTGATTTAGTTAATCTAGAACATACTTTTTTTCCCATTGACCAATCGACTGGTTGAAGCATAAGTAGTTTTTCAGTATACCAAGATTTTCTTTGCTTGACTGCAGCCCTACTTGCAAATAGGATCAATTCATTGTTGGTTTTGATCTTGTCATGGGATTTGTTGACAATAAGAAAAATATGTAATATCACCACACACCACAAATGACCTTAACTAAATTCCTCATACAACACAGTGCTTTCATGTAAAAAATAAATTACATAAAATATATAATATAACAAAATCAAGAACTGAAAAACAACTGATGATGTTTGAAAACACCAATGATCAACAAGAGACTGAGATGATGACATGAAAATTCATCAGATCTTACCTTGTGTCGGCACTTCAAAACAACACCATAGGCACCTAAAAAAAGAGAGCAAGCCGCATGTTCAACTGCGATTCACCACAGCTAATCTTTTCATGAATATTCATGTGTTCCAAATAGTACTTTTGCCTCTCCAGTAAAGCTATTTTACTTAAAGGCAGACACACATGAAAATGCTAACAAAATACAGCATAACTTCAGTTGAAAAATGTTGATTTGTGATGAACAGTTCCAGCCTGTCGTTATTTAACAAACACTAGCTTGGTTTAGAGAGTTTCTCCTTCTCAAATGAAGTGAGTTGGCTAGCAATGCTAACAAGTGCTAAGGAATCTAGAACCTACTGAGCCCTTTTTATTTCAGTATATTGCTACATAGTGAACTGCCAGTTAAATCCTCTTTTTTAATGCATCTCATATGTTCACATGAATTAAGGAAAAACATCCCCCACTATAAAAGGACAGGTGGCTCAGAAAGTAGGACACAAGTGTTGGCAAGCTACTGTAGTTCTGATGTTATCGACCCTGGCAGTCACACACACACATCCCCTGAGGGTTCAAGAGGAATTCTTGGACTGAGCGGGCATATGACAAACTGCTCCGTGCTCCTTCACAAGCACATCAGTGCTGTGAGAAGTCATCTACTCTCTTCAAGAGGCTGCTTGAATGTATTTGCATTCTTTCAAACACCATTTAGACACCTACAAAGCAAAAATTGAGAGAAGTGCAACAAATATTGCTTTCCTACAGATAGTTGAAAAAAAAAAAGAGCAGACAGGTGGTTTTGTATGTTTTAACACACTCACTAAAAAATTAAAGTACTTTTTATCACAGCTGATAATGTATGAACAAAAAATCATTCATCCATTCTAAAAAGCTATGAAAATCAAGGGGATCTCTCTTACATGAAAACAATAACAAAGATGTAATGTAGTGAGAGATCATGGGAGTTGTTTTCTTTACTTTCTTTACTTTTAAATAACCACCATAGATCTATCTACCTGGTGTAACTCAGGCAGAAATCATGTTCACAAACGAGGTAAGTTTTATTGACGTTACGTCATGTTTGTTGACCTCCGTCCTGCCATTACTATGTATGGTGAGTATCCCGTGTTCTGTAAGTTATAGTAACTAGCAATTAGCTAGCAACTAGCAACTAGCATGAAACACCAAATTAGGGATTTCTGTGTTTGAACATTGCTGGAAACATCTGGGATAATTTGAGTACACAGCTCAACAAATTATGTAACATGTGTCTAGTGTTTTTAGATAGTTTACTGCAGAAATGTTGTATATTATAGCTCTACAACCTACCTAAGGTAACAAATCCATAAAATTATTTTTTAATCACACTTTCACTTTCATTTAATGATAATGCAGTTGTGAACATGAATTGCTTTTAAAAGGCTTCCTTGTTCATGAAATCTACAAGGGCTACCAAATAGTTTGAAGCTTTGACTTCAGAAAACGTCTTTGTTTAGTGTGTTCAATATGTTTATGTTTTTCAATAAAAATAAGGATAATTATGTAAAGATTATTATTCTTTCTAATATCCCAAATCATATTGCAAATGCAATATAACTTGAAATGATCTCAATTAGATATTTTTTTCAAAATCCAAAAGTCAAAATTTATTGAAAAAAGACAATGTCATCTATTTCAAAATTCTAAATTTTTATCTTATCTTATCTATCCATCTGCTTCAATACAAATTTGTTGGCACTGAAACCATAATTTTCACTGATGTCAAAAACCTGTTTGCTCTCCCACCTGCAGCACACAAAGTGAGGTGAGGTGAACCTGTATTACCTGTATATGTTGATGAAACCAAGTGATGAGTTACGTTCATAAAACAAAGTTAGTTATTGTAATAAAAAAAATGAATTTAATCCGATGAATCACATGATTCAAATTGAGGATGTTGTTATTTATTTAAGGATGATGACCTCGGAAACCTCATCGGAAGCTTCAAATGTAAAAAAGTCTCTCTGAACAGCTGAAGAATCTTGTAAACTTGAATATAATGTCCTCATTTCTAAGACCAATACCTGGTCTTATATAAATCAAGTAAAAATGATTTTGGCATTTGCAAACAGTTAGTTTTTTATGCAAATGTAAACATTAATAATAACAGCTTTGTGATTGTTTAGGCTTGGAAGGAATGCCTCAGATGAAACCAAAAAAAAAACAACAGGCAAAGAGGATGAAAAGGATAATGTAAAATTAATATATTTCCCATTTATCAGCTGACTCTCAAATTTTAGATGTTGGTATTTCCCAAAGGCACTTAAAGGCACCAGTTTTTTCAAAACTGTCCTTTGTCCCATATGATATGATAATATGGCATGAAATGAAACAAAAACAACATGATTTGTAGGTTTTGTGTGACAAATGATAAATCCACAAGAACTATTCCTGCCATAAGGAACTGGAAGTAATTGCATAAGATTCTGTGTACCGGTATTTTTAATTGCTAGGGTGAGCTTACATGCTGCACTAAATGATTAACAAAATTGACTGACCCCAAGATCACTGAGGAAAAATCTATGATGCTGGATCAAGTGGAGCGTACTGTGCCATGAGTGCAAAGGCAGTGAGTAGAGCTGGACTGAAAAAACTTCTACAACTAAAAGTGCTGACTTCCTTCCAGACCGACTCATCTTTGGACAGGCGCTCAGCCTTCAAAATGCAGCTCAAAGTTTCCCTGTGTCTTCGAGAGACAAATTATACACACATTATAAAACTTCTAGGATGTGGGAGTAAGAGTGTAAAAACTGGGACAAGTGGGTGGCTTCACCTCAGGGCCTCTGCCACTTTATATCAACCAAGCAGTTCAAGGAAAAAGAAAAGCCGTAAGAACCATTTCAGGAGAATTTAACTATCAAATCACCCTGTCCCAATGACATTTACAACAATGAAACTGAATCACCCAAACCACCTCTTCATTTCTACAGTAACAACATAAGAGTATGAATTCAGGTCACACCAGCTGCAGTTTTTCCATGTTGAAATTCTTCCTGATGAAAAAATATTTTTAAAAAATTGTCCTTGACCGTATTGAGTTGTAAACTCATGAACAACAGGCCAGGCTTTTAACAGCCTTGTTCCACAGGCAAATTGGATTCAAACAATGAAATGATTGCTTACTGAAAAGCCCTACAACAAAGTTGTGAGTGTGCTACCTCACATGAAAAGCTGTGGCTGAAGACTGTGGCTGAAGACTGTACAGAATATGCTTTTGTATTTCACACTGTTATATTTTGCAGTGGTATTAAATGAAAATTCTCACCTTCACCCACGATCCCAAGGACTTCAAATTTATTCATTACATCACCGATGTCAGGGATCTTCATGAAGTCAAAAGGTATGTTGCGTGAGGTGCATGGAGCTCAGGCAGAGGGGGTCCGGCTACAGGATGGCAAGAGGCAGCCAGCTGTTGGCTCCTGAGGGGCGTGTGCCGGCTGTGAGCCATAATATCCGACACATGCCTTCTTCAGTGGCTCCCTTTCACCTGCACACAAATATACCAAAGTATATATACATAACATATATATATATATATATATATATATAACATATTCCTCTTTTAACTTTAAAAATTAAAGGTATAACAGGGTTTGTCGGTTGCTGTTTGTAAAAACACCAGTTGATTGTAGTGATGAAACAAGTAAAAATTTCATGTCATGATTACAGTGACCAAGATTATCACGATTTCCATCATTATTGTGGTCTTGTTAAAATGTGCTGAAATTGTTCAAGAAGTACTGATACACACACTTGAATCAATTCACCAATGTTAATATTGACAATAGGGCTGCAACTAACGATTGTTTTCATAGTCAATAAATCAGTCGATTATTTACTTGATTAATAGATTAATTGTTGTTTGTTTTTAAAATGTCAGAAAATTGTGAAACATGTCGATCAGTGTTTCCCGATGTTCTCAAATGTCTTCTTTTACTCACGGCCCAAAAATATTCAGTTTACTGTCATAAAGGAGTAAAGAAACAAAAAAACATTCACATTTAAATCAGATAATTTGACTTTTTCTCTTAGAAAATTACTTAAATCAATTAATAAATAATCTTGATTGATTAACTTTTGCAGCTCTAACTGAAAACCTTTAAATGATTTGAAATGACATCATGTTTTTTTGAGATGTCAGTGTCTTCAGTGAAACAAAACAAACCCACATTGCTGCTGCACCTGCATCTGAGAGACTTTTGCTAATGTTGGTTGATGCTTGGCCGTATCTGAAGTGAGTTTTTCAAAATGTAGGAATCAATTTCATGAAAATTCAAATTATAAACAACAGTACTAATCGTCAAGAATTTTATTGCATTTTATCATTTATCTATTTATTTTTAGCTGGTAATGGTTTCATCTCTAGTTGATTGTTGTCTCATTCTTAGGTCGTTAAAAACTGACCCTGATGCCCAGAAACAGCCTGAGCACAGCAAAATAATGAGAGAACAAGGAAATACAGGCAAAGGGCAGTGTCTCTGCAGACACAGACGACACCATGCATTGTTTTTTAGGACAGTCTTGCATATTATGCCTTTAAATGTCAAAACCAGATGTGAAATTTGTTGTGAAATGGATTCCTAGCATGATAACTTCATTGTTTTGCCTTTTTTAAAAAACATTTCCCTGGAAAGCTCGAAAAAGGGACATTTTGGGCTATTTTTGTAGAGTTGGTCAGCTGGACTTCAATGACACAAAAATGGTACTTGACATCTCTTTCTCCTTGGGCTTAAGGGGCACTCCAGTGATTCAGTATTGCACTTCTCTTTAACTGGGGGATTTACTAGCTGATACATCTACCATAGATTCATCTAGCCCCCATTCCAGTCAGACAAATTTCCACCAGCCTGGATCCAGTCAGTCACAACAGTTAATTTAATATGGGGCAGGTTCTGTATGGTGATTGACAGTAGAGTCAAAAGTCCAGATTTGAAAAGTCACATGTCATATGTTTCACTGCTTTGATTCGTTGTAGTTCTATCCAATTACATCTAGTCAGCAGCTCAGTTCAATGCAACACCTCAGGCTCCTGAAGATAACATCAAACTGTGAAACTAGACAGAGTTGACATGGATCAAGATTATGTTACTACAATTGGCCATTTCTTGCTTAAAATGTTTTCAAAAGCATATTTTAGCATACCATTTAAATGAGAAAGGTTGTAGCACGGCGGCGCCCATTATCTGCCCTGCTTGTAAACAAACCAAGTATATTTATGTTGCACGTATCATTGCTCTGATTGGTTGTGAATGTAAACTAGTCTGGCAATGCCAGGCTAAGGATTTATAAGAGTCAAAATCCAAGCAGCAGAGGCTGAGATATCCTGACTTTTAGTCCCTATAGTCTGGGTAATGCTTCAAAACTGCTGGATCCTACAAATCCCAGAATGCAATTTCAAAGCATCTTTCATTGCACTGTCTCTTCATCTGTCAAACTCAACATGCCCCCACTTTATAGCACAGGTTTTCTGTCAAACATTTTTAGTCTCAAGTATAATTCAAGATAATTACTTGATCAGACTTCATCTGGAGCACGAGAGACATTTCACGATTGTTTTCACAGGAGCAGTACTCTCAATGACAAGACCTTCATATATATAAAATCAATGGAGCGCTCTTTTAATATAAATTTGTAAAAACACTAAGTTGTCATCTTTCACACTTGATACATATATACTTAAGTATACCTTATGAAAACATGGAAAAAGATACAGTCAATGAATATCCTAAATTCCTCACTTAAATTCCTACCTTTTTGATCTGGAGAGTTGAATAGTACCACATAATCTGTTAATGTGATCAAAGCATCTCCTCTGGTATCCACACACTCTTTACTCTTATTGAATCAGATAAGACTCCAGATACCACTTTCTCCATTTCATCTTCTCCTTGCTGGAAAGCTCAAGGACTTGCGTAGCCTACTCACACTCCCAGTCTCCTACGGTGCTGTGGGCACAGGAGCTGCTCATCAGTATGCAAAACCTCGGCACCAAAATAAACTCTGTCTCCCAGAACACTAAACACCGCTGTGTGGTCTATTACTCCCTTATCTTACTCAGTCGAACACCATCAACACAGGTAAACTGATAGCAAACTGTAGGCAAACTTGAGGAGGATGATACGAGACTAAACATAAACACCGATGGCTACAGAGAAAATGCCTGTGGTCATCTATTCCTTTAAAACACGAGTGTGTTAATGTGCTTCCTCCTTCTCCACATTTCACAACCCACATGCAGTGGCATGCAGCCTATTGTTTTCCAGAGCAGATTTTAGCCAGCTACTCTCCAGGCCCAGACCTAGAAGGCTAATATGATCAGGAATGCACTGGGCATTGCTGTGGATCATATATTTTGTCTCTCTCAACAGAATGACTCATGCGTGGTAATGGACTGAGTCTGTGGAATTCATAATACAGGACCTTTAAACCTCCACATATGATCAATGAACTATTATCTACGCCAGGATTTGGTTTATGATGAGAGCTGGGCGATATATACCTATTATATCAATATCGTGCTATGAGACTAGATATCATCTCAGATTTAGGATATTCTTACATTGTGACACGGCATAAATGTTTCCTGATTTTAAAGGCAGCATCCTCTTAAACGTGAATATTTTTGATTCTTTACTCCTCTATGACAGTAAACTGAATATCTTTGGGTTGTTAGTAAATCAAGACATTTGAGGACGTCATCTTTGGGAAACACTTATTGACATTTTTCACAATTTTGCGATAATTTATAACAAACACCTATTCATCGATTAATCGAGAAAGTAATCAACTGACAAGTAGCAGCCCTAATGGATATATGAGGTCTTTCGTAAAAAAAAAAAATAGTGATATTTGATTTTGTCCATGTTTCTCAGCTTTAACTCCACTACAAGTAAAAGTTATACATTCTAAACCTTAATAAAGTATGTATTAAGTAATTATTCTGCAGTAAAATGGACCCTATCAGTGTTTTACTATTATATGCTGTTTTTTGGATATTACTGCTGCATTAATGTGTATGTTGCATTTTACTGCTGTAGCTGTTTAAAGGTTAAGCTAATGTTAACTTCTATATATACAGCTAGGTAGTTTACTCAACTGCTAAGCATGTATGATATTCTTTAGTGGAGGTGCCAAAACCTTTCCCCTTCGAGGGCCAAAACTGAAACTTAATGGTGGGTCACAGGCATAAACCTCTTAAAATGCTAGACCTATGTTAAGTGTTTTATCCCAAATGTTTCCAACAATGGTCAAACCCAGAGAAATCTGTAATTTATTCAAGTTACCTGCATCGGCGAAAATGACTATATGTGACACGAATAAAACTATAATATTACCTCATCTATGAACATGATTTCTACTTGAGTTATGTCAGAAAGATCTGATGGTAGATGGTTGTAGTTCAACAATAAAGACTTCATGATATCATCAAAGTACTTCATTCCTTATTAACCCTAGTGGCAGAACTTACATATTGTGTGTTTAATTTACTAACTTCCTGCTCAAGTGTCACTCTTCCCACCACTCATAGATTATGAAAATGATTAATAATTACATATTTAAAGAGCAATTTACCTTACAAAAATAAAAGTAGCATAAACAGCTACTTACACTTGTTTTTTTTCACTACAAACATCTGGTGGGCCAAATCAAACCTTGTGATAAAGCCAACTTTGGCCACGGACCCCATTTTGGCCAGCCCTGCTCTATAACATAATATGTTTTGAGAATTTATTTTCCAAAATGTGTATATCGATATAAATATTGTATATAATGGACTATCTTAAAAATATTGAGCTATTATTTATAAACCATATCGCCCAGCCCTATTTATTATCATTAAATGAGACATAGTGGTGAGAATTTTGCAAAAAAAACAAGGGATCCAGCTTACAACGTTACTGCTATTTGAGATCATTTTACTACACATTTTGGGCGCCACACAAACAGCTGCAACAGCAAACATTTACATTTAAGGTAAAATGTTACATTATGATAAATAATTGCTGTTATATATAAATATGTCATACACTTGTGCTGTTACTCATTTTCCCAAATCTCTCACATCCTTAACAGCAGCTAATAACACACATGCGAGGGCGAAATGTGGCTGTTAAATGATTTGTTGTTTTTAACAGGGACTCGGCTGTACTGTGTGTGTGTGTGTGTGTGTGTGTGTGTGTGTGTGTGTGTGTGCGACGACTGCCCACAGAATGAATGTAGCTCCCACATTTTCAATGCAGAGCAGCAATAAATCCAACAAGTCAAACATATGGCTGCACTCAAACCAACTTAGTCCAAAATGTCTCACATTCTCAGCCTGTCCAGTCTGGACCGGACTCTGGTTAATTACGTTATAATGAAGCTAACAGTTGTGTTGCCTTGGTATTCTGCCTGATTCACAAAACATAACGTACAAAACCGCAAATTAGCTAAAAACAAACCTCAAGCTTGGTAACGTAGCCTTTCTCGTGAAAATATTCACATTATACGCAAAAGCTTAGAATTCATATCTTTAAAATGATGAAATAAACTACTCACTCAGTCAATGTTTGGGGAAAAATGATGGAACCGGGCCGATATATCCACCCACCAACGAAGATATTTTCATTGCAGCAGGCAGCTACAGTAACTGGATCGTGCGGTTGACAAGCTGCAAGTAGATCACCAGGCAACAGTTTGAGTGACGTGACGACGGCCAATGAAAACGCTTAAAATGCTTGATTATTCGCACGCCCCCCACATTTGGACCAATGAGAGAGCAGAACGGCAATCGAGGGAGAAAACTGTGTTGCGGTCTGAGGGTGTTTCGTATGAGGTGGGATATTATTGTTCTAATTTCTCAATTACATAATTCACTAGATCACACCCTGCTTTCAGTATGATAACATAATTTATCCAAAGGCCATACCAAAGTACATGTAGCAGCAGAAACTTTGAATTAAATGTCAATATAAGGCACAGAAATCATAAACAGATTGCAAACGGTCGAAATTTACCTTGCTCAAGAGCATGTAGAAATTCATACTTCTATTATCAACAGGTTGTTGTGTCATGAGTTTAAGATTTGTTTTTATGACACTGTCTTACTCTTCCTTATAGGAAGTGTTGCAATTTTGTGCTTTATCTGAGGAAAACCTGCAATAACAGAGGAAATTTAGAGTTTTAAGTGTCCTCTAACAACAAACGTTTTAAAATTTGTTATAATTACATGATATATTAATATCTGATTTCACACATGATAAACCTACAGACAGCCATGCTGTAATTCATTTTCCTCTGTAAATTTATTTGAATTTACTTTCCAAGTGATCACGCCACTCAGATAAATAATTGTGAGCTGTGATGAAAAGTTTTCTATGTTCAGTGGGGCCTTTTGATATACAAATTATAGCAAATATCCACTGAATTAAATGCAGAGACAGCTGTAAAACCCTGTGATTATGTATATTTTTGGTCAGTTCTGATCATAATCTTTTCCACATTATCATCATGGACAGAAAATGACAAGCTTCAGTCTGCTCCTCCCTCTTGGTTAAATTCTAAGTAGTATATAAAGCAAAAAGAAGAGTATTGTTATCCATGACCCCAACCTCATTCAGATCAAATGTGAGCTATTGACATTCAAAACACTGAGTGCTGTAGGGTCTAGAGTGTTTTCCATGTTTGTCCTGTCACATGAAACCATGCTGCCACCCACTGGATGAAGCTGAAAAAATGAATAAATCAAGATACAGTTTACTCTGATTTTAAAGATTTTCCCCATCTATGGCAAATATTAGTGTAGAGTGAGTTAAAGTTGTTGAATTTCTTTGGTTTTTTGATAATCAATCAACATGAAATCTTCCTGGGAAAAAAGTCTATCTATAATTGCACTGGCATACATACTGGGTTCCAGGGAACTGTGAGTGATAATGCAGTACCTTTTATGAAGTTTGGACATCTTCTGTATTTAATTGTCTTGTTGAGTATATCCACAGGCATGTGTTGGTGAATGAAACATCAACTAAGGTGGCATCAGTTAAAATATTATCAACACAATCACAACTCTGATCAAAACAGAGTCATCACCTTAATAATAAATCTTCATAATGTTTTTACAACGATCATGCACTGTAAACCACGATTCATCATGACCCGGTTTCTTTTCGGGCGGCATGGTGGTGCAGTTGTTAGCGCTCTCGCCTCACAGCAAGAAGGTTCTGAGTTTGAATCCCCCAGCTGGCTGGGGTGCTGGGGAGTTTGTGGCTGGGGCAGGGCCTTTCTGTGTGGAGTTTGTATGTTCTCCCTGTGTCTGCGTGGGTTCTCTCCAGGTACTCCAACTTCCTCCCACAGTCCAAAGACATGCATTAATTAGGTTAAATGGTGACTCTAAATTGCCCATAGGTGTGAATGTGAGTGTGAGTGGTTGTCTGTCTCTGTGTCAGCCCTGTGATGAATTAGTAACTTGTCCAGGGTAAACCCTGCCTCTTGCCCAGGGTCAGCTGAGACTCCAGCCCCCTGCGACCCTTCAAAGATAAGCGGTTACAGACAATGAACGAATGAACAATTTCTTTTGTGTATTTTACTGTCCACATAAATGCGCAGGATGCGCAGGCTGTCAAAATGACATGAAAACTCTATGTTCACTTGACACAAACACTCACCCCTTGTTAGATTTGATTAGACATATTGTTTTAATATAAAGTCAACAAGTTTTGTTTTTGAATTAATTTTACCAAAATTTGTGAAGCTGATATAATCTAAGTAGTTCAGAATTAACAACATACACTGTGCACTTAGCATATAGTTTCATAGTTGAATGAACAAAAAAAATGGTTGTAGAAATATGTTTTTAAGTAGATATATGTCATGTATTTCAATTTCTTTTTTCAATAAAATAAATAACTTAAGTTCACTTGAAGTTGCAGTGTTATGTTGAACAAAAATGTTTTGCATTCTTACTACTACAACAGCCAAGGTAGTCATTTTGATCAAAAGTGCACAGCTCTTACTGCTACTTTTGTTTTTTAAATATATATAAATTACACAAAAGCAAAGAAAATGTTATCATTTTTACCTGTTTCAGCCACAGGCAATCATACTGATCACACAGAAATTGCCACTGTTATAATATTACTTTTTGAACAGTTGGACATCCATCTTGGTTGCTTAGCAACCATCACTGTCTCTGCCAATAAAACTTCACAAGTAGTCTCGATTTGCAGTTTCCCAACATTAAAATACAAATAATAATTAATTAGACACAACTAAAAATAAAGTAGGGTTGATCAGGGATGGTTGTAACACTTTTTGTCTCTGCACCTATGACTCACTGAATTTTTAAAGCTCTCAAATTTTGAAACCAAGTAGCTTTACTTAGAGCAAAGTTTCTAATGTTTCTTAGTTTAATTTTTGTATTTGTTTCCAGCCTCTTCTCATATTATTTTTTGTGATGGCCCTAGGTGGAAATTTGTTATTATAAATGAAGAAATAACATGTTTATAATCTTATAAAATATATTAAACTGTTTCTTGCTCTGAGTAATTCTAGATTCATATAAAATTTGAATCAGATCACAGATGGTTATTATCCTGCAGAAAAATAATCCTGTGAAAATATACAATTATTGTTGGGTTACTATGCATGACAGCATGCATATTGATGAATATATAAACAAATTTTGGTTATATTTTGGTTTTATTTCATTTTTAAAAAGATAAACTAACAGAATAAATGCATTAATCTTTTAGTCTGTTATTTATCATGAGAGATAATAGAGTTTGGAAGTCAGAGTTCAAAATGACCGCTTATGGCCATTTTATTAATTATGGAGATCTCGCTTTTCTAACATTAAAGAATAATAAACGATGTAGTAGACTTGTCACAAAACCAGTACTAGAGATTTTGGTCCATTTCCACATGAGAAACATCTGAAACAGGTGATATTTCCATCATACTTCACTCTGCATGCAGGACATGCATGATTAGCAACGCTTTGTAAAGAAGAAGAGTCGTCAGAAAGGTCAAAGCTGTCTGATTTTTTTTTTTTTTTTTTTTCGCCATGGATTGGTTTTCACAAGCTAAATGTCTAAACTCTATGTTCTTTATAAATACTTGGCATGCACGATTTATTCTTGTAGAAATACGTAGTAAAATGATAATTTTGTGTGAGCATTTGATTGGATACTTCACTGAATAGTTTTGTTTTGGACTTTCTTATTGATTTTCTGGATCTCAATAGCCTCATTCTCTGTCATGTCCTCCTCATGCTTGTGTGATCTGATGTTGCTCTAAGAGAGGTTAGACACTCTTTGTATACATATGGACCAAAACATCACTGCGACACAAAGGGTACATTTTATTGGGCAAATACAGACTTTTGTCTCAATCATTTAAGTCACTACCTCATCTATGAATTTATTACAATGTCATAACTGTTACCCTACTTGTTAATGAATGACATATGTTTTAGCAGCAGAAATCTACATTTTTCTCCAGTTTTCATGAACATAGCTTAAAGGCATATAATAAATTCTTATCAGATGGCCACAGATTTTCTGGAACCTAATGCAGATTACACATAAAAGATGATGGGAAGTCACTGACAACAAACAACATCAGCAAGGTGGAGCATTCAATACAGTCGTGTAAAAATACTCCATTACAAGTGAAACTACTGCATTCAAAATGTTACTGAAGTAAAAGAATGGAAACATAATCACAAAAATCTGCTAATAGTACTAAATGCAGAAAATGACCCCTGTAATTTAAAATAGATAAATATTGAATAAAAAGTAATATTTCCTTTGGTATTGTCTTGGACTAGAAGTTAAGCATACAATTGCACAAGTACCGTAAATTTGTACATTAGATAAATGGTACTTGTGTTCATTTTAAAATAAAACACAGATATTAGTTCCTTTTTCTTGAATTATATTATATAGCTTTAGGGCCACTTCAGGAGTTGACACATGCTAATGTTGGTGATTCAGGCATGATATTGTGAGAGAAATCTGTATTCTACGGGAAAATTGTGGGTGGGGGAAAAAACGAGTTTGGAACTGCCATGGGACAGTTCTCTGAGTCATGCTTGGCTTGCTGGCTCATGTGGTTGACGTACCTTGTGGCATAGAGTGACACCAACTTTCAATGGAATTGAAATAATTTTTATTTATTTATTTATATATTTCTTTGTTTGTTTGGTTTTTTTTTCATTTTGAATTTTTCCCCCCTGAAATTTCCAAATATTAAAATCAGTTTTAGGATTTAAATTTACATTTTATTATTTCTTTTGTGTTATTCTTTTCTATTATTCTGATATGTTCAATTGTGCTATCTATTCTGTTTACTACAAAAAAAAATTACACTGATGTATGCACTGGATGAAATAAATCAATGTTAGGATTTCCTCCGTCACATTTTTTTTTTTTTTAATTTCAGCCTTCTGCCTTTAGTTTTTTATTCAACAAAGTGTCAGTGGTTACATTATAACACAGTCTTTTGTCTTTTTTTTTTTTTTTTAATGTTTTTCTGTCTGACATTGACTGAGCATTTTGATCAGTTTTGAACCACAGCAGGGGCTGCGTGAGAAAGACCTTGTAGAAAGCAAAGAAAGTGAAGATGGATGACTCGGTTTACTTTCTGAAATCCAAAGTTATAGCTCGAGTAGTCCAGACGCTGATTGGATAAAGTGAGCAAACCTGTGCCTGATTGGCTGTAATGTGAGTATCATGAAAACTAATTGGGCTACTGCTCTGCACACCCAGCTTCGCTCGCTGTTTTGCTCGTCTGTGCTCTCTGTACAACACTATCTTCGGCATAAATTACATGCGTGTAAGCATACACTACATTCGTGAAAAAATGGCAGCTGACGATTAGAGAAAAGTGTGTGGATCTTCAGTCGAAAAAAGACGGCACTTGTAAGTTTTTTCTTTAGACTAAATAATATAGAGTTTCGGGAGAGGGTGAGATGAAGCTACACGACCCAGGTTCAACGTAATTATCCTCGATAATATGGAAGAAACTGCTCTCAGAGGGTTAACGTTAACGCTAAGGTTAGCCAACCTAGTTATTAGCCAGCAGTGGTGGCTAGCAAATCAAGCAGTCCCAGTTGTCAACATTGGGTCCAGACTATTACCTGGAACCGTATAGCGTTACACATCAGATACGGCGTCTGAGAGCTGAGAAACAATTTTAAATATATTAACCGCTCTAGTGTAACGTTTTATCTAAAGTAAATTTACGCTACAATGCTATCTATCTCGGCATTTAGCTAGCCGTTACCAGCGAAGTTAACGTGAAGAGGCTGATGTGAGGTGACATAACCAGCCTGCTAACAGTTAACGTTTATAGGTATGATAGCTGGAGTAGCCTGGAAAAACATTGGAAAGTTAATTTATCCCTGGCATAAGGCAACATTTTCATGAAGTTATAATGTGAGGTGTTATAGGTTGTTAATAACGAAACCCTTAAATGTGACGTTATTTTGTCCCACAGAACGATAACGTTAGCTAGCTTCATTATAATACTCATCCCAAACGGCTAATATTACCGTAAGTGTTGATGAGTGTTGTTACTGTAAACGGTCACTTGACCTTTAGTTTAGTTTATATAGATATATGTGTATGTAGCAATAGAAATAGTAAAAAGTTAGAACAAAAAATGCTTATGAAGAAACATCCCCTGTATAAATAACAAAGGTTATGTTTCAAAGTGTCAAGACTAAATTGTCAAATAAAATTGCATACATTACAATGAGATCAAAAAGTGCTGGATTGTTTGCAAATTATGACCATTTCAGATGTTTTTTGAACAATGATAATGTAGATGTTGATTGTAGTAATGTATTACAACGTGTATTGATTAAGCCAAGTCCGATAATATAGAAGATGAAGGTCCTTTGAGTCTCTTGTATAATATGAGTGAATGTCTGAAAACAAATGGAAAAAACATCTGGAAAGCGCCAGGCAGTTCCTGAGCCAGGTATATATTCACATAAACAACCGCTAGCAGTTAGTATTTTCTGAAAAGAAGAATAGATGAATCGCATCTTTTAGTAAAGCTAAGCACTCAAAAAATTATTTTGGATAATCAAAATCTTACCGAGAAAAGTGGGACATGTGGTGGCCCACACAGTATTACAGTACATAATATAAGGATAAATTAAGCTGTAATAAAAAGTTTAAATGCAAGAATGATTTATCAATGAATGAACTCTACTCAGAATTCCACTTGACTCTTTTTACAGACAAATTCAATGTGGTGTTTCTATGTAAATTCTTTGTCTGTGACTCCTAGAAATTTAATGTGAAGAACCTGAGTTATTTCAGTTTTGTCTATGAATAATTTGGCTTTTTCTTGAAGAAATGCAGTCTGGTTTTATGTGTTTTACATCACAAGATGTAGGGTGGCTGTTTATGTTGTGCTCTCACCTAACTCAGTAACACTAATTCACTAGTATTTCAGTCATGAAGTTAGTATTGCAGGTAACATATCAGCACTAAGCTGGAATTTGCAAATCTTTGAAGGGAATGTCCATTAAGGTAATGCAGTGTCACATGGGCTGTCCCAGTGCACCACATAGGCCCGTTGTTACAGTGGTAAACCTCATGAGAAAACCCACCATGTTACAGGCTTTCTGTGTCAGTGGGAGTGTCCCATTACTGGAATACCACACTACAGTACATGAAAGCGGTTCTGATATGTTTTACTTTCAGAAAAAAGTTTCCCTATTTTCCCTTTGCTGACAGTAGCACCATGTAACATATCTTCAGATTTCATGTGGTTTCCCACTACAGGTTGTTGTCACTGGTGCTTCTCTTTTTGCTTCCAAACCAAATTTTAGATTAAATATCACTGTATTCCTTGAACTTCCATTTGTTCAGACGTAGCGTATCAGTAGTTATTTTGTACAAAATCTACAAATAACTACCAAGTAGTAAGTAGAAGTGTTTGACTTTATTGTTATTTGAAATCAGGTGTAGTATATTTTTGTTGTCCACAGCTGTAGTTATTGGGGCTGGGTATTTTCGACTCCATACCTTAAACCTTAAGGTATTGACTGAAATAAGTACCAAGTAGTACCAAGTAGTATTGTATCTTCTCAAACATGAGTTTGCTGATGTTATCATGCTGACCTTCATTTCACTACAGTTCAACTTGGCTCCTTATTTATAATTTTTTTTTCCTCTATCCTTGTTACTGGCTGATTCCTGTGGGGCAGAATTTTTTTTTAAGGGTTGCGCCAGAAAAAGTGTGAGAGTGGTCCACTATTGCAGCAGTTGTGTGGCATGGTGACATTGGGCAAGGTGTATTGATACAACAAAAAAAATAAAATGCATAAAATGTGGAATTATTATTATTATTATTATTATTATTATCATTATTATTATTATTATTATTATATTGTTATTATATTAGGATTATATTATATGCACTAGTTAATCACTTAAATTGTTTAACAAGCGACAATACTGAACATTTGCTGTTTCCAGCCACACAGATAAAAGAATCAGCTGCTTGTCTGTGTTTTATAGCATTGTAATGTAAAATGGGGGTTTTGGACTGTTTATCTGATTAAACATAGATCTGACATCCTTTAATCTGTGACAATGAGAGATTAATTGTAAGTGAAAATAGTCTTAAATTGCAGCCCTAGCATGTTCATTCCCACCATAAGGTTATGAAAAGGGTACATTGAGTATCTTAAAACACAGCCAGCTGGTCAGCTGTCTGCATGTTTTGCTGCAAGGGGCTATATTCATATAAACACTGCTGATTTCTACACAGTTTCCCAAGTGTCTTATGCATTGAACATTATAGTCCTTGTATTTCATATTGTAATACTAATGAATGACATTACAATTTTGATTGTGTCTCATGTAAATGAACTCAGGAATCTCTTTGGAATTAGTGTGCGTGTGTACTTGTTTGTGCTTCATTTATTAAATATTTTCATCCTTGATACTTTTAGAACAAACTACACAGGCGCAGAAGCATCCTTGGTCACCATTGGTCGTCATCGTAGAAGTGTCACCATTGGTCATCAGCCACCATGGGAAAATCTCCGCTCAAAGGCAAGGAGGTTCCATTTCACTATGCTTGATAAAGACACTGCTGATGACTTTGAAGGTTTTTCTTTTGGTGAAATTGCCCAGATTAAAAAGTACATTTGCTTGTGCTTTGACAGCTGAATCTTAAAGTAAAGTGCAAATACCTTTTGTACAGGTTTCTTAAAGATATTTTTAATGGAGAATTTTGTAGCAGTAAAGTAATTACTATGCCATTACTCAAAATTAATTTCTAATTAAAAGCTCTGCATATCCACACAAGTGTTTTCACTCGTTCTGTGTGATTGTAGACCTCTGCTCAGGTTGAAGTAGACTGCAGTTAAGCAGGGAACATGATGTCCTCAAACTGTATGCATTAGTGATTAAGATGTGTACATTCCCACACAGTCTTTGGAAGAGTGTTAATCAAGCACAATAAGTGAAAACATTTCTGTGGGTATAGAATGAGGCCATAGGGGTTTTATAATGTGACAACATACAGCTTCATTTGTGTTATTATCAAGAGCTTACTGAAGGCATTCCAGAGTTAATTAGATATTTTTTGTGTCATCTGCCATCATGTCTCTCAGTAGGCTTCAGAACAGCATTTCACAAATTGGTTGCATAGATTTTAAGATTTTATTCAGCGTTTGACATTAACTACCTCAGAAATCCATACTTGTTACCAATTGTCAGACTATTATTTCTGATTTGAGTTAAAGTATGCAAATGTGAAAAGCTATTACAAGGTAATTATAACTTTGTCAAAGTGTTCATTGTTCAAAAGTTGTTGGACAAAGTTTTTGAAAAATGTGCATGACAAGGTGTAATTTTGAGAAGGGTATTGCACAGATAAATGCATCAAAACTATATTTTAGTTTGACTGCTAAAATTTGTACAGTTTTGTATTTTCATGCATTTATATATATATTTTCCTTTTTATGACCTTTGTCATTTTTAGATCAGAAAGAAGGCAAAAAGGAGAAACCAGGAAGGACAGTTCCACTAACAGGTACAACTCCTGCAACAACTAAAGGTGAACTGTTTTGATTTGATTTAGGAGTCTTGTTCCTTTATATTAATTTGGAGCTGTGTTGGGTGTTAATGTTTTCATAAGAGCCCTGTAGTCATTTTACTCTGTTACATCAACTTTTTAAATTACATGCCAATGTTATAAAGACACAGATTCACCCTTTCAAAGTATACAAAGCTTAATTTTATCAGATATGTGTTTATTTAGCTTTAGTCCTGTGTCTAATGTCTAATGTTAGTTTTTATTACATTTAGTCTGCTTTATCCTGTTTTTTAGTTAACGTTTCGTTGTGTAACAATTTGGCCATTTTAGTCCTGTCTTAGTCAAAGAAAACTGCAACAGTTTTGGTCTAGTTTTAGGCCATGAGAACTGTTGACATTTTACTCTGCTTTTGTCATCAGGGTAAAAAAAAAGGTAAAAAGGATAAAATGTTCAATAAGAACATTTTATCCTTTTTACCTTGTTTCTTTCTGCCAAGCTCTGTTTTTGTCATTGTTAACTTGAACTTGCTTTCTGTAAAATAGTTGATGAAAGTTTGCTCCTGACTGTGTTCATTGTGTGCTGCCGGTGTAGTCTTGATGTGATGTGTGCACTCGTGCAGCTCACAGGACATGTAACTGCAGCACAGCACAGAAAAGGGCAGTGCTGCATTGAAAAAAAATAAAAAAATAACGAGTATTTGGAAAAAAATTTTTTTTAAAATTACATTTCAGTTTTGTCTTTTCTCAACAACGGTATTACGGTATTACATGTTGATATAGTCACAAGTAGTGTTTAATGGTGTCTGTGCCATATCATTATCTGCTCTTGAACATGGACAAAAATGTTGGATCTTATGTTACCTTTTATAAGCAAAATATTCAATAGGTTGCATTCAACAGTGTTTTTATGGGCAGACTATTTACTTTTTTTAATATGATTTTCATTTAGATGCTTTCAGCTGGGAGGAATATCTTAAAGAGACGTCATCTATACCGGCTCCACCAAGCTGTTTTCGTCAGGTATGTTCCCCTGGATTTTTGAGGTTCATAATACTTATGAGGGGCCAGTTGCATGAAGACCTTGTTTTAGACTTAAAGGTAAATTTAAGTAAATTTGAAATAATTGCTGTACGTACTGACTTTAATGACATTTGTATATTCATTGTGTCAATATTGTAATATCACTGGGGCAACTGTAGTCCTGTAAATTGTTGCCAGATGGGACCGTTTGTCTCATCACTCAAAAGATCTGTATGACTTTGAATGCAACACTGCCCTCCTGAAAGTATAAAACCCTTTAGAAGCATACCTGTCCTGTGACACATGATTAACAGCTGACATTATCTAAACACTTTTATTTAATTTTATTTGTATTTGAGCAGCATATCAGTGCATCTATATATATATCTGTACATTTTCCCAATGTCTGCAGGCTAGAGTCCCACCCTCCAATGACTTCAAGGTGGGAATGAAACTTGAAGCCCATGACCCACGCAACTCCACCTCAGTTTGTATTGCCACAGTGATGGGTTTAACTGGGGTTCGTCTGCGTCTCCGCCTGGATGGAAGCGACAACAGCAATGACTTCTGGAGACTGGTAGACTCCTCTGATATCCAGCCTATTGGCACCTGTGAGAAGAATGGAGACATGCTGCAGCCACCACTGGGTAAGAAAGTCAGGGGAAGTGGGACAGAAGCACACTATTGTTGTCAATTACCATCATGTCAAGAGAGGAAAGTAAAAATCTTAATCTTCAGACATGAGCTGCGATTCTCTGCAGAACAGAGCAGATGATCTACCTTGGCAGATTTTTAATTCTAAATGAGACTCGTTCTATTAATACTTACTATCTTTGCCATGGCAAGGTTATAAAACCTGTGCAGCAATAAAAGAAGAAATGTTAGACTGATAGAATTGGACTGAAAATAAATGAGAATATGCTGTAGAAAGTGTTTCTCAGAACCTAATTTGGAAGAGAAAGAAATGTCCCTACAAGCCTCAGTTATTATAATTATTATAATTTTTAATTGAGTTCTTTGAAAGAAAGTGAAGGTAACAAGAAGTTGACCAGAATGTTTATTTTGTTTTATTTTTATCTTTCTCCATTCTGAATTTATTTATCTGTGTTGTATGTGTCTGTAGCATGAAGGAACTACAACTCTCATTTTGTTGTGCAGCCACGTGTTGTAGAATAATACATTTCTTTGGTTCCTTGATTAAACACTAAAACATAGAAAGGAGGCCCGAACCTTAGTAAGTGGCTGCCACCAGCTTAGAACTTTTTATTGGATTTATAATTTTATTTATCACTCACTCTTTTCTATGTCTATTTTCAATACTTGAGCTGCTGTAGCAAGTGAATTTCCCCAGTGTGGGATCAATAAAGTTGGTTGGCAATGGAAATTACCCACAAAATCACAGTGTGGTAATAAAACTGTTTTTTTGTGTACTGAATTAGCTTTTCTCGCTGTCGTTTTAAATGTTATGAAATTTTCTCCTCTAGGATTTCGGATGAATGCCTCCTCATGGCCCATGTTTCTGTTGAGAACCTTAAATGGAGCAGAGATGGCACCAGGAACAGCCTTTAAAAAGGTATGTGATGTTTCAAAATGGTTTGAAAACTTTCATTACACAAACAGCATGGTGCCATCTTATTGGCACTGCATTCATGCAAAGGCTGTTGCAATGAGGATATTGCACTCATTCCAGGAACCTCTGAGGCCCACGCAGAACAACTTCAAGCCCGGCATGAAGCTGGAGGCTGTGGACAAGAAGAACCCGTACCTCATCTGCCCTGCTACTATCGGAGAAGTGAAGGGTGACGAGGTCTTCATCATGTTTGATGGGTGGCGAGGTGCCTTTGATTACTGGTGCAAGTACGACTCCCGTGACATTTTCCCTGTGGGCTGGTGCTCCCTCACCAAGCACAGCCTCCAACCACCAGGCAACAGTGGTGAGTGTGACCCTCTAGGTGGCAGCACAGCTCTGCAAATACAATGAGTTGGGACATTGCCCCCACAGCTTGAACAATACAAACACAATTAACATCAATCATGCGGTCTTGTTGTTTTGTCTGGCACAGTAAAACATACAGTCTAATCTTTAACAGGTGTTGGACATATAATAGAAGGAAGCATGAATTCTGCCACTTGCTCTACATGCAATCTAACTGAACACATATCAACACAACTCCACAAATGTAAAGTCTGAATGGAGAAGTTTCTGTAGTTGAAGGAGTATAAAAATAGTTTTACAGTTCAGATGAATGAATGGTGTGTTGGCTGTGGCTTCATAGACTGCACATTGGTTTCTGATGATTCAGCAGCAGGGATGATGTTGGTTTCGGTTTACTAGTTGTTCAAGTCTGCCGATTGATTGGCCAGTTTTTAACTTGGTAAGCCGTAAGCAGTTACCAACCTGTCAGAGTCAGATATATCCAATTCTGTGCCAGTTAGATTTATACACACGTGTTGCACGATGGTTCACGTCTTGCGCACAGAGAAACAGGCAGTAACGTCACAGCCATATTCATTGGCACTGGTCACAGCAATACACATATTGTCATGTTGAGAGGAGAAACAGACTAAAAGAGAAGAAAGGCTGGAAAAAGGGAAAGGAGGAGAGGGGGAGAAAAAAGGACTGGACTGGCAGTGACCTGGAGCTCTTTTGCAGAGAATGTAAAAGTTATTTGTAGTCAGTGTTTTATTAGGAACATACAGTGTAACTTTCAGTTAAAGAAAAGTTTGTGTATGCTGTCAATTACAGTTCTCAATAAGAAGAAAAAAATAGAATCAGCCAAAATCGGATTTGGGAGGTCAGACTTTTAAAAAAATTGGAATTGGTCGAAAAAATTGCAATCTCTAGTTTCTCAGGAGCCCAGAACGTAAACACTGGCTCTAGATAGGGCATTTCACAAATTTCACAGCCATAATAAGTTCTCCTACACTCTGTGAAACAGAGAGTGAGATAACATGTTGCAAGCTCACCGCTAGATGCCACTAAATCCTACACACTGGTGCTAGAAATTAAGCTTTCCTAAGCTTTTCTTCATGTTGTCTCTTTTCATACAGAACATGATAATAGATTTGGATTTCTTTTCTATAATGCTCTCAAGCGCCTACTGTGGCTGCACTTTAAAGACAGTTTGGTTGCTTAGTAACATGTTATATATGATGTCTTCAACATGTTCCTCTTGATAATCTGGGACTACATGTAGCGTAGTGTAATGTTGAACGTCATCATGAGCACTGAGCCAACAGTTGTGGGAGACATGAGAAATTCCACAGATACACTGTGGAGTCCTGTCGGTGTGTTTGTGTGTCTCTATGGGACAGGCACGATTACACGTGGGAGGGAAAAGTTTGAAGGATGAGGATTTATATTTGTCATATCAAAAAAATATTATTTACTTTAAAGCTGCGCAGTCCAGTCTCTAAATTTTGCCTAACCCTGTTTGTGCATAAGACTCTGGATGGAGAGGATGAGATAATCAACCACAAAACACATGAAAAACTTCCTAACAGCTATTACTACACCCTGTTTTTAGTTTTTCTAAATGCACTTGTACCTGCTCATATGTGAGTTCTGATGCACCCTTAAAAAATTACATATGAAAAGCACCCTTTCCATACCACCCTATTCTCTCTATTCCTCCCTCATCTAATACCAATCAGTCAGCTTTCTCCGACTCCTCAGTCATTGTTTGCTTTGTTTTGAGCGGCTGTTGAGTTTTGGGGGAAGATTTATTTGACTCTATGTGTGGGAATTGTCAGGGGATCTCGAGTACAGGCAGGAACAGAAAAATATTTACCAGCTGAGTAAATGGGCTGTTGCTTTGCGTGGGTATGTGTTAGCGTACATTTTTTTTCTTTCAGTGCAGTGAGCTACACTTTTACTCTATTTCAGGTCTCAGCTATAGGCCTCTGTGTTATTTTAGAAAGAATGAGTATCACAAAACATACATTTGTAATAAAAAGGATTCTTCTTTTTGAGCATGTCTTATATACTTTGATTCTGTACATTCAAGAGTTGGGTGTTATTCTCTTTTGTGTAGTTCCAATATTTCTTTTCTGTAGATGTGCATGATCTTTGTTTTTGGGATTATATTTAACTACATTTTTGTACAAATGAGGAAAATAATCTTTTTTTTTGATAGTTTCTAGCATGGTTTCCGCGGTGTCATAAAAAATCATAAAAAGTCTAATTTAATTTAAAAATTATTCTTTAGCTAATGCGGTATCAACAGAGAAGGACGGGAAAGTGTGCTTGTAATGAAGTCTGGCTCCACAATGATGCGTTTAAAACCTGGCTTCTAGCAATCGATACTAAGCATAGTGTAATCCATGTAAGAAGGTGTTGGAGCTGTCAAGTTTGGGCATAAAAGCCCTTCAGTCTCATGCTAAATCGGAGAAGCATACCGTTGCTGTGAGGAGTCTGCAGCGGGCCCAGGCAGTCTCACAGTTTTGTAGGCCTACTACATCGACGGCACTACCTCCGGCAGGTCCAAATAAAATGCTGGATTGAAATGTGTTATGAATACAAAGAAATGTTTCAAGTAAATTTTTAATGACGTAATTTTGCTAATCATTTATTTTCTCACTAATCAATGTACGTCATAAATTTAAATCATAATGGTGATAAAAAGGTCATAAAAAGTCTTAAATTTCACTGACTGAAACCTGCAGAAACCCTGAATATATTTATTGGGTTTTCGTGTTTTCCATATTGACAGTAACAATCATAATACAAACAAACAAACAAAAACAGATCAGTGATGATGTCACAGTTAACGAGTTGAGGTGGTGACTTTGGGTCATAGTCGGTGGGCATAAACCAGCCTTGGGAAAGCTGGACTCAACTCGATTTGTCCCCTCCTCCTCTGTTGCTGTGGGTGGTACGACCCCCATAGAGTTACATTCCATCTTCGTAAGCACATGCGTGTGAGAGTGTGCATGAGACATGTGTCTCCAACAGATATGACTGATGTCATCATCTGTGCCCTTCAATAACAGGGCTTTTTTTTTTCTTTCTTTTTTTTGCACAATATACATGGTTTCCACAGTGTCATAAAATAGTAAAGTAAATATAAAATTTTAAATTTTAGGCCTTTAAAAGTCTTAAATACGTAGGGATTTCAGATCTACAGTGTCGAGAATATGTTAATTAGTAAGCAGAAAAATGCATCGAAGTTCTTTAAAAGTATAATTTTGTTTTTGTTGTCATACAGATTAGGAAAATTATTATTTGAAGTCTTGGTCATTAGCCTGTATCAGGGGTGGGGGAAAGAACAATCGGAATAATCAGCAATTTAAAACCCAATTCTTGACATTATAATCACCTGTAACAGTTTTATAAGATAGTCTGTACATTCCTTATGGCTGAACCAATTGGATTGTGACACGTAATGAATGTAAACATGTGCATCATGTTTATCCTGTAAGCTAGGCTGCTTTTTTGTTTTGTTTTGGTGATATTTACATTGCATCATAGGCCTCTGTATTGGAATAGAATCGAATCCTGAGATGCCAAGAGATTCCCACCCCTAGTCTGTGTAATAGCCTGTGCAATAGTAGGAGCTGGAATCGGGAACGGGAACTGTTGAGAACCAGATCCATATTTTCCAGTCCATTGGAGTTGAATGCCTCTGAGCTTTTTACCCTTACCCTTTATCAATGCCAGGGTGTTTTTCAGTTGCACATTGCTAAATGATGGCAAACTCATACGTCAGCACTGCTGGAAACTTGCAGCAAGAAGGAGTCACAGCGCAGAGGAGGAAAGTGTCTCAAGTGTTATTTAATTTCACAAATAAAGATGACAAGAATCCTAGTTTTACTGTCTGCGAAATCAGACAGTCAGGAAGGGTGGAAACACCAACCATATGCTGAAACGTCTTTCTACACAACATGGGCTTAAATTCCAGGAATGCCATCTTTTCATGAGTGCCACTGCTTCCCAACAAGGCAGCACATCAATGCCACACACACAGACGGGCAGGCTTAGCAGATTTTTTTTTCTCTGCCTAAGCAAACCTAAATGAAAAGAAATTATGTACAATTATTCTCTCATTTCATCCGTTTTAGATGGTGACAGGCAGATGTGCTACAGCTAGCTCTCAGCCTACAGCCAGCTCCACTAAAAGTGATCACTGATTATTGAGAGAATCAATAAAGACATACTAGACATACTAAACACACTATTCATTGTGATTTTGCTGGGAAAATGTAAACACAGGCTCAATTCATCTGATTTCACAGAGATATTAAAAATAATTATATAGAAACAGACGATCTTCTCACGGATGGTTTCGTTTGCTCGAGTAGGTCGTACAGACACATAAGTGATAAATTTAAGACTGTTTCATAACCGCTGAAAACTCTTTGTAATAGCTTTAAATGCGTGGCCATGCCAGATGTTAACTCGGAAAACAAGAAATATGGAACTGTATGACATAAATTGGAGTTCTTCCCCTGTTATTTTCAGTAATGAGACGTCCCTTTCCAAACCCACCCGGATTGGCAGAAGACCATTTCTTTGCTTTTACTATAATCCACCAACAGTCACCAGCAGCAGCACATTAGTGGTCACAGGGTCAACAAATAATGACACACAATTTTTCTCTCTAATTAGTCAGCAGAGACTTGACATTGATTGGACAAGTTGTGAGCCATCTCTCATTTTTATAATCCTCTCTCTTTTTACATGCACACATAGTCAATCCACAGTCTGTGGAACCAACAGGCCACTGTTAATACTATATTGAGGCTATCTTTATTTTTTTTTTTTATCTATCTGTGTGTTTTTCCTTTTAGTTACTCTGCCAAAGAACCTGCAGATTCTCCCAGCATCACCCTCCAAGCCCAACAGGCGTTCCATGCAGTCCCCCTATAGACTCCCCAACCCTCTGCCTCCTCTGCCCGTCAGGAAGGGGGTAAGAGGCCGTCGGCCCAAGAGTGAGACCATTGCTCTCCTCAAAGCCGTGGCTGAGGCAGCGGCTGCCCAAAACGGAACTGTACCTGAAGACACACAGCTGGTACCGCGGACCCCCAAGAAGAGAGGCCCCAAGCCTGGAAGCAAGGTGAGATCCAAACTAAGATACTTAAGCATCGTATTCAGACTTTCTACCACCACATTCTTTGTGTTAAATTGTGTCTGCAAATGAATGTGTGTTATTCAGAGAAAGTCTAAGATTCTCCCAAGCCCAGCACAGCTGCCCAGCATCCAGGTTCCACAAGAAAGCCCCGCAAGCCACAACTCTGTGGTCTCAACAGGTATGAATTAATGCTCGCTTGCTTCCCATAATCAGCTGTTGCATGTTTTTTAAAGCTATCATTAGAAGATCTAATCTGTTCACCGTGTTCCTTGTGTGTTGTTCCAGTGTGTGTGTATGTGAATAAGCATGGAAACTGCGGCCCCCACCTGGACAGGAAGCAGATGCAGCATCTGCCAGACCACTTTGGACCCGGGCCAGTGAACGCTGTGCTCCAGCAGGTGGTCCAGTCGTGTATAGACTGTGCATACCAGCCAAAAGTGCTGCTCAGTGCTCTGCAGACTCATTCAGGAGGAGGCGAGATTGTCAGAGGTAGACACACACACACAAAAGCAGCAATCAGATGTATCATACCTCTGAAGTGATAATTGAGACAGCAGATAAATGTTCTCGTTAGATGGATGTACAATTATCCAAGCTTGACGATAGACCAATAAAACCTGTTGTCCTTCATCCCACAGTGAGAACAGATGGTGGAGTTTGTGTGGTCAAACTCCCAGCAGCCTCCAGTGCTTCTTTTGTTCTGCGGTTCTTGGAGACCATGTGTCGTCACCTGCAATGCGACAACCTGTTCAGCAGCCAGCCGTTCAGCCACTACACTGCTTATGACAGAACCAAGTCAGGTAAACCCTGTGTTCACTTGTAAGTGGTGTTTCAGAAAGGAAGCATCACTGATCGGTCAGTTTACCGTTAACTAAAACTTAATTGTCAGCGATTGCTAATGAAGCCCAGTAGGAATCGTAATCTCTTGTTACCTCATGATTCATTTCGATTCCAATTCAGAGGGCTACGATGTGATGATAAAACGATTCTTGATGCATCATATTTTTAAACTCTTGAGTCAGGGTGGTGATGGTTGAATTGTATCCATCTGCAGCTGCTCACACTCAACCATCCTCACCAAAACTCGAAGATAGAAGTATACTTGATGCATGTGTTACATTTAGGGGTGGGAATCTTTTTGTGTGATTTGATGCAGAATCTAGTCTTGCTTGTCTCTTGCATCAGTTTCCCCGCTATAATATGAAACCTAACTGGCAACTAAATGGACCACAGCCGTTTTATTTTAAAAAGTTAACATCATAAATGAGTTTATCACTTTTAAAGCAACTTCTGACTGTATGAGAATAAAAAAACTAATGTGGGGGTGGGGTGTTTCGCTGTGTTAATGATATGTGTCTTGCACTGTTAGCTCTGAGGAAAGCCAGGAAGCAGAACTGGTGCAGGGTTTTTAGGGTGAAACAGACTGAGCAGAGAGTGATTTTCCTCACCAGAGCAGTGGTTTAAGTTGTTAAATGCTGAAGTGCATGTCGCTGAGTGTCTTTTGTTTCTTACAGCTGATCGCTACATCACTTTATTAACATCATAATGTTAGTCTCTGGGTTATGGTGTAAAAAGTGTTTAGATTCAGATGACTTTATTGTCCATTAAATTCACCTAAAATGGAAATTCATCTTTGTCACTGGCATATGGGGAGTACACACTCCATACACAACAATAGAATTGGCAACCAGGGGTCAGCACTCACGCATGCACCCCTCATCCATGAGCACAGTACACTTCAGGTTTGTCTTGCAAACAGAATCATTTAGACACTTAATCAAAACATGATTTTGAGAAGAAGAGGAGTGCGTGCTGTAGACTGTCTTCAAAGCTGAGTTCCCCCTTTTTCACCCTGTCAACATCATGTCAGTTAACATTTAGAAAATATTTTTTTGATATGTATGAATCTGTTCTGAATCTTCCATGTCCGCATCACAGTGCATCTAAGAATTGAGTATTTCGCCCATCCCTAAAAACCATTATGAACATCACATGCAGCCATGACAGATGTAGTGCCTTTTTCTTCCCCTCATTTTAACTTTTTTCATGTGATCATTTATACGTCTTGTGTGGGAGGTAAAGAACTTAAGATGTTAGACTTTGTAGCTATAAATCATATCTGTTTTTCCTTGTGTTGTTTTGTTGTATGTATGCATACACACTATATAACATCCCTTGTTTCTGTGTTTCAGTGAAAGAAGAGGCGTTGGATGCACCATCCCTGGCTCGGGGCAGTAAGCGGAGTCTCTCTGGAGTCTCCCCGCCGTACGCAGCCCCACTGTCACCTAAACACTTGCGTACTGAAGCTCACCCGTCAGAAGGTACTGCTCCTTAATTCATTTGAATTCATGAGAGAAATAACTGCAAAAACTGCATGCCTGACTTTCATTCTGAATCTTTTTATTCATCTCTTGCTTCATATGTCAACACTTCTAAGCCTTTTATACTTCTTGTTCCAGCAAGTGTGAGTTTAGATATTATTTGACCCACACTTCACATCAGCAGCAGATCTGACATCAGCAGCCATACTATATGCCTGCCTGTCAATCTGTAGATGTTCTTTTGGATCAGGTTGAATTTATTTGTCATCCTAAATTGTGAAGGACTGTAGTACTTCTGGTCTGTAGTGAAAATGACCTCATGCCTGCAGAACAAAGCAATAAAGACCTCAGATATAGTTGCAACCTAAAAGTCAACATGTTCAAGCTTTCTTTGAAGTGTACTTTGACTGAAATCATCTAGCAGGTCCTCATGACTACTCTGTCTTGGTTGTATCAACTGTATTTAAATGTTGTCAGTCAATCAACATTATGTTTATGAGCACTAAACTATCACATGTATATATTTTACTTTGTGCCAGAGGCAGATGAAAGTGTATGATAGAAGCCTTGAAAGAACGATATTTGAATGTCAGTTGTGTTTTTGCCTCTCTAGCAGAGACCATGCCCCATGAAGAGAACGGGCTCATAAAGGAGCAGCGCTACATGGACTCGGCCTCCAACTCCATGACCCCTCGACCCCAGACTGTGCGCAGTTCCTCAGAGTACCACTCTCAGGCCAGTAGCCTCTATCACTCTGGCAACGCCACACCCATGCGCCGCCTCTCCTCAAACCCTGCGGAGCTCAGCTCCTCACAGCCTCTGAGACGAGTTGAAGGTACCGTAACAATCTGTGGAACTAAATGAATTTCAGTGCTTTAGTTCTGCCTCATATGCTCAGTTTGTGCTTGTTCTGCTTTGGTAGCAGCCAGCTCCACCACAGGTCCTGAGGCTCTGGCATGTGAGCGGGACAGTGCGCAGCTGCCCAGTAAAAACCCCTCATCCTGGTCCATTGAAGAGGTGATGCAGTTTGTGAGGGACGCTGACCCCACAGCATTAGCTCCACATGCTGAACTGTTCAGAAAACATGTAAGTTAACTTTTACTCTTTAAAGGGATAGTTTGGATAATTTGAAGTGGTGTCAGATGAGGTACTTAACCATAGTCAATGTCTTACCTACAGTAAATGTCAGTTGGTGCGCCCTCAGTTTGGAGAAGCAGGGAGGAGTACCAGCATGGATGGTAAGCAATGAACTGCTGGTCAGGGACTGGACAGGGTCAAAATATATTTTAAAAGTCCAGCTAAAAAATAAATAAATATCAGTTTAAGTGTAGACCATACTTAGAATATTTTTACTGATTTTCCGACAATAAACCACTGTTATATAAGCAAAATATCTTTTTCTCTTTCTCAACCAGACTCCTTTTGGCAATTTTACCTCACAGAACATTGAAGTTGCTGGTCTACAGCTGCCTTGTTCATTTAGTTTTTTGTTATTGTGTGACTTTGGTGAATCCAAACTAACCTTTTAAAACACAAAAGTCACTAACCAATTGAGGCAGCAGTAGATGAGCAACTTGAATGTTCTGTGAGGTAAAATGACTGATTTTGCCAATGTAGTTTGGTTTGGAGAGAGCAATATTTGGCTCATATAACGGCAATTTTCCATCAGAAGAGGCTGTCTGATGGCAAGATAAAGTGGTGAAAATGTTCTGAATATAGCAAAGACTTTTTTTAGATGGACTTTTCAGGTGGCCAAAATAAATTGTTGCTGTCCCTGCCCACAGCAGTACATTGCTTAGCTTCCTACAACAATAATCCTGATGCTTCTTCAAACTGGATCATCTACTGTAGCTGAAACACTGACTATTGATAAGTACCTCATACAACCTGGCTTAAAATAATCCAACTATCCCTTTAAAAATGTGGAACATTACCATGAGGGCCTTCATTTTTAGGCTAAGGCCATATGTCATTTCCTTGTTTTTTATTAGTTTTGGCTCCTCGAGGTCATTTATTTCTCGACATGTTATTTTAATATAATGAGCCCCATTTGTTCTTTCCACAGGAGATTGATGGAAAAGCTCTGATGCTGCTCCGGAGCGACATGATCATGAAGTACATGGGTCTGAAGCTGGGGCCTGCACTGAAGTTATGCCATCACATAGAGAGGTTGAAACAAGGCAAACTGTAAGAGGAGCCAGGGCCACCCCGTCCCTGCCAGACCCATGAGCAATAAGCCCTGAAGGAGCCAGCGCTGGGACACTGACTCATGGGGCATGCAGGGGGCTACATGTTACTCTAGACTCCACCTCGAGGGACTGACTAGATGTTACAACTTCATCCTGACTTCCAGAGTGGAGAAAAGTGTGCCGTGCATTGCTGACACATTACCTCATCCCCTCATCAGTGAACAAAAAGCTGTTCAAGTCTCTGACAGACGCCATTTGACTTTATGAAATCCCAAAGGAAAAGAATCCCTGTAGTGTTTACATTGCATAGCACATGTGCACACGTGGACACGTTTTTTTACGGAGATGAAATCTTTTGATCCTGGTTTTGGATCCCCAAAGATGGAGAATGTTTCTTCTTATATAATGTTTTTATTATTGTTGAATTTCCAGTTAATAAGGAAGAGGTTGATATACTGAGAAAACAAAAAAATCCATCAGATCTTCCCCACGCTTTTCGAGAGAATTTGGATGCTCTCTCGTCTGTGCTGTTGTATAGCTGTTTTCACTCTTCACATGTATGCCTGGAGTATGGGTATACCCGCCTGCCCGAAGAATGCTAATGTCAGTGCATTCCATTCCGTTCACACAACGCTAGACAGACGTTTCATTTGCTCGAGCATCGTCAGCATCACGTTGTATTCTGACTTGTTTTTTTTGTTTGTTTTTTTTTTGTTTTTGATTGAACCTCATGGTTTCCACAAGTGTCCTGCAGGACCATCATCTGCTGTGTGGCAGGATGTATTGTTATCCCCACGCAGCTCCTATCAAACCGCTTGAATCCCAAGTTCTGAGTCGACTTCAAAGTTCTGGGTTTATCAATTTCAGTGAACAGATTCTTAAGCAAATCCGACATTTCTAAGGGCTTTCTGTGTTTAGTTTTGATGTAATATTTTTTATCATAATCACGTTAAGCTCCATGGTCTGCCTGCGACCTCAGTGTTCGTCACTTTTTGACCGTTCCAATCACTGTTAGCTATGAGAACAGATGTGTACAGTTTTATGGGTTTAACCATGAATATCAGCGACAGAATGTACATTTTGTAGAAACTTAATATTTTAAGGAAATCATATACATTAAGTTAGAAATGTGAAGATAAAAGGGGGATGGGGACGTGGTGAATATTTCACAGTGGATTCCATTCTGCTTTTTAATACTTAACACAGCGCTTTTTAGTTCAAATACTCCCAGTAATAGACTCTGCCTTGCTTTACCTATACGACATTTCTCAGGTTTATGTGGTCTTTGTTAGTACAAGCTTTTGTAGCATACTGTTTATATAATATACTTAACAGAATTTTCCTGTTATTCCCTTCCTTGATTTAAAAAGACTTCTTGTGCCATACGATATTCAACACAGGATCGAAGTGCTGTTGATTTCCCTCTCTCGCATCTTCTTTTTATTAAGTACTTGAAAAATATGTGTTGCAAAAAGTCACTTGTCCATTATGTCACACCAGATAAACAATATGTGTTTATGATGTTGTGTATTTCCCTTTTTTTTTTTATAAATCTACCCAAAAACAAAAGGATGTACATGTGTTGTTACTGATTTAGACTGAGGAGCTGAATTGTTTTATTTTAATTCACTGGTGTTGGCTACAAAAACTTTTAATTAGTTGGAGGAAACTAATTCTAGATGTCACTTGTCCAGTTCGTATAAACTGAGAGCTTTGCATAGTAAGAACCACAAAAACAAGAATCAGAAAGTCCAGCATCTCCATCATTAAACCCTCATTAGTCTCTGTGACGTTTGTTTTCAAATGTCGCCTCTCAAGTATGAGAAATAAGCCAGGCCTGCTCAAGTTTATTTATGACGTGAAATATAAGGGAACAAACTGTCAAAACTATTTGAAAACATGTCAGACTTTGAAGGATGATTCTGGTTGATCACAAACCAGGAAGTGCATCTAAAATCCATCGACTGTCTTGGACAAAACATACACTGTGCCAAGATAGACTTTCGTTAGACTGTTTCTGCAGTGAAAGTCATGTGATATTTTCACTCTGAAAAATGCAGCAAACGCAAAACTAATGGGGAATGTTAGTAAAATGACCATGTTGTTACCAGAAGACTCTTGAGTACTCTGAATGTAAAATACTTTACACTCCATCATCAGTGCAACAAATAGCTGCACACTCCTTTTTAGGTTGAACTTAAGACAGAAGTCCTAAATTGTGAAGCACTTTTGAATGGATCAGTGTCTCAACTGCAGAAAAATGTCATGCTAGATGAGTTGGACAAACAATTTTCACATCAGTAGATTTTTTTGCTGAAACCTTTGGAAGCCTGTTTCTGCCCATGTGATGTAAAAAAAAAATCTTAAAGTCATTATAATGAGAAACCTTCTCACAACAATGATTTAGTATCCACACCATTAGTTTCTTATTATTTTAAGAGATTGTCATTATTTTGAGACAAGTGTCATTATTTTGAAAAGGTTTCTTGTTGTCTTGAAATGAGTATGTCATTATTTTTAGAATGTTTTTTGAGATACTTATTATTTTGACATACAAAGTCATTATTTTCGAGAACTGAGTCAAAGGATTGCTTTTTTATCACACTGGCAGAAATGGGCTTCCATAGAAACCTGCCTTGTCACTGACAGTTCATGCAGTGTGTGTGTGTGTGTGTGTCAGTGCTGAATTTATTGTAAACATCCCTTGTTTTAAATGTGCCATCCAGACTTTTCAGTCATCTTAACTACAGAGCTTACACAATTGAAGGACTAAAACTTTTACAGCCATCTAACTTTACTTGATTTTAGAAACTCTTGGAGACTCTTGAATTAGAGACAAACCACTTGAATACAAACCACACTATTTTCAACAAGATGCCTAACTGGCTGATTGGTTTTTCAGACTCCTTCAATTAGTTAATTCGACTTTCTTATAAAAAAGTGACTGAGTTGAGGAAAAAGACAGAGACACAAATTCTTGGAGATTTTAGTTCACTTCCATATAAAAAGCACACATACTGTACAGTAAGCAAACAGCACATTTCAATGGGTGTTTCTTCACTGACATCTTATTTAAAATAACAGTTTTCAGAAGCAAAAAGTGCTTCGGGAGACCGACAGTTACAATGGAAGCTGTCTTTTCATACCAAGTCCCACTTTGTCTCCTAACTGCCCATCCAGTATATATATACAGAGTGTATAAATAACAGTTGTACAAAATAAATTAGGGTGAAATCTTGTACAACCAAAGTGATCAGTTCAAACTACCAAACCAAAGAGCTCTCTGTTGAGTGGACTGCAGACATAAGCTGCTGAAGTACATCGATATAAATAAAGAACTGGTCAAAAGTCGAGCTTCTAGGTTATTCTCCATCCCTCCTTTAGTTCATCCAGGCAGTCTGTGGCTGTTCAGAGTTCTTGGCATATATTTCACAGATTTCATACTGTAAATGCTATAATCACAAAGGGGGCAACACAGTTTTAGTAGAATAGGTCGTAACACCCTGTAATGTTTTTAACTAAACTATGACAAAGTGCACTCAACAGGATAAATAAACCGACACACAACAATACTCTCACATTCACAACTCTGATCATAATCATGAGACAGAAAAAAAAAAAATACCATGCTCCACAAACACAATAAAAATGATACCAAACCACTTGGAACTAATGTTTTACACCGACAAGTGGGATAAATAGAGAGAGGGGGAAGTACGGAAGCCTAGAGAGGCAAGTGAGAAAAAAAAAACAGTCTGGTGATCCATGTTTTGAGTCTTGAGTCTTGTTTTTATGACTTAAGAACAGGTGAAAAAAGGTTTTGCCAGGGTAGTTATTTTTAAGTCACTAATTGTTTTTTTCATCAGCTGAAATGGATGGAAATATATCTTGCCAGGTGTAAAAAAAAGTTTTGGAAGGATAATTTTTCTGAGTTACTTTTATTTCATTTGTGCAAACTTTAAAGTTTAAAAAGTCTTTGCAGGGTGCATGGAAAAATTAAAACTTCCCTGGAAGAAAACAAAGGTTTTTAAGGTTTATTTATGTGCTATTTACATATGAAAATAGATCTGTCATCTGTAACTGGTACTGCCCACATACTGTACGTCCATGCATCTTTCATGCTGGCTTGGATGTTAAGCAATACATCCACTAGAGGGCGGCGCCCAGGGTGAGAAAAAAAGTACGGACAGAAGGTTTCATCTGTATCCATATGCTGGTCTAAGATGAAGCATAAACGAGCCTGAACATGGGGTAGTGGTGCAGTTTAGCCTCTTGTAGCTGAAATAAGTATTACAACAAGAAACACTCAAAAATCACACCCCTCCAAAAAATATCACATGCAAAAAATTTGCTGCAAGTTCTTTGAACTTCAAGTCACAGAAACTACTTTTTTAAGGAACTGAAAGGTTCCTCCCTCCCATTTGCAAGTCCTCTGCACCTTAAACACCCGGCAACATTAGTAGATAACTGATGGTGTCGTATAAAGTGACAGACAGGCACGATTACTTGTGCAAATGACTACAAATGCTCAACAAGGCCTGGAGTTTGTCATCAGACCATATGTCATGTGTTTTCCTCTGTAACTCCTTGCTGATGTGTCAAAGCCCAGTGAGCAAAAATCAAACTGGTTTTCAGCTGCAGATTTTTAAAAATGGTGGCTGAAATAAAACGCTGCGAGTGCTCGACCAGTCAGAAATATTCAGCAGCAGCCCTGCAAGCACAGCTCCTGAAGTACCAGGACTTTGGAAAGCACTATACTCTGAGCAGTGACTTTTGGGGGGTAAAATAATGCCCCTGGAAACTTTCCTCCACAGGTTCCTTGTTTCTGAGGAAAGCCCCTGCAGTGAAAATGCAGTTTTTAAGTATCTTAGAACAATGAAACCTTCTTTTTTCACCTGTTCTTAAGTCAGAAGCACAGCAAAGAAAATGATTTAGATCAGGCTCAGAAAAAGTTTCACCAGATCTTTTTTCCTAACTTGCCTTCGTAGTTTCCATAGGGGAGTCTTTACCAATACTGATTCTAATAACAGACTAATCACACACTTAACAAATATACGAACAGTATTTTCTCTCACTGAGGCCAAGAAATGTTCATTATTTCTTCTTTAATCTGGCCGTTGCCTTCATCTTATCTCCCCTTCACTTCTTCATTTGATTTAACAGGTGAACCCAATGTTCAAACTTCCACCTTGCTTCACTTCATTAGTCTGTTAGTGGAAACAGCAGCTGGTTCTGGTGTTTTATACACTTGCTCTGAAGTGTTTTCTCAGCTTTGGCTTGTATTTTTAAGCACTGCTCAATTAAAAAGGGCTAATTCAGCTGGCAACAAACATAGCTCTTTTCCAGAAATACTTTCCTTATATTTAGACAGGCCTGGAGAAAGTTCTCTTTAAATGTGAAAACAATCAAGACGTCCCTTTTTTTTTCCCTGCTGTTAAACAAAATAAGAATGTATTTTGTCGCGACAGATGGCTGTTGCCAACATTCATTAAAATTAAATTTTGGCTCTGGCCTTGCCAAGTCATTATTAGCCTGTCATGCTAAACTCCCACCAATCAGAAGAGAATGAATCGCTCTGCTGAGCTACTGATGACTATGGGAATTTCCGACGATGGGACATGTTTTAACAGTCTCGGTCACGTCCTGCCAGTACACACTGCTCTGATCTGAACAGCTACAACCTCAACTATCTTTTTTTTTTTTTAGGTCTTACAGTGCACTTAAATAAAAAATTACATGTGGAAACAAACCATGATCCAGAATGGAAAAATGGAACCCATGTGTCTTTGCTGTAATTATGAAGTCAAGAAATGTTCTTTGACATCTCCGATTCATAAAGACGGTCTCCAAAGCCACATGGAGAGCCCATTAAGCTGCCATACACACAAACATTTCTGGTTTAGCATAACACTGTGGAGTAGTGCATTACAAAAACACCCAGCGATTCAGAAAAGTCCAATGGAAACCAGTTCAGTAACTACTGTCACACTGTCAGACATTCATGAGCCTCAGTTTCTGCAACATTTGGAGCCAGACTTTGAGCTTTGATTGGACATTTAAGTGTATGAGTTTGATTACAGAATGTCCCCACATGTGTTTTATGTTACACGCTCTGGAGGGATTACCAGAGAGCGGCCCAGCTATTAAAGGGATATTTTGGATTATTTCCTGTGGGGTTGTATGAGGTACTTGTTGATAGTCAGTGTATTACTGAGAGTATATACCCGTCGACACATCCTCAATTAGGGGAAGCAGAGAAGTGTACCAGCATGGAGGCTTAGCAATGTACTACCATGGACAGGGTCAACGACAAAAAGTATGTAAGCCATTTAAAAAACCACCTTAAAAAAATCGATATCTGTTTAAGTGTATGCTATATTTAGAATATTTTCACTGCTTTACTTTGCTGTCAGAAATAGCTGTTATAGGAACCAAACCAAACAAACTCATAGGTGAAATCTGTAATCGCAGAACATAGAAGTTGCTGGTCTACTGCTGCCTAAATGTGTTTATGTTATTGTGTGATTTCAGTGAAACCCAAGTATCCTTCCACCTTTCAATAGAAAAGCAACTCCCATGTTCTGCGAGGTAAAATGACTGTTTTTGCCTTTTGATTTTGGTTGGTTTGGAGAGAGCAATATCTGGCTTTATAAAATGGCAGTTTCCCATCAGAAAAGGCTGTCTGATGGCAAAGTAAGGAAGTGAAAATATTCTGAATAAAGCTACTACAAGGAGTTTTTAACTGGTTACTAAACTATCTTAATTTATTACTGATCCCTCTACATGACCTACCGTACATAGGCTAAACAGATCATCAGTGAGAAGATCAGCTGTTTCTAAATAGTTCAAAATCAACAAAATATTAAAGTTTCTTGTAATAGTTTTAAGCTGATAAGGATATTTTTTTTTAGGTGGCCCTTTTGTTAAGTGGCTAAAATTCATTTGTTGCTGACCCTGTCCACAACAGTACATTGCTTAACTTCCGTGCTTGTACTACTCTCCGCTTCTCCAAACTGTGACGTTACTGACCAGCATCTACTGTAGCTAACACAGTAACTATTGATGAGTACCTCATGTAACTCCACTTTAAATAATCTTAACTATCCCTTTAATCTGCCTCTGCTGAGCACTTTCACTTCCTGGGTAGCAGCGCTGCAAGTCTCTGCTTCTTCATGGGAAGGAAGTGGATCTCCTGTGAGCTGACCTTCTTCAGTTTGATAGCTCTGTTCTTGGGGACCTTTTTGAGCGAGTTGTTGGGGTCATGCTGCTCCCCCTGGGACGCCGACGGCACCGCGTAGAGCTGCTGCAGAGACGCCCCCTGGCTGCCGTCCCGTTTGATGGAAAAGTTCTTGGTGGAGACCCCTGATAGGCCTTTTATCTTTCCGCAGAGGATGGCAGGGATGGCGTCCTTCACTGAGACGATGACCTTGGCCGTCTGCGAGGTGCTGACTATCTCGAGGTTTCCAGCTCCGCTAAGAGATGCCTCCTGATTCCGGGAACTAGACCCACCAGCGCTGCTGTCAACCACCCACTTGTGCTGCCGGCTGAACTCAAGTGAAGCCAGACTGCCCAGGAGTTTGGAATCTAAACTCTGAGTGCATTCAACCCCCAGCGACAAAGAAGTACCGCTAGTATCTTGACCAGAAAGGAACGCTACTTCTCTGTCTGACTGAACACATTTTTTCCTCACACCAGGCACTGACAGGTCGAGCACACTGTCTTGCTGTGGACTCGGGTATTCCTGTTTTAGTTCGACTGGACATGCTCTAACAGAAAGGTCCAGAGCCTGTCCTTCATCTAGAGGAAGCGAGGTTGGAGACGCGTTTTGAGGCTGGAACGATGGTACGCATCTGTTTGAAGACAACGAAGGAGAGGTAGTATCTTTTGGAGAAGTCTGAGTGCTTTTGCTCACAGTGCAAACTGGTTTTGGCATGTTCCCCTTGGAGTCCTCGGTCTGAGGGACAGGAATGGGGATGGGAAGAGGGACAGGCAGAGGCACTGGCAGGGGGATGATGACAGGGTAAGGAACTAGAAGGGTAGCAGGAGGGACTAATGGGGCCAGAGGGGAGGAGTATGGAGGCGTGAGTGGAGGAAGTGGGAAGAAGGTAGAGCCTGGTGACTGACAGGTTGATGAACCTGCCTGTGAAGGGAAGAGATCCTGCAGGATGGCTGCAAATGCTGGATTCTGCAGGAGAGAAAGCAGGTTAGTGTCCGGCATTGGTCCCGCTGATTTCTGGTCAACAGCTGGAGGTAAACCAAATGTCAGTGGGTTCTGACACAGGACGTTGTTCTGGAGCGGTAGCTGAGGGCAGTTCGTGTTCTGAGGAATCACAGAGGGATTCATGTGCTGGATGACCTGCTGATCCAAGACCAGTGGAAGTGAAACTGGGCTTTGGCTTGTTATCAAATACGGTGCTGCCCCCATCTGGCCGAGCTGAGGCCCGGCTGCTCCGGCCATCTGGAGGTGAATGGGCAACATCAGTGGGCTCTCTCCAAGACACACTGGATGTAGGACAGTTGTGGCGACTTTGAGCGACACGCCTCCTGGAGATTCGGCGGTGGGACTCACCCCTGATGGAGCAGGAGGCTCTACCAGGTTGGACAGCCCTCCTTTGCTCAGTCCTGTTGCACTACTGCCACAGGAATCAGCAGGAAGTGTTGGGTTTACTCCATCCTCCACTTTACTGGGGATTTCTCCTCCTCCCGCCTCAGCGCTGCACACATCAGTCTGGGACTGTGCCACAGTGACGGACACATCATCGCTACCCTCCATAGTTCAGTTTGAAGAGTCAATCCAAATCTTCATCAAGTGCTAGTGGCGGGTCTCATCCATTATTCTTATAAGCAGCCCTGAAACACAGGAAACAATGATGAGCAGTAGGCTCAAAAATGTGTTATAATGTGTAAAAACTTCATATGTACCCGAGACTGTGGACAGTTGTTGAATTCACTGGAATTTGTCCTCTGAGCCGTTTGAAGGACATGTTGTGTCTAATACAGCTCAGTTATTTATATAACACAGGCTTCAACTATTACAGCAAAGGATTCCATAAAATTCAGATTCAGATTAATTAGGAAAAGGATGCTACTATTCAGCAAAAAAAAAAATCTAAGTTGTTACATAAATGTCTTTTCCAAGCTAGAAAATAAATACTGTTCAACTGGATTCCAGGAAAAAACCCATCTGTAACACAGCAGTATAGAGAAATCCTCAGAGTACTTCCCATGGAAAGATTCAGTGCCAGAATAAAATGAAATGAGAGGAGCTTCATAAGTGTATGACAGCCACTGATAACTCACCCGTCCAATCATCTTTAATATAAAGTGGAAGTGACATAATGAACTGAAGAGCTCCACAAGTGCTTCTACAGTCACTTTGTGAAAGATTTGTATATAAGCAGTGGTGTGTAAGGTGCATAAAATCCTCTATGGCTAATGTGTGTTTGTGATTCACATATTTTTCTCATATGTTTTTCTTCTTTTTTCTAATAATTTACTTAATATGAATCTGTTTATCATTTTCATGCTCGGCCTGGGAAAATTATATAATAATAATTTCATAATTAAAAAGTAATAAAAGTGCACTCCAGTGATCTTGTATTGCACCTCCACCAACTTGGGGACTTGTGAGAAGCAGATGAGAGAAAAATCCTTCCTTCATTTCCCATAATGCAACTCCCACCCACATCTTTGAAACTCCACACCTCCAGTCTGTAACACAGGCTTTCTGTTATGAAATGTGTCATCTCTGAGCCCAGTTCCCGACAACCCTGATGACACCACGGTGACATCATTGAGCTCATCCTGTCTCGGTAAAGCTCCTCCAGAGGAGACATTCAGGGTGCTTCTGTTGTGAATCCTGACTCACTGGAAAGGCTCTGCTACACTAAATGGAACGGGATCTTAATTAGTATCATTGGTGACACCTGTCTGCCTTGGAAAACATGAACTCTGTAGCTTGTCTCCCACTGTGGGAAAAATAAAATATATAATTAAGAAGCATTATAGAGCACATCCCAACTCATCCCAAACAAATGATTACAGTTTACAGTTCATTATATTTCATCACAAGTAACCATGTTTGAGCAGAGCCACTATTATGTAACACAGGAAATTGAGATTGGGACTGTCTGTTGAATATCCCGGAGCCTAATTTCCCCAGCTGTTACTGTAATAGAAAATGAAAAAGTAAACAAAGATGGGTCCAACATGGACGTCATGACAGTGTGGTTGTTGTCTCATGTAAGGCACTTTTAATTGCCTAGTTTAGGTGTTACACAAATATACCTGACTTGCCCGAAACAGATATTAGGAATATTTGTAAACCTAATATTTCTTTCTGAGATAATGTCAGTAGAAAAACACTGTCTTCATCAAGCACTGCTTCATGCAAGTTTTCGTCTTGTTACATCTTTTATGTTGTTTTTGTTGTTACGTCTTTTTTAATGTCTTTTTTTTGTTATGTCTTGCTACGTCTTTTGTGTAGTTTTTGTCTTGACGCATCATATTTGTCTTGTTATGTCTTTTACATAATTTTAGTCTTGTTATGTATTGTTACATTATGTATTGTCAAGTCTTTTAGTTGTTTTCATTGTGTTATGTTGTTTTTCATCTTGTTACGTGATTTTGTTATATCTTTTTATGTTGTTTTTGTCTTGCATTAAAACTAAAGTAACAAGCCTGTTTTGAAAATGTAAGTAGAAAATACAGATGTTTGTGTTAAAATGTTAGGGAATAAATAAGAAGAATAAAATAAGAAGATGTCAAAAAATGTACAGAAAAAAGTACAGATACCTAATAAATCTACTTTTAGTAACAGAGTATTTGTACTTAGTTACTTCCCATCTCTGCAGAAGTATAAGCACTTCCTTGTAGCACTTGAACGCTACCCCTATGAGATGACAATATCAGCAGTGGCCACAAGCCAATTTGAATTTCAGACCCCTGAGATAGAGGCAGTGAAGAGGCAGACAGGAAACAGACGGAGAGGTTGCCAGCTGGGCTTGACCATTTCAACTATGCCCTTCATTACGCACCTGTTGGCTGGAACTCTTTAACTCAGTTTCAGTTTGTGTTACGACTGTATTTGAACTAAACAGAGAACTCTTCAACTCTGCTGCTTCCAAAATATAAGGCAGACTTTGTAGCATTTGTTATAATAGCCAGATGTAGCGGCAGACTCAGGTTGTCTGAGGGGCAGGCCTGAAAAAACATACTTTCACAGGTTAGCTTTTGAATGGATAACACCAACTATATATAGCATGCTAATTAACTAACTAACATTAAAAGGAAAGGTCAATATTCCTGTTAGCTAAGCTAACCACCAGCTGCCAGTTAAGGAATCCATCCCCACATACCCCACTTGAGTCCACTATAGACGTGTGATCCTCATGGATCAAGGACAAGTGGAAATGATGAAGTGTACTATAAATGGTTAACTTGCCAAGTTTAATAAAACTTGGGGACCTCTTTTTGCACATGCTGAGGAGTTGTCCTGGAGAAACAGCTCTAACTGAACGTTTATAGCTACATTTGTTTTGCTTACTCACGTACTTATGGTGGGTTTGAAAAGTGATCTACTTATTTTGTTTCTATTATGTGATTTTTATACTTGACTTTCATTAGTATTAGGTGGCCAGTGTGCAAGTTCTGTGTTTACTTTTGTTTTATATTTATGTTAGTTATCTCTTCTTTTTTTTAACACATTGTTTAAGTATTTATCCTGGATTTCTTTATACTGTCTTTCTTTCTTTGTTCTGTTTTTCTCAATGCATGCTATACTGAACACAACACTGATACTTGACATCTGTGAGTTCCTGAAAATCTAATAAACAAATTTAAGAAAAAAAAAGCAAAAACTAAGCAAAAACTTGATTTCAATCAAAACATCACTTTTGGTCAATAATCAATTTATTCACAAAAAAATGAAAAGGCAACTGTTTTGATATTTTTATTAAAGGGAAAATATGTCATATCTAAATAGATTAAAGTCTATTTTTGTTTGTGTGTTTCATATTTAAAAATGCAAAATGTTAATGGAGTGTGGCAGGAAGTGAGACAGGCAGCTACTGAGTGTGTCTTTTCTTTTGTTTTCTGGATAAAGGGCTTAATGCACAACAGACCACTGACAGATATAAACAGATCAACTTACAGTGTAGGACTCGTCACCGCTTGTCATTGTCAAAGTATAACGTTTCACTCGTGTAGGTTCTCTTCCTGCAATCTGCAGGCAGCCTGTCTGAGCTTCAAGTCTGGGGAGGAGGGGTCGTGTGAAACGACTCGTTTTAACCATAGATCACATATAAAAATAGAAATTCAGCCTATTTAATATACTATAGTGTGTCTCCAACAGGCTATTTGGACTGCAGTGCTCATTTTTGCACACTAGGGTCTTAAATAGATCTCCTTAATTATCATTTAAGTTTTTTTCAAGCAAAAAGCCAAACACTAAATGTCTCTGTCTCTGACAACTCATTTGAAGATGTCACCTTGGGCTCTGGGAAATCATGATGGACATTTTTGGGATTTTTTTTTTGTTTTCATTTTGTCACCCAAATGATTAATCAATTAATCAAAAAAATTAACCTACACATGAATTGATAATGAAAGTCATTAGTTGCAGCCTTAAATAAACAAATGGAATTTAAAAACAAACAAAAAAAAAGTTTTCTGCCTTAACTTTGACACCCAAAGCACAAAAACAGATAATCTGCTTCATGAACTCAACATCTAACACAAGAGGTCTTAGTAACACATTCCTCACTCTGTTATGCTGCTCATGTTTTCCTGATTACGGCATACTGTAGAGGCTTTACATTTTTTCATTTGCCCATCTTTCCATTCTTCCCCTCCTCCTCTCATCTCTCCTGGTTTAGCTCTTCAGTTGAAGAGGTTCAGCCTGGGGTGAAAAGCAGTATCCAGCTGAGGGGACAGAAGCGTTTCATATGCAAGAGGCTACAACATCTAAATAGAAAAGCTTACACTGGAATAAATTACCCAGTTTATAATTGATCAACTATCCATCCATGTGTCTATCTATCATCCCAGGACAGCACCACAGTGGGTATCACACTTTCATAAGCCTACTGTGTGTCGGCTTTCCTCTTCACTACATGACACTTCCACACAACACATGTCCCGCCTGCACTGGCTGTCAGCCTTCATCCATCTGTAGTGATAAACCATCCCTTGGGTGCCTGGAGATACAATGCATCCAATGTCAGCACTGTCAATTATTCATACTGATGGGAGCAGAAAGGATAACATGTTCAGGGAACGCTTTAAGCAACCTGAAATGAAACAACTAAGCCTGCCGTACCTTTTAAGTGAAAAACTCAATTAAATGTACACATACAGTTCCAATTTTGTAAAAGCATGACACTTTTTTTTTTTTCCTGAACAGCCTTCATGTGGTGTTGGGTTGCTTCAATGAGCAGTGAGGAGGAGCTCTCTATCCCCTCAGGCTGGTTTTATATTGTTCTGTAGCATAGATGAGACATTGTAATATGGCTCTGATGGATTACACGGGGGATTCTACAGCCAGACGGTCGGCCGATAACCTTGTCACTGTTCACACATGGGAAAGGCCTGGGAAGTGCGTGCACCTTGGGAATATGAAAACACGCTCAAACATGCCCCATAAGAACCCAATAAAGCTTTTGTGCATTTATAGCTTGAGGCTTCCGTGCTTGTTCCCTTGTCTGTTCCCAACTCAGTCTATGGGCTGGAGAAAAAATAAATTCCTAGCATGGCAATGCTTTCTTGAAAGCTCATTTCTCGATGGAGAAAAGTCAACAATTGGACACTTAAAAAATCATTGTCAACTTAATAACTGTAACAGTTTTTTTAAAGTCAGGGCTTTACTATTTCAGTGTTAATTATTTTTATAATACAGTACAGCAGCTCCCAGATTTTTCCTCTAAACTGTATCTTAACATCCTCTGTCCTGCTTGACATTCACTCGCCATCATTATATTTTATCCAACCATACCTCTTACCAGCCACAGTGTGGTGCTAGAACCAGTTACCTCACAGTCTGCCACACAATGCATTTTGGGGGAGCTGAGTTTGTTCACTAAGCTCAGGGTGCATCCCTAGAAATTCTTGCTAACCTAACATACATCCAGGCATACACATAATCCACATACAATACAGTTTGAATGCACTCCATGCTCAATTTAACCTCATATTTAGTATGAATAGTATGAACAGTATGTTAGTATGTGATTCTGACTTATGTACCACACACACTGCTTGTCCTCAATACTCATCCTGCACCTTATGGGATCACAGACCAGAGAAAAAGGACTTGGACAACTTCTTGACTCAAGAATCCAGGCACAGACATGAGCAGATATCCATCATACACACATATACTCTACTGCATGCAAGCATAAGCAAGACAGATTTTTTCTTAATATCCTTAGTACCTCACTAATTCATCTTACTACAAGAAAAGAAAACACGGAAAATTTGATTTAATGTTCTAAATTAAGCTTGAATAAGAAATTAGGATCTATTCTATTTTTCCACTATTCTGATGTTGCAGTCTCACTTGCATTCCAGGAAGTTTGTGGCAAGATATTTCCTGCTTGATAAGACGGTCATGAGGTCTGTGACACGATAAAGCCTCACTGACCAATATGAAAGGAGTCTTTCTTGGTTAGGCCTCCCCTACTGTCACAGACTCTAATGGTTTGGCCCAATTGTGCACAACGTGAGGAAAATAACCCACATAATAAAGTGGTTTTAATGGTCCCTCTTAATTTAGATGTCAGGGTGAAATAACTTTTTATGCTTCAGACTTGTGCTTTATGAGAAGAAATAAAAAAAGTGTTAGTGAACATTACTCTGAGCCTGCAGATCAGCTGACCTGATGCTAAGCAGTAATCACCACAGGGTGACATGGTGTTGGTCTCTCCCTCTCCAGCAAACTCAGCGGTTCACAGCTCACTGCTCCGACCTCTCTTCACTTGAATCATGTGAGCACAATGTCAAACTCTGCAGACGAGCTGCAGAAGAAGGAAGTTTAGCCAGCAGCAAAGACCAGAGCGAGCCAAAGTACACAGAGAGTATGTTCATCTGTGTTTTTTTCCTGCTACATTATCTGACTTTGTGACTTTGCTTTGTCTCTGTGTTGTCACAGAGAGGGAAGGCCAAAGCAAGAGGTCACATGATCAATAAACAACGCTCCGGTTCTTGCTGATGTGCCAAAAGTCAGCTAGATCTATGTCTTTAGTTGTTCCTCTTTAACTCAGGTCTGTGTGGCCAAAGATGTACTGCTGCCATCTCCTCTGGCTGAATCTAACACCTCTTAAACAGCTCGGTCAGACCAGTGTAAAGCTGTACACATTCAGAATATATGGTCTAAGAATACAGTCTGAGTATTGTCAGAAAATGAAACACAACCTTATTTCTATAAATAGCTTTAAGGTTAATCTCCTCCTGAATTCAACTTCCCGACAGACTTTGACTTTTCCATTTCTCTGCCACATGTAAAGAAAGAAAGACATTTCAACAAGCAGAAACGTTGCTGACATCTCTGGGCCTGAACTCATCTGAGATGGACTGAGGCAAAGTGGAAAAGTGTTGTGTGGCCTGACGAGTCCACATTTCATTTCATTTTTGGAAATCGTGGACGTTGTGACCTCCAGGTTAAAGAGGAAAAGAACCGTCCAGATTGTGAGCAGTGCTAACTTTAACAGCCAGCATCTCTGATGGTATGGGGGTGTTAGTGCCCATGGTATGACAAACTGTCAAATCTGTGAAGGCCCCACTGATGCTGAAAAGTTCTGGAGCAACATATGCTGCCATCCAGATGACGTCTTCTTCAGAGACGTCCCTGATTATTTCAGCAACACGATGCCAAGACACATTATCACAGAGAGGGAAGGCCAAAAAAAGAGGTCACATGATCAACAAATAACGCTTTGATTCCTGCTAATGTGCCAAAAGTCAACTAATATAAAGTTACATAAAAAGTAAAAATAATATATATATATATTGCTGTCCATCTGTGTTTCTTTCCTGTTTGTGACTTTACTTCGTCTCTGTGTTATCACAGAGAGGACAAAGAAAGAGGTCACATGATCAATAAACAAGGCTTTGATTTGTGTTGATACAGTAAATATACATGAATAAAATAATATATATAATAAAATTACACACACACACACACACACACACACACACACACACACACACACACACACACACACACACACACGTATGGATGAATATATGCATATAGGTCTGTGTGGCCAAACATGGACTGCTGCCATCTCCTCTGGCTAAATCTAACACCTCTTAAACAGCCCAGTCAGACCAGTGTAAAGCTGTACAACTTCAGAATATACAGTCTAAGAATACGGTCTGTGAATTGTCAGAAAATGAAACACAACCTTATCTCCATAAATAGCTTTAGGTTAAACTCATTAATCTTCCTAAATGTAGCTTGCTAACACAGTTAGACTTTCCCATTTCCACATGATGATGCAGTTTGCAGATTAGATTTAGTGTTAAAAATAGCACCAGTGTAATGCAGTTTTCATTTAACATGAGCTAATGTAAGAAACATGCAACACAAACAAACCTGCAATCTTGAATGAATGCACAGCGTTTGATAAGAACAGCAACACATTTAGTGCTGTTCGCAACTCCCACATCATCTGTAAGAGGTTTGTGTTCACTAGCCAGTAACAGCTAATTGAGTAAATAGGCAAGAAGAGACCTAACAGAGAGCCAAATGAAATCCCTCCCCTGTCCCCGTTACTCTAATGATTTCCACATTTCCTTTTTTTTCTCCTCGCCTCATTGATGGAATGTATGCTTTACAAAGTCAATAGCAGGGAGAAAACAACAACGCCTTCACTTCAAGTGCATTAATGCTCACTGCAGTACAAATACAAGAACAACTCCCTTTCTTTGCTCATATTTCCTTGTTTTGGGTTTGATTTAGAGTCCAGAGGGAACAAAGCACCAGGGATGGATGGATGGAGCATGGCTGATGATCTAAAGGTCATCGCCCTCAACACCCCTCCGCTCCAATAGCCAATTACATCTCATTAGCGAGACACATGGAGCCTCATTCATGAGTTTCACATCCTTAAGACTGATGCGGGCTGCTCTCACATCAGGGCAGATTTTCTTTTATTCAGCTGGTTGTCCCTCCAGCTGATCTCCCAAATCCCACAGTAATAGTCAAATTTGATGAATAATTTAACAGTTCTAATTAATACAACTGGTTTAGTCATCATTGTGTAAGAATAAGTCACTGTTTTATTCTGTTCAGATGGTGACACAGTGGGAATATTTAACCATTTGAGCATGTTCAAATAAATCTATATCAAGGCTTACACCAGAGGGTAAGTACAATACAAAAATGTCTTGATACCATATCAGACTGTGACGATATCTACCATGATATTGCATGGTCAATTATTCTATTATTATTATTATTATTATTATTATTATTATTATTGTTATTTTATTTTAAAGAAATGCATGCCAGTTTTTGCACAGGCTAATGTCATGACTGGCTACTCTTATTATATCATATTTTAAAAAAGGAAAGCAGAAGCACTTTAAGTTAAAAGGAAAAACAGATTTTATACAAACAAAAACTGCTGCAGACATCAGATTTATAATTTAAACACAATATGTAAATTCTGCTGCTATGGGCTCTCTCTCATATTAAAACAATATGAAAAGTAGTTTGATGGTGTGAAGTGGCATGAGATCATGGGAGCTGTCTTCACTTTTAAGCAACCACCTTAGCTGATGAAATCTACCCAACATGACTCAGGAAGAAATCATGTTCACGGAGGAGATAATTTTATTCACATTAGATTTAGTCACGTTTGCTGGCTTTCTTCCTCACACTCTGACATGTCTGACATCTCCTGTGTTTTCCTGGAAGTTATCTCGCTAGCGATGGCTAGCATGAGTCACACCGTTATTTTGAAAAATTCTTGATTTCTCTCTTCTCTCTTTGAAAACTGCTGGAAACATTCGGGATAATGTAAGTGCACATTCAAGAAAATATACAACATGTGTCTGGCTTTTTTGTTTTTTACATCTTAATGTGGAAATGTTACATATGATGGCTTTTATAAAGGACATTTTTTCAAGTCCTTACTTTTCTTTGTATTTAATATTAAATTAATATTATATATGTCTATATAAATATCACACTGATCTCTTTTATGTTGATATTATCACACTGATATTTTTTTTTGGTTTATTACATCCCTGCTTACTAGCAAACAGATAGTTGGACGAGAAACGCTTAATACATGTCTTGTATTTAGTGATTACACTAAGAAGTCTAAAATCTCCCTTAGTACAAACTGATTATTAAAAATGAGAAATATAACAGAAACATTAGGAATAAAAAGGAATGTGATGTTTTCCTATGTGATTAAGCCCATTATTACACATCCACATGAGCAGGTTTCAGCAGTAGTTTAGGGGTTTTATTGCTGGAGCTAAAATTCGCTGTTTTCCTCTGGCAGTCCTGTCACAGCACATGTGACAGGACACCAGTATAAGCAAACGAACAGGCTGTTAAAGCCCAGGCTGTTGTACCAGGCCCTGAGTGTGACACTGCCGGGTTCATCTGAGGATATTCACGTTATTTCTCCACCGGGGACATTTATAATCTCCACAGACAGTCCCGCTGTTCTCACAGACACATATTACAGCATTATGTGCTGGTCACTGATGGCTCTGGTCCGTCACAGAGCCGACGGTTCGCCATGAAAAGCAGGAGGCTGTGCGTCGTGTGTGCGCACGTCTCCACACATCAAACACGGCGGCAACATGAAGGACGCTCCGCTGCCATAAACACAGGAATATGTGGCAGAAAGAGTGCTCCTGGTGCTAAATCAAACCTGCTTTTATTTTTAAAGTTACGCTTCAACTGACGTATTTAAAAAAAAAAAAAAAGACAGCACGAGAACAAACACTACGCGTTTCATGATAAAAAGCTAGCTGCGTAAACCGTCTCTGAAATTGGAAAAAAGGCTTTAATAAGATTTAAAACCGAGCCCGAGCTGCTAGCTAAATAATTCCCACTTAATCTACGTGCTAATGTTGAAACGAATTAATGTTTCAGCGACGTACACATGAGAAAATCCTCGGCTCACCCTGTTTCATCTCCTCTCCTTTAATGTAATTCCTCTATTAAATTCCAGTTTATGCTACAAACACCAACATTTACTCACCTCTCAAGCAGACGAGCACATCAGCAGCTCTCCAGACCCGCTGCCTTCTCTCAATTATCACTCAATGAGAACCGTAATACTTTAACATTAATAGATAAGGCTTCTATTTATCTCATTGCGGTCCAGTCGTAGCGACTCCAGACTGAAGCTGCGCACGCAGCATCGTCAGCGGGTCCTCCCTCCTCCTCCTCCTCCTCTCCTCCTCCTCCTCCTCCTCTCCTCCTCCTCTACACACAGCGGGGACATATTTAAAACATATAAAGAAAAAAATACATAAATAACATTCACGGCGTCAGTATATCTCAAAAAAGAAACATGAATATATTAACTTAAAAATAAATTAATCATCCATACTGAGCAAAACATGGTGTGGTCATATCAAAGATGTCTGTGCAAAGGCTTTATTTTATAGGACTGCCTTTTCCAGAGGTGGGAAGTAATTAAGTACAAATACTTAGTTACAGTACTTAAGTAGCTTTTTCAGATAGCTGTACTTTACTCGACATTTAAACGCAAATAATTGTACTTTCTACTCCTTACATTTTCAAAACAGGCTTGTTACTTAGTTTTTTTTATGCATTTGAGTGTAATTTTTCCTTTTTTAATATTATTTTGCGTCCTGCCCTCCAAACATCAAGACTGATTTCAACCTAAATGGATCAGACAGTAACACAGGAAAGATGATTCTTTGGTGTATCCATCACAGTGTCTGACAACAAGATGGAAAAGACATATGAAGAGGAGAAACAACATAACAAGACAGAAAAATATAACAAGACTAAAAATGCTGCAAGAAGATAAAACAAACATAACAAGACTATAAACACTGTAATGAGACAAAAATATGTAACAGGATGAAAAACAAAGTAAAAGATGTAACAAGACGAAAAAGACGTAACAAAACAAAAAACAATGTAACAAGACAAAAAAAAAAAACGTAACAAGATGAAAACCAACATAATAAAACAAAAGAGACGTTATAAGACAAAAAATAAGTAGCAAGAGAAGAAAGGCGAAACAACATGAAAAACAACACAAGAGAAAAAGGCATGACAAGACAAAAAAGAAGTAACAAGACGATCAACAACATTACAAGACAACAAAGAAAATAACAAGATGAAAAACAATGTAAAAAACACCACAAGATGAAAAAAAGTCATAAAACACTTAACAAGACAAAAAAAGATGCAACCAGATGAAACAGACCTCTGGCATTTTCAAAAAAACATTCCACAAAGTTTCATGAACACAAATACATAGTGGTACTTCCTAAAGGAAAATGAATTCAGTATTTAATTGGTTCACTTGCAATTAGTCAAATGAATTGATTTAATAGTGACCTGGTCAACAGTCTGAGGGCTGAGACCCCCATAAGGTCATGCAAATGAAGTCTGTGGCGCAGGTCTGTTCAGTTAAATTCAACGCTTTAGTGACTCAAGTCTGGCCATTTGATCATATATAAATATTAAAATATATCATGTGTTCAAATAATCTGCTAACACTCTAAGTACATGGATGTTTACATTGTTTATCAGAAGATCATCATTTTATTAGTAGGCCAATAAGAACAGGAAATCAGATAAACACCTATTTATATGACACAAAAATTTCCTTTAGATCTTTTCTTTTTTTCTTCTAAATAACTGGATAATTTTATGCTAAATGTGACATTTTTCTAAAGGCAAGTATGTGATCAACTTACTATATATGGAGAATAAAGGTGAATGAATTAATAATTAATTTATATTTGTTTGGGTTAAAATTTAGATAGATTTTCTTTGGAGGACATCCTTATTTCCCATTAAGAAACTAATTATCATATTTTAAAGTGTGGTGTGTACTATGTGAACTGTAATGACATCATTTAATTGATTATAATGTATGTATGAACAATATGATGACTGTAACTTGGCATAAATCAACCTCACATGAACATCAAAGGCAAACAATGCAGGATTTTTCCAAAAACAATGCATAGACTCAAACAGTAGAAAAATCATCCCTCTCAATCATCACCCACAACCCATCAGGCATATATATATGGCCCCGCCTGTGTCTGCAGAGACTCCGCCCACTGACCATACCTTTGTATTTTCATATTATTTTGCTGTGCTCTGAACACAAACCCACAATGGCACCATGGAAATGAGACTCAATGATCAGCTATCTGTCTGGTGCGATTATAAACAACAACTAACAAATCCTGCATATTCTCCCTCTAACAAAATCATTCAACACAGCTAATTCTGATCCTAATCAACAAAAACATCAAAACTTAATCAGGCTGACTTAATCAGAGACCTTCCATATATTGTAATGAAAATAAGATTGTATAAATAGCACAAGTAAAATACCTCTTAAGTATGATAAGGGCATGAATATCCCACATTTATCAGCAGTATAGGAATAGTAGGCTCTCAGACAGGACTTATGCTTTCATTGTAAACAGCAGACAGTATGAGCCTGCTAAGAGGCTGATGACAGAGGCGGAGGAAAATGGAGTTTGGCAGCTGTGGATAAAAGTCTGGTAGTGACAGGCCTGGGTGAGCAGGATCCCCTGGGTCTCCATATCAGTCCCAACCAGCCTCGGGCTCTGCCTCTGGGCCCCGAGGCCTCTCATTGTTCCGTAGGGAGGCTGTTTAATGCACTATAATGAGCCTCACAATACACCCTGGTGGCCTGGTGGTGACTTTGGTGTGGTTACCTCCTCGGTGTTCCTACCCCCATCACCAACCCCAGCCGGTATTACTCACACGGGAGGAGGTACAGCTCAGATCAGGGCTGGATGTGTTGTTCTTGTGATGGACCACAACGCAATCAATATAGAATCAGATCAGAACTGTTAGTGCTGCTTTTATGTTGCACATGATGGAAAAATGTGCCAATAGATATTACAGATTTAAATATGCAGGCTAAATGATCCTCAGTGTTACCCACTAGCCCCTACACAATCTTAATTACTACATATTTACTTTTTTTTTTTTTTTTTTTTTTTTTTTACATATAAATAAGTCCTGTGAAAATCCTTTAATGGCTCTTTGTCTTCAGGGACAGTATGAAAATGTCTGAAGTGGAGCACCAGCCCGGTGCAAGCAGATGAATACTGCTTGCCTCACCTTCCCCTTCCGAGCATGTTGGAGAAACTAGAGTGTCCGTGAAATATTTAGTTTGTCCACTCTGGGCCACTGGTAGTTCAACATGGCGGCCTCAGTGGAAGCACCATCCATGTTTAGGTTTAGGCTTAAGACCATGTTGGGAGTAACAGTAAATTTCTAACATACATCACATAATGTGACATCATTGGAGTGACTTGCAGTGTGAAAGTCATGTGACACACATAATGTTATGTACCTTATAACTTTCAGTACCAAATATAGTAACATTATTTAGCCTCATATAATATTTTATGTTCATTAGATTTATTTATTGTTTGTCAAGCTGTTCCTTCCTTTGTTATGTGGGAATGCATGTGTAGATTAATATGTACTTTGGTAAGTAGCTAATCACACTTTTTTAAACATATTCAGGCCTGTGGCTTCATTTTTTACCCACACACCATCCTGGTTACCAGCGTCACCAATTACAGTCCCAAAACATGTTTCAGTCACAGAAGTGGTATTTAAAGGATAACTAGCTAACTGTATTTCTGTGTAGCTAACCTTATCAGTTGTTCTTTGAAGCTAACATTAGCAGTTGGTCTGTGTAGCTAATGTTAGCAGTTGGTTTGTGTAGCTGACGTTAGCTGTTGGTCTGTGTAGCTAACGTTAGCAGTTGGTTTGTGTAGCCGACATTAGCAGTTGGTTTGTGTAGCTGACATTAGCTGTTGGTCTGTGTAGCTAACGTTAGCAGTTGGTTTGTGTAGCTGACGTTAGCTGTTGGTCTGTGTAGCTGACGTTAGCAGTTGGTCTGTGTAGCTGACAGTAGCTGTTGGTTTGTGTAGCTAACATTCAGTTGGTCTGTGTAGCTAACATTAGCAGTTGGTTTGTGTAGCTAACGTTAGCAGTTGGTTTGTGTAGCTAACATTAACAGTCGGTTTGTGCAGCTAACGTTAGCAGTTGGTTTGTGTAGCTAACGTTAGCAGTTGGCCTGTATAGTGAACGTTAACGTTTGGTCTTACCTGTAGATTTTTCTCTAAATTAGATGTTGAGTTCTTGGATGATGACTGTTTTCACAGCTGAAGACAGAACTCACTGTTCTTTGATGTTGTTTATTTAAAGACAAAATAATGTTAAATTTCTGCCCAGTAAAGTATTTTGCGCACTGCATGTGGTCGCATATTGTTGTTTATTTTAAAATGCATTTTAAAATTGTAATCCTGTTAAATAATCCCTATTTTTATTGAATGTATCTTTAATCTGATTACATTTTTTTTTAAATCTGTAACTGTAAAGGAATAAAATTACTTTTTTGTATTCTAATTATATAATCCTGTTACATGTAATCTATTACCTTAAACCTGTGCATGAGTCACCAAGAGGTGGTGAAAAAACACTGGTATCCAGTGAGTTGGGGATGAGCTTGTTTGGATATAAACAGCTCATTTGCTGGTTAGGTGTTGTCTCTGTGTGGACACTGACGTACTCGATTTGTTATGACCACGCAGACTTGTCGGTGGTTTGTCTGTCAGGCCATGACACTACAAAAAACTACAGAGTACTGTCTAAACATGTGTGGAATGCGTCCTCGAAGCAGACTTCAGAAAGCAGTATAAACAGCAGTACTACACTCTGTGGTGTCTGAAGATGTAGATAAGACAAAAAAGGAGAGATACTGAAGGGAAATATCATAAAGAATAGAAGAACACACACAGGTACACTACTACAGACACAGTTGTGTGACTGTCGCAGCTTAGTGGCTGTTTGAGGACAATAAACACAATTTCTGTTTGGTTTCTGTCTGAACAGACCTTAACAGAAACAGGTGAGTTAACCTGCAAATAGAAAAACACATTTATGCACAAGGGCAGACATGAAAGCCTTGTTGTCACTGTTGTAGGAACTCTATGATCTCTCTTTTATTTAATATAATAAACATCAAAAGGGGAAGCCAATTAAAATATAAATACAGGGTAATAAATTAAAATCCCCCCCCTTCCAAAAAAAATAAATAAATAAAAATTACCGCTCTCTTTTCTGGCTCCAGCTCCTCTATCCACCTGATAATTTTCTTACAGTCCCTTACTGTCCTGAGTGAGCGCTGACAAGCTGTGTGTGTTCTTTTGAAGGTCTTTTCTTGTCCTTTGTCCATGTCCTTCATAATAAGACAATGACAAAAGTCATGTTGGGCTGTCTATACAATATCTGCTGTGGTGTCTTTAGAGCCGGAGGACAAATGATGACACAGAGTCTGCTGCAACCCAAAGACACTGAGAGAAAGACAGACAAACACTGAAAGAAAGAAAGAAAGACATCTCTGTAGTCAAACACCATCAAAGCTTGGAGGACAGGTTCTCATGGTTAGGTGCTGTAGAGCTGACCTTCAATCAGCATATTTCCATTGTATCCTCCATGTGGGCACATTCATTGGTTCATGTTAACTAATGCATTAATTCATACATTAAGTCACTCTTAGTTCATGTTAATTAACATATTAGTACATCCCATACATCAGTCATTCATTCATGACTAACAGGTGAGTCATGGGAGATTTTATTTGGGTCACCAAATAAATAAAAAACTTTTTTTAATTTATTTTAGATTTATATGTGCAGTACACCTTTAATAAAGCATTTAAAATGTGTCTGTTGCTTTACTGATGATAATGAGCATGTTGATTCAGCCTAAATGCATTTATTTTCTCTCATTATGAAGTTGGCCAAAATGTCCTTTACTGGAAAACTGAAAAGTTGAGAAAAATCAAGTTTTAAAGCAACTTACTTAAAGAGATTTTTTTTTTTTTGAGCTGAACTCAAACTCTTCAGTCTTCAAAGTTTTACCAACTAACTATATGAGATAATATTTAATGTATATTATATTATATATAATGTATATTTGAGTTTCTAAACCTCAAGATTCAAGTTTATCTAAAGAAGACAAGAAAATTATGTCAACTAAAGACTATAGGTTGGCAAAACTTTTCTTAATTTATTTCAAAACTAAAGAACTGAAAGAGTAAGCCATCAAATCTATTAGATAATTCAGCCTAACTGCATTTATTTTCTTATTTATATAGTATTTAACATGCTGATGGAGAAATGTCAGTAAAAATGGTCAGGAATGTTCATTTATGAACAAATGAATTCTTCCCAAGATTTATTGATAAGTTCTGTTGTGAACTGAGTTGTGATGTGTTGTCTTTTTTAAAAAGCAGGTCCCCAGATAAAAAGTCTGGGAAACACTGTCATATAGTATATTTCTCTTGAGAATGAAAATAGTTGATTTGTACACCACCTACCAGTCATGGCGAGCCACCTTGTCTCCAATGGTAATCAAGGTCAGGGTTCACGGTCAGCGTGCCCTTTGATGGGTACGGAGATGCCAAACAGTCCCAGGCTTTGTTTACCTTTTTTTTTTCTTCACTTACAATCTCAGCTCAGTTGACAAGAACCAACTGAGAACAAGGAGTTTTTGTCTGTCACAGGCCTGTTTGACATTAGCCAGAGCAACAAAGAGAATTCACACTGACTCTGGAGCTGGAGACCATGACGGTGGCGACGTTTCAATCCACTGTTAGTGTGGCAGTATTCTGAATTTGATACAGGTCATGTAAACATGTATTCCTGTGAATAATCTGAATGAGGTCTGATTCAAATGTGTGGGATACGCTGGTATTGTTCAGGTTTTTAGAGGATTTTTTTGGACATGTGAATTCAGAATATGCATCTCAGTTCAGTTTTATTACTGCAGTTTGCGACACATGGCCTCTAGCTTGTTTACAGTCAGCTCAGAGGTGTAAACAAATCAACAAGCCAAGAGATTGCAAAGCTGAGATGGAGACGCGTGCTCAAAAAACACCAAATATTTGGTCAAAAGGAGAAACAGACCTACTTTTAAACATTATTTTAAACATTTGGTATCAACAGGTTTTTGGATCTGCATATTGCAGTGCTGACCTTTTCAGGAAGGCGATTAAATGAATGAAAGAGGAAGGCTGTGTTTACACAGTCAGACAAGTCTGCCACCAGCGGAAAACTGTCCAAAAGTATGCATGGCTGCATGCAAACAGGAATATTAGATGAATATTATTTCCATTAGCCGTGTAAACAGTTTAGAAGGAATATTGTCTTTTTTAGAATTAATGCAAAAAAACAAAAAACAAAAAGAGAATATTGTGTGAATGTAAACATAGTCAGTAATATAACACATGCAGAAAAGACACGTTACTGACTACAGTTAAGCTTTGAGTTGGTTAAGTAGAGAGGAACCTGCTCAGATGTAAGATAAAGAAAACAACAGATCCCAGCTGTGTTATTTCTCTGCCCAGCACACAAAGAGGCCTCTTTTAAATTTACACCCTATTTGCATGAAATTACCCAGAGAATTATCCTGAGGATTCAGCTGAAGAGCGCCCTCTAGTGGTCATCATCTCAAACCACTGTTTATGATTCAGAATATTACCTGTAAATTCATATTTCTGTTGAAGAAACAACAGAGCGCGTCAAGTAAACATGCTGCCACATGAATACTACATTTAACTTGTGAGAACAGTTCATTTTACTTAAGTGAAGGTAAAAGACCACACTGTAAGAATATTTTAGGTACTTAACTTGAATAACTTTACACGTCTCCTCCTCTACAGCTGAGATGGAAATATTGTACTTTTATCTCCACTGTTATTTATCTGACAGCTTTAGTTACAAGTTATTTTACAAATTAAGATTATTGCAAACAAAAAATGAAAATGATCAAATGGAGCTGGAACGGTTAGTCAATTATTTGTCATTTGAATGACAGAACATTCACTGAAAACTATTCTGATGATATTTTGAAACTGTTTGAATTTCTGGTTTTATTCAAGAAAAGACTGTTGCTCACTCTACATTTTACATGTGAATTGAAGCCTGTGTACACATGAGTATGTGTGTGTGATCTATGTTTATATGTTTGTAGTATGGTGTGTGTGTGTTACAGCAGCGTGGAATCAAAAAAAACAAATTCCCCTGAGGGACAATAAAGTATACCATACCTTGTCTTACTTTACCTTTAGCTTAATCTTTGCAGCCAGTTTTCATTCAAAAACGTTTCATGGTTACAGCTTCTCAAATGTGAGGATTTCCTGCTTTTCCTTTTAATCATCTCAATCATTTATTTATTTATTTATTGTAAATAATTTTGAGGTTTTGGAAGACCATTTTCACCAGCGAGAGACAAAAATATCCCTGTGGAAAGTCATATTTAAGAGATAAAAAAAGAGTCAAAAATATGAGATAAAACGTCATAATACAATAATAATTTTTGACTTTTTAAATTCTAATTACGACATGATGTGATGTGATGTGATGTGATGAGAATGATATTACTTCCTCCACCAAAAGTCTCAGAAGATGAACCAGTAAGGTCTGGGCTTAATGCCACAACACCTTATTAACCTTGTTAAAAAATATCCAGTTATCAGCCTTATTTCAAAGTTCAGACCGTCATCAGAGAAAGAATCACTGGAGGAGCAACAAGTTCTGCCATACAAAGTTTATTGATCTCTCTGATATAGAAAAATCAACAAACGTGAGTCAAACCTGGGGTTCGACTGAAGAAATGGACTCGATGCAGGCTATTTTATACTATTTGGAGGCTCCTCCCTCTTTGACGTTTCAGCTCACATCCAAACATACCCGTGTATCACTTGTCCCTGATTTTTGTCTTCCCGTAATTCTCAGCACAGCAAAAAATCTACTTCCCTTAAGTTTGTATGGTTTTACTCGCATGTTTTTTTAAAAATATTCCCAACTAATTTCCTCTAGCAGTTGATTTGTGGTGTGCCGCTTGGTCAGTCAAATAGGAAAATATGATAGTGAAGAGGATGTCCAGTACTTCACTACATGGTGAATATCCTGATGGAAAATATACCACTACAATATTTTTTATATTTTATATATTGGGATGTAGATAATATTTGTTGTAGTTGGTAAAGATAGAGACAATCTGAACTATTTAACAAACTGTTGGACAGTTTAATCAATAGTACAGTTTAAAAATCACATTTTATCATTTTTTTAATGTAAAAGTTTTAGTAGGTAAAGTAACTCCAGCTGCCAAATAAATAGTAATAATAGTAATTATCTTGTAGTGGAATCAAAGCATTAAGTGGCATGAAATGGAAATGCTCAAGTAAATTACAAGAAGCTCCAACTACACCACTGAAAAACCCCACAGAGGAATGTAGTGGCCTTAAAATAAGTACAATTAACAGCACCACTGATCCAAAGAGTCATTTTCAAAGCAGTCACATTTATTTGTATTTTTATACACATTTGCTAAGCAGCCTGTTGTGCTAGCACTTGGCTTTGATAGGATTTACTTTTACTATGGGATTTTCACAATGCTTACTAAAAAATAAATACAAGACAAAGTGTTCCACAGCTCAAAAATATACAAAGGTTTGAAATTAATGTAAACTTTGAAAACATTTTTGTTTTTTACATAAGAAACAATTCAACAACCTTTGAGACGATTCCAAAAGTCATTGTATTTACAAGTTTGTACAAAAAAAAGAAAAAAAAGAAATACGAAGCAGATACCTACAGTATACAGAGGATGATCTGGAGTTAAATGAAATGCATCTAGTACCATAAGTTACGCTGTAATTCTTCTTTAGTATCGGTTTCAAGAACGTTTCAGTCAAGTAACGAGAAGAGAGAAACAATTGGATGCCACTAACGTGTGCACGTTCTAGCCTTTGGCAGAAGCATCTAGTCCACTCCTAAAGCGTACTCAGAGTGTGAAGATTATTCAAGGAAAGTCAAACAGCTCCACGTAAAGGTCTATAAATATCTCCAGGTACAGCAAGAGACAAATGAAACTTCACAAACATCACTGTATCAGTGCAAAAAAACAAAAGAATCCAAAAATAAAAAGGTTGGAATGAAGGTTCACAGACATAACCCACCGTGTGTCCTGCTCTATGACATTGCATTAGTTATGGAGTATCATTAAGGCCAAAATGAAGTTGGTATTTACAGTGTACCTAGAGGGAAGAAGAGTCTTCCACAGGACAATATGGCTACATAGACTGTCCTTTTTTGCATCATGGTTGAGTACCATCACTGCAGTAAACACCACATGCGTCTAACATCACTGTGAATATGTGGGACTCAGAGAGCCAGGGTTACAGCTGAAACCTCACGTGTAGCTTATGACTGTTCATGCCATCCTTTAATGGCATCAATGAGTTGCTCTTTTTTTTATTTGTCTCTGCAACCAGTGTCTGAAATAAGTTTTAAAATTTGTCTCTTGTAAACAAAATAACTATCTGAATAAAATATGTTATTAATAATACCAGCAATTCATTGCATTTTAAGATTTCAGTTTTAGGTTATCTAAAGGTGTAAACTACAGAAACGTATTGCTGCCACGTCAGGAAAAGAAAACGGATCAGTATCACGTTATAATGTTAAAGTTTGTTGTTATAACAAGATATTTTCTCATTATTACAACATACAAACTTACCACGTTTAAAAAAAGAAACTCTTCTCGCTAAAACAGTATACTATTTAGCTTATTATAACATGAAATATTTCATGTTATGTGTAAACTTTTATTGTTATATGGTGATAATTTATTATATTTTAACAATTTAGATAAAAGGTATACTGTTATAAGAACTAGTTTCTTGTCATATGTGAAAGTATCAAGTGAAAAAATGTCTTGTTATAATGTAAAAATATCTGTTATAACATGACATTTTCTTGTTATAGCGTTAAATATTTAGAACATGAAAAATTATTTTTATAGCATTAAAAACATTTTGTTATAAAATTAAATTGTTCATGTTGACTTTCTTTTTACGGCGTGGCAGCAGTAAGCTTCCATACAAACCACATCAGGGAGCATACAGAGATTTTTCTGTGTCAGTTATAAAAATAAATATATTTAGATTGTTGCGACACAGAAAACATGAAACCGTGGCAGCTTAGATTCTGCTGGGGAATAAAATAGAGGAGCATTTGGTACAAAATAGCAGCAAATGCCACATCCCTAAATCCAGAACTTGTTCTTCTCATCACAGATGATGACCTGGCTCCAAATTTAACCCTTCATCCTCCACCGAAACCCAGAAATCTCACAAAAACACTCAACTTGCTGAGGCCCGAGCTGCTTCGTCACTTACTGTCTCCTGTTGAGCTGAGTAAAATAAGGCATAGTCGATCCTCCTGAACACTTTCCGCTTGCCTCTTTTCAACAATTCATAAACACACCAAGTCAGCAAACCAGAAATGACCATTATTTACTTAAAAAAAAACAAAAAACACATGACCTCCTTTTTCTTTTACCGCTCTCCTGTTTCACCACCTCCAACTTTTTGATCACTTTTTCTTCTCCCATGTTTTCACCTTCTCCCGTCTTGTCTCCTAAGATTGTCGAGTTAGTGCTTGGCTTTGACGCCTCGAGTCACTCTTCTTATTGCATGAGAATTTTTATAATGTCGTCATAGTAAGATATCTTTGACATAATTTACAATATGCTTTTAAAAGGACTGAGTAGAATATACAAATACATCAATATGAATCAATGCATTGAGGCTTCACATTTTTTTTTCCACTGCTGTTTTTCACACAGCGTTAGTCCTGTTGTTCAGCTGAGGGGTTTCAAAATAATCTGTAAAACTGGCTTCAACAACTGTTAAAAACTGTATCTAATTGCATAGGTATTCACAGAATACATAGTTAATCCAATATATCTCTATTTTTTACAAGATACTGATAAAAAATGAATCAAACTGAGATTTCTTTTTAATTCTGAAGATAAATCTGACGTAGAACAGTTAAAATTTAACATGAATATTCTGCAGAAGGCAACCTCTTGGGTGTTGTACATGGCTTTGGGTAATGTGCCATAAATTAACCAAATAACATGGACTTGTGGACCACGTGCGCCTTTTTTTTTTTTCTGTTTTTCTTTTGATCAATCATAGTTTTCTACAGAATTTCTGATGATAAATAATCTGGTTCCCTGTTTCTAATGCTAGTGTTCATATCAGAAGGGTCTTTTTTGAGACATACTGTATGTATAAAACATTTTTGAACACAGATAAAATTTTAACAATAACCAAAAGGAAACAGCTATGAAACTAATCCACATTTAGTAAATTTATGATTATTAACAAACTCTCTAATGTTCTATATAGCACATTATCCTGCCCTCATCACAGCTCATATATATTATAACTCATTCTTGTCCTTTTGTTTTTACTGTAAACTAACAAAATAACTTCACACGTTCCCACATGTTTTCTACGTGGAGCCCTGTGACGAGCGGTCGTCGTGAGGACTTCCGTCTGAGTTCTCCGTCTCGCCCTCAGAGATCGCCTGCATGGGCGCAGAGTACAGTCTGCTGCGCATGCCGTAGCGGCTGCTGTTGGCGGGCGGGGGGATTCTGGAGCGACCCTGCCTGGAAGCAGCGGACGTGGGGAAAGATTTCGGGGAGAAGCCCTCAGCGTTGGCTTTAGGGTAGGGGCTGGAGAGCTGATCTGGTCCTGATAGATGCTGTTGCAGCGGGGAGGCGGGCTCTTCAGGTTGCTTGGTCGACTCTGTCAGGGAGTCTCCGGGAGATTTAGGAGCGATGGGGCTCTTGAGGATCTCTGTGGCCGACATGCGGTAGCTTGAGTCCGAGCGGCTGCCCTTTTTGAGCAGCAGCAGTTTGAACTCCTCGTTGGAGGTGCTGGACTTCTTTGCGTTCCTGTAGATGGGACCGGTGGCTCTCTGCAGGCCCGGTGGGGTCACGGCGGAGGAGGGGGACACCAGAGAGACTGGGGAGCTGACAGCGTTGCTGGGCGGTGAGTTCCCCGACGCAGCGCTGAGGCGGTTCCTCACACCAAGCTCAGTGGAGTCCTTCCTGCCCAGCACTTTCCTTTTAGACCTGAGCAAATAAAAAAAAAGTTAAGAATCTCTGTAAACGCAGAGCGAAGACGAAGATGCTGCTGTCCACAGTGCTTACCTGTGAATCATAGCAAACAGATCCTCAGTGGTCCGAGCTTTTGTGGGTGACAGAAACACGCTGTCATCCTCCGGCTTTGACTCATCACTCAGAGGGGACACAGTGTTATCACTGGGTGTAGAGTCTGTTAACACAAATCAGTCAACATCTGAACAAACTGCAGGGTTCTTGTATGTCAACCCTAAAAAAGAACTAACGATGAACTAATTATTAATCAAACAATAGGTCCGCACACCAGAAACTGCTCCTTAAGATTTTTTTAATAGTATCACCAAATGTGATACACATATTAAAAAAATCTTAAGGAGCAGTTTCTGGTGTGTGGACCTATTGTTTGATTCTTGTACCTGCTCTACTGTCCAGCACCAAGCACTCATCAGTTTTGGATCTACAGTTTGAACTAATTATTATTCTCATTATTGATCAAATCTGATCCAGCCACATCGTCCTTATAAAGCAGATCTGTTGGTTTTTAGAGAGTTTTTTTTAGTTAAAGGTAAAAAAAGAGCAAACAAAGAGTTGGAGCACAGACAGAATATCATTCGCCTTATAGGCTGAGATGGCTTGAAGTGATTTGTCTGATTGTTTTCTGTTTGATAGTTGGTTATTTAGCCATTGAGATTTGCTAATATAGAGAAATAAGCTCCATTTTGACATGAAACAGGAGGGTAAACACGGGGCAGGTCCCATTCAGTGTAGCAGAGCTTTTCCAGTGAGCCAACATGTACAAGTGAATGACTAATGACTCTGATCTAAATAGAACTGGACTTAAATTAGTATCAGTATCACTGATAACACCTGTGTTTATGCTGTTATTTCATGTCAAAATGGCTGCTGTGAAAAAGATCTATTATCAGACCTGTTGATTTGTTTTCTGTCGACTGAGTAAATCAGTTGAAACAAAGAAAAGATCAGAAAAAATATGCCCTTTTCTGCTGCAGAAATTTGTCTTTGTTTTTTCTATCAAATTAATCATCTTGTGATTTCCTCAGATATTTAAAGGGATATTTCACCCAAAAATGAAAATTCAGTCATTATCTACTAATCCTCATGATGACTGAAGGTTGAGTTTAGATTGTTTTAGTCCACAAAACACTGCTGGAGTTTCACAGGAAAACAGAGCTGCATAATCTCCCAAACAATCTAAGTGAATGGTGACCAGTTTTCAAATGGAAAAAACAACCAAAAACAACATGTGTGACAGTGTACATGCACAAGTGACTGGCATGTCAGGGCTTTAGGAGACTTGGATTATGACAGATGAGCAGTGTGGAGGCATTTTATGTTTCTTTTTGCTTGTTTTTTCTGTTTTGAAAACTGGCCTCCATCACTGAAGTTGTAGTGCTGTTTTCCTGTGAAACTCCAGCAGTGTTTTGTGCACAAAAGAACGAAAACTGACTTTCAATCAGCGTGATGGTGAGTAGATAATGACTGAATTTTCATTTTTGGGTGAACTATCCCTTTAATGTGACCCAAGCACACCCCAGTTTGATCCACACAATTTACAAAATGCTCTTTTTTAATAACAAAATTGACAATCTAATAGGGGACTGATTGTCACACAAAACCTGACAGAGACAGTGATCGTCTACCTTTACTGCAGTAATCCTCCGTCTCGGCTGTCGACTCCTCCTTGCCGTCCTGAGAGGCACTTTGGGCAGAAACACCTGATGACTCCGACTCCACTTCAGTGCTTCCTTCATTACTGACTGTAGTGTCTTGCAGTGTCTCTGATTGGCCGTCAGAAGCAGGCACTTTATCCAGACTGCTGTGTGAACTGTGCTGAACTGAGAGAGGAGGACCTGCTTCTTCTTCTTCTTCTTCTTCTTCACACGGCTCAGATCTTTGCTGTTGTAAGGGCTCAGACTCTCCACAGCAGACAGGTGTTTCTACCAACTCTCTGCATGTTACTCCTTCATGACTCCCCTCAGGGAGGTCTAACAACAGCTCTGAGTATGCAGTCAAACCCTCTGACGGAGCCTCGTTGTCCTGCTTCTTGCTTGTCTCGCTCTGACACGCTGCTTGTCCATCTTCAAGCTCTTCATTTGAGGTAAACATTGATTCACAAGATCCCCTTGAGGATATGTGGTGTTGATTCGAGTCGAATAACGGCGGACTCTTCAGCTCGAAGGATTTACTACAGGAAAGTGAGTTCACAGTGGGACAGTTGAGGCTGGAAGTTGTTTTGTCCTCATCATGACGTCCTTCGTGACCCTTACTGATGGATCTGAGCTGGACTGAGTGCAGCACTGTGGGTGTGATGGACATGACATGGGTGTTAAACACCTCAGAGCTAGGGGGCGCTACAGGTTTGACCGACGCTGCAGCTTTTTGTTTGTTTTGGTGAAGGATTTGAATCTGCGTCCTGTAAGCTGAAGCCTTGTTGTTGACACTGTGAAGGGCACTTAAGTCAAGGTGGGGGGGAGGGATGATCGGCAGCTCCAGGTCTGTCTTCGAGGAGGAGAGCGACGAGAGAGACGACTTTCTCTCCGGGACTTTGGGCTTCCTCTTGCCGCTGGACGGCGACAGCGGTCCGGGGAAGAAGGCGGAGGGGAAGGAGGAGGTGGGGGTTTCCGACTGGCTGGAGTAGCCGCTGGATGGACTGGCCAGGCCCGCCAGCTTCTCCGGAGACGTCAGTTTGAAGTCTCCCTCCACCGATGGAAGCGAGGGGGTTGTGGCTCTGGAGCCGGACTGGGACGTCTGAGACTCGGAGCTCTCCTGTGACTTGATGCACTCGATGACAGTTGTCCCCGTTGCTGTGCTGGAGTTGGACAAAGATCGGTAAGGGTCGCTGGATTTTAAATCATTCAGGAGCCACAGATCAGCATAGTCCGACTGTACAACCCCCTCATCTTTAAAAGAATGAGCATCAGTGGAGCTAAACACGCCTAAGTCAGGTAGATCGGCCGAGCCCTCGACCCCCCACACCACAAGCGGCTCTCTGACGAGTGAAGAGTTTTCTAACTGAGCCGGAGAACTGGACAACGCCAGCTGCAGTTTCCTCTCCTTGGAAGACAGTGGAAGCTGCTGCCCGCAGGAAATCTTTGGTTCTTTCTTGTCGGGGATGTTTCCCTCACTGCATATTTTTCTTAAGGATGAACTCCTCTTAGGCGGACATGGCTTCACCTTTGGTTTTCTTAAAGAGAGGCAGCGTCTCCCCAGAGTCATGTGACCACTCAAGTCAGACAGACCACAGTCAGAGCCGGGTGCTGCATAGCTGCTATAAGTGAAGCTTTTGCTGCCTTTCAGACCACAGTCAAAGTGCATGGAGGTGTAGTAGCCTTCAGTGTCGACGGAGTAGTGTGACACGGTGTCGGCTTTTTCCGACACTGGTTTGTCGGAGTAGCTGCTCTCACACGTTGCCATGCTGGTGAAGCTGGGGCAGCCCAGGCTGCTCTCAGCCTCTCTGCTCGGCTCCGGGCTGAAGTCCTGTGAGCGTGGAGGCTCCGGGTGGGAGTAACTCCACTCCCCCTCGATGGGAGTGGAGTTACCCCCTACTTCCTCTAATATGTCCATAGCTGTGGAGGAGAAGGAGCCCGCCCGCTGCGTTCGGAGGCCGGGGTAGTGGTCCAGCATGAAGCCGGTGTGGTCATCGTTGGCGTGAGGGGCCGTGTTCAGCGAGAGCTCAGAGTCACAGTGTGAGGAGCCCGTCAGCGGCGGGGAGGCTGCTGGGGGGATTGTTTCTGATGTCTGTGAGGGGCAGGTGGAGCTGCTCCCACTCCAGTTCCCACTCGAGGACTGGTGGTCGTCCTTGTGGTCCATCTGTCCACCCAGCACCCCTGCTGCCGAGACAGAGTGGATGGGGCTGCTGAAGGTGTCCGAGCTGGACGAGATCTCACAGCTGCCCATGTCGACCTTCCTGGGCAGCTGGGATCGGGTCCTCTCCATCCAGCCACGCTCCGGACTCTCTGACTGGTACTTGAGGTGGTGCTGAGACATGGCCTGCTCGTCTGTGCTCTCCTCTCCGTCCTTCAGAATCAGCTCCCCGGGTCCAGGCAGGAAGTCCTCAGCATGGAAAGGGGACAGCTCCTCCTCATCGTCGCTGTCCTGATGCCCATTGTCGATCATCCGGTTCCCGTCTCGGGGCAGACTACGGGAGCGCAGGCGTACGCCCACAGCGGTGGTAAACATGGCGTCGGCACTGTCCTGCAGACACGAGATGTTGCCTGCAGAGTGGGAGAGGGAAAGAGAGACCCCCTGGCCTCTCTGGGCCCTGATCCTCCTCCGAGACGGCGCTCCTGAGATCAAAAAGTCTTCTGTCTGGCAACCTGAGTCTCTGGTGTTGAGATGACTGGCCAGCTCCTCGTTGGAAGGAGTGATATCAAGACTGGCATGAACGATCACTGTCCGCTCTCTGGAGCCAGGAGAGTCATCAGAGTCTGTGAGAAGAAAGGACCAGAAGGACCATAAGATACACGACAAACTCACGATACACAAATGTATATGTCTGTATTTCAGTGTCTTTGGCATAATAATACAGACATATAAAAGACAGTTTTTCAGTTGGTTCAAGTCCATCTGGGAACTTTTATCTCCACTCATCTCTCTGCTGATGTCTGGCTAATAAAAGCATGAAATGCCCCAGAAATATCTTAAAAATGGAGCAAAGCAACACCGAAAATATGTCTCCTTTTATATTCATATTATAAACCTGATCTTACAGCTTTTCTTCTGCAGCGTACTGATGTGGATTTTAACACATAAAGATATGTAATGCACTGAAGCGCTCTGTATTACTATTAGCAACATTGGGCCTCATGTGAGAATCACTCGTATGATCAGATTCGTTCTTAAGTGATTAAGGAACTTGCGATATTCATTAATTTTCCAGTATTTTAAATTTTCTCTTAAGTACAAACACAATTCACATATCATCACTGTTGGACAGAAATCTTGTATATCCAAAACTGTTACCTCTCAGTGTTTTTAAATTGATTGAATGCTGTTTTGTCAAAGTTAGTAGTCTTTTTTAATACTTTTTTAAACAGCTGTTTGTTTGATAAAACCCACAAGCAGACATAAAGGGTGACCAATAACATTGATTTATGAAAAAAATAAAAATGTCAAAATATGGAGATACAAGGTTTGTGCCTGACAGCGATGACATGGACCAGACCTGTCATGCTGCTATTGTCCAGAACAAAGTTTTTCACTAATGACTGTATATTTGTGTTTGAAAATCACATACAAATTATACTTCATATCATAATTATGTTGACATTATCTTGCTTGACTCTGCGTTTTGAAATTAGTTTTCCTGTCGCATTCATCCATCACCCTCAAACCAGTTCTTCTTTATTTCAGTAACAGTACGACACGTCATTAACAGCACTTGTTATTTTTGTCCCATTTCCAGGCGTCAGCAGGTTCTGATGATGGTGTTAAAGTGAGAGACTTTTCTTTACGGCTCGATGAAATCAGGACTTCAATCTCTGAACTCGTAAAGTTTCTTATTTTTACTCTTTGATGCAATTTTCATGAATGAACACCTCCTGACATAAGGGGCTCATAAATGTGCACTCAGATATGCACTGGTGGATCATTTACACTGAAGTTAAGAGTGTTTGCTGAATCTGATGTGGCACATCATACAAAACAAAGCAAGAAAAAGATAAGAAAATAAGAATAAGATAATGTTGCATGAGGCCCAATGTCTCTACTGCGGGAAAACATCATAACATGTGATTTAGACACTGAACACCAAACTCTTTTTGAGACATCATGTGTAAAACACAATGGCACGTAACATAAACATTATAACTTTATCAAGGTAATTTATTTATCATGATACAACACAGGGTTGCACAATGAAAAGAAAAACAAGCAGCAGTGTGAATTAAATTTCAGATATCTCAGTCTATTAAGTCACAAGCAGTTACATACCTAAATCTTGCTGCACCTGTCTGGGAACGCCGGCGACAGTCCTCCGTCTCCTCAGTTTCCTCCTCCTCTGAAGCACAGACTGCGAGTGAACGAGCGAGCAGCGCACACTAGCATCTCTGTCAAAGCCAACCCCTGCAACGGAGACGGGAACATCTGAGGAATCTTTGTTTAGTTGCAACTGCAGCCATTCCTTCTTTAACTCTCACGCTGTCTCGTAAAGAAAAAAAAAAAACACACTGTAACACTCGGCTGAGCTAAATTAGATATTCTACAAAAATAGCCATCAGGAGTAGAGGACAGTTATCTGATATAAGACAAACTGTGTGCCTGCAGTGAGAATGTGGAGACATTTACTACTTAATTTGATGTCTGAGCTGTTAGATTAATAAAATATGGTCTTGCCGTTTGGCAGTTAACCAAAACGTAAAAAAAATGAAACCAAACCAAAGGAAAACTGCTGTTTTCTGCTTCAGTTTTGTTGTGTTTCCTCCTTGTTTTCCTGCCTCCCTCTCAGTGTACGTTATGACTATCATGTGATAGCAGGTCAGGCCTTTCAGCACCATAGCAATCACTGGAGTTTGCTTACAATGTGCATTTTTCCCCTTAACTGTCTCTGACTCAGACAGTGTTGGCGTGCAACTCCTCTTTTGAGTCAATGAGAGCGAGAGTAAATAACATCGGGCAGGCCTTTTCAACAATTTGGACAGAACTAATTAGCATTCATCTCACAGCATCTCGCCTTGCAATCACATGCACAAAGCGTTGAGGCATGAGAAAGAAAGTTAACAGGGCACACAAAGCATGACTTGCACATTGAGAATGATTCCCTGTGGCAACATTTAATGTCGCTGACAATGAAGAGGTTTTTAAAAGTAAATGCAGAAATTCCAAATTTCTTGCAAATGTTAAATTTCTTGTAATGTTGGGGAGAGTAAACTCTACAGAACTCTACAGTGTTAATGAGGAGTGCCAAAACTCAGCAATGAGAGCAGCGTGTGTGCACGTAAATGTCAGAAGCAGTAAATGTTTCAGAACACTTTGACATTTTGGGAAATAAACTTATTTACTTTGTTGCAGAATGCTGGGTCAGATTAGATCAATACCACTGTCATGACTGTGCACTAAATATGACAGGTGACAGTTCGTTTAGCTTAGCATAAAGACTGGAAACAGCATCCCTAGCATCTTGAAAATCACAGACTGCTGTTTTTACACTTCAGGCTGCTGCTTCCAGTCTTCATGCTAAGCTAAGCTAAGCTAAGCTAAGCTGCTGTATGTTAACCTAACTGTCTCCTAGCTATAGCATTATATTTATCAGACAAATATAAGAAGTGATATTAATCTTCTCATCTAACTGTAAGCAAGAATGGAGATGTGAAAACATTTCTCAAAATGTCAAACTACTCCTTTAAGGCCGGGCTGCACCAACAAGGATTCATTTAATGTAGGATACGTTCTAATCAGAGTTTAACAAAACTGGGTTTAAAATGAGTAAATCCAGATTTAAAGTTAAGCAGAAACTAATCTGAGCTAATCTCCATTTACTACATTTTTTGATAACCGAAATTAAATAAAATTTAATCCATATGGAGATGCTTGTCAGGACCAAGTAAGTATAAAAGTGAGGGAACCAGATACCTTTCAGCTGCTCTGTATTTATTGTTTCTTAGCCAGCTTAAAAGTTAACAAAATGTTACACTGTTTGCTAGCTCGCTAAAAAGTTAGTTACCCTACTCATGATGGCAGAGAAGCTCTGTTTTCTCCTCCTTTGCGAAAAACTTTTTGGCCAAATTAATGGATCAATATGGATGAATAACATAAGATTAAAAAAAATCGATGACAGTATTAACAGATCAACTGCAGCAAATGAAAGAAGAAAATGGTGTTGAATCTGTGCCGTAACTTTCTTTAAGGAACTTGATTATTTTTCTCAAAGTTTAAAGTTAATATTGGATCACATTTTAAGTTGGAGTTTACAGTTGTGGTGAAACAGACATTAAATTTAATCTAGGTTTAGAGAAAAAAAAACTAAACTGAGGTTCAAAGAGAGGTTAGTGAAACATAATTTAAAGTTAAGACATGATTTAATCTAGATTAAAAAAGAATCTTTGTTGGTGCAACCCAGCCTCAGAAAAGCTAAAGAAGAGCTAAAGAAAGCTAGCATTGCTGAAGGACAGAGTGTCTGCAGCACAGCTCAGTCCCGTCACAACAAACAGATTGAGAGGTGAAACAGTGAGTGCTTTACATTTACCAGTCACATTAATGGGAATGACACATGAGTTGATGACTTGGGAGCTGCTTTTCATTCTTTCCTCTGGGGTGGGCAGCGGCAGGGCTTTAGACCAGTTAGTCTGCTTGTCCAGGGTGGAGGGGATGTTAGGGATGGGAAACTTAGACCGGTGACCTAGAGCCACCCCGTCAGTGTCGGGGTCAGAGGGCGCAGCCTGCAACAGATGGATATTTGCATGGTTAGGTTGTTACGGTTAGGTGGCTTTACATGAGAAATGGTAACGGCAGAGTTAAGAGTGATCAAACTCAGCTTCAGAAAGGGGAACGTGTAGAGTACAGTGATTAAAGTCAGGGATTACACTGGTGTTGTCAAAGTGTTTATGTGGGAAAGAACTGAAGGCTTAGGTGTGCAGATTAATGTCTTATTAAAGTGTAGCGGACTGAAGACTGCTTAGAGTCCCAGCAGAGGTAAATCAATACACATACCCTTCCAGGAGCTGAGTTTCATGTTGGTGTGCAAAGAATCCAATAAGTGATGGAAATAAAAAGCATGCTTCAGAGACAGAGAATGGAAAGCACAAGAAACATCCAAAGAATCTTATCATGCAAAAAAATGAAGTGCACAAAGGAGAGATTTAGAAATAAAACAGGTCTGGGAAGCATGGCTTACCTAAGTAAATAATACCTCAATATTTTGAGGCTACTCTGTGATATACAATATAGATATATACATGTAGACGCAAGAGATGTTCAAATGCCATTTTTTCCCTTTCCAGTACTGATTCTGATACCTGAACTTTGCATTATTGAGCACTGATCTGATGCAATTGTGCTAAAAAAAACAGTTGTATACTATTAACCTGATACTGCAGTGTCTGAGGCATTTTCAGATACTGGTATCAGTGTCAGAACAACCCTAATACACATTTTCTCTAAATGGCTTTTATGTTTGAACTGGGCAATATGGACAAAGTCATATATCACAATATTTTAACCAAATGCAATGATTAGAGATTTCATCTTGTGATTATATTGACCAGAATTATCACAGTTATCACGTTTATTATTAAAATGTGCTGAAAATGTTCAAAAAGTACAGATTAAAAATCTCTCAATGATTTGAAACGGCATCACGTCCTTCTCGATGTCACTGTTTTCACTGATACAAAACAAACCCACGCTGCTGCTGCGCCTGCATATGCTATTTTTCTTGCTAACTCTGATGCTTTACAGTATTTGCTGTGAGTTTTAAAAAGTATGGTAATCAAACATGATTATCAGAATAATCAAAATTACTTCCAAACTAATCATCAGGAATTTAATGTGAAACTGATTATCGTTTTATCCCCAGCAACAGTATTATGGGAATGACTATTAGATTTTTGATAAAAAAAAATTAATAATGTATGTGGATATAATGACTAGGTGAGTAAAGGCAACAATAGAACACCTCATCAGCCGGAAAGTTCAGAAAATAACATAATTTTACTGTAATGCAGCCTCAAAAACCAGGAAGACAACACTTATTATGCCAAATCACAATATAAGAACATAAAAAAATCTAAGATGATAACTAATCATAACAATATATCATCAGTATAATACCAAATGCTAATTTAAAACATGCTAAAGTCAACAAATATCTGCTAAAAAGTAGATTTGACAACCTGACTGTATCCAGGCTTGCAAAACTGTCAGACCAATTAAACGTCTGGCTCACACTGTGCAGCACATGTCGTGATAAATACTAATTTAGACGTCTCCTGCACTCGACAGCTACCGCACAGGACAGAAATGTGACAGACACCGTAAACAGTCATTTCTAGTCAAAACACGCCGGTTTGGAAACTCTTAGCTCATGCTCCGACAATCTGTGGCACCTAGAGTGACTCTCCTGCATAATAATGAGACTCCGGAAATACTTGACGGCAGCATTCCTCTGAGCGGCAGCTTCAGTATCAATCACCGCACAGAGCTCCCCTGTGACGTCGCCAGAACGCCGCATCTCTTTTCCACAGGCGTCCTCAGACTGTCAAACTTTTAACACTGTAGATCTCCTGTTACTTTCACCTCCATGCTAGATGAGTAAAGTTCTTACCTTGAGATTCCTACAGAGAGGGACATGTGAAACTGGGAGTGATTCTCAGGCTGAACTGGTTCAACACTACCGGACAACCTCCCACCCCCCATTTAAAGGCAGCTCTCGAGCCTTTGTGCTCTCTGTTCCCAGCAGACCAATGAGACCCTGACAAAAACCCCCAGCCACAAAAGAAACCCGTTTCCTTGGAAACTTCTTCCCAACTAGTCGGGGAAAAAAAAAAAATCCAAAGCAGAGCATTTACAGCTGATTTGTTTTGAGAACAGAAAGGCAGTTTTAGGAGCGTCTGAGAGGAAGGATGAGCGAGACGAAAGAGTGAAAGAAAAGGAAGGAGAGTGGACAGGATGAGAGGAAAAAAAAAAAAGGAGTGGCAGCGCTTGGTGTTTTTTGCCCCTGCCCTCTGGCTTGTTTCTTTCTCATGGCAGGCATCGGGCACGATATATTTGGTGAAAAAACAGCACAGAGAGAGGAACATGAGGATGTCAGCTCTCTCAGGGATGGAGGAAACCGCAGCACAGAGGGATCATGGGTAATCACAGGCGCGAGCTTCCAGGAGTCAACCCTATCATTAGAGAAACTCCGGCTGCTGGGCGGCTGTGACCGTGGCCCTCACACACACACATTCCTCACATACTGCACGCTCGAAGGGCGGCCCTTCACGTGAACTCCAACTACAACTGTCTGACGATGAAACTTTACAGCCGTGCTCTCCTTCAGTTTCACAACAAACACATCGGAGCAGGACGCGACCGAGCTGCATTAAGAGGGCATGCATTTCAAAAGAGATTCATTATGTAAATCAGAGAGAGTCAAACAAACAGAACAGGTGAGGAGTTGTGAAATAAAGTGTTAGAAGGAGCACACAGGAGTCAGGAGGGAGGGACAGAGGGAGGGATGGACAGAGGGAGGGACCACTACCTTTCTGCTCCAGGGAGAGAAGCGGCAACATTCGGTGGGGGAGGAGGAGCGGTTGGATTCAAACTGAATTACAGGACAAAAAACAAAAAAAGGGACAAAAAAAGAAAAACCAAATGACAGAAATGAACATGGAGATATTCAACATGAACATACACGTGGACAAAAAAAGACAACGATACTGGGGCAAACTTGATGAGGAGGAACGTGGAGTTCAAATTATATTTGACTCAGGGCAGGTCGATGAGCTGAGGGAAAAAATAAACATCCTGCAACATTTATTCTCAAGGTGATAAAACATAAATATACAACCATGATTCTAACAGAGTTGGGATGCTGTGCAAATACAAACAGAATTCAGTCAAATTCAGTGTATATTTACACAAAACAATAAAGTTTATCAGTTTGAACATTAATCGTCTTGTCTTTGTACTGAATTCAATACTAAGTTGAAAGGATCTGCAAATCATTGAATTCTGTTTTTATTTACTTTTTACACAGTTTCCCAACTTTTTTGGAAATTCAGGGATGTCAAATGAAATTTAAACAACCATGCTCTGCACTGACCACATGAAACACATTACAATCACATCCAGCTTCCTCCCTCTTTACCTGTGTTTGTGCTAACTGAGTTGTTGCATCTCTAACAAGCCTCTCTGGCTGCTTGAAGGGAAAAATATACACTTCACTTTAGAAGTACAGGAAACGTCTGTGCACAGCAAGAACGTAATTCATCTCCATCAAAAATACAAAACAAAATAACAACTGAAAATTAAAAATGCACTCATATCAATTTAGAAATACAATAAAAGTAGTATATAACATATCTATAAGCAAAAATAAAGACATAATCAAAGGAAGAAATGTGTGAAATATTGTAATAACTTGATCAATTATAATTATGATTTAATATGTTCAAAAATAAAAGTTTTATTTAGGAACTGACTGTTGACTCCACTTAGTAAGTGACAAAACAAAATCTGATTGACAAACCAAATATAAAAATAGGGTCTGTTCAAAGGCATTTGTTAGTTTCTGACTGGAAAGTGTGAAAAACAGTCAAATCCCCCAAAACTGTGTCACTGAACTATCCTGTTAACAAAATCACACAGATTTACTCTGTTCTGTGATCTCCTTTTAAACTAACAGAATAACTAATTCACTGATCCTCCACTGAAACTGGTTAGAGCTTCCCTGGGGAGGCCTTCCTCCTAGCCTGAAAATCTCTTATCTAAACAGTTTCCTCTGATGTTTCATGTGGCTCATATTTTTAACAACATTTCTCCATATTGTATTGTCAGTAATCTAATTTGTATTTGGACTTGTTGACTTGTACTACCTTTTATCTTTCTTTATATTTTTCTGCTCACTAGAAGGATAATGTTAGTCATCTCACCGTTGTCAGACTTATGCCCTTCTTCTTTTGCCTCTGGGTTGGGGAGGGGGTGTTGGGGTACATGGGCATCGGGGGCAATGCAGAGATTGAGATGGTTACTCTTCGCTCCCTGCTGCCTGATCGTCTCTGCTGGTGATCTGCGGCAAGAATCATGTAGAACATTGAAGACAGTTTGAGTGTAACATACTCTCACACACAGACACACAGACACACAGACACACACACACACACACACACACACACACACACACACACACACACACACACACAGGGTGCAGCGGATCACAGAACTCACGGTTCAGACCGCACTAAATTATTCTAAAAATGCACTTTGGCTTTGGTGATCAAACGGCTTTGATGCAGCAGCCTCTGTAGCTGTTACCACACTGATGTAAAGATAAATATAATCAGAATAATCACAGAGCACTTCAGAATAAAACACAGCAGCGTCTGCCTCATCTTTTCACTGCAACTCTGCACAGATTTAGAGAATTATTACTTTAAAAAGCACAGCAAAACTAGATTTCACACTATATTTCATTTAGTCTGTGGATCACATGCAGGCTGAACCGTGGGTGGTGACCTGTACAGACCATTAATGATACATTACACCCCTCAAACACACACAAACACAAAATCTGATTTTAAGGGCCACTTAAGGATAGATTCACATTTCATCAAGTAATGATAAAACTCTTATAATGTATATATGGGCCCTTATGTGGGTACTGTTTTAAGACAGACTAGAGAAAATATGAAATGATCCTTTACTTACAGATTAAAGGAACAAGGAAATGCGGCACAGAAATAAACAGGCTGGACACAGTGGGAAAACAAAGCAATAGGCTGAAATAAATATTGCCTTTGTGAAGCTTATAATGACCTGTCATTGAGTCAAAGAGATGATGATTCAACTGAATTACCTCCATCAACAAGGTTACGTTTTCAGAGCTATTTGTTTGTTGGTCAGCAGGATTACAGAAAAAATAAGAAACTTGATGGAGAGAGGAACAGAGGCCAAGTAAGAACTCGTTAACCTTTGGAACAGATCAGGGAGTGGATACACGAGTTATCTGTCACTTTTGTTCATATTGTAAAATAGTTATTTTGGCCTCGGTGAAGGTCTGGTTGTCAGTGTATTTAGTGTTGAACTGGGGTGCTTTAAGCAGTGCTGGGCAATATAGCTATAAGATTTATCACAATAAAATGTTTCATGTCATATTTTATATTATTAATAATTTTCAGGAGAAAAAAGGCTGAATTTAACAACCTCATTTTGAATTTAACTGCCTTACTATGAATTTAACCACTTTATTTATTCATGGGATAAAACAGGCTTATTATGAACCAGGGCAAATTTGTTCTGTGCTTTCATGGCGGTTTGCATTTAACCATTTTTTTTAAGTGAAACTACTGAACATTTTCTTGAACAATTTTCTTATTGCTAACGATAAAGTGTCTATGGTTGATACATATTGCTTTATTTCATCGCCAAACCCTAGCATTAAGTGTTCCTGGTAATTTAACTTTCGTACAATGCAATCAACACCAGTCACACAAACTATCACCTGAACACTTACCAGAGATTAAAGAACTATTACAGGACACAAAATAAATACGAACATTATGAGCTTCACAAGAACATCGCTGATTAATCTGCACTTTCTTTGTTTTACTGAGTTCGCTCCTGTAAAAGAACATTTTTCAGATTATGTCATCTAATGGTTTATCCTCTATCCTCCACTGATCTAACAATCAGGATCTAGTTACAAGATGTGTCCACTAGAGGGCAGCACAACCCCAGAATGACGCGTACTAACAACACATGGTGGGAATTCTGTACCCCAAAGGTGACTTTTTAAATAAAGTAGGTGGCACACACACAAAAAAGAAAATGTTTTCAAATGTCATGTCAAATTAAAAAATGAGAGTGGATTAACTGGGAGAGGCAGAGAGGGAATGACAGCCAAAATTTGTAGCAGCTGTTTGGCTTTACTTGGGTGTTGTGGTCACACTGAGGGTGACTGAGGGGCCTCACCTCGGTGCAGGGCCCACAGGCTGAGGTTGGCTTGCCTGTGGAGCTCTTCCACACATGCTGGCCGTGTGGCGGGGTGGAAAACGTTCCTCTGCTGGTGCCAGGGAGCTTGGTAATGTCCTGTCAGCTTACTCTCCACATCCAGGTTAGACACCGCTGTCAAGAGACAGAGAGACGGAGCAGGTCAAACAACAAACAAAATGTGTGCAAATAGACAAAGTTACTGGTGTCAAACAACAAGAAAACAGTAAAACATACAAAGTGTTGCTGCAATATTAAGTCTTCAACATTCCAGGAGAGTTTTTACATGGAGCTTAAGCTACAATGATTAGTCATTTAATTGATTAGTTGACTAAAAACCTTAATCATTTTAGCCATTTTCAAGAAAAAACACCAAACATTTGATGTTTTTTTTTTTTATCATTTATGATAAATAGATAGTAAATTAAGAATCTTTGGATTTTGGACTATTGGTTGGACAAAACAAGCAATTTGAAGACGTCACTTTAGGTTCTGGAGCCTTGAATTATTTTGTAGATCTTATAACTCCCTCTGTAACAACTTTTGACTGCTAAAAACATATTTTACGGTTTTATTTAACCCATATATTTCTCCTCAGGTACTGTGTAAAGCATTTTACTTTGACATTAGACGGTAAACCACTGCCAAATACCACTTTCTCCAAACCCACCAGATTTCACAGGTGAAATCATCATTTTTATCTCACAGAACACAGGAGTTGCTGATCTACCACTGCCTCAATTGGTTAGTTTATCTGTGATATGATGTGACTTCGTGTGTTCTGTATGTGTTCTGCGAGCTAAAATTAGTGATTTCGCCTGTGGAGTTTGGTTGGTTTGGAGAGAGCGATATTTGGCTTCATAATTGTAGTTTTCCATCAGAAAAGCTTGTCTGATGGCGAGGTAAAGCCGTGAAAAAATACTAAAGATAGTGCACACTTAAACTGATATTGATTTTTTGACTGGCACCTACTGTGGGTACTACACTGACTATCGATTAGTACTTTATACAACCCCGCTTCAAATAATCTGAACTATCCCTTTAAGCTTGTTGGCATTATAATGCAATCAGCCAGCTACTGTTCCACAGGGGAGGCAGTCACAGTTTTTATTTCTATCATTCTTGATAAATTAGGAACAGCACAAGTCATTGAATCAACTGTTAATACTGTGTACGCCAACAGCTGTACTGGAAAAGCAACTTGCTTTCATCACAAGCGGCAGCCTGCTGAGCTCCTCGGGTACTGACTGGTGAGGAGGCCTTTAAATTTCCACTCTGGCATTTTTGTGGTGAAACACTGGTTAAGACCGTTAAGGTGAGCTCCGCAGTCTCAGACAAACGTAACTAATGAGCTTTCCATTACAGCGACAATGTGGTGCCACGGGAGCAGCTGAGCTTTAAAAATGTTTTGAGATGAAATACCAGTCTCATCTGAGAGCCTGAGAAAGAAAAGCAGGATAATCAGAGCCAGTGTTAGCAGCGGGACAATAGCCTGTTTACTAATGCAGTGCTATTACCTGAAGCCAAACAAAAGGCTTTAATGCAACCTGATGCAGTGACTTTCATCCTTTAAACCTTGACCAGTACCTGGACTCATCTTACTGCTCCCCCTCACACCTCCTCAGGTTACAGAGAGGAGACGCTCAACTCTCAGATTACACCGAATGCATGGAGAGGCTGGACGAGGAGGAAAAGTCTGAGTTTAAAAGAAGTCGTTCAATATTCACGCTATTTTTTTTGTTTGGATGTTGACTACTTAAGATATAAGTACAACTCATTTAACCAGTAATCGGTATGTATGTGCAAAAAATAGGATAAACACCTGATGATCAATAATCATGTTCCAGTTGACAAATGAAACACCTCCTCCTCCCCACAAAGACACAAATCTCTCTTCCTTTGTCTCTCTCACACACACAGGCACAATAACAATCTCTTTGTGCTGTTTTCCTGTCTCTAAAAACTTAAAGGACCAATATGTAAGTAAGTATGTATGCAAGTTGGAGCCATAAACGGTATATTAAATGTATATTAAAAATCTGTTCAGGAATCGTAAAAAATCATGATATATTTTTTTTCTCTCACCCTCAGAGTTGAGTTCAGTGACTACCTGCCAGACTCCATTAACAACATGCACAGTTTTACCATTGTAAACATCTACTCCTTCTAAAAGATTATTAATGATTACTTATGACTCATTAAGAGACACTTACTTATGTGTACTTATGTGAAACAGGCAAAAAAAAACAGTTCTTCCTGCCCAGAATGGAAATTTCAGTGGAGAATGTGTTGGCTGTAGTGTTGTTGGAGAAGCCAATATTTCAACTGATCATGTTTCTTTAATCTCTTTTGACATGTCATGGTAATTTTATGATTCAGTAAAGTAAATATATTACATATTTCTCCTACAAGGGCAGACTAAAGTCAGAATCTTTGCTGGAACACAGAGTCACTTATGAAATGAAATGACAGAATAAAAATAACAGTATTGCCAGATAAGAAACGGCATAATATGAGACATGTGAGATAACATCTTACACATCTGTAGGAGAATCCAAGAAAAATCTGGAGGATTAACTCTCTAAGCCTTTGCTTTAGCAGCCAAACGCATCTGTCGGTGTTCCCCTACCTGGTGGACATTTCTGGGCTTGTCCTTGACCTGGCAGCTTTACTGAAACACACTCTGTCTGACCCCCCCTGTCTGCTAGAAGGCAGCTTTGGTTGAGCACGCTCCAACTTTGCTTTGTAGTTCAGCCAGGAGCTAAGTTCAGTCTGTTTCACTCAAAAAAGACATAGCTCAACTGCTGATTGCAGCAACCAGAGGTCAGAGAGACACACTGACGCTCAGCCTGCTGCTGATCAAACTGCTCCATGTGAAAAGTGACTTTCTGCCAGCATGATGACTGAGTTCTCTGACGGGTACTTTCCAGAAACATGGTGCCATGCATGCACTCCCCAGGAGAGGCAGCGTGTTTATCTGTTACCCAGAGACAACTTGACGTTTTCCATAAAACACCGCGGAGTGATGTGAAAGCCCTCTGTGGTGACCCTGTTGACCTGAAAACAAGCTCTGCGTTGTGTCTCCTGCTCAGCTCGAGATGATGGAGGTGAACACATAAAACAGATAAACGTATGTGGAGCTTCACAATGACAATATTTTACTTTGTTCACGTGTCGTAAAACAGGCTGAGCAACAATTCATGTTCACGTTAATCGAGTTTCAGTGATTATATGATCATATCATGTTGATGATTTGAAGTAAATTATAATTAAGGCCAACAAATTAGTTGAAAAGATAAAAAGACTGATACCAGACAGCTAGTCTGGCTCTCTCCATATGAGGGTGATATCAATAGGTTCTCCTGCTTCCAGTCTTTGTTGAACCGAGCCGACCGTCTAAGATCAGATTGTAATTAACAGCTGACAAAATTAGTTTATTTAGGAACACATTTGTGTAAAACAGTTCAACATTTTTAGCACTTTTTGGTATAAAGCCTGACTGCTCTTCAAGTCTTTCAAAACTAGGTAAGGCTCTCGCCTTCTCAACGGGTCAAGCTAGGCATCTTATTCTGCAAAACTGGAGGAATGACACAGAAAAGTTTGTTCAAACTTGGGAACCTTTCTGGTCTCATTTCATTTTTTTGAGACCCGATGAGTCGCTCATGAAAGTCTGTAGTGTTTATATTATTTCTCAGAAATATGTCAGCCTTGAGATAACCTTTACAGTGTTTATTTATTGAATTTCCTTTCCTTTCTTTCTTTTTTCGTCTGTGGCTCTTTTTACTATAATATTTCCTTTTCCATCCCGTTGGTGGTATCTATTTCAATCTCAAATTCAGTGTATCTACTGCCATAAGTGCTTTGACCTCTGTGGGCTACTCTTTTTCTTCCCCTTTATGTATTTATTCATTTATTTATAGATGTCTTACGTTCATTTATTTATCCTTCTTTTCTCACATACATTGTCTGTCGACTTTTTCTTTGCTCTCTTTTCTTTGGAGCTCAGGGGCCAGAGGCTGAAGAAGGAATTTGGGGCGAGAAAGCAAATTAAATTCTGATGTTTATTACATGTATTGTATTTTTGCTCTTTGCTCCTGTCATGAAAATCAATAAAGAGATTTGTCAGAAAACAACAACAACAACAACAAAAAGAGTTCAACATTTTGAGAAATATGCTTGTTTGATTTTTTGCTGGACTGATCTGGTGGTGACTGGAATCACATCATTTTCAGCTTGACTGTCCATGACTGGTCGATCAGTCTCAGACTGAGGCTGATCTATCCCATTCTCTACTGGCAATTTGTAATGCCTGTAAGGCCAAAATATGCACAACCTCAAAAATGTTCTGAACAACAAACTTGAAACTTAAAGCAACATCACTCTGCTGAAAATGCCCATTTTGAAGAATTGGCCAAGAAAATTACAACTGATGCAGCTCTACTGATTATGGAGCCAGGAGAAGTTGAGCTGAACTTCGGGGTGGGGAAGCAGGGGGAAACGGCTAGCCTGGCTCTGTCCAGAGTACAGAAATATGCCTGCCAACACCTCAGAAACTTGTTGTTCCAGCATGTAACTCTCCCTCAAACCAAAACATTGTGAGAACAAGATAAAACGTGTTGACTGATGAGCTTTTGATGTGCTGGTTGGTGTATTTCTGAACTCTGGAGAGAGCCAGGCTAGCGGTTTCCCCCCTGATACATGAGAAATGAGAGTGGTGTTAATCCCCTTATCAAACTCTTGGCATGAAATTGCGGCAAAATGTCAAACTATTCTATTAATATTGTGCTTTTGAGTCCAATCATACGACCCAGCCTGATGCTCCTTAGCACAGATTCTGAAGAAAGCTATAGCATGTGATTCACAAACCTCAGCGAGCCCTCATGTCTGCTATAGAAGCATCTGCCATTAATTTCATTTCTCCTTGTGTTTCCTTTGATTTGTCACCCATCATCATGGATGCAATATGTTTGTGGCGGTTAACACACATATTGCATATGCAACACAAGCCCACAATATTTCTTAACAGCACAGGAAACTGTGATGCATTTCCGCGGTGAGCTGTGGTGAGATAAGTGAGTAACCAGCGATGTGTTGGCAGATACGAGGCCTCAGACACTTTTGTTTGTCAGCCTCTCCCCTCCCTGCCTCCCTGCTGAGATATGAACTGTTGGCCCTGCTGTGACACCCACAACGTCTCCAGCAAACTAAAAACCCATTTGACAACAATAACAACAACTAGGACACAGACTGCGCTCTCTGCGTCCGACTCCATTTAACTTTCCCTGTTTTCGTCTTCCTCTGGTTTTAAAACACGTCAGCACTTCCTCTCACATTGCTCTGTGAAATCTATGACTTTTGGCTCAGTGGAACATTTACAGTACAACAAAGCATGGGAGGCCTTTGAATTGGTTTTCATGAAGACAAGAGGTCCATATGGGGAAACCCTTTAATGGGAGAGCTGTGGTCAGCTGTTACCCCAAATGAGGCCAAAGAAAACACATCAGCCTTCAGTCATCTCATTGACCTCTTGGCAGCTTTCTCTTGCTTTCACATCCAGGCTTAGTGATCTTCAACATGGCCACACTGAGCCAAATGAGACACACAGCCTCAGGTGAGAAGAAAAACAAAACTTGTAGCATGTAAGACTGGGTTGCACCAGCAAAGATTTATTTTATCTACCTAAAAAAAATTAGTTAAAGATTTAAAATTAAGCAGAGATCTGTTGCACAGTCGAAGACTAACCTCTTTTGAGTAAATCCAATTTTATTGATGTAAATTCAATTAACATGGAAACGCTTGCTTACCCAAATTAAAATAAATCAATCAATAAATAAATAAATAAACACTGTGCTCTCAGGACCTAGCATAAAGGAGGGGGACACCGTTAACAGTCAGCTGTTCTGACTTCCTTAATGTTTGCTAGCTAGCCAAAAAGTTAACGAAACATTAAATTGTTTGCTAGCTAACTACAAAGTTAAGAAAATACATTCTCAGAGGTAAAACAAATACATGTTATACTGTTTGCTGGCTAGCTAAAAATGTAACTAAACCTTATGTTGTTTGCTAGCTAGGCTAGCTGAAAAGTTTGTTAGCCTACTCATTATGGCTCGGCAGTTTTTCTCTTGAAAAAAAAAACAAACTTGTAGGCTGAATTATCAGCTGGAATCAAAGCAAGACACTTTAACTTTCTTTGGGGAACTTGACTGTTTTACTCAATCCATTAAAAAAAGGCAGACATTTTTAAAGTGAAACCTCCTCAAGTGTAAGATTTAAGTTAATACACAGTCAAATTTTAAATTAGAGTTTAAAGTTTTTGTGCAACAGAATTAATTTTTACCCAGGTATATAGCTAAAATTAAACTGAGGTTTAAAGAAGTTTAAAGTTAATATCTCTTCCTTTTCAGCTAATTTAAAATTTTCGTGCAACATAATTTAAACAATCATTTAATGGGGTAAAAAAGTAGTCCTTGTTAGTGCAGCTCAGCCTGATACTTGACTTTCACTGTGAAACTTTTTTTTAAAAAGCAACACTCTCAATCTTCTACCTTACTTATTTTCACTAAGAATCATCCTGTGAACTTTTCCGGAAAGGTGACATCAGGCACTATATTATCAGCATCCTGACAGCCTATCAATCTCTTCTCCTCTTCCTCCTCCACTTCATCTGCAGAGGGATCATCCCCCAATAACCTCACCGCTATCAGCCCTGCCAGCAGGCCTGCAGGCCAGGAGAAGGGGGGATGAAAGCCTGCATCCTCAGACTGCCTCTGCCTTGTAATTTACTCTGCATTGGCCCAGACAGGAGCCAAGCCAAGCCCCTTACACCCACACTCACACTCTCACACACCTACAATTTGCCAGCGGCCTGGGAAAACACAGCCGCAGATGTCCGTCATTAGGTCACACGTATATAACAAAAAACTTTTCTGAACTTCACAGAACTGGCAGACAGGTGAGTGTGGACTGTGCTCAGTCAGCTCTGTGCACTTGAAATGACTTAGTGTGGTAAGCTCTGGGTTGGTGGGTCTGGTCGAATCACCAGCCTAAAGCATTGGTACTTGATGACCTTGGAATGAGACTCGATAATCATCTGCAGCCATTTACTCAAAAATCACAAAAAACACCATGGCACTTTCTTTTAAAACAATTAAAATGCTTATATTGTCATGGCATAGTCATGTTTGACCTTAAAACAAACAAACTCTGACACTTTTTGGCTTCAGACTTTCGTCAGGGAGTCAAGACTGACAAAGCTTGATGCCAAAACACATCAGAAACTGAATTTGAGTCCAGCAAGTGTGCCATCAAGCTTTTGGCATCAAGCTTTGTCGGTTTTGACTCCCTGATGAAGGCTTGATGCCAAAACACGTCAAGAGTTTGTTTGTTTTAAGGTCCAACATGACCATGCTGTGACAATTAGGTATTTTAACTGTTTTAACAGAGAGTGCCTTGGAGTTTCTTGTGATTTTTGAGTACACATGTATCCCTCCCCAAAGAGCACCTCAAACAAACTCAGTTTGAGTCCAGGAAAACTCCTACCCAAACTTTTTAAATCAACAATCAGTTATATGTAGCAGCGTTAAAGACTTCTTCAAGAAATGCAAAGTATTTGTGTTGTATTTGATGACCTTATAGTTGCAGGTTGTTCAGTTGAGTTCACACTTTGTAACACAGGTTAAACTAATCAAGCAACACAACCCAATGCCTCCAACACAAGTTGAGCAGAAGAACACTTTCATCTCATCATCTCTTACATCTTACGACAATGCTCAGACAAAGTGCAGACATGTTTGTGTAACCGCTGTGGTCGAGGTAGCGAGTTGTGCACGCAGAGCAAAAAGAAATGGGAGGTATATGCAGCCCAATTAAAGCGCCAGTAAATTATACAGTACCTTGGGATGTGAGTGCAAGGCAGCATCCTAGAGCCATGACAGAGCTGTGTGGTTTCGACTCAGCGAGACATTAAATCAGTCAGCGTCTCTTCTTCTCCTCAGTCACCTCAAAACAAACCCAGCAGCGTCCCTCATGTCTTTACAGTGACGTCCCTCGGCTCTACTGCCACACTGACCCACAGCTCCACTGGAACATCTGCTCACACACTCCTCCCCCATGTTCCCCTTCCCAACCCCAGCGCTGGGTACAGATGGTCCAGCCAGGCCCTGACTTGGTCTACCCACTAATCTGTTTATGGTGTGCTACAGGAGAGCAGGAGTGTTAATCCAGACCGCTGAAACAACACTGACCGCTCAGCCCACAACGGACGATCATGGAGGGTGTACAGGAATGTCAAAAGATGAGGAAGAGGACGGTGGATACTTGAATGCATCCATCAGACATTATCAGCTATCAAGTACATGTACCAGTGTGTTATTGTCATTCAGTTTTTGAATAAATGAATGATTACTCATTGATCGAACTGTTCCAATCCAGTATTGCGCTGCATATCAAAGAAGATTAAAGACCTAGCAAATAAAACACTCAACAGACTAAATCTAAAAACAAAATGTCTTTGATGCTTTTCAGTAAACATCAGGGTACAGTGGAACAAATGAAAAAAATAAAAGCTGCTGCTCACCTGAATTGGACAAGAAGGAGCATGCAAACAGATATTCATCAAATTGTTGAGAGAATTATCCAGATCTTTCCTGTTGCCAAAAATCTAAAGCTCAAATTTGCTGTCACTGAAAAAAAAGAAAAAAAAGAAAAGAAACTGCCCCCACCCCAGAAAAACAATACTGCTTCTCCGCAGAGTGCTGGTGGTCAGCTGCTGGAGAAAGTCCCCTCTGAGGTCTGATTAGGAAAACAAAGACCCAGAGTCCCAAAGCTGGTAGTCACACAATAATACCGTCTCCCTGCTAATCCGCTCTGAGCGCACATCCACCCAGCTGATGGTGCTGATGTCGCTGCTGATGACCCGCTGCGGCAGGTGGGGCGCAAGATTGTTTACGTCCAGGGAAGAGACGAGGCTAAAGCCTGCAAACCTGCTGAGATGCTCTGCTGGAGGGAAAACCTGAGAGGAACAACTGCAACCACTTTGTTTGAAATGATGAAATTGTTGAAATGATAAATGATAATGCTAGCACTGATGAGCGAGAACACGTGTACATTTGTTTTGTTTTTTTTGTGTATGTGATGATGACATCATGAGGGTTATATCTTGGCTTGGGTTTTAAAATCTTAGAAAGCTAACTCCTGAACCACAGAGGACACTGAACATGTATACACGTTTTCACAGGCTGAATAGTGCTCTTCTTGAAGGGTGACCTGACTTTTATATCGGGGCTGAAAAATCTATCAAAATATTATCGAAACTGTAATATGGCCAATCACCAACATATCCATTTTAAGTCTTGCCACAGAGTTTACTACACACCTGTCACCAGGTTTCGCATGAGACAAATACAGAGTCCAAACTGTAACGTGCTAATTTATTAGGGAGTGTCCCTCTGTTCAAGACTTCTGGGGCCGGGTTCCCCAAGTTTTGTCCAAATTGATAGGTAAGACCATTTTACACAATCCATCTCTACTTCTCCTTAGCGATTACTCTCAGTCAGGACTAAACAAAAGACAGCATAAGTTGCTGCTAGGAGATCTTACAGCTGCCAAATAATTTCTAGCCCAAAAATGGCTGCCACCTCATGATCTCAGTACCAGGAAGTGGCTGACATATTTTCATGACATCGTTTTACTTGACTGTCCGAATTAATAAAGCAAAATCCTCAACTTTGGATATGTGGTCAGATGCAGCAATACAAATAAAGAATGAGCTCCTCGAGTCTAGAACAGAGGAACACTGTCTCTTGCGCGTTTGTCGAGTATTTGTGGTTGAGCAGTCCATGGGAGACCCTAGGGTGGGTTCTAATTTTTCTTTGTTTTGTATCGGTCACTCTTGCACCGGTTCCAATAAAGATTTGTTCACAAAAAAAAACCTGTAATGTGCAAAAGTGCAAAATCCAAATCAAAGGACCTGCAATTTTTTTTTATAAAGGTAAAATGTGTCATGACATATTGTAAATGATACACTTCAGACTTGAGGGAATAAGCTCTGCTTGATGACTGGGCCAACCTAGGAAAGACAATCTCATCTTATGTATTGCCAGATGCTTCTCCTGTTTAAACACAACTGTTTTTAAATCTTCCTTGGACATCCTGACTGGTGTTGGAGTAGTTTCAAGTGAAATACACACGCACTTTAGACCGTTTAGCTTGGCATTTTAACACCGTTTACCGTGGTGACTGACTAGTGGAAGGCTTCCTGCTGACAGAGCCATGTAGAGTGATTGTTGCTTTGATGTTAACTGGGCACATTTAGCGATGTGTCTGTGATGTCCACACCAGAGGGCAACTATGTCAATTCACAGCTCAGGCATGTGGCACCCAAATGAGGCACCGTAATCTCTGTTTTGAGTCAACAAAATATATATCATATGTCTTTTAAACATTTTAATGCAGAAATATTACATATTATCGCTTAAGAAAACTCAGACACCTGCCCTCTCAAACAAATGCAAATAAAGCATGAATGACTAATTATAGGTATGATTTTAGTGCAAAAACTAGAAGCCCTTCCTTATTTTTCTCCCTGCACGTTTATACCACCACGCCTTTTGAAATGGTCTGTCCCTCATCTCACCTGGAGCTTTGATGTGGGAGAGCAGGTGGGCCCTGTGACCTCTGCTTGGAATGTGATGCTGGGAACCAGGAGGCCTACAGGGGGGCTAAATGAGCCATTGTTGCAGCCCAGCGCTGTGCTCAGCTGCCTGCAGGTACCACAGCAAAGGGCTGCAAAGCTGTAATCAAACCACCGGTCGGCTTCCTGAAGTGCTTTACTGTCCCTCGACACCCGTCATTTAAATACCTGGTTGAGAAATGAAAAATTGCCCCTCTAGTATGACAGACAACTCTATTTATAGCCTCGTTGAGAGGCGCGGTGTGACATTTTCTGTTTAATTTATTCCCTAATTCCACATAGTGAAACTTTTGTGAGAGGATGACATCACCGCAGCAGGAAAAGTAATGCAGGTGTGAGAAATTGCTCTTGTTTAATTGCAGAGCTCTAAAGTCTGCCCGTATTTCCTGACTTGAGGTCACAACGTCAGCACGCGCTGGCACTGCCGCAAGCCCACACACGAAAACCTGTCTGGTGGTGAAATTAAATCATACTCGTGCTTCAGGAGACGCTGCTTTACGCTCAGATTTTGGATCAGAGCCTGGACCGCCAAACTGTCTGCGCCGGGAGGTGCAGTAGGGGTGGGAATGAGGAAGGAGCTGGGGAATCCCATCAGATATCACAGTTTCCATTATAAAAGATGAAAAAAATGCATTTACCGCTCCATAAACAAAATGTTCTGCTGATGTCAAATAATGAGATATATGGGCTGCTTGTAACAATATAGATATTCAGCACAGTATCTGAAACCTAACATGGTAATGTACCAACACATACAAATCGCCTGGATAGATGAAAATTTATTTCAACAAAAGGCAAAAATTCAAACCCACATCACTAAATCAGAACCTCAAAGTTTCCCTCATGTCACACACACGCTAATGTTTATCCATTTCCTAAACACACACACACACACACACACACACACACACACACACACACACACACACACACACACGGTGCTAGAACAACTCTGACTCTATTGGATAATATCTGAGAGCATCCACACACGACATTTCCTGATACTGAAGTTCAACCAAAGCTGCAGAAGAGGAGCGTTGTGCACGACTGAGGCCTGTTTTCTCAGCTGCTTCATATTACCACTACAAAGTCCAACAGCAGGCTGCGGTGACTTTGAAATACTTTCCATTTTGAAACCTCCAGAGTGGTACATATTGCAGGGTAGGCACGATGCCAACAAGAAGATCTCTCTCTAGAGAGAGCGGGGGCAGATTCTGGAGGTTTTAGAAAGAAGGAGGACGTGTTAAGCGACGGTTAAAACGTCTGACATGCTCGGAAACATTTCCTTTGTAAAGATTTAACAGCAGAGGGAACGTTCATAAGGGTGTGTGGTGGGTTTTATAGCTGAGTAATGAGCAGGCAATTTTGTTAAAGCATCATAACACATTTATGTGACAGTCACATTAAATCTGGTCATGTTTCTGAGCAAAGGACAAGAGTTTGTATGTATTTTAAATAGGACTGGAGGCAAAGGGTGAACCAGAGGCACAAAAAAGTGAAAACAGATTTTGAAAGCAATGGCTTAAGAGCATACAGCTACAGCATATTCAAAACTGCATTAATCATTACTTTTATGTAAAATTTTAAAGGAGTTGTTTGAAGTGATGAAGCCATCAATAATCATCACAGACTCTGCAGCTCTATGCAGAACTTTAGTGTCTTTCAGTTCATTGTTTTGGTTTCACAGTATAAAACTTATATGTTATGATTCCCTCCCACTGCTCTCACCGACTGCTCTTATCATCATGAGAGAGGTTTTTAGTGAAAGTGCTCTGATAAACCTAGTGCACGCTACCAAAATTGGGAAAAAATACCAAATACCAAAGCCCAAGGTGACGTGTTTACTGCCTAATCACTTTTGACTAAACAACAGTTCAAATAAAAATATGTTCAGTTTACAATGATGCAGCACTCACCACTCGGTATAATGCAAGTTCAAATGTACGTTGTAAAATAAAATAAAAAAGCTCGGCCCCCACTGGCTGGTTGCTGAAATAGAACGACTCCACTTCAGGTTCTCATGACTACAACAAACAAGTTGATTGACCCTGTTTGTTTTGCATCGACTCTGCACAATGGTGGCAGCATGCAACCTTTAACATGAAAAGACAAGAAACAGTGCGTCACACACACGGCTCCGTTTAAGTTCTTTTAATCACCGGTGTTTCAACAGGTTGTCTTCATCAGGGTATCTAGACACCGTTATCTGTGTGTGTTTGCCTACCCTCTCATTGAAGCCTGCAACCTTTATTTTCATCCATTTATTCATTCTCATTTTTAACTTTTAATGACATTGTGTTTTGTGCAGTTTTATGGCTGGTTGAAAAAATACTAACACAGTATTTTTTTTCTGTTTACCAGCCACTGGCACACCAAAAAGTTAATTCTGGACCCTGATGATGACATAGACAAGCAGCAAACCATCACAATGAAGGACTGATTGCTACAATAACAAATAGTTGATTGTCAAAACAGTAGCCAATCAATTTTCTGCCAATTGATTAATCACAGTAGGGTGTTGCTGAAGAACTACAGCAGTCAGGATCAGCCTCAACACATTCAGGGAGAACAAAGGTCCTTCTTGCAGTTATGCAATGCAATTAATCATACTGTAAGTCATGCTGAACTGCTTGAACAGTAGAAGTGTCGGTTTCCTCTTTAATTTCCACTATTTTGTAATTAAATCTTGATTTACACCATTCAGCCAGTGTGAAAACAATGATGAAATCATCTGGAGTTTACTATAAACAGATCTGCACAGATTAAAATCTTCAGAAAAATGTCATTCCTACTCCCTTACATCTCTGTCATACATGTCTGCCTGTCTGTACTGCAAATGTTTGTTGTCCTCTCAGTACCACCTGACCTCTTGTTTACCAGCAGCCGCTCTTTGATTCACGCTCGCTGAGCAATGAAAAACAAAGCCACGCCATGACAAAACCTGTGAATGAGAGCAACTCCCGGCTAACAGAGACGCTCATTTCATTTTTCTGTCCTGTATGTGCACACTCAGTGGGGTCAGCAGGGGTCAGGGCCTGCATTCAGCAACACTTTACCTCTTGACCTCCAGACACCTCATTATTAGGTCTGCACACAGACTGGGAGGTCACTCACATCAGTAAACACTGAAGTAAATCACCAGCTCTTTGGCCACTCATTCACTCTACTTGCCCTCTTCTCTACCACAGTAAATGTTACTGACATCAGGTTTTCAAATGCTAAACAACCCCTCTGCTCATTTTTTTTTTTTATATCAATTTCATTATTAATGTCTTCCCTGCCATTAATAATGAAACTGCATAACATCTAAACTGTATATTATCCATTATTATTAGTATCTGGTTTAGGGGACAAAAATTACAGTTGAACAGTTCCTCAATATTTCTATCATAACTTAAGACAGGAAGAGTGCATTACACCATAATCCTAACTTCCCAAAATCTCTAATATACTTTTTAAAATATGTGTGTAGTCATCCCAAGTTTGAGTTTTCCAGCATGTAGTGTTAGTCACCTTGTTTAATCTGTATAGCTACTTTTTTTATTGCTTTTACACAATGGATACCAGATATGGTGGAGACTGTGTCTGCTCTCTTAGCTCACTCTCTTTCATTTATCTTCAAAGTTAGAGCTGTTGAGAGTTCCCAAAAGAACATCTTTCAATTAGTCTACGTGTTACCAAAACCAAAATGCAACCACAGTGCGGCCTCATTTATAAAGATATTCTTAGATTTATACTTCAATTTAGTCACTTTGGTGTGTGCTGTGCTTAAGTTCAATTCATGTAAGATACTGAGCATGAAAAACTTTGCTTGCAGGCTTTAAGAAGCCTATTTGTAACTCACACATCTGTGATCAATAACTCCAAAGTAACTTTAATGTCCCATTATATAATGCTAGCACAAATGAGGGTTTAGTCAAGAATAGTCATGGACCAAAAGATAAAGGCAAACTTTTTGGAAGATGAGATCACGGCACTGGTAGAGGAGACTGAAGCCAGGGGACACATATAATTCGGTGGCCGAACATGTAATTCCTATCACATGGTTCATAAAGCTAATGCAAAGTTTGGACGCATATGCATCCCAGACTGCAATACCCCGACATAACCAGCAGAAAAATCACTTCCGTCAGTTCTAGATTAGAGATGAGATCATTTCCACAACAAAATAAGGATTTATAAAGAAATACTTATAGGTTGTTTTCTGCAGATCAGAATTAATCATAAGTCAGTTTTTTGAATGAAACCTGTTGTTTTTACTCTGTTTTTGTATCTTTCAATGAGAAAAACCAACAGCTACGAAGTTGTTTAGCTTGGCGAGATAAGAAAAGTAGTGTTGATTATTAGGTAACAGACCTAAAAGTTGATAAGATATCAGATTTAGTATTTCCTAACTTGAGATGAGATAGGATGAAGTAAGATAAGATTAGCTTGTATAATACCAAATTGGAAAAAGTCCTATCTTAGGCTCTTCCTATCTTAAACTAATACTTAAGATATAAACCAGAAAGGCAGTTCTTTAGGTTGGTTAATGCATTGCATAAAGGAAACAGGAGAAAGAAAGAAAAAAAAAAAGAAACAGCCAATCCTCTTAAGTACACTTAAAATTCCTTCAGCCTTTAAATCAGTGCGGAGTTCATTTTACAGCTCTGTCCTCCTGATTCGCTGCAGAGGCCTCTGGGGGGCTGCAGCACACCCTCTCATATCACATCATTTAACGGTCTTTGAGGTCACAGCTGACTCCTATTGGGCTGTAATGGCTCTCCCGCTGAGCTTGGCCCGGGTCCCTGCTTTCGCTACACCTTTGAAGTGCTCGCACACACTTACGCCCAGCCTCAGCACAGGAGGAAGGGGTGTGTCTGGGCTGGTCCCTGCTGAAAAAGCTCTCCGGGTTTCCGTACCCTCGAGGAGCACCTGGGCCTATTAGTCTCACAAATGAAAATGTGTGCCCTTTGACCTCCTGCTTTTGTTCAGCCTGCGCTCCCGTCTCGCAGGCACCTCGAGAAAGGTGGGAACTGCTAGTAGGAGTGTAAAAAAAAGAGAAAGAGAACCCGGCCTGACTGGAAGTAAGGGTAGTGTTAACCACGAGGTGGAGGAGAATGAAAAACGTTGAAGTCAGAACAAGGGAAAAAGTAACGCGAGCAGCCTCCACACGGTCAGATCTGTCAACATGAGCCCGAGTGCTTACGGGAATATGGCTGCATTTAAAAAGGTGAAACAAAAGTATTTTCTCTGTGGCCAGACAGGATGAGAGAATTTACCTTTCCATGAGTTCAAAGCCAAGAGAAACAAGAAAAGAACAGCAGAGGAGATGAATCTTTCATCAGCCTGTTTCTCTGCCAAACCAACATGCTTCACTGGGCTTTTTGTTCCTGCATGTCACTCGTATAATAACGTGTGCATCACACTGACTCTATACTGTAGAAGTTATGTAACTTCAAAACAACAACACCATGTGAACCACACTGCAATATAACATATGGAGATGTATTTCATTTCATCACTTTCATCACATATAAAATCAAGCTAGTTTAAATGCTAACTAAAAAGAAAATAGTGTAACTTTGCGTAAATGCATGTAGAAAATAAAGAAATTTACAACAAATAGACAACAAATAATGCACTAGCAAGTCACGATCACAAACTAGGGAAATCTGGGCATGTCGTCACTGTCAACAGCAGCATTTTCAACATGAGTAAAAATACACAGATCAGCCTGAACAGTACAGGAGGCAGTAAACTTTTGAACCCAAACACTGTGACGTGCTGCACTGAATAACTAATACAAAATGAACAGACAATGTGATCAATCAAAATGCCTTTTTCACAGCAGATGTTTTGATCTATGATGGTAGGAAAAGCACCACAAAATTATTGATGGCTCTGCACTATTCGAGTGTCCCAGTGAGACATGACAGTGTGATAGTGAGCCAGCAAACACTGAAACAGCTAAATGGAATTACACCATCATTAATGTTATTGTGTACTTGTGCTTCTTCTACTATAACTAGAAATGGGTATCAAGAATTGCAACTGGCTCTTGACTCATTAGTGCTGCCATATTGATAAGCTCCTAGATAAATGATATTGTTATCAGTATTTATGTAACATTACATAAACTGCTGACAGAACCAAATGTGTGCTGTGGTCTCACTTCACTAAATTTATTCTCAAATGCAGCTAAATGCAATAAGTAAAGAAACAATTTAACTTTTTATTTCTGCAAAGACAAAAAACAAAGAAAGACACCAGAACCAATTCCCTTTTTTTTTTTTTTTTTTAAAAGAAAACAGCATTAAAATGAAGTACTGTAGTGCTGCAGAGATGCTGAATTTTTTTTTCTCAAGACGAAAGAAAAACCATTAGTTCCATAAGGAAAAACAACGAATGTCACATCATCACAATCTGTGTTTATTCTCAGTAAAAATGAAAATTGTGGTGCAAAAATGATCATTTCCACTAATCTTATCACATATTGCATCCTCTTAGTTATACCTTCCCTTGTTACTTATTTAATTATGTATGTATGTGTTTCATGCTACCATGCTATCTCCATTGCTACTGCGATACTACAGATTTCCCCATTGTGGGATTAATAAAGGATTATTTTATCATATATTCTTGCAGGCCTTAGTGGAGGTGCTCTAGATCTCAGGAGAGGAGCAGCACTACAGGAAATCTTACATAATAATATTTATTTAACAGTTTATCATTCTTTACACATATCATTCTGTGGCCTTGTGAGCATATGCTCTGGCCATACAGTTTGGGGGTGGTGTGGGGACACAGACATCAATAAAAAGCCTGTCTGTACAAACACATTTCCAGACATCATTCAAAGCAGCGCTGACTGACTGACCCGTTGTGACTGACTGACCTACACACACTGCATTGTGCTCGCCATCATCAGCCTCATAAACAAAAAGCAGCTCTCGACAACAGAAGCACCTCCAGTGTTTTTTTGTGCGGCCGCTCATTCATCAGCTTGTTATTCAGCATGTGGCGGGCTGAGGGGTCAGAGGGTAAATGTCTGTATGACACTCCAGTCTCGGGTCACGAACGCAGCCACATAGGTTATGGAAACTGTGAACCAACTGATGCTGTTGTGAACATACATGTAAACGTGTGTAAATGTGGCTGTGCAGGTGTATGCACACAGCCTCTCACATTTTTACAATGGCTTTGCAACCTGGCTCAAGGTACACGGGAATATGCAGACTGTTATATAAGTGTCTGAGCAGCTTAATCACAGAAGGTTTTCTGCACACAGTTTCCTGTGTAAACACTGGGCTGTGTGAGCCTCAGACTCTGGTTTCACCAGTTTACTGGCATCAGTCAACGCTCACATGGAGCACAATAAGCAGAACAGACAGACTCAAGGCAGAGAAACACAACGAGGGGAAAAAGGAAACCCAGAATGCAGACATGGGGGAAGGTGTGGTTTGGAAAGAGACAACGAGGGCAGAATTTGCGCTGGACGATTGCAATGGAAACCTCTCTTTAGCAGACAAATATGGTCAGACTGAGGTCAGCTTCGTAGGCCAGTGACCTGCTTGTGTCTGTGGGAAAGTCATTAGGAGGGAGTGGCATTAGGCTGAGCTGGCAGGGCCCAGCTGAGCCGAGCCTTGGCCATCACTCACACATCTCTGCCTGATGGGACTCGGCTCAGAGAGAGAATAAACCGACGGCCTGGCTGCTTCAACACAAACCAATAGCTGGCAGGAAGGATGGATATGCAGGGAGCTAACCCAGCAGCTTTCACTGAAAACAATGGAGAGGATCAGGACATACCAGTTCCTGGTGGCTTCCAACACCACACCCAAAATTTAGCCCCCGAACACACAAACTGTCCATGAGGTTTTATAGTTGGCAACAGTTAGGGAGAAAATATGCCACCAAAAAAAGAAAAGGAGAAACATGTAATATATTTACTGCACTAAGTCATAAAATGACCATGATATGTCAGCAAAGATTACGGAAACATGTTACGCTGAAATACTGGCTACTCCGACAGCAATTCTACAGCCAGCATGTTCTCCTTTGAAATTTCCATTCTGGTCTACAATGTCTGTTTCTGCTTACCAGTTTCATGTTTATTTACTTTCCACGGAGCCCATTAATGAATAATAATAAATCATTACTAATCTTTTAGAAGAAGCAGATGTTTATAACGGTTAAATTGGGCGACATGTTAATGGAGTCTGGCAGGCAGTGAGACGGACACTGTCACTCACTGAACCTCAACTCCAGAGTGCGTAGCTTTACGTTAAGAGTCAGTAAATAGCTGATCAACTCACAGTATGAGACTTGTTATCGCTCGTCATTGTCGATGTATGATGTGTCATCTTTTGCGCTTGTGTAAGTTCAGGGCTTGATCGTACTCCCATACAGGCAAATATACAGAAAGCTGCAAACACCACGGATGCCTATTACAAGGTTTCTGCAGGTTTCAACAATTTAAGACAAAAGACCTTTTAAGACCATCATGAATGCAATTTAAGACAAAGTTCACATTCAAACTGGCAACAAAGTAGATGCATAGTTTGCATTAGTGGTTACTGGTTCTATGTTGGTTTCATTTTGCAGATGTGATCAATACAAGTTTTTCCCAAACCACATTTAAATGCGAGACTTAAGTTCAATCTAAGCATACAAAAGTAATGCTAACTTCATAGTTTAATCAATTTTTAAGACCAGTCAAGTCATTTTGGCATTTTAAGGACCTGCAAAACCCCTGTCTGACATAGATCTGTTATATTATTTTCTGGAGTCCACTTGGAGGTCAGTGTCCCTGCAACCTGCAGACAACCTGTCTGAGCTTTGAGTCTGGGGAGGAGGATGCAGGGGGAAAAACAACTCGCTCCAATATTTTGAATCTGAACCTATTTTTGAACACAACTGAGTTACATACTTTTACAAAAATGTTGAGGAGGAGCATATATACTGCTGTGGGGACACAAGCAAACCTGCTCAAAATCAGGGTGACCACCTCTCCTTCCTTACAGGACACACTGGGATTATAACACATGTATCTTTCTATTGTTAGCCTCTGAGTCAGCACAACACTGGAATACAACTATACAAACACACACTGTTGGAGATGATTCTGCCTAAGTGGTGACCTGCTGTTAAACTGCCAGTGTGTGTGCGTGTGAACTAGTCTGTCCACTGAATGAGCCTGAAAGACATACCACAGAGGTATGTGTGTTTACTCTTTAGCACAGCAGTGTAGAAAGCGTCAATAAGCTGGAGTGTATAAACTCAGCAAATCACGGCTGGGCTGTTAGCATCACGCTGACTCCCTGTAACAACTCGTGCGACAAAAAAAGACGCCATTGTGTGTAGTATTTTTTAAACTTGGTGTCTCCATGGAAATGGGCACATATGCATGGAGACATGTGCTCAGGAGAGGGTGTGCTCTTTCACAGCTCACCATACCTCAGCTGTGGAAAGAAAACTCGAGTATGGCCCCGCAGTGAACCATGAGTCCTCTGCAGATTTTTGTCTGAACAACACTGAGAAAACCAACTACCAAATGTACAAAAATAAATTAAATGCACTAATTTCTTTAAATTTGCAGACATAGATTGGTTCCAGATGTGCAAATATAAATTAAAATGGTACTTACCTATTGATCATGAGAAGAAATGAACAGGAAGTCAAGGGGGACATGAAAAAGAAAGAAAGTAAACACATTATTAGTTGATTGCAGTAGGATATCAGAAAAACATCTTGTTATAATCTAATACTGTGGGTTTTTTTCAGCTCAGATGAATCTCTAGAGAGTACACTAGCTGGAAAGTAGCAGAGTTGTTTTTCATGACATTAGGAACAATTTTGCCTAACTGCTCCTCAGAGAAAATCTTATCTTCACCATATGTTGTGAGACTGTCCCGAACAGGAACCAAACATCTTCACCTCAGTCTTATCTCTCTACACGTGTGTTCCCCTGGAGTGTTTCTCTTTGACACACGGCTTTACAGATGCCAGGCTCAGGCCTCTGACGGGCCACAGCTCACGTGTCGGCGGCCTCGCTCTGAATGCGGCTCTATCCCGAGGGAGTTTCCTGAGAAAAATAAAGGAACGGTCCTGGGTAAAGGCTCAGGAAAGAAAGCGAACCTGACTTGTCAAGAGCCTGATGCCCCTGGAGGCCTCAGTCATGTAAGTGCTTCATGAATGGCCGGCCTGAGGACTGGATGCCAATAAACATTGAAATCATGATGGTCGCTGGTTACAATGCTACGAGGGACAGATGCTGTCAAGCTGAAAGAGCAAATATTCTTTGTGGCTATGAAACTATAACTAAAGAGCAGCTATGCCCTCTAGATTTGGTATTTGGTCAGAGCTTTTTGTCTTTTCGCTTAGATCTACCAGCTGTCACTTCCGTATGCTGTTTATGTCCTGATTCTGTGCTCGACTGTGCCCACCACTAAACTGCAGTAGCAGCATTTTGGTAATGATGGGTCCTGTTGTTGTGTCATGATGTAAAATTAGTGGGTGCAGCCAATGACATGGCATCCTTGACACACTCGGTTGAGAATGTGGTGACAGTTTTACGCAAGTCAGAGCCCAGAATGTAGGCCAGTCTTCTTTCTTTTCCTGACACAGAAGGACATCTCCAGAATAAAAAAGTAGTAAACAAGAAGAGTGCACTCAGTCATCAGGCAACCCGAAAAGAACATTCAGATGTAACCCCTTTGTAAAATTTGTTAATCCTTGACACTACTAGTAGGTAAGCCTTGTTTTAGCTTAGAAGTTGTTGATGACTTGCAGTCCCTACTGGCTGGTCGAGGAGTGAGGAGTAAGCAGTAGATATAGGTTGAACAAAGGTTTTCTAGAGGTTTTTCAACATTTTGCAAGAAATGTGTTTTTTCCAAGCCTACATTTGTTTGTGTAGATCACCCCATTTTCAATCATTCCCATGCAGTGCAAGATATCAGGTAAAATTTGACCTTGTGAGTCTTAGTGTGTGTCATTGTGACAAAATGTGTTCAAGTGTAGTGGGAACTACCACAGAAGTGGTTTTGAGTACTCTGGCAGTTCTGTCTGTCTGTGTGTGGGCAGATTTTGTCAACATCACACATGTGCAAGACGCAACTTTACAGGTGTGTAGTTGGGATTAAAATGTAGGCAGAATTTTAAGATGGGCCGTGGTCCTACCCATGAGTACCCGTGTAATAATGTAGTAATGACTACAGACAACTCATAGGTCAGAACTTCATGTTGACAGGTGTCACAGTTGGTGTGATTCCTTTGTACGACGGCCTTCAGTTAGTTAATGATACTCCCGTGCTTTAGAAGCAATGTTTTGTTACTATTTCTAAGTTGTGAGCTAGAACATGCCAATAATTACAGCTTACTTTAGGACAGTGATGACTCAGAACCACTTTTGCTCTTGTGTTTTTCATTTTGTAAGGGCCAAAAATCCCCATAACAAAACAAGAATAGCCCCTTACTAAAGCCCCATGGACGCCGCTTCAACATGTGGACAAATCTAAATCCTGACAGCTCTGCTGTGCCAAGTTACAGCTGCTAAACTACAATTTGGACATTTGCTGTTTGGGACACACATGGCCAAAAGCATGTTCTCCTTCAAACCCCAGACCCCCAAATACACATGCCAGAGGCTTTAGCAGAAATCATCCAACAGAGGAAATTTACAACAGTGTTTCAATGTGGACTGTTCTTTAAGAAATAAACATTAAAAGATTGATGTGAATGAAAATGCCTACAGATCAGTGTAAATGTCGACTTGAGTGACATAAGAAAACAGACGGCTTACCAAAGCAAACATAAAGAAGCAGGCAAACATAATTCAAAAGCACTTTATAAAACCTACATGCTGCTCACCTGACAGCATCACCAGAGGAAATTTAATACGCTGCACATGCACACATACATAAATCATCCGGCCCTGAGGCCAGTGGCAAATTACAAACCACTTTACAAAGAATCTCACACCATGTTTTAACCGATCTTTAAAAAGCTAATATAACCATAAATTCATATGACAAAGAGTAAATGGTCATGTCTTTATTTATGGATGTGTTTTTTCTAGATCTAAGATGTAGATTGAAGACTGTTTTCCTTTCCTGCTCAGAGTTTTGGGTGTGTGCTCTCCACTTAGTTTGGGTAGTTGCAGACGTGAGACCACCGGCGCACAGCAGAAGCGGTGAAGGGAAAAGTTATCTTCATCCAGTCAAGCTGTTTTTAATGGTGTCCCAATTCCACCAGATGGCTTTTCTCAACAGATTGCAGTCAGGAGCAGACCACACGACGAGTCAGACCGGGGCTAAACTCCCCTTCACAAATCCCAACATCAGACCGAGGACAAATTTCAACTTCACTTTCTAAACAACTCACGTCCACTCACAGCGCTGCAGAGTCAGCACCAACGCTGAGCTATACAATTACATTTTCCAGAAATTCAAACTAAAACCAAGCTGTGAAGCAGAGTGTGTGCACTAAAGATAATAAATGACCCTGAGTGTGGCAGAGCTGTTATCACTGATTCTGGAGTCTATCAGGGCTCCCAGTGGAAACACACGGTATATTTCCTGTAATTTTACGCACGGTCTCAGCTTCACCAGAAACACAAAAAAACAAAAAAAAAAAGGAGAAAAAAGAAAACAGGCTCATTTTCAGGAAGAATAGGACCATAATCATAACAAGCAAGTTGGGCTCTTTCCCCTAAAGCACCTGTGGGAGCTGCAGCCAAGTAATAAAAACACACAAGCCCTTAAATCTGCTCTGCATCGCTCCCGAGGTCCCAACCCACGAAGAGCAAATCAGGGCTGAAAAATACAACATCTGTTTGCTGGATGTTGTTGCTATCAATGCCCCGGACCCCTCAGAGATTTCTGTGAGTGAAACTATGGAATTTAACTTCTCCACTCCTCTGCTGAAAGAAGAGGAGGATCCCGTCACCAGCTGAACAAACAGCTCTTGCAGCATATAGCGGTTTGGGAGGGTGTGTCTGACAGAAAGGGAGTAGTGTGTTTGTATGTGTGTGTGTGTAGAGGTGAGCCTCAACCTGACCTTCTGCACTGCAGCAAACCAGCATCACTGGTTACACACAAATATGACACACTGTGATACACGTATTGTTATACTGCATCTAATTCACTGGATTCTCATTTCTCAGTGAGAACAGTAAATATTCTCATTAGAGCTGCAACGATCAATTGATTGATCGATTATTAAATGAACTGTCAACTATTTTGATAACCAGTTTATGGGTGTAAGTATTTTTTGAGAAAGAATTGTCTTTCCACTGTTTAAATGTGAATATTTTCTGGTTTCTTTGCTCCTCTCTGACAGTAAACTGAATATTTTACAGTTGTGGACAAAACAAGAAGTCATCCGGGACTCTGGGAAACACAGACCAACAATTTTCAGTATTATCTGGACCAAACAACTGACTGATTAATAGAGAAAGTGATCAACAGAGTAATCGACAATAAAACTAATCGTTAGTTGCAGACCTAATATTCAGGTCCAGAGCTTCCATTTTGGACACTGAGGACATGTACAGGTGGTCAACTTATAAACTGAATTACTGGTTACACTTTATTTGAAGGGGTGTGTGTACGGCTTAATGAATGTTTAGGAATGTAGCAATTATGAATGTAGTCATGATGTGTCATTCACTTGTGTCATTTTTAATGAAAAGTTAAGGTTCTCAAACAAAGTGGATTGAGAAAAAAAAAATCAACAAATAAAAAGAGTAGTATTTAAAATGTTTTGGTAACATCTAAGTTTTGTCTGTGGTATCCTTCAATAGTAGGATCAGTTCTAGTTTTCATGAAATTCACTGGCTGTGACGCTAACTGCATTACTGCAATACATGTGATGTCTACCGCAGGGTTGAGCTCATCACCGTCATTACCGTTAATTTTATTTTGTAGGGTCAATCTCATGTTATCTCATTATGTAATGCATCTGAAATCAGCAAGGTTAACACAAGACAAGTCAGGAACACAGCCTCTACAGAAGATATTCAGTGTTGGATTTATCAATCTGGATTCATCTGACCATGTCATGGAGTTCAAGGATGGGTTTCAAAGCTTCTGGGTGGTTATGAACATACCAGAGCTGACGTAGGCACAAAGGTTGATCCCCTTCACTCTTCCAGCAGTTGGGAAACAACAGACGAGACTTTTCTTGAGAAACTGCAGCGTTTATGAACTTACACATTGTAACCTGAAGTGTACATTTACTGCCAGACTGACAACTTATTGTGAACCTTTCCCTCTGCTGCGTTACCATCACCGTCACTCTCAGTCTGCTGCTCGCTGTGCCTCACTTGCACAACACACACACATTACACACCACCCTATTCCTTAAAGGAGTTGCGCTAGTCTTGTGACAGTATCCTTCAATAAAATCCAATAAAAAATAATTATTTGGGCAGTCCTGGTAAACCACAACCCTGTGGGAATATGTTACCCCATCACTGATGTAAAACAACAACAAATCAAAGATCAAATCAAATCAAACAGTATTTGGGGCCAAGCTAAATGATGTTTCGATATAAACAACAAAACAGTAATTAATCTGAATGAAAACTACATTTAAGATGATGAGTCATTTGAGTCATCTTCCCAAGGAACACATGCCAACAAAAACTGAACAACTGAACTACTGTTTGTTTATGAATGACATGGATACCACTTGGGTCACGTTGATTAATGGCTGATGATAAATTGAAATCAAAAAGGTGAATGACATGTTACGTCTGCCCTCGAGAAACGTGTGAAGGGCTGACTGCCAGCTCCATGCTGTGCTATATCTCATATGTATCACACTAAGGCGTAGAGCCAGAAATGCTTCACACTTTGACTGCCATCAAATCTACAAATCATATCAGAGGGGACAATCCCGTTACTGAGCACCCAACACTCTGCTGCCATTACATGTTTCAGCTGGAGGCATTTCTACGAAGCTGCTGAGGCAGCGACTTCGGATCCTTTATAGGGCCTTGAGTGTTTGACAGTGATGCTGTCAGGACAGGAAACTGAATCCCTCCCCACACACACACACACAAACAACCGGGTATCCTTCTATCATGGCCCCCGGCATCCTGGCCGCTCTGGCTGCCTGCCCAAATATCAAAAGTCACCCAGAAGGCTGAGAGTCAAATCCTCCAATACAAGTGAACCCAATCTGAGCAGCTGCATTGTATTTTATAGACAGAGCATATAGAGTTTCCAGAGGTGGTTATTCCCACTGGGCTAGTGTTTCATTTGGAGATAGATGTTTCCGTGCCCTTTGTTTACGGTTCTGGCAAGCTGAGCTCCAGCTAATCAGATGTATGTCTGATGGACACGTCTGCCTTCTTGAATGGGAAGGACATTTCCTTTAGCATGTACTGATCACAGTACAGGCCAAGCAAGCTTAATGACGGGCAGCATCAATTACATCTACTGTAAATCTGTCAGTTGCAGTGGAAAGTCCTTTCTCATCCGCTTACGGACTCCATCTTCTTTATGCCTCATTACCTTCAAATAAACAAGATGATTGTAGATTAGGTGGTATTCGAGTAAAGCCATTAGCTGATTTAAAGAAGGACTGACTAATTTTTTTGGACACTTCAGGGCAGAAGACCAACCCTAACACAAAGCTGACATAATATAATTTAAAGTTAAAATGGTTAACATGTTACCACGATAAACAGATTGCAAAAGACATGATGAACAAGAAAATGAGAGCAATCATTTTTTTTTACCAGGTCTGAAATTAAAATATCTACTTGAATACCTGTGATGGTTGTTTAAAATGGGAAAGTTTCTATTTTTCCCCTATTATCCATTTTTTAAGTATATGGATTTGTATCTGTCATTACTTTCTTGTTCTTGCAGAACAGTATTTTTAATAATTGGATAATAAAATCAGAACAATGTTGCCTTCACTTCTACATAGGCAGATTTAAAAAATTCTATATGAAAAATTGCTTTAAATTGTTATCAGCAAAGTCAACCATATTTTTCTCAGCTTCTTTAACTGCTGCATTTTTAATAATTAAATCCTAAAGTCATACAACATTTGCATACATTTTCAATTATTTATTTATCACAAGTCACATCATCATCGCAATGTTATCGCACCTCACTGATTTTCCTCATATCATGCAGGCCTACTATTTACATATCAAGCAGGCATGCAGTCGTATTAGCATTCCTTTAAAGTTGTGTTTGTGGTCACACTCACAAATCTGAGTCCAGTACTGACTCTCCTTCTAGCTCTGTTGGTCTCCACCACCTTCTGAAAAAAAAATCTGAGTCTTTAGTGGATAAATGCTCCACCATTTTCACATACTTTGCCCGCCTGCTGTTTGGTGCTGGGCAGACAGCATACAGTGGGTCTATCTGGGGTTTTTCACTCAGCTGCCTGCGGTGTCTGGAAATTACGCTTACGGGAGTGAACAAAACAGCAAAGCTGCGTTCACACAACCAAAACAATGAGATGAGATTCTTTAAAGCGAACTCCATCTACCCAGAGCCAGAAGTGCATTACAGTGAAACTAATCTGAAGTTAACAGGAAATAAAAAGACAGTGTGCCTCGACATGTTAACTCATCACCATGGAGACGACTGTTGTTATCTGAGAGCTGACTCATTCACCCAAATTTCATTGGACAACCAGATTTGAAAGGGACCAATAAAGAGGACAAATGTCCCTACTGTCCCTAGCTGTGTATAACGGGGCTAAGAAAAGTGGTTTTGTCGTTATTCGGCTCCAGAGGTCAGCCAATGCCTGATCCTTCATGCACAGTGAAGACAGCGGGCAGGAAAGGATCTGTGGACGAGCACATCAAAGGTTGGCGTCAGGACTCATGTTTATGTTTCATTTTTGTTTCATCTGCCGATCAGTTGCTCCGTATCTCTCTCTATGATCCAAGGCTTTTTTTTCTTTTACCTTATATAGAAAACACTGCGGTCCACTCAGAGCACGACTTCACATGAGCTGGGGTTTGGAGGACGTTCCCTGTAGTACTGCAAGCCTGTCCCTTCCCATAACACGGGCATTAGGATAAACTAGGCACAGGGGGCCAGTAAAAGGGGGAGGAGGGCATCTACAAAAGACAGAGGGCTGGAGGGATCAGCAGGGAGAGTGGAATTTCTTCATTACTTTCTCCAACTTCTTAAGATCTGCTCTACATTATCTTTGTGCTCAAACACTCGTCTGACCCTCGTGGCTGAATATGTGGTGGCTCTGTGTATCGTTCACACATTAACTCAAATGTGTAAACCACCACTTAGGCCACTGTAAATTTACATCTCTCAACCGCACAGCATTTTGTTGACAAACAGCTGAATTCTCGTAAAACACACACTGTGTTATAATGAATTCCTTGGCTCGCAATTTAACGCCAACTGGGCAGAGCCTGCACCGCTCAGCAGCAGTCTAACCACAGATTTGTGCAGTATGAGCCCAGCCAAAGGGCAAAACCCTGACTGAAAGGAGGCCACAAGGCCTCTAGAAGCCATGTCACAACACTGAGCTATTCTCACTTTCGACATCGCTCAAGATGTTCAGGCAGTTCTATAAACAACAGAGACCGCAACGCAGCAAATGGTCTCCCTCCGAGGCAGGGATGAGCAAAGTTTACCCTCCGAGTGGGCTGTGGTTCAGGTTGGACCGTGTTGATGTAAGCCTCTTCCCCAGATGGTTTCTGTTTTATCCACACTGGTTCCATGTCCGGCCAGGGAAACAAAGTTCTGACCTCTTCCCGTTGATCTCTTTGATCACAGACTATTCCAGTTGTTACTGGAACAGAGACAACAGTGGGACAGTGCTGCAGCCAGGAACCAACACAAATCACACAATCACTGTGTCCTGTTGCATCATGGACCTTCAAAACAAATCCACATGTCAACACAGGCCCCCATCGTGTCATCTGCGCAGTCTCACAATCCAGCTACGACACTAATATTAAAGGGACAGTCCACCCCAAAATCAAAAATAAATGTTTTTTACTTGTACTGCTATATGTCCATCTCAATAGTTTTGGTCTGAGTTGCAGAGTTTTGGATAAACCAGCCATAGAGATATCTGCCTTCACCTGAACACAATGGACCCGATTGATACTGGAATTTTGGGGCAGATGCCAAACCCGATATTATGGGCTATAAAATGTCTGATATTGATTTATCAGCCAGTATTATTTATTCATATATGTATAAACCGTAAATGATATCATGGCACTGAAACCATAAACTGTCACTGTTTTTAATAATGTTTCCAAATAAAAATACCTAAAATGCTGCCTAAAAAAGGCTAAAAATAAATAAATAAATAATCAGCATTAGGTTCTTCATGATTATTGAGAAAATTATTGAGCATATACATTAATACCGATATAGACAAACATAGCTGTGCTAGGCCAATATCCAGCTGATAATTTTGGCTGACTGACACCCCGTAACAGCGTCTCTTTCTGGAAATCATAACCTGGTCACTCAAGATAGAGACAGAGCTTGATGTGAGCAGTTTTATGCGGGAACTATTTTCTTTCACGGTCTGTCAGAAATGTACAAACTGCATGTTCAAATGTTTTTTGTTTTTTTTTTTGGCTGAGAGAAGGCAGACAGCTCTACAGTTGATATCTCTAAAACCTGGCAACTCACACCAAAACAATCTAGATGGACAAACAGCACTACAGACCAGAGGAAAGATATGTATTTTGGATTCTGGGGTGAAGTATCCCTTTAATAATCAATAACAAAATCCCCAAAATGGCCACATTAAAAAATGCACACAGACAATGAAGACAGACATGGATCTGTGTTCTCCAGACACACAAGGAAGAATTCAATGCAGCTAGTTCAGATGATGGGAAAGTCCAACATCTGAACTAGCGGCATGAAATTCTTCCACCCAGAGCCATTTAAGGTCTAGTGACAACCACATAGGAAAATGCTTGTTAAAAGTCTGAGAACATCCAAAGTGCATGTTTCCTCTAATATTTCCCTCACTGGAGTACAAGCTGCTTCGTGGTCTAGTTCTCCAAAAGAATGTGTGAAAGAGCTGCACAAAGACTTGAACAAGGTCCATAAAAATGGGCCCTTATAGAGTGACCCCATAATGGGAGGGAAGGTAACTTAATATACTAGCCTGTGGGCAACTGTATGCACAGTTATGACGCAATCCACCACGGCTGGTATGTATATGGTTTAAAATGCTGGGAATGAAGATCCTGTTATTTCCCACATGCTCCAGTTTTGGGGAATAACACCTGCAGAATTTTTATCCTCCCTGTGATTATGTGCCTGAGTGCACCTGTGTGTTCACATACTGAAGAATATTGCAGAAAAGTCGCCCTCTCCAAACCTCATTAGTGCTGTCAGACTTTGAAGTACTGTTATCGTGTTTCAACGTTTCGCCTAAAGGTTTTTTCCAATTGCTTTTTATGCTAAGAATCATGACTTTACAGTCCATCTGGGTGGTAAAATATTGTTCAATGTTGTGTTAACGTCGAGGAGTCCAAAATATGTCAACAAAATCTATGCAGGCAGTTCAGCAGGTGGTTTTATCACACAGGCAGGATGGAGGCTCTATCTCAAAATCAGACTACAGCGACGCATTCAAGTTGACCTTAAGGGGGGAAGATCACCCAATACAGCAACCAGAATGATATATATCGTATCAATTTTCAAAAACTGCACTACTGAGAGGACAACCACAGAGGATGGCAAGCAACGGCAATGTTCATGTTTTTTCTTTTTTTCATGACTTCAATGTAAATTAATCACATAATACTTCAAATAAATTTTAAAGTAATATGAGAGCCAGTAAAGGTTCAAACTCAATGATGGATCCATACCAGTCGTCCATGACCCACCTTAAAACTTGAATGCTTTAAGTTTCATCATGTTTTATGTTGTTTGAGTGTTAATTTTGCAGGCTAACCTGTTAAACTAAACATTAGCATGCAAGGCTAATTTTGCTACTACCACAAACTGAGGCTATGTTGAACTAATGTTGAAATATTGAGGGACAGTCAAGAAAAACTGTGTACTGAGCCTCATTTGAAGCCTAAATAAATAAGGAAACTAAATAACAAGACTAGCATGTCACTTTTACACTGGAACAACCTGCTTTGTGATCCATGTTGCTGCTGTGTGTGTTGCTGTATGCAAATTTACTTGATAGACCTGAAGGTAACCATACAGCTACATGTGAACAAGAAATGGTCAAACTGCAAAATTAAGTTATTTGCAAAAACAAACAATAAGCTTATCACTACTACTTCATACCACACTATTGAGACAACTCAAGGGGATATTCTGTCACTGCAACAGTCCTAGACATAGTAACAGAAAAAAACTGCATTACATTGTTATTCCAAAGGCAATGGAAACCTTCTTTTTCCACAGACTATATATTGATCCCAGCTGTTTTAACATATTTTATTTGCTAAAATCTTACTTGGCTGCTGCTGAGGAGAGCAGAGCTTGACTTTGGCCAGCATTTGATCATTTTCACGTGAACTTTAGAACGTCACACATTGAAGGTACACACATTTGAATTCCCCTCAGGCTAAAGTAAACTCTGCTGTGCCTTTAAGCGCTGCACCTCGGCTTGCTCTATTTCTGGGTCATAAAGGATTACGAGAATTCTTCAACACTATGAGGTTACTAAAGAAACGGATTAGGGGTTATGTTCATCAATTAGGGGATATTTTCTGAACAAGCTCGTGCTGGTCGTTCTCAGAGGCTCTCATGTTTCAAACACACATTTAACTTCCCAGAAAACACCTCAGAAGTGGACACGCTCTGCCAAGAGACTATGAAGTCATCGCGGGCCCTGCCCTGCCTGACACGCTCATGTTATGTAACCGAGAGCCGGAGTAAAACTCACATGACATCAGCCCGGATGTGCAGCGGAGTTTAAACATCCAAATGACACTCGGCTCGTCTTATCTATAACAAGCTGACAGCTGATTGATCGCCTGCAACAGATTAATCGTCTGAGATTACTTTTCCTGCACTTAAAAGCCCATTTTACTGACAGAAAAAGCAAAAACAGGGTTTGATTGGTTTGTTTCAACAAGACCACACTCATTATATTTGAAACCAGCAAAACCAACACAAAACTGCAGCCCCACACATGTCTGCTGAGGACTCAAAGGCTGCATGAGTCCTGCTTTACACAAGTTCAAATAAAACACACTGAATAGGTAATCACGCTCTCCAGGGCACAAATACAGTATAATATCCATGCGCTGCTATTGGCCAGAAGTGCGTGGTCTGTTAGCCAATGGCGCTGCTCTACATTGTTACTGTGTGTGTGTTCAGTGCTCCCGGTCCCTCTGCTGTGGGGTGTGTGTGTGTGTGTGGGGGGGGGCTAGGGGGGCGGGGGATTTCAAAACAGAGCAGCCGACCTCAATACTGAAGCCAACCAAGCAAGATGATTTCATTGTCTTCTCCTTTCATTGCCCTTCCCCATTTAGGGATGTAATTTGTTAAGTAAACAGCCTCTACACCAGCACTTCACGTGAGCACTCTCACTCCTAAACTGACTCCCTTGAGTCCAACTGTACTTAAGGACACATATACAAAGAGCAAACGGATCATATCTAAAATAAAAACACAGTGAATCAGCACATTTTCCTCACATTTCTCTGTCCAGTAAAGACCTTATCTGTAGGAACAGAATCACTAACTGCTTCTCTCAGCACAAATACTGGGCCAGTATAAATACAAGCGGGCAGCTTTAGCTCAACTTGCCTGGCAACACAGCTCTGAGGATTTTCATGCTCCGGTCCAGACATCACGTGTGTCCTGACCAGAGTTTCCTTCTCTCCTCTTCCTCATGAAATCTCCTGCAACTTGTGTGAGAGAGCAACCTTATAGACTAAACTAAAGGCAGCAGCAGGTTCTCTAAAGTAGCGGCTAGGGCAATCTGGGTACAATTACACCCACCTTCATTTCAAAATGAGTGTTTTTTAACGGACAGCTGTAATTTTGACTGACCTTCCAGCTCGATATGATTGCTAACGTCTGCTTGGATCCTATTGAGTGTTTATCCACTGAAAAATCTAGTGTTTAAACTCATCTGGATGTATCGCATTACAGTTTTTGTCCTAGTTTCTCTGCAATGTGTTCCACGCCCTTCTGTTCAAATCATACTCTGAAACTTATTTATGACCAACTTGATCACATGCAACAGGAATATCTCAATCCACCTATGAAATATGATCCACTGACCAATGTAAACCTTTAAACTGTATTAATGGATGACTGACAGCTATACAAACTCTAAATCTGGAAGATATATAGATAATATAAGCATACTTTTGCCTGATGACTTCCAAATGCAAGACATTGAGACTAGAGCTGAAAGGATTAAACAAATACTTAACTGACAGAAAAATAAATGCCAAATATTTTGATAAAGCATGGATCAAAAAGTAATTGTTCAAGCAGAAGTGTAAAAAAACAGCATCTCCAAAGTGAGGATTTGCCGCTTTTAGCTGTTTTCTATGATCATATTCGTGTTTTCATATTTCAATGCGTTACATTAAACTATGGGAAACCATGACGGACAATCAAAAATGTCATAACAACAAAATGTTTAATAGTCCAAACAGTTCTTGATTAATCCAGAAAAAGGTCCTTAGTTGCAATCCTAATTCAGTCACTGATTATTTTCACAATTAACGATTATAGTCTGCAAAATGTCAAAAAATGCTAAAAGTGCTCATCACAATTTCCTAGTACTTAAAGTCACGTCTTCACATTGCTTCTGTTGTCCAATCAACAGTCCAAAACCCAAAGCCTCTTCATTCATTATCATAAATGACAAAGCAAAGCCGCAAATCCTCACATTTAAGAAACTGGAACCAGCAACTGTTTGATATATTTGCTTGAAAAACGATTGAAATGATTAATTGATTAATCATTGAGCTGAAATGATTGGTTGACTAAACAACAGTTGAGTGACAAATGACTGATCAAAAGTCAAGTTGGTTTTATTCATCTATCTCAGAACACTTTTCACTTTTCTATTTTTGCCAAGCAAAAATGCCAAAATTTCCAAAATATCATCTTCCCCAAAGTGAGGATTTGCTGCTTTTCACAATGTTTGGGTAACTGCTGGTCGAACAAGACAAGACATATGAAGACTTTACTTTGGACACTTTGGGAAACTTTCAGCCATATCAAGTCTAGATTTGTGTCAAGTGTGTTTTAACCGCCTTTTTTCTGCAATGTTACCACAGTGTAGAGTTATTCAGAGTTATGTGCAGTTATGTGAAATGCTACATACCACGGGTAAATGTTACCAGCAGAAACACTGAGCTAGCTGCTAGATAATTGTAGCAACAGTGTGCAGCGAAGGTCAATCAAAGAACCGGACACATCTCCGAGTCCATCAGCGTCCATCAAGTACAGCTGCAGGCTACTGGTTAGCTACGCTTTGTTGTCCTGAAAGTGTATTGTTTTTTGTCTTCAGACGCCAGCTGCACATGCAAGATGGTGGGGGTTCTTGTGAGGGACAACTGGTGATCCTGCTTTCATTTTGATCCATTTTTCGATTAAGCTCATTTCAATCAATTTTTGGCTTTGAAATGAATTTGTGACACCCCTGTTCTGTGCTCCACACACTTTTAGATTAATCCAGAAGAAAAAAGTTCTTAGTTGCAGCCAAAATTTAAGCAACTGCTGAATTTATTCAGCAGAGATTCAACATCTTGCAAACACTAATACTGGTCATATATTTGCATGTATACTCATAGTATCGTAGAATGTAAAACACTTTCTTTTTGCCACAAAGTGGTTTTGTGTGGGCAAAATGAGGCCAAATGACTTCAAATTTTCCATTCAATCTGTAACTGATGTCTTGGTTTAAAGAAGTGGCAGCTACAGTGCAGATACTCGCTGCAGACTCTGGGGAAAGTTTGATTTAAGAAAGGATCTACCAAACCCAAGGATTAGGCTTCTTTCAGAAGTTGTAGAGGGAGAAATGTGTATATGGTGTGAGTGTGAGTGTGTGTGTGTGTGTGTGTGTGTGTGTGTGTGTGTGTGTGTGTGTGTGTGTGTGTGTGTGTATTTTAGTGTGTGTGTGTGTGTATGGGGGTGGGGATGGGGATGAGATGGGGATGGGGGTAAAAGATGTCCTTTCTCCACATGTGAAAGACCCCAGACTCAGCAGCCACCACTCAGTTATGCGTGACCACCAGCCCCTCCCATTAAATGAGCTTTTATCTTGTGAAAGGACTCATCGGTTTGTTTGTGTGGTTAGTTCCCTCTTCAAACCCCCAAACAATATCCATGAGCTCTTAACTTCACTAATCAGCGACTGTAAATTAAACTCTAATTCCTCGTCTTCCGAGAGCCAACAGATTGTCAGGCGTTCATTAATCTGCTTCCTGATGTCTCGGATCTTCACACTCTGCCAGCGCGCAAACACAAGAATGACTGTGCAAACGGCAAATATTTGATAACTGGCAAACTCCTCCGTCTCCCCTCACTCGGCTCCTCGGCTGCTCTACGTTAGCCTTCTTGTGTGGTCAGGAGGCTGCTCAAGAGAGCTGCAGGAATGCGAGCGGAGAGGAAAGCCAACAATGCTTTTAGAGCCACCGAAATCTTGTACACAAGCCACTTGTGTAGTTCCTGTGGCTCTGTGTGTGCACAATAATCTCCCTTTGAAGAAGAGGCACAATAAGATAAGAGATTTTAATTGCCACGGGTCCCACAGTCACTTTAGAGGGCTGGGTCAAGCCCTCAGTGAGGGGAAGAATAGAAACAGAAAGGATGGACTATACTGACTCAGACGTTCAGCTAGAAGTACAATATCTTTTTTCCACGTTTCTGGCTAAGCAGTAAAGACAATCCCATGTCTAGAAAATGAATGGCCAGTGTGTGGGAATGATCCTGGGAAGTGACTGTGATTAGTCTGGCTCCACTGGGCATGATATCACAGCGGGGTGAACCTGGCTCAACAGGAACACTCGCAGAGAGGCGAGGAAGACACAGAGATGGAGAGAGAGAGAGAGGGAGGGAGAAGCCGAGGGAACATGTACGCTAATTTGGTCTCCACAGTCTGACAGTGATTTCTAAGATGGTAATCACATCAACTTTGTAGCCGAGGCAGAGTGACATCACTATGAGCTGCGAGTTTATCCCGCCCTGGCAGGCCCCAATGGAAATCCACTAGTAACGAGCGAGTGTGTGGGTCCAAGGCTTCACTGCAGCTCCACACACCCTCTAATCATGAACAAGAGGATTGTGAGATATCAAGTAATACGCTGAAGGCGTTAAACAGCAGTCCGCTCAGAGCTCATGGATCATAACATCACTGCTGACGGCATCCAGGTTATTAAGAACTAAAGCTACAGTAAGTCAGGTTGATGTCATACAGTATATTCATAAACTTAAGAACTGATCTTTAATACTAAAGGAATAGTTCCATTTTGGCAAAGACACATTCACTTTCTTACTGAGCATTAACCCGCCTACATGTGGCGAGATTTCAGTAAACTTTTAAGTTGACTGTAAGCCATAATGCGCAACATGGGTCTGCTAAACTTGGGTACAACATAAAGTTTGATGTCTGTAGACTGTATGATGATCACAACTACTGAATCACAGACTATAACAATACACAAGAAAATGTCATCAGCGTGTGTCATCCATCTGCTGCTATAGAGGGAAATAATGGAGCTAAGCAAGAGCCAAGTTCTTGGAATACTGATAGTTCTGCGTATGGAAAAAAAAATCCAAAGAAAAGGAGGAGGAGAATGATGACACCTTCACGGCGAGGGAAAAGAGGTCATCTTGTAGGACTGAACGATTAATCTAAATTTTATTGAAATCACAATATGGTCTAAAAAAAACTGTCAGAATTTTGTCCCAGACTATCCTGAAAGAATAACAACAGTCATTTCTTAACCTCTGATAGTGGTCCAGGCTTTAGATGAGAAAATTAATTCCACTATCATGTCTAAACACTACATACAGAGCTCCAGCCTGGAGCGTCTGGGAAAGAGCTAGCCTGGCTAATTATCATTAATTATCACGTCCACATTATATCTAATTTATTAAATACGTGCAGAAAAAGTGTAAAAGTAACACATTGTAGTTTTATGGAGATACGTGTGTGTATATTTTGGTTTGGTTGACACACTGTGAGGTTGCCAAGCAACCAGCAGAGATTGCAGGAAGTTATGAGATATAGTAATTAGTGAGCTTTACAGGTGTTGGTAGGTGTATTGTGTTACTTTGAACAGAGCCAGGTAGCTGTTTCCCTCTGTTTCCAGCACAGTTAGGCCTCTAGCTACTGGATGCTTCTTACATATTTTCTCATCTAACTTTCTGCCAGGAAGCAAATAAGGATATTTCCCAAAATGTCAAACTACTCCTTTAAGCAATTCTGCTTATTTGGAACACTGCTAAAAAATGCTAAAAAAAAAAGTGGAAAGAATATTTAAATGAGTCATAAGAAATGAATGAAATGAAACGAGGTAAGAACAGGCCTGTTTCTGTGAGCAAGTGAGGCAGATATTTGAATAAAAACATATGTGATTAAAAGTCGGCTTGGGTCATGCAACACAGCCCACAATGCACCAGATGTCATAGCGCCTGTGTGGGAGGGACTTGTGATTGAGAATGAATATTAATGAAAAGAAAGAGGGCTTTTCCACATGCTTTGTCTTTGCCCCAATAAGGGTCACCAGCAGTGACACCAAACTTCACAGGGACAGAAGTGTGTCACCTAACACAAGATCCCCTTCAACCAGGAGATTAGGGGCGACCAGTGATTAAAGAGATCAGTCTGAGGTCAGGTACGTACCCCATAATATATACCATTTACAGAAACAGCATATTGCATGTCAAAGTGTTGCAGCAGGTTAGTGTTTTTATGAAATTGTTACAGGAAGAGGGGGGTAAACAGGAGGATGCAAATTAAAAGAGAGTTCAAGTCCTTGTTGTCCAACATGTTCACCTAAATTAATACACAAGGAAATGAATACTACACACTGTACCTCAATGTTAATGTAAATAGAGCTGCAACTAAAGATCATCTTTTTTTTTTATTAATCTGTTAATTTTCTTGATTAATTGATCACTTAATCCTGTGGCAATCTTATCAGTTGAAAAAGGAAAGACCTCAAACTGATCAATCAATTATGAAAATAGCTGACATATAATTTAATAATAATAATAAAGATTATTCGATTAATCGTTGCAGCTCAAAATATAAATATATTTCTTTTTAATAAAATTGAAAAATAACCTCATTGTTACAAGAGCTGGTTTTGAGCACAAGTTTGAAGAAATCTACTGCTTAAAGAGAACAGACACAGAAAGTAAAGAGCGGTGAGAACTGATGATGACACTGCAGTGGAATCAGAGGCCAGCACCTCCTGCAATAAGACATACCTCTGGCTCTGAGCCCAAAATCCAGACGAGCAACAGGATGGAAGTAAGTGACATGCAGAGCATCAGGCATCTGTACAGCTGAGGTTAGATGTAAGGCTGCTGGCAGCATGCTACTACATGCTCTCATCTGTTTTGCATAAATGTCATAAAAAAGTAAGTAAAGAGTGTCACAGCCTGTCCTTTCCTAACCTAATGCTACTGATTAAAAGCACAAGGTACCAGATTTAATATACTGTATGCAGGCAATGACTGTCCTGACTGAACAGCAGAAACTTGGGATGGGAAATGAGAACCAGAACCACTGGGAGCCAGTTCTAAATTGTCCGAACCATCAGAATTGTATGCCTCAGAGCTTATCATTTCCTTTTATCAATGCCAGTATGTTTATCTAACTGTCTGACCTCAGACTCGTTTGTGCATGGCAGAGAGGACGAGACGGTCCAAAGCGAAAAACAGAAGAAAACAGTGCTAGTTGAGATGTGTGTGTAAAGATCATTTCAAGTGATGGTGGGAACACCAGCAATTATACCGAAACATTTTTCTACGCAACATGCTTAAATTCCAGGAATGCCATGTATTTGACATTCTATGAATGAATACCACTGCTTCCCATCTGAGCAGCACATCCGTTACTGTAGGTAAATATCTTGTTATAATAACATTCGGGCAGTGCGGGCAGGCTTTTTCTTTGGCCAATAAAAACTCAAATGAAAATTTTACATGATGACAGAAAGACTGTTGCTACAACTAGCTCTCAGGCTGCAGCCAGCGTGACTGAAATTCATCAGGAGAATCAAAAAAAAAAAAAAAAAGAATCCGAGCAAGTATCTGCAATAATGGCATTGATATCAATAAAATCTTATCAATTCCCATCCCGAGGTCCAACCTGACCTAATCACCACATGATCCCTCTGAAGTGGAGCCTGTTGGGATCATTCTCCGATGACATGTAGCAGCAAGCAGTTTTAAGGTTAAAGAGAGGTTTGCCACTCTGGCTTACCTTGTGTAACTCCTGACATAAGGCCTTTAACTTGCCCTCATCTGATGTGTGTGTCTGTTTGCGTGCTGAACTTGAAGTGTATTTACGAACAATGAGTAATCATGGTCTAGACAGGTCTCTCCGGAGGCTCCTCTGCAGTTTGTTTATGGAGGGAAATTAGGTCTCAGTGGATTGTGGTTTAGGCTTTGGTGTGTGTGTATTTTGTGGTGTGATATCTGACAAGAAACATGAGCAAAATGACAGAATCACACCTCCAGTTTCCTCTGCTACACTATCAGCTCTGTGACCTAACAGAAAGTAAAAGTCCAGATGGATGGGTCACATCTGTGCTCAGAGGAATGCCTCCTCTGTTGCCTTTGGGCTTTGGGAATGTCAGGAGAGTAAGGTTATTCTCCTGACTACTCCCCTGTTCTGATTTTCTTGACTTGCACTGATGACCGTGACCAACACAAGCCATGTGGTAAGACAGGGACAGCGTAGGCCTGTGAGTGACAACAAAAACAACTTTTAGATTAGAGATTAGATGACAATGACACACCCCAGAAAAAACAAACAGGCCTTAGTGACATACGTGGATGAATCCCACAGCGTCATGAAAGACAGATTAAATAAAACATCATAATCCAGGGGATCAGGGAATATGCAAATTCATTACAGTGACTCATTTGTTACCTCTAGCTGAAAAAAAAAATCAGATTTTTCAAACGAGGATTCACACCACACAGACATCGGAACATCCTCACATTTTCCTGAGTTAAATGTGAAATTCCAGTGACGGAGCCCTGACCTCCTTTCTGACATCTTATCATAAACGTCCCCGCTGGTGAAAAGCTTCTTTGTGTCAGTGATCAGCGCCCCTCCCACAGACATCCTGCCCTGTCAACATAAGCAACACGATTACAACACCAGCCACCAGCAATCCACACTGTCACCACTTATAAATTAAATCCACTGAAACGCCGTAGCTAATGCAACACCAACAACTGTAAGTCATGTTCAGTTTGCTCCACTTACGCGCCCATCAACAGACGTCAGCAAATGTGAGTCAATAAATGGAAAAGTTTGGAAACAAAGTTAACTTTGACAGCATGATTCATTCCACAGCTGCCAAACACTCCAATTTTTATCCGATCTTAAAAAAGGGTGGGTTTCTCCACATTGTGATGCAGCAAATGAGGCTGTAAAAACCTGCTGTAAACCCTTTACCATCACAAATTCAGCCAAAAAGCAATTTAACGCCCAAATAAATCTGGACTTGAGTCACCTTATGTGTGACCACCATCCATAATCCATCCATGATGCAAGCATTCGAGTTATATTGAGTTTTACAGAATCTACCACTGCCATGTCAAGAGCGAGCCAACACACCTCTGATCAGCTCAGACCGACCTCCGCTTTTGAACTTACGTGTAAAACTAGTGAAGGAGGCTGAAACATGGCACATGAAAGCACCTTGAACATTTGCTGAGACAAACTGATGAGTTAAGATCACCTGCTGTCTCCATGTTGTTATGACATTTGGTTAAATGCTGTATTTACAAATCACCAGTGAGTCATAGTGTTGTTTCACCAGAGGTGGGGGACTCGAGTCACATGAATTGACACGAGTCAGACTTAAGCAAGTTTTTGAGCTTGAGACTTGCTTGACTAACTTTGATAAAAGACCCAACTTGACTTTGACTTGGCTTTCATGACTCTCATCACAGGAACTCAGACTTGCTTGACACCTAAATGTTAGGGTTCGGGTTAGTAACTGTAATCTGTCTACGTAGTTAACTGTAACCCGGTGATTAGCAAGATAATTTTCCAACATGCTCAAACTCAAGCAAAGTTCCAGCAGCAAAAAGTAATTTTTACTAAACAAATAACCATAATCTGTGTCACAGGCTGCACCAACAACTGAGAGGCTGATGTTTATGAGCCATCGCTTCATCAGTGGAAAAATAACAGCATACTCTTGTGAAAGAGAATGATAGGCAGTATGAAAACACAGATTGCATGCCTAACACTCCCTCTGCCCACACTTGAAATAGACAGATTGCTTTGTTGATGCCACTTCTTACCCTTCCGCTTGCATCCTCATCCTCCGTTTCCACTTGAACCCCCTCTAAAATCGCAGCTTCTTTCACGAAGCCGTCGGGATGACACCTGGTCCAAATTAAATTGCATTAAAATACAATGAGTGTGCATATTTTCACAATGGGTTGCCACGGTGGAATTCGAACCCCTGACCCTGGGTCAGTGCCATCGCCGCCGAGCAACAAAGGCCCGTGCTGAACGTATACATTTCACAGATGGAGAACGAGGAAGCAGCTGCCCAGTGCCTTTCAAAGAAGATGCTCAGCATAGTTCTTACTTATGCCATGACTGGCTGCACATGACATCATCAGAAAGGCATGTATCCCTGCGTATAGCTATTAGAGATGCATTGTTGTCTCTTGTGAGGATTTTGATGCCTGAAGTCTATAACATAATAGAAGCACTGAGATGGGTTGAGTGGGGTTGGAGGAGAGAATGAGGGACTAAACCCTGAATTAACTCTGAAATCTTAATGGCTTTACAGACGTGGTTTTTCATTGTTAGAACTGTTTGGCATGAAATCTGGTTTGGCTTTGCATGTGGTGCTACGTGATATGATCAAAAGGCATTAAAAACTTCAGTCAAGCGTTTAAGCTACCTCGCAACATGTTGAAGACATTTTCTCTGACCATATTTTACAGTTAAGCCTCATGCCGCTGGCTGTTATTATTAATATTTTGTTCTACGGACAAAATCATAGATCAAGATTGACAACAGAATGAATCAGTGATTTAAATCCATACAACGTAATGTAGCCTCTATCGCTTAGATTCAAAAGTCACTATTTTCTGAGACTGCTCCACTCCCTCACATGAGGTCATAAATTATAAGGTGCTTCACGGATGAGGAGGGCTTGACCAGAGAGGTAAATCACTCGTGAATACCTTAGTCTCGGATCATTCCCAACATCTCAGATTTCTAAAATATTCTCGTGGCAGAGGTCATGAAAACAAAAGCTGTGGGAAGAGGAACCAGTCAAGTGATTGTTGCACAATAACTCATTCTTCAAACTAAGGCCAAAACACACTTACAGAACAGCATCTGAACTCTATGATCACATTGAAGGGGAGATTAATCTCAGAGACTTATTATAATTTTTTCTTCCCACCCTGATAAATAACCAAAGTTGAAGCCCAGCACGTGAGCTGTGCACACTACATAAGCCAGCCAAGTGAGTCTGACTCAGCCTGTTACTTTTACTCTCACTAGCTCACCAACATGTCCTTAATAAGATCAGGATCAGTGCTCCTTTAACTTGTAGACTCCCTGGGGAGTAAGAACAGGAGGTGAAGTTAAAACATAAGCCCATATGCTCACATGCACATATGTCATAAACAGATATTTGGTTTAAATCCCTGAACTACTTACAAGAAAGATGCCCTAAATTTCTAGTGCAGGGGTGTCAAACCCAATTTAAACCTGGGCCATATCAGTGTTATGGTTGCCCTCAGTGGGCTGGTTATAAACGTAAAACAATATAAATGTATCTACTTATCATATTACATAACTGTCTCTGAATTTGATTATTATTGGCTTTAATAATAATTTAATAGTGACTACATAGCTCTGAAAGCAGAAGTCTAGGAAAGATAATGGTAAGCAGACTTTCAAGTGTACAACTATTATACTATAAAAAATTACATATAAGACAAAGAAGATGCTAGCTTGATGGGAAATGAGGGCCATCTCTCAGCTCTATGTGCCGCACATTTGAATGTCACAGGCTAAAATACTACAGTGCCCCAAGGTACATTCCACAAACTAATAGAGCTTTCCAGATGGTAAAAACTGACTGAACGTGAATCACAATTAACTGACACTGAACTTTTCATCTCTAAACTTATGTTTAGTTTCAGCCTCATGTAATCTTACACATATTAATAATCCAGGCAACCAAATTCAGGTATTGAAATAGGATCGGAACTGAAAAAAAGTAGAATGGTGCATATGAGGTGCTGGGCCAGATTCAGCCTACATGCCTGGAGTTTGATGTGATCTACTGTCATGATGCACCTGTTCATTGCCCAGAAGTTGTATTTTCTAGGTGTGAATGTGCCACTACATGGAGTGTGTATTCTCAGTTAGGCCACCCACATAAATCAAGGCTAAAGAAAGTTAATTCCTTCCTTCCCATGCCTATAGAGCACTGCATCTCCTGTGAACTCCCCCATCTGCCAGAGTACTACGTTTCACTCTGGCAGCCCTACAGGTTGAGCAGACAGATCATTCTTTGGCAGAGCACCAACATCAACAACAACCAAGAAACAAGGAACACCAAATAGGGTGTGGGAAAGTGTGCTTCATATGGACCAGAGCAATGCTTCACATAAAATTAAAAGAAGTAAAAGAACCGACATTTCTTGACCTCTGTAAATGATTACCACTTTCTTGAATACACTCTTCTGAAAGCCTGACTTCCAACAAAAAGCTGCCGTAAAGAGACACAACAAAAGGCAGCACGAGTGTCATTGAAGGACAAATGGTCTACAAACAATTGAGATTTGACTGCAACTTGGCCTCATAAACTGGTGTGCTGTAATCTCTGTCACTCTCAGTGTGATGGGGTAAATGACTTTGCCCAAGCCTGGCAAAGCCTGTGCGTCTTGTAATTCTTTGATGTGGATAAAGCAACAGTGGTGCGATGCAAAGATCAGGGCAGTGTGCCCCTCCCCGTGTCCTGCAGTCCTCAGACTGTGTTTAAACCAAGAGATCAGACACCCGTAATCTCCATTGTCCCGTCCTGGGTAGACGACAGGGTCCTATCATGGCCCACTTTAACAAGCAGGGCCATCTGCAGAGTCACAGATGGTGCCGGCAATGTCTCACAGGTTCCCACATTTAGATACAGGGTTAACCTGATATGAGTTGGCTTTACAAAAAAGAAAAATCCATATACTCTCAGAGACCGAGAGCAAAGAAAAGCAGAGAAGCTGTTGCTTCTTTTGATAACTCATCACAATCCATAAGCCTCGGTATGCAGTTTATTATGTTTTTAAGTCCAGAATAACACAGCAGTTTTTTTTCACACCGTATCTACACCTACATCACCGCTCTCCGTCTACACCCTGGATCTCCTAAAACAAGTTGCATGTGCTTTTGATTACAATGTGTTATTCTCATCTGTCAGAGTGAAGTCGTCTTTGATCCACCTACATGCACTCCCTTAAACACAGCACCTCTGAAAACACACATTCAAAGCAAAACGCTGTTTAGTACACCTCAGGATCCTCCATGCTCAAACTAACAAGAGGGTTCATTGGCTGGACAAAAAAAAACAACGCCTTTATGACAGGAATGAATAGACATCATCAAGGTGATGAATGAGGCATTTGCTGTCGCAAGCTGGTGCCACTGTGGCATTTAGTTTGAGAGTGAACAAACACAGCGGCAGTAAAACAGGGCCACACTTTAAGGACACATGTAGTGAAAGAATTCAAATCAATGGCCGTCAATGTTCCCTGCCAAGTGGGTTCAACTGCAACATTTCTTCCTTTAGACAAAGTGCTGCCGAGGTAACTGTCCAGACACTAAGTGAATAGAGAGACGTCCTACTGACAGCCTCATTCAAACAGGTCCCGTGGCACAGATCTCTGTTGCTGATTGGCTGCTGGGCGCTGAAGCTGCTGGGCGTTATCCCAGCATGGGAGCTGTGACCTTGACCTCACGTTAAGGTGCAAACGGGAGGCTGGGAGACTCCAAGCTCCGATGGGTGAGCGCGGCCTGGCTTTGTGTCCCTCAATGGAGAGGTAATGAGTCACACAAAACTTCCCAGCAGCCAGCCAGCTGGCATGCAGCTCGCCTGCACAAAGAGATCTGCGAGGGTAGGCCTTCGCCCCAACGCCGGTCTGTTTCAGCATGGCAGCCGTTCAAGCCCCGCTTTCCATTTCATTTGCACAAGTGCTTTTATGTCTGGATCTCAGTTGTGTCTGTGTGTGTGTGTTTCTCTTTTCTAGAGGGATCGTCTGACGCACCTCCACTTTCTCATTTACAGGCTGGTGGAGACCCTGGAGAGTGGGTTGGGCTATTGATCTAGCCCGTCCCATTGACGTTTTGACCTATAATCAACCTTGGGAGTTCAAATAAGTCAAGTGTGACTGTACTGGTACGACTGGTCAGACTGGTCAAACTGCATTTGAAGGCAGTCAGAGAAATATTTGATCAGATATGTAGTATAGTTTGAATGTAAACACATCCCTGACTGCTTTGTAAGACTATCTAGTAAAATTTATAGCGTGATTGTTAATTCAGCAAAGACACACTCCCATATCTACATCAGTACAGTTGATGGATGATAGGTGGAGCTGGTGAACAGTTTTAGGTTCCTGGAAATAAACATCACACATCACATCTATCCTGGACATCACACACCTCCACCCCGGTAAAGAAAGCTCAGGAAGAAAGCTGCATTTCTTAAGCAAACTTACGAAAGGAAAAACCCTACGGCGTGTGATTAAAATGAGCCAAAACATCACTGGTACCCATATAATGAGCATCAGTGCTAGCAGGGAGGTGAGGTGCCTGCACAGAAAAAAAAACAAAAAAAACTTAAAGACAATATCTAGCCACAGCCTGTTCATCCTGCTGCCATCTGGAAAAAGATACAGAAGCATCCACTGTTGTACCACCAGACTACAGAGCAGCTTCCTTCCTCAGACTGTGAGACTCCTCAGCACTCCACTATGTACTGTATCTAATTTTAAATGTTGGGTTTTTTTTAACAGCAAAGAGGGAACAACATCTACATCTTGAGCTACAACCCTGTTGTATAATGATAAATAAATCTGTCCTTGAGCAGCAGGAAATGCTTCTCAAACATTGATGGATGTGGTAGATTTGCCTGTGCCAAAGCTCAAAAAAGGTTTCGAAGCTTGTACCTGAGCCAAGGTACCAAACAGTCAGAGAAGAGACTAATAAGACTAATACGACTGACATTTGACTACTTAATCGAATGTTCTGAAGTAGAAAAATAAGCACCAGCGTCCTACAAATCAGGTTCAAACTTTACTTGCCCCTCAGAATCATGCAGGGTTCAGTCAAACCACAGCAATGCTTTTATTTGTTAGGCAGGATTTGCTAATCAAAACTTTTATTATAAGATGTATAAAAATGGTCTTGTAAAACACATGCTTCACACTGTATGGAATTATTTTTGGGATGTTAGGGAGTTGGAAAGAAAACGAACTCCACAAAATATCTCTGTTTCCCACACAAGGGAAAAGTTACACACACACTGAAACACACAAACAAATCCTGATGTCTGGTTAGAGTTTAGCAGTATTCCTGGGAGTATTCCTGCAGGAGGAGATAGTCAAAATGAAAGTCCGTGCCTCTAATGAAAGACACCTTCCACAGCGCTGTGGGCTCAGGAGCTGACGGCCAACAGATGGGGCTTATCAGCTGGTAACAACACAGCAGCACCTTTAGGTACTTTCCCCCCATGCACCATGTCCAGCTACCATTTCAGATGGAGCACGACGGATTGAGTACTCTTTTCAGACAAACTGATGTGAACACTCGACAGCGGGCTGACCCTCCATTAGTTCTGTGATGCAACAGAGGCCAAACAGCCCTCGCATTTCCCATAAATGATTCGTCATAAAAAGCTATTTCCAGGAACTATTTCTCCAGGGTCTGACAGCGAGAACAAGTCAAAACCACAAGTGTAGTCACTAAAAGTGCAAATCTTGTTTAAGACAACCAAAATACACGGACGTGCATAGACATTTTGAGGGGCTGTTTCTCTAAGCCTGGCCTGGGCGATAAAACAATAGCGATATTTATGGGCAATGCGCATGTCATCAGTAGCAATAAGAAAGTAGTTAGATAAAATGTTTGACAGTTTCACGCAAATACCAATATGAAACTTCACTACGGTGGACTGAGACTGAGACAGACTTAGCTACTACTACTACTCTAACTAGCTAGTTAAGATAAGTTTTTGTGATAGCAAAATATTAGGCAATATTGTACAATGTGATGCAAACAAGTGACAAACTGTATATTGTGGAGAACGTTATTCACAGTGTGACGATCCTGGCCCTTTTGGCTGCTGAGCTGACTGTTCGTGTCTTTGTAGGTGTGGTCAGCTTGTCAGGTACTGGGAATACCTGGGCCCAGTGTTCCCAGTACCTTAAGAGCACTGACACTTTAACAGGATGAGAGAGGGGAAACTCTGCTTCTATGCTCCACATTTTCCATCCTAAAAAAAATTATCATGCATGCACACATGCCAGCACTACTGATTTACTGACTGTCACATCTCACAATGTTTTGATGTTTTTGGTGGTAGAAGACTCCTTGTGTTGCCTCACATTTTTTGTCATGGTTTCTGAGCCAGCTATGACTAACTGGGAGTTCGTCTGGGATCCCGCTGGTCATGACATTCATCATTGATCATTTCCACAATTTCAAAATATTCCCCCCAAAGCCCTCACACAGTGACAACAACGTCAAATTTGGATGCTACAGTGTCACATGAAGTCGCACAGGGCTTCAGTTTTGTTTTGTTTTTTTACAGCTCTGGGCCTCACCATCTCTGTGTCCAATGGAGGCATGTGTATCAAAAGTCATAAAAGTTTGGATGATTTTCTTCAAAGCAGCCAAATGCCCTGCTGATTGGACAACTTTAGTCTGACCTTGTACAAGTCCTTGCCAAAATGTTGTGTGTGCATAATAGTGACTCTCTCAAATGCACATAGGAAACCTAGACTGCAAAAGCGAAATTAGCAAATGTCTCCACTTTCAACAAGGCCGTGTTTCATATCAAAACAAAGCTGAAAGCTGTGCCAGCTGTAATGACCTTTGGCATCACTGTTATACACCTTGTGCGGTGGCTTCAAAGGATTATTCAAATAGTGACTCCTGTTTGAAGTCCCATTTGTTCCTTTTGGCTGCATTTAGACTTTGGTATTTGCTGTTGATTCCTGGCTTTTACTTTCGCCCACAGCATTCATAACTTTACCAAAATAACTGAGGCAGCTGAGAGGCTTTCCAGGCAATTTTCTTCCCATCCCATACTGTAGATCCTGTTTATCGCTCTGCTCTGAAGTGCAGTCCCTTCTGTACAATCAGTTTGTCCTTTGCAGCACACAAAGCAATCAGCATTTTTTTAAAGCATGCCAGTTATTTTCTCGATATTACTGCTGCCTCTTTTAGCAAGAGTGGAAAACCAAAGAAAAGGCTAATTTGATTTATTTAGCATTGTATAACTAAAAATGAAGCAGAAACTCTGCAGTAAGTTGCTCCGTGATGGCTTGCTGCCTGACATAGAGTGGTTGCCAAGAAAGGACTGGGCAAATCATCACAAAAACCCAACAGCAGCTATGATGGAGGATATAAAACTGGGTTTGTCCCAAATAGTATTTCATTTTTTTTCTCTCTCCTAATAATTTCAGTGTTATGGGAGGATGGGCGTACTGATCACCCACTGACGCTGTTGAGTGTGCACACTAATACACACCCTCCAAATGATTGTCTATGAACTGTACTATTTCGTGGCTTCTCAAATGTACAGTAAACATGGCTGTAGATTGTTTAGGTAGAATTACACCTTTGTTTCACAGTAAGACAGCTCCAGACGGTTTTGGAGAGACACAATGCCACGGTATGTTAGAATCTAAACAGGTGGAGTCGGAGGATTTAACCATTCCTGTGCATTCATTGTGGAAAAGCAACAAAGAAACATCTCATTCAATACATGTTGTTGGTACTCAGATGTCACTGGAAGTTCCCTCCAAGTCACGACTCCCCAGTGAGCTCTGAGGGTGCAACCTTTAGATTGGTAACTGGATCTTTCTTCATAGAATCCATTTTCAGTGAACATGTGGGACGGATTGATGGTAAGCTAGAATTTCCTGTTTTCTCCTAAGTTAATATCTAATGGTAAGAGCTGTGTGCAGCAGACTCTGTGGAAGTTGGATGTGTCATGAGATCAGTAACAACAGCAACTATAAAACCTGAAAGGGTTTACTTGGAAATGAAGCGAACTCTTTTTCAGACTGAGCTGAGGGATATTTGATTACTAATTTGACTGCAGTTAAGCTCAACAAACCCAGCGAGCAGTGAGATCAGTCTCTGATTTACAAATGAAGCACTGCCATTTACTGGAACTTACTGTGCAGTGATTTATACATCAACGCTTAGACACTGTATCAAATATTAACCCATACAAAAGTACCCAGAGTACGAGGCATTGGTTTTAGGTTGATTGGTGGTCAATAAACATTTAATTCAGGGAACTGCAAAGCAGGACATAATGGAGAGCTGGTCATCCATTTTTATGGCAAAGCACTTTTTTGCTGCTATAGCAGGATGGTGTCTCCCCAGTGGGGCTGCTGGGAGCGGGTCTGGCTGAATCTCAAAATAAGAAACTGGGATACGGAGATGAGTGAGAGCGAGAGAGAGACCCAGAAGCTCAGAGAAAGCAGTCAGAGGAGGAGAACAAAGTATACAAAATGCCTGAGGGAACGGGCAGGCACAGAAATTACTGGCAAGGATAAAAGATGAATCCGGATGGCGAGGAAATATCCCAGAGGAGGAGGCTATAAAGGAGGGAGGAACAAAAGCCAGTGCAGGAGGGCGAACTTGCGTGTGCTTCAAAGCACAATGAGCTGGGTGGACGAGAGTCGTCCTATCACACTGACCTGTCCAGGAAAGCCTGTGTGGAGGCCTCAGGTCATTCTCAGTGCTACAACTAGCGCTATGTGGAGCATTAAAATGGTGCACATCTAGCACATGAAATCTTCACTATGAAAAAATTTAAGAGTGGACCAAGCTAATAAATGACTTAACTAGGTGGCATTTGGCAATTTCACTAATGCAGACCAGGCCTTGGGAAGATAAGAGTTAGAAAAAGAAACATTCGGTGTCAAAACTGACGCTGTTCCTGAGTGGAAAGGTGTTGAAGTGATGAGAAGCAGGGCACCCAAAATGTCCGTATCCAGGTCAGCGACGCTCGTTCACAAACACTCCACCAGCCTGCTACAGGGTGCCTTCCACCACTTGCACTAAAGTGTAAATCAGTGTGACAAGTGAGGGCCCACAGGACAGTCCAAACACAGCAGGAAGCAGATAAGACCATGAAGAAGGGCCGTGGCCTGAGACGGCAGGACTGTGGCTTATTAGATCAGACAGCCATTTGCAACAAACAGGACAGGAAACATAAAATGGCAGAAGATGCTTTCTGACTGAAGCTTCATCAATAGCGCCATGTGTTTGAATAGAGGTAGAGTTTCTTTTTGAGTGTAATTACCATTCAAGTCAAGTCATATTAGACAGGAAGAGAGATGACCTCAGATCTTTAAAATAACTGTTTGACATCTGGGGAAATATTTGTATTGGCTGTTTTGCAAAGAGTAAAACGAGAACATTTATACCACTCTCATGTCTGTCCATTACAGACAAAGCTTCAGCCATTAGCCAGATTATCTTAGGCAACATTGAGACTAATAATTTAATTTTTGAAAGGCTGAGCTTTTGCTCAGTCTACATCTAGCATCCACACTACTCCAACTTAGTTTGGATTGATTAGCCTAATCCGATGAGTCCACCATTTACAAACGCCCACATATCCTCATATCCACAGGTACTTTTTTTTGCATCACTGGTGTGATGGTGGGATGATTGATGAAAAGGCTCTTTCAACTTTAAAGACTCAACCTGGCTGATCCACTGGCTCGCACACAGAGGCGAGGTGAGGGGAGTTCACATTCCAGTTAAATCCCAGTCTAAACACCTGCATGGCAAAGACTACAAATTCACATATGTTTCCTTCCTGTTAAAATACCAAGTTAATTTTAACTCACATTTTCCCCACCACCCAGGTCTTTTACATCTTAGGTTTGTCTTAATGTCAGAGCTTTATATATATATATGTCTTTTTAAAGTGCTCATACATTCAATCATCATTATACATTATATTCACTTCAATATATAACTTCTTACTGGCAAAAGAAGTGTCTTTCAAGGAGCAGAGGAGGATTTACCTAATATAAAGTTCTTTTTATACACCTGTGACTCACTCTATGTCTCTCAGATCTTTTATCTTTCACTTCCTACTAATCTCTCTCACCAGATAACGAGCCAGCTCTTTATGTGGAGCAAGTTCATGAGAATTTTACTAGATTTTTTATCTTCTCTTCCTGAAAAGATCCTGAGATTTGTCTTAACATTTCTGTAAAAATAATTCCATTGCGTAATATTTAAGTCCGTCTTTGTTGAGGGTGGTGGTGGTGGTGGCCTAGGCGGAGGGACTGTGGAGGAGCACAAAAGCAGGGCGGGAGATCGTATCATTTAAAGACAGTCTGAGTTGGGAGAGGAAACCCACGCAGGTGGCCTCAAATGCTTCTGGCTAGTGGTGGCAGGACAAAGACCAGCTGACAATAGTTTTATAGCCCTCTGAGCTGTCAATATTTCTCCAAGTTGCCACGGAAAAGAATGTGGGTGGTGTTGTAAACTGCATGCTATAGTAAAGTTAGTTTAACTTGAAGTCAGACGTGAATTTATTTAATCTTTGGGAAAAATCTTGTCATGTCAGCTACAGTAATAAAACAACTACATGTGGGTTGGGACAGATGGCTGAGCACACAAAATAGGATACAATTTCTTCTTTTGTAAAATCCACAACCTGCACACAGTGCTGGTAAAGAAAAAAAAACCTATACACTGTCTGCTTTTGCTACAATCCACATTTCAAGTCCAGTAAATAAAGACTGAACTGAACTGAGGTCTGCAATGAGCACTTATAACAATGGCTGCTTAAAACAGTATGATGGATACTGTATTGTTTTAAATGTAGTATTGACAAAGTATTGAATCATCAACATGTTTGACAACCTGAACTGATTGTGACGCAAAAGCTGTGTTTGCACCCAAAGGACCCAGAGGTTTCAGCCCTAGAGACTACTTTTCAAAGAACTAAAAGGTTCCTTCAGCCCATTGTTCTCTGTGTTTTCACCACAGTCTACATACATGGACTTTGTTGTCAGTCCATTTGTTGTATGCTTTGCTCCATGTTGATGTTCATGTCTGCTACAGTTTTAAAGATGATAGCTGAAATAATATGCAGCGAGTCCTCAGCCAATCTGAAATGTTAAGCACTGCAGCCCCACCCCCAAAATCCCAAAATTTTGGAAAGTGCTACCACCTGAACCAGGACTTTTTTGGGAGTAAGATAACATCCCCACTTAATTTAGACCTGGGCCCTGCAGAGTTCCTCCAAAGGTTCTTTGTCCTTGGGGAAAGTTCTGGCGGTGGAAATGCAGCTAAAGTTGTGTAGTTGCTGTTCAGTGCTTAAAAGTAAAAGAATAACTCAACGCATAATTTAAAGCCAAGGGAGCTTTTTTTGGCAATTGGAGGAAGTAAAGGATAAAAATATCCAGAAGAATCCAAGCAGCTGCTCATGGCTCAGTTCTTCTTTAGCCATGAGTGACAACCTGGAAGGAAGACTTTGGTTAAGTTATTGAGTTGACTTTGACAGTTTAATAATCCCCGGCCCTGGACTGTGTTTTGCCGCTCCGCTGACCTGTGGCTATTCAGTATCATGTCAAACATTAAATCCACTCTAATTGGCTGGTCAAGTCTTTAGAGGCTGAGTGATAAGCAAGATGGGGGCGGCTGTGTTTGTTCTTTTGTGTTTTTTAAGGGGGTATGTAGAGGGGAGGGCTTCGAGGTCAGCAGGCTTTTGAGGTCACGGGGTAGGTGGCTTTGGCCCCCCACCACCTCCTCTGAAGGACAAGCTTGAATTGTTGTGCCGGCCCCTCAGCCTCACACTCACAACTCCATAAAGAGTAATGACTGCTGGGGAATGTTATTTAATAAGTGTATATGAGACATGCACACACACACCTCGGGGCGAAGAGATAGCTTATCGTGGTCCCCAAATCCTGCCGCAGAAAAAACAATCCAGTCACCAACAACAAACTGGAGCTTAACTTCCTCTGAAGGAACAAAAACAGGACTCTTTCACACACATACATTCCAGTGCAGAGGCCCTAAACACACTTAACACTAATGTTGGTCTATATACCTGAAAATATACAGAAGACCAGCAGAGGGATTTGAGGTGAGTGTGTAGACGCCAACGCTCAGAAGCACTTGCTCTCGTGGAGGGTCCCACCGCAGGAATGTAAAGTGTAATCACTCACACATTTCCCTCAAGCAAAGTGATGAAAAACCTTCACTTTAATTTTAACAAAACGTCTCCTTTCATAAACAAACACAGCCTCAACCCTTAACTCGAGCCCACCCCCCAACACACACACATCTGTCCTAATCGCACCAGCCATCCAGACCAATTTCGGGAGCACGTGTGGGGTGCAAGGTCCCAGAAATGCAGGCGAGCGCTGTGGTTTCCTGGTCATTGGCTTTTTGGAATGCTTGACTTGACAGAACGGTTCAGCAGAAACCACTTCAATGGCAGACCGAGCGGTCCACTGGGGGCTGAGGTGCTGCGTTGATACACACATTGTTAATGGATCCTGGTGAAACCTTAAGTTCAACTTGGTCCAAAGACCGCACTTCTCATTTCAATGTCAAATGACTCTGGTATAAAAATAATTTGCTGACAATGAAGTGTTTATACCAGGTTATCAAGTTTCTCTGTAGAATACTGAACAAAGCCATCAGTTTGTTCATAGTTTTTCATACTCTGGTCCCAAAAATGCCAAGTCAGAGCGCTGAATATAAGCAGAGAGGAAGCAGAATTATTGAAATAAAGTTGAATGAAAACAACAGGGACCAGTATCATGGCTGTCTAGGCCTTCTCAGTGTCTGTCTGGGAAGAGGGGGGAAGGTGCAGGAATAAATGAGCAAGTCTTTGAAATCTGCTCTATAATTAGTAGGGGTACCATATCAACGGCAGGTTGCCTGGACCTGTAGAAATATGCTGACGTTCTGATAATGAAAGAGAAAGACATGTAGAGGCTCTCGGCCATCTTCTAAAAAGTGATCCAAGATTCATTGATGTGCTTCTTTTCTTTGTGCAAATGATTTAAAGTCTGTGTTTACTTTATGGAAAGAGATCGAGGCTGGCGGCATTCATTTCTTTCCACATCTGTTCCCACTACATACACAGCGGGAGAATCATAAATACTGTTTAAATAATTTGCTTATAGTAAATAAGTAGGCTGCTATAGTGTTCATTTTGGGTCTTTCCACGCATGACAACACATGGAGAAAATTTTTAAAACTACTGCGGACGGCTTCCCACCATCACGCCAGTCTGGATCCACTCAAGATTTCTGCACGTTAAAAGAAAGCTTTCAGTCACCACCGTCACCTTAGTGCTTGCTCGTGGTGGGAACTGCTGGGTCTGAGGAGTATGATCTAAACCTGCACTGGCCTCACAGGCCACAATGCCCCTAAATTTGGTGGCCAAAATACATTTATCGTGGCTCGGACATAAACTTACATAAAAACATTAAAAGGAAACTTAATGCAACTTAACACAGCCTTCCCTATCTGATGATACTGTTGCCCATAGCCTGTTTTACCGTGCAGTAGAAACACATTCAGACAGAATCAGGTGTTGCAGAGATTAGCTTGAGGGTTGTATGGCAGTGTAGTGTGTTTGAAACCACTACTGCTATACTGTATTATGGTATATTTAAATTATAAACAGTACAGTAATTTGCACAGCAATTTGAAAAGCATTTGAAATAGCTGTATTTTATTTACAGTGATCTTATAGTGATCAATTTATACTTATTTGGTAAATAGAAACAGAATCACTAGAGAGAGCACTACTGATAAAATCTGATTTCACTCACTGATAAAATATTTTCATTCCTGCATTATCTGAAGCTCTATCGTGCTCTCAACATGGATTGCTATTGACCTCGGACGGAGTGTGCATTGACTCGTTGTCGCGGCCTCACTTAGTAAATCAAAGTCCCAGTAATGGCTGGACTGGGTCAATGAAATGCAGAAGGGTAGGACTGTCAGCAGGCTAATGTGTTTTCCTGGTCTAAGCTGCTCTGGTGGAGTTCATAGTAGCATAGATGATGTGCTGCTACTGCCGTCCACAGAAACCTTCATTCCACAGAGCTGCACAAACGTCACAGTGCTGGAGCGGCTCCGGAGTGAAATCCAGAGACAGAAAGGATGGTAACTGCAGAGCAAAAATGCATGGCGCTCCATATTACTGAAGGGGCTGTTGTTAAAGCAAGCAGAAAAGTAGCACAGTGGAAAGCAAAGCACCTTTAAGCAAGTGAGAAATTGTAACTGCTGCAGGCCACTGTCTTATCATAAATGTTATGTCACATGTAGTATGTGTCAAACAAGCTGTTGTATAATCTGATGTCTTTGAATTCAACTGACTGCACTTCACAGATACAAATGTACTACTACAATCTTAAAACAAACTTAATCAGCTGGTAAAATAATTAATACTTGGAGAATAAAATCTCTAAACTTATGAGGGGACTGTGAATTCTGCACACCTGGTCAAAGTAATCTCGACTAGTGGCAATATATACAAGCAGCATGCTTATCTAAAAGATAAGATGTAGATCCTGGTTGTTGTTTCATTTGAGGTCATTTGCAAAACCCTTTTTCTCATGTACATTATGTTCACTTCAGATTTTTCTGCACACAATTATCCTAATGTACAGGTGTGAAATACAGCCTTTGCTTCATTTTGTTCAGTGAATTTTGTCAGTGAATTACAGTTGTACTTAAAGTTTATGTTGTAATACTACAACCGATAACATGTCTTATCACTTTCAACTACTTTAAAGTCATCGGATTATCATGTAAGACTATGCACACAGTTTGCAACATTGGCACATGATAGATTTAACGAGATCCTGGTCTTGTGTCCATAATGAGCAGAAAAAGCATGACACAGCATCAGAAATGTATGGCATTATTGCTATCTTGTGTGCTACAGTGTTTAAAGTTTTCCTCTGTTTCTCACAGTGGATCTGTGCTTTCCTCTATTTGGTATTGCAAGACGCTCTCAGCTGCAGTCTGTACGAGGAATGTGGGGAACTGCCAGCCATGTGCTCTCAGACCAGAAAAGCCAGAGGGCCACTTGCCGCCACAAGTATTACAGCTCCCCCTCCACATTGAGCCGAGTGTAACTTAAAACCCAGCAGAGTGCTCTGACACGGGACTGCACTACAGAGCCCGGTCTGGCTGAGGAGCTCTGAAACGCAGACATTGATGGGGTGTCACAGGAGAGCTGTCCAAACACAGGGCTGAGGGATGCATGCCAGGCTCCTGGTGTGTATTGTGTGTTGTTGTTGAAGTGTGTGAGTGTGTTTAAGTGTGTGTGAGACAGAAGATAAGAAGGAGAGGAAAAGGAAGAGTATTTTGCGTGGATTTGGATAAATAGATTACAAAACAAAAACAACTTCTTCTCATTTTTCATCTTTACAGAAACGTTTGTGCTGTTTGTTAAAAAGGACCTCTGGTATTATTAAGTTGGATTCCTGTTTAGACCACTTTTCTATTGGTAAACATTTTTTGGGTGGAAGCAAAACAATTTCCTAATTCCCCAATTCCCTACTTTAGCTACAACTAGTTAGTAGTCATGACGTTGGCACTAAAAGTGACTATAAATAGCAATGTATCTCTTAATGGACAGTAGGAGCATCACCTAAGTGTCCATATATGGACGGCTCTTGTAGCTGGTGTTGCTGATAGACGGTAAAAGGCTCGATATGAGTCGAAGCAAAAGTGAAAGACAGACACTGCACTTCCAGCAAACCAAGTCATTTGACCTAAATGTGTCAGCATCCCAGCAAGCATTTAAAAATATGCCCGCATGCAAATATTACCACGGAGGGAAATGGAAAACAGCTACAATAATACACAACAATGGTGCGTGTCTGATGACCAACAATCAAGCTTTTTCCAAAGAGCAAAGGGTCTTTCGTGGGACAGCAGCTGAGTTACCTTACCAGTGGGTCAGTGTTTGTTTCTGTGTTCTTCTGAGGACAAGTCGCAGCCACATCATAAAAGCCCACCCCCGCCTACTGAGCCACAACTGCTCCATTTACACTAATTGTCATTCAGATGAGGAGGGGGCTCTGTTGTTTAAGGCTGCCCCTGACACCATTAATATGAAAGGCACAATTAAGAGTAATTAGGCTTTTCCAGGCAAAAAAAAAAAATGGGGAGGGGGGGTTATCTGGTAACCTAGCAGGCAAGACCTCCTGTACAACAACATGTAGATCACTCCATTCCCATATATTTACTCTGCGCTGTAGACGTGGGAGGAATCATCACAGTAAATCATTTGGCTTTAATGTTGCAGATTAGTGTCGACTTTCTACAGCACTTTAAACACAAACTGAGCTACGAGCACTTTATTCATAAAATATGACTCTAATCCCAACACTGCTGTAATAACTGATTTTAAGAGTTAGCTTTGTTAAAGTAGCTTCCCAAATTAATTTATACGGACTCTGGTTAGATATGGAGAGCTAATGTCACAGAAAAACCATGATAAACTCAAAAGAAACAAGACCCTGTGTTAATTATAAGCATCCATTAATACTGTGTGTTACATTCCAGCTCAGATAGGAGCGCTGTTGCAAATATGAACTGATGGAGCCTCTTTAGATTAGGCTCAAACTGGCCAAGCAGCAGATCTAGTTGGTTTACAGCATCTATATGAACGAGATGACTCGGGAGCTTTATTGCAAGTGGTCAGCTTATTGTGACTGCACTTAGCATGACGTTTAAGATGCCAGCAAAAACAATGAGCAAATTTTGACCCAAGAGTTACAATCGCTGGTGAAAAAAAAAAAAATCTCTGCAGACATCGGGTTTAAGAGGGGTCTGGTGGCAGACAGCGGAGAAATACCTTTAGGCAAACTAACCCATTCACAGACCACAGGAAGCAAGGTCTGGGGAACATGCAAGGACTTGCTGAACCTAAACTAAAGCAGGGTAAATCCACTGGGGTATGTCCACGCTGAAGGAACTGTTCCGGGCTGAACAATTCTGAGGGTAGAGACGGGGGTGCACAGGTTTCTTAAGTGCTTCCTAGAGAGTAGGTTTATACACAAACACACACATACCAATATCACATCACCCCCCCCCCCCCCTTAACGCAGGGGGGGCGGGGGGCACACTAAAGGGCCGGGCGATGGCCACATGCTGTGTTATCAGGGTAATGAATTCTTACTGGCAAAGTTCAACACACACAGCAGGACAACCATGAGGACAGCAGGGCATCATGTTTAATTTAAAGGGACAGCTCAGCCCAAAATAACATATTTTGCCTCTCATATGTGGTGTTATATATCTAGAATATTTTGCTGTGAGTTGCAGAGTTTTGGAGATATTAACTGTTCTCTCAAATACATTGTCACTAGGCCAAAAAACTCAAACATCAATGTCTCTTTCCAGAAATCATGACCCAGTGCATCTACTCATGGAAGAGAGACTTCTGTTTGTGACATGACGTGGCCAATTCCCCGGCTGAGCTGTAGTATAACCACCACCGAGCTAGCAAGCACTGTGATGTAGTTGGCAGGTGTAGTTCAGTAGAAGGTAAATAGCGCTGGCTGCACACATTATCACTTTTTCTAAAGGTGGGGGAAAAAACACTCTTGCTTGTTTGTATTTCAATAAACCAATCACAGTCGTCTTGGGCAGTGCCAAGCCCAGGATGCAGCAATGGTGCTCATGCAGAATAGTGACAGCAGGAACTTGTTTTGGTGGAACTTTTGAACGTGGGGAGACAAGCCCTGACATTAAAGGGACAGTTCGTACCAAAACCAAAAATACATATTTTTCCTCTGGTCTGTTGTGCTAGCTATTCATCTATACTGTTTTGGTGTAAGTTGCCTACTTTTGGAGGCATTGGCCGCTGCTCCGAGCACAAATAACATACATTTGAAAAACTCTAAACAAGTATCTCTTTCCAAAAATCATGATCCATTTTCTCAAAACAATCCAGATTTTTGTGAGCAGTTTCTTGTAGCAACTACAGTCTTTCTGCAGAAGGATCTTCCAGAACTATTAGAATTATCTGAGTAACTGGGTCATGATCTTTGGAAAGAGATGCTGCACAGGACTTCTGCCATTTAGTCCCATTATACTAGAGAGCCGATATCTCTAAAACTAGGCAACTCACACCAAAATTATCTAGATGGATAAACAGTACTACAGGGAAGAAGAAAAATATGTCATTTTGGTTTTGGTGTGAACTGTACCTTTAACTTTTAAAACACCACAGTGGCACCAAGAATTTAGCTCAATACATGTCAGAGTCTAGCAGACCTCGAAGATTATAACTGATAATACTTTGTCAACTATGAACACAGGACACTGACACTAAAGCTAAAAAAAAAAAAAAAATCAACATTTTGACGAAAGTAGAGGGAAACAGACACGCAGGTAAACTGCTTCTCACCGCAGCCAATGTGCGTCATAAACAAAGTTATCTCTGACTTAATTGTAAATACATGAAGTCATAACTTTAACCAGCATACCAGTCTGTTAGTCTACAGCCTGTTTTTTACTAATGTAATAACTCAGTGACTGCTAGCATGAAGCCTGTCACACACACACACACACACACACACACACACACACACCCCTCAGCGTGGGAAGAGATGAAAACAGCAGCCTGCTAATACGAACCGACAGACTCAAGTCCACAAAACGACACAGGAAATATCTCACTAAAATTAACTTGAAATTGTCCAGAAATAGATGTCCGACTTTATAAACTCGCCGGTGGCGCACAACTATGACTTTTACTGCGACTTTATCGCACTTTCAGACAGTTTTTATGCGAGTTTGGTCTCATTTTTGCGACGACTTAACATGACAAACTTAGCCTCCATCTTAGCCAACATTATTTTTATCTACGCCATTAATATTTTCGTATAAATTTAGCCCGCAGTCAAAGATGAACAGCGGAAAGGATGCCTCCTCCTCCTCGTGTGCTTTCTCTGAGGGTAGCGCGGGACGTGTGCGCCTCCAGAATAAAACCGATATAAAACTGAGAGTGAAGTAACAGATACCAGCCTGTTTAACACCTATAATAAGTGAGAGTAAAGTTAAGGTTACTCACGCACTGCCTCCTGTTTGGGGTCCAGCTCGGAGCAGGTCTGCTGGAGTATGTTAATCTTACTCTGCAGCCCCCTGACCCGCTGGTTGGTGGATGTAAGGTCGTTTTCCAGCTCCTGGAATATGGAGCAGGCATGTCGGGCCAGGTCCGACAGCTGCCGCAAGCTCCGAGACAGAGCCACATTACTGATGGAGACCAGGTCCTCGAAAAGCAGACCCTCCTCGTTTGGGACTTGATACCTGCACAGCAACTGGGGTTCCACGACTCGTTTGGCAAATGGCATGTTGGTGTGGACCACCGGGGAATAAATCCAACAAAAGTGACCCAAGAGTGAGCAGAAAGCGGTTCTCTCCCCTCGGCCCCTGATCCAGTTTGAATTCAGCTGCTGCTGCTGCTGATGCCCCCCATCCTTTCATCTGTTAGAGAGGACTGTTGTGCTCCTGGCTGCTGCGCCGGGTCATCTGCTGCCCCTAATGCTGGTGTGTTTTTCCCTGCTCCAAAGTAGAGGTGGTTTTTAAAAAAAGAGGCGGCGGTAAAACCTGGAGAGGATTAGCCCAGCGCTCCTGGATCAGGACTGCTGGGCTGCCGTGTGTCCGTCGCATACTACAGACTTGAATCACTTTCCAAAGGGACCCCACATACACATTACCAGAGCTTGAAGCAAGTCATTGTTTTTGTACGCAAGTCCCAAGACAATTTACAAGTCTTAGGCTTTGAGTTTCAAGTCCTAAACAAGTCATAATTTGCTCTTCACCAAATGTAATGCCATTTTTTAAAAGAGACCCTTGTTTACCGGTCTTTGTGTAACTTCAAATGTCAGACAAAGTGAGAAGTTGTTGTGTCTTCACCTGTAATTTTCTACCACATAGCTTTTGTATGAAATTACGTAATATAAGAAAAATAATGTTAACATTAGTTCTTCATGGTCCAAACAAAAGCAGCGTTTCCATTGCAGAAACTTTCCCCAGTAATTAGGAACCTCTGGACGAACTCAGTGTGTTTCCACTGCAGGAATCAGTTTAAATCTAATCTAAAGTAAGTTCTGGGGCCGTTATTTTACATTTCTGATTGGTTGATTACTCACAACATTTTATTTCAGTTGCTATTTTCAAAAAATGTGCAACTGCAAAACAGTTGTTGATTGCAGTTAGACACATCAATGAGCCACGTTTCCACCACAGGAACTCTCCCCAGGATCAAGGAACCTTAGAAGAACTCAGTGTGTTTCCACTGCAGAGACCGGGGTCTAAATTGAGTTCTGGATACATTATTTTATACTCCAAAAAGTCCCTGCTCAAGGGGTAGCACTTTCCAAAAGTACAGAAACTTTGTGGGTGGGGTTTGGAGCGCTGAACTTCTCTGATTGGTTACATACTGGCAGTAATGTAAGTGAGTCATCATTTTTAAAAATCTGCAGCTGCAGACTAGTTTGTTTTTTGATCATTGTGGTTTGACACATGGACAGAGAGTTACAGTAGACAACATACAACACATGTACCAGTAGTTATTGTCGTTGTATAGTTGTGCACAAAAATAGAATGTAAAAACAACCATTACTTTTTCATATGTCAGCAGAATACATTTCCTAACCTTTGTAGAACCAAACTATAGATGGGCTGACAAAAAAGTGATTAATGATACCTGACTGTCGCTTTATATGGCATTGTTGTTGTATAGTTAAAAATGACGTATGAAAACTGCTGTTGCTTTTTCAAATGTCAGCGGACAAAAATCTTCATGCGTCTTTTCACTGCGGTGGAAATGCAGAGTTGAAGGAACCTTTTAGTTCCTTGAAAAGTTGTTTCTGGTACTAAAAGTTTCAGGTAGTTTGTGGGGAAACAGATTGAAACAGAAAAATGTGGAGCTCAGTTCAGGTCTCTGTTACTGGTTTTCATTAAGGAGAAAATTAGGAAAAACTTGACTGAATTTTAAATAAATATTTGAACTATGAACACACTTTCATGTGGTCTGTATCATCAAAAATAGTTTACATAATGGATATCCTGTACAGACCCTGATAAAGATATGTTCTCTTGTAACATGGAAGTCAAGAACATACCAAGAAGTACACACAATAATCAGCTGAAAATAAGTAGAAAAACTGATTTTCCATTTGGAAAGTATGAAAAATACAAATGTTTTCTGTTTTTTTATCTTTATTTGTTGAAGGCTGTAAATGTATATAATGAGTTAGATCTATTAGTTGCCTAAGTATCATGGTTCAGTTTATCATGCTAGCCTGTGTGTGGCCAAAGTCAAGTTGCCATTGACATGGGAGGGATGATATGGTAACATGGTGTTACTTTTGTCCTGCTCTTGATAAAGATGTATTTTTTTGATCATTATATTTGCTGGAAATGCCCAGGATTAGGGTGAGGAAGTCCAACAGAGGTTTCATCGGTCCAGATGTGTAGCCCATGTCAGAGCTTGCCAGACTGTTTTATCTGAAGGACAGTCTGAAAGAGGTGATTATGCACTGAGGTGAATTTAGGGCATTTGACCAATTTCATACAATTTAACATGATAAATTGGCTAGAGAGTGACTTGATCTGCTTGGAGGACTAAATGGAGCATTCATGAGCATTATATGCCAAAAACAGTCATTACTATGGTGATTGTTTAGTGCTTGATTTATCAAGGGGCAAAAGTAACAACGCTCAATGTGGATTTCCAGTCTGATTGCATCTGACTCAAAATTAAAAGAGTTGGTATTGGTGGAGGACATGTGTATATTGTTCCAAATTACATAATGTTACTAAATGCATCTCTGTGCGAACATGGAAACAGAAAAATTTTATGCTTTCATCCCTGCCCTCGGCCTTTGTTAAAATAAAAGTAGGCAGGTTGTCTGGCTAAGCTTTCTTATCAAAAGCTACAGTTCAATTAGACTTTTGTCAAAGATTTAAGTAGGATTAAAATAATTATTAAATCAAAGAGATACCAAATGCATACATTTTTGCAACTTGCATGCTTAATATTGTCTTTATTCATTCATAATTTGTGATGAAATTTTTTTTTTTTTTTTTTTTTTTTAACTTTATAGTTTCCATGTCGAGGTTAATCTTTGCTCTCACCTCTGTGTGCAGACCTGACAGCCTGGGCTCAGCTTCATTCACATTTGCTGAATGAGTGTTTAGCTAAATCCCACCAGCTGACAGGGCCAGAATCCGCAGAGGTGACAGCCTAAAAGCCCTTCCTGTGGCCTAACTAATGTCCACACCAGAAGTGCAACCTTTGCAAAGCCCGGCCTGGGACAAAGGAGAGACGAGAGAAACGCCGTATGTCGTCATCTTTGAGTAATGGTGCTGCAACAAAAGGGCTAACTTGAACGTACAAAAGCTGGTAATCTTTGTTGTGAGAAGGGTCAGCTTTAACTTAAAGCCACCGGGGCCAATACAAGTTACTGAGAAGCCCAATGCACATTTACAGTGTGTTTACACTGAACTTGACAAAGAACTCTACATGTTTTTGTCAGTTCATTTCTAGTGAAATATTAGATTAAATTTGAGTACATTTGTCATTGCAATGTACTTTATGAGACATACACTCTAAAAAAATACTTGTTTCTTGTTTAAGTTAAATAATTGGACACTAACTTAAAAAAGTTGGGTTCTTGGCTGGCTGCACATTTTAAGTTGGCTACATTTTAAAAGACAAGTTGAGGTTATTTTGTAACAATTCTAAACAAATAACTCTAAATTAATTCAGTTGTTCTTGAGAAAACATGTTCAGTTAAACTGAAGATATTCATTATTTCAGTCACACTGATAGAAATTACAAACAAATTTGATTTCCTTCACAATTATCTCAGTTTGAAGGTTCAATTCTTCATTTGACAACAAAAACAATATGTTGTCTATGTCTGCTCACAGCAAATTTATTCAACATTTAAGTGTAAGGGAAATAAATTTCGTACTAATCATCATGTTTCAATGTTTTTCATCAATGTTGCTGAGAAGTCTGCTAATATACTGATAATTTTTCTTAATTGAAATATTAAATGACACTTAATTTAATCAGTTGATTGAACTCTGTACAGTACATTCATTCAACTCGTCATTTCAAGTCAAAAGACTTCAAGTTAGAAGAACTCATGTGGTCTGAAGAGTTCTGAAAAAAAAAAAAAAAATTAGAAAAACATGAATAAATAAAACCTGCACGGTCACGTCAAGTTAATGAGAACAGATTAGTTAATTCATTAAATGACTGTATGATTTTTTACAGTGTAGATTAATGTGGAGGCCTACAGAGGCCCAGTTCTGTCACTGAGGATCTCTTCTATTTGTGTCTGAGAGCACTAAATATCACTGTCTCCAGCTAGACGAATCAATAATAGTACTACCCATGTAGATAATAATAAGCCAGTTGCTGACTTTGTGTGAGATACCAAGATGGCAATTATATCAAACAGGCATTTACTCTGAGACTAACACATGGCTGACACATATAGTTTCCTCATCACGTGCAGCTGTCATCTTAAAATGCAAACCAAACACTTCTAAGTGGTATTTATAGTTCAGTGTGAATGGCTCCCTTTTAAGCTGTCTGATTTAATGAGTACGCACACCCCTCTCCTGATGTATAAGATGAAATAAAACCTACAGTATGGGAAGGGATACTGCAAGTTGACGCGCAGGTACTGACATGCAGCCCCGTGCCAAATATTGGTTCTGGCACAGGGGCGTTATACAAGCGCCTTGTTGTCGTCTGGCATCCCGTGTCTGTCTCCCAGACTGAACTCATTCACTGCAGCTCATTCATTTTCTCCATTCATCTTCTCAGATGTGGGGCCGACGAATTATTCCAGAATGCCTTAACACAGGCTCACACACTGCTCCACTGTTTTCCTTGGATTTAATAATCTGTTTCATTTTGTTTCATTTCTTAGAAAATGTCCTGCGATTTCAATCACCCAAAAAGGACTTAATCTCAGTCATACTTGTCATGGGTCCTCTGCTAGGCTCAATTTAGTCTGGCAGAATCCTGCACATCCTGAAAATGAGTTATATGCTGCTAACTCCAAGAAAAATGAGAGGCGAAATACACCAACCATGCAAACTGGAACAGAACTGAGAGTCTGCAGCCATGTTAGCATCTCTGTGAGGACGTACACAGGAAAAGCAATGTGCTGAGCTAAATGCTAATATTAGCATACAAACATGCTCATTTTGACAATGCTAACTTGCTGATGTTAAGTAGGTCTTATTATAAGTCATTAGCAATTACCATGTTGCTATGCTAACATTTACTAATCAGCACTAAACACAAAGCACAGCTGAGGCTTTTCAGGTATTTTGTCATAAAATATTGGCCAAAGTATTTTTACCTGATGGCAGTATTAGAGGTGAAGAGTCAGATGATCACCTAAGGTATAGTTCATCCTGAGTGGGACGTGAATGCAGAATTACAGTCAAGACCATCTACCGAGGCCAAGTCATGAACAGGACCAGAATGTGTTGAGACCAAGACAAGACCAAGACTGAGTGAAGTAGTACCATGGCAGGTAGCGTTTATGTCAGAGCTAACAATAGCTAATGCTTATGTAACATAACTACACAGCTTTGTGTCATGTCCTGTCATTGTTTGTTGTTTTATTCTTCCTTTCTAAGTGCTGATAAAAGTTTGATGTTATCCAATCATCATCATCATCATCATCATCATCATCATCATCATCATCATCGTCATCATCATCATCAGTGTTATCCAATTTACATACTGCTGTATGGGGTTTCTCTTTTTTGTTTCCATGACAAGAATTTCAAATTAGAAATTCGTTAAGTTATTGGTTGTATTTCAAGCAGGAAGTTTTACATCCCATGACAAGAATGGTAATAATAAATCAGACAATGCACAAGCAATTCAGTGATATCTCTGCAGCTGTGGTCTCGACTGGTCTTGAAATAAAATCAATTCAGAGCTCAGACCAAGACCTTCAAAAAGTGGTGTGGAGACTGGTCTTGAGATCACGGCTGATCTTGAGTACTACAGCACTACGTGGATGTCTGCACCGCATTCGATGGAATAAGGAAGGAATATCATTCCTTGACAACTATTATCATCAAGTCATCAGGATTCATATTTTGGGCACCATGAATATTTGAAGCAAAGTTGGTGCCAATACATCTGACACTAGATGAAAAGTCAGTGGATAGCTGAAGTCATTAGGATTCATCCTCAGAGGAACATGAAAGACTGTATAAAATTTGATGGTAGAGGAGGTTGAGATATTTCAGTCTGGATCAAAGTTGTGGATGGAACGATGATGGTAGCCCATCGCGTACAGCTGTTTGTTTGTTTTTTTCGCCCCAACCCCTCAGACAGCCTGAGTCCGCCGCTGGCGCACAGGGCTTAAAACCAGGATGTTGAGTAAGGTAGTAAAAAGTCTGGATGAATATCAAAGCTCTCGATCATGATCAGAGTAGTTTGTTGGAGGCTCTTGCAGTGAGTGTGAGTGTTTTCAATCCAACATGAATGAGAGAGAAATAGGCGTGAGGTGTCTAAATGGGAGCCAAGTGTGTCAGTGGATATTTTTGGACTGCAGTGGCGGAGGGTCTGGGAATACAGCCATCGGCGGTGATCTGCTTGACCCTTGGTTGTTATGTCTGTGTTGGAGAAAGCACAGCTGCTATGTGAGAGCCAGAGGGTTACGACTGCAGACTGTTTGATCTGTTAGCTCTCATACCTCTGATATGATAACGACTTCTGATACATCTGTCAATGCACCCAAACTTCAATGTCACCTGCTTCTGAGTCTTAAAAGTGAGTCAGAAGTATACACAACAAAAATATTTGCTCCCATCTTTGGAAGTAAAAGATCAAAGACTTCTTTTATGCACACAAAAGGTTTATTTCTCTCAAACTTTGTTCACAAATGTGTTAAAATCTTAGTGAGCACTTATTCTCTGCCATCCACTTACAGGTGTGGCAATAGAGTTGCTGATTAAACAGCAGGATAGTAAATGTCTTTTTTTTCAAGATAAATCTGCACATTTTAGAGCGACCTTTTATTGTGACGGGTTCAGGCACACCTGTGTAATAATCATGCTGTTTCATCAGCATCTCTATATGCCACCCCTGTCAGGTGAATGGATTATCTTGACCAAAGCGATTTTAATGAATTTGTGAACAAAATTTGAGAGAAATAAACCTTTTGTTTGAATTAGGCATGGTAATAATTAATTGTTGATCGATTAACAGCGATTATTTTTATGAGCAAGTTCTGCATGTTATCTGATCAAGTTGAATTATATTTGTTTATTATGTCCTTCACATCTATATACATTTCGTCGGCTGTAATGCTGTCAGAGAATAAGCAATATGTTGCTGTGGAAATAAAGCTTTGATTCAGGAGGAAAAAAAAGGTATTGTTAGGTATACGCAAATCTCTCTATTTTTTAGTAACAATCAATTAATCGCTCTTTAATGTTACCAATGATTAATTAAGGAAAGTTCTTACAATTTGCAACCCTAGTTTGAATAGAAGTCTGGGATCTTTTACTTCCACTAGTGAAAAATGGGAGAAAAAAAAAAGTGCTACGTTTTTATTTTTGTTGAGTATACATGCTTTTTGAATTTTATAGTGCTTTTTTTCTGGTTGCTCTGAGGAAATAAATAATATGAGAAATTTCTTTAGAAGTTTTACAGATTTTCCACATTCATGCTGCTCAGAGCTTCCCTAACTTCTGTCTTTGCACAGCAGTAAAACAACATTTCTTTCGGTTATTGACCAAAAGTATGGACTACTCATGTGTTAATAGGCATAATAAAATAATTAGAAGCAATAAAAATAGACAACTTTATTGATTAGTTTGATTATTGTCTTCAGCCCAGAGCTCAGTTGTGCATGACTTAAGGTGAATTTACAGTCCAAGGCTCAAATCATTTTAGCAAACGTGCAGTATCAAGCATGCCATCACGTATTTCAACCACCTCATTTACCTTCATCAACAATCAGGATGTGGGGAAAAAAAAAACGGGAGTCTAAAGCATGTTTTTCCAGCACCACATCTTTGCATAGATAAAATCAAAACCACATCTGCTCGTACAGAGAAATTCACTGTTTTGAAATCTATCTTGCAAAACATGAGAAGAAGATTGTGCTCATTTCTTTTCTTTTTTTTTTTTTTTGACTTAACACTGGTTTGGTTTTTAATGTTTCTAATGGCTCCAGTGCAGAAATATGTCTTCATATGATACTAAACATCACAGGGAATTAAAAAAAAAAACTCAGTCAGACAGTGCTTACTTTAAAGATGGAGCAAATCAAGAAAATCATTCAAGTAAAACGTCCATATTTCATACAAATCCAGTGTCCACATTCTTCAGTGTCCTGATAGCCTCGTGTGTCAGTGCTACAGTGTGACAACAGACGGCCAAATCTTATAATGCAGAATGGAAAATTTAGCTGAAATTAATTCAACTCATATCAAATGTGGCTTTTTCAAAAATTAGTACAACCTTGTAAAATTTTAAGTGCAAAAAGTAATCAGATTCAGAAACTAATCTGTAGCACCATCATTTGCTTTAGACCACACATGGATACACATATAATGCACTGTATCCACACACAGAGCACTTTAGTCCCCATCATTAACACAGAACATAACATCGTCATGGCAACATGTGCACAAACTGTTACATGTACTGTAATAAAAGTTAGGATTCATGGAAAATCATGAGAGAAAAATAAGTTAGAATGTCACAATGAATAACAGGATATTTTACATGTGCATATCATACAGCCATTAAAAAACGTATGGTTTAATCCTGCAGAACATCATTAGAAGTAATACGGTAACATCTGGATATGAGACTGGAGTTGTTCATCAAAGAAATCCAAGAGTCACATCCCTGTTTGTCCCCCTCGTCAACACTTTCACTTTTTATTATGTGTTCATGATAAAACGAGTGTCTTTTTCTTGGCTCAAACATTCATGTTGGACAGGGATGTGTTTCAGTGACACACGTAACATGACTCTGACCAGACTTCAGTCACGTCGAGGCCAGGGGCCGCAGTAGCTCCAGCTGGGACTCCAAGGTGACCCTCTCCTGGTGAACCACCTGCAGACAAGCGAAAAGAAAACATAACCTTTGATCACTGCAGTCTGAACAGGAAGGAAGCTCTGGCAGTGATTACATTATTTGCTTTATTTGCCATGGTGACCACGGTCTACATTAGAACAAGATGAGCTCACTGGAGTGGCGCTGAACGCATGGATCAAAGTGTTGGACAGATTGAACAACATGCAAAGATTTAATTTTTTTTTATCAATAATAGGACCAAAAATGTAAAAATCTTACTGAGGGTAGCACTAGAGGAAATGCTGCCAGTACATGATTCGTTCCATCCAGGGCCCCTAATGTTCATTACACCCCAAAAGTGTTAGACAGAATGACCAGCTTATGACGGTAATGATGTTATCAGTTGCTACTAACCCTGTTCAATTGTTACTCATTAACATACTTGCCAACCTGCCTGATTTTCCAGGGCGACTCGTGTTTTTCAGTGCCTTCGTTGGCACAGAGCCGACAGACAGCTGCTGAGAGCCGGGGAGCTTTGGGGGAGAGAGCTGAAGGGACAGACCTGATGCTGATTTCTTTCACGGGCAGGCGGGGAGCTCAGAGTTTATGTTTCAAACTTTTGGGATCAAAAAGTGGATCTTAAATCTTGCTTCTCAACCTTTCTGCAGCAGTGACCCGCGTATGAGTCGACTGTGCTTAGTCGTTTACAGCACGATAATTAGTCTCTCTGTCCATGTTGACCGCTAACGTGACGAGTAATGTATTTTTGTGAACGTACAGAGTGGAGGGAGAAAGAAGAGAGACAGGAAGGACAAAACAGGAAGTATCATGATGAATCTTGCATGAAAAGACGACACTTTGGCAGCATAATTAGCTGAGAAAATTTCAGGGCAATCTATTCGTTAGAGTTTCTTTTATGGCAGTTGCCTAAAGGTGGCGTGGTGATCCTCTGGTGGGAATCAGGACTACCCATGATAGAACTTCAAAGTCTTTTGTAAGTGGTTGTCAAGACATGGTCTCTGGACACAGTGCTGGACACATCAACTAACATCACTGTACTTCACCATAAGACAGAAAAACCTTTACAGAAACTGACTGTAACATAAATGTGTTAGTCTTAAGTAGATTTTTCTTGGTTCATCAAAAAACTGGCAAATACTTCCTTCTTTAGAAAGATGATAAATAACCAAAGTTGGATCGAAGGATAAAAATGTCAGTTTTTGATATGTGGAAATTTCATTAAGATTTTTCTACACAAGACTTAATTTTATAAGCAACTTCAGGGGAGTAAAAAAGGGAAAAACAAAAAAAAAGAGTTACTCCTTTCCATCCAGCGTCCACTCGTTCCTCACACACCCTGCTGCTGTTGGATGCCTGACAGGCCCAGGCTCTATTTTGAAGAAGACAGTTGTGAATGCCAAAGGCTGTTTGGTATTTCAACAAGGCCTGAGTCTATATAAAGAGACATATGCCTTTCTCTGCAAAATTCCACACATGCTTTGAGGAACTAGCAGAATTAGAGCGAATAAATGACATCTTGGATCACCAACTACTAAAGGAAGAAGAATTATGAGAGCTTAAGAAACAGCTTACAATCAAACTGCCTGTCTGGATGCGTATTACTCCCATCTTCTCTGTTCTTTAGTTTCTGTGGTGTTGAAGCTATAAACGTGCTGCATGTGAGCGTGAAGGTTTCGCTACCGGATCATTTACGAGGAGAATGACAGGCATGCAGCATGTGTTCCAAATGTGAGTGCGTGTGCCACAGGCAGATCCCCAAAGCAAACAGCCAAGTCCGTGCCATTAGTTCAGCTATGAGTGACGGGCAGCGAGCACTGCGACACTTGAGCTTGCAGCTTTTCACCAAGTTGGACCAGTGGCAGCATTTTCTGTCAGTAGAATCCTTCATCTGACACAGAACTACTATTTTTTTTTTTAATATTTGTTATTATATATGTAATAATGTTTTGACAAAACTGAAATCCTACCAGGCAGGCCTGAATCAAAAAGAGGAATACTTCTTAATAATCTGGGGAAACTGACTCCCTGGATTAAATCTGAGTCTTTAAACACATTTAAAGTACAACCTTTTATAAATCAAAAAGATGCAGAAAAATGTTGTCAGGTCTTTACTTCATGCTGACTCAATCGGCTCATTTTTGCAGCTCTGCACTGGCTTCCTGAAACATTTAGAACTGATTTTAAAACCTGTCTCCTTACATACAAAACCCTTCATTGGCTAGAACCAAGTTACATTGCTAATTTGTTTCCTACTTGCCTTCAAGAACACTGTGATTGTCTGCAGCTGGTTTAGTGGAGGTTCCCTGAAACAGCCGAACAAAAGTTGGGGATGCAGCCTTTGTCAGTTACGCCCTAAAAGGTCTGGTTAAACTGCCTACAGACAGAAGAGAAGCCAGCTTGCAAAATATTTTTTAAAAGAAAGCTGAAAGCTTATCTCTTTACATTACTCTACAGATACAAAGCCTGAGATTATTTTACTATTCAGTGGGTTTTATTTACCATCTTATTTTATGTATAAGATGCATTCTCTGTATTCTATTTTTTTTTTTATCTTATCTTATTTTCTTTCTTTTTTTTTTTTTTTATCTCATATTTCCAGTGATGGAAAGAGTAAGTACTGTTACATTGCTAAAATATTTTCTCAGTTACAAGTAAAAGTCCTGGTGTTAGAAAAATACTTAAGTACAAGTACAAAGTATTTGTTGCAAAAACTACTCAGAGTTTTAGTTTTGTAACTATTGATGTCACCGTCACCGCTCCGAACTGGGGCTGCAAAGTTTTGTGCATTTTCCTGAACTAAAAAAACCCACAACTGAATAATCATTAATAATTTAGAAGATACAAAGCACATATTTTTCTCTTTTTTTGTCATTTTTTTTCTCATTTTATGTCTAAGTTCAGTTTTCCTTACTCAACAAATGGATCCATCAGACAAAACAATGTCAAATGAGGTGTAATTACTGCCGTGACTATTGATTAAATATCCATCAATACAATACTGTTTTGTTTTTTGTCCACATGTCCTGGTTTTCATTGGTCCATTTGTGATCAGATCACCTGATTGGCTTCTAAAATGCAGATGAAAGGTTTGGATATGTATTCATTGTACTCAGTGCTCAACTATGATTTTAAAAGTAACCAAGCAGATTACATCTTGTAATGAATACTAAATCTACTCATAAAAGTATACGTACCCCAAAAAACTACTGAATTACAGTAACTTGAGTATTTGTAATTAGTTACTTCCACCCCTGCATATTACATTACTTATGACATTATATTCCTGTTTTTATGTTCATTCTATGTCTTTTTTTATGTGAACCACTTTGGACTGCATTTCTTGCATAAAGTGTTCTGCACAAATAAAGTTCATTATTATTATTATAATTATTGTTTTCTATATCTTTATATCCACCATACTGTCATGTTGTTATCCTGTGGCAGTACAATGACAATAAAGAATCATGAATAACCAAAAACATTTGAAACAGTGTTAACATGAACACTAACACTCTCATGCTTGTGGTGAAAACTTGTGTGTATGAAGTCCTTGTCCTTTGATTGAACTGTGTTTTTTCCCATTTCACAGTGTCTCAGAGGAGGAGGAGGGCAGCCAATGTCAGAAAGTCACTGTGGCCAGCCACTAATGTAGTCCACACCCGCTCACATAAACACACAAACACACCCACGTTCAGCAGAGTACTGTACACAGACTGCTGGTATGGTCACATCTCTACATTTACAGGAGCCGTAAGAAACAGAAGATGGACTGACCTTCAGTTGTTGCTGGAGCTCGCTGTTGAGACGTGTCAACACTGCGTTTGTTTCCTTGTTTTTACGGATCGCCATCTGGATCTCCCTCTTCTGTCTGGACTGCAGCCTGAGAGAGAATTTTATTCACTTTTATCAGGTTTCAAACCTGTCTTGATAAATAAAACAATGGAATATAAGAATAAACATAATCCCTGAGCTATCCCCAGTTCACTCAGTGCTATTCAGGTCTAAACAGTGTTAAACTGAGCAAACTCTGAAACAATAGGTCGCTGCCCTCAAAGACACCGGACACTGAAGTGATCAGATGAAACACAGGAGTTTTACATCAATCACCCCGCCGCTGCTGGCAGTCACTACAGTAATTGATGGTCACCTTTTACTGCACTGACAGACAGTTTCAGTGAGCTGTCTGGTCAATAAGGAGACAGGAGGACACATGCTGGAGACATTATGGTGGGTTAGGGCGTGCCTTAATGTCTGCTAAATTCCCCTATCTCAATTGCATGTAGTTTTATGTGGAAGCCTTTATGTCCAAGACAAATTTCCCTCAGGACAAATAAAGTTATCTTGAATCTTGATAGCTTTCAGGAGTTAATGATCAACATACAGTACTCGCTTTTAAGAAGTTCTTAAACTTCAACTCTATTGGTTATCTGTCCAGCGAGAGGCGGGACCTTAGTTTCAACCAAGTTTCTTTTGTATGTAGTCTACTTTAAAGTGTTTACAAGGTTAATTTAGCTTACTTATTAAATTAATAAAGAAGGATTTTCATGCACAATAGAACTTTAGTTCACAGCATTAGAATTCATTTGAAGTTGTGTTTCTGTTCACCTGATGAATATAAGTATTTACTCTCCTCACAGGTGTGCTTTTCTCTCTGCCACCTTCTGAATAAAATGTCTCACTCTTCTGCTGCTAAATGTTAAACTGTGTTCACTGTGTAGAACTTTGTCTGCTGTTTGTTACTGGGCAGCAGACAGAGGGGCGTTTCAGAGCTTCTTCATTGAAAACAGCTGCCTGCTGTGGCTAAAACTGATGCTAATGTGAATGGAGAGAGTGAATCAAAACATTAGAGGGACACTTTGGATTTTTTGAGGCGGGGTTGAATGAGGTACTCATCCGTCGTCTGTGTGTTACCTACAGTAGATGGTGGTCGGAACGCCTCCAGTTTGGAGAAGCGGCAGGAGCACCGGTGGAGGAAGCTAATTAATGTCCTGCTTTGGACAGGGTCGACAGCAAAACATATGAGCCACCTAAAACTTTCTGTCAGTTTCAGTGAATGCTATCTTTAGAGTATATTCACCACTTTACTTTGCTGTCAGAAAGCCTTTTCTGATTGGAAACTGCCATTACATGAGCCAAATATTGCTCTCTCCCTTACTTAGCCAGACTCAGATTGCAAAAACAGAAATTTCACCCCTCAGAACATGGGTTTGTCTACTGCTGCCTCGTTCAGTTAATTTGATTCTGTTACTGAGTGACTGTGGAGAATCTGAACTAATCATTTGAAACAGAGAAGTTACACAACAACACAAACAAAAAATCACGAACTGTTGCAGCAATACACCACAAACTCCTGTGATCTGTGAGGTAAAGTTACTGGTTTTGCCGATGGACTCTGGTTGGTTTGGAGAGAGCGATGTTTGGCTCACGCATCTGCAGTTTCCCATCTGAAATGCCTGTCTGATGGCAAGGCAAAGCCGTGAAAACATACTCTATATAGTGTACATCTAAACTGTTATTGATTTTTGGACGTCTTAACTATATTGGCTGCTTCAGCAAACTGGCGGTGTGTTGACTGCCCTCTACTGTAGGCAATACACAATTGATAAGTACCTCATACAACCTCACTTCAAAAAATCTGAACTATCCCTTTAAAGTCAAGGGTTGTAAGACCAAAAAGAAACAAAAAAAATCTTCATATAACTGAAGGTAACTGCAGAAATGAGTGATAATTCTTTGCTAGGAGCAACCTTCTTATGTTTTCTATTGTCATTTGATCCGGTCATGATATTAAAATATTGATTAGAGCAGTTTTAACATAAGCAACCATATAAATGTGGTTTTCTCTCCTGCCTGACAGGATTTTTAGCCACTACAGCTAGTTTGAGCTAATTCTACTCATGAAATTCACATTAAATCTACTGAAATTAGTTGAAAAGTAAACTCATTTGTGTTTTAGAAATAAAGAGTCAAATTTTTTTTTTGGACTAACTTTTGAGCAGATTTGGCGGGCGGAGGAAACGGCGCGGAAGGTGGAGGTACGGCCTCCAGGTTCTGGCTCTCTGGGTGGTATTTCCTGCGGACCGGCTTCTGTGGTGCCTGACTGTGAGGAACTCCAATCACGTCCTGAAGGAAAGTTTCACAAATAAAAATTAGATCTAGACACTCCTAAAATAAAACTGGCACAGGGCCTGCATGTCTACGAAAGCGGCTCGGACCTGTTTTGCAGCATTTGTCAGGTCTTCAGTACTTGGACCAAATCTGGATCGTGGACCCTGTTCCTCAGGTTTCACACTGCTCTCCTCCTGCAACGCACACACGGAGGCAAAAACATGAGAAAAATGAAATTACACACAAAAATTTGCTCTGACATCAACCACATGAACCGTACGATAAAATATCTTTCCCTACTGACAGCCAATGTCAGGGTGTTGATGTCATGATGAGGTTAAATATTATGAAGGAGCTGCTAAAGAGGCAGGATGAAATGTGTCTGCCCTGACCGTGGATAAATCAGTGCCTCCCCTGCAGGGACTACGATCTAGTGCTCTCCAGGCGCAGCTTCCTGCCTGCTCAGGGGCAGCCATGATGGATTAACTTGCTTTTATTGCATCTTCTTGCTCCGTTTCGGCTATTATTCTCTTCTAGACATAATGCATAAAGTATCCGCACCTGCGTTCATTCAGCACAGAGGTTAATAGTGCAAAAGGGTGAAGACAGGCCCGACACGTGAAGGTCAATTTCTTAAGTTTAACTCATAGCAAGTTGGATCAATTTATTTTACACAGAATTGTACTGTAAACTAAAGTGTATTATTTCCCACTGTTTAGACCTTTATTAGACTTTAGTTTACAGTACAGTTCTGTTGTAATGTGCCACAAATTACCCTCTAATAAAGTATATTATTTCCGACTCCTTAAACCCTTATTAGACTTTATTAGAGGGTCATTTGGGACACATTACAACAGAACTGTACTGTAAACTATGGTATTGTGCAGTCAGTACACGCACAGCTTACAGTACAGTTCTGTTGTAATGTATCCCTAACAAAGTGTAATAAAGTGTCTATTACTATATAATAAAGCGCATTTTTTCTAGTTTTTGTCTAATTTGATATAAAGTACGGCTGGTTACATTTTGTTGGCGTACTGTAAAATAAAGTGACCGTAAGTTGTTGTGAAAGTGAAGGCATATCTTACCAAGCAGCAGCTTCTGTACTTTTTCTGCACTGCATCGTTTCCCATCTGTTAATGTTGCATTTAGTGAATTTGATCCACTAATTTCTACATGCTGCTGTCTCCATTGTGGTGGCAGTTGAAATGCCTGGGCTCTCCTGATGGCTTAAACAGGCTAATGCCGCCAGTGTAAATTGTACCCAAGAAACCTAAAAATCCATTTTGCCGAGCAACGCGACTGACATGCAACCAGACGCAAATAAATGATCCCGAGATTCACCGCACCATTGAATGTGAAACACAACCGCAGCATGGAAACATTTAAAAGGGTACAGTAGTAGCTGCTACAGTGGCAATAAACCACAGGAGCTCCATCAGCAGCATGTGTGGCCACATGAGCCGTAGGTCATGGCTGTTTCACTCCGGCTATGTAAGAGAGCTGAAGAATTACTGTCATTGTCACATCGACCTTTTGAGCATTTAACTGATATAAATAAGAGCGGCTGGATGATACACTAAAGCTCCATGTGGTGATGTTGGCACGATGGGTGAAGCCAGCGAACACAACAGGAGGAGCAGAGGAGAGATGACTTTGAACCAGTCCAACTCTGTCTGAATGTATTTACTTGTCAAGGGGATTGTGAATGTGGATGGTAGTGTGACTGACAGATCTGTGCGTGTGAAAGAAATACAAAGATGTGGCATTTAGGTCATGGCTGCAGTAGCATCACTCCTGGCTGCCCGCCAAGTGTCGCACCAACTGCACTGTGGTTTCTTCTTACTGACGCTGCTGTGGTCACTGGAAAAGTTTGTGGTTTGGAAAAGCTGAGTGAGAGACGTGAAGCGAAGTAAGTTAAGTGAAGTACAGTAAAATAAAGTGAGGCAAAGTAAAACTAGAAGAGTGCAATCAGTAGAGTGCAGACCTCTGCTAGGCAACATGGTGAAGCACCTACTGCAATGCTACTCCACATGTGTCACATGCAGACTTTTTTAAAAATAGTATAATATAAGTTTCCTTATCTAGATGTAAGCACAGTTAATAAACTGTTTTTGTACAGTATAGTCCAAGTTTTCTTTAAAATCCATACAATAGTGTAATAGTATTGTAACTGCATAAAATTAATAAGAAAACGATAAATGGGATAATTAATCCAAACTTATCAATTCAAACTATGTTATTTATTTACAAGAAGAGAAACTCATACAACCTAAAATTCTAAATAAATTACACTTCACATTGGTCACAGCCTGTATGTCCCAGTGGAAGTTGTGGTTATTCAGAGGGTTAACATGTTGGCATAGAGCTGATTAGATCGCCCCAGTAACTGAATTTAATTCCAACAAGGAACCAGTATTATGTTCAATTTGTAATTATTGCTATTATTATATTATGTAATTAACCTGCAGATGCTCTGGTTTAAGATGAAATGGAAGTTTTCCATGGTGATGTTGGCTGCAACAGTCGAGGCTAACCTTGTTTTTCAGCCTAGCAGTTGCTGATAAATTGTGAGGAGTGAGGAGGAGGAGTGAGGAGTCAGCAATCGATATAAAAATAGGGCAGTCGATAAAATATGATTTTCAAGGATTTTCAAAAATTGTGAATCACTGCAACCACAAAGTCTTAAATACAATAAATGTGCTCATTCATAAAATACCAGGCTGATGGGTCAATTAGTGTGTAAAATTAGCTGGACACACACACACACACACACACACACACACACACACACACACACACACACACACACACACACACACACACACACAACGTATTGTAAAATGAAGGGAGGAGAAATGAAGTAGAATAAAGTCAAGTACAAGTTAAGTGAAGTAAAGTGAAGCAAAGTGTGAAGTGAAGTAAAGTAAAATAAAGTGACAATGGAGTGAAGTGAAGTTAAAGTAAGTGAATTAAAGTGAAGTGAATGTACAGTAAAAGTTTGCACTTTGGTTGTGAAATAGCATCGATCAACCAGCTTGTCTCTCATGTGTGCAGGAGAACGTACGGTGGCTGTGCAACATGCTAAAGTCTGTATCTAGAACCAGTGTTTCATTTGTCCATTTGGGTCTACTGTAGAAACATGGCGGAGCATTATGGTGGAGAGGACCCACAGTCTTTGTAGATATAAAGGGCTCATTCTAAGGAAACAAAAACACAACAATTCTTTTTTTCAGGTGATTATACACTAATGAAACATGTATATGATTATATTCAATTACTGCCAATATCTCCTTCTAAATGTTACACACTAAACCTTTAGAGTGCAGTGAAATTATGTTACCTTTGGTTACATAAAGTAAAAAAACATGATGTAAAGTGAAGTTGTTTTTTTAGCAAGTCACACATCAGTCACTTCGTAGCCCTTTCTTTTAAAAATAGAAATGAAACAAAGAAAGACAGTATACGCCTGCAGATGTGAGGAATGTTTTTCTCATTCACCATAACTGCAAACTGAATGACTCCCAGGGGTTCCCTGCAAAAGCTGGTATCAAATATTCACCCTTAACTTCAGATCGACATGTTTTATGTTAAGGAAGCTTTTTTTTAACTACGCCTATAGTTCACTTATGTCTCTCTGAGGAATTTGGGCTGGTATGAGTTTCAGTTTGTCTTACTGAGTGAAAAATATACACCCAGGGAATAAGCACCTTTGGGATCGTCCAGTCTTTTTGGTTTTAATTAAGATTTAAGTAAAACATCCTGTGGGAAGACAGAGGAGGGGTGACAGGAAACAGTGATGGAGAAGACAGCAGAGAGAATAGTGAGAGGGCCTGTCTGCTGGGCTGAACACAGACCATGAGTGATGGAAAAGACCGCGTAATAAAGTCTCACTCAGTAATGGAGGAGGGATTTGAGCGATCGTATGACATCCGAGATAAGAGAGGAAGGACTGAGACAGTTTGTCTGTTTGAATAAAATTAAGAGTTGTGGTGGCCTTTGACCTTGAAACCACATCTGATTTGTCAAATAGGAGTCGATGAAGACAGAAACCCTTCAGGCTGTCTGCTCTGCGAAGACGCAGCTGTCCAACTGAAGTACAAGTCAAGTCTTAAGCACGAGTCCAGTTAATACAAAACAACCTCTGAGAGGAAAATGAGATAAAACAAAAATTCTGGTCATCCATTTTCTCATGTAGAAATTGTTTGCTCTTGTGTGTTTACAATATAATACAATATTAAGAAGTATGTTTTTATTAGTGTATAATCACCTAAAATTAGAGCAGCAACAATAATCTATTATTAAACTAATTGCCAGCTCGCTTAATCTGTTTGAGTCATTTTATAAGAAAAAAAAGTGAAAATTATCTGATTCTAGCTTCTAAAATGTCAATATTTTTTCTGAGGACGTCATCTTGAACTTTGGGAAACACAGATTTTCTGACATTTTCTGGACCAAACAACTAATCAATCAATCAATGAAAAGATCAACAGATTAATTGATCATGGAAACAATTGTCCCAGGAAAGACTTGGAAAGCAGGTTAAAGTTTGGACCTATTTTTCAAGTGACAAGATTGTGACAGGATTAATTCATTAGTTAATCGAGAAAACACTCAGACAGATTAACTGACGATGAAAAAAGTCGATGGTTGCAGCCCGACCTGACAACAATGACCACCATGTATCAAAAGTAGCTCAGAACAAACCAAACCCTGGTTCAAGATACGGCCAACTGCATTTTGAATTTTATGTGAGTTTAACAGATCAACAGCCATCATTTATAAATATGAAAAAAAGGTATGACATTAACTAATTCTAAACTAGAATTCTAAATTAATGGGTTTCTACATTGTTTATTGGAGATCATCAATAAGGCTAATTAGCCCATTCATTGATTATTTTTGTTGTCAAGCACAGAGACTCATTATTTTAAAAAGTTTTAACTCAGGCTGTTTATAGAAGATAGAAGAGTCAAACTGAAGGAAAAAAGATGTTAAATGCAACACTGGTTTATTATTGGTATTAAGTTACTTCTAAACTAGGATTACAAAGGTATATTTTTCCCTTGTACATAGTATTTCTTTTCTAATTATGAAAACCAATTAAGTGGAGAAAAAATAAAAAGGTGCATTGTTTTACATATTTAAATTCCAAACTTTACAGGCCAGGAGATGTAAACATCCTGCTGCACTTCAGATGAGGCCCTTCTAAGAAATCATTTTAAACCTTTTTTCACCTGTTTCACAGATGTTTTTCTATGTTGTATGTTGTTGTTGTTGTTGTTGTTGTTGTAAGGCTGAAGTGCACCACTATTAAAACTCACCTGGAAGAAAACATGAATGTTTTCAGTCCTGATTAGAACATGGGGTCGTGGTGCTCTTCAGCCTCTTGTGGCCGAAATGAGTATTACAACATCAAACACTCAAAAACTTATCTTGACCAAAAAAAAAAAATTTCTTTCACCAGCCAAAACTTGAAGTCATGAACACAGCAGAGAAAAGAATTTATAGATGGATCAAAAATCAAAAATGGATTATTTTTTCCTGGCTGTATTTCTGTGGTGCTCTCCGGAGTCTCATTTCTGTCTTTTAACCAGAGAAATAAAGCGCCCATATTTTCATAATCAGACACTGACTTGTAACTTTCAGACTGAACAATAAATTTGTGCACGTCTGCGTAAACGGTCACAAATCTCAAAGTCTAACCATCAAATATGAAGTCCACCAGGGAGCCAAAAAATGATCTTTTTCAACTGCCAAAACTTTTTTCACCTGTTCTAAAGTCATTACACAGGAGAGAAAACTATTAAGATCAGACTCAGAAAGTAAATCACCAGATTTTTTTCTCTCAGAGCGTCTGTACTGTTCACTGACAGACTTACGTGGTAAAATAAGTAGACTGATTAGATGGATTAATATTAAAGAGGAACTACACGACTGTATGAACTTATGAGACTAAGAGAGATATAAATGCATATCTGACATGAAAAGATCATGGTAAAAAACTGCTGACTGTGAAATTAATGCATGTCTACTGTGTTATGTTATGGGTGTAATGGATTACATGTAACAGGATTACATAATCTGTATTCCATTACAGTGATGGATTAAAAAATATGTAATCAGATTACAGCTACATTTAGTAAAAATGGGGATTATAGACAGGATTACAAACCTAACAACAAACTTAAAACATTTAGAGCTGCAATGATAAATCTATCATTAACTGATTATTAAATTAATCTGCATCTATGAGTCATTTTCTAATTTGAAAAAGTCAAATTCTTTGATTTCAGCTTCTTAAATGTGAATATTTTCTGTTTCTTTATTCCTCTCTGACAGTAAACTGGTCATTTTTGACTTGTGGACAAAACAAGACATTTGAAGACGTCATCTTGAGCTTTGATTAACATTTTCAGTTTTCTAACACTTCATGGACCAAAAATCTAATCAATTAATTGAGAAAAGCCCTACAAAATACTATATTAGGCTTAACAATTTAATCATATTTTATACTGAGGTAATCCAAAAGTCACAGAAAGTAATCGAGTTACATTACTGAATGAAAAAGACCCTGGAGAAGTTGGTGAGTTTTACCCAGAATACAGCAGACAATGTGAAATTGACCACCTAAGCTGGATCATATTGTATAAAGAAAACACTTTCATTTCCTTTCGACTTTCTCTCACTCCTCTCTGTGAGACAGGTCTTGTCATGAATATTTAACATGCACTGGATTGTTGATACAAATATAAACCAAGATGGAATAATAAAACGTGTCGGGAAAGACGAATGAAGGACAAAGAGAATGAGGTTGAAGAGGCTGAGACGAAATGAGCGACGTGTCCCTTCAGCCATGAATAAATCCTTGACGTATTTGCTCGCTCGCAGTTTGATGTACGCCGCTGTCATAACCTCCAAGTTCATTTGTCTTGAAACGGAGGCCCGTTTATTTGACAAACACGACCTCAGTGACACACTCACGGTGCAACATCTGAGGTGGAGGGTGGAAAATGTGGGAGTGGAAAACACTGACGATCTGAGATGGAATTTGGAGTTTGCCTGCTTATTTCTTTTTCCTCCTTTTTGTAGACGGGTTGTGTTGCCGCTGGCTACACTTGGAAACTCCAGCCAAGACAAATCAATGCAGAAAATTGGATTTTTATGCTCACCTCTTCTCTAAAGTGACTGAAGTCAGCGAAGTTTGGCTGCTGCACTTTGTTCTGGGGAGTTTTCTCTGGGACGATGATGAAATGAGGAACCTTACAGGAGAGATAACAGACACTGATCAATCAGAGCTTTCTTGGAGTCGGAGTTCAGAAGAAACAACAGAGGCTTTGTTCATTGATATAAGAGCTTGCTCACATGGACCGCTGCCATAAAAACATCAGGCTTACCTGTGAAGTTGATGGTCTTGGAGGGAGGGCTGGAGGAGGGGGCAACCATCCACTCTTTACCCCTAAAATCCAGACAAAATGTCACTGAGCTGTAAACTCATGCAGCTGTATTTCTACGGCGTAGGAGTCACATTTCTGTCTTTAAACCAAAGAAATAAAGCAGACACTGATACTGACATGCAACCTGCAGACTGAACAATAAAACTGTGCATTAATGGTCACAAATCTCAAAGTCAAACCATGAAATATGGACACTACAGTAGAAATCAAAATTATGTTGAACATGTTGGTATTAAAATAAATGGCTCAGTATATTTGTATAAATTGTCCAAATATGTTGGCTTACTTTTCAAGCTGATGCTTTTTCTTCCACAAAAAGCACTTTTAACCTCATATCAGTGTTTATTTGAGAACTCTGGTTAATTTTTGTGTTAGCAGACATTTAATTAAAGCTTATTTATGGTCGTCTTCAATATGTCTTATGTGATTGTACTTTTAAATTGTTTTGTGAATAAACTGAACTGAACCCGCCTATCTCCATTTCCCCTTTTGATCTCCCATGAAAGAAGAACTGTCATAAAGACAACACAATAACTCGGTTATGAAAAGCACTGCAGCTTCAGGTGGTGAACGCTCTGAATGAGTGTGTGTTTGTGAGAGCAGCTCAGAGTCTGAGGCGGTGAATCGTACCTGGAGCGCCCTGCTGGAAGAGCTTGTTGAGGTCCAGCGAGGAGGCTCTGGAGTGGGTCTTCTGGGGTCGAGGTGGAGGGGTGGGAGGCTCCTCCGCTTTCTTCATCGCATCTTCAAAAGAAGTGCTGGAGTAGGACCTGCAGGTGAGGGAACACGGGCGGAAAACCAAAAGGCATAATGAAGGTAAAGCAACAACACAGGATTCAGAATATTTCTTCACTCCTGCGCTGTCATTTTCACCTCGGTCTGGTTTTTGTCCTCATCTGTGGGTCCAGGTCCTGAGGCGGCTCTGTGGGGAAGGAAAAATGATCACAGGCACGTCAGACTTTTGCTCTTGTTTGAGTTGTTGTAAATGAGAAGCAGCTACTTCCCTGTGGAACCACAAACTGTCATTTCACGTGTGTTAAGAACAGGCTTCCTACAACTTTTCCAAGGTCAAATTCAAGAACTTATCAAGCACTTTCCAGGCATATTGTCAAGCTTTTCCAGCACCTTACAACTGTGGAAAATGACATATTTATATGCTCAAAATTATTAGACCCTATTTCATTTATTTATCACGTTAAAGGACCAGTGTGTAAAATTCAGGGCCTTTATTATCAAACTGGTGGTACGCAAGCTCTCTGTGGTACGCAGAGGAATGTCAAATATTTTTTTAAATGAAATAAATTAAATGTTATAAAAAATAATCAAAATTCTGAATGAAACTACATACAATATGAGTTAACTGAAATATTATTTAAAATACATTTTGTCCTGTCCTCTTTTTGTTTCAGTATCAGTCGGCTACGAGCTAAACTGTAACAGAGGTAAACTGAAGAGAAGTAAGTGCTTCAAAAACACTGCGACAGTGGCTCCAAACAAGAACTTTTCTGGAGAGAAGTGCAGATCAGCAGGAGAATTTTCAGAGCAGCTGTGTTGAAAATGAAGAGGACGACCGCTAACTGAGCACAACTGCTATTGGTTACTTAAGAAGCCAGTGAGACGTCCACAGCGGTGACGTGGTACTCGGAGAGATCAATATTTTGTGAGGTGGTGGTGGGATGAAATTTTGAGAAACACTGATTTAGGGGATTTATTGAAGAATTTGGTAGACTATAATATTCATAAGTATGTTGTCGTTCGTGTATGATCACCTGAAAATAAAAACTGTTGCGTTTACGTTACTTTAGATTGAGCTGCTCCTCTTCTAAAGAGGCCGCCGTGTTGCAGTACCACGTTTCTAAAGAAGCCCAGAACGGACAAACCAAACAGTGATTTTTGTGCTGCTTTCAAGGCCTCCAAATATTTTCCTACACACCAAACGTGACAAAAGAGGAAAGATCCCCCACGCAGTGAAAGCACTGAGGTTAGTGTGGTATCTGTGGTACATGACATAATGTGTGTAAACAGGAATTTGTCATTTTCCCACGTTTAAAAGATTTTTCAGTTTCACCTGGCCTCACAGGAAAAGCACCAAGTTGTAGAGCTGGTTTCTCATGAGACGTCTTCACACCAACATCTGCACACACAGAAATGAAGACATCAGCAGCTGGATTAAGACTAGATATACACAGATTTGTTTGGGAGTGCCGCTGTCCCAGTTAATATTTTGTTCAGTCAGAGGAAATGCATTTGCCTGCATTTGATTTGGTTTTAAAGTTTTTGGATCAAGTGCTTCAATAAACTGAAAAATTATGTGTGTATCTCATTTTACCTTGTTTACACGACTCCTCTTTCAAATCTTGCTTTGTTGTGGCCAGACTTGGTTGGAGCCTCTCTATAATGCTCCGATCCTTAAAAGAAAAAAAAAAAAAAGAGAGTGTGGGTCAGACTCACACAACTTCCAACCTCGTGTTCTGAATGAGAGAAAAAAGTTTTCATGAACTGTATGAAGGGAAACTTTTGAGTCACCTAAATGTGATCTTAGCTAAAATTTAGATCAGACATTTGATGAGGAAAAAAAGGTTAACCTCAAACAAATGACAACAGAAAATCTGACAAATACTTCTTACTAATAAAAGTCTCCTCTGTAACATAAAAAGTTTTGATTCAAAGGTGTTTTTAAACGCTGCTACTAACTTTTTGCTTCCAACAATAATTATTTAAATCAACATCACTATATTATCTCACTAATCCATTTAGATGTTGGCATTGACTAACAAAAATTTAAAACAAAATTATTATTATTGACATGTAACAAGATACAAAAAAGTAACTGTTACAGATAAAAACATTTTACAGATATATTTAGTAAAAATTGGGATTATTAGCAGAATTATAACGTTAAAATAAAGAACAATATACTACCATGCACAGTGGACACACATTTGCCAATTCATCATCATCATCATGGCCTCTAGTTACAAAATGTTTCACTGGGTGGAAATTTCACAATTTTTTGTCTTTAAATCAATCAGTCAATAAATAAATTACACACAACAGAGGAAGAAACAGCTGAACAAACTAATAAACCTAACAACAAAGATGGAACACTGCAATGATTAATCTATTACTAATCACTACTTAAATCAATCTGTATCTATTTTGATAATTGATTAATCATTTTGAGTCTTTTTTTTTTTTGAGAAAAAAAGTCCAGCTTCTTAGATTGTCCCCTGGAACATCGATCAATATTTTTCACCTTCTTCTAACATTCCATGGACCAAACACCTAATCAATTAACTGAGAAAATAATTGATTAATCAAAGATGAAAATAATTGTTAGTTGCAGCCCTAAAAACACTCTATTAGGCCATATTTTATACTGAAGTAATCCAAAAGTAACGGAAAGTAATCAAGTTACATTCCTTTAATATTGTGATACTTGGATTGCGTTGCTGTTTACATTTTTTAACAAGTAATTAGTAACTGTATTGGAGTACATATTTAAAGTAACTCTCTCTAACTCTCTACCATCACTTTCATTAAAGATATTTCAAGAAAACGATCCCTCCAAGTCATTTTGACTCATTTATGCATCTGAGGGTTTAGAATTTCCTTTGTCACACTGCGTCCAACTCCACGTCTCATGTAAGACACAGTCTCTGGAAGATAGTGGACAGAACTGAGCCCTTTGTGTGGACACCAGACAAGAAGACGTGCATGCATCAGTTTTTCTAAACATGGGTGCAATGGGAATTGTGTCACTAAAGGTTTCAGTGTTTTTCAGTATTTTCTCCCACCTGGATTCCTGAAGACGTCTTGATCTGTTCTTAATGACATACTGATGAGACTAGAACAGGTGAAACAGCTCATGTTGTCTAATGACTGTATCAGAAGGTAAAGTGTGTGGTGCATTATGGGAAGTATAAGCTTATGCTCTAAGCTCAACATGTTGAATGGGACACTCCTCATGTTCAGCTTGTTAGTGCCCCCTACAGGCATTAAAGTGGGACTACATGTTCACTTTTTAAAAAAACGGCATTAAGGAGAATTATTATGCTCATATTTTTATTTGGGGGTTCTAACAGAACAGTTTTACAGGCTTTCATGTTCATAAAAAACATTCTTCTTATACTGGCTACTTCTGCAGCTCCTTATTCACTGTCTGTCTGAAACACCCGCCTCCTGAAAAGCCCCGTCTGCTCCGATTGGTCAGCTTCCTGTGCTCTGCTCACTGTGATTCACTAGGAATTCAGTAGGCGGGACGTTCACCTATCTACAGGTTGAGCTGAGCGTTTTGTGACATCATAGATGGAGGCAAATCTGACTGGTGTTTTGGGACGTCAACATTTTCTTAAAGAAGGGAAGAAGCGAAAAAGAGAAGATGGCAGTTTCACTTATTTTGGGGGGCTTTAGAGACACTAGGGATGAATATTTATGTTGAAAAAAAGTGGAATTTGTATCATTTCAGATTTACCATCTGAGCAGGCCTCAGTTCAGCATCCTCAAAGACGATAAGAGGCTCTGCACTCTGCAAAAAAAAAAAAAAAACAGTTTAAATTTCAGTCAAACTCTGAAGTAAAAGTAACCAGCAAACTACAGCAAAGACAGACGTGTTCATGAATGTTTCAGATGACAGATTGATGGCTGTTTCTCTCACCTCAGGAGTATCCGGTATGTCCTCTTCCTGCTGTATGAACCCCGGCCGCAGGGTCGGAGGAAGGCTCTCTGGGAGAGGGTATCCATTCTTGCGCGCCACAATCAAGTGAAAGGCTGTGCAGAACTCAGAGAAAGTGAGAGCTCCATCTCTATCCACATCACTCAACTCCCTTAAAAAATGAGTTGAAAAAATTTAAAAGATCTGCAAAACCTGACAGTGGAGCTGTGAATTACATTTCAAACCACAATCTCAATTATTAAATTTAGTTTTTTTCTAATGCAACTATTTTGGCGATGCTTAATTTTTGAAGGTATACAAATCACTTCCTAGTTGTTTATTTTCTGGAGAGAACTATGTAGTTTTATACTCATTTGTGGTAAAATAAGAAAAAAGAAAGCTCAGTTTAAACCCAAATTAATATTCCTTAATAAGTAATAGACTAATTTACATTTTTTTTTTAAAAAGACTCTCTTGTTAAGTGAGCAATAAATGCCAGTTTATTTATTCTTACATTGCAATGAACAAGGTTTGCATTTTCCCTATAATTTGTGCCAAATGACATCGTTCTTTTCTAGAAATATTATAGTAAACTCGCAAATTATTCTGAAATTACAATGTTACAATGTTACAATTATTTTTAGCCCCTTAAACATTCTACTGTATTATCACACAACATACAAATATATTGAAAATGTAATAATAATCAAATATTGTGTTAACAACAGTAAAGGAATAGTTCAACATGTTGGAAAATACACATATTCCATTCTCAGATTCACAGCAGTCATATTGATATGCAACAGTAGGATAAACAGGTGTTACCAATGATACTAATTAAGGTTCAGTCTTCAGTCATCTTCATTTAATGGCGTGTGAAAAAGACCCCAAAGATAACAAAACTCCCCCACTAAAGCTCACAGTGTTGTATTGTTGCTTTCACAGGTTAGTTTTTGAATGTATAAAACAAACTATACGTAGCATGTTAATTAACTAACTAACATTAAAGGATAGGTCAATATTCCTGTTAGCTAAGCTAAGCACCAGCTGCCAGTTAGCTTAGTACAAAGGCTGGAAACAAAGTGTAACGGCTAGCTTGGCTCTATGCAAACAAAAAGTAGAGAAAAGGAAGTGTAAAAATGCCATGTTACATTTGGACAGAACCAGGCTAACTGTTTAAGCCTGTTTCTGTCTTTGTGCTAAGCTAACTGTCTCCTGGCTATAAACTATATTGCATCACAATTTAAAACAAGCTTAACATTAAGAAATATTAAATGCAAGTCTGTTTTTCTTACTCTAAACCTAGATTAGATTTAATTCTGTCGCACAAAAACTTCAAACTCACAATGAAGGAGGTTGAACTTTTAAAATAGATGCTTTCTTGAGAGCAAAATAATTCTCTGCTGAGCCTTCATGAGTTGGCTAACTAACATGTTAGCTAACTAGAAAACAATGGAACATTTTGTTAACTTTTTTAACTAGCTAGCAAACCATATAACTTTTTTCTTTTTTTAGCTACCTAGCAAATGATGTTTCTATTTATTTTAAGCCAGCTAGCAAACAACATAATTCCCCCTTTTTTCCAATATAATTTTTTGAAATAATTTTTTAGTGTTTAGCTAGCTAGCTAAATGACTTCCAAACTTCCTGTAAATCTTACACACTGGACCTTTAAATCACCCTATTTCTTGCAATAATTATAAAAGAGCTTGTGGTGACACCTTTTCTGTGTGAGGATGAAGTGACAGTAAAGGTCTACACCTTTAAAATCCAGCCTGTGTGTGACTCAGAGGGCCTGCTGAGGTGGTTAGCTGATAAACATCCAACTCACCCCTGAACAGAACAAGGACAAAGCATGAGTCAGCACTCACCAAATGTGGGAGAGCTCTGGAATTGGCAGCTTGGATTTTGTGAAGAAGTTCTTTGCAATGGATCCTAGAAAAGAGTCACAAAGAGGTAAAACGGTTTGAAAATGATTTTTCTATCTATGAATTATAGATGCAACAGGGGGGAGGGTCCATACCCAGGATGAGAGCCCCCAGGTCAGGCTGCAGGCTCTTGAACTGATTAGTGTAATAGTCCAGCTGTTCCTCTGTGATTCTCCAGGGGTCGTCATCAGAATAGTCCTCTACGCCCTGCTGGTCCAGCCTCTCTGATGAGGAAGCCTGGGAACATAAACACGACTTAGGCTGGGTTGCACCAACATGGATTCATTCTTAATCCAGCTTAAGTGATAGTTTGACTTTAAGTTACGTTGTCTCAAATTTTAAAACTAGTTTACAGTTAAGAAAGATTAAATTCAATCCTCTGTTTGTTTTTTACTCTAAACCCAGATTAAAATGAATTCTGTTGCACCAAAACTTCAAACTGACACTTAAGGAGGGTTAACTTTTATAATAAACGCTTTCTTATGAAGGACTGAGAAAAATAATTCTCTGCTGAACCTATGCTAACGAGGCTAACCAACTTTTTAGCTAGCTAGAAAACTATTTACTGTTTCTATTTGTTTTCAGCCAGCTACCAAAAAAATTGAACATTTTTGTTTTGTTTGAAGCCGACTAGCAAACAAAATGATGATTTATGTTTGTTTTTAGCCAGCTAGCAAACCATTTAACATTGTTTTGTTTGTTTTTAGTCAGCTAGCAAACAATATGTCTTGTTTGTTTTTAACTAGCTAGCAAACAATATAACATTTTTTGTTTGTTTTTAGCCAGTTTGCAAACAATGTAATGTTGTCTTGTTTGTTTTTAGTCAGCTAGCGATCAACGTTTCTGCTTGTTTGGGGCCAGCAACACTATAACATTCTTTTTAGTTTTTAGCTAACTAGCAAACAATGTAATGTGCAAGCAGCGTTCAGATTTATTTTTTTAATTATTCATTTGGATTAATAATAAATTCATAATAATTCATAATTTAATTTGGATACAGTCCGTGTTGATTAAACTATTTAATTTTGTCTGACATCACTAAACTTGGATTTACAAAACAGAGATTAGTTTGAATTGTGCAACAGAGCTCTGCTTAATTTTAAATCTGGATTTACTTATTATAAACCTAGTTTTGCTAACCTCTTACTGGAACTTATGTGAGAACAACAGAACCTTTGTTGGTGTAACCCCGTGTTCAAGAACTATAATTAATGATTCTAGTGTAAAATCTGGTTGTACCCGAACCATAGCAGGGTGCTCCACAGTGGGTTTGGTCCCGTAGTTGCTGGGTGAGGAGTGCTGCTCCAGCTGAGTGATCGGAGGCCGTGAGGAATGTTTGCTTTCATAGGCTGAATAATCAGAGAGAGAGAGAGAGAAAAAAAACACAGCTTTACTGGAAACCTGAGACAAACATGCAACGATTTCCTACCAATTACACCCTTCAAAAATGTGATCTGAGGGAATGAGAGATTTACAGATCAAAGAGGCGAGGAGAGAGAAATCAGAGCTTCCCACTGTGGACGAATGAACAGGTGTCAGAGATGCAGTAAAACCTCAGCTTGTTCATTTCAAGTCATTTATAATTTATAACACATGACTAGTGCAACACATGGTAGATGGTCTACATCTGGCAGCTTGAGTCCACTGCAGTATTTCAGTTATCTACAGCAGCAATCAACAAGGACAGTGTTTTATCAGAGAGCAAGTATAATGTACTCAAACATTCTGAACACAGTATGTTCACTTCACATGAGATTACACAACAAAATAATAAGTTGCTGAGTTGTTCCAATGAACTGAAAATCATGAAAGCTACAAAGCTGATGTTTTACTTAAAGGGTAACTTTGGTATTTTTCAGTCTGAGGCCTCATAACAGGAACTTCCTATGTCTGAAATCCTATCTTATCTCAGTCTAGGATTACATTGAGGACTTTTGGTACTACAGAAACATGCTGCATGACAGTATCTAGGGAAAACACCTATCCTTTCTTATCATAGGAATTTAGCCATTACAGAAGCATCCTAACGGAAGAATTTCTTAAGTTAAGATGGCGAGGAGCCTGTCTTGAATTCAAAATAACTGGCAATAAATGACAGCACCACTGTTGATAAGTCTGTCTGGAAATGACAACGAAGATGGGGAACGACATCCCTACATTTCACCTGTTTGGTGTACTGCCGTTTTGATTGGTTTTTAACTCATTAAAACACCAAAAGCCACAAAATAATGCAAGCGGTTCAGCACTTTTAGCAGTTAATGGTGCATAGGTGTCTGGAGGGACTATGTTGCAGCTCAGTTTCGCATCTGCTGACTGCAGCGCTCTCCTTCAATACTGGACCATTTTCAAAAACTGTCTCCATTAGTCACATAAACACAAGAACATGGGAAAATAGGGTCCAGGTTGAAAAAAACCCAACATAATTTACCCTTGAAAGCCAACACTTCCTCTGGTCTGACCAGTAGAAGAGAGTGTGTTGGTGTTCTGAGACTGTGAATTGTCTTACCGATCTGCGAGTCGGCCCCGTTTCTCTGCTTGGTGTACGCTGGGTAACTGCGGTAGGTCAGTGGAGAGCGAGGCGGTGAACTGCACGGTGATCGTGGCGGGGACCACGGTTCCTTAAGGGACAAAATATTTGATTATTATTTCTCTGTTGCCTTTGACAAGTAGCTGAAAACTCCCACTAACATGTCTGTGTGACTGGATTACGCTCACCTTCTGAGGCACATTAATGTTATGAACATCCTGTTCCAACTCCTGTCAAAATGTGTTCTGTTGCACTGAGGTCTGGTGAGATAGCAGGCAAGCATGACCAAATCATAAGTCACGTACCGTACTCTACCTGTAACTATCCTGAGATGTTTCAGTATCTGTTTGAGAATAGACAGCCAGAGGTGGCAAAAGTGCACACATTATGTACTCAAGCTGAAGTGCTTATCTAAAAAAGTCTGCTAAAAGTACAAGTACAGATTCAATTTCTTAACTCAAGTAAAAGAGAAAAAGTACAGACTCTGCACAGTTGCCCTCTGAGGAACATTTCTAGCGGCTGCTTCTGTGCAAAATTTACTGAACTTAATCTTTTCTCTATGATGGAGTCTCCCTCTCTGTCAGTTTCGTTTTGCTGCCTCTTTTTCATCTATGTTTTCTTCGTCTTGTTATGTCTTTTACGTGGTTTGTCTTGTAACTTCTTTTTGTCTTATTACATCTTTTTACATTGTTACATTTATGTTTTACCTTATTTTGTAACTTTTTACATTGTTCGTCTTGTAACTTTTTGTCTGTTTTGTCTTTTTCATCTTGCTCTGTCTTATATGTTGTTTTCATCTTATGCCATTTCGTCTTGTTATTCATCTTGTTACATCTTTTTCATCTTGTTACATCCGTTGTGTGTGATATGCACTGATGGATACACCAGTGAATCTTCTTTTCTATGTGTACAATCATTTATGTTAAAATTGTTCTTGATGTTGGAAAGGCAGCACACAATGATGCAAAATAAAAATAATCAATATTTCCTCTCAAATGCATCAAAACGAAATTTCCAAACAATCCTGTTTTGAAAATGTAAGGAATAGAAAGTACAGATATTTGTGTTAAAATGTAGGGAGTATAAGTAAAAAAAAAGTCAGAAAAGTAATACTCAAGTTAAGAACAGATACCCGAAAAATCTACTTAAGAAAAGTAACTAAGTATTTCTAAAACTATTTTATTTCGGTTCACGTTCCAGTTTTTGAGGGGCTAAAATAAATTATAAAAACATCTTAATTCTAATCCACAGGCAATGTTTTTTTTAAATATATTTTTTGTCTTTTTTTCTCTTTTTTATATTTTATGTCTTAATTTCATTGAGGACAGTAGAGAGATGACAGGAAATGAAAGGGTAAAAGAAGGGGGATGCCATATAACAGTGATACCAGCCAAAGTTGAATCAGGGACAATGTGATTCATGGACGGTGCCTAAACCCCTAGACGGCTAGAATGCCATCATCAGTGCGATAGTTAAAGGATAGGTTCACAATTTTTCAAGTCTGTCTTAAAACAATAATCATATGCCCTCTTGAACACTGACACAGGTTTTGCTTGCTGTAAACGTTCCTGTTGTTCACACTCGCCACTAAAAGATCGTTCCCTCATGTGTTTCAAATAGAAGTGATGGAGGAAAAAATTCTCTTCATTTTGTGCAGAAATGTAATCAATAGTTAATCTGAAGTTCATATGATGTTTCAGCAGCCTTGATCAAGCAAATCAAGTGGATATCTTTCAAAATTACAGTCTGTTTTCCCCCTCAGGTTTTCATTATGTTTGTGTTCTGAAATGCTTGTTTGAATATCAACATACTGTCCGATACCTTCAAGGATGCTTGTCATTCTCTTCTAATCTCTCATCAGCGACACATTTCTGCTTTGATAGCCGACTGGAATGTCTTTGCACAAGTGCACCATTCTTGGTTGACTTAAAGGGATAGTTTGGAAGTGGAGTTGTGTGAGCTACTTATCCATATCCGTATGTATTAGCTACAGTAGATGGCAGGTGGCGCTCCTCCAGTTTGGAGAAGCAGCAGGAGTACCAATGTAGGAAGTTACATCATCGCTAATGTACCACTGTGGACAGAGTCTGCAGCAAACTATATTTTAGCCACCTAAAAAAAAAATCAATATTAGTTCAAGTGTTCAAGTGTGCAATGTTTACAATGTTTTCACCACTTTACCTTGCTGTCAGACAGCCTTTTCTGACAGACAACTGCGTTATTTAAGCCAAATACTGCTCTCTCCCAAGACACCAGACTCAGCTGGCAAAACAGTAAGTCAGTAAGTCAGCTAGTTTGTGTGATGCCTTTTTTGAAGGATTAGTTCAGACTCCCTGAAGTCGCACAATAACACAAACAAACGAGGTTATCAAGGTAGCGGTAGACTGGCAACGTCTATGTTCTGCAAGTTAAATTAATGTTTTTGTCAAAGGAGTCCGGTCGCTGTCGGGAGAGTGATATTTGGCTTATATAACGCTGGTTTCTCTTTGCAAAAGGCTGTCTGACAGCAAGGTAAAGATTTTTCCAGTGACAAAAAGACGTTTTGCTGTTGACCCTGTCCACAGCGGTACATGTACTATGTATAACTACTTCATACAACATCCTACCAATAATCCATGTTTCATTCCAAACCCACTTCCAAACTCAAAACTTGTCAGCATCACATGTTTTTGAGTTGTCAGGAAAGCTAGAAGTCGACAGATGCTGTTTTGTAGCATTGAACATTTCTTCCCAGGCTTACCTTCTTCTCTATATTGGCCTCCAGGTGTCTGAAGGCGCTCCTGTCTGCTGGAGTCCAGGACATGGAGACAGGAGCCCCCTGAGCGTCTATGCTTGGAGGGACAGTTGAGTATCGCATCTCTGGTTCGTTCTTCAGCCCAGCAAATCTGGGCAGAGGTAGATCTAAAAGAGAGACAGATGAGTTCAGGCCCAAAAAAGTCTGCAGCATTTCTCAATGTTGCTGATATACAACTTTTGCTTTGCATGGTAGAGTCTTTATTCATGTTTGGTAGATGCAGTGATAAACTGTGTTTTAACCGTTTCCAGAGGTGCTCATGTAGTATTATTCTTAAACAATCGTGTCAGTTTTTAAGGCAGTGCCACCTGAAAGATGGGAGGTCACATGCATTCAGTGTTGGTATTTGACCTTCACATGCAGAGATTTCTCAGGATTCCCTGAACCTTTTAATGATATTATGGATTGTGGATGGTAAAAGTAAAAAAAAAAAAAAACACCTGGCAGGTGACTATCTGTCTATCACGTCTAACATGGGCTCACATCTACCAGTCAGATCAAACTCTTAATGAAGCCAGTGTGGAAAAGAGCAGAAACACCTTTTCCATCAAGAAAAGCCTTTCAGTGCTGTTCTTTGTTCTTCTGTTGATGAAGAAATACCCTCCAGTTCTGATATAACTGATGCTATCACAGAATCTACGCTAACCTCTTCAGGAGCTGCCATTGTTTGTTCGAGATGAGTCATTTCCATAGATGCTTCTTGCTGTCTTCACACCTAAAACCACAGCTACCAGTAGCCCCATTTAGGATGCTAACTGGCCACCTCACTTTTGGTGTGGACACAAACGAATAACTTGAAGCCTGGCAAGATGGATTCTTGTGTCATCTTATGGTCTACAGCTGCTTCGCAAGATAAGAACCTCACTCAGTCACACAACGATGCTCCTTTCGTACCCAGCCATGATACTATCACCTGTTGACATTTAACCTCTCCATTGGTAATTAACCTACAGTCTATTTTCATTTATGTTTTACATTCGTGTCCTAACTTAACTGGAATCGGCATTTGTATGAAAAGAGTCTTGTCTGATCAGGAGCTTCCTGTTTGATGACCTTTGATACATCTAGAATTAGACTGAGGGAATTAATCAGGATGAGGATCTTTACACGTCTCATTCTGCTGAGATGAGCTTCTACTGAGCCACACCACAGTGAAACTTTGAACATAATTCTTCTAACAATCCATCACGCTACCATATGCTGTGCAGAAAACAGATTTTCTCTGTGCTCGGGGTGTGACTGATTGTGTTCTCTAGTAATAAGGGCAAACCCACTTAGCCCTTTCCACGCGACTCCCCTTTCATCCAGATTAAACCAAATCCTGCCATGTTAAGATAATCTCCTGATCCCCTTTTGCTCTCACAAGACGCCTCCAGTCCTCTCTGAGCAGCAGACTTACTGGCTGTTACGCTCTCCAGGTGGATGGGCAGGCCAGACTGGGCGGCCGCGAGCAGCTTCAGGGCCACGTAGAACTGAGGTGTACCAAAGTAGCCCAGACGCTTTGCTCCACATACCTCAGTCACCTGAAAAAGACGAGTTCAGAATCACTTTTAACAATAAAGCTCAGATTTTAAACTGCCTACGGTGTTTTCCTCTTTTCAGAAACCTAATCTAGCCAGAGTAAGCGTAAGCACGTGATTATTTTACACCGTGATCCAGGTGAGGTGAAGTACAAAATTACAGGCTCTGCTAACAGAATAAAGCTAGAAGAAACAGTATGTAAGGGATCAACAGCACAGTGGGATCTGTTCATCCAGCACTCCTCTGATTAGAGGTACAATGGCTGCTTTGGGGGAACAAAGAAGATTAGGATTATGAAGGACGATCAAGGACAAATTCCCCAAAACATAACTAGAAATAATTTTCTTTTGAAAAACAAAAAAGAGGTTTTTGAAAAGTGAGACTGTTGCAACAGATGTTATAATTGCCTTGATGTGAACACAAGCTCTGTGACTGAACACACACAATACTGAAACAAAAAACCTGAATAACAACCGTTCCTCTTCATCATGGAATTTGCTTAGACACAACTTTGTTTAAAGTTTTTGTGCGGTGTCATAATAACCTTTGAGCATAAATGCGATTCAAGCCGTCTCAGAGAAAACTGGACTTCTTCTCTTCCTCTTCATTCTGTTTTCAGGCTTTAGAAAATCTAACCAATAACAGGTTGGTTAGATAGTTGGAACTCATTCCAACTCATAGGATTTGATGACCTGGGAATAAGACCCAACAATCCACCAACTTCGAGACACTGAACCATAGCATCGGTAATTTGACAACCTGGCAATGACTAACTCTTAATAAGAAAGCGCATATTGTGAATGTTCCCAAAAATGACCAAAACTGTCAGTTGCCTTGGCTCATTAATCTCTGTCTTATCAGTGTTTGGGATGGAGAGAACATCTGTTGTAATTAGACTGTCATTCATTAAAGGTTGCCCCATCCTAAATCCCGCCCCTTTACGCTCTGTACTCCAATGACAATTGAGCCAGTTTGGAAGCTCAGTCAACTTTCCTCTTTCCTCCTTCATTAATTCGCCAGCTAGTAACATCTGATAGCTAATGTTAGCACACCACTAGATAACAAGGTAGCTAACCTACATCAGTTGTTAGGAAGCTAGTTAGCTTGCATTTTACAAACATTAGCTAACTAGATTAACTTAGTGATTAGATATATATGTTGTTTTTACGGGTCCCCGAACATGTTTTAACCATCTTCAAGTTGTGTTTTTCTTTCCAACATAGTTTGTTTTCCATTAGCTCCAAGTTCATTACGTTCTATTCATGACTTCCATGTCATAATTATGGACTCATGAGTTCCACTTGAACACAGCATCTAATACTGCGTTCCATGTGAACTGGAAAGTCAGAATTTCCGAGTTCCGAGTTGGAAATTTCAAAACCCCCTGAGGTTGGGATTTCCAACTTGAAAAAGTCGGAGGAACCTCACCAACCCCAACCTCAAAATCAAAGATGGCTGCTGTTTCTTAACAGTTCTGTCTTTTGTGTCTCATTAAATCAGTCATACGCCCATTACTGTCCAACTTCCTTCTGTGGACATGTTGCTGTGGTGTTTGAATACTGCGTATCGAGCATGAAAAAGTTTTGTTTTTTTCCGACTGGAACACAATCAACTCGGTTGTGATGTCATTCCCAGCTCTAATATCTGATGTAAATGTAACTCATTGTAAGTATAAGTAACTGAAAATGGGGAAGCTGACTGAGGTTAAACTGCAACCAAGCTTGCTCATCTGTTATTGGAGCACATAGCAGAAAGGGGTGGGGCTTAGAAAGGGTCAGTTATATGCGAGTTCATCCCCCAAATTGTAACAGTAAAACTTACTTCTTTTAACATCATAAAAAGGTCTGAACACACAGAACATACAAATTAAAAGAGCAGTAAGGCTGCAGATTGTTTTTTTCTAGCCACCTCAACAACACAAGGAGGTTCAATGGACTGTTGCAGTTGTGTCAACATGGCAGGTATGACTGATGGAGAGAAGCATGTGCTTTTCTTGTGTCAACAGATCAATGATGTTTTTTAATAAACACAAGTTTAGTAACAGAGGATAAAGACAACATAGGCTGGTATGTGTTTTTGAGATATGACTGACAGGCCTGCTGTTAATACCCATTGTCTAATGAGGCTGAAGGGCGGGTGGAGTGCATGTGGCTCATATCGCCTTATGAGACATTATTTCCGCTTGACCTGCATTGTGTTCATTCAACAGCTTTCACAGGCAGGTCCAAAACAACTAGAGGCCATTGAGAGACTGAGCAGACAGTGGAGGCCAGGTCTGCAGCGCTGCTGAATGCGCCCGAGGTCAGCAGAGAAAGATTAATGAAGAGATTATTTCAGGAACACCAGTGAAGGCCTTGAGGAACCGGACTGGCAGGTCGGAAGTTTGGCCTGACGGGGGAAGTTATTTAGTTAGTTATTTATGAGGATGAAAAAATGCCAAAACCTTTCAGCATACATAATGTCATCACTGGTATGACTTTCTGGATATTAATAAATCGCACATCCTGTCGACAAAGCGAAGGAGAAAATCAAGTTTGACTATCAGTCATGTTAACATGTTGAATATCTGACACATGAGTGACAGATTTGTTCTTTTTTACTTTGTAGAAGATGTTCCTGTTTTTCCAGAACATCACCTTAAACTATGACAAAAAACTTCTGTTTTTGGAAAACAAACACTTTTGTGTTTTAATCATTTTTATCAAGAATGCAAAATAACAAATAAGCGAAGAGTATTTGTGTTTACCAGATTCAATATCACAGTTTAAGTTTGAAAACAAGCATACTAACATGCTCACAGTAACAATGCTAACAAGCAGGTATAATATTTACCATGTTCAGCTATGGTCTAGCGTGTTAGCATGCTAACATTTGCTGATTAGATGATTGTTAGGTGATGATGCTGCTGCCAGATCAGGGGTCTGAAACCTGCAGCTCCAGATCCACATGAGGCTCAGTTACCTCTTTCCAGTTGCTCCCTTTGGCTTCAACAAAAAATGATGTGTATTTTGTATCCCTAAAGTGATTCTTGTCAACTAAAATGTGTGTCATAATCTACATCTACAGCTCAGCAGCTGTTCCTCAAAATTTTGCTCAAGGCTAGTCTTAAGTCTCCCTGGATGCCAAATTCAAGAAAAGACACTGAAAATTTAAATAAATGAAGTAGTTGCAGCTCCAGAGAGACTTTGGCCAAAAATGGTTCTTTTGGAGGTAAAGGTTGCAAAGTAAATGGGAGTGATGCATATACGTGTATATATGCACATAAACATGCAGTCCTAATATGAATAAACACTTTTCTTTATTTTGAACATAATGTGAGTCATTCCGTTGTTTTTTTTAAATTCTTTTTTATAGTTTTTTTCATTTCCTCTGTGCTGTGGTGGCTGGTTGCAACCTCGTCCTGAACAGTGCATGACATGCGTGGACAGTGGTTTGACAGGAACGGGATGGGACAGCAGCCCGTCTTCCGGGACTAGGATGTGACAGGTTTTTTTTTTTTTTTTTTTTAAATCTGCCATGGGACTGGGAGGGGACAGGAGTGAAAATCCACTCTGCGTCACCCTCTAGTTGGGATTGAAGACTACAAGTTTGAAAACGAAAAATCTGGAGATGTGTTGTTACAAAGAGGTGACCTCTGTAGCCTGCAACTGAAGCTAGCGCTCGGGCTACATGAGGGAATACTGGCATGACATAGCTGAATCCCCCACTGAACTGTCAGCGGGCGGGATTCATTGTGGGTAATGTAGGCGGTAGACAAAAAAAAAGGAGACAATATAGCTGGTCTCTCAGGCATGATTTTGATCTTTTTCTTTATTTAAAGAATCCAAAATCCATACAGGAAAGACCTGGAAAATGGTCTGAAACTGACAAACTGATTAAATGAATGAATGAAAATAATCGTTAGCTGCAGCCCTCTTATATATTCAAGCAACCTGGTCCGGGTGTGACAACACCAGGGGAGCTGAGTTCTGCAAATAGTTCTATGTTGAACGAGGCCACACCTTTAGTCAACCAGACAGGTTCTACAGCATGTAACTCAACATGCTGCTATACTCAGCACATACCAGAGAGTTCACCTTCAACCTGACAGCCAACTCCGGCAGACGTTAATGGGCAATCCATGCAATTTCAAGTCTATATTTAAATATCACGTATTGAGTTGCTCTCACAGGGGAGGCTTTTAATTAACCACTTAACCTCCCACCAGGCTGATCTCATGTCCACATGATGAAACATTATGGGAAACATTTGCCGCACTTTAAGTCCATATAATCAGCGTAACAACTGATTTGATTGTAGGGTAATAATGTGGGAAGCCGAGCGTTTCTCTGAGAGACGACTGGCAGACAGCAGCGACAGCTCAGCAGGAAGAAAGGTCGTGCTTTTACTACTTATCTGCTGTAAACACAAGCGAGATATGAAGAGCCTTCCTGTGTAGATCTGCTCAATCTGAATCATGACTCAACAAAAACACACCTCCACTACACACAGGGCATGTTGGAAAATTCACCCATGTTTTGACCACAGCAAAGAGCGTATTTACAGTAAAACCAAATCAAGCCGAATCATAACACGACTTCTATGTTATCACAGACCAACGCAGGAAATATGCCATTTATATCTCTGATGCTGTGTGACATAATGACCCAGGAGTCAGCACTGAGTCCAAGAGTGATCCAGCAGGCATCCTGCAGCAGGGCCAAACACAGCTCACAAGGCTGTGTGTCAATCACCCCCGTGCGGTGGCGGCCATCCAGGCCGGACAGGAAGGAAGCGGAGCTCAATGCCAAACTTCCTGACACCCACACAGAGACACAATAGGCTGCGGCCGCCGGGAGCTGACCCCACGGGACTGTGAGCGGCGCGAATGGAGGCGGCGACCTGCTGTGCTCATCTGAGCTGGAAAAATATGTTTATTTCCCCGTGGTGGCTCAGCAAAATAACACAGTTCTACGGCCAATTAGAAACAGTTCAACACTGCCACTGCTAATTTCATTACTGTCCGGCACTCATGATATCATGAAGTAAATGATAGAAATCTAAGAGATGGTACAGAAAAATAATTTGAATGTAACATTTTGTTATTTCCAGGGTTGAATTAGACTTTCAGAAGAGATTCCGAAAGCGTCATTGGATAAAACAGTGGGTGCAACCTTGCCTGTTTTTTTCAGAAGTTTGTGTAATTTTAGATTTTTAGCTGTATTTTTCCTCCTGTTTTAAGCTGAGTTTTGTTCTTCACACCAGCAATGTAACTTGAACAGAAATTAAAGCTGTGGTAGGCAGTTTATTTTTTGGCATCATTAGGCAAAATATTCATATTAACTTTGAAGCATGTTGTAATTCAAGTGGTCTGAGAGAAAACCAGACTTCTGCTCCTCCTCCTCTCCTCTGTTTTTCAGCCTTCAGTCCGTGACAAGGGACTTTGGCCAATCAGCCAATCGGTAAATATCGACGCTTTGGGTTGGTGGCCTCCGATCCAAAGCATCTGTAATTTGACGACCTGGAAATCAGACTCATCAATCAACTATCTTTTTCCAGAATCGCTTACTGCACCTTTAATTCAGAGTGACTCTGTGTAACTTTTGTTTACTGCGGTCCAGAGTGACAAACACAACATAATGATAGGTGCTAAAACAAAGCAGCACAAGTGCAGAAAAGTCACACCTCGATTTCCTTTAGAAGATTATGTTGGTAAAGTTTGCTAACATTAGCTACTGGCCACACCAGACCAAGTGAAGCTGTAGCAGCAAAACTACTGAGTGTACTGACCTGAGCAAAGGTTCATTTTACTGCTCGTGAATTCAACTTTTCATTTGGAAAAAAGAAAAGAGTCAGACTGCGTTGTTTCTTCCTTTAAAAGTTAACAAGGTCTTGAGTCTGACATTAGATTTTCATATTGTGCAAAAATTGATGGAAGTGAATGAGGGAGAAATTTCTACCAAACCACGGCTGTGGGTGGGAGCTGGTACAGTAGAAGGTACTTTATTACTCTGCCTGCCTTTCTCGTGTGTGTTTGTCTATGGAAAAAATGCCTATTTTCCTTCAGTAAAAACATCTATGGCTGGAATTACAGGAAATGTTCCACTGAAAATCTAAAATACAGCAGCATAGTTTGCAGAATTTGTATCTGCAGAACCAACTATTTTGATAACCAATCAAAATATGTGATATGTGACATGTGTTAGTTGACTGATGCTATCGGCCTGATATTGTTCTACCACAGCTTTATCGTTCTATATCAGTATGATGCATATGATGTCTGATATGTGCCTATATGAAAACTTTTCAACAGAATTAATGCAGATTGTTTAATTTGTTTGCTTATAAGCAGAATTTTCTATATAATTGATGCATTTTTCTTGATTCAGGTTTAATACATTCATTTATTCTGCTCCATTTCTTTCTTCAAACTTTCTCCAATTTTAGCATCTTAAATGTGAACATTTTCTGATTGATTTGCTCCTCTCTGACAGTAAACCGAATATCTTTGCATTGTGGACAAAACAAGACATTTGAGGACGTCATGTTGGACAAACAATGATAAACATTTTATGGACTTAACAACTTATTGATTAAAGGAGAAAATGGTCAGCAGATTAATCGACAATGAAGATAATCGTTACAGGAAAGACGTACGTATGTCAGAGACAAGACTGACTGGATAAATTGACTGATTAATCGCTGAGTCATTTTTTAACTTAAAAAAGTCAAAATTCTCAGATTTCAGTTTCTCAGATGTGAATCGTTTCTGACTGGATATTTTTGAGGACATGATCTTGAGTTTTGATCAACATTTTTCACCAATTTCTGACATTTTACGAACCAAACAACTAACTGATTGAGAAGATAATCGTCTGATTTATCAATGGCGAAAAATATTGTTATTTGCAGCCCCAAAACACTATATTATGCTAAACAATTTCACCATACATTATACTGAGGTAATCCTAAAGTAACGGAAAGTAATCAAGTTACATTACATCAATATTGTGATACTTGGATTACATTACTGACATTTTTTAACAGATAATTAATAACTGCATCAGATTTTTAAAGTAACTCTTTCGACCCTGAATGTCTCTGTTTTCACTCTTACATCTAACAACCTGTGAAATATATTCCTCCTTTTCTGTGGATCATCAGACAAAACATTTGTCTTCAGAGGCAGCGAGGGGACATGCAGGACAATTTACAGCCAATGCAGTGAGTAAAGGGGCTGCCCTCCTGTGTGTGACAGAGGGGTAAAGGAGAGGAGGTGTGTGTAAAGGCTCTCTGACACACACACACACACACACACACACACCACCAGGAAGACAATTGACAAAGCAGATATCATTAACACATATTGGAGCCCACAGCCTGAGTGGCTGAGTGTCCACAGAGGTTTGGTGCTCCTCAGCAGCAGCAGCAGCTCTGTCTCAGCTCTGTCTCAGCTCTGTCTCAGCCCTTCACACTTGGTAACATGTGATGAGGCAGCAGCAGCAGCAGAAGCAGCAGCAGGCGCAGATGTGATACTCACTTTATGCAGGGCTTCAGGAGGTAGCTGAGACGCCTTGAACAGCTCTGCCACTTTGCCGGACGACAGTTTCCCTGAAGTGTCGGCTTGGCACAGGCTGTGGAGACCTGAGTAATACCTCTGCTCGTGTTCATTCAGAGAGATGAAACTCCCCGCAGACGCCACACCGGATTCCTGATCCATTCCCTCCCCGGGGCTGACGCATGGAGGATCCGCCGGAGGAGAGGAGAGGAGAGGAGAGGAGGAGAGAGGAGAGGAGAGGAGAGGAGAGGAGGCACTACAAGCCAACAGATCGATACATCCCGCCCCGGACACCGGCTCCTGTTTCCAGCCTCGGAAGCGGAGGGGTTTTTTTTGGCAGGCGGAGGGCGGTATCACCTCCGACAACAGTGCTCGTTGTGCGGACAGACTCGGCTCAGGCTGATCCACTCCTACTGCCTGTTATGGCTGGTTGTAGCAGTACCGACCTGCGCCTGCTGGGGGCGGTAGAGCACAGGAAGAAGAAGGCATTGTCTGTGTGGGAAATAAGGGACTGCTTTGTCTTTCCACTGCCTCATAATGAAGACACAACCAATACTATAATACTGATTTTTTTTTCCTGATAGGTTATTTAGTTATTTTTCATTACTATCACTTTGATTTTGATGTTTTTTTTTTTTTAAATATAATATAAGATGTGCTAATAAATTCAAATGTATGTTGGAGTGGAACCCTTTCAACCTATTGAAGGCCACTATGATTTTAAAAAAGATCCAGTGTAAATCATTGGAACGAGAAACTTAAACCCATTGGAACTTTAAAAAAAAAACATCAACAAAAACCATTTTCCTTAATAATTTACGGATGACTCAAAACATACCCATCACCCTTTGATATAAGAAACATATATGTGTGCATTAATTAATAATACACCAGACTGGCACATTCAGTTACTTTGCCAAAACATCATGGCCACCAGGGGCGTGTCTAAATTTTTTCTACCTTGGTGGCTGAAGTGGTGCACTGACTTATGCAGAGATAGCATTACTGGCATTACAGGTTTTTTTTTTTTGTTTTTTTTTTTACAGTTTCTAACATCCTTTTGTTTTTGTTTTTTTGTTGTTTTTTTTTTTTAATTAAAAGATAAATAGTCCTATCAATCACCACACAACAGAATTTCAACATATAAATATAATAAAGTTTCCAAGGCAACATAAAAGTAAAACTCTGCACATTTGAAAATACTTGTCAAATTAAAGTTGAAACTAAGGTTTGAAGCTGGGATCAACTGTTTGGTCAGTGGTTCTCAAATAGTGGTTTAGGGACCTCCAGATGTCCACGGCGCTCCACTAAAGGGTCTGTGAAAAGTTGATTCATTTAAATTCATTCATTCATTCATAAATATCAGATGTAGGAGAACACATAGGAGAACAGTGGAATGAAAAGAGAACTGAATATTATAATAAGCTTGTTGATGAAAGATGAACTGCGTCTTGCCTGGAGCGTAGATGAGATCAGGTGGCTGCGACAGGAGGTGCTGACAAAAAGCTGCAGTCAAGTTGGACAGTTTCCAGCAGACTTCAGAGAGTAAACAGGAAGAGACACTAACATCCTGTTAGATCACCTGGAGGCTACCTGTAGTTTGCAGACCACATTCATAGATGAAGAAATAAAGTGCTTGATTGAAATTGAAATAGAAGAGATCCCCCCTCTGTAACATCTGTTGTTTTTTTTATCTGCCTTGTAAAGCACTTTGTAACTATTCATTTGATAAATCATATATATAACCTTTATATTATCAGCCACAAAATATCTGCTTGTTGACAGATTAAAACTTCAGAGCACAACGTAAGAATAATATATCTCATGTTAAATATTACAGTTACACAGAAAATTAGTATTTTATGCCACACATGGTGTTTGTCTTCAAAATTAAAAGCCAATCAGAGCCAGTCATGTCACTGATCAGGTGACAGCCAGGTGCTTACAGTTGATGGAGAGCAGCTGCGGCGCCTGGTCTTCAAAACTGCGGCCACCTCGATCTCATAAGGTTATTGTTGCCCACGTGTGCAACGAGCCTGACACAAATCTAACTGGCGTGCATTGTGCAGCGATCACAGCTGATCGATTCTGCTCAGGCCGAGTTCATCTGGAACACACCTGATGTCCCAGTGAAGTTGACCTTTGACCTTTTTCACCTGATGGTGCTATGGCGCCATCGAATGGTCAAACATATGTGTTACAGCTCCCAGCACACTAGCACAGTATATTATGATATAGATATATATGTAATTCAGTGTTGACCTCACCTTTTAATCTGACCCCGCCCCATTCGAAGATCTGCAGTGAGGACCCTCTCATTCAATGTCATATTACTGGTCTGATGTTTACACTCAATATATTTTCATTTAGGACAAGACCATAATATTAAATTTGATGCAGTCTGAGTGTTACGACTGCCCCCACCAAGGGGGCAACACTGAAAAAAATCTCAAATAAAAGCACTCCTCAAAGTAATCACATTACTGCTATAGTATCTTATAATCTTATCTGAGGTTAGATTTCAGCAAAGGTCTATCTCTGTTTTTCAGAAGAGGAAACTATTCTAGAGACAGCTAGATTTTAATTATATAATTTAATTATAACAGAGTTATTTTACATTTAAATTAAGTGAAATATGTTCATTTTCTAACAGAAGAGTATGTCAACACAGACAAAAAAGTGTGTCATGTAGCCCCTGATGTTGCAGCATGATAAAATTTTAGCTAGCAAAATCTACAAGCACAGTTTGTTCGTGTTCCTTTTTAACAAGTAACCTAAAGATAAAATTGATGTAAGTTTAAATTTCAGCCATCTAAACTCTTAGCAGAGGAAAAATACATACAAGTACATCCAAAAAAGTAACCTTTATACCTCAAAATCAACAGATCAACAGAACTTGTGGTATTTTTCGGGATAGTTTTTTTTTTTCTGTGACTTTCATAAATAACTTCATTCTAGTTTTCTTCAATCCAAGTCCCCTACTGCTGTAAATCCTCTGCTGCCATCATGTGTTCAGGAAAATACCTGCAGTCTGTGGTACTGCAGCAAAATATTTTTATGTAAATCAGTCTTCAGCTGAGACTGAACTGGGAGAAATCCAAAAGCAAAAAGAAATCTACAATTACTCGAGGAACATCCACCGCTCTTCATATCATGAAACATCCCGTCAGAGTTTTCATGATGTGTTTCATGTGGAAGGATAGAAGAGAAAAGAACAGCACAACACAAAACAGCGTGGGCATATTGTCTCATCACACGTTGTCTGTTTTATGGAAAAACACTTCCGACATTTTATGGGAGAGAAAGATTGTTAATTGCAGACTAAATGTAGTCTGGGTTTTAAATGGTGCAGAGATACAGTCTGTTATCATGACAGAGAGACTAAAGTGACAACAGACTTGACTTCAAGTGTCTCATATGTTAGTTTAGTCGTTTATAAATGGCTGTCAGGCTACACAGTGGTTGAACAATTAACTAAACTGCCATACTTGCAAGATTGTCAGGGCAGAATGGATGATTAACTTTAAATATCTGCCTCAACTGTGTTTTATTTGTTGTCGAATGTTCTGACGCTGAACATTCTGAGCCTCATGGATCTGTTATGAGGGATTTGTTTAAAATTAACCAGCTTTTATTGTCTACCTGACATTATAAAGCTATGTTCGGCCTGATAAGTGTATTCAGGAGGGGCAGAGAGTATCTACAGTAAAAATTTAAAAAGCTTTGTGTCTGGGCTACCTTCAAAGTTTAAGTTGACTGAGTCTGAAAAGTTGAGGTAATTTTGTAATGATTCAAAAGAAATAAACTTTTCTAGTCAAACTTGGAATGCTGTGCACATAACCAGTGGTTGGTTAGATTATACTACTGGAAAACTGCAATAAAAATAAACTCTTCCTTAACGCTTAAGTAGAAGTGGGAAATACCTGGTATAAATACTTTGTACTTTGTACTACTGTACTTAGGCAGATTTTTCAGGTATCTGAACTTAACCTGAACTTAACCTCAACTTTTTACTTGTACTTCCTACATTAGAACATGATTATCTGTAATGTTAATGTCTACTTCTTACAAAACAAACAGGCTTGTTACTTTGGTTTCAATGCATCTGAGTGGAATTGTTGATTTTTTTTAAATTTTGCATCATTGTGTGCTGCTGGGCGGCACGGTGGTGCAGTGGTTAGCACTGCCACCTCACAGCAAGAAGGTCCTGAGTTCGATCCCCCAGCTGGTTGGGGCAGGGCCTTTCTGTGTGGAGTTTGCATGTTCTCCCCGTGTCTGCGTGGGTTCTCTCCGGGTTCTCCGGCTTCCTCCCACAGTCCAAAGACATGCATGCTAGGTTAATTGGTGACTCTAAATTGCCCGTAGGTGTGAATGTGAGTGGTTGTCTGTCTATGTGTCAGCCCTGTGATGAACTGGTGACTTGTCCAGGGTGAACCCCGCCTCTCGCCCAATGTCAGCTGGGATAGACTCCAGCAGCCCATGACCCTTACGGAATAAGCGGTTACAGAAAATGAATGAATGAATGTGTGCTGCCTTCCTCAAATCAAAAGTGATTTAAATCGAGACAGGATGGGACAATAACAGAGAAAAGAAGATTTCCTGGGAGAGCCATCAGTGCATATCATATCAATTATACAGATGTAACAAGATGAATATGACAGAAAACAAGAAAGACAGTTAAAAAAAAACATAAAAACATTAGACAAAAAAACAACATAAAACATGTAACAAGACAAAAAAAGATGTAACTAGACAAAAAAAAAACCCCACAAAAAACATAATACAAAAAACACAAAAAAACAAAAAAAAAACAAAAAAAACATAGAAGACGTAAAGGTGAAAAAAAAAACATGTAAAAGACATAACGACAAAAAACAAAAAAGATGTAAAGAGATGAAAAACAATCTACGGTGTAAGAAGACACAAAAGAAAAAATACAAAAAGGACATAATGAGACGAAAAATGACAGAGGACAAAAAGGTGAACTTGTACAACTGTCCTTCAGAGGACGACTTTGAGTGCATTTCAGAGCCTGTACTTTTAGACTTTTACCTGAGTAAAGAAGCTGAATTTGTACTTCTACTTTTATCAGAGTCTTTTTCAAGTATCTGTACTGCTGCTTGAGTCCAGAATGTGTGGACTAAAGATAAATTCAGTATTTCCATTGTTTTATTTGATGGCCTTGCACTTGGCCTTTGTGCACAGCAAAGGTCAATGGTCTGTCCCCTAAAATGATAAACTTCCAGGCCAGTTTGGCCTCATGAAAGAAGTAACTGTAAAACATCTCATTAGTCTGACGTGTTGGGTTAGTATGTGCTGACTGAGTACATCCCATCAGCATCCTGGAACCTGTGTGCCAAATTTACCCTCATTTGCCCCGCAAGGAATGCAACTCTTATCTCAACCAATGAGCAGATATGCCAGTTTTGTTTCACACAGTCTGTGTCTTCCTAGTTTCACGCCACAAAGAAAAGAGGAAAACATTGCTACTTAGTATGAAGGTGCCTGGTACAATCACACAGTGTTCTGTGCTGAGTAAACAGGAGCAGACTGAGCCGTTGTATTTTCACTCTGCCTCCCTCACATAAAGCAAACCTATCTGCCTCCTTCGTGGCTTGAACAAACAGACGCACTTTCACTGCAGAACACTTTACAGTTCCCATGTTATCCAGTGAGGGGGCGAGCGGCCATTTTTCTTTTCTTTTTGTTTTTTTAGAGAGGACAGGTTAGTTTAGGTGTGTCCCGGCTTAACCATTAAACTCAGGCATCTATCCAATGACGCTCCTCTTCTGACCTCCTCAAATCACTGATTACTGGGAGTTCCACTGGAGCTTTTTCATTATTTTGTTCCTTTGTCTCTGGGAAAAATGCTGGAAAAGATCTTATTCCTGCTCTGGCTATCGTCTGCTTCGGCAGAGCAGCTCTGTGAAACAAGTAAGTGACCGTTCTTAATACTTAAAATGTAAAAACTGTCAGCAAACACAGGCGTTGTTACTGTGAAGCCACCGGTGTGGCTTTAGTTCCTCGTTGCCTCTCAAAAATGGAATGCAGCTTCTAATCTGACAAAGTCGGATTAGACACATAACTCGCAACAATGACCTACATTTGACACTAACAGTTATTCTAAAATACATGCGGGCCTATATGCCAGACTCTCTACAACTGTGTGAGGAAATAACTGATGCAGTTTACATGAAGTGATGTTAAAATTCTCCAACTGTGAATTTAAATATGTTTTATCTATATAGATGCTTCAGAAGGCTACAAAGTTCGACTCAGCATCAAAACTGCTCTGGGAGATAAAGCTGTATGTATATGTTTAAATATTCATCAAAGCATCAGATCATAAATAAACTGTTTGAAATTATAATATATGCTGTTCTAAAACACATCATTCACAATCCACTGAACATTCACACAGTGAGCTAACCTTATGAATAGTAATACGCTGAATGTGTGTGACTGTTTACTAGTAGGACAAGGTCCATGTGATGATCAGTTAACCTTGAAGACCTGCACTGAAAACAACACATGATCTGTTTATTATTGCAGTATACTTGGAATGAAAATGAAATGTACTTTTTCCAAGCATCTCTGGCTTTTGCCATGAGGAATCAACTCGCTGGCCAGGCATTCGAGTAAGAACACTTTTTTTGTGTGTTTGATTTTTAAAAAAAACAATAAAAAGTTCAGGAATACTCTGTGTGTGTTTTTAAGATGGGAACAGTAACATCGCAGTTACCAAAAAATACAGAAAACTGGTCATTTTGAGGCAAAATGCACCAAATTTCTGAGTTTTAAGTGAAACTCAAACTCTTAAAAATGTTTTAATATATTGGCTGCTAAAATGTGTGTCATAGCCTTGATCAGGCTCAGAGCCTTTCCCTCTAAATTTTGATGCTAGTTTCTCAGAGGAAAATAGAGAATTTACACTGTAAAAAAAAAAAAAAAAGTTGAGACAACCTAAAACTTCAAGGCAAAGTAGCAAAATAGGTTTTTTAGTTTTTTAGCCCGACTCAGGTTTCGAAATAAATTAAAAACCTGTGATCTGTAGTTAAGATAATATACTTTAATAAACTTGATGATTTTTGTGTTTTTCAAAAACAAAACAAAATATCATATTTTGCCTGAAAATTAAATAGTTGAAAATGAAAATATTAAAATTTTAACCACCATTCTCTTTCACTTCAATGATTTTACTAATTTCTTTTTTTTTATTTATTTATTATGTTTCTAAAACTCACTGTGACTTTAAAAATATTGAAGTTTATGTAAAGAAGAAAAGTAAATCATCTCAACAAAAGATAAGATCAGTAGAATTTGAGTTGGGCTCAAAACTCAAATCTATTGCAATATGCTGCCTTGAAATTTGGAGTTTCCTCAACTTTTCTGTTTTTACAGTGCAATAACTGGACAGACTCTATTTGGCCAAAATGTTTTTTTGAGAGTAAAGGTTGCTGACCCCTGATTTATCAGGATCTATTGGCAGAGTATTGGTGTGTTTTTGTTACCTTGGAACAGCGGTTCTCTGAGTCTGAGATTGTGGGTCTGGTCCTTTAATATTTGATTAGATCACTGCTTTAACTGTATTACTGTACTTTAAGTACAACAGTTCATTTAACATGAACCCCAGAAATACTAACGCAAAGATGACTAATGACTATTCCTTAAAGTACAATAAACTAGATCCAATTTTGCCAGCCTATAATCTTTTGTAGAGGTAATTTACATTTCTTAGATAAACTGGAATCTTTAAATTTTAGAAACCAAAACAATTCTGCGTTTCAAAAATTGTTCAGTTTCACTTTAATGAGTTTACTCAATAATGTTTGAAAGGCTTATTTTTTATTTTTTATTTTTTTTAGAAAAGGAAATTATCTCAACAAAAGATTAGAGGTCGGCAAAGTGTTTTTTTAAGTTTATTTCAAAAAGAGTTTGAGTTTGTTTCAAAACTCAAAAATTCAGTGAAGACAGTTGCCTTACAATTATGACTTTTCCCAGATTTTTAAAAACCCTTCTTTTTTTTTATACTGTGTAAAACTAATACATGATCTGTCCGTACCATAATGAAATGAGTGACTCGTGGTTTATGACGCTGACACGGCCTTTATTGTCTCGTGGAACTTCACCAGCGTGTCAAACATCCTCGTGTGTGATGAGACTCCCAGAGTGTCGTTCAGGTTCGTGGTGACGTCACCGCTCAACACTTCAGTCCTCGTTGACAAAGAAAGTGTGGAGGAAGCTGTGAGGTAATCACACCACACGTCCACGCTGAAGCTCTTTGTACTATTTTCTCTACTAGGTCACATCCAGCTCTAACATTCAGAATCATCAAAACTTCACTCCATGCTTTATTTCTCATGTGTTTGGTTTTGATGTAGTTTTATTTTGTTTGGTGCGTTAGTGGCATTAATCAAAGGTCTATTGTGGAGGATTTAGGGGGATCTGTTGGCAGATTACAGCTGTGTTTTTGTTATCTTATGTAATATTCTCAGAATATATAAGTAAGATGTGTTCATTGTAATGTTGAAACTATGACAGTAAGAAGTATCCCTATCAGTTCTAAAAGATGCTTGATTGTGATTGGTCCAGAGCTCTTGATACCCTGTCACACAGTCGCAGTGTGTGAAGTTTGCCTTCCTGCAGAAACAGTCGGCCTGTATGTCACCAGCATGTAAATAAATACTTTAAGTTATAGCGCGTCGTCATCTGGAGTAATTTGTACATATTGTGTAAAACAAGACACCTTAAGACAGGTTTTTCAAAATCTGAGACTGTGGGCCTGGTCCTTTAATATGAGGTGATCACTGCTTTAACTAAATTTGTAAATTTAAATTTTAATGTAATTTTAAAATTGTGGACTGGTAGTTCCTTTGTCCCTTTGCTGCCTGTCGTCCCCTCACTCTTTCTCCGTCTTTCCTGTCATCTTCAGCTGTCCTATGAATTGAAGGCATAAAAGAAAAAAAAAAGCTGAAATTTTGAAATTTTAAAATTGTAGTGGAAAAAAAGTGTTTCTTGAAACACAAGTAGGATAGGGGGCATCTTTTGGTCTCATTAATAAGTGATGGTCCAAAAAAAAAAAAGTCTTGAGATGGACCTGCTTTTTGGATGATGACTGAAACACTGAGATGGAGACGACTGCAGCTGATTCAGACTCTCAGATAACAGAGTGGACTTTTGTTTGAAATGGTTTAAGGATTCTTCCTGGTCTTCACCTGTGTGGGTTTTTTGTTAAAATGTTAAAACATCAAGTTTTTCTGATGTAAAACTAATGGTTATATTATCATAACGCTAAATATTCTAGGAGGGTTAAGTGAACATTTCCCTTTAATGTTCCCTTGGTGTTAAATTGCAGATGTTTCCTACATAAAACTAATATTATGGCCATGTTTCCAGAATGTCCTGGGAAGGAAAATTTAATGTTTCAGGAGGTTTAACTGTCAAAATGTTTTTTCCTGAGTAAAAGTAATGTTATGGTTAATTTTCCAGTACGTTCTGGGAAGGTTACTTGAATGTTCCAGGAGGTTTACTTGAACATTAAAACTGCAAGTTTTTCTGACGCAAATCTAACATTGTTACGTTCCCAGAATGTTCTGGGACGGTAAGTTGAATGTTCCAGGAAGGCGACTAGAACGTTCCCCCTGAACGTTCCCTGCATTTTAAAGAGCTCCTCTGACATAAAACTAACATTCTAGTTATGTTGTCAGAACGCTCAGAGAGGGTTAGTTGAATTTTCCAGGAAGGAATGTAAAGGTTACATGTGGTCATTAGAACATTTTGATAATGTTTTTTCTTTAAATATATATATATATATATATATATATATATATATATATATATATATATATATATATATATATATATATATTTATAACCCTACAAACAGGGAATCTCTGAGAAATGTTACAAAAATTACCCCTAGACAACATGATTTCATGCAGATATTGTAATTTTTGGGAAGTTACGTTGCACCAAGCATTTGCGCAACATTTTTATGAAGCTGTGAGAGGGTTACCCCCCCCCAAAAAAAGACCTGGAAGGAGCATTCTGGGAATGTTAAGTTAGCGGGGATGCTTGCATCAATTCATGTGAGAGACACATGTTGATCTGAAAGTAATCTAAAGCTTTTACTGTACTTTTCCGACAGGCAGTCGAGGAATCGCATCAACAGTGCTTTTCTGCTGACCGATAAAACTCTGGAGTTCGTCGGCATCTACCCCACCCTGCCACCATCCGTCAGCTACGACACCCCCCCATGGCTCATCGTGTTCGGGGTGGTTATGGGCCTCGTGTTTGCCGGCATCATCATCCTGCTGGCGTCCTCTGTGATCCAGAACAAACGGTAAGCAGATGACTGTCGAGGCATTACACTGATTGTTTTGTAAATGTCATTACGGAGCTCAGTCTGTCTTGTCTCTTCTTTGTGGCTTTCTTTTTCCAGCAGAAAGAACAAGAAAACAGCTGAGGAGGACAATGAAGACATGCGGGTGAAAACGATGGAAAATGGCGCCGCAGGAGACGGCGTTTACAACATGTCATTCTCAGATGATGACCGATTCACAGAGATGTAAAGCTCTTCTATAAAAAAAAAAACTCTTCCATGTAAGCAAAAAGAGGGAAAAAGATGTTATTCAGCTGCTCCAAGTTGACTTTTGATACACTGTAAAATTTAATTAGCAAAATCAGTTTTAAATTTTAGTTTATCTAAAAGTTTGCCACTTATATGATTTATTTTATTACATTTTCATGATTTTTTTTCCCATCTGAGGCCATTTCTTTACTGTCATTTCCTGCTGCCTGAAAAAAAGAAACAAGCTCCTGCAATTTTTTAATTCAAGTATTTTCCTTTCTTAAAAAATGTACACATTTTCTGTGCCGAGGGATGATAAATTAAAGATCTGTGTGAGAAAAGTCTGCAAAAGTCTACGTCTGTGAGCCTCACTGTAAAAAATCATTCAGGAATTTGGTGTAATCAACTAATCTTTTATCATAACTTCACATTTCTAGCATTTATTTTTTAGAATACTTAAGAACCTAAAAACATGAGTTCTTCTTACGTGAAGTCTTTTGATTAGAAATTATGAGTTGAATGAACGTTCTGTACAGAGTTCAATCAACTCATAATCACAAAAAACAGGTACTGTCCAAACTATACACCCAGAGCCATGTAGAGAGACGGTGAACGTTAACCTTTTCCCTCAAAGTTTATACCCAAGAAACTGTCTCATTCAGAACAGACGAGTTTCGAACGGCACTGTACGAGTTAAATGAAGTTTCAAACCCGCAGATCTCCCAGCATGCATCCAATCTTTTTATAGTTTGAAGAAAACACACACAATGTAAACTGACTAAATTAAGAGTTGTTGCTTCAACTTAATACCTTAAGCTTATTGAACATGTTATATATATATTATTTTTCAGCAAACAGGATTAGACTGAAACACTGAGGATGAGGCCTCATTTCCAGCTCAATACAGCCAAATATGTAGAAGTGGGATTCATGGCAAAAAGAAAAAGAAAAAAAAATCTTTGATGTTTTTAAACCCTATTATGATACAGAATATACATATATTTAAATGTATATCTGTATGATTCTCATGCAGAACGATTGTTCAGCTACAGACTAGTTGCTACTATATTTAAGCTGCATTCCTACCAACATTTGACTGATTCTGATGTGATCAAATCAAAACGAGTGATGTCTGCTGATAGATGCTTGATCTTGTTTGCTGCCATCCTCTTTCTTTTTCCAGGCCGCAGAGTGACAGTAACCCCCTGAAGTCAGCCGCAGTCACAGTATTGTAGCTGTGTCCCTAAATTTAATGCTAAGCTAAAAACTGCTGTTATTTGACCCCCTGTTGGCCTTTATTGCTCAAGATGAGAGTCTGATTTTATGTTGACCTGCATGAGTACATTTCATGAAAGTGTGTATCAAAATACTAACATGATGTACTGTACTCTGTAGAGGAACAAAGTTTCAAGATTATCCAAACTCTCATGTGACTGTTGTCAGTTTTAAATGTGACGTTTGGCTACACTGCCCCCTGCAGGCCAGTTTGATTAAGGGGGTAACATGTTCACAGTCTTGCACTTTTTTGATTTCAGATTTGATCTTTTTTCATAGATGTAAAAGTATGGTCTTATGTACATAAAATTAAAACAGTATTAGAAATCAGATTTAATCCAGGTTTGAAATATATACGTTTTTATACACTGTCCTGTATTCGGATTGTATTGGGTGTGTTTGTGCTCAAGATTTATTACAAAAATTACGCAATTAATTCTACAAGCCAATCATAAAAAATCCATGTCAGCTGCTTCTCTGCTCCTGTTGCTGCAGCTGCTCTCTGAGTCTGAGCTGAAGTCATCGTACCAGTCCTTAACACAAACACTGATTTAACCTGCTGCCCAAGTCAATATCGGTTTAAGTGGGCACTATATGCAGAACATTTTCCCCGCTTTGCTTTGCTGTCAGACGGCCTTTACTGACGGAGAACTGAAGTCATTGACTGTGCTCTCTTCACAGCTCAAAACTCCACTGAAAAAAACATTTTCCCTTGCAGGACACAGGAGTTGCTGGTCTACCACTGCTCGATCTGCAACAAGTAACGTTAGTTTGGACACAAACAACTCCCTGTGAGATAAAAAGATGGTTTCTGTCTGGAGTCTGGTGCTTGTAAAGAGAGCACAGACGGCAGCTTTAGTTCCCTGCTGGAAAACACTGTCTGATGACTAAGTAAAGCAGCAAACATGTTTTAAATATAACGCTAAGGTGGCTAAAATGTGTTTTGCTGCTGTCCACATCTACAGCTGTCAATCAAACGTGCGCTGACACGGCTACACAGTCTTGAAAAAAGGTCTAAACAGCAAACTGAGCTGTTTTTGTACCAGGTTTTCTGCCAATTGTGAACCTTTATTTGCATTCAGATCTTAATGAGAAACTGAACTTTGATATCATATATACGTTTTAACTATTTCAAGCCAGGGTTTCACTGCCTTTAATATCACATCTTGAGGTGCAAACTGGTATCACGACACAGGACAGGCCGAAGCTAGCTGGTTAGCATTTTAGCATCTATGCTGTTTCTCAAAACCGACACACTGATGAATGTTATCCTCATTTGACCAAATGCACCTTCATGTCCTGTGGAGCACAGCAAATCTATATTTTTTATGCACATATTTGATCTTTTAATGTTTCTTTAGAATAGAATATGATTAAGTCTTGGATGAGAAGGCCTTTCCCCTGCTCCCACTTTTCTGACCCCTTTCTCCTTCCTCAATGATTTTCATATAAGTCTGAAAATAAGTATGAGCCTAAAACAGTCCCACATTGTCCCACAGCAGCAAGCATCTGCCGATGAACAGGAACCACGGTCTTTATCTTTACTTAGTTTATCTTTCGTACCAGTATTTCCAGCTGCTGGGTTCTGATGGAAAAGCCGCAATCCATCTGTCGTACTTTAGGTGGCACCATCGCACCGTCAGTTGCTGCTGTGTGGACAGACGCTGCTGTCCTCCACTTCACAGCACTTCCTCTTGGCACTCTTTAAAGTGTGTCTGAATGGCAATATGCCTTTTAAACATTTGAATTTCAAACATATTTTAATTTACTCTTATTCTATTTTGGTCTAACTTTTTTTTTTTTTTTTTAACTTTTTTTTTTTTTTTTTTGAAGTGATAAGACAGAAAGTCCTTCACATTCTACCTTGTGTGTCTATATTTAGTTCATTGTTAAATTAAATCTGTTCCTGATCTCCAGGTGTGGACATGTCTTGTGCCTTATGTCTTAATCATTTGCACAGTGATAGTTATGCAGCAGGCAGCACTATGGCAGATTCCCACTGTGTGCTGACAATATGCAGCGTGCTGATGACTGGTTATGGCTTGGCACTTCATGTAATATCCCACTCCGTCTCCTCTGCATTTCATTCTCTCTCCTGAGGAGTCCAGTCTTTTTTACACCTCATTTTTCTTGTCAGGACGCCAAAGATTTCCTGTCAAATTTGGTCTGAAAGCATCGCAATCTTATTAGAGCGGCAGCTGATTAGGAGCTAAATTCTCCCTGTAGAGGAAGATAGAAAGCAGGAATAATTCTAAGTCCAGCACATTTTTATCATATTGTTGAAAATAATGTCATTATTTTCATAACTAACCCCGATACCTTCTGAATAATAAATGAACTTTTGAAATGGCTATAGAAATGAGTCATTGTCAAGTGACAGATTGCCTGAACAGCATTACACAATCTTAAAATAATGATTATTTTGCTGCTGCTGCCTCTGTGTTCTGGGCTCATCACAAGAACAATGCCTGTGTGTGTACTGCATCGCATAATGGCTTTTGCCTAATTTTGTCTCTTTAAAACGTGGGAGATAAATAAGCCTTTGGAGATAATTCTAGACGAGCAGACGCAAACACAATAGTGAATTATAAATAATCTTGTGTGGGTGAAATTACGGGGAACGTTGTATATTGTAAGTCGGCAACAGTTTAATAACTGAAAATCAGATGCTTAATTTCCTGTGTGAATTCCATTAAACACCCCCCTTCCCTCCCAAAACACTGTCCACTCGTGAGCAATAACCACCAAAGCAGAAGTTGATGTTTATCTACATATGGGCATTATTTACTGTACGTTCACAACATCTTTGACAGTGACAATCTAATCAGTTTCTAACTGTGTGCAAATTGCATAGTGAGCAGGTTTTGCTACCGTAATTGTGACTACTTGCTGGAGTTAAACTCTACAGAGCTACAGAATATATATGTATACACTTAGGCTGGGTTGCACCAACAAGGATTCATTTTTAAACCAGATTTAATCATGGTTTAACTTTAAATTATGTTGCACCAAACTAGCTTAAAACTAAGAAAGAATCTCTTGCAATCAGTGTAGTTTTTACTCTAAACCTCGATTAAATTTAATTTTGTTTTTACAATGTCTGCTGCTTTAGAGATAGACTGAGCAAAATCATTTTCTGCTTATCCATCATGAGTAGGCTAACTATGCTAATGAACTTTTTCGCTCGCTAGCAAACAACGTTTTGGCAAACAATAAAACGTTTAATTGATTTTTTTTAGCTGGTTAGGAAACAATACAACGGTTCTTTAGGTTTGTTTTAGTGAGCTAGCAAACAAGGTGACGTTTTGTTAACTTTTTAGCCAGCTGGCAAACAATGTAATGTTTTGTTCACATATAACATTTTGAAACATTTGTAGCTAGCTAGCAAACAATATAACATTCTTTCTTTTTAGCTAGCTAACAAACAATATAATGTTTTGTTAAACAATATAACATTTTGTAACATTTGTAGCTAGCTAGCAAACAATATAACATTCTTTATTTTTAGCTAGCTAGCAAACAATATAACTTTTTTGGGTTTGTTTTTAGCAGGCTAGCAAACAATATAATGTTTTGTTAAACAATATAACATTTTGTAACATTTGTACCTAGCTAGTAAACAATATAACATTCTTTATTTTTAGCTAGCTAGCAAACAATATAACTTTTTTGGGTTTGTTTTTAGCCAGCTAGCAAACAATGTATAATGTTGGTAACTTTTTATCTAGCTATCAAATAATGTGATGTTTTGTTGATGAATATAGAGCAAGGGAAAGTTACATTTGGTATCACTAAACTTGGATTTACCAAAACTGAGATTAGTTTTTAATTGTGCAACAGAATTTAAAACTCATTTGAAATCTAGTTTTGCCAAACTCAGATTAAAACTAATCTTAGATGAAATGAATCTTTGTTTGTGCAGCCCCGTCTTGGACTGATCGGAGAGGCTCTGTGAGCATGTGGCAGTGTGGGGCCTACATCACTGTACGCTTGTGTGGTTTGAAAACTCTCCAATTTCAGATGCAAAATGTCTCATTCAAATTCAAAGTACTTCTAGTGAGCGTGCCCCTATTTAACTATCAATATTAAATATCACAATTCCTGTCAATATTTGATGAGGCCTATTTTCTAACAATGCAGCTTTCAGGGCTCAGAATCAATATTTCAAAAAAGTTAATTTTTCATAAGTTTAGCTTTGAAAGCCCAAGTGCATTATTAATATCAGTTACAAGAGCAGTGTGAAAAGTGACAGATTCCATATGCATTTTATAAACATAGTGGAGGTGAAAACTATACGCTGTGCACTGATTTCCACCACAAATCTTGACTATACTGTCAGCCTCCTGCATTTTTCCTGGCAGGGGGGAAACATGATGATTTCTGTCAGAGGCAGTGTATTCCTCCACTCCTGCTGTGTTTAAAATCCATCACTGTCAGGAGAGTCCTCCCAACTTTTCTTTCATCACAGTTTAGAAATCCCATTTCTGCTGTTCTTTTTCTTTGTCCTCCTTTTGTTTGTGAGTCTTATTGAGACTGCTGTCTGCAGTCTCCCCTCCCTCTGCCACTCGCGTCTCTCCTCCTTCACCTCCTCCTCCTCCTCCTTCCTTCTCCTTCTCCCTCTCTTGGATGATCTCCACCAGCCTCTGAAACTTCTGGTTTAACTCCTCCATCCCTCCGACCACCCGCCCCTCGTCCTTCTCTCCGTCGCTCTCCAGCGAGCTCAGTGACTCAGCCCTTGAATCACGGCCCTCAAACTCATAAGTCTGCAGTGAGTCATAGGGCGGCTGCGACAGGTCAAAGGTGACCTGATCCAGACGGATGTTCAGGAGGTCTTCCATGCGTAGAGGCTGCGGGTTGGCGGCTTCTGCTGTCCCGCACGTCCAGCCCCTGCTGTTACCAAACAGCCCTCCAGGTAAAGACAAAGGCTGCGGGGTCAAATCCTTCCTCTGGAATCTGCACATGTTCAGTAGCTGCACTCCTGCTGGGTACAACCCGCCGCCGCTCGTCCCGTTCATGCACGTCCCTCTGCTGTTGGGATTCAGCGAGCCCACGATGCTGTACGTGTCTCCCGTCAGGTAAACAGGAGGGTTCGCAGAGCTGATCTGGCTGCTGTTTGAATAATTCTGCTCTGAGACGGAGGGGATGGACGAATCAGTATCAATGTCATCTAATGTGCAGCTGGTGGCTCCAGTGCTGATCTGAGTCTGCGATGACCCCGGCCGCCCCTCCTGCTGGTTTGACGAGGAGCTGGTGTGACTTTGGCATGAAGACTCATTTGGGTCGCAGTGGGTCAGATTAGCGGCGTTGCTGGCTGGTGTCGACTCTGTTTCTTTCGGGTTTATCTGTATCAGAGAAGAAGAGGGGAGATGATTCACTCGCACATGCAGAAATAATTGCATGAGAGCAAAAAAGGCCAAATGGATTTCAATTTTTAATCAACTGAAGAATTGCTAATCGTGAAATTTAATCACTGCTGAATACTTCATGTTGAAATTTAAACACCATTGATTTGACCGTACTGAAATATGTGTTTTGAATGAAATAATTCCTGTTCAGCAACTGCAAAAAGGATTGAAAAATTTAGATAGATTCAAATGTACTCATTTGAACTCTCTATCTTGCATCATGTGACTGACAGAACTTTATCATATCCTCTCGCGAGATTTGTATGCATGGTTTTTTTTTGCTGTGCAACACTGTGGTTAAAATCCGGTCTGGTCTGGGGACAGAAAACACTTAGGTTAGATTAGGGAAAGATCATGGTCTGGATTAAAATGAGACTTTCTTTTACAGGTCTGAGGTTTCCTTCTAGACATGATAGTCTGCTGCTGGGGTCTTTCTCACATTAAAACAAAAAAAAAAAGATGTGGCCGAGGTAATATTAAAGGTTATAGTCACGTTACATTTAGTCATGTTTGCTAACCTTCCTACTTGCAACAGCTAGCAGGAAATGCACCAACATGTTGACCAAATTATGGATTTATCAGCGTTTAAACTTTGTTGGAAACATACAGGATAATGTAAGTAGACAGGGAAGATCCCATCCCAGTACACTCACCAACATACGATCAGACATTCAATCTGAAAATGGTATCCAATGTTGCTATGGTTTCTGCCGCATTGGCCTTTGGATCGTATGTCAAAGTCGCCACTATTTTCCCTGCGTCAAGACTGACCTGTAAACAAATACATGCAAATGAAGAAGCTGACGTTTTTCTGGATAAAACGATCTTAATGAGTGGTGTTACATTTAATGGTTCATGGGCTACGTGGAGAAAGGTAGAAAAAAAACACATTTTTATTGCTCAGAAATAAACATTTTAGTGTTTTTTATCCAGAAAAAAACAGCAGCTACATGAAGTTGTCCACAAGCCAGTCTTGACCTAAAGAAAATGGTGACGACATCACACAGCAAGAAGCCGAAGCACTCCGTGTGGTGTCTAAGTATATATGTTCATACTTTGAGGCATATTTTCTCTTGCTCAGTGGGCGTGTCAAAGATGTTAACCAATCAGCAGCGACGTATACATAAAACTTTCCGTATTGAAAAGGGAGTGCAGATCGCTTGCCGTTAAAATAAACGTTAGGTTTCTGAACAATGCAAAGATGAAACCAAAGCAGGGTCTGAATTTAACCAATTAATTTTGAGCAATCTGATTTTATGACCTGACTTGAATTTTTGTATCCAAAACTAACTGAGTTTGAACTTGAAATATCTTTTTTTGACACTTGAACTTTAAAGGTAGAATCAGTAGGATTTGTCAGTTGCTGTTTGCAAACACACTGGACAGATAGTTGATTGTTCATTCCTTCCTAGGAAAATACAGATGTTTTGGGTTGGTAAAGCGTTCTGAGCACAGCAAAATAGTGATAAATTAAGAAAGAACGGGGGAGGGCGGGGTCTCCGCTGATTATTTTTGAATAAGTCTAAGCATTGTTCTTTGGGAAAGTCCTACATAGTTTGCTTTTAAATCACTGAAATCACACCACTTGATATTACTGTAGGAAATTTTTAAAAATTCCGTCTAAATATTTAAATTTCAACAATAAACGTCCTACACACTTTATTCCTTCCTTCGACACTGTGTGATCCTAAAATATCTACTAGTAATTTTCTGCCTGACAGACTTCTGTATTTGTGTTTTTGTTCCAGCTCAGGTTTGAGATGGATGGGACTTAAAAAAGGTGACATCACTTACTTTTGTGCAACAATCAGGAATGAACAACATTTGAATCAGACCCTGATGACAGATGGTGGGCTGCTGCAGTGACTGACAATCAAATCCTGTTGAACCACACCCATGAGATTCTGATGAATCACACTGTTGCATGCTTAGTCATAAATGCTTTAGGTGATATTATAAAGAAACACTATTATTCATTTGTTGATACTGTACAGTTAAAATTATTATGGCCTCCTTTGCTTCTGTATAACTGCTACTTATTTTCCTCTGTTGGCATTAACAATCTGACCTTGGCCTGATCTTGGTTCTCTTTCGTGTCAGAAGCGTTTGCTTCACTGCCTTCGTTTCCGCCTGGTATTTTGCTCTTCGCCAGTGTGTGTTCTGCCTCGTAACAACCGGGGCCGGTCTCAGGAGAGCGCACCAGAGGCTCAAAGGTGCTCTGGTTCTGGATGACAAGGGAATTGCCAATATGACCTCCGGTGAGCCCATGGGTCAGCTGTGTTAGCTGCAGACCAGCCTCCAGTGGCCCGGCAGGATAATCTCTGAGAACAGGCAGCGTGTGGATGCCGTAGCAGAGGCGTCCGTAGAGCGGAGCGGAGCCTGGACGCTGCTGAGGGTCCAGGCCGGTGCGCGGGTTACGACTCCAGCTGTACGTCCTGGCCCTCGGCGGGTTCTGCTGGGTGTACCATCTGTGCCAAGAGATAAATGTCAGAGAAGCACACGAACATGCACACGCTCCCATGAGCCACCATCGCAAGGAGAAACTTTTTTTTTTTATTTTTGGGAACAGCTCACATGTTTCTGTTGTTGTGCATGTGCTGTATTCTGTGCATGCTCTGCAGGGCTGTAATGTCAAAAGCGGCGGTGTCCGCTTCCCCTCCCCCCTCGTCATCATAGGATATGATGTTCTCCCTGACATCATCCTCCTCGAAGGGTGAGTGGGAGTCTCGCTTCTGATGGCGCAATGACAGCGAGAGTGCACACACCACTAAAGGGCAAGGAGGAGACACATGACCACGTACTCTTCAGCCGTTACAGAAGCAACCTGACACAACTGCTCAGCATCTTTCAAGAAGTCACAAACAACATATTTATAGTCCTGCAGAGACTTCAGAGAACCATCAAACCTACCCAGCAGAGTGGTGACACACGCCAGCATGGCCAGTAAGGTGACCAGGCTGAATATGAGCGACGTGGACGCTGACGGCACGGGGAGACAGACCACGTGTCTCTCCCATCTCCTGTCCCTCTGTCTCCCCCGGTCCTCTGTGTGCATGCCCCCTCGCAGACAGGGACAAATGGTCACAGTGACTGTGCCAGTGTTGGTCAGACCCGAGGCCCCGTCGCGCAGCACAACTGGCACGTAGAGGGTGAGTAAGGATGAGGAGAAGCCAGGGAGGGGCTCCAAGGCTGACTGCAGCACCAGGCTGGCTGTCACACCTGATAACACAGCAGAAAACCACACATCAAACACGCTCAGTGCACAGCGAGCTCGCACCAGTTTTGGCTTGTGTCATGTTTCTGGATTGAGCACGAAAATGAAAAACAGAGCCAATGGGTGTAAAAGAACCTCCAGTTTCCCGGATGGTGAGGTTCAGGGCAGAGCTGGACTCCGGGGGGATGCTGAAGTGGACCGGGGCGTCCTGTCCTCCTTGGTCCTTGTCGATGGCTCGCAGAACCTGAACTACCTGCAGAAGACAGATCAAGATGCAATTACGTCTGACATTTCTTTCAGTTTTACCTCTTTGAGAGTCTACAGCCCCGATTCTAAAAAAGTTTGGACGTTGTGTAAAACATAAATAAAAACAGAATGCAATGATTTGCAAATACTTCTCCACTTGTATTTGACTGAATAGAGTATAAAGACAATATATTTAATGTTCAAACTTTATTTTTTTCTATAAATATACACTCATTCTGAATTTGATGCCTGCCACATCTGTGAAGGCCCCAACAGGGGCACCTGCCATCCAGATGACGTCTTTTTCAGAGATGTCCCTGCTTATTCCAGCAAGACAATGTCAAAACACATTCTACATGCGTTCCAGCAGTGTGGCTTCTTAATTAAAGAGTTCAGGTACTAGACTGACCTGCCTGCAGTCCAGATCTGTCTCCCACTGAAAATGTGTATGAGGTGCAAAACACGACCCGGACTGTTGAGCACCTGAAGTCTTATATCAAGCAAGAATGACAATTTCAACAATTAGTGTCCTCAGTTCCCACACACTGACTGAGTGTTGTTCAAAGAAAATATTGTATTGAAACAATATCACAATTGTCAACATGCTCCTGTCCCAACATCAAATTCAGAATGAGTGTATGTTTACTAAAAAAAATAATCATTTTGAATATTTAACATCTTGTCTTTTTACTGTACTCAATTCAATATAGACTGATTTTTTTTTTTTGCAAATTATTGCTTTCTGTTTTTACTTACACAAAGTCTCAACTTTTTTGAGATTGGGGTTGCAAATACGACCCCCTTTACGTTGCATTAAAATGTGCTTTGGGTGATCAGATTGCAGTAGGATGGTGCTTGACCACATGAAAGTACATGTCTACATGTACACAAAATGTGTTGAGGACAGACTGTTATCTGATCGGCCAGTGTATGTGTTTTCAGTCCACATACAACAACTACATTGGTGGCAACTTTATTTCAAGATTTAGGGTCTTTTCAAACTGTCTTAGCAACTTTTCAAAAAAAGTGATGGGACTGGAACTTGAATGATCTCGTCTCTCTCTCTCCAGATCAGCAGATTTCTGTAGATTGTAAATATTAAAATAGTTTGTTTAATCTTGTACATATCTAAATATTTTGTTTGACCTTCTCTTTCATTCTTTATCTCTCGATTGTATATCTTTGTATTACCTGTTGATTCCTTTAGGCTCAGCAGGTCTGTGCAACAGTTTTGATCCGTCCTGCACATGGCTGCATGCCCCCAACAGCTGTTGACTCGATCAGATTTTGTTGGTTTGGTCCCGCTTTTGGTGCTTCTACCATAAGCAGGTTATACAGTGTATTTCTTTTTTGATTGTGAGCCTGCACTGGGTCTTTTACTTTGAAAACAGGCCGAACTCTGATTCTGACATTTTATAGAACAAACAACTGATCATTTAATGAAAAAAATGTGAACAGGGGTTTTCACTGTTAATGACAGTGCATTTACTGTTTTTAATTTTACACAAGCTTTACAAAAACTGACCTGACCAGGTGCACTGGAGTCACATACAGATGTCGTGTACTGCCTGTCTAACTCCGGTGCGTTGTCATTCTGGTCTAGTGTCTCTATGGCAACCACAACCCTTGACACAAGATTTGGATTGTCTGAAAGAGAAGAAAAAATGGAACTAATGGTGAAATTATCACTGAGTTTCTATCATTTTTACTCTGCACTTTGTATTTCCCAACTGCAGGCAGTGCTTTGGGTGAAATATGACTCTGGTTGAGCTCTGCTGCTCACGGCGCCCACGGGCAGAGGGTCTGACATACCCCTCTGTGTGGCGATGACTGTGATATTATGCCACTGCTCCTCCTCGCGGTCCAGCTCCATCACCGTGCTGATAAAGCCCGTGTCAGAGGCGATGCGGAACAGAGCCTCAGGGTCTGACTGGGGATCGATGGAGTACCTGAGATACAGACAAGGCGAGGAAAGAGACAGTGAACAGAGGCCTGAGTGAGCCAGTGAGTGACTAAATGAGTGAGTGATGGCGTAATAACCACCTGATGTTGCTGCTTTGTCCCGTGTCTGGGTCCACAGCGAAGACCCGGCCAACAGAGCAGACAGGAGGGCAGTTCTCAGACACATCCAGATGGTAGCGAGCCTGGGAGAATCGCGGCGGCTCATCAGCATTAAGGACCATGACCCGGACTGTCGCCTGGTCCTTAAAGGGACCTTTCCTTAGGTAGCGTGCATCCACTATCGGGTTGGCAACTTCCACAGAGAACGTGTAGGAATTACGTGTCTCATAATCCAGCAGCTGTTGGGTAAAGAATAAAGCAGCCTCAATCTGTGCTCTCTATACTTTATTGAGGGTCTCATTTATTATTCATATGTACTGTATAGATGCTGTATATTTCTTCCCATGTGCAGCACTTCATTATTCATTTTAGATACTTCTCTCATTCCTTTTTTATCTCTCTATATACAGGCTTTTTACGAGGTCTATTATAACTGTCCAAATCCATGACATTTGATTCTAAGGTCACAATTTGATTCTTGATTTAACTGTTTTCAGCACTGTCAGTTATGCCATTGTTAGAATATTAAGTCTTGATTTGTAAAGATCAACACATTAAAACCGCTTTATGCCAAAATTAGCAGTTTTTTTTAAAATGCAGGTAAACCCACTAAAAACAGGCGTGGTGGTCTGTGGTTTGGAATTCAGTTTCTTTTCTGTGTCACTGTTTATTCGCTTTCAGCTGCAGAGGAATTGTTACTGCTCACGAAAGAGCATCATTTCCTGATTTTAATGCTTCACAATAAAAGCTCTGAGATGACAAAATAACGGGGGACTTTAATTGTGAAGAACTTATAGGAAGTAAAATGTTTTTTCTACAGTTCAGCCACTAAATAAGAGCACAGCCCAGCACCGAGTCAAGCAGCACATCTGTATGGAAAAGGAGCAAGAGGCGACAGGCCTTCACTGCCTCCACCGAAACAGGGTGAAAATAACGTGTTCACCTGGGTGGTGCTGATTGAAGCTGGATATAATAAATACAGGTAACTACTGCAGAGTCATTTCACCTGGGAGTGAATTCCAATTTGTAGTCTTTCCCACTGAAGAAAAAAGGTTAGTGGGTGGTAGTGGGCTTTATTTTAATGCCCTGACAAAACAATTTTTTCCATATTTATCCAGACCTGGAAATGACTAAAATCAAATTTTCCACATTTCTATTTTGCGTAGGAACCATATATATAACTCATGCACAATATTCCTTTTTGGAGTTATCCCTTTCTTAAAATATTGGTAGCTACCCTCAGCCTCGTCTTACTTCACCCTCTGCAACCTCTTGATTACAGATTTCACTGAGCAATAATTGTCTTTGAATGCCCTATGCTGTTAAACCCTTAAAATAAAAAAGAGAAATTCACAGTGGCTGCTTTTAACATGACCTCCTCTCTTCAAATGAGCTGCAATCTTTCACCAGCTGCTTATTAGCTCTTTGTTAGTCATTAATTGCTTGTGTGGAGCCTTGGGAGTCTGAACCTGTCAGCAACATAATGCGTTTGAGTGGAGTAATGAAATGTTTAAACGTCCAAATAAAATTCATTTGCGATACCAGACCAACGCAAATTCATTTAATCTCCTGAAATGTTGCATATTTTCTCTCATTATGTGGCCATTTAAGCAAAGCCACCTCCGTGTAGTTTTATCCTCAGCTATTATGACAACTTTTGTTTGTAATGAACTGAAGCTACTTCACACACAAGAGTATTTGTCTGTACTTTTGTGTAATCGCTCACCTTGTTGAGCACAATGACAGCCTCCTGGTCCCTTCCAGTTAGATTGAATATTTCGGCCTCCTCGGCATCCAGGATCGTGAACTCCAGCTGCGCGTTTTCTCCCAGATCGGGATCGGTGGCGGTGAGGCGGCCCACCTCCACACCTGGCGCTGCCAGCTCGGAGACAGAGAATGACCACGCACCTGCACAGGAGGAAACAATGAATACAATGGCTCTGAGCAGCACAGCAAAAAAAAAAAAAATCTCCACAGGAGAACGGTGTCTGGCTCAAAATGTAACAGTTGCTATTAACACAATGCATGTGGTTATTACGGCTTTCACTCATATTTTTGACCAAGTTTAAAGGTTTGGGTCATTTTTTTTTCAAGTCTGTCTTTATCCAAGCACATGTAATTATTGGTCACTGTAATTATTCCACCTGTCTTTACTGGCTGTAAATAGATCCTTCCTGTTAATGGAAGGGATGATTGACAAAATCTACAGTCTTCAGTCTGTGTAAAAATATATCTAAGGCTCAGTATAAAATCAAGTGAGTATCTTCCAAAGTGGCAATATATTTAGTGTGGAATTCCCTTGCTGAATTTCACACCTTGCTGAGCTGCAGTGTAGAGATAGTAACACAAAGAAGGAATTTTATTCTAGAAAGAACTTTTGAAGATACCTGCCTAATATAAATAACTAAGACTGCTGGAGCTTCACATTAGCTTTGGTAAACTTTTAAATGCATATTTGCACATAATATGGACTGTGAAGTTTGCTCCCTATCTCTTACGTTGGACTCGTGTTAGGAAGGGATCGCTTTTGGGCCAGTAAAGACAAGAGGAACATTTGCATCATGATTTATGACGGACAAAGATGTCAAATGAACCTTTAAGTGTCTTTCATTAGTACCTCAGTTTAAAACTTAATTGTCTGCTGCTGATGATAATGATTTTAAAAGAGAAATCTTTACCGTACTAAGTCTGTTTTTGTTTCCACGTTTCTTATTAGGGTTAAAATTAATGGCGAATGCTCGCAGAATAACTAGGTGTCCATAGATAACTAATTAAAATGGGCTTCAACCTATTTAATATACCATTTATGGCTCCAACTTGCTACTGGGACTGCAGTACTCATTTTTGAACGCTATAGTCTTAAAAACTTCTCCTTTAATTCCTGTAAAAATTTAAAGCCCTCATTTGGAAATTATTGTGGCCACATACATTACATTTTAAACAATATCATTTTAAACTGAATACATGTGGGTTTTGGACATCACTTTGGTCTTCTGGAGCTTGAGATGGATTTTTTTTTCCATTTTAATGATGAAATGACTAATAATGAAAGCAATTGTAAGCTGCAGTCACAGTTTTTAGTCATGGCGTGGCATTCAGGATGGCAATGACAGTCTACCAGTTTACCACTTTGCTCCAGACTAAAATACATAAAACTATTGGACAGACAGGCATGAAACTTTTTAGGGACGTCGATGAAGCCTACAGACTTTGGTGATCCTCTTACTTTTTATCTACTGCCAGCAACATGTCAAAATTTTAATTTGTCTACTACTTTGGTTTATGACTACATACTTAAAAAACTAGTGACATGTCACACAGTGATATCAGCCTCAGCTCCATTTTCTATGACTACTTATTCTTTGAAGGGTTGCAGAGGGCTGAATCCTACCCCAGCAGACACTGGGCGAGAGGTGGCTACACCCTTGACAGGTCACCAGTTCATCACAGGGCTGACACATAGAGAGAAACAACCACACACGCTCATATTCACACCTACAGGCAGTTTAGAGTCACCAATTAACCTATTAACCTGCATGTGTTTGGACTGTGGGAGGAAGTTGGAGCACCAGGAGGAAATTCATGCAGACACGGGGAGAACACGCAAAAAATAGAGGTTCCCGACCACAGAAAGGTTCAAACCCAGAACCTTCTTGCTGTGAGGCAACAGTGCAAACCACTGCAGCACTGTCATGATTCCACATTAACCATGGCCTCATGGCCTCTGGCCTTAAAAAGTTACTCTGTGGCCACAGAGACACTCCATGCTCCAAGTGTTATTCCCGCACTGCGAGCCTTCACCAGCACAGGTACAGATCTACAAACAGTATAACCTTACTAACCAAAAACACTACAAAAACATTAGTAGAGTGCAAATATAGTCTAGATTATACTTATATAATATAGAATCTATTTTTCATCAGAAACATCACATCATAATTCATGGGAAAAGTGGATAACACATGAGCATTTAGCTCAAAGCACCACTGTATAGTACAGTGTAGTGCAGCTCAAATGTGAGTATCAGCTACAAGGCAAGGTGACCATTACACATTAAATGCTGTTAAGAATTGACGTATTGACCGTCATTGTATGCTTTATTTCTCAGGAGCTCACAAGTTTTCTAATGATTTGGTGTGGTCTGCCTTGTTAGTCTAGAAACAGCAGTAATTGAGCCACATCTGATGTTGTTTTGAGCCTGTCCTTTTTTTTTTTTAGCACTGTAGGACATGAGCAGCTGTTTGAGCTACAGCCTTGTTCTTTTATTATTCTGTTCTACTAAATACTGGCATATTACAACTATATTGATCTATCTGGTATCAATGTGTTGTTTGGTATGCCCCCCCCTTTTTTTTTTCTAAATTAGATGTTGTTTTTGTTATTTACAGTTATTAAAAAAAGGTTAAAAACACAAGTCAAAGTTTCTTGTTTCTGATATCATGTTGGACAACACTCTAAAATATCTATCCCTATTACATGTCTTTGTCACAAGTGTTAACCACTTTTAAGGGATCATTGAAAAATGTGTTTATGTGTATAAACTATATTCTGTATGTTGATTTCATTTCAAAGAATATTGGCCAATATATCAATAAAAGATTTTTTTTTTACTCCCTAACATTGGTATCGACATCAGTCCAAAAAATCCTGTACTAGTTAAGCTCTAAACGCACCATTATTAGTGTTTTTTCTGTTTTACTGTATGTGATTGTAAATGGAATATCTTTGTTTTTGAGCAGTTGTCGAATAAATTATTCAGCTGAACACATTAGTTTGGGTTCTGGGAACTCGTGGCCATTTTAAGAGACTGAACAATGAAAGTAAATGTTAGTTGTTTCCCTGGTTTCTTTGTTAAATCTCTAGACAAAAACAGGTCTCAGCTCTATTAATCCCATCACTACTATGACAAACATACAGTACAAAGAACTGTAAAGCTTCAAATGAACGGATGCTCATCAGTCCCGTTCTGTTTTTAATGAATCATGAGTTCTATTGTTGCACAGCAACAAGCTGCAAATTCACAGAAAACCATTTTAATCAGAGCAGCGCAACCTCTCTGATTGTTAATCATTCAAATCCTCCACATTATGAAGATCATTTAAAAACCACACCCCTCGCATTCAAAGAGCATACTAAATGAGCCGTTTGCTTAAATCGCGGCATTATTGTCAAACAGAAAATAATGACCCGGAGCAGAGGTGGTGAGGTGGGGAGGATATAGTCAGATATCAGTGAATAAATAACGTACTGCTGGCATTTGGAAATATTAAATTGCTTCTATAAAGCACTGTATTGCAGCACAATATATCAACGAGGGGAGAGGGAGCTTTAAACATTAAGATGAATGGCAGTAAGCAGAGACTGTCAGGAAGAAGAAGCAGGGAAGAGGGGGAGAAAAAGCGAACAGGAGAGGGGTAGTATATAGAGAAATGCAGTATATGTCTCAAAGTGTTAGACACATTCTGCAGTGATTTTACTGTCTATTGAAGCAGAAAGCACTGAACTTTAAGATGAAATATTAATAGCATGGAACAGGGAAAAGCCTGGATAAGAAAAAGCGGACATGATCTTTCACTCTTCTACGTCAAGACACAGTCCATTTGAATCTCAGGGACCAACCGGGAGTGCTTACTGTATATGAATGTTAATGCCACTCATCTTGGCAAAGGTTATGTTATTCCAAGTGATGTTAAAAACAATGATTAGGATGAGTGCGTCAAATAAATAGTGCAATACCCGACTGACAAGCTGTTTAGCTACTTTAAAGCTTATATCTTATCTTCCACCTGTCAAGACTACGAGGACCCAACGGAGGTAAAAAATATCAGACTGCTGTCACAAACGCCATTACAAGATGTTTAATCATTTTGATCTTCACTAACGCGCACACTGACACACACACATATTCCCCAGCTGAAAGCAGCCGACAGTAGAGTGGTAATCTGATAACGGCGGGGCTTACTTCTTCTGAAGTGAGGGGGGTTGTCGTTGACATCAGTCAGCCTCACAGTGATGGTCGTCGTCCCTGATAATCCGCCCAGATGCCCGCCCATGTCTTTGGCCTGGAGGACGACCAGGTACTCATCCCGAGTCTCTCGGTCCATGTCGGGCACCGCTGTCCGCAGGACGCCTGGTACAGAGGGGTGCGGGACGTGGAGCAAAAAAGAAATCACGACAGCAACAGATTTCACAGTGACACAGCGTCTCTTGACATCAGCATCAAAGTGAGCCAGATGCATACGTTTTAGAATTAGGGCATTGGAAAAAAAAAAACAACATATGACTCCAGGCCACTGCTGTCTGTGAACGGATCATATAAAATGTGAGTTAAAATGTTCTTATCCACATTAGACATATGGCAGCAGAGATATCACATGCTGTATGATTTCCGCTGGGATTTATGTGTGAAGTGTAATCATCATCTGGAGAGGCGTTTTATGGTAAACAGCTTTGCGGGGATGTATGGTGCATGTGAGGTTATGACCAGACCTGTCTGAGGATCCACAGAGAAATAGTCCTGGCCCTGCGTGATGGCGTACACCAGCCGGGCGCTGTTTCCATATGTTGGATCATCGGCGTCTCTGGCTGTGACTTGGATTATGGATGTGCCTGTGAGAGAGAGGCGGCGACAAAGGTGATAAGTCAAACAGCTCTTTAAAAGTATAATAGTTAAAGCTACTGGCTGGGTCATAAGCTTTAAGTGCTACTCCACCCAAAATCTGCCTATTGAATACCAAGTACTTACATCTGTAGGATTAAAAGGATAATGCACTTCTCTGCAGTCTATTCGTACACGCAGTATCTAAAAAACATTCATCTTTTGGACAAAATATGACTAATAACCCTGTTTTCATGTTAAGCAACTGCCCTTGAATCACTGGAGCTGTGCCAGTAGCAGCGTATTCAGCCCCATTCTGGCAAAAGTAGGATTTCTTTTCAAGATACTGGGAATTGGTTTGGACAGTAGGGAAGTTGATTATGCAGCAGGAGAAGGTTTAGAACTGCAATGGTTTAACTGACAGAAGATTAATCTGCAGCTATTTTGATAATCAATTCATTGTTTCAGTCATTTGTCAAGCAAACAATGTGATGTATTTCTTTATCAGATATGTTTTTTGGGGTTTGTACTGTTCAAATTGATCTCCCTGGGCTCCAGGAAGTTGTGAAGGGCATTTTTCACTATTTCCTGACATTTTACAAATAAACGATTATTATTACTATTACAAATTATTTCATTTGAAAATCACTGATGGCAGCCTTAATGAGGTTGAGAAGTTTTATTGATTTTTTTCAGATTATCATAGTCTGGCTATTTCCATGGCTCTGGAGATGGCAATGTCACTACTAATTTTGATCCAGACTGAAATATCTCAACAACTATTGGACAAACTGAGTGAGATCCCCAAATGATGAATCTTATATCATCTTTGGTGATCACCTGACCTTTTATTTAAGACCATCATACAGTCAAAATGTCAATGTTTTCAATACATCAATGCTAATTAGCAAATGTTAGCATGCTAATTTTAAAGTAAGATGGTGTCAGTGTTGCCTGGCGTCACAGAGCGGTTAGCGTGGTTGCAGACTGTATGTTGTGGGACCTCCTGCTTTTCAAATTAAGTGCACACATTAACATTAAAGCAGCCACACAGCCTGCATGAGCAGTGCGGCTGATGGTCCATTTAGACTCAACACAACTGTCCGTTGCTTCCAGTTGCTTGCACTTTGCAACTTTTTGCTTTTCACCGCGTTAAGTAAAGCGGCACGTGCTCATCCTGGTGTTGAAAAACCCTTTGCATGCGTCTCATGCGCAGCTGCACCGACACTTTATCGTTCTCAAATTCAAATTCTAAGAGTGAACATTATCGACTATAACATCCTCAAAAATTTGAATATGTAACAAATGATTACTGTCCATGGAATGTTTCTGCTAACAATCCCAAAATGCTTCCAATGTAAACTATTGAGTAAAGGGCTGTCCACACCAAGAAAGAATTATAACAACAACTATAAATATATGGTTTTAAAAACTGCTCTAACTTAAGTGTATGCTGCTGGCTGTTGTTATAGTTCTGCTGTGGACAGTCCTTTAGTCTTGTTTTACTGTGAAAACACTGGAATCCACTGTTAGCTCAATAAATTTAAGCTCCCTATAAAGGACAGTTCTACTTTTACATTTAATAACCACCTTTCAAGAGATTTTCAGTGGTGGATCACTTTATTCTTGCTTTAGCGATGTACCTATATTGGCCATCTCTGGCACCATGGCAACGTAGGGTTCATTGGGGAAGACAGGCGGGTTGTCATTGATGTCCTGCACTCTGATGATGAACTCAGAGGAGGGCTCCAGGGCTCGGCCTGTCTGACGGTCTGTAGCCGTTGCGATGAGACGGTACTGGTCCTTCTCCTCGCGGTCCAGAGACTTGGTGACGTGTATGTTGCCTGTGTTGCTGTCAATAACAAACACAGAGCCCACTCCCTCTCCCTCCAACATATACTTAGTGCGGCCATCTCCTTTGTCCATATCTGTGTGCAGCTGGAAAATAAAAACACACCGAGTAAATAACTGCAACCGCTCCAGGCAACAACACTTTCACACAAACACTACGCCGATGCAGGTATCGCTCATTAACCCTCATCTATTTGTCTGGCAAATGCTGCAAACATGACTATGTGAAATGGGTGATTTATGTTAAGAGTGGATGCGCTCAGTGAATTTGAAATGAATGGCACCAGGTGTGGAAGATACATATGGGACCAGGATGAGTACTGATGCATACAGCTAATTAACTCATTGGACCAAACATGCCATTGGGGGTTTGTTCGAGGCAAAACCACATCAATGTGGACAGTGGCCCTGCACATGTCCTATATGTATGTTCACAGATGCATTCTGTGAACACAGGCCGTATCCATCTGTAAATCTTTCTGTCTGTTCTCTCCATCTGTCCCATCTTTCCCCCTTCTTGTAAATCCATCTGCCTGACTTCCCTGCACCTTTTAAACCACCTCATTCCCCAGTCCTTGTGTCTTTCTCTTTTCATCAAGTTACCTCGGTTACAGAGAATGCCCATCTGCTCACATTTCTCAACCCCCCCCCCTCTCGGACTATCTGTTTTGCTCTCTGGTGCAGAATACTCGTTTGGTATTTAATGGCAGCGAGGATATTAGTGCGAGCTAGATAGGTAAAAGGCCAAACACACAGAAATAGAAAGCTAAAGAGATTACTCAGCCTTCATCACACTGAGCTTTCTGACCAGGAACCTTCACATCTCTCTACCCTTAAGGCGCATCTGCACATGTTCATAATCCACAAGGCTTACTCACAACCTCTGCTGTGGACCTCAGATACTCATGAGAACTAAAAGCTGAATTATTAATTCAGCTGCAACAATGACTGTAAAATAAAAGAAAATGAGAGTTGCATTTAACTTCATAGTACAGTAACAAGCAAATTAGACAAAAACTAGAAATAATGTTCTTTCTTAGACAGTATTAGACTTTTATCAGACCCTTATTAGATTTTATAAGAGGGTAATTAGGAACATATCACAACAGAACTGTACTGTAACCTAAAGTGTCTTATTTCCTACTGTTAGACCCTTTATTAGACTTCAGTAGAGGGTAATTAGGGACACTAACCCTAACTGTGATGTAACTAAAACGTATTGTTTCCCACGGTTAGAATTAGGGACACATTACAACTGAACAATATTGTAAACCAAGGTATATTATTTCCCACTGTCCCCACTGCAGACATATCATAGCATTACGTAACATTACTACATGCAACATACAACAACTTAACTTGGTAGCTCTGGATCACATATTGTTTTTAAATGGGGTAGGTGCAGACATGTGATTTCATTTTACTTTACAGTACAGTTCTGTTGTAATGTGTCCCAAATTACCCTGTAAGAAATCTAATAAGGGTCTAACAGTGGGTAATAATACACTTTAGTTAGTTATTTCAGTACCGTTCTGTTGTAATGTGTCTCTAACTCCCCTCTAAAATCTAATAAAGGGTCTAATACAGTATAATAAAGAACATTTCATTTCTGCTTTTGTCTGATTTGATAAAAATACTGCTTTTTAAATCTTATTAATGTACTGTAAAATGAAGCGCAACCAAAATCATTTTTGAAGGCATATTCATTTTGTTACATGGAATTTATTTGTGCAACAGAGGGACAGAGAAATGTAATTAGTTACATAATGATATGCATAGAACTAGTCAAATCATGTGTGTGCTTAAGACAGATGCTTACTTGAAAGTATCCGTGTATTCCAGCATAATGCATGTTAACAACATCTGCTCATGAAAGTGCAATTCCCACACACAGTGCACAGCATGCAGGCACAGACCAGGGGAAAATATAAGATTAGTGTACATTCTGTGTGTGTGTGTGTGTGTGTGTGTGTGTGTGTGTCTCTTGGAGGATAAAGTTGGGGATTATAGAAACTCATGATAGCATACCCTACAAATTGCTAGATAAGGGACTCAGGCTTTCTTATTCATCCCTACACCCACATCCCTCTCCCTCCTTTCTTCCTTAAAGCTAGCTTCGATTTTGATCCCACACTTCACCACGAGAGACATCTTTGTCAGAGTCTGTGCCTATCTCGCTCCCCTGCTCTTTGCTCCCCCCCGCCACACTCCATCCTCTCTCTTTCTATCTTTCCAGCCCTCCTCTCCTCACTGTCTAATTGCTGGCTCAGTCCTGCTGTGCTTCAGTCAGCATGGAAAAATACTCTCACGGTGGGGAAGAAATTTATCCGCCCCGTACAAACAAAGCTGGAGAAAGAGGAAATTGTCTCTTCCAATTGCTTTGTCACTTTCTCTCCTACTCTGTAATCTGAATTTTCCCCTCCTCTCACTCATGCAGTACATCCACCTCCGGGTTTATATCTGCTTCACACAGCTTTCTTTGGCAGCTAAATTCTTTCTGTTTCGCTCGGGTTGAGGCACCTGTGATGTGAACTGCTGATAACTCACCTCAAACCTTGCACCGGCAAAGGGTTTGAAAAGATAATCTCTGTATTTTTGGCAAACAAAAATGAGCTGCCTCTGAGAGAAAAACATGCTTCCAGCCCCCTTGCAATGCAGGGATGCTTTATTACATGAATATCAACATCAAGACTATACTTGCCGAGGAATGAGCAGCCTTGTGTGTCTACTGATTGCTTTAACACCCCTCCCTGACTGTATCAATAACAACCAGAGAGGAAGATTAAACATTTATGAGGTGTATACTGCACTGGTAAGAATCCAATCTAGACTGTCACTATAAAGTATACTGCTCGCTACAAAGTGGCTGGCAGCATTCCCTGTTAGCGTTACAGCTGATATAATCCTACGCTGAGTATACTGTAGCTGCCAGCGGCTGCATTAGTGTGGAGCGCCTGACTGTGAAATGCTACAAGTAAACCCCTGGGATCCGAATGGTTCAGGTGTGCAGTGGATTAAATCATCTCAGTCACTTTTCGTGTTGCGACACAGACAGAAGTTGAAGGTTGCTGGCTGGGCGACGGCAAAAACTCAAATAAGTGACACGACAAGTGGGGCGACTACTGCACAAACACTGCAATTATACAGAGTTATATTTATGTCCCTTTCCTTGGCGTGTGATGGGACATTTGGAGAGCTTTTGCAAGCACATAAATTAGATTTTGTGGAGAAATTATTACCAGGCAAAGAAAATAAATCTATCTGGGCCTCAATAAATTCATTAGCGTGTTTGCTAATATCCACAAGCGTGCACAATTTGCTCATTTGTCCTCAGTCAGTGTCCCTGACCCTTGCACTTGGACATTCACAGTATCTGTATTGGTCTTAACATCTGCGTTCTCTGCTCTCTCACTCAGCTTGACTTGCAAAGCTAATTTTAGATGCAGCTCAATGTAATATAAAGATGCAAATAGATGCATATTTGCACTACAATATATCACATATCTGCACCTTTACAGCGGGCCACAATTCCAGCCAATCAGAAAATTAGAATATGTCATTTCTAAATGGCTGTTTTGTCTCCAGCTGGCTTGATAGTGGTATTATCAGTTACTATGAGAGTGGGAAAGCACTGGAAGGTGAGTAAGCAGCAGTCATAATAATTATTCTATAGTTTTGGTTACATACCTCGTTTTATGAATCTTCATGTCTATTAGCTTTAAATTAGCAAAGTTCCAAGTAATTAATTCTACTGTCTATTAAATGGAAATCTAAATTTGCTAGACTAGTTGACTATTATAAGTGTGGTTACATATTGCTTCAGTTAATGGTTATATTTCCCACTTTATTCTGACACACACAACCTTGTTTTTATTTTCAAAGTACTGCCAAATCACACTGTTTTAGATGTCATCTTTGTCCCACTTTTCATCTGGCTGGTTTACATCCGGGGATTAGCGCTTGCCTGCCAGGGTTGCAGAAAGAGGTAGGTTTTACATTAATAAAATATCAATAATTGGTTCTATGGACTGGTATTTCTGGTTCCAACTAGTAAAGAGAGCAATGCTAATCAGTTCTCAAAAATCATTAACTAAAACAGTTGGCAAAATTAAGGTTTTTATATCATTTTGTACGTCCCAGTAGTGTTCTGTCTGTATTTGAATCAATAGTTATATCCTGGTTGAAGTACATATATTTTATCAAAAAAATGTTATTTTTCCATGTGATTTGACATAGGTTTTTGCATGACGTTGTCACATATAAATCCCCTAGGTTGAGGGTGGGGAGGACATCAGTGCTGTAACTTACATCACTGGCTGAGTGGGAGTTTCCATTTGAAAAACCCAGAAAAGAACACACAAGGCGTTGCCATTTAAACTGTATAAACTATTTATGAGGAGCTGTGGAGCTGATAGCTATTGTTCCGGTCCTTCCATTCTCCCCTAGTAACCGACAATCCTACTAAACATCCCGTTGGAGGCAAAACAGCCATTTAGAAATCATCTATGACAATATTCAGATTGGCTGCAGATTATGCCACGTTCCCCAAAGACCACCATTATAAAAGGCATAATCAAATGCAAACAAGGTCAATTATTACTATTTGTATTATGAATTTTTGATCAATGGAGGTTGTATATTTATAAAACTTTCCAAGAGCTAAAAAGCCATTTTTATTTTATATGATGTCATCCTGTTGTCAAGTGTATGGGACCAGTGGGACTGAGCAGGCGGGGCTGAAGAAACACTAATGTGTATGTGCTGTGAGCCGCACAACATGAGAGCAGCAAACCTGGAATGCAGAAAACTTTTTTGGCTTATGCAGTTGGCAAGCGACTTTAATTCAAGTGAATGGGTGTCATCACTGTATCTCGTTCTTATAACACATCCATGGAGTGCGCAGACAAGAGCAGAGATGTTGAGAGCAAGACAGACACAGTGAGTGAGTGTCCAAGGGTTTGTGAGCCGCACAGACTGGGAAAATGAGACAGGAAATGAAATGACAACTGAGTTATCATTGTGCATTTATGCGAATAATGGCTCACAAATGCATTTATTTATGAAAAATGGAAATAAATGTTCGTAGCAGAATAGACTTTTGTTTGCTCAAATTAAATTATTCTCTCTTTCGAAATATATTTTCTGTGCTTGAAAAAAAAATCTTTCCCTGCAGTCAAAATGCCCCATTGCACTCTTAGGAATGAAGCATTAAATAGCACTCCATACACAGTAGGCAATTTTATTGGGGACGTGGAGGGATGCCATTCCCCTTGGTAATCTGCCACCCTCCCTCTCCATCCCCTTGTAGCAGAGAGAGTACAGAGCACAAGGTTTGTTTAGTTGAATATGTTAGTCTAGCCTGCCTGCCTCATCGATTCTTTATCTGATTAAGGTTTGTGCAAGTTTAGAAACTCTTAAAATCGTCCCGACCATGGCTCTGAAATATCAGCAGCCTCACTCCGCTGTGTATCGATAAATCTATGGTGCTGAAGTAGCAGAGGGATTTGTAATCGCACCTTTCTCTCTCAGTCCAGTGCTCAGTCAGTGTTGTCTGGAACCTGTAATGTTCTCTAAACTATAACCCATAAACCAGGGGTCTCAAACTGCCAGTACCCCCAATATAATATAATCTGGCCAATCTTGCAAACTCCTTTTTCAATAAATTCTAGTTGTTCTAGTTGTTCATACCAATTTAAGCCACCCTTCAGTTGAATACAACTGACATAAGACCACAATTCTACTACAAAAAAGAATTGTATGTATGTATGTATTTCTTAAGGGTTGCATGTTGTCATTTGCTTATATTCTATGTCCAGAAAAGAAAAGCCTGTTGATCTATATTTCTCCATCTGCGAAGCAGGCAGAGCGGATTAGCATGTTATCAAGTGACATTTATGATCAGTTACGTGACAAAGCTGGAGTTTTCCCCATGTACTCTGTGGCATTTGACGAAAGCACGGACAAAACCGACAATGCTCAGTGAGCCATCTTCATCAGAGTAATAAAGAAATATTAGAAGTGACAGAAGAGATCCGCAGCTAACTAATTTATATAAAAATGCACAGAAACTTGCATTGCATTGCATTTTTTTGTTATGTAGGATGAAAATCTGTTGGTAACTGAAACAGAAAAGTACACTATAGAAAATGAGCTTTGTTGCAGTACTTGAACATTGAAGTGGCCCCCCTGTGAGATGACATCAGTGGCCCTAAGCCAATTTGAGTTTGAGACCCCTGCTACAAATATTTAATACTTCTATACTACAGTGTAGCCTATATACTCTATAGATTAGTGTCTCATTCATGATCAAAGTGGCAAATAGCAACGTGTAGTCGCTGTAGAGCAAGAGGACACACTGCTGTCTGTGGTATTCCTATGATATTTCTATGATCATTCAGTAGTGTCACACATGGGTGTGTGTGTGTGTGGGGGGGGGGGGGGGGGCAGAAGGCGCTCCTATTGGGCCACCTCCCCCTCTTAAAAATGAACAAACTGTCATACTGTCCATAGCAATTACATACAGGTTATTCTCATGCTGTTACAACAGCTTACCCGTCCAATAAGCACAGGCTCTGGCCCTCTGTACTCCTCGATCACAAAGAACTGGTTCCAGAGCCAGCTCCTCCGGCGGCGTGAGCGAGGCTCTGCTGGCTGCAGGTACGGCCCCGACCGCCTGTCTTCAGACTCCGTGACCCATTTAGAGCGGCCCCGTGTCCTCTCAGGCAGAACGTCATCGACACCTGTCTCCAAACGGAGCCAGGGCTGGAGAGCGTACTCCTCGTCTGAACTCGGCACTAGACTATGAGCATTAATTACACCTTCAACCTCTCCATTAGTCAAATTGCTTCTTTTCTCGTGGTTCAGACTGAGTTCAGGGCTATGTTTAGGTATGAGGGGTTTGGCAGCAGATTCCGGATATCTAAGTATGTCTGTTTGCCTTTCCGTGTTGTCTCTTGAGTCAAAATCATTAGGTTTTCTGTCATTTAGTCTAAAAGCCACATTTGGCAGGGTTCTTACGTCATCCTTCGCATTCTGGTTTTCCAAATCTTTGAAACTCACAAAAAAGTTGTCCATGGACTCTGGATGAGGGAAAACTTGTTGTCTTTTGCTTGATATTACTTGCGAATCCTGCTTTTCCTCTGAAAGGCCAGCACCCATTGAAATGCCACTTCTTTCCCCTTTACAGAATAAAAGAAAAAGAAGCACAACATGTGCTGCCATCGCTAATTAACTGATCAGTTTGTTTCAAAGAATAACCGATGAATGGCTGATCAGATGCACGTTTTCATGACGGTCCATCTTGTGTTGTAGCGCCGCACGTCTCCTCCTGCTTCAGGTTTCTTCTCCCCAGAGTGAGTCTTCATCTCGCCTTCTTTTCTCGCATTTTCCACATGCAGTACACATGCTGCGCAGGATCACCTGAGAGAAGACATAATTAGAGTGATCTTGACTGTATTCATTAAAATGGGAGACAAGTGCTTCAAGATGCTGAAGTGAAAAGATGGTTGACATTCTCCTCCTTAACTTATAAAGAGGAGGTTTGATATTTTGGAACAGATCTGTAGATTTTTTTCGATTGTTTGTTGAACAGTTCTGTTTGCTAACCTGAGCGCTCTGCCAGCAGCTGTAAAAATAACTGTTTTACAGTCTGATAAAAAATGACTTCAACACACTCTTACAAACAAAGGTGCTAGTAAACTGTAAAGCGTTCTTCAGTTTGTTCCCATACCCTTTTTGATTTCTGGTAGAACCTTCTACCTAGAACCTAAAATACAAGGCTATACTGAGAACCATCTGTGAAAGGTTTTGCCTATAAACCCCCTTTAAGAGGTCCTAAAGGAGAACCTTTCTATAGTGCAGTGGTCCTACCCACAACCCTCTGTGGGGTTTCTATCCAAAATCTTTCCAACTTCTAAGGTTGTGAACAAGAACCCTTTTATATTCAAAAGATTTTATCTAGAACCCACCTAGGGGGTTCTAGCAAGAGTCCTTTTATATTCTAGGGGTTTTAACTTGAACCCTCGACGAGAGGTTCTAAAGGAGAACCCCTCTATAGTGCAATAGTTCTACCCAGAACCCTCTGTGGGGGTTCTATCCAAAATCTTCCCAACTAAGGGTGCTAACAAGAACCCACCTAGGGGATTCTACTGAGAGTCCTTTTATATTCCTTTTACATTATGACACCAAGAAGCCTCGACAATCCCTTAACAGGTTCTTTAAGTATTTCAACAATCCTTGAAGAACTATTTCTTCCAAAAAGGGTTCATAATGGAACCTTTAGTCTTACATAGAACAGTTGACAATCCATTTCTTCAATAACTTTCCTTCAGAAGTAGAGCCCTTCAAGAAGAACCCTTTTGGAGCCCTAATTTCTAGTGTGGGAGAATTCTTGTCATACCAGATGCTGGTATTCATATCATTCTCATTGCTATTGTCATTGTTGTTGTGTGAGAACCCTGTTATTGATCACTCGGTCATTCTCAGAGAATTAACTGTGGTCTTAAAAATTTTTCAATTAATTTACAGCCCGAGGGCTCGGTGGTGAGGTGGAGCTCAGGTACTTTACTGTTCCTTGTCACACACAATTTGCCTGGACATCAGGTGATTGATGTCATCCCTAAAGATGGTCTCCCCATGCCTCAATGCCCAGTAGTGAAAGAAGTTCCCCTTAAGAGATTAATTAGGCTCATAAATAATTCAATCAATGACTTGTCCTCATTTCACAAAAGTTTAATGATCTGCGTTTCGTTAGTATTTAAGTCAGATCCCGACCATTGATCTTTGAAATTTGATGTACTGAAAAGTGTCAGCAGCTTAACATGACTGAAAGTGTGCAAACGCAGTTTTTCCAGCCACGTTTTCCCTGCATCCATCACTCTGCCTCAATATTTTTATTTTTCACCTTTATGCATGCATGGAGGCATTCATTATCTCTCACTCACACACACATAGTTCAGCAGTGCATGAGTCAGATACAGTTGCTGTCTTCAAACATTCTTAAATAAAGTTTTCATGAATCTCTTTTGCCATGAATTAGTGAAAAATTTAAGCATTTAAATTCTAAAGAGGAGGAGATTTCTGTGCATGACCTGCTACGCCATAAAGATCATCACATAGCTCTGTTTACATGGACAATATTTTTTCAATCTGACTGAAATCATTCTGATAATAAATTTCAACTTAATTATTTCATGGATGCAAAATAGAATGATCTAATAAAACATGTGTTTACATGCCCCAAAGCATTAATGAGAATGAAACTTTTTTCACATATGCAAACTGGTTCCGCTTGTCTAATCTGCTGGAAAATATAATAGAACATTCTGTTTTGCAAACTGCCAGTAAACAAAAGTGTTTCTGCCTTGTTATTTTCAGGATGGACCCACATCATATCCTGGGAACAATAAAGGTGTTTCTTCTGTTTTTTGAATTAGCCTGCGCTGCAATCTCAGCCGCACATACTTCCTGCCACTTTCAAACAGGTGAGGAGTGCAGGAGGACCTGTGCAGCGCGTCAGGAATATTAAACTTGGCGCCCCTATCTCTGCCAAAGACCAGGAGCCAGTGGATGAAAGTCCAAAGCAGAGAATGGTGGCAGAAACATTTCACTCACACCCAAGTGGAGCAGACATACAGACATGTATAGACACAGAAATGTATTCAAAAAACAAAAATCATATTGCGATTACTTTGAGAGATATTGTGATTGCCATGTGATTCATAGTTAGTGGGTATGATCATTTTCACTGAAAAAAAAAAAAAAAAGAAAATCAGGATGATGCAACACATCCTCATACATAAACAAAATAATACGTTGATTGTCAGTTACTCCCAAAACAACATACATTACTAGTGGAGAGTAGAGCAGCAGAGCAGTGCCAGGCTCGCTGGCTAACTAGCTAACTATGCTACGTGTGCACACATGGTTTACATTGTAAAACGGTCGCAGTTTGGTTATGTTTAGTCACAACAAGTATTTGTTTAGGGTTAGGCAATACAACTACATGTTTAGGATTAGGACAAGATTGTGGTTTGGGTTAAAAGACAGAAGTCACATCACTTGCACAACAACATAACTCATGTGACATTAAACTTACTTATTCTGAAAATTTTTCGCAGTTTGGTTAGGTTTCGGCACAAAAACTACCCGGTTAAATTTAGGAAAAGATCGGGGTTTGGGTTGAAATAACTGTTACATATGTCACATGCAGGCTGCACAATATGTTAAAAAAAGTCATGCTGCAAATATTTTGACTGAAATTATGACTGTGATATGCAGAACAGTTAGTGATAATGATCATTTTGCACTTTTCATTTTTAGAGATTTTTTTTTATATATATTTGTTTGTGTTTTGTCACACATTCTTCCTTTAACAAAAAAAATGCTGCTTCTGTGATTTGGATATTGCACTTGGCCATATTGTGATTTTGATAATATTTTAATTAATTGAGCAGCCCTGATTTAGAGAAAAACAATTGGAATATCCCTCTGGACCTGACCAAAAATCCCCTCAGATCAGGCTGGATCAGGCCAGTCTGTTCTGATTGAAATATTCACATGATGTGTTTTTATTCTGATTGGGCCACTATTTTGATTTCTTAGCGTCCATGTAAATGCAGCTAATATGTGGCCATAGAACATAAATGACAGCATGTATGCATGGCCTCATCTGTGGTCTAACTAACTAAAGTGAAACATGTGCTTTGATTAATTTAGATGCAAATAAGCACAGAGTGGGTCCTACTGTACAGTAATGTGTGGGCCTTTGATGGCACTGTATAATATGAACCATAACATTCTCTGATATACCCAAATTGATATGCTTCATTTAAAAGGAAGGACACATGAAAATGAAACCAATGTTCTTTTTCACTCCAGATACTGACCTACTTTCATAAAAGTAGGCTTTAGAACAGACTCAATTTGAGCATTTGATCACAGTTAATAGTAATAGTAATTACTAATCTCTTCATGGCATTCCTTCTTGAAAGGAAATTCACCCTTGAATTTATTCTTTTCATTCTGCACCCCAATTACACCAATTCCAACATACTGTGTGTAATGCTTCATGTTGAGCATTTGCATCTGTTTGCCATCATCTTAAATCTAGCAGAATACAAGAAGTGGTGCATCCAAAACACTTTTGTCTTCCTCAGCTATTGTGTATTAGCACAGATCTGAGCTCACGGCTTACATTTCTCCCTGCTAGCTTTGCTCCAAAACCACGTTGCCAGCAGTACATGTCATTCACTGTTGTTTGAAGTCTTTAGAGTATGAGTGTGTATGAGATATGTGTGAAATGTAAGGCAGGGATAGAGGATGAAAGCGTGAGGACGATTTGCTGTTGCCGGCTCAGAATGGAATGATGAGTGGTGACATAGCTCTAAATTGCAAATCGCTGTTTCAGTCTCACTTCACTCTGCATCGAGTCGCTTCACTGCAACCCGGCTATTTCATTTTTATTAAAAATAGCCTGTGCATGTCAGGCCTTTTACATAGGGAAAAATGGGAGATGGAGGTAGAGAGGGGAGGGGGGGTGTAATGGTGGTGGTAGGAGCACACGGGGGGGAGGGAGGAGGGCAGCCCGGCTGCTTGAAACAACCCAAGACGTGGACAGATTCAGTTCCATTTGAACATCTCTGGCTTTCTCTCCATCTGCCATTCGTCTTACTGCTTATATAGACCTCTCATCCATTCTCACTGCCGCTCTCCCGCTCTCTGCACACATGGAAATCTCTTAAGTCTTTCCAAATCAGACTGGTGAGGAGCAGCCCACTGTACTCAGCACATCAGTCATTCATTGTAGTCAAAGTCTGGCACTCAGACAGCTTAACCTTAAGTGATAGAACGGCATAAGAACTGTGCTGAGCAAGTGTTTAGACATGTCCTTATCCGTCATATGAGAACGCCTCAGTGGGTACAAGGTGCTCTGTCTATATTTGTGCGTGAGATGATCATTTCGTCTATGACATCACATCAGTCTATGTTGTAAACTAGGGTTGTTCCCAGTATATGAAATACAATGTGTCTATCAGGGGGGTCCCCCCTACCTAGAGCCCCAGTGTTATACTGAAGTCTTACACAGACTCAATAACCACAACAGTATTTTCCAGCATTCTTATTTGTGAACAAATATTTTGCATTTTGAGTAATGAAAATTGGACATGACAATTTAAGCTACAATAAATTCTTGAAAGATTTTTCCAGAGATCTCCTAAAATTGTGCTGTTTGAGGCTACGGCTGGTCAACCAAATTGACATATGTCGATGTCCACAGTGAAACACTGCAATGGATCATAATATCATTGCTTGGTTAAAAAGGGTCTTTGTCTCAGCACCACACGACATGCAGGCATGTTGCAATGATCAGCAGCTACAGCTTATTTTTTATTTTCTTATTTGCCTCTCCCACATGTCAAAAAAGGTAACAGCTCTAGGGCAACTCTGAGGGGGCACACTATCTCAAATACTGAAGGCAAATCACAATGGAATAATGGTAGGGGGCTCAGCAGTCAATGACTGTCATCCATCAACCCAACCTTAGCTGAGGCTTTTGGGTGGTACAAAATGTAAGTTCTGCTGCTAGGGGTCTCTCTCACACAATAACAAAACATGTAGTTTGACAGTGTTGTGATGTGGTGGGATCATGGGAGTTATTTCACTTTTAAACAGCATCCATAGCTGATGAAAATCCAGATACAATAGCAGCATCAGAGGATCCCTCTGATGCTGCCTCAAATGCTGCTATCATTATCTGTGAGTATGCCAGTCTTTGTACTGATCCAGTACCACACCTTGAAATGTAGACCTTTAATCTGGCCTGAAAAGTTGAGCCCGTACAGGCCCAGGCACGGCAAAATTCTGTCTGAACCTGATCCGAACCCATCCTTCATTAGCCAATGTCAGCCTGAACCCGATTACAGCTACACAGTTTTCTTAATAAGCTTCCCTCTATGAACCGAACAGTTGGAACTGGCAGTGACAGGGACAATACATGGGTGCAATTTGAACAGGCAACAACAAAATGAAAAAAAAAAAAAAATTACTACTAGTACTACAACAGATGATAATAATGGTTGTTGACCACCGGGTTCAGGCACAGATCTCAAACTCTGCTGCTTCCCTGCAGCTTCCAATACATGATTTTTCACGTCACATTTTATGGCATTCATTATGTATTTCTCAAAGTTTTACAAAACATTTAACCTGAAGCAGGCATACAAAAATGATAGGAATCATATCACACACATACAGAGTTACTAGTATACAGTAGGGCTAGGCAATCTATCAATAATTTATTGATTTTGGATATCGTTAAATCGTGATACGGCATAGTGGTATGTTCTCATTACTGACGACAAAGCATCAGGCTACAAGTCGTGAAACATGGCGCCAGAAACTTTTGTCCAACAGTTGTCGCTGTGTGTGGCACTACAAATCAAACTTGAGCTGGCCTTTTTTCAGCACTCCAGTGACACGTCAACCAGTTATATGTCTTTGTTGTGGCACTTCAGTGTCCTGTCAGCCCACGATTCCTGCACCGTGTAAACAATGGAAGAAAGGTTTATTCTTGCCATTAGCAAATTTCCAGTTTCATTAAACCCTTCCCTTTATGTGAACATATGGTTAAGTGTTGTTTTTTTTCCTGGTTTTAAAGGCTGCATTATAGTAAAGTGAATCAGACCACTCTAGCTGTGCTATTATTTGCCTTTACCCATTTAGTTATTCTAATCACATTCCTGATGATTATTTATCAAAAATCTAATTGTGTAAATATATTGTGAAAATATCCCTACAATACTGTCGCAATATCAATATCGAAGTATTTAATCAAAAACACAGTGATATCTGATGTTGTCCATATGACCCAGCCCTATGTTTAGGACTGCAGCTAACGATTAGCGATTAATCTGTCATTTATTTACTGAATTAATAGTGATAGTTTTAAATTAATAGGTGTTTAAAATGTCAGAAAATGGTCAAATGTCAATCATTGTTTCCAAAGGCCCAAAGATATTCAGTTTACTGTCACAGAGTAAAGAAACAAAAAAATATTCACATTTAAGAGGCTGAAATCAGAAATTTTGACTTTTCTTAAAAAAACTGCTGACTGATTTAATTGTTGACGTTTCATCTAATGATCAGTTAATAATCTCTTAATCAAATGATCGTTGCAGTTGTACATGTGTCATGTCAGAGAAAATGTATTGAGATATAAATTGTATATCGTGCATTATCATATAATATAAAAATACTGAGATATTCTTTTCGAAACTATATCTCCCAGCCCCAGTACAGCTGCTAAAAGAAAATAATAATATCTATATTAATGCAGTGATATCAGAGAGGTACTCGGTATCAACTGATGTACAGGGTTTTGGAATCAGTGCATCAGAAAGTAAAAAAATCATATAGGAACATTTCTATTGTAAACACAGAAAGACATATTTCCCAGAGCACATGATGGCTTTTTGCAGCTTCCCTTTGGTCTCTCTTATACACACAAACACACGCACACACACGCACACACACAGACACACACGCGCACGCACGCACGCACACTCACATCTGGACTGCTTATTAGCATATATCCAGTAGAGATACACCAAACAGCCCGGAGCGTGACCTTGTCTTGTTAGAGGAAGCCAGAAAAATGACCTACTTGATGCATGTTAATGTGATTTACACACTTGGTCTAACTATTATAATGAATGCAACGTCCCCCAAATATTGCCGTCGGCTACTAACCAAGAAAGTCCAGAGACCCCCATCATCATCACTTAAAACGAGGCAGCGTCCCCGCATGAAGGTGCACGCGGCAGGTGAGTATGGCGCGCACGGAACGAGCACGCGCGCACACACAAACGGTACCTGGGCAAAAAAAAAAAAAAATTGAAGGGAAGCATTATTATCCGAACCATCTGTCAAAGGCTGGCGCTCAGTTCAGTCACTCAAAACGTGGTTCGCTTTTCCAAATAACCGCGTGTTATTTCACCCAAACAGCTCGCACATGGAGGCTAACATCTGGTCGTGTTATCAGAAGGCGAAAGGTTTTTTTTTTTTTATTCTGAAACAGTTGGAAACCGCCGCACCGTGGATAAGCCTGCGAAATGAAAAACTGCACGATAAAGTGGAAAGAGCCGAGCAGAGGAAACTTGTCACGTCTGTGCAGGCATAAGAGGCTTCACTTCAATAAACTAGTGAGTCGTGAAGATAAAGAAAAAGTCCTTTAGCAGAGTAGAATAGAGCTTACCGTGTGTTTGCGGCTCTGCTTGGCTGGTTCGCTGGTTTAACGGAGCTGAAATGATCCAACGTGGGAAAGAAAAAGGATGCCGAGGTTCATCTGAGCTCAACGTGAGGTCTGTCCACTTAGCCCAGTCTCTCTCTCCCCCTCTCTCTCTTTCTCTCTTTTCCTCTCTCTCTACCATTCCTCCCTCCCCACTGTCGCTCTCTCTCTCTCTCTCTCTCTCTCTCTCTCTCTGTCTCTCTCTCTCTCCATTAGTTTTAACTATCACAAAAAGACCATGGTCACCCTAAAAGCCTACTATTTTTGAGCACCACACAGGCAAAACGTATCCATATTATTATTATTAACGATAATTGTATTCAAAATCAAAGCTTTGGTTATTAGGGGAGACAGGGGACAGTTGCAACCCATTTTGCTTTCCTCTGTTACTGCAGTCCTCAGGGCTTCCTCCAAATTTGATATTTTTTTTAAAGTTTTTTTTTCAAGAAATAATGAATTATTATGAAGTATGAAAATGTACATTAAGGTGAATCCAACATATTTAACAAAGATAAATCAACCTTTTCATTAAAACAAACAAACAAACAAACAAAAAAAAAAAACAACAACCCCCCCCCCCAAACATATGATATACACCCTAGTGGTATGCGAACTGTCTCTAGTGGTATGTGAAGGAATGTATTTTGTTTGTTTGTTTGTTTGTTTGTTTGTTTTTTAGGAAAGTAGTCACTTTAAACAGATAATACTATCAAAATAAAACCAATTATAAAATGAAAACGCATAAAACGGATGGTGCAAAACCACCGTAATCATGACTCCAAACATGAACAATTATGAGGAGAAGTGCTGACCAGGAGGAAAATATTTCGAGCTGCCATGTTGAAAATAAAGTGGAGCACATGCACAAGTGGTTATTTAAGAAGCACCAGTAAACAGCAGCAGCTGCTAGCACTAAGTGGCGCAAGCCGTAAGGTGGTACTTGGAGAGCTCAATATTTTCTGAAGTGGTACGTGGTGTAAAAAGTTTGAGAAACACTGATTTACACAACATTGGCAAAAGGCTACCCATGAATCCTTGTGTTATCCTATGAGCTAGCGAACCTACTAAACCACTGTGCGGCACCGTAACAGCAAACTAATTAGTTATATTCCTGAAAAAGTTAGCTGTATTATTATCACTTTAGTGTACAGACACTCTTGTAAGCGAGCAAGAGACTGTGGCAAACCCTCCACCTCAAACCACTTGCAAAAGTACAGATGGTGAAGCTAACACAAGATTAGCCATGCTACAACTGCTGCTGACTTAGCAGTTATTAAGAGCAAATGAGAGAAGACCCTAAAGTATTCAGTGCAATGGCAGGGGACCCTGCTCCATCTCTCTGTCAGGTACAGGGGTCCACAGCCTGACAAACATTACCAACCAGGCTGAACCAACCAAATACATTACATATAGTATATTATTTATTTTTATATTAAACTTACATTTATCTGCTAATCATTGACACTATTTAAAGATGATTGCATATAAGATATTATTAAAAATATTTCTTTGAAAGGAAGAAATCAGATGTTGCAACCAACTTCCACACTAGGGGGAGTTGCAACACAGCTCAAGGGACAGTTACAACGTTTTGAAAATAGCAAAATGACATAATGTGAATGACAAAATGTGTATTGCTTTTGTATGTTGAAAAAAGCAATACACATTTGTATTTGGGAGAACTATCCAAAAATTCAGCTTGACAAAAATGGGCAGAGGGTCTAACTGAGAATGTTGCAACAGTCCCCCTGTTGCGGCCATCCCCAGTCTTCCCTACCAAACGGCACAACATGTATCTATACTGATATTAATGGTAACTGCCATTTCAGTTTTGAACCAAATGTCTCCATAATCGTCACTTTGGTTTCTAATCATCACATTAATTATTATGGTGTTTTTTTTTTTCTTTTTTTCAACAACACATGAATCGTTTAAGCCCCTTTAAAATTTTCTCGTTTGCCTGTATCATTTCCTTGAAGCAGAGTTTAGTAATCTGCTTAAATGCAGCCAGTCTGCATAATCATCTTCAATAAGTTAGCATTTTCTCTAGTTATTCCACCCAGAAGCTGGACCAGAAAATTGCTACTCAATGATGCATTAAAAGATGAAATTTCACCATTAGTGTTCTCCCACTCGCTAAAAACATGCCTACCATCTATGGCTATAATTACCCCCCTTCCTCCCTCTTTTCTCCAGTGAGATGAATGGATTGTTCGGGATGTTTTTTCTTGGAAATTGACGATCAATTTAATATACAGCACATTTATGTAATTCAGTCTCTCCTTAAGACTTTAAAGGAACAGTTCACACCAAAATCAAAAACATTTTCCCCCTGGCCTGTGGTGCTGTTTATCCATCTCTCCAATATACTGGGACTAAATGGCACAACTCCTGTGGTGCTCAAAGCACCAAAAAAATACATTTGAAAAATTCAACACCATGTCTCTTTTCAAATATGTGAAAACTGTAGTTCCCAAAGATTCTACTGCAGAAAGAAAGCAGTTCCTACATGAAATTGCTGACAACAAAGCAACCGGGGCATGATTTTTGAAAGGAGACACTGGTTTAGAATTTTTCAAGTGTATTTTTTTGGTGCTTGGTGCTCTCTACAGCTGATATCTCAGAAACTAGGCAACTCACACCAAAACAGTCTAGATGGATAAATAGCACTACAGGCCAGAGGAAAAAATATGTTTTTTTGATTTTGAACTGTCCCTTTAATTTTAATGAAAAATTTCAAGGGAGAAAAACGACTTAAAGAAAGACTATATAAATTAAGACATACTTACTCTTCTAAATTTCAGGGCTGAATGCTCAAAAGTCCTGTGGATGTCCAAGATTTAAATAATAAAGGGACAATTCACCTCAACATCAAAAATAGGTATGGTCTGTTAGTGGGTTTTGAAGATATCAGGATATATATAGAGACATCTGCCCTCTCTTGAATATAATAGAACTAGATGGCACTGAGCACAAAAAAAAGCCCAGCATTGTCTCTTTCAAGAAATCATGTCTCTCTCACACAAGATGATCCACAGACCTTGTTGTGAGGAATTTCATGTTAACCATTTTCTTTCCACTGTATTATTGATTTTGTCCCTTCAAGTGCAATGAACCTGTATGTATGTATGTGATAACCCTAAAATATTAGGCAATGTGATATTTTTACATTTTTACATTTTTTTATTCCATATCTCCTGGAATAGAATATGTTCGTGTCTTGCCCAGATGTTTTGGATATTTTTATTTTGTGGAAAAAAAAAAAAGAATTTGATCTTTTGATGAAAACAGTACTTTCAGCACAGTGGCAGAATCACATGCTTTGAGCATCTCAATACTGTAAAAAGTGATCATTTCATCTACAGAGCGCAGTCTTGCTTTGCACATCGATGTTTCTTGATCATTCTCGAGTTCTGCCTCTTGACTAAGAAACAAGAGAGCCTTTAAACAAGTGGTGGCAAGACAAATGTTCACTGATATGACTAGAAAGCAAACTTGCAACCCTCAGGTCACTCCACAGATCCCTTGTATCCAGCTGGGTTGGATACAATATGGAGGTTTATTAATGCCAAAAGTACTGCGCAAGCACAAAACAAAGCCAAGCTGTAATCAATCTGCTACTGAGGATGTGAGAGCTCTCAGGGACAAATTTACAAGTGCAAAACATGTTCTGAATTCTGACTGTGAGAGGGAGCTGTCAAACAATTTCTGGCTGTTGGGGTCATATGTTTTCCAAGTTCTTTTAGAGGAATGAAAAAAACCCACCAGATGTACTGATGTAAGTAATAAGGCAGGGTCTGTGACATTTCACTTCTTGGTCAAATCCAGTGGAGTTTGCTCTGCTCTCAGCTGGAGTTTGCATGCGAGAAGTAGAAACTGCCAGAACTGAACAGAAAGCTTTGAAGAGGGCAAGCAAAGGAAGCCCAAACGCCCACTGAGTCGCAGCTCGTCTTCCAGGCTCAAAACTTTGATTACAATCACAATTCTGTCCCGTGCTACTCTCAGAACTTATTCTGTGCTTGCAAGCCTTATCCCTGCAAGCTTTCAAATCTGGACTACCAAATTGGTTTCCACTCCTTTTCACTTGCTCAATAATTCTGCCATTAATGAATTTCCAAAGATGGGAATTATGGATGAGGTTGGGGAGGAAGGGAGGCTTTCCCCTCTTACTCTCAGAGCTGTAGTCAGTCGTACAGTAGTACGAGTGCAGGTTTGTGAAGACAGTCTACTCTCTGATGTTGCACTGGTGACATGCTGAGCATCATCACGCATCTCTGCCTGTAATTTATCTAATACAGTGGATAATACATAGATATACAGTATAGAAACATAGGCACATGTTAGCCATGTCACTGTGTAAAAATAAGCTCATCATATTAGCATGTAGAACCACAACCCTACAGGGAAAATTCACCACTTTTCATGTGAATGTCCAGTAAGTGTTGATGGTAAATGTGATCAGTCGATTCAATAAATTCTTCAGTGTGTGCATTATTGGCCATGAAAGCTGAGTTCTCCTGCCTGTGGAGCTGTGACTACAGTGCCTACATGTACCAAGCTTTTGACGCCCACACCCGCATTGTACCGCCACCGTAGCCTATAGATATCACTTTGTCGGCCAAAACAGTGCTAGGTGACAAAAATACTCATCTAGTACACCCCCTGGCTACCCAGAGGCGCAGACTAGAAATCAAGGCTCAGTCTGTAGTTCAGTGATGCTCAGCTTGTTTTGCCTGTGGAACACTTTTTGCAAAGTGACAGGAGACCAGGAGCAAGTTAATGAACAGATGTTAATAATAATGGTATTTACCAGGTAAAATGAATAAACATTAAAGGAATATCTCTTCTTTCATCTTTCTTTGAAGTTCTTTATTTTCAAATTAAATGACTTATCAACTGATCTTTTTAAATAAATCAGAGTTTTTCAAAGTAGGAGGTGGGCCATTTTCTTTTATCTGAGAGGAGGCCTTCAGTCTCACTCTTTGAAAACTCCAGAACTAAATTAACATGGTTCAAGAATTGACAGATGAATCTGATATTTTGATATTTGATATCTGCATTTAATAACTGCAAATGGATTTTAGGTGTAAATGCTCTGGTAACATTAAACGTAGCTGGAACCTTTTCCCTCATACAGTCACTGAAATGTTGGAATGATTCATAAAAATAAATTGATACTACCACGGACAGAATAAATTGCATATTTAAGCTCTTTTAGTGTGAAATACACACTTATGGTTTCAGAATTAGCCTTATTTCTGCATAACTTTTGCTCCTCTTCAGCTAATAGTTGTCTTCCCCTGCAGCTCAACGACTGATCCTACTGAACTTTGCACAACCTTAAAAGGATAGTTCACCCCAAAATCAAAATTATCTCATGCTGATCGAAGGCTGGCTTTTGTTTTTTCAGTCCACAAAACAATGCTTTCACAGTTTCACAGGAAAACAGTGTTGCAGACTCTCTGAAACGGTTGAAGTAAATGATGACCAGTTTTCAAATGCAAAAAAAAAAAAACATTTTGGTGTAATCCAAGTCTTCTAAAGTTGACTTGAAAGACATTATTTACACGTTTTTAGCCTGAATCTTCACTGTAGCTCTTTAGCTTCAGCTACCATCTGAACTGGATGTGAGTGGCGTGATGGTGTGGACACGCAAGTGAACAACATGTTGGGGCTCTTGGAGACAGTATGGAGGCTTTTTTTTTTTTTTGGTTGTTTTTTATATGTGAAAACTGGTCACCATTTACTTAAACTGTTGGGAGATTCTGCTACACTGTTTTTCTGTGAAATTTCCTGTAAAACTAACCCTAACCCTTCAATTGGCATTTGGAGGAGTAAATAATGACTGAATATCATTTTTGGGGAAGCTATCCCTTTAAAGACCATCACACAAAGATCAGTCGTCTCTATTACAAACAGCCTCATTTATCCCATCATATAAAACTGGCATATCTGTCACTCCTTCCTGTGAAAAGCAGCGTGATCTAATTTATGTTACTTGAAAATGGTCAGAGGGCCACACAGCACCCTATCAGGGGCCAGATTTGGCCCACAGGCTGCAAGTTGATTATCACTTCTTCCTTAACACCAGCCATGTCAGTCACTGTGGCATCGCTGTGAGATCACTGATGCAGCAAGAACAACAGATTTTGCAGCAGGAGAACTCTGCTTTCTTGGTCAGTATAGCAAACACTGAGGGATTTATTGCTTTAACTGATGACATATGCTACAAAGTTTCCTTCCATATGGTGAACTGCCTCACTGTTGAAAACTTTCACCATCACTTTGACTAAACTGAAGTTTGAAAGGCAGTGAGAAGGATGAACAGCTCTATACCGTCTGCCCTAATACCCTTTTCAGCCATTGTCACTTGAATAATTACTATTATGCTTAATTTACTACCAGACTGCTCAAACAGAATGAACAGGCAAGTTCAGCAAAATTTCATTTATTCATTAATTTATTGAAGTGTCAAAGAAACTTCAGACGAATTCTGACAGCAGACACAAATCAGTTTTCACCTCCTTACTGTTTATTGCTACGGCTAAATTAGCTCTCTTATAGATGGCAGTACATAATGACCTTCAGACTGCAGACATTTAGATTTTTGGACTGCTCAATCTGGTCCCTTTTGTTCTGCTTCCCTCTGTGTTTATGCGATTCAAATACATGCAGTGGTAGGTTGTAATTATCCCTCATACTTGAAATGATTCATAATGTCTTAACGTCTAAATCAAAATGCCAGCCAGCAGTGTGCTGTTAGAATACATTTTATCATCAGCGCAAACAAAACATCAGCTGTTTATTAGAGGGAACGATATGCATGCCCAAATCATTTGAGAGATAGCCTGGAGGATGCAACTGCCTGTCCTGTTCATTAATTTAGTATCTGCTGCAAAGATGCCATCACATCTCTCCAAAATATTCCCCGATGTTTGCCTTTCTTTTCTCGTGCCATTTTGTGTTTGTTTCATGTCTTTACTCAGACAGAGTCACGTCCTGTCTCTCCTTTTTCTCTTGTCTTTCTTTTTCTCTGTAATATTCCTCTTTCAAATCCTCTCTGCTCCTGCGAGTCCATCCTTTAGCGGAGATGTGATAGATGTCTACATTGTTCCCTGAGTATGCATCCCTGTATGTGGCTCTGTACACAGCCTCTCTGGCTATTGATGTGGCCTCATCCACCGTCAGTCCCCAGTGAACCCCCTGGTCCAAAATTGAGTAGGCGTAGGGTGATCCTGACCCCACAGAAAAGAGCGTTCCCTGCAGGCGGGTGCCATCACTGCACACGTAGTGCAGGCTGGGTCCAGATGAACTCAGTTTCTTTCTGGCAAAGCTCTGTTTATCACCAATTGTTAAAGAAGAACTTTGAATCATTGCCTTTGCCAGAGAGGCCTTTTCAAGACTGGTATCCACAGACGTTCCAAGATCAGACATTAGACTCTTTGTTGTTTCTCTACGACCACTGAGATCTATCTTTGCACTTCCATCTGCCTCTCCCCCATCCCACCCACATAATGTGGCAGCCACACACAACTCAGTTCCCTTAAACGGGTGAAGCATGTGGGAAAGCAATTTGGCAGCTCCGCTTGTTGATAACCGTCGACCGTGACGGAGTTGGTAGAGCCGCAGTTCTCGTGCCAGAATCCGTTTCCAAAGGGCACAATCAGCTGAAGTACCTGAAGTAGTACCCACCAAGTGACTGTGAATGGGCAGGATCTTCTGTGAGGCTGGGCACGCCACGAGCCCAGAGCAACTGGACCGAGTGTCTGCTGCGGCCAGCACGCCACCCTGAAACATGAAAGCCAGGGTGGTGGTGCCATGAGACATGGGAAAAGGCAGCGGGACAGGCTGAGAGGAAGCCAGAGGAAGACTTGTGGGCAAGGAGAGGGATGGTAAGACGGAGTCTTGAGATGAGATGGCGCTGGAGCTCTGGGCGGTGCTGATTTGCCCAAACTGTATTGGACTTTCAGCCAAGTATTCTGCCACTGGTATATAAAAATTAAACAGACTTGTGCTGCTGCTAAAGGGCAAACCAATCACATAGCCAGTACCAGTCTTTTTTCCAAAAGGCGCTGAAGAACATTCAGAGGTTATACTGTCCAGAGAGAAGTCCTGGAAATTGCACAGGTCCTGTAAAGCCATTGAATACGATGCTCTTTCCCCCCTCTTGAATCAAGTCCAGTTAAAAAAGACAAAGGTTTGTACTGTCTGACATTTAGAGTTGTAAATTGTACATGTTAGGAGCAGTCACCCTTTATATAGACAAGAAGACCGCGTCCATCTACGCGTCGTCTCATAAAAAAAACCCAGATGAGCAACAGTTACCGATGCCTCATTCCCCTGACTTTGAAGCATGAACAGTCAGTAGCCCATGGGTAATTAGTTTTGGCTGTGATATCAGGTTGTTTTTCAGATCAGATTTCTTCAAAGTCTTGTGTGGGCGAAGGCCATGGAGGACGCTGGGTGATAGCAAGGCCCTGGCTTGAGCACATCAAATTAAGTTAGAGTCTGAGCTTTGATGCATCACTCCCATGAAAAGTTCCCTAATAGAATCAGGGATAAACTGAGTCAAACAACATTTTTGCTACACAACAGAGTCATTGTGGCCAAGCCTTTCAGGTACTGTACAGTGGCTCTTTAAAGGCAACTCATGCAAATTGCTGAACTAGCAATACAAGAAAATCAGGAAATCCTGCATCGTACAGGGTGTATGCTCACATAAGTGCCACCTGTTCCAGGTGTCAGCATTATTTTACTTGTCACTAACTCCAATGGCTTGATAATGAACTCAATGATCACATGTTTGTTTTTACATTTTAATTCATCTTAAGCCAAAAAACCCTCAAAATGCTACACTCCATTTTTGGATTTGTCTTCACTGCTTCTATTTTAATGGTAAGAAACTCCATTGAACTTTGCTCTACTACAATATTTTACTGTAACCCTGATATCAGTTTTTGACTGTGAAACTTGGCCATTCATTTTTATTTATTGGCTTATATTTTAAATTGATACCTATATAATAACAATGTATGAAGTTTTGTAAAAGAAGTTGCTCAATGTTATTAATCTACAGATAATTATTTGTATCTGCAGTTCATCGTTACAGAGCTTTATAATGATTTTCATCTTATTGTTTAGCTGTCTGGCCCACAACTTAACCGTTGTACCTGATAGCAAAAAAAACACTACCTGCTCAGATAATGGCAGACAGACATAGTTAGCAAGTAACATAGTGGAGCATTTAGCAACTAAAGAATCTGACCTAGATTTGCCAAGTAGCCAAAAACAGGACTCTAAATGAATGCTAATTTTTCTTCTTAACTGCTAAAATAAAACTGTTTGCTAACAAGTTCACCATATCATCTTAAAAGGTGTAGATTAGCCTAAGAAAAGGTCCCATGCACTGTGCACTGTAACAGAGGTGGGGTGGTTAACTAGACGGACGTTAGCTAAACCAACCTGACTTGTACAACCAAAATATATTGCGCCCTATTAAGATGATTGGTTACAGAGTGACCCACTGGTAGTGATGCAGGCACTGTTGTAAACCGGGCTGCGTCATAAGAATTAAAATTGTGATTACTAGTGGATGGGTTGCAGATGGGTAAAATAAGATGGAGCATCTCCCTGTGTTCTGAAAGCAGCCTTTCTATTGATTTATGTGAATCATGGAAGAAAACATTCATACATCAGTAAACCACAATCATCAGGAAAGCTTGTGCTGCTTGACCAAAAGAAGATTTAATGATTAGAAAGGCTGCTTTCAGTTTTGTTTCCATGTGTGTTGTAATGTCACAGCAAATGTCACTAATATTTAAGCATCAAAACTAAAATCAGTAGTTATAAACAGACAGGACAGAAGAAACTCAAGAGGAAACAGAGGAAATTATTTTTAGACAGCTCAGTGGGAAGTCAGGATTTATTATGCTGTTACACCAAACTATATCACTGTTTGAACTTTGATTGTGTGTGAGACCTTTTGGATGTGTGGAAGAATACAGAACATTAATTAACCTTAGATCCTAATGGATTTAAATCATCAATTAAATTACAGCTGCTGTGAGTTAATTGGCACACAGATTCATCCTATTTCTCCCACCTGCAATCACCTGCTACTAATCAGAATATTATTTTTTTATGACCCGTGAATTAACGGCAGCACCCCAGAATCAGTGTGTAGCGTTGGGAACCTGTCGATGTACAATCATCTTGCTATCTGAATAATAAGTACTTTAAGTAATTTTTTTTTGTTGGTCAATGTTCCAATCTCTTTCTGTTGCCTCAAGATAACAATGAACCTGAACAAACCTCATATTAAGACCAACACTCATGGGTGCAAAGATGCACAATGTGGATGCTGGCTGTGAAAATGACGACTGTGTTGATTAGAAAAAATAGCAAAAACAGATGCGCTGCGCCACACTATGCACTGCTTTGTGCTGAAGGGAAGCTGAAGCCCACTGTTTGAAAACCCTTCCAATAAAGCATAAATCTTGCCTTTGTGTTGTTTGTCAAAGTTTGTTTTTGAGTGTGGAATGGGCTCATAGTTTCCCAGTTTCCCCTTGTGACCACAGCTCCTAACAGCTCATTGATGCAGTGTTACAAAGCATATAATTTTTTGTTCCAATTTTTTTTCAGTGGGTCAAAGTAAGGGCAGCTGCAGTATTTATTTATTTCTCAGGGACAGTGCATATTAATAAACATTATTGTAAATATGCCAGAATTAGCTAAAGTGCTATTTTCATCCATAGTCCCTAGCCAAATGTAAAGCTGGCAACCTAAAATCAATATAAAGATTAAGAATTAAGAAACAAGTTATAACAAGTGTAAAGGCATAATTATTATGGTGAATGCAGAAAACAAACAAACAAACAAACAAACAAACAAAAAAAAAAAATATATATATATAAGCAAAAAACTATATACTAAAACTAAAAAGAAAATACTATGCAATTTGGAACATAGCATTACTTTTCTGTGGGACCTTTTCAAAGGGTCTAGGTGATGATATGTCAAGTTCATTCAGGGTTAAGAAAGTGGATGTCCATAACATCTGCCAACATAACTACGTTTCCCACCTAATTTATTCAAGTACAAAAGACTGCAAACTTGATTTATATTAACTCAATTTCATTTACTTATCTTTGCCCTCACCCAGGCACACTGTGGTACCATTTCAACCTCCTTAAACCAAACTGGAGAGAGCCTGTCTGACAATTTCATAGGGTTTGACTCGGCCCCTGACAAAGTGGTGGATGGCTCAGTGGTCCGTGTACGGTATCAATGCTCCAGGCTATGTCAGCTCACAGTGGAGGTGGTGGTGTCAACATTAAGGAAGACAGATTTAGTCGTCTTCAGGAGGAAATGGATCTGCACCACAGTCCGAGTCTCCAGGATTCACCAGGTGCTGCTCAGATGGCCTCCGTCCATTTTATATCAGCACGACTTTTTCAACAGACACGTTTTGGATGCCCAGAATGTGACAGTTCGTGCTTGGTTAGACCATCTTAATGATAGCAGGAAACCTGGGACATACCATGGCTCCATGTGGCGGATTCACAAAGTTCTGCAGATAAAGTCACTCTCAGAGCGTCCAACTAAACCTCCCACTGAGTGCCCTTCATGGTCTGGTCAGCTGATGTGGCAGATGACCAGAAACACAGTTCATCAGTGTCCACATGAGTCAGGTCAGACAGTTAATCTCATTTTTTCATCTCTTTAATCTTTACTACCGATTTTTTAATGGCTTGTGTATGTCATCGTTTGCTGTATTTCTTGTTTATAGATATAATTGATTTGCTGAAGTTCCCACTGGCAACTACTGGTGAGCACTTTGGAGTGGTCCGCAGGTTCCAGCCTTTTATCGACAGAGCCCTGGAGAGAGCTCGTCTTCATGCTGTGACACAGCCCAGGTTGGACTTAAACTTCACACATGCAGTTCTCATTTAGTTCATTTTAGCTACAGTCTATTCTGTATGATGGTCAGCATGAGAAAATCTCCAGCAGGGTCTCCAAATGCTGTATCACATAGTTAAGAATAGCAGAATTTGTAGATGTTAGATACTCTAAAAGTGCAATAACAACAAAAAATGACAAACCACCACATATTGCCTCTAATGTACAGTATATAATAGGCTAACAGCAGAGATGGGTAGTTCTTCAATTAAATGTATTTAAAATAAGTATTTAATTTCTTTTGAGTGTTTTGTAATTCGTATTTTGCTGGGCAGAAAACGTGTATCACATTTTTATTCCCCAGTTTAAACTACAGAAAAAAAACATGCCCAACTGTATTTCATGTGTTTGAGAACTTAATTTGGGGTTTGGTGGAAATTTCAGCGAAGGTGAGCTTATTGACTGACACTAAAATACAACAGAAGAAAAGATCAATTAGGAAACACATGTGATCTAGAACCGACAAATATACTTACAAGCTGGAAACCACCAACATGCCACAAAATGCCACCACAAAATAGGTTGATATAAATATCTGATGCCTACAACATACTTTGTTGTTTTTTGAGATCTCTGTGGGTAAAAGCTGAAGTGTTTCCACCACCATAACCACAAAATATAACGTCGAAAATAAAATTATCCAAATAAAAATCTCCTCCTGCTTCTTTTTAAAAGCCTAATGTATGACTCACTGTAACTTTCCCTGGGAAAATGTTAACATAGGCTCGTATCGTCTGATTTCGGGGAGAGTCTGACCTGGTGGCAGTCATAAAAAAAAACTGTTCAGAAATAGGCAGTCTTCTCGCAGATGGTCTCGTTAACTTATGGAGGTCATATGGAGGCAACACTATCGCACTGAGACTGTTTCATAACCAGTAAAATAAGTAAAATAACTTAACACTGTGTGATTGATCCATCCCTCCCTCCACAGTCTATTTCTGTCTTTATACTGCACCCGTCAGAAGCACTAGAGGTGGCATAATATGACATAAATAAACTGTTTGCACAGATATTTCAGGGCCGTGCAGAAACACTGCAGGAGCACAAGACCGGTGCAACATCGTAAATTGACAATAAGAAGCAAGGACGAGTCCTATGTTAATAACTATCGTTTGTCTGTTGATGTAAAGTTAAGCCTGTTATCCTGAAAACAAAAGCCTGCTGCTCTGAAAATACACAGTCTGGACTTTGAGTCAAATGGCTGTCTGTCTCACTGCCTGCCAGACTCCATTAACATATTGCTCAGTTTAACCATTTATAAACATCTACTCCATCTAATAACTCATGAACAGATTCTTCTTCCTTTGGCGCACATTTGGCATTAATTTGAACACACCAAAACAATTATTTCTGCTGTTTTTTTGATCTCTGATGACATATTGCAGCTTTTTGTTATTTATTTTTAAATTTCTTTTAAATACATTCAATGATCAAGTATTTGTAATTTTCTACAAGACACTTTTTGCTGTATTTGGGACCATATCTGACTGCCAGTGCCGGTGGTTATTGTTGATATCAGCGGATTAACAGGCCTCACAGGTCAGCCAGTTTCCTTTTCAGCGCTGGCAGCTGTTATAACACACTCTACTTTCAGTTTTGCTTCACCATCATTACAAATGACTTTACAAGCTTCATGAAGCCTCTTCACCAGAGCATATAAGCTTTTTATTTACGGTCAATGACAGACGGCGAGGTCATCACTTAGTGCTGCGTTTTAAATCCTGCCTCACGGTTCAGCGGGTGAAGAAATTATTTGTCAAATCATGTCTCGTTGCTTGGTTTTTAGCGTCACCTTATCTGTGTGGATCTACCTGCTGAAATGGTGTCAGAAGAAGCTCTGCGGGATCATCCATCATGTCAATGGCAACAATTTATACGACTCCGTTTTGATGCAGCTTACAGACACAGGTGGGTCACAGCAGCTCGTGGGTGCACCTGATACCAGCTCTGAGGATTAGATTGAGGTATCATGAGATGATTGTGAGTGATGCTGTGTGTTTTGTGAGACTGTGGAACAGGCTGTGTTATGTATTAATAACGAGCATCGGATCTCCTGTGGTGAAATATATGACTGTCATATCTCCTGTGTAGGGGACATCATAATTCAGGCACGTGTGACAACAGGAGTGGATGAAGCTTTCCGAGCCAGAATAGTGTTGCCCCTGTGGAAATGGATTAGATTAGACTGTTACATACAGGACTCAAAGGTATAGAACCTCAATGTGTGCCTCTGGGAGGTGGGATAAAGAGTTGAAATTAAAACACAGCTCCGGGGAAGATCTTATAGTCAGCCTTTCTCTTCTGAGTTTCGTTTGGTGCCCTTGCTTTGCAGGGTTTGATTTCCTTTTGGAACAGCTGTAAGATCCTGAAAGATGGTTGCTTTCCAGCTGGGAAACTCCAGGCGATTGCAGTGTGTACTGCAATTTGGAGTCGTTCACAGCTGAGTAGGTTTTTTTTTTTTTTGTCTGAGTCGTGAGCTCATGTCTTATTATGTCTGACTTTCAGGTGCGGCTGGATGCATCGTGGAATAATGAAACCCGCAGATCTGTATATGAGTAAGGCATTAAAAAATTACTCATTATATCATTTTTTTTATTTATGTGTTGTGCAACAAGAAAAACACAACGGTTGCCCTTATATAACACCTGTGAGTGCAGTTACTGCAATACAACAGGGATGGCTGATACATGCACAATGATCATAAGAGGTGGTTTGAGTGGTTTTAATTATCTTACAGATTTCAGGGCAATATCCATTATAATGACACTGATGGATACTTTGTGATCGGAGGAGGAAAGTACATGCCAGGCATCCATGGGTATTTTGGGCCTATCAAATACTACCGTTTTGGAACTGAGACAGTAAAGTGACTTTTTTCTTATCATAAATATAATAAAATTTCATTGATTTGTTGTTTTATTGCGGTGTGTTGAAATGCATGTATGATGTTATGCACCTCACAGGTAAGAAATCAACTTCAACCAAAGTCAACATTACAGGAACTGGATAAGACTCATCAGGAGTGTCAGGAAATAAAAGCACTTACAAGAGCTTTTCTCCATCAAGTAACTGAGAGTCACTTCCAATCACCAAATGACAAAGGTAAAATGTTATTATGACAAGTGCTTTAAAGGTCCAGTGTGTGGGATTTATATCACATTTAAAGGTATACTTGACATTTAGGGAACATATTTTCTTTTTTTAATTTAATTTTATTTCCTTTTAACAGTTACAGTCATACAGTACAGATGCATGTTCAAGGACTCAAGATTATATTACTCAAGATTGTAAATGTCTTTAGGAAAAACATGTCAATTAGTGAGTCATGCTAGCTGTTTCCCTTTTTCCAGTCCTTATGCTTCAAATTGAATGGTATTAATCTTAACATTTTCCAATACTAATTATGACTCACAGCAAGAAGGTCCTGAGTTTGAATACCCCAGCCGGCTGGGGGAGTTTGTGGCTGGGGCAGGGCTTTTCTGTGCGGAGTTTGCATGTTCACCTCACCATCGCGGTTTTTCCCAGGTCTCCGGGTCCATCTCTGGGTGTGGGTCCTCTTTTATGAAGGCCTCCATGTTACACCCCCATGCCTGGTAGCCCAGGGTGGACAAACCAAACACTATGTTTTGCTCAAGTTTCTCCTATATGTTTGGTTTGGTGAGGTGTTGTTTGGGTTCTGTAAGCTCACCACGAGATGCCGCTGAGTCCTACACACTGGTCCTTTAAAGCAGTGTCGCAACCATTTTACAGGGATCAATCGTCAATAGATTTCACATACAGGGTGTCAATACAACAACTGCACAACAATGTAGTATCAGAGTATTACTGTTGACAGGTTGTGTGTTATTTCAGGTGTCTGTACCTCTCATTTCACAAGACTGTGGCGTCCGTTTGGAGAGAAAATCAGCACACAAACATGGAACTGGGAACAGCAACTTCATTACAACACACTTTTTCAGTTCTTGCAAACAAAAGAGGAGGAAATCAGAAGAGGTGCGCTGGACTGTTTGACCATGTGTGTAAATGACATTATAACATCATTATTCAGAGTTTTTGATGTTTTTTGTATTGTTTTCTGTAGGATCTTTAGGCATCAAGGACCTCTGGGACACTTTGTTTGAGCAAGCAGTTGGTACAATGTTCACTGTGCATCAGGCAGAAAATAAAATCACCTCCAATTCAACAGCTCTACTACAAATATCCTCCTGCTTTGGAAATCACAAAGCATCTCTCTTGTTGGCCGCTCTCCACCTCTCCGGCCTGGGGCCTGCAGCACATCAACAACAGGTACAGTCAATGCTTTCCTTGTAGTTTAATTGCTGCTTTACCACATGTAACGCCACCTCAGTAACGATGACTGATAATATTGACTCCCGTGTGTTTCAGGGTCATATCTATAGTTTGATCAGCGCAGCGGGTGATAACCGTTTCGCCCTGGTGCATGCAGGGTACAAGCACGCACAAGGAATTGATGGGTTTCCCAAAGACTTGGATGTGGCTTACAGCTACTATTCCAATGCTGGGGAACAGAGCGTCGGTGACAGTTGGCGGGTACATGAAAATAAGGTATGTTTAAATGAAATCACTAGAAAATTATTTTAAGAATGACGGTATCAGCCTCCACCTCACTCCAGACTGAAATGTCTTGACGACTACTTGATGGATTGCCATGAAATTTTGTACAGACGTTCTCAGAGGAATTTTAATAAGTTTTTTGGTGAACCCCTGACTTAGGATCAGGCACCAGCATCAGGCCAAAATTTCACTTTGTCCCATACTTTGGTTTTCTGACCACTTACCTGCAAAAATAATGACATTCCCATCAACCTCGGCTGTGTATTTTGTGCTAGTCCTAGTGTGTCTTACAGAAAAAAACAGAAGAACTGGCAACGTCTAACTGGAATTGGTAGTGAGGTGCAAGTATTTATTTAAAGCTACCACAAGGAATTTTAATATTTTGCTGATTCTAAAGAAAAATCTACTCCTGCTTCCTTTTAACTGACTAATGTGCTACCCACTATAACTTTGCCTGGAAAAATGTAAATACAGGCTCGTTACATCTAATTTCAAGGAGAACCTGACCCAGCGGCAGGAATTAAAAACTGCTCTACAGAAAAAGTAATCTTCTCGCTGATGATCTTGTTAACTTATGTAGGTCATATAAAGGCATCAGTAATAAACTGAGACTGTTTCATGACCAGTTAAAAAGTCCTTGAAGTAGCTTTAAGCTACGCTATGACACATAATGTATTTTAGTACATTAAAGAAGGAGAGTTTGTGGCTGTGGCAGGGCCTTTCCGTGTGGGTTCTCACCGGGTCCTCTGGCTTCCCCCCCCACAGTCCAAAGACATGCAGGTTAAAATGTTAATTGGTGACCCCTGCCACCCCCTCACCCCACACGTGACCCTAAAGGGTAAACAGTGTTTTAGGAGTTTCAGGGAAATAAGCTCATTCACTTTCTTGATGTGAGTTAGATAAGAAAATTGATAACACCCTGATATCAGTCAGTAGAATATAAAGCTAAACCCCGTTATCTTAGCTTAGGAAATATACTTTAAACCAGGAAACCACTTGCTTGGCCCTGTCTGAGGGTAAACACTGCATCCAGCCAACATATAGTCTGGCATGTAAAAAAGCAAATTGTCACTTTTATATTTTGTTTTCTGCAGAGATTAAACAAACAAGAGGTTAATTAGCAGGTTTCAAAATTAGTTGTCAAATTTTGCTGTTTTGCTAAACAGACCAGCCCCCTTTTCAAGTCTTTATGCTTCAGATTGAATGGACAGATACACATGCATAATAACTTCAAAAAAAGAATTGTATATTAGCTATGAAGTATATACAGTATATAAAAATGCACAGCATGTACAGTAAAAAAAGATATAAGAATATTAAGTAAATCCATAAGTCATTCAAACACACAGATATAGACACACATGCAATTCAAATACAGAAGCACAAAAACATACAGTGCACATGTGTGTAAGCATGACAGCAGCGATACAAAAGGGACTGTCTCCAAAATATGATTAATAGAGTGTGTGTTGGTCCAGTCAGGGAGAATAGGTGGGTCTTAAATCTTAATTTAAAAATGTGAATGAGTTAGCTGTCATGATGAATAGAAGAAGAGCACTCCAAAGATAAAGAGCCCATTATGAGAGGACACTACTTCAGACTGATTTCCTGTTTATTCTTGGAATATTTAAATAAGATGCATCAAATGAATAGAGGTTCGTGAAGACAGCAGAAAGACTTTACTGTCTGCTCCAGCTTGAATAGGCAGCCAATGCACCGAGAAAACAATTGCGGTGAAGTTTATTAGCTGCTGCATTTTGACCAACTTGGAAACTTCCTGAGTAGATGACAGTATAATAATCCATCTGGATCCAATCTTAATTAAAAGCCCTGAAAACTTTCGTTCTCAATCAGCTTCTTATTATAAGTGATATGATCCTACGTGATTACAAAATGTTCTGCCAGAGTTAAAGCAGTTTTATTTATTTCTATCGAGTGATACCTGTGTGCTGTTTTTATGGGTTTGAAGTGGGCAGAGTGCAGCTGAAAATGTGATGTCGCCTACTTTTGAGTACCAATCAACACTTAACAATATTTAAATCACAATCTGCTGACTGTTGTGGAGGCGTTTGCTTATGTTGCCAGCTCTGTCAATCACATCTGATCAAACCACACGGTCACTGTCCTGAAACAGATTGAAATATATAGCCCAATGCCTAACTCAAGAATGTTTATTTTCAGTTTTCAGGGAATTCATTTGTTCATATTTTCCCAAATTAATCCCTGCAAATCTTCCAAGTACAGTTGTTTGTCACAGAAATGAGCGTTTACCAATAGCTCGGGAGCCCAAAACAGAGAAAGTTATTGCAGCTTAATAGCTGCGTTGCACTAGTTTCACTTTTATTTACCATCCTTTGTTAGAGTCTGAATTGTTCCACAGACGAACAATGGTTTGCAGATAATTATGAGACAGGAGTGGAGGGTACAAATTTGTGTCTTGAATAAGCTATGTGAACTTATTGTCCCGTTAGCGATTGAGCTAAACTAACGAGCTAACAAGTTTTCTAACTGACTAGCAAGCCCGATAGCCCAGAGAGTTTTATCTTCCCTCTCAAATAACTTTTTATTTTACTAAATGTTGTGCAATGGTGAACAAAATGCCAGGGGGAAGCAAAGAAAACAACAGAAAAAACAGAGGGAAGCTCCAGGAGCTATTGTGACTGGCTACTGCCAGGGTTGCCAGGACTGCAGCATTGCCATGGGTTGAATTTTTTGTATGCTGGTTGAGTAGACCTGTTTTGCATACAAATTACATGAATAATTGCTATAAATCCATATTCTTGAATTTGTATTTTATACCCAAATACTACCAAACAGACTTCAGACACACACACAGACACAATATGCCATGCTCAGGCAGGGAGGACGAGAGGAGGAAAAAGAGTAGGGAAAGTGAAAAGACAAAGCAACAGGTTAGTTTGTGCATCAGAGATATATTTTATTTATGATAATATACTGTATCTAATAACACAAGACCATTTTAGGACCTTGTTCAATGACCTAGAGAAATCTGCTTTTAATGCTATGCTGTTTACTGAGATAACTTCTGTTATGTTTTGCCTCTATGTAAATTAAGTTGAAATTTGAAGAGATAATAAAATACATTTGGCAATGATAGCAATTCTGTTGGACTTAAAAAGTAGTGTGTATGGTTTGACAGGGGCATATTTTGAGTTCTGGAATTGGGCTGTTTTTTGACACAGTTTTAAGGGCCGTTGGGCTGGTTTTGGGCTGGTTTTGACCTAGGATTTGGCTGGTTTTGTCAGACAGACCTGGCAACCCTAGCTACTGCTAGCCGTGAGTAAACAATTCGCTCACCAGCTTAGGCCAAATTCCAAAACAAAATGACTGGGGGTGCATCTGAAATTAGTGGGGGTGCACTAGTATTTACACTTCAAGACGTGGACGTGTTGATGAACGGATTATGCTGGAACACAGATGGGAAAAGTTGTAAACAGTAACAAGTGCATACAACATTTACAGCAATGATTTGCTCTGTGAGTCAGAATGAAACCAACATGTTGAGAAATCCACAGCCTCTGAGAAGCGCTGCGCCAGAGTGCAACACTGCTGCACATGGCCACTCACTGTGTTTACTTTCACTAAACCACCTGAACACAACACCAGGCTGCTACAGTATAACCATACAGACCTCTACACACATCAGACTGGTCAGTTACAACCTGTTTTTATGCCATGGAGACACCTGGGCTCATAACCTCTCTGATTTTTGTTTTAGGAAAAGTAGCTCATGTTTTTTCCTTGACATGTATCGCAGACAAATGCTGTTGTGTAACATTAATTACTAAACTGTGTCACTATGTCACATTGTAATTATTGCTAAAACAGCATTGGCCCAATATAATGTGGCTGCAGGTCATCAGCTGGGACCAGTCACTGCAATTTCTTTAGTTTTCATATATATTGGTATTGCAACTACTTGATGATCCATCTGTCTATGGGTAAAGATTTGTGGTGATGTGTATTCATCCCTCCAGGCATTTCCTGTGGTAAAGCTTTGCTCTCACATTTAACTGTGATTGATTGGTACAGCTGTTTCAGAGCCATGAGGCCAGTAATGTGACTGGCGGAAAGAGTATTTAATAATCACCACATTTGCTAATCTGTATTCACCTGCATCCAGCCTTTTGCATGTTGCACATACATAAACTGAAACAGAGGGTGCGCGCGGAGTCAGTGTGTGAAATATATTCCAAAAGAAGGTGTACACTGACAGCTATGGACACCGCGGATGCGTGACCTTCTACTTTGTACTTGGCATTTCTTATTCAGTGAATTATGGGTGCAAAAATACTAAACTGAGGGTGCAGTGCATGCTTTTGCACCCTCTTTGGACAACAATACAATATTTTCCAGTATCACAAAGTATTTCACAATATGATTTAATTGAATTAATTCAGGGGGCTGTGACCGATTTCAGATGATATCATGTGTCCATTTAACACATTCAGTGTCAACCCACAAAAAGCAACTAAATTACGGTTTAACAATTTTGAACTGAACACTTCTTGACATTCATGACACAGACATGCCATGTGATTTTGTGTGGACAGGTAAATGTCACTTTGTGGTGTGACGACTGGTAATCAGTAGCAGTAGCAGTATTGCCCTACAAATACGATTATTATTAGTATTACAACTAGACTTGCCTACTAAGAATATTTTTAGAGCATTATTTGTAATAGTAGCAGTACTAAGTGTTTACTATATTAATGCTTCCTCTTGTATTTCTTACAGCAATACACACCTGAACACATCTACCTAAGCAATCCAGAGGATTTAACCAGCCTCAAAGACGAGGACAGTGACGTCTTTCAGTATCTGAAATTCCAAGCAGAGAGAGGAGACCTAGAATCTCAGGTATATTTGAGTTAAATCCTACTTTTATTATTCCATTATGATCAATAGACAGAGTGAGTGTTCAGAAAAGGCCAATAAAAAGTCTGTTATCTTCAGAAACGTCTGGGAACAATACTGTACTGGGGACAACATGGAGTTTTAAAAGACACGGTGAGCGCTGTGAAGTGGTTTGAAAGAAGCGCTATGCAGATGAAGGATCCTTCAGCGATGTACGACTACTCCATTTTACTCATGAAGGTTCTGTGAGATTATAAAGACTCAGCCTGTTTCACGATTAAACTGAACATGGGATATTGTATTTGTGTGTGTGTGTGTGTGTGTGTGTGTGTGTGTGTGTGTGTCTGTGTTTTGACAGTTATTGATTCACTGATTGATGTCGATTCCTTCAGGGGCAGGGAGTGAAAAGAAACTACACCCGAGGTTTTCAGCTGATGGAGAAAGCTGCAGCAATGGTACAGGCAGTGTTCTCCTAGTAATCAGTCAGTGTGTTTACAGAATGTGTCTTCATGATACCCGTGTCTGCTTCCTTGCTTTAGGGCTCAATTAACGCCTTGAATGGTTTGGGCTGGTACCATGGGATTATACTGAAAGACCATAAAAATGCAGTGAAATACTTTGAACAAGCGGCGCTAAACGGGAGTGATGATGGTATGTTTAACCTGGGGATTTATCATCTCAGTGGGAAAAACCCGAACAGCCCGAGGAGGAATGAGGTTCGAGTCCAACACATTGTCCAGATTTAGTTCCAGCACAGATCTGGTGCTGATAGTGTGTGCTGATATATTTTCTATACGATCCACAGACGGCTGCATTCCAGCAGTTTCTTAATGCATCTCGGTTTGGTCACGTGGCTGCATCCGTGGAGGTAGCCTGGTACCTTTCGACAGGAAGCCTGGAAGGGGTGTCTCAGGATGTGGAGCGGGCTGTGATGTAAGAGGCTTTCATTAGCTTGGTGAAGAAAGCTTTGTTATGGGCTGTTGCACTGTAGCCTGCAGCTCAGTGGCATCTAATTTCAATGACAGTGGCTAATTCAAGGTCAGAACCCAGTATTTGCATATCTAAAAATAAGAGTCACTGTCACTGCATTATTGTCTGGCACAGAGAGATTCTGCTTACCATTGTTCCTCTGGTATCTTATGAATTTAAAGAAGCTCCTGCTACAGCTGTAGAGACTTTTTTAGAATGACCTCAACAAATCAGAAACTATTTTTAGATCATGTTAAAATATTTTCCGTTTATGTGGAGAAAATTATATTCCATAATTCATCACCCATCCTTTACCCTCTGTGCAGAATGCTAAAAACGGTCTGTGAACAGAACGGACACCTTGGATTTATGATCAGAGAGGCTCTCCAGGCCTACCTCCAGGGCTCATGGTAGGGACATTAATTCCAATTACTTTGCAATTGTCCCCATTTAATCATTTTTGCAACTCTTAACTATTTGTCTCCACTTCTACACATTTGTTATGTTGTGTTGCAAACAGGCAGGAGGCATTTGTGAAATATGTTTTGGCTGCTGAAACCGGTCTGGGTTTGGCTCAGAGCAATGTTGCACACTTGTGTGAGGTAAATGTCTGTTGTTTCTCTGGTTTGTAACCCTTTGCTTCTATCCCGAACAAGGAAATAACTACTCAGTCGCACTTAATTTTACAGAACATTAATAAAACATAACAAGCTGTACTTTGTATCAAATTAGACAGAAACTAGAAGTAATGTGTTCTTTAACATTCAGTAAATAAACACAGCTATGACGTGCAGACATCATACACCTAACAATAAGATGTAACAAGGTAAATTTGTACCAAATCAGACAATAACTAGAAATAATATGTTTTTTATTTGACAGTAATTGAAACCATATTATCTTTGCCAGGCATAAGCTGGGAGAGAATTATGTAATCACTTCCTTGTGTGCGTGCGTGATGTTTAGACCTGCATCTTGAGCTAATCTCGAATACTACTGGACCAATCAGCCTAATTATTTTGCGCACATTCATGACTGTATGCTGAAGGACATCTGTGAGTGATAATCCTTGAAACATTTTTTTTTATGACTTTGATCATTTTGTGGTCTCATGTTTGTCCCATTCTCGTGAACACAATATCTTAAGCACTCCTTGAGGGAATTTCTTCAAACCAGGCAAAAATGTTCACTTGGACTCAAAGATGAACTCATTAGGTTTTGTTAAGAAGACTTTTTCTCACTGGGAGTTATTCACTTGAATCACACATGTCAATATAGAGATTACTTCCATTTTGCCAAAAAAAACATGTAATACCTTTCATTAAATTCCTTCAAAACAACTGTGAGACAGTAATTCTATTTTTGCCTGCTCCGTTTCATACGTCCATTAACAGCCGACTTCTAATTCTTTTTAACCAGCCGCTAGGGACCACAAGAGATCAACAACTGTTTTAGTTTGAATCCTGTTTCAGCTCAGGACACCATACGTGGACGTCATGTTAATGTTGGCAGAACTTTGCAAATCTCAGCTGGTTGCATCTGGCAGCTTTGGTGGCAGTGCAGTAGGTGCTTCACCATCTGTTGCCTCTGATGAGTGACCTCTTTTAGTTAGACCTTTATCAGAGGGTAATTCAGGACACATTACAACAGAGACGTACTGTACAGTAAAGTGAAATCACATATCTGCTACTTGAGACACACCTTGTTTGGTCGGTCCTGTTCAACTGCCAGAGCAGGAGAGACGGCCCGTTGTAATGTCTCCCTAATATTACAACATACTGTTATTCTAACATATTATTTTTAGTTTTTGTCCAATTTGATACAAATTACAGTTTAGTATGCCTTATTAGTGTACTGTGAAACAAAAAACAACTGACTATTCCTTTAATCTTGTTTTCAGCAAAAGTTGGAAATCAATGTCTCATAATTGGAGTTCTGAAGGTAGCTGATGAACAAACTGCACAATATTCCAGTCACATACTAAAAGAAGAAAAGCAAGCCCGAGGGAAATTGTTAGCCGTTGATAACATAACCTTCATCACTGCTCTGCTCTTTCTCACCCTGAGCTCATTCTCCCAAATGCAGGAGCTGAATCTCAGTCATGATTGTCAGTGGAGATATCATAACTACTCTATATTAAACTATGATCCCCATCCGTCCGGTGAGTCCCTCTCATTTCATTTTGCTTTAACCTCTCACTCTCCCTGTCAATCTGGTCGATAAACAGAAAGTATTTATCTTCTTTTATAGCTCTGCTGAAAATGGGAGACTACTACTACTGTTCCTCCAGCACGCGAGAAGACTCATTATCCTTGGTTGGTCAGGCCATATCGATGTATGGCAGAGCAGCTCTAGCAGGCAGCCCTCAGGTGACAGATTTACTTGGGCTGTAATCTCATCACCCTATGATAAACTTAATTAAACTTCCACGGGCTCAGGCCCGCCGCAATAAAAACAACAAACAGCATTATACAGTGTTATTATTTGGAGACTTTCTCGGTGAATAACCCATCAGCCCCTGTTATGATTTTGTTTTCGCCCGGACTCACAGGGAATGTACAACTTGGTCGTTTTGGCACAACAAGGACACGTTCTTCCGTTAAACGTCCGCAGAATGTTTAATGTGTCGTATCATGATGAGCAGGACGTCGTAGTGGAGAAGATCTTAAAGAGGTGCTTTTTTTAAATCTATGATTTGCCACAACAATTAATAATGACTATGAATATCATTTGGGTATTTCAAGGCTGTTTATAGTACTTAATAGTTGGTACTTGTGATATAATGTGCTGTTTTTAATTTGCTTTTTTGCCAAGAGTTGATGAAAAGCTTAGTATCCAACCACAATCACTAATTTCTAACTATAATCTAAGTGTCATTTGAAAGTGAGTGGTTATATGCCACTTTATTTCTGAAAATTTCCTGCCCTTTGGCTTGTTAACTCTGCAGGTTAACTGGCAAAAAGGGGGTGTGGGAGTGGGAGTGGCCTATAAGGTGCATAACTTCCAAACGGCTTCATGTCACATGACTCATGAAGAGTTTGTTGTGACAGGTGTCACTGATCTCGACGTGTACCAATTTCAATGGTGACAGTAAGCCCTGCCTCACTCTTGGCAAGAAAGGGAATATTTTCCGAAATGGCAGCATTTTTAAAGGGACAGTTCACCTCAAAATCAAAAATTCATATTGCTTCACACCTGCAGTGCTATTCATCTGGATTATTTTTGTGCGAGTTGCTGAGTTTTGGTGTCTCTTTCCAGGAATCATGACCTATAGTTGGAAATACTGGTAGTAGCAGAAATAGTTCCTAGCAGTGGTGTGCATGAATACGCTAAGAGAGCGGCATTCATTGAATGTGCTTAAATTTTTGATGAATAGTGAACTGAGCGAATCTTTTCGCAATTAATGAACGTGAACGTGAGTATTGTTCACTCCTAAGAGAGATAACGGCGCTCACAACAGTGCTTCTCTTTAATTCTGTGGTCTGTCAGTGATATGTATAAATTTACACTGCAGGCTGGAGTCTGTTAACAGTGACAAACAGACAGATATCTCCATGTTATACGCTCATTTCCAAACATCTGTATCTATTGAAGCCCATTTCTGCCAATATTATGGTAAAAAGAACATCCTGTAAGTCATTATAATGAGAACTTTGTCAAAATGACTGACATACAGAGACACACGAGTGCTTATTTGAAGGTGTCAAAGCATTATTTTGAGATACCAACTTGATATTTTAAGATCGGGGCAACTGTAACTTTTGTAAAAATTTTCCTTTGTAACTCACAGAATACTTGAAATACACTAGTCATCTTTTGATATAAGAAACATATATATATGTGCACTAAAAAAGACAACTGATATATTTTCACCAATAAGAACAAGACCCCAATATTAAATTTCATGTAAGAGGTCAGAGTGTTACTGGTGGGGACTGTTGAAACACTAAAAAAATAAGTTGTATCTCAAATAAAAACCTCACTTTATTGTATATACATATATATATATATATATATATATATATATATATATGTGTGTGTGTGTGTGTGTGTGTGTGTGTGTGTGTGTGTGGGAGGTAGGTAGTTCTAGTTCTAGGTAGTAGAGGATGTTCTATTTCAAATTAAATTCAAAAAAATCAAATTGAAAAAGTGAAAGAAATGAACCTGAAGTGCTCACAACAAGGTCTGCAAACTATCTTGCATAACAAGGTCATGATTTCTGTAAAGAAACGTTGCTGCTGAATTTCTTTAAATTCAGTTTTTGGTGCTTCGAACACCACAAGCCGAGAGCCATCCAGTTCCATTATATTCGAGGGAGGGCAGACATTTCAGTCGATGTATCCAAAATTCAGCAGCTCACTGGGGATGAAATGTCTCTTTAAGGCAAAGTCAGTTAAAGTTAAAGTTAGTTGTTATTGATAAAAAAACATCTATATTCGACCCTCACATCTATTTTGCTGTTACTCATCATCTTGTTATTCAAATGCTGTGCGTCTTCTGTTATTTTAACAAAAGCATGAAGACGTGATATTACTAATGTATCATGGACTATTATTACTGTATAAGACAGTTGTTTTATCTCCTTAGGTGTCTGGAGACTGAGAGTGAAGAAGGAGTAACACCCTGCTCTTTAGTTCTGCTCAGTGTTCAGATAGGAAGAGCCTTGAGGAGAATCACTCAGAACGGTGCACAGCTCCTCTTGGTAGGCATGAAGTAACACTACTGTACGTAGTAAAAGCAAAATTCAACACACTGCAAGCTGCACTCCTACACTATATTATCCTCCTCTGATAATTTGATCTCCCTTTAATAATTGAAATGTAAAAACGCAAATTGGACTTATATCATGAATAAGACATTAAAGATGCCACAGGCTTTCTTTCAAGAAAGAAAATATGATGATTTATTTAAACCATTCTTCTTATTTCTCTATAGGCATATGCATCTCTTCTCTCTGTCTTTGTCATTGCTGTCTTTATGCCATTGCAGAGCTATCTTGGTAAGTAATTGTGCTCTTCTTTACTGCACCCACTTGCATGCAATTGCCACAAGATGGCGCAATTTCCCCATATATTGATTTACCACCTCTTTTTCTGGCTTGTACATCAAAAGATAATCTATATAATCACGTTTGTTTGCCATGACAAGTTACCTCCTTTCATCCTCCACATGTGCAAATCAACACAGAACAAATGGCTCCCCGTCGTCCTGCGGTCGCACCGAGGGCAAGGACATCATCTCTCAGCCAAGATGGTGTCAACTTGAATAGAGAGCAAGATGGCATCATGGGAGGAACCTACAGAGCGGCGGGGAATCAATGGCTCACCATCCTGAATGGCGAACAGTGGCTCCGGCAGACAGGAGATTTGGCCGTGACTCTGTCGGGCGTGTGCCTGTGTGCTTTCTGGACCACAGTCCTCTATCATCTCTTATGACACAAAATACCCAGCACAGTGATCCAATAGCCACAGCAAAAGCCCCAGACACTACATACTGTAAGAGCATACATTTAGCGGATGAGTTAGAGCTATTCATGTGACACACTTGTGTTTCGGAGGCATGTGACTCATTTTAAGTTACACGAAGGAGAGAAGTGCTGTGCTGCTTTATCAAAGTGGTGATAATGTTCCCTCAGTAACCATTTTTCCATTGTTTTCTTTGTAGAAAATGAAAAACTTATCATGCGGTTCATTTAATTAACACTGAGTCTGACCCACAGTGTATATTGTCTTGGGGATGTGGTGCCAAAGAGGGAGAGTGAAGCCTCTGTTATGCAACATAAAGCATATTTCAACACTGAGGCTGAGCTGCACCAAAAAGAATTGATTTTTAAACCTGAGTAAATCATGGTTTAACTTAAAATTATATAGCAACAAACTTTTAAACTAGCTTAAAATTAAGAAAGACTACAATTAAATCTCTTTCAAACTCAGGTTTTGAATTTTTAAAATGAGATCCAGTATTAATTTGATATTTAACTTTTTATAAGGTTGCCTTTTTGAGATGGTCTGAGCAAAATAATCAAGTTCCTCAAAGAAAGTTCAGGGACAGACTCATTGTTCAGACTCATTGGCAACTCACTGTTGAGTTTTATTATGCATCTCATATTTCTTTCACTCCAGTTGATAATTCAACCAACATTTTTTTTAAAAGTAGTAAAAAAAAAAAAAAAAAAAAAAAAAAAAAAATAGAGCTTCTCTGCTGAGCTAGGGTAGCTTAGGCTAACTAGGGTAACTAACTAGCTAGCTAGCAAAGAATGTAACATTTTGTTAATTCTTTTGCTAGCAAACAATGTAACTTTTTTGTCCTTTTTGCTAGCTAGTACACAGACTAACATATTATTAACTTTTTAGCTAGCTAGCAAACAATGTTACATTTTTAAAAACTTTTCTGCTCACTGGCAAACAATTTAATGTTTTGCTAACTTTTTAGCTAGCTAGCAAACACATTGCGTCATGTCATTTAATAATGTTTTTTGTTGTATTTTTACTTCCCAGTTAGCTAAAACTTTATGTTTTCAGCTGTACTCAGGAGATCCCAACAGCATTCAAACTTACACTAAACTTGGATTTACTGAACAGATTAGTTTTTAATTGTGCAGCAGAGCAACTTATTTTTAAATAAGGATTTACTCATTTTAAACCTAGTTTGACTAAACTATGATTAGAACTTAGAAGACTCTTAGATTAAATGAATCTTTGTCGATGAGTATTTTTTGTTGATGAGAGTGTTGCTAGTTTGTTTTTTGATAATTCAGTTATTTATCTTGTGATAATGAACAATTTCAGTCACTGCATTGTTAAAACTGAGAAACACTCTGATGGCTGCACACTGAAAAGCATAAAGGATCAGCCTCAGTGATGGATGTACTAGGAGATGTTGTACCAGAAGCTTTGTTCTAATAGGTCAACTATTAAGACTTGTTCCAGGCCCCTATCAGTGACATGTTGATGATAAGTGTCCCTCAGTAAACTGGACATGCAACAGCAGCATGCAGGGGCACTTAAACATTTTGTCCAAGGCCAGAGCAATGGAATTTTCAGAAGTTATCGATTTAGTCTGCTGCTGGGCAGCTGCTCCTGGTCGATAAGATAAGACAATATCAGTTTTAGCCATCGCTGTGGGAGACAGAAACAAGAAAAGTTTGTCTTGAAAGTATAAGCTACTATAGCAAGTATACACCTCAAACATATCTTTAGAGCCCGTGCTGGGGCATTAGTCAAAAGGTAATGCTTGTGTGTGTTGCTGTTGTGTTCACACAGATAACACAATGGGCAATATCTTTGAGGGATTTTGTTTCTATGGCTGCCAACAAATATGAGGGACAGGCAGTGTTACTCAGTTCTTAACAGTTATTTACAGCTCTGGGCGACTTGTGATGATGTGCAGTTTATAGCAGTGAGTGTTGTTGCCTGGTATTCATGGAGCTGTCATTAGTTAAATAAGGAGTTTCACAGTGTAAACAGCTCCATGTAGAGCTTCTTCAGTTTAGAGTGAGGTCGGTGTATAATTTGGGGATGGAATAATGATCCCCCTCTTCCTTCTTCTACCTCTGTCCTGCATGTTGCCTGTCTCTGCCTCTTCATTTAAAGGGACAGGTCACCAAAACAAAAAAACATTGCATACTGTTTCCCATGTGCACTATAGTAATCTTTGAGATGTTTTCTGCAGTTTATGTGATAGTACTTTATTGGTATTGTTATTTGCAAATGCTTGAATCTCAATTGTGGAAATGAAATGAAAAATATACATAATTATAATAATGTATGCGAACACTTGTTGCTGAAGTTGCATACTGAGCTGTCACCCAAAATAAGTGTTAATAGTACTTTTCATTTTGACCATTCAAATGTTTAAGGTGTATAAAAACAATTGCCAGTGTGGTAAGTTTTGTTTGGAAGGAGTTTGTTATTTTGGAAGATATTTATTTGCTTTTTATTTGAGCTTCAGATGAGATCAACGCCAGTCTGACATCTGTACGCTAAACATTAAAGGCGTAATATGTGACATTTTCCTAAAAAACAGTGTACAAACTCTGTGATTGAGATGCTTTACAAACCCAAAATGACAGTATTTAACATTCTGGGACTGAGACTCAGCAGCTCAGAAAAAAAACCCTACTGATTCTAACTTTAAGCTACAACATCAGCTGTTTAGCTTAAAAAAGCATGAAAACTGGAATCAAGTGAAACAGCTTGCCTGGCAAGGCATGTCATTTTAACACTTTGGTTCAAACAAAAACAAACCAAACTGACCCCTGAGCTGTGGAGGTGTTTGTTGGCTAACTTTGTTACCTTTGCACAGAGCTGTGCTAGGTGTTTCCACCTGTTTATGGTCTTTCTGCTATGCTAAGCTAACCAGCTGCTAGTGGTTGGTCCATATTTGCCATATGGACATGTATCAATCTTCTCATCTGACTTTGGAAAGAAAGCAAATAAGTTTATTTTCCCCAAACTAAATATTTAAAACTGTAACATTAAAATACAACATTAAAATGACATATATACTTTGTTGAGTTGTGTATTTATGTTTTCCCAAATGTTTCCAGCAATGTTCAAATGCAGTCAAAGAAGTCTCAGCTGTAACTTCTGTAACTTCTGGGGAAACACGTGATCCGTCTGATAAGAGAGAGAAAGTAAGGAAGTTGGTGATTAAATTGACCGTACAAACATTCCATTAATATCAGAGTTTGATACTATAGTTGTGGTTCAAAATCCACCACCAAAATCTGTGTGTGAATTGTATCACATCACGTGTCATAACATTAAAAAAAAAAAAATCTACTGATAAACATTTTTTCCTTTGATTCAAGTTGCATAAAAGAAAACTGTTGCCACCTGGTAGAAATTATTCAAGTGGTTTCAAATGATGGTCAACAATCTTGATTCAGTTGGATTGTCTGAGTTGCCAACACATCGATTTGACCTTGAATTGTTGCAGTAACTACTTAAGTTCATGACACACTTTGACCTGAGCTCTGATTCTGTTTCCGCTTTTCAAGTTGAAATGAACTCTCACTGAACCCTCTGGAGTCCTTTGTTAAAAAAAAAAAAACCTAAAGAAAAAAAACCCAACAACAACTAACGATAAAATCAATATTTTAATTGCAGATGTTTCAAAGTCGCGTGGATTCAAGCCGTGCCATGTGCACAAACGCACAAAAACACACAATCGTGTCAGGACTAACAACCGTAGAGTGCAATTTTAGTTACCCTGCAGTAATTGTTAATCAAAGAGTGTGATGACACTGCTGCAGCCATCTAATTTAATTTAGCTTCTTTTTGAATGGCGGCCGTAACATGCAATTAAACAAGCACCCCACTGACATGCCACAGAAATTCCCACATGTTCACAATGAGCCTGCAGCCAATCACTGAGTGTCTTTTCATGTGATCTGAGCAAAGTGTATGCACATGTCTCAGTAAGGCTTTTGGTTCGGGGACATGGACATGTAGCACCACACACCAAACTGAAGAGAGGAAATAATACACAAGGTCTAGAAAAAACAGTTTCTGAACAAATGTTTTTTGTGATTCAGCTTTTAAATGGGGATGGTTTCCACCTGCTGAACTACCGGTGCATAATAGTGAGATAAAAGCACTGCATGTATACAATCCCACCTTACTCAGTTGTGAGATGCCTAAAAATAGCCTGCATCCCAGCTGGACTTTGGCAACAACTGTATGTAGCGAGCTGCTAAACAATGCACCTTGCTGAGGTGATAAAAGGACATAAAAAAACAAAACACAAAAACAATCACCTGCTGAAGGAAAATTATAACATAATTTCCCCTTAAACTCAGGGTTATTCCGCACAATGAGACCTGTCTGTTTCATAATTAGCTAAAGTGAACGCCACATCCTGCTGCGGGCTTCATTAAACCAGAAGCAAGACAATGAAGGCAGTCTGTGTTTTTGCGCCAAGTCACACTAATGATCAGGGAGGAAGCAGACCATCTTTGATGCAGTAAACCATATCTGACTCTAGTTCAGCCTCATGAGAATAACGTGCATGACCTGAGTCATTGTACAACACTTTTTTTTTTTCTCTCAGCTCTCAAAGAATGTATTAAAGCAGTGGTTCCTAACTTTTATTCCTTTGTGCCATCCACCACTTCTATTCAAGAAAAGCTGAGCCCCCCAAGTTTTATTGTCCAAAATTATCAATTATAATTTTCTGCTCAGTTCTTAGAACCTTTACTTTTGGTAATTTTCTCTTTTTCTGTACAAGCTTAACATTTTTTTTCTTTTAAAAACCCAGCAGAGTAGCTGATACACACTCATCCTTACCAAAAGAATAAAAATGATTGATCATCACAAAGCTTGAGAGGTCACAGACGTGTGGCCTGTTAAGTAGCCCCCTATCTACAAGTGAGAGCAAAAAATGTACAGTAATGTGCAGTCATTTAATTTCTTCGTTTTGGTATACAGACTTTTGTATAAATTGTGATTTTGGTTAGTTAGTTTTAGTTACCTGAGAGTTGTGAGCTTGCAGACTGAAAACACCCTCCCCTTCCAAACATGTGGGAGAACAGCAGTGAAACTTTCAAAAAAATGTGAAAGGCCCCATCGAGAGCCAGTGTTTGGTTTGTCTGTTCAGAGGGAGAAAGAAAATCTGTCCTCAAGAAGAAGCACTGTTACATTACTGAGATATTACTCAAGAATAAGTAAAACTACTCAGAGTCATAGTTACTTTTTAACTGTTGATGCTTAATGCATTAGCAATAGCAATAGGTATTCAATCATTTGTGGACATTTTCTTTGATACACCTGCTTTTTAGTTGCCAAATTTAAGACAAATTGACACACACACACACACACACACACACACACACACACACACACACACACACACACACACACACACAATGTTCACAGACAAAATTGCATTACTGTCCGCCGGCAACCTTTGCCGTAGGCACCCATGGTCCTGTAGCCTTGGCTAGAGGCCAGAGCGCAGGTCAAATCTGTATAAATGTAGCGCTTGGAAGTGAAAGAAGTCAGGAATGTGATCAGAGTGTTGCTCTGGGGAACAAGCTCTTTTTTTTTTTTTTTTTTACACACAGTATCAACAGTTTAAAATGATACAGACCTGAGGCCCTGACTAACTCAAGGTCAGAATATCACTTGGCCTAAAATGTCGTCAGCTAATGAACGTACTGAACGCTGTCAGCACACTCAGTCCTGACGCACTGTGCTAACACTGAGTGCATCTGAGCGTCTGAGTGTGTGCGGCAACTCTGGAGGGCAAAACGTGTGTCAACCTACCACATAATGTGAAAGCAAAAGTAGACTCAAACACTGGGGAGTGATTTTGTTATCACTGACCGGTTAAAAGTTGTAATGTTTCCATTGCAGTTACTGGCTGTGTGTACAGTAATTAGCTTACTTGGAAATATAAAAGCCCAGGAGTAGGTACAGGACGCAATGGGAGGCTGTTTCACTGGAACTGGTATGTACCACTGCAGAGCTGGTACATATTCAGGTGTTGTTCTTTTTATTTTGTGATTCAGTATTGGTGGTAATTGTGTCATGGCAGCCAGCAGACATGGTACCTGCAGGTGAGAAAAGGATTATGTAGCTTTTTTTGCGTGACATTTTAGTGCCATGCCATTGTTCTGACGACCCATTATTCTGAAACCCCAGTCGCCCAAAAAATATCCCACTGGACCGGAAGCTCATTCGTCCAACAGACTGTTACCCTGAAAACAAACGGCCATTGTTCTGGAAATACACCCTCTCCCTGCAGTTGTTAGGGTCAAGGGTTAGGGTTAGTGTGAAACTGCAGAGAGAGAGTGTATTTTCAGAGCAAAGGGCATTTGTTTTCAGGGTAATAAACCAGTGGGTCATTTCTCTCAGCTACTGGGGTTTTTGGAATAAGGGACCGCTGAAACAATGGCTTGTCCTGTGCCTTGAAATCATCAAAGAGATTCATTAGATGGAGCATAAGAGACGTGGCTGCTGGCTTTCCCCTCGTCCTCTCTGTTTAAAACGTCTTTTAAAATGTCACTTATCTTTCTCTTGCTGTTTATTAATCATGTAGAGTTGGATGCAAATTATGTGATGCTGTGTAAACACCTTCCTGTCCATATTAAGTCAAATTTAATTGATATACCATCAAATAAAGATCTAAAAAAAAATGTTGCTTTTCAAGTTTATGTGTTTAATATGTAGGCCTTTACACTGTTATATATATTGTTTGATTGATCGTTAATGTCAATAAAAAAGATTATCATTTCACACTTCTGTGTCATTATACAAAATCAAAAGTTTTGGTTTGAGTGATGTCTGATATTCTGATATGTTTTGGGGCGGCAGTAGCTCAGTCCATAAGAACATGGTTTGGTGTCACCAGTTCAGGTCCAGCATGGACCAGACCACTGCATGTGCTCAGCCCTCTCGCTCTGACACCTGTCCGATGTGTGTCTGTAGGTCCTGTTTGTACATGTGTGTGTATTCCAGGCCTGTGAGTGTATAAAAATTTACAACAGAGTGAAAAATAGAATTTCCCTCAGGGGACTAATAAAGTATGCTTTCTTCTTCTTCTTCTTCTTGCATGATCTGATAAATACTTCATTTGGCTTGGAACAATAAAAAATGTCATTCGAAGCTACAACACACAGCGGAAAATCTTTCAACACAGACATTCCTGTGTCAGCAATGTCCACTGCACTGATTATTGGCATCTGGTGACTGTATAATAATTAAGTAATGAGTGAAACAATAAAAAACACTGTTAAAATCTCCCTTTGATCTCTGTTATCTGCACGGAATGAACCTACCAACTTTTACTGACTACTTTTTTAAGCGTATGCAATCCTTTTCATACTAAAAAGATCAATATCAGGTTATTAAAATATTGAATGTGTTGAGTATTATTAATATGAATGATTTAATGAATATTTCATTCGGCATGGAACAATGAAAAATTGCATTCAGAGCTACAACAGACCACTGAAAATCTATCAACATAAAGGTGTCAGCATCGTCCACCGCACTGATAAATGTCACCTGCTGCTTAATAATTAAATAATGAAACAATAAAATGCATTGTTAAAGTCTCCTTTGATCTCTGTTATCAATGCAGAATGAACCTACCAACTTTTATTGACTACTTTTTAAGCACACAGGAGGATTTTCATACTAAGATGAACAATTTCACATGCAGAATAATTTTCAGTCCTTGTTCAATTGTACATTATGATGAGGCTTTGCTGCATGATAGTCAATTATAATATTTTTCACATTTGACTTTTCATAGCAGGAAATGCACACACATAATTAACACTAATCATGGCTCCATTTTATTGAAGTGACATGTCCATGAACCAACTCGCACAATATAAGTGGAACTGACATATCTAAATGGAATGCAGTCATGATTATTAACCTGTGCTTGGCCTGCTACGACATGTCAGAATTATCTGCCGTGAAAACGCAGTGAAAACAGCACTAACGGAGTCACTGCTGAGGTTTGAATAGATACTCTCCGTTCCAGCTGCAAGAGCCTTGAGAATGAAGATATGATTGTGTCACCTGTACTCACTGTGTGTCCTCAGCTGTCCATCGGACGGTGTGGACCTTCACCCGTCAGCAGCTGGTAATTACATACCACCCTTCCTGCTGTAAAATAATATAACATAATACAAAATAATCAGGTAATAATAATGCAGTGATGATCGGATTATGTGCGGATGTGTTTGTTAATGTTTTGACAGAAAGGATGCACACATCACGTCAACGAGAGGCAAGGAAAAGTCCAAAATAAGATCCGGTCCTTGTCTTATCTGTGTCTCCTGGACATAAATGACCAACAATATGAGACCATTTCCTCCCATTTAAATTCAGCCTTTGTCTCGTCTCAGCCTGAAAGTAATTTGAGCCCAACTCAAGATCTTAAACTGTTTTCTGTCTCACTGCACTGATCTTAAATGTGTCTTAAATAATCAGCTCCTGAGATCTAAAATTAGATTTGTTTGTCTTAAAGGTCTTAAATTTGTCTCAGTGGTCGAATTGAAGTTTTGTTGCTTCGTACGGTCATTAAGGAGAAACCTCTGAGAGCTCAGCAAAAGATCTCCTGCTCTTGTGTTGTTTTGCTCCTCTTTTTTTCTCCTGAGGGGCCGTAGGAGAAACAGACGAGACTCCAGTAAGATCAAAATAAGAATCTCATTAATCTCTCATTTGACAAAGAAAAGATGATTGCAAGTAACAAGATCTTCCTGTGGGCTGTACCTGTGCATTCACATGAAACCGAACCAAAACCAGAAACCAGACGGTTTATTTCTCATTCGCTCTGCCTTTCGCTCCTCTCATGCTCACTCATAATCTCCTCGCTGTCAGGCTGTCTATTGTGTTGTCAGCTGTTCATTAGCTGGTCACATCTGTCCACTTACACAAGGACACACCTTCATTGTTAGCCTTTCGTCTTTCTGCAGTAAATATGATGTTAAAGATGATTTTTCTCTCGGCCTTCGTGCCCCTCCACCTTCTCATTACTGCCCACTAATTGCAGTTTCATCAGCCTCCCAGTCACAGCAGAGTCCTCAACACCACCAGTGTCAGACGCCCTTCAACTACGAATCTCCCTATAGAATCCAAGTGCAAAAGACTCTGTCAAGACTTTATTATCACACATCATCTGTTATTATAAACCCTATCTTTATTTTATTCACTTGCCTCTCTCAATTGACATGTCTGCTGAGGGTCATTGTGACCTGGTCACATCGCTGGAGCTGGAATAACATAAAGTAATAAGCTCAGCGCAAGTTCAGTCAGTTTATGCCTCATTCATTCACAGCTCTCTCTTACTCTCTTTCCTGCTTATCCTCAATCAGCCGATTATGGGTGTTCTCTTGTCAGTTACCCAATCAGATGTGATCACCGTCTCCATCAGCCAGTCGTGTCTTTGCAGACAAACCTTAAAATCTGTTCTCTGCTGTTGTCAGCTGGTGTTTCAGTGTGGGAGCAACCCTCCTTCTTCATATCCAGAGTCCAGGCTGGGCTCCACATCGGCCATCCCTTCACCAACACCAGTGTCTAGACTCCATCAGGAGATTCCTGCTTTGATCGCAGCTTCACTAACCCCTTATACAAGAGACACATGTCAAATAAATATATTTCATACACCCAGAATGAAGTCTCTAATGACTGAAATAATACACAAGTGTTATAGGTTGTATTCATCATTCGAGCATGTGTGAAACAGCCAATAGAATAACAAACGGCAGTATAGCAAATCAATTTTTATTTTTAGGCTGCTTGACTGCTTTTATTACAGTATCCTGCTGCCTATCTGAGTTGAATTGAAGCCAGAGGTGGTGAGTCAGGTTGCAACTTAAAAACATATCACTGTTCAGTATGGTGATCCTGGCTACATTTTGTTTCCCTTTTTTTCAGGTTCACCTGTCTTTTAGCCCCTGCTGTTTTGTCCATTGCTTCACCCTTTAGTTCACACATTGTCTGGCCTCTTTAATTTGCCCCTTAGTTCACACATTTAACTCTTGTTTAACCATTATTTTACTCAATGTTTAACCATTTTTGTGGTTTATTTTGCCCACTTTGCCTTCTTATGGCCTATTTTCCTTGAGTTCTTATGAGATTTTGTATGTCTGCTAAAACAGCTTGTTTGTGTTTCTGATTATTTTGTGTAAGTTCTTTTTTTTTTGTCAGAAGCAGAGAGATGTATTGTTAGGCAGTGGGCACCCATGTTGAGGTCACTTCATGTTTTGCATGTGAGGAAATGCACTGGGACCCAATATAGACTGCACCATTTTTTGTTGTGAAGATTGCCATGAGGATTGCTGTGCTGCAGCTGTGATACAGCTGTGATGCAGCTGTGGTAGCACCCCTGGACACTCCTCAGTGTAGTCTGCCTCTCCACCACTGACCTCAGCTTAATTTCTCTAGTTCTGGGTTACTTTATGTTGGACTGAGTTTTATATTTTGTAATATTCACAGAATTTATGTTGAAGGCTTTTTAGTAGTAATTTTATTGACGACATTCATTTGCACTCATGTTTCATTTGTCTATTAATAATCATTTTTACTTTCCAGCAGTTCCAGTTTCTGACTGTTTGATTGCTTTGGTTATTTTGATAATTATTACAAATAAAACATTTAATTTAATTGTTGAGAACATGTCTCTGCCTCCTCAGTAATGACCCGTGTGCCTTAATATCTCTTTTCTAAACAGTATTTAAGATTTGTTAAGGCTTTTCTGGGGTGTAATTCACCAGGTGGTGTTGTTGTCTTCTCTGTTCTCCCTTTATTGACCCTCCTCCTCAGCCACATGCATATAAATAATTTGGAATATTAAATAGTCACTATTTTCTAATATTTAGGCCAAAAATGACACAATTTTATGAATTTTCTTTTTCTTTTTTTGACAAATATGACCTTTATTTTCCAAGTTGCACTCCAAAGATGTGTCTGAGAGATATTTTGCCAATTTAGAGTATAAATTAACATAATCCCCACTTTTTAATAGTTTGAGGCATCTTTTATTCAGTAACAATTCATTGACTACTTTCTTGTGTTTTTCATACAGAGTTTTAAAAAAGTGAAACAAACTTGAACAGTAGTTATTTACATATTTTTAGAACACCAGAAACAAATCTAATCTTTGAATGAGCAATGAGCTATTAACATTATGAATAATTTACAACAAATCTTAAGAATGTGTAGACATTCACTCCAAGTTGAGAAAACGCTATTCATTATTTTCTCTACGAGAGCATAAAAAAAAAAAAAATCATCTTCAAAAAACAATTTTCTGACACCAATTTCCACCCAAATATAGTTTGGAAAGTGCACGTGTTCTTAATATTGTCTCCTCCACCTCCCTGATATCTACACTTAAGCTCAGGACCGAGTGGACGTGCTTGATTGACACCTCTCAGACCCTCTCATCTGGTTTGTTGCACCTGTTTGAGTTTGAGAAGTTGCACCTTTAATATCCTTAGTGGTTTATGAAGTTTGGTGGCATGATGTAATTACAGCAGAGCTCCACCCAACTACAACTGGAGCACAGATCTAATCAGACCTCGAGTGGAAAGTCCTGTGTAGGCGTACAGGGCCTTTAATATGTGGTCATATATCTGCTTTGTTGTTCATCACTATGCATTGCTATCAGTGTCAATTATTAGTGGTTATAAAACAGAATACTATAAACACAGTGTAGTTGCTAAGGTGCAGTGACATGAAGCTGCTACAAATGGCAAAATTGATTGTGAGCAAAGTTAAAGCTGCTCTAATCAACATGCTTATATTTTCAATTAGTCAGATAACATGTTGTAATGTGAGGTGTAGCTCACACACAGATCACAACTTACAGATAAATAACAGCTGATCACCTACAAAGCTCTATGAAGCTCTGTGATTTGGTTGATGATTGTTTTAGCGTCTTTCGGGATGTTGTTTTGGTTTTTACGGTCCCCGCCCTTTTTGCTGTTTTCTTTCATTCTCACCACCACTGTCATTAGCCGTGTTTCAAGCTAAAACAGGCAAAAAACAAAAAAACATCCCATTATCCCAGTGTGCTGTAGTGTACAGTCAGTTCAAGGCAGGCGTGTTGTACTGGAGGTGAATCAACACCTGTGTAAAATGGGTGAGGCAGCACTAGGACACCATGCTGTTGCAGAATCATTTGTCATCAGTATGGTCGCCAAGCTGGACGCCAGCGCTGTTGTGTACATGTCACGCCTTCTACAACGCCTTGGTTCAGCGTCAAAAAACAAAGCCGTCGTAATGACGCATGTTCTCCATGGTTGTATGGTGGAATCTCTGGCCACAGTTAGCGACTCGCTGGTGATCACAGTGGAGCATTTAGCAGCTAAATAGCCACATATTTCCCTCAGGCAATGGTGCAGAACTGGGTGGGGGTGGAAGGGACATGTCCCCACCAATATCCAGGGACTACAGAATTGTTCTTGGCAATAACTCAAAAGAAAAATCAGGATCATGACAAAGCACCTGTGCTAATTATTGATGCATAACAATGCATTTTTAAGTTTTGGGAAATTGTGTGGTTCACCGTTCAAATGCCTTGCAGTGGGTTGAACCAAAATACTGAATATATAAACTAAGCACAAACTAGTGCTTCTTCAGACCATCACGGGAGAAAGTAAGAAATATATGCTGTTATTTTGTCATTTTTTTCCATGCATGCTGCAATTTCAGTCGGCACTCCTCTGGCTGCAACATCCAGTGTCTCCCTGTCTCCCCTCACACTGTGCACTCCAGGCAGGAGAATATGTCAGTGTTGGGTGTTTATTCACACACTGAATTATAATTTCTGAACATGAAGTGGAAAAGTAATCATGTGGCATATAATTCTGCATTGGGTACAACAGTCTCCTATCCTAACTGTTAGTGTGACGCTGCCTTGTGATAGACACAACTAGTCTGTACTTTTAGTGAACTCCTGAACTATGAATGAACTGCCTTTATATATTTACATAAATATATATTTATCATGCAGGAATCACCAGAAAATCAGGCACATGGTCGTAATGACATTGAGTCATCTAATCACTTGTCTATTGTGTAGAACCATGGCCTCTTTGTTCTTATGCATATAAAAACCCTGATGAGGATTTGCTCCTCACTGACTTCTCTGTGTTGGCTTTTGCTACATGTTGGTTTTGTTCCTCTTGCACAGGAGTAAAATAAATATACAACGACGATTTCTTCTTTCTCACAGTCTCTTTGTTTTGTTCAGTTTTTCATATGTATCTTCACTAATTAACACCATGCTGTGTGCACCGCTGTGTGCCACCTGTTTCTGACACGGAGCGGAGATGATTGATGGACAGAATATTTTTACTTACTTCGGCTCCTGTTTACTTTTCGTTGTTGTAAACTGAACTTTTGGCCCTAATTCCACTTTCTCCTGATTATAATAATCCACAGACAGAAGGGAAACAACAGGGAAGTGAGTGGACAGTCAGTGAGAGTGTGTATGAGACAGAGATGCATGAGCTTATGATACTTTATGAAGTCCTCCCATGTAAAAACAAATGTGAGTTAATTTTGATTTCAGAACTCTTCACATTAGCTTACATTCACAAAGATCAGAAAGATCAGATTGCTTGTGTCCCCCTGCTGAGTTTATGATTTTATTTCTTGTTTGTTGCTCAGATTAATAAATATATTATTTGATTTTGAAACAGTTGTCTTATATTCTTGTTACTTAGCCTCTATGAAATGTTACTGACAGGATTAAGTATGTAATAATAAGTAACAGGCTTCTCACAGTCATCCTGAAATTGGCTGTGCTGATGTGCATTTCCATGTATGAACATGCATGCAGTATGTTTGTGCACTGGAATATACGGCTCCTGAAACCCTGATTATGGTGATACACTGTGTCTCGGTGGTTCTGAAACTTTGTGACAGCAACTTGATTTGTTCGTTCGTCCCCACCAACCGTGGTATGAAAAATCCACCCTTCTCCTCAGAGTTGGTAGTGAAAAAAAAACAGAGCTAAAAGATGGTGAACATTAAACTGACATTCATCAGATAGACCAACTTGGAGTGTTTTTCATAATTCAAACAGTGCAGGTTTAAACTCACTAATTACATTTTGCACACAATGTTTTTAAAGTTACTCTCATTATCCACTTTTTTTTTTTTTGTGAAATTTAATTTAAATATGTGCAGCATTTAAACTCCTCCAATCTTAGATCTAGTCGATCATCACTAATAACCAATAGGTTGCTATGATACAGTATGAACTGACATTATGTCAAGGAAATTTTTATTTCATCATGTCATATTAGACACATTACATACACGCTAACAGCGAGGACACGCTAAAGTGAGCACAGCAACCGAAGCTGAGCTGTTCCAATTTTTTTATTGTAAAATTATTGTCATCTGCAATCACATGGAAAGTTTTTATTGTCCTCAGTTGATCCTCCGAGTCGCCTTGTGAAGACTTTAATGAGTTGATGGCATAATGACTGATGAAACTTTGAATGTTGGTAATTTAGTTTATTGCAGGTTGAGGGTGGAAACAAATTGCTTGCAGGTCCTGAGAGAAACGTTTTAAACTATTGAATATATGTTGTTTTTCCAGAGTGCAATTGGATTTACAATTTGAATGCAGGAGTAATTTTTAGTTTTTTTTAAAACTCCTTTTTCAGTATAAGGGAAGCTTTATTATTTTCTTATTTAACCATGACCAGGTCCATAAACATACTTCCACGCTTCCCTGAAGAGCAGAAGTTGAACAGGTGAAAATAATTCATGTTATTGCCAGATAATGGACTTTGCTGCGGAGTAAATTAATCTTCTAAAAATCTTCTAAGCTGAGACGTGCTCCTCATACAGATTCCGTCTTAGTTTTCATTGCGTTCTCTAAACTTACGTGCAGAAAAGGCCACTCAGACTGTGTATCAGGAAAAAAAAAAAAAGTTTCCCCAGAACAATTTCTCCGTCTGGGCCGAAGCCCAGTCAGCTGTTCTTACACTGCTGATATCTTTGTGAACAATCCTGAGCCATTCTGTCGCAAAATGCTGACAGCTTTTGTGGATGAAGGTCTGTGGATGAAGGATTATGATGGATGGTGAAACTAGAGGCATGGTTTGTTCCATATAAATAATGAACAACTAAAATTAAACATGCCTCACAGCCCTTTAACCAAGGATTACAGTATTTGCTCCACGGCACGGCTCAATATTTAGATTCACGGTCTCAACAGTACAATGTTGTATTTTATCATTGCATTAAAATCTGTTCTCCCAGTGTTCTACTCTTCTCCATATTTGCCTTCATGTTGTGAAAGTACCTGATACGTGTCTGTGAGAAAGAACACTGACAAAATTCAGGAGAACTGAAGATAAAACTGGGTTACACTTTATATGAACTCCAGAATCTAACACTCTGATAACAGTTTAAAACTATTTTCATACCAGCTACGGCACACGGCACATGGATAATAACTGTTTCTGTCAGTTTTCAGTAAGTGTTCGAATGTTGCTCATAGCTGACTCAAAAAGAAACAGAACATGGAAGTTTCTTTTGCAACTTAATAATATGTTTTATGTCAACAACTGCACTCATCAGGACAGGAGATCTAAATGTAGAAATATTTACTGAGTAATGGGGTGAGGCCTGTTCAGAAGCTCAAGAACAAACAGCCAACACTAACCACAGATTTATTCAGTACAACTGGATGATGCACTTATTTTACACCAGTCACATTACATAGATTCAATAATAATATTCCAGACCTCTGCGTGGTCTTCTACAAGGAACAGCAAATACAGGAATGTGACGACACATTTAGAGTGAGGTGATTTGTATGGATGTATGTCCGTGTAACCTAAGGTTATAATTTTGGGGCTGTATCCTCCTGATCTTCATTGTAAAAATAATGTAGTTTTGTACTTGAAACACAAGAAAAAGAGTTGTAGGGCTTGGATAAAGAAAATGGTCCAACTTACGGTGATGGGAAAAAATCTTACACACTCAGAAAAAAAGTGAATTTGTATGCCAGCATCTGGGGAAAATTTAAGGGAACGTGGTGACTTGATTCAAGGCGACGATTTGGATGATTTATCACAGATTTACTGGCCACTTTTTTTGTTGTTTCTTTTTTACTCTAATATTTATTTCTTAAGATTTACTGTAAAGTGTTCTGAGTTTGTCACACTACAGACATATGAGTTATTAAACACCCAGCCAAATTTTAATGATTAAAAAAAAAACAGTTTTCTCTGCTCTGAAACACTGGGGGCGTGTCCACTCCGCTGTCTCAGTGTCAAACACCACTATGACCTGAAAATCACCTGAAACATGGACGCTCCGTCTAACAGCTTCATTCGACGTGTCCAGACATGTCTGAGGCACCAGAGCCAGAGGACGGTCTATGTCGGGTTGTCGGAACTGAAGCGAGCTGAAGTGAACTGCTGGGCTGATTTAGACTGAGAGTCGCTGAGGTACGTTTGTAACTGACCTTTAGGGAGGGTGGAGGGAGAGTCCACTGCTTTACCTCCACGAGCCAGTATTACATAGTTCTTAACGTTTTCACATCTTCTGTAACTATGTTCTAACATGTATAATGTGTTTGGAAGAAAACTCCCTTTTTCCTTCACACAGACTTTAATTGTATTCATATGCATAAATAATGGAGGGTTTAAAAAAACATATCTGCGATTGCTGATGTGCAGTTCCTGTATGCATTTAAAGCTATAATATGTAATACAGCTTGTTGAGTTGTGTCCTTACATTAACTTAAATGTTTCCTACAATGTTCACACATGCAGAAATCCATCATTTATTCAGGTTAATGGTGCCTTTCCTGCTAGCTGCCACTAGCTAGTAGCTATGACTTCTGGCAAAACACAGGACATATGAGAGAGTGCAGAAGGAAGTCGGTGCATATGACTAAACGGCACTTAAATAAAACTTTAATGAGTGAAGACAACAACTCTCATGATGCCACAACACTTCATCATCAAACTATATCTTTTGTTAATGTGACAATTTAAGTTTAATGTGAAAACAACAAACACACTCACTAAATTACTCGCTCATGGGTGAATATAAACAAACTAAACATGATTCTTAAATGTGTTAGAATTAAAATAAAATTAGATGGCATATGTGATATGTAAAATGAAGAAATACATTCAAAGCTACAGTATACAGCTGGAAATCCTTCCTTCAACATCGCACTGAATTCAGTTACATAACTGTCAGCTGACAAATGGCACATGATGACCATTAGTAATGATGATGGTTAATAATTAAGAAATACAACAAGTGTCCCCCTTTGACCTGAGCGTCTTGTACGTGAAGTCCACTGGTGATCTGGACCTCGTAAATACAGGAAGGGCAGTGTTCATGACGCAGTGTTCATGAACTACAGTATGTGTAGCATCATTACTAGGCCCAAACTGGTCATCATTTTTACCTTCTGCCACAACTATAAACTGCACTTCAAAGTCTACGCACTAGTCATTCCTCTCCACTTGAAAACATTTATTCATGCATCTTCATCACACGGTTTTAAAAACGGCTTAACAAATGGAACCAAGAGCTACACAGACAATACCACTCTCAGTACACTTTGTCCGGTGTGTCAATATGAAGTCATAAAAGTACTGTTCAAAGGCAAATCACAATTTCCTGGAAGTCAGTGGATCCGCCAGTGGACCCTCAAATCTATCATTCAAAACACCAGCAATAAATAATCTTGACATCTTGACGTGTAGAAGTCTGTCATCTGCATAAAAGTGATAGAACTGGATTTAAAAAAAAATGACAATAGTGCACTTTAAAAATAGCAATTTTTTTTTATTTACAAATATTATAGAGTCTTAAATACTGAAGGATAACAAATAAATGCTACATCAAATGTCTGAAAGTTCAAAGTTGAAAATAAAACCAAAGGTCTCTTATACCGCGTGTCCACAAAGTCTCTTTACAATTTAAAAAATGTACTACAAAAGCAATTGATGAGATATGTTGATCAGATTTGTTCCATGTACTCAGTGGTTATCAAAGTTTTTAATCACATTCATGCTTCACACATGAAGCAAAAGATCACTGAAATCAAGTTTCCATCTTGATGTGCTTCATGCAACTAATGGTGCCCATATAGAGGTGTATTAAATGAGGCAAAAAAACTTCTATACTTTTCATTTTGTAATCATTTCCACAGATTTGTCCATTCATTTGCTTTTGTAATAAATTTGTTAAATTGTACAGAGACTTTATGGACACCATGTATACCATATCACACATATCATAAAAAATATAAAAATAAATTTGGAACCACCCATAATTAAGTCAGAACAGATAGTGAGTCTGAACAATAAACTACAAACATCATAAAATAAACATCACATGCTTAGAAGCAGCAGGTTTATGATAATATGTCCATCACTTGTGTTCATACTCTGCTGCATTATGGTGATAGTTATTACAGTGCTCAGTACTTTATCTAACAAATCATCAACTTACCACAACCTGAGAAGTGAACAATTACAAGTGAGTTCCAAATACATTATTGCATCGAGTATCAGCTATAGATACAAATTCAACTTAATAATATTAAAGATGTGTTGCTCTAACGGTCTTCAGTGTGTCCTCATCTCGTGACATGGCTGGATTGTCGTACATCTCCAGGCTCTTCTTGCTGTTCCTCCTGATCTTTTCATCCTCATCCTCAGCTTTCTTGCAGCACTTGCAGCACTTGCAGCAGCAGCAGCAATGTTTGCCGCAGAAGCCCAGGGTGGAGGTCACCACGGCATCCCAGGGTGCCATGGAGTGCAGGGGCCGGGGCAAAAAGTCCCAGTTGCGGAGGACGTTGGGCAGGTAGCGGGGGCAGCGAGACTGCATCACATTGACGATGATCACAAAGACGACCAACACAACGATGGGCACGCCAACACCGACCAGGACTTGCCAGCCAGCCAGCGACAGGCCGAACACAGTCACAGGGAAGATCAAGAAGCACAGGATGAGGTAGAGGGCGGCGAACCAGCGGTATTTGGCCGTGCGGTTCCCCAGTCCTCTGGCCAGCCTGATGGGCACCCTCATGAAGGGGACTGGATACCACAGTAAGATACCCATGATGTTGAAGAAGAAATGGCAAAGTGCAATCTAGAAAAAAGCACAGATGACAATTAGACGAGGCCGTCACTGTTAGATCTCTCTTTAGAAAATATCAAACAAGACTGAGTCAAGCAAACATGGTAGCAGCTCTGCGAGGCTGTGCTGAAGCTTTAAGCTCAAAGTTAACATCAGCACGCTAACAAGGTCACAACTGACCGCACTTTTCCTCTGTACTCAAATGTTGCGCAAACTTGGTTCCTTAGCTAGCCAGTTAACTAGTGTTTGGCTAATCAAAGACGTGAATATATGTAGCTTTTACAGGTCCCGCAGTAACGTCTTTTAACCATAGCATCATGACCATCCTACTCTTTAGTAGGTACAAGTAGTACTTGTTGCCTTTGTTGGTTAGGGTCATTGAGATTATGGGCAGGTTTAGGCATGAGGAGTGTGATTGGGTAGGGTTAAGGTAAAGATTATAAGAGTCAGCCAATCAGAGACAGGGTAGGGCTGGTCATGCCTCTGCAATCCAGGGTAAAAAAAACAAAACAAAAAAAAATTGCAGACAGGGAACAGGAGAAAGAGGAAGTTGACTGAGGTCCCAAGCTTGCTCAACTGTTTCTGAAGCACAGAGCAAAATGAGGCCAGACTTAGCAAGGATCAGTTATAATGCTAACAGGTAAAATGTCTACCATGTTCACTGTTGTAGTTTAGCATGTCAGTATGACAACATTGATGAATTAGCAATAGACAGAAACTAGAGCTAAGCCTCATGGAAAGGCCAACAGTTCTGCAGGTTTTTGATTACAGCATAGGCTAATTTTACCTGATGGTGGCACTTGATGATACAACAATCTGTATAATCTCTTTACTGAATTTACATCCATATATTTGTGATGGTTTATGATTAGCATTATTCTTCTTGCCCTAAAAGAAGATCAATGTTCCATGAATCCATTCTGTTGGCACCATGAATATCTGTACCAAAGTTCATGGCAAATCCAAAACAAAAATGTCAACTACAAGGTGACACAAGAGGAACAGTCAAGGGATCGCTACAGTTGGATTCATCCTCTTGGAGCGGTGAATGTTCTTTTTTTTTTTTTTTTTTTTTTTTACAAAATTTCATCATAATCCATCCATTAGTTGTTAAGATATTTTAGTTTGGAGCGAAGTGGTAGAATGAGCAAAGGACCAGCATTGTCACACATAGAGCCACACCACTACCATGGCTAAAAACAAGAACACAAGAGAACCTTTCACTGCATCTTCTCACCTGCAGGGAGTTGGCCAGCGTTTCTCCAGGGCTAGCCATAGCAGCAAGTATAGCAGTGGTTGTCGTGCCAATATTTGAGCCCAGTGTCAGAGGATAGGCTCTCTCAAGGCTAATGACACCGATACCTGGTGAGAGAAAATTAACCAGATATAAATCATGGTGAAAAAAAAAAAAAAAAAAAAAAAAGAATTCAAGAAAATGCAACCAAATTCTAAATGACAGCTTACCAACAAGAGGAGTTATAGCTGAGGTGAAGACGGAGCTGCTCTGAACAATGAAGGTCATCCCTGCTCCCACCAAAATTGCAATGTAGCCGGTAACCCAGCCGAAGGGGAAGGGGAAGTCTGTAATCAAACAGAGAGACCAGAGGTGAGCAATAAACCTGACGAAGGGAACACAGTGTTACTGCACACATTATAACCTCATGACCAGAGTTTTATCAAAGCAGTATTTGTGCCTGAGCTTTCTTCGTCACACAACAGGACTGGTGGACCTGGAGGTGAGCCGGAAGCAACAGGGAGGCTGTACCTGTGTTGCTCATCAAGCATCACCATCGAGGCAGATGTGCTGACTATCAAACAGGATGTAAAAGAGAACACGAGAACCTGTTTTTTCATCGTTTCTTACCTGTGTTGAGCACCTTCTTGATGACCACGGCCACCTGTCCCTTCAGCATGGAGTTGAGCAGTTTGACGATGAGGATGAGGCAGGTGCAGAGGACAAGCAAAGACAGAGCCAGGAGAATGAGGCCCACTGCCAGATCCGGCAAATCAACATTGACGAAGATGTGTTTGCCTGCAATAGACGGTCAAAGAGATGATTGGCATTAAAGTGTCCCCTCTACGCTTGCTTGCATTATGGGACGGCTAAAAATAGCCTCGTGTGGATGACTCACTTCAGAGCAAACCTTTGATAAATGGAGCTGATAAAACACCACCTTGTGTGGGAGATTTAAAATCAAGTAGAGCTGTGCTGCACAATCATGAACTAATCTCAGTTTAGTAAAGCTTACCCAAATTAAAATAAAAAAATAATATGGGTGCTCTCATAGGCTAGTAAGCATAAAAGAGGTGGGGGAAACTCTTGCCCTGTATTCCTTAAAACATTGTTTGCTGGCTAGTTAAAAAGTTAGTTAGCTTAGTTAGCCAACTCATGACAAAGCTGAGAAACTCTAATTTCTCCCCCCTTGAGGAAAATTTGTTGACCAAATTATCTACTGGAAGTTCAAGAAAGAAGAGACTCATTACAAAATTCACTCTGTCACCTTCTTCAAGGAACTTGATTAGTTTTTTCAATCCATCCAGCTTTTTTTTATGAGTTAAACCTTAATTTTAAACCTGGATCATGCTTTCAATTAGAGTTAAGGGTTTGGTGCTACAGAAATGTAATCTTGGATTAGAATATTAATTGAAAGCTAGCTTCAAAGTTTGGTGCAACAAGTTAGATCATGATTCGTTTGGGTTTAAAAATTAAACCATGTAAATGCAACCCGCTCTAAAGGTGGTATATTACAAAAAAAAAGTGCTTTACTTTATTTTTTTTTTAAACCAAGCATAAAAAACAGTTAATTTGGCGACAAAACTTTGAAGAAGGGATCCATTTAATGGCATTCAGGTGCTTCAGTGAGACAGCATGAATAGAGCTATTGAGCAGGGAGACGGGTCAGCGAAGGGTATGAGCTGAGTCACTATAAAGACTCAAAGGTAATCATTGTCCAGACATCAGAGGGTCTGGATGAAGGACGCTTTTGTGTCTCATGTTTCGCCGAGTTTCAGTGGATCAGGTAATCCTAATTGCTTCGTAAATGCTCTTTTTTGAATACCCCCCAACTGAGGGTATTCACTGATGGAGGCACGCTTACATTTGTCTAGGTTCTTGGTCCAAGTCAAGTTCATCTGCGTCCAGGTCTGGTTTCCTTCCATCCAGCAGAGGCCACCAGGAGGGCAGTTTTCTACCGTGTCATTCCAGAAAGTCTGAGAGAACAAATCGGAGGCAAAAATAGGGATAATTAAGAAGTCAATGCAGCCATGATAATCTTTAAATTGTCATATGTAACATTCCACTTTTTATAAAATAACACACCTTGAAAGTATGATCTAACAACAGAGTGACTGTGGTCACAATAGAAGGACAATCAGTCATTAACAGAAAAAAAATCATATGTTTTTACTGTTACTGTTATGTTCATCGTGTAGCAAACTAATAATTTATGCACGTGATGTAACTCTTGTTGGTTTCTTACCGTGTTTTTTTCTTTTTTGCACCATATTTTGATCAGACTCATGTTTTTGGCTGCCGGGTCACCAGTGGCAATGCCAGTGATAACAGATTTGTCCAGCTAAGAGAACACAAATTTCAGCACATTAAATAAATGTTATGGCATGTTGCACCGTACATTTGTAGATGATTTTTAATGTCTCATTGTCTGTACCTGGATGATGGAGTCGGTGAGAGGGTCTGTGATGACGTTGAGCAGGTCGGGGGCATTCTCGCCTGTCTGGATGTTGAAGGATTCGATTAAGAGGTGGGTGAGTTTGTACAGAACACCTGTGGCTACTTCCAGGGGCAGAAGAACCAGCACAGACAGCCAGTTGAAGAAGTCGTGGACAGTAGCACCAGCGAATGCCCTGGAAGTGAAGGAACATAGTCTTAAGGACGTAATAGACACTCAAAAATCACAAAAACACCAAGACACTTTCTTGTAAAACAATTAACATATCTTTTTTTGTCACAACATATTCATGTTAGGGAGGTACATGAAGATGTTGCAACTGTTAGCGCCTTCAAACTTCACCACTTTTCTCTTCAAACTGTTATTTTTTTTATTATTTATTATTTATTTCTGAAACATGTATAATCTATGATAGAATGATTGAATGTGCTTGGTCTAGAGTCACATGACAGGGTATTGGCTAGAGGAACATAGTTTATATTACTATTACTACTAAAACTGAATGTTTATTTGACAGAACATTGAATGCTAATAGTGCTAGCAGAGTGAGGTCTGAGATTAGGGCAAACAGTTAATCAAAATTGCCAAAATTGCAATAAATAAATACAAATGTGGGTTAAACTACCATTTTAAATACTGTCATGTCATGGACACGTCCTGCCTACACAGCATATTTACAGACTTAAGAAAAACTTTTGTTTGGTACACCTCCTTGTGCAAATAACTCCATAATAAATATTTGGATGAATATGAGGAGAAAGTAAAAAGTGCATCTTTGGAATATCTCAAATATGTTACAGTTGCAACATCAGTCAAAATAGTAGCAATTAAATATTCAAAATATTAAGCCTTATCTTAATAATAGCCAAGTAAGTGTCTAACTCTACCTTGTACTACGGGGATCCTTGGCATATGATGTTTCTGAACACACTAAAGGCAACAATGAATTCTACCCAAGTTGCTAAATACTACAGAACAACCTGAGCAATCTTAAAACTGTGCTGCAGACAGTGGTGGAAAGAGTACTGAAAATCTTGAGAACAGATTTATTTATTTATTTATTTTGTGCGTTTTCCTGAACCAAAAGTCCCCCCACCCCCAAAGTTTAATTTTCCTTATTCAGAAATGGCTCTGCCAGACAAACCCATTTCAAAATATATATGAACATCCCTGAATACATTTTTAATTTGTTAAAAATCTTAATGACAACTATGGGTTTAAAAGTGACTACGTAGATTAGATCTTGTGATGCATACTTAAGTATGAGTAAAAGTGCAGACTTGAACATCTACTCATAAGAGTACGAGTACCTTACAGTGATTTGAGCGTTTATGGAGTGTGAACTACAGTTCCCAGAGTCCTCTACGGTGTGACGTCAGCAACAGCGGCGCGTCTTGGCCCGTGTCAAAAGTTACAGACGGTGACCCGGTTTGTTTACATTTCGGCACAAAAGTTCGCGTTGATTCAAAGGAATAGTTTTCATTCATCGTGCTGAACGTTGATGTTGACTGGAGAGAGAGAAAGAGAGAGGGAGAGAGAGAGGGAGAGGACAGAAGGCGGACTCAGCGGAGGGACCGGGTTCTGTTCCTGTCGGACTTTTGGGGGAAAACTGCGTGGGAAGCGGCTTGCTCTTGCTGGAGCTTCTCCGTTTCTTCGGGAGGAGCGCAGTCGGAGTTTCCTTGAATCTGGAGGTAACTGAAGAGCTCCTCATGGCTGAGGCCGGCCGGAATGAAACCACGGGTGTAAAGTTCTGCAGGACGCGGTGTTCAGGCCACGGATCCGGTCGTTTGTGGGTGGAGGTTATCCAAATCGTGCCCGAAGAGCCTCGGCTGTCTGAGCCGGTGTTCGGGGGAAAGATCAGCTCCTTCCCGTGAACACCGAGACCCACACTCCCAAGAACAAGAACGTAGCGACAACAGCAGGTAAAATGAGCAACGATAGCAGATTACCAGTCCGCTGAGACGATGAATGAGCGGGCAGCTGCACTGTGCGGGGCAGCAGTTCATGCAGGCGGAGGGGAAATGGGAGGTTCAGTAGTTTAAATTGACCGCCAGACTGGAAGGGTGCGTTTGGTTTGTGCTATCTGAGTGAGGTATGTCACGCGATCGGCGGTGCAGCTCGAGGTGTCTGACTGAACTAGCTCGCATATATGTTGTATGTATCTGCAGCATTGAAGAAATGACAAGTCTTGCTTTGCACCTTGATACTCTGATGTTAGGCCTTAAATAAAACTCTGACCCATTTTGGCATCGAGCCTTTTGGCAGAGAGCCAAACCAAGACATGAACCAGATACTGTTTATAGAGTTAATATTCTACAGCAGCATTATTGTATCCCTACATCGGTCACATGACCTTTATCATTTTGCGCTCTGATTTACCTGCGGAATTCATTTCGATCTCCTGCCTGCATCATAGCCACGATGGTGTTGGTGACGGACGTTCCAATGTTGGCTCCCATGATGATCGGCACGGCAGACTGCACATCCAGCACTGCAGAATGTAAGAAGCATTATATGAATGTGTAGCAAATGCAAGTGCATGCATGCATCTTCCATGTGTTGTTGTGTGTGTCTACTTACATCCAGAGGACACCATGCTGACCACAATAGAGGAGGAGGTGCTGGAGCTCTGCACCAGTACTGTGACTAACACCCCGATCACCAGCCCAGCCACAGGGTTGGCCAACACAACATTGTCCTGGAAGATGTCACCGGCAGCTTTACCTGTACACACACAAATACACACACACCGTCAGGTCACAAACACAGGACTCCATACACAATACATAAGACCTGGTATTATCAAGTCAATAAAGTAGATTCTCTGGATTGATTTTTACCTCCAACCAGCTGGAAAGCAGAGCTGAGAACATCCAGTGAGCAAATAAAGAGGTAGAGAAGTCCAAGCAGCAAGAAAAGCTTCACGATAGCAGTCACCACTCTCATAATCTTTCCTTTCGTGTCCAGATCTGTAAAGAAAAACAAAGTATTGAATCAGAGTCAGGGTTTTGCAGAGTGTGTCCGCTCTTCACAGTGTGCAGGGAGAACGGTGAGCTGCCTCACCTGACCACTTGACCCCAGTGTCTTTGAGCTCTGGGAGATCCCAGGGATCATCTGTGTCTGGATCCTTATTCACCAGGTCCACGGTGGAGTAGGCCGGCAGGATGGCCCCATCTTTAGCCGAGGTGTTGTCATCTGAACAGAACAGCACCAATGTTAGGCTCATCCACAGTCTCTGAGAGGCGCCGTGCCAGAGTACAGCGCTGTTACACACGACTGTTAACTGCCTTTACCTTCATTAAATCACCTGAAAATGTGAGTTATTGGCAAATCTGTTGCAACACTATGAGACCAGTGATGTGAGTATTTAATAATCGCCACACCCACTGATCTATATTCACCTGCAAGTGGCCCTTTGCATGTTGCATAAATGAACCAAAATAGAACATGGATTCCCAAATTGAAATGTACAAAGACAGCTGCAGACACACTGATTGCACAACCTATTACCTTACACATGGCATTTATTATTTAAATTTTACCTGATGGTGCAAAACATTAAGCTGAGGGTGCAATGCGTGCTTTTGCACCCTCTTAGAATCAGACCTGGTCTGAGGTGGTTTTAACACCCGCTACTTCAGTCTCTATAGGTATCAGCATGTATGTTGTCCGATATGTGCCTATATGAAAACTTTTTTAAACAGAACATAATGGAGATTTGTTAGATTTATAGGCAGCATTTTATGAATATTTGATCCTGTTTCCACTAAAAAACATCATAAAGGAGTTTAGCTGAGTCAACTAATTTTTTCCTGTTAACTTAACGTAAATTTATGTTTTAATACTCTCAAATTAATTTTAGTTAAAATGTCTAGTTTTTATTTTCAGGCCACTTTGGAACTTGTAAACATGAGTTGTTCTGACTTAAAGCCTTCTGAGTAGAATGAATATATGATTGTGAGTTCATTCAACTTTATAATTTAAGTTTTGGAAATAAAAAGACCTGCATATTAGCAGACTTTCTAACATGCAATTGATTGAGAGTTCAAACTGTTTTGTATGTTGAAGTACGTGATGGAAAGTTTCTTTGTCCATGTCCTTCTCTTTCTTCAATACATGTTAAGATAAATAATTTCTTTTCATAATAATGGAAACAATGATTTCAGTTAGTGTTAAATTTCCCACCCCTGTTGTTGTTGATTCAACTTAATATCTTGAGCTTTTTGAACTTGAATGTTTTCTCAAGTTCATTAAACTTAACTCACTTAGATTTACATTTTCAAAATTCATAAGATGACTGTATTCGGCCCATGTTCAGTTAACTTACATTTTTAAGGCACAGGGGAAACTTACATTTTTATGCTGAACCTGCTTAAAAGAATTTACAGTGTCTTACCTCAGGTTTAATATACACATACATTTTGCTGTAGGTATTTATGATTAAAAATACCTATGAAATCCTACTGCTTCAGTGACCTGATGTCATTTTAGACAACAATGTTTAATGTTAAAATATCCTGCCTCTATTACATATCTTTGTCAAGCACATTTAATAACCGCACTTCAGAAATCATTGCAGTTTTGTCTGATATATGTAAACTGAAACTGTTTTACTCCCCAGTATCATTATAAACACCGGCTGCTCCAGTTTAAAGTATCCAAGAGAACATGACCTACCGAGAGAGGGGGAGGAATCAGTCCCCACTTCTGGTCTGGGAGCCATGACTGTCTGTGGAACAAAAAGTTATAGAGTAAAGAAAACAACCCAGATCATTACATAATATACATGGAATAATATTAGTTACAAAATCAGAATGAGCATGTTTACTAATTGAGCAAAAAAACGGATGCCCATGTGTTGTGTACCTTTCAAAATAAAATGACTTTTCCAATGCAGTTTTTTTCGTAACCAAATTGTTGTGTGATAGTTATTATTCCGTAACAACAATAAGTTGATCAAGAGGGACTAAAATCTACAAAATGGCTTTAAAAAAAATAAATATAACACGTCTTAAAAGTGCGCACACAAAAAATAATCTGAATTACTGTGATGGCTGATGTGGCAACAAATCTAGTCGAATAAGTGCGCCTTCATCTCTCAGATATTCTCTCGCTCTCACAGGATCCTCCACATCAGTTAAACAAATCAAATTACAGTCATTTCACACGAGCTCTCATGCGGATACCAGCGCGGTGATGGCGGGATACGCACCTGCAGCGGAGCTCTGTGAGCGCTGAGGAGGAGGAGGAGGAGGAGGAGGCTTCACCTGTCGGTTACCTGTTGCTCACTTCGAGGATGGGCCCTGCTTTTATAGCTCCGCACCGAGAGCGCGCGCACACTCACACACTCACTCTCTCTCTCTCTCTCTCTCTCTCACACACACACACCGTGTGCTCTCAGTTCAAAGGTCGCACACACGTGCAGAGTACAAGTGGCTGTAAGATGCATCTGTATGTGGGACACTGTGACTTTTGAGAGGTGAAACTGTGCTGAATTGGGAAACTGACAGAGTACAAATATTTCTTTTTTCGCAACAAGTTGATCAACTTTATCAGGGTTAGAAATAAAAGTATCCTAAAGTCTATATTGCGGCTTCAGTCTAAGCCACAGGTGTGGACCGGTGCATTATGGAATAATTAAATCATCAAAGCTGCCCCCTAGTGGTTGTAAATGCAACACTACTGCATTTCTCCTGAATTCTGCTCAGTGATACACCAGATACTTTTAGTATATATGCTGTCTCACTTTGCTGTATTTTTTTTCCATGTGAAATACTTCAGGACTCTCAAACCCATTTAAAGGTCCAATGTGTCAGAATATGGGATGAACTGAGCGTGATATTTATAAGTATGTTTTCATTAGTTCACCTGAAAATGAGAATTGTTGCATTTTATGTCTTATTTCTTAGAGGAGCCAGATTTGAAAAAAGTAAAGTGCGAGGGGCTTGACATATGCATTTGCTGTGTCTGACCAGTAAATTCATGATTTAAATATGTAAAATAACACTTTTTTTTCTCTCTGCTTTATTAGTTTTCACAATTGGAAAATTTAAATTATGTACAAAAGTACAGGGAAATATACACATTTTTAGTCCTACAATGAAAGTAGCTTGTTTTATTTTGCCTACTAATAAAATTGTGATCTTATAATCAACAATGGTAATATCCATGAGTTTAGAATGTTAGCAGGTTAGATAAATAAAATCACAATGATTTACTTTTTAAAAAATATTTATAAAGTTATAAAGCGCATGCCCATCTACTGAGGCTGAGTCGTCTGCAGCAGCTCCTCTCCTATCTCAGCTTCAGCTGTCCTTTCAAATGAAAGCATAAATGTCCCCCAAAATAACTTAAAAACAGATAAATAAAAGATCAAACGGCTGGATTGAAGATGTTAAAGAGCCAGATTTAGCCCATGGGCCACCAATTGATCAGGCCTGTCCTGGAACGAGGCCGCTGTGTTGCACTATCATGTTTTTACAATAGGCCAGAACGTGCAAAATAAAACTCTGCCTCTACATAACAGCCTTTCATGTTTTGCATGAGTTGTAGTTTCTCTACACTTGTAAGGAGAGACTAAGACCAGAGGTTTGCAAACTGCAAATGCACCACTAGTCCTACGCACTGGTCCTTTAAATTGAACAACATGAGAACATTTATGAGTGGTCACAGATAGACGTTGTTATTATTTTTGAAGCTGGTAACCACTGTTCTACATTATATTGCACTGTAAAAAAAAACAAAAAAAAAACGTACAATTTGTCCCACACTCAGAGAGCAGTAGTATGATGTGTGATAGACATCTGATTGGTTGCAATAGTGTTTCTTCCAACCTTGACCTCTCCACAGTGAGCACAGTAATATCATGTGTTTATGGTTTATTTGATAGTGCAGATACAGAATACGTACACTGTAAAAAATACGCTAAAAAACCCCCAAAAAATAAGTTCAGGTAATTGTGTAATGATTTTGCAATGACTTTCAATGATTCAAAACACTTTAAAACTTTTCTAGTTAAATAAACATCATATTAATTTAGAAAGAAAACATGTTTAACAAGCTTAAGATATTAAGTTGAACCAACAAGTCTTTGGTCATACTGACAAACATGGCAAACAAATCTGATTTCCTTTAACATTTTCTCAGTTTGAAGAAAATGTTTAATTGGAAGTTTGCACAGTTCAGTCATTAAACTCATCATTTAAAGACAAAAGACATGAAGTTAGAGGAACTCATGTTTATAAGTTCTGTGAGCAATTGAATAAATAAAACATGTATATTTATGTTACATTAACAATAAAAGATTGGTTGATTTAACTAAATTCCTGTATGATTTTTTTTTTACAGTGTGATCTCTTGTTGGTCTTTGCAAGCTGTCATGTGCCGTGTTGTTAAATGTTATATTCTACATTTTTTAAGAAATATATTTATGGACCCATCGGTTCAGTGCATTTTACTTTTTTGCATTTTCTTGAAGTTCCAGCTGATGTTTGAGTATTCACCAACACCAAATGTCATTATTATTCATATGTGTTTCTGAAGACAAGCCTGGTCATGCATATGCACACACACACTCTCTCTCCCCCTCACACATGCATACACATGCGTTTATAGCTCCTTAGATAGCGCGCGCACACACACACACACACACACTCACACGCTCACATGCTTGTACGTGCACATTTATTGCTTATTAGTGGAGGTTTATAGCAGAGATATGGCAGAGATATGACTGTAACAACATAGCATATTACATCTAAAATAAACGATGTGAATAGGAGTAAATGATTAAGCTAGAATGATGTTTCAGTTACTCCCAAAGTGCAATAAAAGAATCACTGCAGCTTTAACGCTGTGCAATAAAAGGAGTTCATGGAGTTCGTGGAAAGGAATCAACTTTGAAGACTCAAAGCAGATATTTGTTACATAAATGATCAGTAAGTGATTTATGATGATTGATCTGATGATGATAGTTTGATATGGAATATTTGCCTTAATTGGACACGTGAGACCAGGGAGCAGCGGCTGATTTTATGGTAAATGCAAGAGATAGTCCCACTTCAGAGATGAGATTTTCTTCTTAAATTTAATTCTTACAACTTCAGTCTCTGAACGTGAACTCCAAAGTTAGCCCATGCGAGTCCCACATGATGCATTTAGTTTTATGTGTGATATGCCTGCCAGAGTTTGATCCAGTGAGATGTTCTAAGAGATTTTTTTAGGCCCTTAGCGGCAAGTCTGGAAAGCTTGACAAACTCTGCTTCGACCCCTTTTATCACTTAAAGACCAAAGCTTACAAGCAAATCATCACAGTTTTACCCCAGAAAAATAAAATAATTTTGCCTTAGGGCAAGTAACCAGATACTGTATTCTGATCCTATCCTGTGTATCATCTGGCTTCAAAACGACCAACAATCATCACACTGCAGGGCTTTACTACACAGCCAGTAATACAGAGGCAGCTATAAAGGCAGCTCACGCAATGTTCAGCAAAACAAGTGCACCGACAAAGAAAACATAAAAAGTCATGACACTACAAAAAAATGCTGCCTGCTTAATCAAACACAATGTAATCAAACAGTGTATCTGTAAATGCATACATGTTTGTATAACACCTTTCATACAGGAAATACAGCCCAGAGTATTTTATAATAAAGGAATTTTACGCACCAAGTGCTTCATATAAAAAAGAATGAGCATAAAAACGGGAAACGAATGTCATAAGTCATGTCAAATAAGCTGGAATATAAAGCTCAACTCACCAATACACATTTTTAAATACACTGAAATCAGGAAATTGTATAATTATATAAGAGCCTAAACAAACAAGACAAGATGAGACATCTTAAGTGAAACATTCACTAAATAGCACACCTTTTAAAAGAAATGTTACTTTATTAATTGAAACATCAGAACCACTTGAAAACTGTGTCCATGTTCAGCATTTCTACCTGAAAAACCTGCAAAAATCTGAATCAGATTTTAAATGTAAATTAATTTGAAATTCAACATGAATTTCATGATTTGGATTTTACTGATATTATTGCTCTTTTTTGATTATTTTCCTTATTTCTCTCTACTCTTCTCTTTATTTAGTTATTTCCTTCTTTCTTCCTTCCTTGAACAAATTATCTATGAATACCGTACATACAAAAAGTATTTTATTTATGTATTTTATTTTTATTTTGAGTTTCATTTGATAAGGACAATGCAATTTCATATAGTTCAGAAACACAGAGAATCAAACTGTGGCACAGCTACTGCTAATTTTTACTATGAGAAACTTTACAATACTGTTTTTTTTCCCTTCCTAAAATTAAAAAATTCAAGAAGAAAAAGACATTATCTCAACAAATTATTGCGGGTCAGCAAAACTTTATTTCAGTTTATTTCAAAACTTAATTTGACTTAATTGTTTGTTTGAGTTTGGCTCAAAAAATTGTGAAGCTAATTGCCTTGCAATGTTCTCAACTCTTTACAGTGACCTGCAGTGTCATTAAAATATACAGCTTCAGATTTCAAATATGGAAAATATCACAATACACATACCACAGATACCACAATGCACCATGAACGCACACCAAACACAACACAGTTTGGTCATTTTTGAGCACATTTGGCTGAAAATGGATGCAGCTCTTGTTTGCTTTTAGTCAGGACTTAACCTTTGTTCTAAAGGATTTTATATCTGAAATTAATTTGATTAATTGATTTGATACCGTAAATGATGTTATAAATCATCATTGAATTTTTGAATTATTTCTTCAAATATTACATAACTGTATCCCAGCAGGAGTTATTAAAAGCCAAATTATTTTGCAGATAAACGACATAAAAGCCATGTACAGCACATAATAGATCACTGATTAAATATTTAATTATCATGACTTAACTCATAATTGGCTGTTTGTGCCGCCCACACTCCGAGATTCAGCTTCTGTGCAGTTATGACCAGTAATATGATGTGTGATAGACATTTGATTGGTTCCAACAATGTTTCTTCTGACCTTGACCTCTCCACACTGAGCACAGTAATATCACATATTTATGGTTTCTATGATTGGGCAGATACAGTATACATACACTGTAAAAATAAAATTTAAAAAGTTACTGTCTGTGCTGCCTTAGAATTTTAAGTTGACTGAATCTGAAAAGACAAGTTGATGTAATTTTTTTGTAATGATTCAAAACAAATGAACTTTTCTTGTAGATAATTCAGTTGTACAGATATTAAGATGGCAAATAAGCTTAAGTTATTAAGTTGAACCGACAACTCTTCATCACACTGACAGACATTATAAAAAAATTTATTTCATTTTACATTTTTGCAGCTGTGGAGTGAATTCAACAGTAACCCTCTGTTTTCATTATTGTGGAAAAAAAAACATGTCTCATCTTAAAGTGTATTAGTGACAGAACGTTTTCATCATATATGTTTTCCTTAAACTATAAAAAAAGAAAGCTCTCAGAAGAGTTTTAACTCTCAAACAGTGTATGCTGGGAAGTCTGCTAAAGAAACATGATCAGAAAATCAATGAAGAATTGATTGAACTCTGTACTGTATATTCATTCAACTCATCATTTCAAGTCAAAAGATTTCAAGTTGGAAGAACTTGTGTTTTTATGTTCTTTCAGTGTTCTGAAAATAAATTATTGAAATTTAGTTGAATTAACTTGGGTAAATAAAAATGTTTATGTTAACATTAAGTTAATAAGAAAAGATGTCACTGAATTCTTGTATATTTTTTTTACAGTGTAGACAAGCTATCCGATGCAAGTGTCATAGTGTTTATAGCAAATGCTAATTAGCAACAACCAGCACCACAGCAAAATACCCTAAAATTAAGCAAAAACTGAGTACAACAAAGACAAACAGACAAAAAAACCCCAAAAAAACAACAACAAAGCATACATTTAAATACGTTATGTTCAAAACTAGACATGTACAAATGCATGTTTGTTGCTGAATTAATTAGGATCTGGTAGCTCTGTTAGAAATTGTGAGTTTGCAGCAGATTTCAAGTGATCTGTTGGTCACTGCTTTGCTCCTTTCACAGAAAAAAATCTGTCTGAGCAAATTTTACAGAATGGAACTTTACAAATGCCGCTCAAAGCTACTGTAATGGATCTGCTCTGGAGTTTTTGTATTGATATAATCAGTAATATGACACAACCTGTGCATACATGTGCTGTAAACAATCATATAGGAACTTAGAGGAATCGACAAATCTTTCCTCATTAACATAAATATAAACATGTTTTTAATTCAAGTTAATGAAACTTAATGTCAAGTTTTTTTCTTTGAGAAATGTTGAGTTGAATGAACGTACTGTCCTGAGTTCAATCAACTCATTAAATTCAGTTTCTAGAGAAACATGATCAGTATAAATAGCAGACTTCCCAGCATGCATTGTTTTATAGTTTGAATAAAACATATATGATGGAAACCTGCCTTGTGTCTGTAATACACACAGCTTGATTTAAGACTCACAGAGAAGCAAAAAGATGCACAGTGAAGTGTCTTTACTTTACAGTTCACCTGGTTATTTATTGACTAACCCATTAGGTTCGATGCAATAGTGTTTTTCCCATGTGACTACTTGAGACCCACATATGGTGGAAAGATCAGATGAGGCAGTGTTAACCTTTGGAATGAAGCTTCATTGTCCCTCCACCCACACGCTAATCAAAATACTTACTGTATGCCGACAGTGACTTTTTTTTTTCCTTTGAGTTATTTCTTTCTTAATTTTTTTAGAAGAGACATTGTGATATATTTTTCTTATTTGACCCAAATGCAAGACAAAGTCTTGGTATGAAGCAGTGAGCAGGATACTGTATTCTCCTCTGCCTCCAATAATCTTAAATCTTTTGTTTTTCTTACGAGATTTGTTATGGTATCAGAGTCAATGATTGCCTACAAGTCACTGAGTTGATGCCACCTATCTGCCATGCTGGCACAGTCCACGCGGGGTCAAACTGTTTGCCCTCTTGTTACTGCCAGGGGCCACCCTGTAGTCCTACACACTGTGTAGGCTGCTGTAATCCATAAAACCATAAAAACTCAGCTGTTTGAACTCGTCCAAGCTGGTTGAGCCTCCAGGGGTGGAGACACTGAGCAGCTTCAGAATCAAGGTTACTTACAACCACAGTGACACTGAATTGGGACATGGTGCAAAGAGTGTCCTTCTGTTTGGTAAATAAAATATATTTCAAAATATCATATTGCATCATCCACTGTGACTTTAAGCTGCATGGAAAGCCCCTTTTGTTTATGCTGAAATAATGGGAACAGCCAACATCTTACATGAAACCTGCAGACAGAATGCAGCATAATGCCTCTACAGGTTCTCTATATTGCCAAAATGTGTCAATGTCTTCAGAAATGTCATGCTCCTGTTGAGCTGAGTGTGACCTTGCTGCCTCCACATGGCCAAAATGTAATTTCAGACACTGAAGGCTATAGTGCATTATTTAAGAAAAAAAATCAATTTATCAAAGGCAGCTAGAATACAGTGTGTACAGAACTGATGGTGCACAGAAAATTCCCCCGGAGCAATGTCCTGTCCCTCTGCCACACTACTGTATGTTACTTAATGGTTTATTGAGCACCGAAGCAAAAAGACGGTGCTGAATGTCAGTCGGGGTCTCGTGTCTCTCCCGAGACACTGACCCAGTGATGAATTAATCATTAACTGTTTAACAATTCCAACATTTTACCAACTTTTAAGAGCTAACAAATAAAGTAGAATACTGCAGCATGAGGAGATCTAGCATACAGTACAGAAAAGATCATCTTTATTTTTGTTACCTTTGCATTTAAATTGATCCAACAAACCAAACATTTTTCCCCCCCCAAACTTAAATTTTATTGTTTTTCATTTAGCAACCACAGAACAAACATAAATCAGGTCAGTGGGATACAAAACATTACAAAACATTATTACACCTGTAGATCAGCCATTCCCAAATGTATGAATACCACGGCCTAATCTGAAATGTAAAAATTTTCGGCAGCCCAACCAAACTTTTAACCATAACTCTGTCCAACACGCAATACCAGTGACAAGATATAAGATAGTTTCCAGTGTTAATGTGACGGGCCACCAAATTCAGTGTAACAGCTGTTAAACTAGGTCAGATAAATGGAGAATGACACCTAAAGAGAGTTCACCTTAAAATGAAAATTCAGTCATTATCTGCTCACCTTCACTGAAGGTCGGTTTTAGTTTTTTGGTTCACAAAAAACAGCTGGAGACCAGTTTTCAAATGTAATGTCAGCAACGCTAATTTCTTTTATGGACTAAAAAAATTAAACCTGACCTTCAATCAACATGAGGACAAATAGATAATAACTTAATTTTCATTTTTGGCTGAACTGTCCCTTTAAATTAAATGCCATGCATTGCTCTAGATGTCCTGTTTTTTTGTTTTTTTGTTCAGGGGCTCAAGTGAAGGGTCTTAGAAACACTCCATTTGTCTCATCTCTCAGTGAATTCCAGTTGTATTCTCAGCACGTCTGAGTTTTTCCATATCAGATATCTCCTCAGCGGTGTCCAGCCAGTGTCTCTGAGCAGGACGGTCCTCCTGGACGCAGCCAGCAGAACTGCAACCACATATCAGTCAGCATGGATGATAACTTTGTTATGCTTAATGGAAGAATAACAAAATAGAAATGTTATGTAAAGCTCTGCTGTAATGTAAATGCATTAATCCTACTTAAAATGTGTAGTTACCTTGACAGAAACTAATATACAGTATATGACACATTATGTTGTATTTGCTTTACTTCTGTACCTGCTACACAACGCATGCCTCAGCGCTGTGAAACGCTGCTGTATGTCGACTCTGCAGCGAGTGGCATCCTGGCTGAACGCACCAGAACCACATTTCTCAGCACTCAGTAAAAAAAACACAGATTCTGAACTTAATGCCTGCAACACTTTGGAAAAAGATGTGACAGGAGCAACAAAAGACTGGGAAAGGGGTGAGGTTTACCAATGCGTGGAGTAATAGTCCAACCATTTAAGAACATTTCTCAACACACAGTTACAAGGAAATCTACAATCCATAATATCATTAAAAGAGTCAGAGAATCCAGAGAAATCTCTCTGACCGAAACCCAACACTGAATGACCGTGACGTTTAATCCCTCAGGCAGATATGACTAATAAAAGATATACTTTGGCTCTGAAACACTTCAGAAAACTGTTACTGTCGGTAAAAACAGTTTGTCGCTGCATCTACAAATGTAAGTTAAAACTCTACCATGCAAAGCAAAAGACATATATCAACAACGTCCAGAAATGCTGCAGAATTCTCTGGGGCTCAAGCTCATCTGAGACTTCTGCAAAGTGTGCTGTGGTCTGTTGAGTCCACATTTGGATGTTGTGTCCTCTGGGCTTAAGAGGAAAACGACCATCTAGATTGTTACGAGCGCTAACTTCAAAAGCCAACATCTGTGACGGTATGTTGGTGTGTTATTGCTCATGGCATCATGGGTAACTTTCACATCTGTGAAGGCTGCATTAATGCTGAAAAGTACATACAGATTTTGGAGCAACATATGCTCTCATCCAGACAACGTCTTTTTCAGGGACGTCCCTGCTTATTTCAGCGAGAAAATGTCAATGTTATAATAGTGTCATGTCTAGTCACCCAGACCACCTTAAACCTACTGGGAAAGGAATCTCCAGCACCTAGTGCCCAGCACACCAGGCCAAAAACTTCTAAATCCATAAGTGGACAAAGCACTAAACCTCTCTAACTGGGTAACCCAACCATCAACAACTGTATGTGGAACTCCCTCCAACATTTGTGTTTGAACCTGGAAAAAACATCAACTGCCAAGAAAACACTAACAACCATTTCTTAAAGGATTTTCAAATCCTGGACGAGCCCCCATTTGTTACAGCTTGGCTCAAAGTTGCAACAAAAGGAGGGAGTCCACACACAAAAAGATCAATGATATGGATATTTTATTGAAAAACCCAAATAAATAATGTGGAGAAAGAGATGAGGCTGTAATCAGTAGTGTAGTGCATGTGTGGGTGGAAACGGGTGTATGTATGAGTGCTGAAAATAAGGATTCAAACCCAAACTAAAATGGTAAGACCGCCATGAGGAATGGTGGCAGCAGCCCAGCCAGAGAGAGAACGAGTCTAGGCAGAGCAGAGCAGACCTTTTATGCCCTCTGGCTCCTCCCAACTCTCAGGTGCAACCAGTCTCACTGATGACCCACCCAGTCTCTGGGTGAACAAAACAAGACACATGGGTGGGCCGGCACAATAGTAAAAGAGTTCAGGTACTAGACTGACCTGCCTGCAGTCCAGACCTGTCTCCCACTGAAAATGTGTGGCACGTCATGAAGAACAAAATATGCCAGTGGGGACCCTGGACTGTTGAGCCACTGAAGTCGTATATTCAGCAAGAATGAGACAGAATTTTGCTTTCAAAACTTCAACAGTTCAGAGAAAAGATGATGTATCACAGTAGTAAACACGCCTGTACCAACTTTTTCGGAACATGGTGCACTCAAGTATGACTGCATATTCACAAACAAACAATAAAGTTAATCAGTTTGAACATTAAATATCTTGTTTTTGTGCTGTATGCTGATGAATATAGGTCAAAAAGCTGTTTTGATTTACGTTTTACACGCATCACAACTTTCTTGGAACTGGGTTGTAAAGCAGACAGCTCTACATATCAAGCCTGGCCAGCGAGCTCCGTGCTGCAGTGTGGTCTGTGTGTTCAGCCTGACTGATGAACACGGTCTCCACGTTGAATTCTGCTGAGGAATGTAAATGTTAGTGCTTTTTATCCAGAAAAAACACAGCTCCTATGTTTACTTGTGTTTGTTTACAGGCCACGCTTGCTCTGTCCAATACGGCGGTGGCGTTGACAAATAATCCAAAGCCCAGTGCACCATCTACATATATAATGTCTGTGCTCCATATGGCCCCAACAACCTCTAGCGAGAAGACATTGGATGCAGCCTGACAGGCAAATCCCAGGGCAAGAAAACAGCTTCTCAAACACTCACAGTACCTCCTGCTGCTGCTTGTTGAGCCAAAGTCAATATTTTTTAAAAGTTCCCCTTCTCTCATCTGGAATGTAATAGCTGGACAGTGGGGGGACAATATTCATAAAGATTTTAGTGAGAAAATCAAAACTGAAATAGCAAAAGTGAAGGAGACAAAATAGCATTTTTGAAAATTCCCCAGTGCGAATTATGGCACTGTACAGAGGCTTTTTAAAAAAAGTGGTATGTCATGTCATATGCAGAACATATAAGTTCTAATGTTGTATGTTTGTGTGACAGATCACAGGAGGCACCACTGCAGTTTGGTCTTTCTACCGTCCTTTCTGTCCACTGGATGGAGCTGCTGCGATGCTGTCAGCGCTGAGCAGGTTCCCACATGTACCAGCAGATGGGGACAGATAAATGTCAGAGGGCCTCTGAGGTCTTTGTTCTGTTTCACACGGTTAACACACTGTTTGAATAATACAGAATACAAGAAGAACATAAGATTCCTTATTCATTTAATCAGAAATGGAGCTGCTACGCTGTGAATAAATTGGAGAGTGAAGCTTGTGCAGACGTCAAGTTTAGTTAAAGTCATAAATCAAATATTTATGACTTTTCTTGAGGTAGTGGGGTGATTGAGTGTTTGGCTGCACTTCTGCTGAGACAGGTCGTCCTTCAGTCTCAGAACTGCTTAGTTTGGGGACAGAAATATAAAAGAAAAAGAAATCTAATACTCAGTACATGTGCACTTAGTTCCTATAGTATAGTTTTGAGGTAATTGTACTTTACCTGCACATTTCAGTTTTCTGCTAATTTATACTTCTGCTGCACTATTGTACTTTTTACTACACTACCTTTATCTGATAACTTTAGTTATTATGCAGATCCATGTTTATAATACAGAATATAATGAACAAATTAATTATGATATTTTATCATAAGATATGAATGCATTAATGATACTGATGCATTAATAACTGTAATGTGATATTCTGAAATGGGCTGTTCTGCAAAATGAGTACATTTATTTTTGGTACTTTGGTACTGCAGATGGTAGGAACACTGAGCATCAGTAACTCAGTGGGTTCCCATTCTTGTCTACTATGAATTAAAGTCACTTGGACGTCTACTACACAATCACAGGTTAAGTGAGTTAATGTGAAATACGAAGAGTTCTGTTGTTACAACCTACCCCACTTCTGGGATGAATTGTAAAACAGTAGCTTTACTGGATTAACATCCACACTATCCAATTTATGAAACATCTTTATCAAAAAGAAAGAACAAACAGGTCTGAATGAACAATTTCAAGCGACAGAACACTTCTAAATCTTTATGTGGGTGTACTTGTGGGCTGTATTCCTGAATGTGTGTGTGTCACATCAGGGTTTAATCACCGTCACAGCTGTGCCACATGTAGATGGCCGCTCCTGGGCTGCAGGCTTTGTGGGGACAATGTACGCACTTGACTCACACTTCTTTTGGCCTTGCAAAATGTTCCATGAACACAATGCAGAAATTCTCAGCATTTTAATGAAGTGTTACAACTGTCCCCACCCCAGAAGACATTTAATAAGTCAAACTGTTGTATCTATAATACAAAGAAAGCTAGGCAGAAATAATCTTGATTTTCGGTCATATAATACACAGTGTTGTTCACAGAAACAAGCCACTTCCTCTGTGAACTGAAAAAGGAAATGGGAGTGTATGATATTGATGACATCATCACAGATCTTTTCTGATTAGTTAAACTGTTCCAACTAACCCGGAGTTATAACACTGCCTGGTCTCCCCAATATTTTTAGTATGTTAATACTTTTGCACTTTTACTTTTGGTAGAGTATTTGTACACTGTTGTATTGCTTGTAAAGGTCCAGTGTATAAGGGATTTAATGAATATAATATTTTTATATTAGTGTATCACCTGTAAATAATAATCATTGTGTTTTTGTTACCCTAGAATGAGCACTTTATATCTAGAGAGGGCACAGGTCATCTTCCACTGAGTCTGCCATGTTGCACAGCCATGTTTGTACAACATCCCAGAAGTGACAAAACTAATACTGGCTCCTAATTTGGCTGTTCATGTTTATTGCACGTTTTGCTGCCAGATTTGGAAGGGGAGGGTGAGGTGAGGTGTTTTCAATCTGCAGGCCACAACTAGATGCCACTAAATCTTACACGCTAAGCATAATCTCAGTAAAATGTTAATACTACCTCATCCACAAACATGAATTTTGCCTTTTCATCTGCTAAGGTGGTTGTTGAACAGTGAAGACAACTCCCATGATCCAACACTACTTCACAACATCATCAAATTACATCTTTTGTTGTTGTTATTTGTCCTTTTCTTACATTAATGACTCTAAATGTAAACCTTTTAAAACATGATAGATTCAAACAAAGTTGTGAGCTTGTTATCTTGTGTATTATCATATTCCATAATGTTACAAATAGCAAAGCCAGTTGTCAGCTGGATGTATATTTGTCAAAAGCGGCTCAAAATGCCTCTTTTATCTGATGCAGCAGTCTGCTGAGGTCATGCATCAAGGTAACCTATCGCTGCAGTTTATCTCATGTGAAGTGCTGGTCTCCAGCTCGGCTCCCACCTGGGTGTGTCAGACAGTACGTTCAGCAGCGCCGACACTTGGCCGACCTTGGTGATGATTGATAGGAAAGACGGCTTCATAAGTCCTCCACACACGCTGATGGGCAGCCATTCCTCATTCCTCTTATCACACAACAGGGGGGGATGAAATATGAAGTGCTACTGTGCATTTTTACAGAGACGGTGAGTCTTTCTACACTTTTCTCTCACCTTTTATTAAGACATGAAAAATGCAGATTGCAGTTGGTTTGTTTTAACATTCATGTGATGTAAATCAGAGGTGGGAAGTAACTAAGTAAAACTACTGTACTTAAGTAGATTTTTCATGTATCTGTACTTTACTTGAGTATTTATTTTTCAGACAACTTCTAACTTTTACTCAGTACATTTTAACTTATATCTGTACTGTCCCACTTTCCAATCATCAAGATCGATTTCAAGCCAAATGAATTGAACAATATTACAATATTAAGACTGAAGTGTAATATAGTGTAAAATACGTAAAAGACTAGCAAGATTTAACAAGACATAAAACAATATAACAAGATGTAATACATGTATCAAGACTTAAATGACATGACAACAGGGAAAACGCTGTTAAAGATGTTACATGATAAAAAAGACTTAAATGACAAAAAACAGTGTAAAATACACAACAAGGCTAAAAAGACACAGGAAGATGAAAAATATAAAAGATAACATAAAAGATGCAATGAGACTAAAACAATGTAAAAAGACATAACAAGACAAACAAGATGTAACAAGACAAAAAAGATGTACACGACAACAAAAACATAAAAAGATGCAACAAGAAAAGAAATGTAAGACGTGACAAGATGAACAAGACCTAACGAGATGAAAAAGATGTAACAAGATGAAAAACAACTTAAAGATGTAACAAGGCAGAGTGCTACTTTATACTTTTATACTTTGAGTACATTTCAGTCTGTACTTTTTACTTGAGTAAAGAAGTTGGATTAATACTTTTACTTTTACAAGAGTACAAATATCTGTACTTCTACCTGAGTAAAGAATATGTGTATTTTTGCCACCTCTGACACAATTAGACATTAAGCACTTAGGCAACATTGATTAAAATGCAGGTCCAACAATTTACAACCAGAGGCGCACTGATAGAAGACACATGAAAGGTTTTTATAGTATTATTGGAATATATTGTCTCTTTATTTTCTAATGTTTTTCAGTGATGACAGAGATGTTTTTCTGTGTCTGACCCTGATGTGAAATGAACAGAGAAAACATTGGGACTTGGGACCTCATTATTTTCTGGAGCTGATCAACTTGTGTCCGGCAGGTGCTCAGTAATGCAGCATGACCTGATGAGAAAACATGACTTATTGACACATGAAATGTTTTATTTACGGGTGACATTTTGAGTGGTTCATTTGCGGTTCGTTCCTGTGTGATCAAACAGAGTCTATTGATGAACTTACGTCACTGAGCCAGTCTGTGAAGGCAGAGGTGCGAGTGAAGACAGTGGGCTTCTTCACCTCGTTGCAGACACGGGAGGAAACGAAGCTGGTTACACCCTGGACGTACCACCTGCCATCCTGACCCAAGCAGTTCAGAGGACCTCCAGAGTCTCCCTGAGTGACAGACGCAAACACTATGAGGTAGCTGACCTTGTTCACGGCAGGCAGTTCAGTTGCTTATTTGTTGCTGCCTCACGCACGTTGCATCCGGAGACGACGTCTCCTCCTGCACAGATCATGGTGCTCTTCACGTTGATGCCCCACCAGTCGCTGCGACTGCACACGCTGTACTCCACCACAGGCAGCAGGGCCTGCTGCAGCTTATCAGGCATGGGGCCGTGGGCTGAGAAAGAGAGGACAGAGCAGCTCAATGACAGATAAGTACAAGGCAGAGTCCTGTTCGATGACTTCCTTCCTCTCTTCCTGACTTATCAAACATGTTCCACATTTTCCGGGAAGTTATAGCAACGAGCGACTGGCAGGAAACATACATTACCTTGAATACTAATTTCTCTGTTTGAACATTTGGGATCATAAAAATAAATAAATAAATAAAATATTTAAAATATATCGTTTCAAAATAAAAAATAAACAAAATACTAAAGTGTTAGAGGGATTAGTAACTACAATGTAAGTACTGAATTCCAAATTATTGCCCAACAATGGCAGAAAGTGCAGACTGTGCATTTGTTAATGTCAACCACTGCTCACGTTTTATGCTACAAATTAAATTCTGGACAACATTTGAACCAGTCTTAGTCTAAATCACCCATTAATTTTCTACACAAATGAAAATCTGCAGTGATATCACATATCAGACATCAGATATCAATGCAAAGGCTGGATGACAGATGACGACGCGGCGACATTACTGTAAAGATTGCCCCAGCCAGAGATGTAACACGGTGTCCCATGGGCAGGGATCTCTCCGGCCTCTGGAAGACAAGCCACGCCAACGCTGTCATTCATGATGGGGCTTTTATCCAGTTTCAGCAGGGCAAGATCATTGCTGGGAGAGAAACATCACAGGTAGATTGAGCAGATGGACATTTATGCTTAAAACTGAGGTTATCTGTCGATTTGCAGTGGAGAAATACTTTTTTTTTCATGTTCCAAAGTCAAAATAAACTCACCCATCAGCCACAAAGTCAATGTCCCACTTGGGGTGGACAATGATGCGGAGAATATCTCTGATCTGTTCAGTGCCCTCCTGCTGGCTCATGTCGTGTTCTCCCAACACCACACGGTACACATCTCCTGGCCTGCAACACACTGTAGTTTCTATCATTTCAGATCACATTTCCCACTGTTACGGTATATTTCTACACTTCTCTGGAGCTCATGTGTGTCTCATTGCATGTCCACACTGTTTCTGTTTGTTTACTTCAATAACCCACTGAGCTCTCGTTCAATATCTCTTGAGTCACACAGTGGCTATCTCATCTTATTAGTCACCAGATGCAGTGTCCAGCAGTCAGCACCCAGCGAGGTGCAATCAGAGTCCCTCCACATGTGTGATGGTATCGGCTGCCGTGCTTCACCTGCAGGGAGATCTGAAAAAACAAAACAAAACAAACATGAATAATCAGAATATAATTCTAAATAAGAGAATAGTTGCTCTATAATTAGGGGAGACCAGGGGCAATTGTAACACACGTAATCCCTCCAATCACAAACAACCTAAAATGATTATGCCTGCACCTACGTTTCAAGTAAAAACTGATTTTAAAGTATTAAAGTTACTTTTTGGATGTAAATTTTGACAATTTAGATAACTGTGGATTAACACAAAAACGAGACTGAGAGTTTATCATGGCTGCAAAATTGGGGGCAATCGTTACACAAGCCACACGGCCCATTTTAAGTACCCATTTGTCTGTTAGAAAATGAACATATTTCACTAAATAAAAGTATCTTTAACTCAGTTCAAATATGTATGTATGACATTGTCTTTCAGTGTCAATAACACCCCCAACCATTGTTACAACTGCCCCTTACCAAGGGGCATATGCAACAGACTGACTTATTGCATTAAATTTAATATTATGGGTTTATTATTTCATTTCAAGTAGTCTGAGTTATGAGTGAAAATGTAAATGTAAAAAAATGTTACAATTGCTCCCGGTCTACCGTACTTTCTCAAGTGAATTTAAAACATTGTGGTTACAGTACCTGCCATGGCCAGCTATGGGGTCGAGCATCCTGTCCATTCACCACCCTGCTGGTATCAGGCTTGACAGCCGGTGTGCCACATCCAAAAACTACAAACACATTACAACAGTATATTCTATTACTGAATGAATGTAGTGCGTAATCTTATTGTCTAACATCTGTATTTTTCCAACAGCTGTCCCATTTTTGGGTTCAATTCTAAGGCATGTTACTCACCATATGCTACCTGAAGTAGCAGGAAGGCCAGTGTCTGCATCATGGTGTCAGCCTTTCTTTCTCAGCTCAGTTCAGCTCTCTTATACCACCTCAGTCAGTCAGTCAGTCAGTCAGTCAGTCAGTCTGTCTGTCTTTGTTATCAGTGTTCACTACCGATTGTCGCTGGGAAAAACCCTCTGTTCCACAGATGCATCACTTCTCTGCCAGGACTCCAAACTGTCCACAAATGGAAAAAAAATGTGACCAACTAAGTCTTTAAACAAGACTGATAATGCACATGTGCTGACATACATGTGATGTGTCTGCACAGATAATTGCTTAGTACACTATTATGCAATAGATATAGAAAAGAATATAATGAGTACATTCTTAAACTAAAGATTCAGGACGTTCAATCAGATATTTATAATTAGGACTGCAAAATTGGATTGGATTGGATTGGGATTTTACAAAGTTTTCAAAAATAGAATTCCTGAAAATTTGATAAACCAGTGGTGGACAAATTATTTAAATGTAGTGTATAAATACAGTAGTATATGGAGTAAAAATAGTGTCAGTAGTCAGTGAGTGTATTATAGCTAAATTGTGAGTGTATTGTGTGCTACTTTTCACTTCTGTACGTAACTGATAAGATCATTGTGATCATTGTGATTTTTTTTTTCTGTATGGGCTATAATACGACATTACTCTGAGCTTTCAGTTGTACTTGAGTTTCCCAGGTGTCATGTTACTGTAAAACTCTAAAACACAAACAATGAAATTATCAGCAGAAAGAGAAAAAAATAACAGTTATGAACTTATGTCAAACAGGACATGGTTTAATAAGTTAACTTCATTTGATTGGTCTGTCTGAACCATAGTTTAAAACAGTAATAGTTTACATGGTCAAAATACAAGAAAAGATAATCAAATTGGATATTTCAATGATGTATTGTCTGCAAAACTTCATTTCAGATGATGTTTCTTCCTTATCATTCTGGTCCCGCTCTCCGTCAGCAGTCCAACGCTCCTTTGCTGGTGGTGTAAACAAACACTCCTCTGGTGCTCTGGGCTCTGAGACTCAAGTTTGCATAAATGCTTTTTGTCGTGTCCATTTACACAAAGACCAAAATGTCCTCTTCTGTCTTACTGTAATGTAACCACACCAGTTTAATGCAGTTTGCTAACACTTCGGGAGTCAATATGTTTCCAGTCGTCAGAAAACATAGCTGGATTTGTCACACGGTAACAGGAAAGGCGTTATTTTTCATTTCTGCCGCAGCATTAGTGAAGCAACACACCTTCATTAGCCTAATGTAAAATGTAAGTAGAAATACCTCACATTGCTGCTGACATTACTCAGTGATCTCTGGGAAAAGTAGTGCAAACACAGCAATGTCAGCTTAGCATCATTACCACGACAAAGTAGAATATGGCCTTTCAGATTGGTGCTTCAAGCTGGGGTAGGCAGTTTATTTTTGGTGTAATTGGGCAAAATTTCCACAATAATATTTCAGCATAATGTGATTTCCGAAAGAAAAAAAAAGACTTCTGCTTCTCCTCTTTGTTCTGTTTTTAGGCTTTAAAAAGTCTCAAGCCCATGATGGGAGACTTTGGCCAATCACCGGTGGGTAAGAGAGTTGATTGTGACCATGAAAACTGCCTCCAGCCTGAACACACAGGACAAACTGTTCCTCAAATGAAACTGTGGTGTTTGTGAAAATGAGAGTAGCTGAGGCAGCAACTCAGAGTGAGTGAAGAAGAAAAGAAAGCACGGAGGAAGGAGAGGAAGGCAGAGAAACTGAGATGAGGGTTTAGTGTCGTCAGCTGTCTTGGTGCTCCGTGTGCCGCGAGAAATAAATTCTCTTCCTGCGACCACAGAACTGGATAGCTTTGGGTTACCTTCAAGAGAAACAGTCCTGTAACAACTTTCTCTCCTTTAATAACATGTTATACATTCACGAAGGGGCCCACGCTCCTGCTGAATCTGGAGCCAATTCTTCACGCCTCGCTCAGACAGTATCCTTTCCTCCTGAGGGAAACTAATATCACTCTCTGGAGAAGACGGCGTGGATCTATAAATTCCCCCTTTTAGGAAGCAAATCAAATCAATATTGCCTCAACAGCTAAAAGGCTTTGCTTGTTTTCTCGCCATGTTAGGATAATTCACAACACCAGACACTGCATGGAGATTTATGAAGCAGACATGTACTGTGTGTTTGCATAACACAGCAATGACAGAACTGTGAATAATTGAGATTAGGGCTGCAAAAGGTGCAGCTCACAATGAATTAACCAGCAGTGCTGTTTACAGGAGGTCACTCAGCTGGAAATTGTCATGTATCATGAGCGAGTGTGTGTAGAACAATAAATTCTATAAAGTTAAACGGTGTGAAAAAGAATCAATAGCAATTTTAAATCATTTTAATGTCACTGATGCAAATATTGGATTTTTATAGCACTGTGACTTTATTACAGAACTTTCAATCACAAAAGAGGAGATTTAAAGAGGAAAAGAACACACAGACATTTTAAACATTTTACAACAAACAACAGTAACATCATTCAGTATTATTACAAAACAATCAAATGAATATGATAGAAACATCCTAACTGAGAGTTTACAGCTATGTTAGCAGCTCAGTGAAGCTGTACTTAGGGACAGCTAAATGCTAATGCCAGCATGCTAACATGTTCACAATGACAATGCTAACACGCTGATATTTAGCATGTATAATGGTTACCATGTTACCAATTTAGTGTGTTAGCATATTAGCATTGGTTAAATAGCACTGAACATAACCTGTAGGAAAGGAAAATTCAAAATAAGATCTTTTTTTCCCATCTGGCCTTCTTTGACCTGGTGGATCTGGTTTATTGCAGTGGTAACGTTAAGCTAGCTGCCTCTCTTGGGGAACTGCTTAACATTACAGCCATTTTACATTACTCATGTTGATTTAATGATTTCAAAGCTCCCAAAAACATCAGGGACAGCTCACACCTGTGATTATGCTGCTAACTCTAGAGTAGCTACCGGCTAGCAAACTGGCCATAGAGTGCCTAAATCAGTCTAAATCTAAATTCTGGGGGGAAAAAATGAATGGTTGTCTATGGTGAGAGACAAATTATTTTTTGATTCTGTTTAAACTATGCCAAAAAACAAACAAACAAACAAAAAAAAAACACATATGTTGTTTGTCAATTTAAAACATAGTTTTACAAGTCAAGTAAGTTTTTGTTGTTGTTTGTGTTAGTTTCTTAGTTTTATTCAGCAGCTCCTGGTGCATATATCAGCCGTGAAGAGAAAGAACAAGCAAGACCATTGTGTGACAACATTCTGGTACAAAAACACAGGAATCTTAGCATCACCGGTTAACTTTTGGAGGGAGAAAATCCTGACGTCACTTATGTGACTTCTGGTGTGTAGTTTCTCTAACTGTGTATCTTCACAGCCTGATACTTAAACATATTACTGACAAAAAAATATATGTGTTTCGAGGGACAATTCAAACGGGATCAACAAAATAATGATAATGGACTACAGTTAACATTTTTTCCAAAGTTAGGTCCCATGATGGTCTGCTGGAAGGATGTGACTTTGCCACCCTATAGTGTGCATCTCGTACAGCCGAGGCTGCAGGTCACTGTTATTAGCTTTCCTGGTATTTGGTCCAAAACCAGAGCACTGAACTGAAATTTTAACCTGATGAGGTTTTACAGTTCATTCTGAAGAATGTCTGTACCAAATTTCAGTTGTTGAGACATTTGAGACCATCCAGCATTGCCATTTATATGTCCACAGCACTACTGCTTGGTTAAAAACATCTCCAGTTAATGTCTGTTTCATCAGAAATCTCCTGAGGAAATGATTATGGCATCATATTACAGTACATAACATTTTATAGCATAATATATTTAGATTTTATGATAAAATGGCTGGAAAAATATAGTTTGGTGTAAAGTTATATGAGTTCCTCCTAAACTGCCTGCATCTATAACCCTTTTATTGTTCTTTTTCTCTTTTTCCATCAAGACATTGTTCTGCTGAACTACGTAAATCGATATTTCCAAAGAGAAATACAGTTAGCCACAGAAGCAGGTCTGCTCTTTATTCAGTGGTAGCTCGAGACAGAGATAAATTATCTGAGACCAGCCAGCGCCGTTTAAGGCCAAGTATATATCTCCCAAGGTTTTCAGATATGTCAAAAATCTGACTAGTGCAGCCTGGAGACGGAGGAAATGCTGCCAATTAGACCTTTGAAACATAAATCACACTTTACTGCTCTGTCACATCAAGTGGCCAATATTCAGTCTCCAGTCACTGAGAAGAATCAGTCATTAATAGAAGGCAAAAAAATAGGTTGAATAGATGCAAAGTACATGCAGCTTCTCATGAGTTAGTGCATGATATCACCTTTCAGCACGCGGGAGGAAAAATGTGATGCGTGAACATGACATTATTTGGTTGAAGGCACACGATATACAGCATGTCGCACAGTGATTAATATTACTTTTACAAAGGGCAGAATCCACAGCGTTAAAGGAATAGTTTGACATTTTGGGAATGGTTGTTCGCTTTCTTGCTGATAGATGAGATTGATGACACTCGCACAGTGAATATAAAGATACCGCCAGAAGCAGATTAGCATATGTTGCATTCACATGCTCCTCAGATGGTCCCATTTCCTGAGTTGGGAACTTGTTCTTCTGACGGCAGCGTATTCATGAGCTTAAGGCTCATTTATGACTTCTCTACGTACGAAAATCAGACAGTGTAACGTCACTGCCTATACTTCCCATACTTCCATGCACCCTTTATGTTGGCATCAATTTCAAGCAATATATCCACTAGATGGCGCCATTCAACGTCAAAAGTTATCAAATAGAGAAGAGGAGTCAAAAGTTTCTGACAGCAGCAAACATGGTGATGCTGGAGGCAGTGGTAATACCTCTTGAGAAAGAAACAAAAGTAGATGCAACGTTGTAGACGGCGGTGGTTTGTATCGCATTCTGGAGAATTCCTTTCGCTAATCAACTGACGACAAATGCCATTTGCAATATTTTGGATTTTTAAAACGTATTTGTTATGTCCTGTGGTCGTGTCTTGCTCGGACTTGCTTGGTGTGTTCTAAAGGTGCTGGTAGGTGGTTTTGTTACTTTTGGACAGATCCAGGCTAGCTGACTTAGTGCAAAGCTAAGCTAGCTGGCTGCCAGCTCTAGCTTCATATTTCACAGACAGACCATCATCTGAAGTCACAGGAAAAGTGTGAGAGATGGATGTTACCAAAATAGCCATGGCAAAGAAAGACATAACACTGGCTAACTTCCAAAGGTAAAAAAGTCCACTAGAACCTCCAAAACTCCCTAATTAACTCATTTTATTTTGTTTGTTTATGCCACCATAGTGCTGCCGGAGTGCAAATGTGAAATTATTTTATTTAGCACTTGAAGAGCCAGTTATCACTAAAATGCAGACCTATGTCATGCAAGAGAGCCGATGAAAACAATACTGTTAACTCACAGATTGAGTAGCATGCAAGAAAATATTCCACCTGCAGCTATGACCTCTGAGTGGCACAGTGAAGTAAATATTTTATTCTCCAATCTGTAGCTTGTTAACATTAACTAGTGAGGTTGAAAAGGAGGCAAAACATCTGTTCATTCATCATTCACTCTTCTGGTGGTTTCTTTCTTTATTATTTTTGTTTACTTTGCTTTCGTTTTGTTTTTTTTATTATTATGTAGAGACATATGATATTACTATGTAGAGACACATAAAGATAGACAGGAAACAGCGTAGAGAGAGAGGAGATGACACGCATCAAACCAGTGCTGCTGCAGATGACTGATAGCCTCAGGACATCAAGCGAATGCTCTACCAACTGAGTTACTGGGGCGCCCCAATTTCTGTTTATTTGCGATGCATTTGCAAAGGAACATCACAAAGCCAGCCTGTTAAATTTGGACAGTTTGTGCTGCATCCACAATGCCCGCAGGAAATGAAAGTGTGCTTTTCATATTAGCAGCCCAGCTAACCCAGTTGATGAGCTTGACTTCTGCATGAATTGCAGAATGGATCTTTCAAAAGAGGCTTCTTTTGCTGAGTACAAGTAAATGCAATCATTCAAAACACACACTACTTGCGTTCATTAGCATATTGCTTAATGCCACAACTAATGACAGCATACTACATTCATGGTACCAATACTGACTAGATGTTTGGCTGACTGCTGCACAATATTCTGATGAAACTTTTTTGTAAAGTCAGTCAAACATTTGATTGTGTGGTCAATTATAGTTAACTAATGTATGCAAACATACTACCCTTGGAACAAAGGTTACATATACCCTTTTGCAATACACATGGGCCAGCTTGACTTGACTCAGTTTGACTGGGTATGTCAGCACGGCACAGCAGAAATTTGCACCTCCATTGTGACACAGCTTGAGGGTGTGTTTTTCAGTTGAAGACGAGTTTAGCTCCAGTTCAGTGGCTGTAAACTAGGGGTTTGAATTTCTGGCTACCTCATTCAACAATAAAACTTCAAATTTTAAACATCTAAGCCACAGGGTGCCTTTTGGATTGTATTTATCTCCAGCTGCTCATGTTCAGTCATCCTCACCAAACTTAAAAGAAGTAAACATAATGCACAGGGATCTTTTTTGTTTGATTTGATTAAGAATCTATTTTTGACTGAATGAATAGAAAAGGGGGCACATGTATCAGCCTCTTGCTCCAGTTTCCCTGAGATACAATATGAAACGTTCTGTAAATGGCAATTAAATGGTCTGCAGCCTTTATATATATATATATATATATAAAAGTTAACTGCATTGATTAATGGATTAATCAATTTGAAACTGCACTGTGAAATCTGATGAAAGACCTGGTGACTATTGCATGTGCATGTGAAAATTGATTTTTGACGTTTATGAATCGATTCAGGATCTTCCACGTCCGCATCGTGATGCATCTAGGAGTCGAGTATTTCCCCCATCCCTACTGCAAACAGCAAACAAACACTTAATGTCTTCACAATAAAAGTCTGGTGCTATTTTGTTATTCAAAAGCCTTTATTGTGAATCAGCAATCAGGAAATGTTGGGTTTTCATCAGCAGTAACTTAAAATGAGTCCTGTACAGCTGACAGTGAACATGAAAGAGTAACATAAGGCAGATACCTGAACGTAAAAACAGTGGCCAAGGACAAAGACAAGACGTCACCACAGCTCACGTGGATGCAGGTCCGGCTCACTTTGGCCCCGCCTCAAACCCCATTCAGCACACCACCGTTTGACTGAGAGCTACCGAAAGTGACGGTGGAAAAACCCCAGTAAGCTTTGGAACGAGCCACAGTGTCACTGAGCCCATGTCAGCGGTGAACTCCAGCACTTAAACAACCAGCACTATACCTCTAGACACTGCTATGTAAAAAAAAAAAAACGGCACATTTTAAGCAAAGTTAACTCATCTAACTCTTGTGAAAGTGAAAATTTCCCAACATCCTAATGCAACTGCAGTTCACATGCACGGGTTTCATGACAATTTACAGCAGAGCTCAACATGTTGATTTAGTTTCATGATCAATCAAATCCATGTCATCTTTGGCCCCCCGTTGGCTATTTTGGAACCATCCACTCTTCGTCGTGTGTTTGCAGAGGACGGTTGCTGGTGATGGAGAAGCAGAGTGAAGTCCACCTTCAGGCTGCAGTCAGAGATGATTATGTCTGCTGGTAGCTCTGCACAAATGTAGCCTTCAGGTGGGTTTTTTAAACATGCAATCCAGTTCCTGAACCACCGAGACTGTCTGCTCTGTTCTTACTGCTGCTCCTCTTCCCAGTCAAGATAGATGGGATGGCTTTAATCTAATTACTGCAGCAGATGTTGGTTCTGAGTACTTTTTAAAACATTTACCCAGCCGTGAAAAGTTGAGTGAGTAATCCTTTTTCAGCAATGCCCTATTTCACACTTTGCTGCACAGTCTTTCTCCGTTGGCCGCTGCTTCGCTGGTGGTTAAGTGCTTTGTTCAGTGGGATTTTACCAGACAAGTGTCCAATTTCAAATTCATTTCTTACACTATACATGAAGAATTAGAGGAATGTTAAACATTACTGCTGTTAACTGTCTGTTATATATTGAGACGTCACTTTACATTTGGACGGACTTAGCCACAGTTCTCAGGTTGGGGTCATTTGGGGCTCACCTGGGGGTCTTAACAAATGAAAAGTGATATTTAAGCCTCTTGTTGTAAGGTTTAAGTCAGGGCTGAAATCAAAGCCAAATTTGTTTTGCCCTCAAGTGTCCTGTTCTGATTGCAGTATAATGGTGAAGTCATTGTCAGAAGGAAGAACAAGTACAAAGTCTTTGTTGTCTGTCATGGAGCCTCAAGCCAACCAAACAAAAAAGTAGAAGAAAGAAAAGAAGAGAACCATTCACAACAAAGCAATTACACCCCATTTTGATAATTGGCGTTGATAGATGAAGGAAACTTAAATCCAAATAAACTTAAACTGCTGTGGGCCGAGCAGCTGGAGCTCCACCACGCCGTCGCATGAGAATTTATTTCTCTCTCTTTTTCTCGGAGTCTTTGACCATCATCATTTATTTCACACCCTGTCTGATGATCCAACCTTAACACCTCGGACCCCCGCCGCTTAGTTCAGAAACAGTGAGTTTTTACTGGTAATCGACTCCATTTGGGCACCTCGAGGCTCCTGTGGCGATACTTTTCAGTAGTGATTCATTGCTGCCCCATTTTTGCACTGTAAAAAAAAAAAAAGCCGAGCAAACTCATAAATTTAAAGCAACTGCCCTCACTAAATTTATGAGTTTTAAGTAACACTCAAACTATGTCTAATGTTTTGAAATAAACCAAAACAAGTTTTGTCAACCTACAATTTTGTGAGAGATGCTTTACTTTTCTTCTTTAGATTAACTTGAATCTTTGAGTTTTAAATTAAATTCTTTATTTCAAAGACTTGTATCATTTGGGTTCTTGAAAATGAAAAGTTAAATTATTAACCATTACTGACTTTAACTCAAATTCATTTACTCAACAATTATTGTTTGACTTTTTTGTTTGTAAAACTCAAAAGATTCAAGTTTGTTTTTTTAAAGAAGAAAATTAAAAAATCTCAACAAAAGATTACAGGTTGGGAAACCCTTTTTGGTAACACTTCATATTAAGGTGCCTGCAATAAGCATTAGTTAATAGATAATAATGCCCTTATAAGGTGATTATTAACATTAGCACATAAAAGAAACAGGTTTAAAGGCTGATTAAAAGTGTTAATAGAAGCCATATGAGTTTCTTTTAATTGTTTATAACAGCATTACTAACACATTTATTTAGTTGATCTAATTTTCCCACTGTATCACTTTCAGCCCTTTTCTAAGCTTTTGTTGTTGCTTCATTAAGATGTCTACATACTTCATTATGGATTTATTATCAGTTTTTAGCAGAGGAAAAAGCCTGAACAACTGCATAATAAAGAATTAATTAACTTAAATAAGCTTTGCTTCCATTTTAGATCTGGTACCCCCACAATCCATAGTTGAATGTTAAGGAGTACATAATAAAGGATTAATTAACCTTAATAAGCATTGTTCACACTTTGACACCTGATGCCACCAAAATGCTTAGTTAACTGTTAATAAATGGATAATGAATTACACAGAAATTTTAATAAAGCAATAACAAAAGCTTAGTAAAGGTTTAACAATGATATAACAGATAAATTGGTTGAAGTCATTTTAATTTTAAGAATTGTGTTTGTGATGCTATTATAAACAGAAATTCACAAAGGTTTTATTAACATTTCCTGGCAGTCATAAACTATTAACAAGTTTCTTATAAGACTGCTAATAAGTGTCTTATAATCTAGCAATAAATATTGTTTATGTTTATTATGCTACTATAAACACTTATAAAGTCATATTAATATTAACTGATAAGTATCTTATAAAGGCTTTATTACCTGTTAACTCAGACTTATTACAAGCACCTTAGAAGGAATTCTTACCTCTTTTATTACGTTAATTTCAAAACTTAAGAGTTTGACTTTGACAGTTTTCTCAACTTTTTTTTTTTTTTACAGTGTACCTCCTCTTCCTCCCGTCTCCCCTGCTGCCTAACTAAAACCTTGTCGGTCAAATTAAAAACAGTTTAGCCTGCTGCACTGGTTTGCATCACAAGCCCATAAACACAAAGTGCTTCAGTCATGTAAGACAGAGGCCCTGTGATTATCTCTGCTCCTTTAACTCACAAATCAAACATGGGTTCAGCTGCAGGCCTTCATATGATAGAAGCATTTTATTAAGGAGAGTGAAAACAAGAAGCCTGGTGTTTTATTGTGGAAACCAGCAAGATTCTGTCACAATGAAGGAGCATCTCAGCACGTGGGAAGCAGATCTGGGTCGCTGTGAGGGATGCTGATTCTGTTTAAGGGATGGAAAGACGATGAAAGCACAGTTTGACGCTGCAACAACCAAAACTGTAGTGACAGATGGAAATGAGTTCCGTTCATGTGTGAGATTTAGGAGTAACGCTTTTTGGCACTAACTGTTTAGTGGCTTCTCAAAGTGCCACCTGGTTATTGTGAGATTAAATTGAACCGAACAGATCCATAATTCAGGGCCCGCGACATCAAAAGCAAATCGACATAATAAGGCTTAATCACTAACTTTCTGATGGCTAATGACCCCAAAATTGACTGTCGGGTTAGATTAGAGTGCTCAATGCTTAACACTAACCTAACAAAGCTGAAGGAAACATGCTTCTGAATTTTTCTTTCAAAGAGAGGTTGTAGAGGAATTCTGAGATGCCGGTAGCAGGATAGTGGCAGAGAAACACCAGACTGGAAAACTGAGAGACAGTCCTCCTCTTTAGTCTCGTCTCCCACAGAGGCTAAGGTTTCTTGGCTGTGACTGATGGACAATAACAAGGAAGCCCTCCCTACTACGCTACCCCTCCATATTTCATAGTTATGTGTTGTCATCGTGGCGCTCTGTGCTCTCGTAAGATCTCAAATGCTGTTATTAGACTTCAAACGAAATAGAAAAAACACATGCGCTTATATTTCAGACAGTTTTTGATTCTCAACATGCATATTTAGATTTTATTGAAAAATTGTTTTATTTTTAGCCAGGCTAGCAGCGTAGTTCTAGGACCGGCAGTGTCAGTCACCACTTTGGTCCAGACTGAAATATCTCAACAACGACTGAAAGACCTGCTATGAAATTTTACACAGACATCCATGGTTCCAAGATGATCCACATTAATGACTGTCTTTTCCTCTATTGTGGTCATAAGGTTGAAGCTCCTCAGGACTGGAGAATGGTCTGGCTGCACACATCATCATACGGCTATAGAGGGAAACTGGCTTGTTTGTATTCCTGAAAATTTATCACAGTGTCTTAGGTGATGCAAAGCTCATGATGCAGCAATGTTGTCCCTGCACATGCAATGTATTAAAGAGAACTCGCCCCTCTGTCGTGCATGAAGCCGACTTCCAGGTATAAAATGCGATTATCATCCATAGAGAAAGTGCACTTTTACTGGTTGAACTGGCAAACTTCTGTGCATTATGTGACATTGTCATTGCATGGTGTTGGCCACTATGTCAAAATTAAAATGACTAAATCTAATAGCTGCAAGCTTGTTTATGTGTCTACTGTTGGCAGTCAGGTAACTTGTCTTTCTCAGTGTGTAGATTACAGGCTTGAAGGTTGTTCTTATTGTTTCAGTTACACAAAAAAAAATAGGTGGCCAATAGCAGGCTTGTACCCACAGTCTTCGTCTGGTGAGACAGACTAGATTAAGAGTAATAATTACATTCCTATCACCCTCAGCTGTACTTTGCTGATCAATTTAGCCTGTTAGCATCCTAATAGGCTAAACTGATCTACTGAACATGGTAAACACCATACTAATTAAGTAGTGGCATGTTAGAAGTGTAATTTTGAGACGTTGTTAGCATTTACCTGTGCTCAAAGTGATAGTTCACCCAAAAATGAAATTTCACTCACTATCTACTCACCCCCATGCTGATGTGAGGATGGGTGATGAGCTCCAGTTCACAAAACGCTCACGGAGTTTCAGCGGAAAACAGCGTTGCTGCCAGTACAATTGAAGTGAATGGTGAGCACTTTTAAAATGTTAAAAAAGAACACTAACACCCAGGTAAATTTTCAGGATGTACATATTTTTACTTTTCTGAATGTGTTAGGTTCATAAAGGGGCCATTGAGCAGCTTGAGCTCACCTCACACTCTCAGTGACACCTGCAACACCCCTGCAAATTGGCAGGCGGCAGTGGTTTAATATACTGAGCTGTGAGGAGTTCATAAATCTCTTGCAACCTGGCTAATAGCAGCTTTGACACAAGGCCCCTCCAGATAAACACAGTTGTTTTTTCACTCACAAAAATAATATATTTATTTATTGTATATCCTGCATTTCAAAATGAAAATACAGAGGAGGGAAAAGAACACCCAGGATACTTATAAATAAAAAATGTGCAGTTAAGCAGTCAATTGGGTAATTACACATGAAATACAGCAAAAATCTAAAAACCGACATGATATATGAAGCAATTTAGAATATGTCAAGCTGTTCCACATAGATATATCCTGTATACGGCTATATATTTTCTTACCCGTAAAATTAAAGACTGTTGGTAACCACAAAGCGAAAGTGTGTAACTCTAGATGACCTTGCAGTCACATGGCCGGCAGCACCGACGTGTTAATGAAAGTGACACGTACTCAGCTCAACCCGAAACCTGAGGCTTAAGCAAATACATACAAATCACTGCCCCGATGTGTCCAACATCGCTTCCACAGTACCTGGTCTCAAAGACGACATGGGAAAGAGCAGCTCGCCCCGTTCTTACAGGTAAATACACCTGTATATTTATAATTTTATGCAAACATTATATAAATATTGTCACAAAGTCGTTGACATAAAGTTGGAGTCTGCTGACTGCTGGTGCCTGCAGAAGTTTAGAACGATCACAAAGAGCTCTCTGTGTAACATGTAAGCATTCACACATGCCCTCACACTTGAACGCTACACACTCCAACACACACACAGACACACACAAACATACACATTGTGTTGGAATCTTGCTGCCATTAACATTTGCAGCCACGTTTACAATTTGCGCGGCAGATATTTTCATAATGTAAATATCAGACTTATGATTTCTCCTCTAAATATTTAAATATCTCCATGTTCATATCTCATGTTTCCCAGGTGGATTTATTTTTATTATTTTAAAAGAATCGTCTGGGTGCGTCAGGGGTCACTGGTGTTGCGCTGAGCGTGCCATTTTTCCAAACACAAGCTGAGTGTGTGTGCGTTAGGGCCCATGTGCTAGTGATTTCGCCACTCTCCTCTGTGTACGCTGGGCTGACAGGGGCTGAGGTCTGGGCAGCCCGCTGCCGGCACCTCCACTGTCAACAGGGACCCGAAACAGTTGAAATGAAGTAGGTGTGCTGGTTGCTGATTGGCTGTTGTCCTCGCGGAGGTGATACACAAAACAGCGTGTCATGCTCCCCCCAGACTCAGAAAAGGTTATGCTGAGGACAACCCTGCAAAATCTTTGTGAGCAAGAACATCAACACCACTCTTGAACTTGTTCATCAAATATAAGGCTCAAACCAGCAGCTGGCTAGCTTAGCTTAGCATAATGATTAGTAACAGGAGGAAGTGGATAGTCCAAAAGTAACAATATGTGCAACACATCCTCATACGTAAACAATGTGTTGTAAAATGGCCACTGTTTGATTAGGTTTGGGCAACAAAAACACTTTTAGGAAAATATTGTGGTTAGGGTTAAAATAAGTACGTTACATATGTTGTGATGGAAATGACGTAAAGTCACATATGAGGCCAGATCAAAAATGATGAGACCCAGACAGCAGTAGTTAAAAACAACAACACACAAATAAATACATTTGTCATTGTTATTTCATAGAAAGATACACCTTTTACTATAATAATTTCACAGCAGGAGCATATAACATTATTCAAACAGTTTAGAAACACTCTGTACCCTTTGTTCACATACATAATAAAACTAGTAACTAGTATAAGTAACTTAAAACTTAAAAAAAGAATCCATGTTGACTTTTTGTTTCACTCAGGACTGAAAATCCAGACTCCTGGGTGAACATACTGTGTTTGTGCGAGCCATCCATCCATCCAATATGAGTTGAAATAAGTTCCTTGAACATTTGACGTAGGTGCTTGTTTTTGTGATGAGGATGGGCTGAAATTCTGAAATTTCTAACAGCTGTGGCCATGATGTTTACCCAGTTGATACTCCAGCCAAAGAAAACATCCTGCACCTAATCCTGTAAAACCAAAAATGGTTGTTTAAACACTCTGGTTTTGATAAAACCAAGAAAAAACAAGTTGTAATATGTTAATTAGTGAGTTATAGAACTGCTGGTAGGTGGATTTTGCTAGCTTGGGACAAAGCCAGGTTAGGTTTATGCTAAGCTAAGCTAAAATTCCTCAGAGATCCCTGGTCTCAAAGGTAAAATACGCAGGATTGTTTGTAAACGCGGCATTCAAAGTTGGCCCATCCTCTCTGACTCAACGAAGGAGAGATCTACAGCGTATGAAGTGAGGGACCAGCGTTAGCAAGAACAAAATGTTAATTTGTGATTGTTTCACAATGGTTGGTTGTGAGTATGTGTGTTTATCGCTCTGCAGCGATGTAACCGCTGGTCACTACATTTTTCTAGAGTCCCGACCTCACAACTTGTACTGGCTGAGGGCTACACACACTGCCCAAAGGCTGATGCCCAGAAACGTCTCAAACAAAGCAAAATATATATGACCAAATAAGAAAATTCAGGCAGAGGTGAGGGTCTGTGCAGATACAGACACTACAAACTTAGTGGGTCATAAATAATGATTTCGAGGGATTATTTTTCTATGAATCTATATTTTGTTGCCTTTAATGCTAACTGACCCAGCTGCTGGCTGTAGTTTTATATCTAATGGAAACATTTTTTTCCCCATACAGTATGTATTTCCCAAAACATCAATATAGTCCCTGCTCTTACCCTGATGTGTATCTCATATAATTCTAGTAGCCCCATGCAGCGGGATGAGTCAGTTTTCCTGAACAACTACTGAGAGCAGGTGCAGACTCCCTCTTGGACCTCTGGACTTCATGATGTTGCTGTCTGTCTAAAGGCGTCTCTGGTGCTTGTCTGGCTCATCCAGACAGAAGACCTGTTGTGGCCCATTTGTCTCCTTGCGGCTCCTTTTCCGTCGGATTCTTCAGAGCTTATGTAAGACTTTGGGTGTGAGGAGAGGAGACTGGAAATTTCCTCAAATCCCAGTGGATGTGCACGGAGTCATCTGATTAGTGAATGACACGCTGTCGGTCTGGGGGAATGTTATGACAGGATTCACATCCTCTTTAGCACTAAGCAGATGTTCCGAATTATACTGAGTGGTATGAATCTTCTGTATATGCAGCGAGGGAAAAGGTGTGAACAGCAACTTCCACTGAAACACAGGATTTATTATGATAGCTAGAACCATTCATTCTCTGATAGCTGCTCATTTTCATAGCATTGACATTTGACCATCCACAGATGTGCACCTGTTTTAATTTACTAATGTTTAACTGAATGACATCACACACTGTTCACACATATATGCACATGTACATGACTACAAACCTTCTGTGTGTTTGTGAGACATGTGAGGACATGTGATTTCTCTACATTGATCCAGAGGGGGGCACTGTCTAAAAAGACATTAGAAACTACAACACCACCAACCCACACTATGTGTTATTGCTCTGTGACATGTATTTAAAAAGTATTATACAGAATATAATAAAAAAAATAATGCATCTCATGCAATAAATTAACTCGTTTTAAAGGGACAGTTCACCCCAAGATCAAAAATATGGATTTATCCCCCCCTGGACTGTACTGCATTTTATCCACCTAGATAATTTTGGTGTGAGTTGCAGAGTTCTGGAGATATCAGCCATAGAGATGTCTGCCTTATCAATATAATGAAACTAAATTGCGCTCAGCTTGTGGCACTCACAGCACCAAAAACATACATTTGAAAAATTCAAAACTGACGTCTTCTTCCAAAAATCATGACCCAGTTACTCAAGATAATTCAGAATTCATTGTGAGCGGTTTCATGTAGGAACTAGTTTCTTTCTAATAGAAAGGCAGTAATTCTGGTAGATTCTACTGCAGAAATAAAGTAGTTCCTAACTGCTGAAACAAGCTCTGTGGATTATTTTGTGCAACCAGGTCATGATTTCTGGTCAGAGACACTGCTGTTGAGTTTTTCAAATGTATTTCTTTCAGCTTTGAGAACCACAGAACTGGTGGCATCCAGTTGGATTATATTGGAGAGAAGGCAGAAATCGCTACAGCTGATTTTTCCAAAACTAGGCAGCTCACACCAGAAAAGTATAGATGGATAAAGGCAGCACCGGCCAGAGGAAAAATATGTATTTTTGAATCTGAGGGTGAACTGCTTCTTACTACAATAAACTGACAACTGAAATATACTGCAGGTGTAAACTGATTGTATTCCTGTAATATTTTGCGGCTAAGTTATGAAACTGCACTATTTCTCTAAAATGTGAGGGCCTCAAAAATAAGCTCTCAAGATGTCACTTTGAGAAACTGCTTTATAACACATCTTATTCTGCTATAGAGCCAGCACTGACCTTGCAGCTCCTACTTTTTGACGCCTAAGAGGAAATTTGATCCCTGCATCGTATACTCATTATTTATGAGGATTGAGGAAAGAGGCTTTTTTTTTGTTTAGTTTTTCAGTTTTTAATGACATTGGCAAAGGGAGAAGGTCCAGAGAGGCCTGACCTCATCACAGTTAGCAGCTCCTGTGTTCGTGTGGCTCACATTCGCTGTTTTATTGTCCGTCTGTTCTCGTTTTTTTGGCTAAACCCGCTTGCACTCACAGCGCAAGTGTTCTGAGATCATATTTGGATGTCGGAGTAACAATCCTCCTGAGCGGCGTGCTGAGGGTGTAAGTGGGAGTTTGCTTTCACATCAGCTGAATTTCAGCCATTTCTGCAGTGTTTTTCGCGGTTTCTAGTTCTTGTTTCGAGCTGATTGTGGTTCCAACACTTGAAACCAGAGGAGGTCACCCTGTTTTTATTTGATCATCACTGCAGGTGGTTGTGAGTGTGTGGAGGACCGGTGAAACACCACAGCGCTCTCCAGTAGATGGTAGTAGTGGGCAAGTCTACATGAGGTTTCAGCACTGCAGATGATATTTGGGTGAGTTTATTCATTAATCAAGGTAACAAATGAGTCAAATCCTTTGGTTTTTGAAGGACACACTGGTGTTGTGATCAGTTACATTAATGATTATATTTGGTGAAACTTCCTCCTTCAGCAAGACCAACAGTGTTCTTGTTCTCATAATTACAGAATATACTTTCTACACTCACTGTGATGACAGTGTGGGCATTAGTCTGTAAAACAAATTTTGACAGTGCTATAACTGATTCATAGTTCAGGTGGGATGACTTAGTTAGTTTAGTGGATATGAGATAAGGCCATAAGTCCCAGTTTCAATTAGAGAATCTCCCTTCAGCTTGTAGAGCAAACACTGACAAGCTAACAACTTTTTAAGATATAATACTACTTAAAATAAGCTAACTAGGTGTAGCAGGTCACTCAGTGTGGCAGTGCCAACAGGAGCTATAATGATTTAATAACAGAATGAATATACTGGACACATCATTTCACTGACACATGCTTATTGTCTGCTGGGACAATTTGTTTGCTAGCAGGGATACTAATGTAACTGTGAAGGGCTGTGTTTCAGTGAAACTGAGCATTTCTGCCCCCCAGTGGCAAAATATTTCTTAATTCTAGCTTTGAAATATTTCTTTTAGCTTGACCATGTTTGTTACCATTTGATTTAGTGCAAGTCCTGACATCAATATAAATAATACTGAGTGCCTTAAAGATTACTTATATTATCCCAAATGTTACCAACACTGTTCAAATGCAGAGAAATTCATAATTTATTCAAAGTGATGTTGCATTATCTGCTAGCCATTGCTAGCTAGTTGCGATAACGTCAGGGAAAACATGGGCTGTGTCAGAGAGCAAGGAAAGAAGTCTGCACACGTGACTAAACCAACTAGGCAAACTGTGAATAAAACTTGAATATTACCTTGTCTATGAACATGATTTCAATTTTTGATAAATTTTCACACCATTTTTTCCTTTTTGATCACAACCTGTTTCTGACAGTGTACAGTGTGTATAAACCCTGTATGATTCTAAAAGTCTACTGTCTCCACCTGGACAACAATACAGCTACACCAAACCAGACTACCTAAGAAGAATTCCTGTTTCTTAAAGAAAGTTTTAGAGAACAGAGGGATGCATTTGTAACATGTGCCAATTCAATTTTCTTTTAGGTGCAGGGAATGAATGGATTAAAGAAAACAGTTTATGTGAGATATTTACAGGAGTTCAAGATAGAGGGACACATTACAAACAAAAACAATGAGCTGAAACCTAACCCTAAAAGTATGTGTAGATCCTATTGAAACAGTAGAGTCAGGTGACAAATATCTGTAATTTCATCACTGTGATCCCTTTCATCTTACGCATTGTTGATCCATTGTTAAAATATTGATTATAAGACAGATATAAATATTGATCGGAGCAGCTTTAAGTTCATGAGAGTTTGAGGTTTAATTATTTATCGCAGGAACAGTTATAAACTGGGCACACTCCTGGCATTCAGAATCCCATAATAATTCATGTAACTTTGATGGTCACAAAAAAAACCCTCCTTTGCTGAGATCAGATTTTATATCTGTCTCTCACCTGTGAATCTTCAGATGAAGAACCGCGGAGCGTAATGTTTTCATAAGTTAATGATTTCCTCTGTGAACAAAAACACGCACACAGGAAGACTGAATTCTTCATACCTGTTAGGACGCACAGGCCTCTCAGAGCTTTAACTCTACTCAGGCTCATGTTCTTCCAATTTTCTTTAAAGGCAGCAAATCCAATTGATACCGTTCCTAACTAAGATAAAAGAGCCAGTTGTTTTGGCCTGATGTCATCTCTAACAGTAATGAAATTGTCTCAGTGGGGGGGATCTGGTAAAAGTTTAACACAGATGAGATGTTCTGACAGTATATGTGGATACAAAGATTTTGGGTTCAAAATTCATTGCACAGATGGCCTCTAATGAAAAAGCAGCCTTTAATTTAATAGGTAAGATATTTAAACATGTTCCAGCCAGATGCATTTTTACAGTCTTTTTTTTTCCTAAATGCCAGGCACAGGATGAAACAGAAAAGGATAGAGAATAGAGAATGTCTAGTATTATAATATTATTCTTTAACTTTTAGCCATTTAAATATTTTTCCCACTGCGTGTCCACATGGGTGTGCGCCTTTGTCCGTGGGTGTATAACCCATGTCTAAATTGTCGACAGGATTGTTTCCAGGAGGTCATAATGAAACACAGATCATTTCATCGCAGCGTAAACTAATAAAGGAGGACAAACAACGGCTCACGAACATAATCAAACCTGACGACAAGTGACAGGCGAGCATTAGCTGCATTTCACAAAATTAACATTTAAGTCCACGGCGGGGCTAAAAGTCACATTTGAAAGGGCTATGAGTAGTTCATGGAAGCGATTATGTGGCTGGCCTGTGGCCCTGTGAAGACCCTCACAGAGACACAGGGTCAGGGGTCACGCAGACCATTAGCGGCGTCATTATGGGGTTTCGCTTCACATTTGCATGCTGCAGATGGAACAGAACCAGAGCTAGAACTGAAACAAAGACAAGATTAGGGCCCTCAGAGCTGTCAGCAACACTTCTGAAGCAACGCACCAGTATTTATATGTGTGCATGTCTGTGTAAGAGCATTAGTCACTTGCCGTCATTTCCCCCACTTCATTAGAGATCTATCTCTGCAGAAAGCGAGCTTCACGTGGCAGCTGAATACATACAATTCTTCATAATCCAGTTGATCTCTGAGATGTTTGCTCGAGGTTTAGCGGGCTTGATTTCCCCGATAACCCACTTTGGGGAGGCTTAGATGTGCAGCAGAATGTGTCGGAAAATAATCTTAGGAAAGAACACCATGAAACGGTTGGTTTAAAGAGTTCAGGGTTGAGTTACAGTTATCAGCGAACGATAGCGCCATGTGATCATATGATCCTCTTGATCTCTTCGGCTCTCCTGATAATTTAGCCAAAATGAGCGATGTGTCTGCGGTGTCCGTCGTCTCTGGTGCACTGTAAAACATCATACAGGAATTCGGAGGAATCGACTCATCTTTTCTCATTAAAGCTGCTGCAAGTAACCTTCATATTTTGTTGATTTTGGAGGTCCTTATGTGTTTCCACTGTAATAATAAATGTAATGTCAAAAATCTAATTATCTTAAGTTAAATCTCCGCCTTTTTCTTTTTAGCATACTGCTCACTGTAACTTTGGTTGGGAAAATGTAAACACAGGCTTGTTCTATCATTTCATGGAGAATCCAGTCCGGTGGCAGACAATAATAATAACTGAAATAGCCAATCTTTTTACTGATGGTCTTGAAGCCTTCTCAGTTGAATAAATGTACTGCTTTGAGTTCACTCAACCCAATAAATGAAGTTTCAAAAGAAAGCAGACTTCCCAGTATGCAACTGGGAGTTAAAACTCTCTTCAGACCCCTCTGTTTTGTAGTTTGAAGAAAATATAAACTTGATGTGTGTCTTTACTGAGGCCCTCCAGGGTTTTGCAGGCTTTTTTGGGGGATTGTTGTTGCCTAAAATGCCTGATTACCATGTGATGCATGGTGCAATGTTTTAGGTGTTTTTGCGATGAAACTGTAAAATGCAGAAGTGCACCTGACAGATACTCTACAAAGAAGAAAAATCATTTTGGAACTTAAACCTTATGTTCTTAAATACATCCCTGACAAAATAAAAATACAAAAAATATACATATTAATCATAAAACATTGAGCCAGTTCATTGAGACGTACACGTACGACGTTACCACTATGATTGGTGGAACTCATGGGAAGCTATAATGAAGTGATAAATTTGCAGAAAAGTTGCGGTGATTGAACTAAATTGCAAGGTCATGCAGAATTCATGGGGACTGATTGAATTTGTGTTAATTTTGCGAACTTCCTGGATGTACGTGAGAGGCACATGTATGAATTTTGCTGCTACAATTGGTGGAACTCACAGGAAACTATGGTGATTTGTCAATGGAGAAACTATTTAATACGTGCTGAGATAAACCATGGTTGATTATTTTCATTTTAACGAAGACAAAATGACAAGGTTAGCATCAGATTCACTGGAAACTTAGATTTTTCCTGTGAACCAGCTCAGATGATTTACAGTGTGGTGTTGGTGTGGATTAGGAAGCTGAGGAACTCTGTTTCATATTCATGGGGCTGTTGGGGGATGGTGTGGCGAGGGGAATTTTACCCGCCTCACTTGTCCACTACTGCTTGTGTATTGTCACATTTGAGAACACGCACGAACCCCGTGCACGCACAGACACACACACGCTCAGCGCACAAAGCCCGTGGAATGGTTTGTGACTCTAATGGCCCTTCCTTTGGGGGCACTTTTTAATTGTTTGGTCATCGTCTCCATGCTCAGTGTGTCACAGTCAATAAAGCCACATTAGAGGAGACAGGAGGTGAGGGGTGAGGGGGCCGACACAGGGGGTTAGGACCTCGGCGTGGAGAGAATATAAAGCGACTAAAACCCTCCCAGAGTGGCATTCTCCTGCTATCAGAGCTCTGCGGAGGACGGGGCTGTCACTGTGGCCCATTGTGAGGCCAATGACTCATTCTTACTTGGGGAACAACCTTAAAAAGTCCCAGGGATTTCAAAAAAGTGGGGACAAACCTCTTGGATTTGCTTCAGCTGATGTGTATGTGTGCATTTGCATGTGTGTACGCTGATTTTGAATGAGAATAGACCAAACTAAAGCCCACATCCTTCATTTAGCCAATCAAACCCAAACATCACATAAGTCAGGATCAGATATCAGTTACCTCGTGCAAACCATATAATTTTTGGTAACCTTTGCTAATGCGTACAAAAATAACACAGAGCCTCTCAGGCAGAAAATAAACCAAGCAGAGATTTAATTTGTCTCATATGTTGGAGCAAAAGCGCTTTTGCATGCATGGCTGCAGCTCTTTATTTGATGTAACTTGCTTTTAAGCTGCTGTCACTGATAGCCATAACATGTCACCAGAACCTGGGAAGTGTGCGATGGTGACTGCGATAACCTTCGAGCCTCAGAGATCCCTGGTCTTAACTGTCACTCTCAGCATCTGCAGACCACCAAGCTTGTCCCGCTGACCTCCTCGTGACCTGCTCCACCTCACTGTCATGAACTCTGCACACCACACACCCACCTATCTGTCCAATGCAGGCCTGTATACCATCCTGCTGCACGCTTTATACCACACTTGTGAGTTTTATGTTCTGTCCGTGTTTAGTTTGTTGCTATAACTGTGCCTTTAATTTATTGTATCAGATCAAACATCTGTTTGTTGATAAATGTCAAGTCAGAATTTAATTTATCAGCCCAAAATTGCAGTTTGCCTCAGGGGGCTTTACAATCTGCACGGCCCAGAACACCCTGTGTCATTAGACCCTCGATTCCTGTGAGGAAAAACTCTCCCCCAAAATCCTTTTAACAAGGAAAAACAGAAGGAAAAAAACAGCTTTTAAAGTAATTTAACCATGCACACTGGTGAAATCAGTGTATTTGGCTAAATCTCATTATTGCACAGAGAAAAACTAACAACAAGGTAACTTAAAATACAATGTTCATGTAGAAATATTATTGAATTTACTTGTAATACTGGAAGTTGTGTGGTTACCACCATGTTTAAACTCAATTCCCATAATATAATATAATATAATATAATATAATATAATATAATATAATATAATATAATATAGAACAAGTGTTTTCTATCAACATCGATGTCTCAGAGCTCAAGATAAAGTTCAGCTGGACTCTGACAGCTGCACAGTCCTAATAACACAGTCCTGTAGCACAGATGAACTAGTGTTTCACACTATGACCTTATCTCTCACAAATAACCTGACTGGTGAGCCTGCTGGCTCAAGTGTCAAGATATGCATCCAGTTACTATCATGTACCATTACTGCAATCACTGCAAGAGCATGTAGTCCATTGACAGATCAATGCACAAGTAAATCAGCAAAACAAAGGCAAAAGTATTACGTATGCATGTAAACACACTTACAGACTTACCAAATTAATTTGTTGCACACTTGTGCAAGACTACAGAATAAATATGATGAAATTTGATGCATGAAGGAAAACGCAACAAACTTACTTACTTAGTTACAAAACAGAATATGGTTTGGAGAAGTGGCTACAGAGATAATTTGGATTTCTTTTTAAGTTGGGCTGTACGAGGTACCTATCTATAGTTCAGTGTATTATCTACAGTAGGTGGCAGTGAGCACAGCTCCAGTTTGTAAAAGCAGTAGGAGTAATGTGGTCAGGGTCAGCAATGAAATGTATTTCCAAAAATAAAAAAAAATCTAAAAAAAAATCTGAACTATCCCTTTAAACAGATGCTGATTGAAGGTCGGGTTTAGAACCCACTGCAGAGTTTCACAGGAAAACATAAAAAAAACCCAAACCAAAATAAAACATAAAATGCCTCCATGTTGCTTGTCTGGTGTAATCCAAGCCTCCTAAAGTCCCAGCATGCCATTCACTTGTGTGCTTTCAGTGGGAGTTTCACAGGAAAACAGTGTTGCAGTCTCCCAAACAATGGAGGTGAATGGTGACCATTTCAAATGGAAAAAAACAACCAGAAAAAATAAACATAAAATGCCTCCATACTGCTCATCTCCTAAAGTCTCTTAAAGCCTCAACGTGCTGTTTGCACACACACACACACCTAGATGATGATGGTGTGCATGCGCATGTGAACGCAACTCAGAGCTAAGGATCTACAGTGACAAAGAAGTGAAGATTAAGGCTAAAAACAAGGTGTAAATGTATAAAGGTCTTTCAAGTCAACTTGGCATGTAGGAGGCTTGGATTACACCAGACAAGCAGTACGGTGGACTTAATTAACTAAATAATTAATTTTTTGGGTTGTTTGTTTCCATTTGAAAACTGGTCACCATTAATTTAAATTAAACCCTAACCTTCAGTGAGAATGGGGGGTTAATTGTAGAGCACTCCACATGTTTGGACCTATTTTCCGCTCTTTTTTTCAGAACACATTTTTAAAGTAACTCTCCCGACCCTGCCTTTAATTTCAGCCTGACTGGTTTGATAACAGCGTGTTATTAAACGCATGTGTGAAAGTCAAATGTCACTCAGTAAGATTGTGTCATTATTGCTGTAGAATTCATGCTATAAATGTACCTTTGTATCTCCTGTCTCCACTCACACAGATTATTTTGTACAGACTTTTATTGATCGGAATATTGGTGATTACTTAAATGTTCGAGGTTTAGTGAATGAAAGCAGACTGCCACTAGGAGGCTCTTGCTGGGAACTGAATAACCTGAACACACAGACCAGATTATTGGATTTCACTGGTGCCCCTCCCTGCTCTGTGTCTGAGGACAAGTCTCTGTTGGACACATAACTCAGAAGTGGTTCTTGGACATACTGTTCACTCCATATAAATCCTGCTCATTTTATGAGCCCCTGGTTTACTAAAGCTGTCCCCTTCTCACACATTCACACACACACGCAGCCCAGTCAGGTCTCTGCTGGGAAGGTCACGCACCTCGTCCTTATTTGGAGACTTCAGATGTGTCTTTTGGTGGAAAAAAACAAAACATATCCATTGCACAGACGTGTTTTCTTTTACTCATGTACCTTGGTTATGTATTACAACAAAAAACTAAACTTCAGAGTCAGAGTTTTGCCACACTGGTCGACTCTGACCATTTAAAGCGTGACAACAAATTATCGCACCAACGAGGCGAGTTAATGCCGCACCGTGGTTGAAAGTTAAGAAGCCACAATTTCAGTTCAGGTCCTTGTCACGTGCGGCCCACAGTTTAGAACCCACCTGCCAGGGTAATTTATGATCCTGTTAAGGGAAACACTGCCCAGGATCTTGAAGGCTGAATTTCTGGCCCCAGCGCTGCTACAATATTTCACGATTATCAGGCTATCCCTGGCGGTATCATAAAACACCTCATATTACCACACTTCCCTGTCTGTCTCTGCCGCCGCCTTTTTTACACCCACTCTGTGGTGGGTCAAAATTTAAGGCACTTTTCAGGAGGCCGTATTTTCTAACAAAACCAAAAACTGGCGCATGACACAATGCTGTGGGATATATCGGTCATTAAAACGGGGAGTTGACCAAACTCTCTCTTAGTATTATTCGTGGTCTTTGGGTGTTTTCAGTATAAGTATTGATGCGTGTTTTGTTGACAGTAGGAGTGAGCAGTATACCGCTTTCGTCACCACAACATTACTGTAACAAATGACCTGGCAGATTAAAACTAATGTGACTTACTGTGGCTGTGATAACATGCAGGTAGAAGGCTACGCATGTACTCATAGAACTAGAGTTACAACCAGTGACCACTATTTTCCTTGCTAACGTGACTCCGGTATAGCCTGAATTATGTGAATGCTAAGCCTCATTTGAAGCCAATGAAATATAAACGTGTTTTAAATCTTTTTTTTCATAAGATGTGTTCCCTTAAATCACAAGTATAGAGAGGTGAAGTCCTTCCCCTTCAAAACGCCCCACTGGATCTAAACCCACACAAAATGTGAACAGTTTTCAGTGGAAAGAGACAAATAATCTTTCTTTACCGTTTCAACCGTGTCATGAATGACATGTTGTTGTTTGTCAGTTTTAAAGTTAATTTTGCGAGACAGTAAAGTCATCATTTGTGATAGGTTTGCTGTAGTTTAGTTTTATATGAAGCTCCCGTCTTCCTGCACCTTTTGGGGAAATTCCCTTGACAAAATTCCTCCAACATCTTGTGACGTCACCAACACAGGCGTCATTTCTCTGGTCTTTAGCCAGTTAACGTAAAACACCTGCAGACCTTTACATGACTGAAATTAAATATTGAGAGAAACAAAACGAAAACATGATACATTACAAAACTTATTTGAATGAAATTGATTAAATGGAAGTCGTGAATTCCATTTTTTTTTATTACAAATTTATATTTCTTATTATTGGTTTTGGAAAAAAGCTAAATTATTTACATTTGATTATGTTATGTTGATTATATACAGACTGCTATTATGTAATATTTATATTATGTCATCCTTGATAATTATGACTGGTACATTTAATTACAACAGTAGTTAAAGACATGTAAACTATATAAAAATATAAGATCTACATATAAAAATAAATAAATAATTTAATTTAATTAAACATTGTACATAATATACTACTAAATCCAAATTCAGGAGTGGTAGTTAAATGAATCATTTCAAATTATCAATAAATATAAAATATAAAAAATATGTATGGGATATAAAAACCCTCTGTGATTCCCATTGTTTGATTTTGCTGCAATGCCTTCAACTTCCTGCTGAGTGAAGACCAACACAGTTCACAGTTCCCTTTGAACTGAAGATTTTTTTGCTCACCACCATCTCTCACACAACATACATCACGAACACAAACCTCGCTGTTCCCTCTGACGTGATCTTACCTGAAACATTTTATACAGCGACTCCTGGCCCTTTAGCTGGGAAGCGAAAGAACGAGTAAGGCCTGTCAAACTTCTTGACTTGTAAAATTATCTTTTAAATTGTGTAATTGATGGCACAATTCAAACGGGATAAAAAATATATTTGTGTCTAGCTACTGACTACAATTCATATTTTAGGGCTCATAGTGGAAGGAGTGTGACACGAGGTAGAATCATATATGTGGTCAGTCAAGAATCCCCTAGTATTCTTGTAATACTGTGATATAATACCATCACCATAAAAAAGGGCAACAACAAAAACATACTGTGATATGAATTTTAGGTCACATCACCCACCACTCATTGACAGTAATACTGATTCTAAAGTAGGGAAGTTAGAAGTTGCAGAGTGACTGCCCACAACACAGTGCTCCTCAGAGAAGTGTTTTACTGGCAGGTCTTTCACTAAAGCGTATAATACTGGTGTTGGTTTTAGCCGGCTGTAGACAGACTGCAGTTAGCCCAGTCAATGGCACTGTTCAAGGCCTCTCCATCATTCTCTGTGAGCAGAGCTGCGACCAGCTCGTAAAGCCGCTCATAAACTGACACTAACAGAGCCGCCTCCGAAGCGGCACACAAACACATTAACGGCACCGTATTAACAACAACTCGGAGCAGCACCGGCGGTATTCCTCACCTGAACGTGGCCATCAGGGTGCTCACGATTAAAGAGGCTTTACGCTGATAAATGTTTTAACTCAACTGCATTAAAACTTTATATTAGGCTGCCTTGTTTAAAGTTTTGCACTTACAATGTCATTGCTTTAAGAGGTGACCCATGAATCACCCTAGTGATTTGACTGAGAGCCAAAATCAGAAAAAAAAAATAGAGGGGCGAATTAAGACATGGAGTTTAAAACCTCTTTTGTGAGATGAAATATTATAATCTTCCAGAGTATGGTGAGATTGACCTGTCAAGCCTGCACTGTATTGAGCAAGAGCTCAATATTAGCTCAAATAATGGCCTGTTCTGAATTACTTAATCCTGCTATTATCTGCAATAAGAACAACTGGCCAGACCCAGTGACTGCTTGGCTGGGAATCTGTTTTGTGTCTTTGCTTACGGTTTTAATTGTAACAAGCTGAGGGGAGAAAGCAAAAAGACTGAAATCTATTATGCCAATGTCACTTGGGCAAGCATTCCCATCGCAACATCACAGCAGAAGAGGCCTTTAGGTGCAGATTCCCACCAGAATGGCACAGAGACCCAGCCAGGAAAGCCAAAGGCAGGTCTAAAGACAGACAACCTCATTTTACTGGAAAATTGTTAAATTGAGAAATCTATGAAGCACAAAGATTGCAATCGAATGGAGCAACAAATGGAGCAGACAAAAGGGGTCAAAGGTTTTTGTTTTTTGCGGTGAATGGAGGCACAGTGACGGAGGAATGAAGACAGAGCAGCATTTAAGGGCCCACAAAGCTGTGCATTTAAATAAACAGGGTTACGTCCTTCTCCTTTGGGCCCAATGAAGTCCATCAAAGAACATGGTAATGCCCCAATGAATGGACGCAAGGACTCCCAAACTCCCGCCTTTTCACTTCGTGTGAAAGAATGTGACATAATAAACACAACCCCCCCTCATGAAAAACAGACATAAACCGAGCCTTAAATATTTTCTGCCCTGGTTACAGCTTTAAATCATTATTGTGGTTGCCATGTGGGACGTTTGGCAGTGTGCAGATGTCATTATTTGTGGAAAGTTAATAAGTAATGTTTTGCCCTCAAGTAGTAAAAACAGCATTACAGGAATCAATATTTCTTGCTCAGGGGCAGGATCGCTCCCAACAGCTGTGGAAAATGTGTCAATTTGCTTGTCTGCTCTGCTTCCGTGATCATCAGTATACAGCTTCTGTCTATAATGACAGGAAGTGATATATTTACTTTATAAAGAAATATTTACTTTCTTTACATAAATGAAAGTAGTGATACAGTAATGTGTGATAAAACTGTCTAAAAACAACCTAAATGACTTATGTTATATAGTATTTTGTTGGGTTTTGTACTTACATTATCACAAATGTTTCCAACAATGTTGAAAACCAGAGAAAAATTTTATTTAGTGCATTTCATTTTGTCGCTTGTCAGTGATGTCAAGGCATGTAGAAGACTGAGGAATGAACTCAGCAAATGCGACTAAACGTAACGTGAATACAACTTTATCATATTATCTCTTTCGTGAGCATGATTTATGGCCGTGTCAGATAGACTGTCGTCGTCAGTGGTTGCTGTTTAACAATTAAGACAACTACTCCCATGATCCCACGCTACTTCACCACATTATCAAACTACATCATTAAGTGCTCTTTTGATATGAGAGACCCCATAGTGACAGAAATTGCATAATGTGTTAAAACATGAATTAACTGATATTTTTTTTAGCCAGAGTGGGGCAGTGCAAACACTGGTTAACACAACAATGAAGTATGATCACCTTAGCATTAGCATTTGTTTATACAGACTGTAAAGCCCCCTGAGGCAAATTGTGATTTGTGATATTGGGCTATACAAATAAAATTTGATTTGATTTTAATGTTTCTGGCCACGTGGAAAAGGTAAATCCAATATTTACCATCTTTTTTTTTTTTTTTTTTTACTCTGTTTTGGTCTCCACCATCTCCCGAGGGAAATATCTGGCTTGTTAGATGATAATTGCTCCACTATGTTCACCAGCTAGTTGCCAACTTTTTTCTGTCTGCAGTTCTGTCCTGAGCAGGTCGTGTACAATAGGCTCATCAGAGATTTTTGGTTGAAAAGAGCTACCTGCTGCTGCTGGAAACGAGTGGAGAGTGTGTGTGAATGAACCAATGACAGGAAAGCTGCAGTCTATAAAATCCAAACAAATTAGATTTTTAACCTCCCAAAATCACATATATTACTGGTGGAGAGTAACCATCAGTGACAGGCTTAGTGGAACTTAACGTGACACAAGTCATGTAACATGACACACGTGTTGTGATTGTAACATGGTCCCAGGTTCTTTAGGTTTAGCAATAAAAACTGCAGCTTTAAGTAAAAACTATTTGCACTGATCATATTAGCATCATACAGTGGGGGGTTAAATGAAAATGTACTCATGCAGAGCGGTCAGTTACACATATTCACATGTAAACAATAACAGCATTTTAATATTGCAGCTGGTCCTACTTTTTTATATATTTGGTAGATTCATCTATAAAAATGCATCGAAGGATTTCAAAATCATCATGTTTTTCATCAAGTGTTTAAAATCATGTTTTTTTGATCATGTTTTGTGCAGAAAAAGATCTAAATGGGTCACAATTCAAGTAGTTCAAAATCTTAGTTGATTAAAGTACTTCAACTCAAATTCTAGGGAACTCTCACATGAAAACAATATCATGGGATCATGGGAGTTGTTGTGTTCATTGTTAAACAAGAACCATTGCAGATGAAAATCTACGAGGAACAAATCATGTTCACTGACAAAGTAATTTTTTGTCATGCTGACTTCCTTCCTCACTCTGACGTATCTGATGTATCTTGTGTTTTCCCAGAAGTTATAGCGACTAGCAGCTAGTTTAAAACACACAGTCACCTTGAATGAATTGTGGATTTATATGTGTTTGACCGTTGCTGGAAACATTTGGGATAATTTAAGCAAAAAAGTCAACAAAATATATAACATAGGTCTCGTGGATTTAGACATTTTATGGAAATGTTACATATTATAGCTTTATATGTACTAAGTGACCTTTTGCCACAGCTGAAAGGTCGGTGTGCTGAAAGTGAAACATCATTCAGACAGAAGAGGCATTTGACTAACTTAAACCTACACCCCAAAATGAGCCAGATATCAGGGACAATAGAAGATTTTATGACCCTGAACAGATGTTATTTTTCCCGCTTATCATCTATTTCTGTTTAAGTGAGCGTGTACGCACACAATTGCACGCAGAAAATCTTGTTTACGATGTCGGCTCAGATATTGTGGGCCGGTCCAGTCCAGGAGACAGGTGTTCCCCGCCAGCTCGGTCCCAGCTGAGACGCTACATAGACGCAGCTCTTTCACTCGGCAAAGCATCCACATTCCAACTACTTTTAATTTTACAAGAGCCCAGGGGCCACTAGAGCCGCTCTGGCTCTGGATCTATGGCGTCTGGGCCTGGATGCACTCCATGGACTCGAGCCTTACACACACACACACACACACACACATATACTATCCTGTGTAAATACTGCAGGCCAGGCCCAGCGAGGACAAAACTGGGTGGCAGCGTGGTGCTGCACTTCAACTCAGACATCTGTTCATTCAAGTGTTATCTGCCATCGTGCCCTCAGGTCGTCTCATTTGGGAAGCCACTTTGTTAAGCTAAGGAGACAGACGGAATTTAATGCCAGTGTTGTTTGAGTGTTAGCTATGATTGTATTTGGTCGGTTGTGTCTTGCTCCCTTTTGTAGGTGAAGTGTCAAGGCTTATTTAGTCATAAACAGGGTGCGGCTAGATGATGGTATATTTCTGGTTTTCTGGAGTGCAAATGAGTATGTTTCTCTTTTTCTCCCTGGCTCTCTTCTTTCTGCAGACACAGTATCTTGTGCTGCTGGTTGCGAGCCCTCTCTTCCTCCATATAAATGATTAAAACCCTCATTAGCGTTAGGTGATATGGCTGCAGTGGAAGAGGTCTTGGAGAGAGAGGCAGAAAAAGAGAGGGAGAAGATGGAAAAGAAGACAGGGCAAAAGGAGAAGGGGGTGGCAAGCGAGAGGAGAGGAAAAAACAGATTGGGGTGAGGGAGGGGCGGAAAAAGAATGGGTGGCAGGAAGCGAAAGGGTGGGGAGATCAGTGTGGTGAAACAGCAAAGGGAAGGAGAAGATGGATGAATTACAAGGATTAGAAAATTTAATGTTGATGGCAGAGGATGAGAAGGAACGTTCCAGCTGGGGGAAAAGGCAGGGTTTCACTTCTGCTGGCATCTTTTCTTCAAAAATGTAGCATTTCTACAATGAGATTTGGTTAAAGGCGCAGTTTAGACACTGTACTCTAAGCAGTGAACTTCTGTGGACTGGATGAGCAGCAAAAAATATTTTAGCCACTTAAAAAAGGTCCACCAAAATAAAAAAAAACATCAACATCAGTTTAAGTGTACACTATATTTAGAAGCCTTCTCTGACAAGAAATTGCTCTAATATCGCTCTCTCCAAACTAACCAAACTCCGTAAGTAAAATCAGTCATTTTACCTGGTCTATCGCTGCCTCGATCTATTAGTTGTTTGTGTTATTGTGTGACTTTGGTGAATCTGAACTATCGCCAAAAATTCCAAAGTCACGTAATAACACAAACAAACTAACGAAGCAAGGCAGTGGTTGACCAGAAACCCCCGTGTTCTGTGAGGTAAAATTAATAATTTAGCCAATGGAGTTTGCTTACTTTGGAGAGAGCAATATTTGGTTTACATAACAGCAGTTTCCCGTCGGAAAAGTCATAAATTAAAGTGGTGTATACTTAAATATAACATACACTATGGCACACTGATATTGATTTTTTTAAGGTTTACATTTTTAAAGTAAAATACCTTTTGAGTTTACCCTCTCCACAGCAGTTCATTGCTTAACTTCCGTGCTGGTACTCCTCTATGCTTCTCAAATCTGGGGGAGTGCTGACTGTCATCTACTGTAGCTAATACACTGACCATGGATAAATACCTCCTACCACCCCACTTCAAATCTGAATTATCCCTTTAAATTATTCCCAATGCAAGTATTAGAGAGATTTGTTTGTAATTCTAGAGTAGCTAAAGAGTCCGTTGTCATCTGGAGCAGAATTTAGGGGCCTTGACCTGCGGATATGACTCTTATTACTGAATCCTCTCTAATCTGTTGTACAATCCCCGTCTCTAGCGCTTGATTATGAGTGCAACTGTTCCTCAAAGAGCTCCAATTTAAAAGCTTGCACTTTTTTCATCCATTCATTCATCAGGCAGGGAGGTCTCGCTCAGATGAGCAAATTGAGGTTTGTTTGCTTGGCTACCAAAAATCTGCGGAACACACTTTTCTAAATAAATCCTGGTAAACTTTGCTTTCTGCGGTTCTGCGCGTGTCAGTGTGTGTGTGTACGTACAAATGCGGGTGGCCTCCATAAAAGCAGATGTTACAGCACAGCGCAGCAATAAATACAACCACTACAGTTTATTCCTTTAATCAGTGATTTACAGCAAACTACTCTCTGCCAATGACATGTTTCAGTTGCATGAGCAGGAGCTTGGCCTCAGCCAGCACCTGTTATCTTTGGCCCTTATCCACTTCTGACCTGAAACACCTGAGTGCTAAACATGGTTCCAAGTCCCAGGAGAGATAAGATTAAAAGAAGTAAATGAAGTCCAAATGAGACCCAATAAAATACTACTAGGAATGACTGACTTCAACAATTTTACCTACCTCAAATTACCTTGATAACTTGCTTTTATTATTGAATTTTCATGTAACAAATGTGAGTGCGATCTTCTCCTTCTGAAGGGTAAGGGGCTCAGAATATGTGCTCCTTTGTTTCAATATACACTAATCAATCACAACATTAAAACAGCATTAAATTGTCAAGGGGTTGGATAGGCAGCGGGTGAACAGTCATGATGTGTTGGAAGCAGGAAAAATAGGTAAGCAAAAGGATCTGAGCTGCCTGACGTTGACAAAGGATGAACTTGTTGGGTGTTCAAGGTTTGCAGTGGTGAGTACCTACCAAAAAATATTTCAAGGAAGAACAACCAGGGTCATGGCTGCCCAAGACTCCTTGATGTCTGAGTGAAGGCCAGCCTACCCTGTCTGATTCCACACAAGAGCTAAATAAAAGCTGTATAACTGCTGGCTATGATAGAAAGGTGTACAGACAGTACATTGCAGCTTGCATCGCAGAGCGGTCCCAGTACTCATGCTGATCCCTGCACATTGCCGAAAGCATCAGAACTGGACCATGGAACAGTGGAAGAAGGTGGCCTGGTGTTGACAAATGGGGCTTTTCCATTGGCACTTTTTGCTGCAGTGAGTCATACCATGCCACCCTTACTTGTAGTGTATAGTGTTGTCTCGTTGACTGCAGCCAACCTGTAACAAAGCCCCTTCTTCCCATCAAACGTATGTGCCTTGCAAAACTTAACCCATGTCTGTGCAGGAGAACAGAGGGAAAGATGTTTTGTAAAGTGTCTGTGTAGCTTCTGACTGAATCTTCTCTCCTGTCTCACTGTTTGTACTTTCAGACATTTGCTTTATTTTACTGATTCAATTTTGCTTTCAGAAAGCGAGAGTTATTTTAAGTTACTGCTGATGAAGACATTCCCTGCTTCACAATAAAAATGTGAAGATAACAAAATAACGAGGGACTTATTGTGAAGAATTTCTAGGAAATTAAGTGTTTTACAGTCACTCGACTTGAACTAAGCAGTTGAGGCATGCCTTCAAGGGAGTAGCCTTGTTGTAATGGAAATGCAAAAAACATGGAAATGCAAATCCCTCCTGTGCAGAGCTGACGTGCTGAGTCAATCCGAGTCAAGCCAAGCCCAGACCCAAATTCCCCCAGATCTCAAACCAATCAAGCATCTGTGGGATGTGCTGGAACAACAAGTCCGATCCATGGAGGCCTCACCTGGCAACATACAGAACTAAAGGCATCTGTTGCAAATGTCTTGGTGCCAGATACCACACAACACATTCAGAGGTCTTGTGGAGTCCATGCTTCGATGGGTCAGAGCTGTTTTGGAGATTCAGGATGGAGCTACACAGTTTGACAATATTAGGCAGGTAGTTCAATGATGTGGCTGATTAGTGTATATGTTTAGGCACACTATGGGGCTGGCAATGTTGGTCTGTTGTTCCGCTCTACCTTGGTTCAGACTGAAAAATCTCAACAACTACAATTTTGCACAGACGTTCTTGGTTCCCAGAGGATAAAGCCATTGGTGATATTTTTACACTTTCACTCTGCATCACCAGGAGGTTTGTTTTTTTTGTAAAATGTCTTGACAACACTTTGATGGACTGCCATCAGATTTGGCACAGACATTTACTGTTCTCTCCCTGTATTAGCTTTGCTCATCCCTTAACTTTTAATCCAATTCCATTATAAGATCATTTTTTTATTTGTACAGTATTTTGATTTATAACCAGATGATAACCAGCAAATGTTAAAGATACAGCATAGCAGCCAGTCAAGGCTTAAGCTTGGAGCAAAGGTTAGAAAACAAAGCATAAACTGAAATGACACTGAACTTGGATTGAATGCTCTACTCTTAGATAACATGTATCTATATACTCATTACTATCTAGCAACACACTGTTGATAGATCTGCAATCAGCATTGGTATGCCCTGCATAAAATATGACTCACTTATGACAGATATGAATACCCATGACCCCGGAGCTGTCATTATACAATATAAGACTTTCACGTTCAGCATGCCACGGGTAAGGGCATCTGTGTGTCGAGGTCTCACCCCTCCCTCCACACTCATTATAGCCAAGCGGCCGCCCTTGATAGAGCGTTGGAATGTCTTGTTTAAATCCACTGCCAACTGCCACCTCTCAGCTGTCCGGCCCCACAGCAGGTCCTGGTTATGTGTAGTTGTTGGTGGTTTACCACATTATCAATGCTTGTTGATGGTTGCTCACTGTCTCGTAGTCACATGCTTTGGGGGGATCTTTACATTTCTGTCCTTTTAGAGAAACGGTGATAATATATTGCATGTGCAGCATACCAGATGGGGGTAACAGAGGCAAAGAAGGTGATGCTATCTGAAATGTGCAGAGTGAGCGATTTCCCGTTTCTTCATTTTTGACAAAGGAAAGCAATTAACAAGCAGTGAGGAGGCTAATACTTCTCATTACAGACCTTTGACAGCCTTAGCACCATACAAAAGGAGAAATTACACTGGGGTGGATGAGGAGAGGCAATAAATGTGAACCTCAGCTATAGGATGCAGCTATTTTACATCTGTCTATGGACCTACTACAATGTACATTAACTTCTCTGTGGACTCTCAGGTATCTGCAGAGGAAGAACACAATAAAAAGCACACCTGTAAAATATAATGCAATCCAGCACAATAGGCCTATCCATGCAATACATACCTTTTTTCTGGACTTTTTTCTTGAGCCTGTATCATCCAGGATCCATCCAATAATCCATGATGCACACACAGCAGAAGGGTAAAACATGTTGCCACAATGTCATGATAGATTAACTACACTACTTCAATATTTAGAAATGAAGCAATTTGCTGGAGGTCAGTCATAATACTGTTTATATGTAAATCTGAAAGCAGTGTTTGTTCATGCATTTTCAAAACTTTTTACTACACACCTGTCTTAGCCTCTCAGCTCTTGCTAGCTAACATGACACATGGAATTACAGTGAGAAACTGAAGGTAGTAGCAATTGTAATGCAAGCACAAAAAAAGTTACGTTATCACAAAAAAGCTATGTTAGTACAAAAAAGTTATGTTAGTATAAAAAAAACTTTAGCTTAAAGTAGTAATGTTAGCATAAAAATATTAGCATTGATACAAGTAACACTGGCATACAAGTCAGGTCAGCAACGTAAGGTTAGGACAAAAACTAAATGTTAGCTTAAAAAAGTAGCATTAGCATAAAAAAGTAACTTTACTAACTTTACTGCCATAAAAAGTTTGGTTAGCACAAAAAAGTAACATTAGGACAAAAACTTAGTAACATTTAACATACAAAAGTAACTTTAGCATTAAAAAATGGCATTAAAAAGGAATGTTGGCAACAACAGGTCTTACTTGTTCTTTCTTATCATGGCTGACAAAACACTAAACTGCGACAAACCTACCACAAACTGAGATGTACGTCTCCACATCGGAAGGGGCGTGGCCTCGCCTCTCTATTCCATGTCAGTCGGCCTTCGTTGATCACAGAGGCTGTGTCCCATAAGACTGCGATCTGAGCTAACTTGCTTAGAGCAACAACAGCACAGCTGGTGAGTTTGGTGAGTCAGGTGAGTTTTTTGTCTGTGACTAACAAGTAAATAAAAAACTTGGTCAACGGATTCAGTCATTAGGCCTGACTAATGGCTAAATTGAATATTAAGGGGCAGCCCTAGCAAAAGTTTTGCTTTGATTGTGTTCTCATGCTACATATTTATTCTTTTATTTTTTGTGCAGTGTACATGTGCGCTGTGGACATAGGAGCTTTTTATTGAGACTGACTGTTTCCAATGGACCAGCTGAATGAATGAACTGCCTGCTCAAAAGAAGAATCACTGTCCTTAATGCCTTCAATAAGACAATCTCTGGCAATGTAGGTAAACACATGACACAAGGCATTAATAACTGTAATGAAATATCTCTGTGGGTAACAAGTAGCAGGCCTCGTCTGCTATTTCACCACTGACACAGTCTCAACAGCTGCCCCATTCATTGTCCTACTGTTGTTCATACAACCACAAACTGCAACAATAGCAGGGCTGAACCAGAGGAATGTCACACACACTCATACACTCTTGCCTGAAAGTGTACACAGAGAGAAGAAGAGAAGTCTTAGGAGGAAAAAATGTCTCACCTCAGCAACAGGATAGTAAAGTTAAGTTTAGGAGTGCTTTAAAAGGGAAGCTGTGTCCTAAAGAGAACCCTTGCTATTATGTGGAGTTGAGGCATTTTCTATTGAGACACACCCATGTGTGTTGGTGGGTTAGTTAGATGAGAAACACCATGCCAAAATGTAGTTTTACCATTTTTTGTGGTGCAGTTTGTTGTAACCTTAGTGACAATCACAGTATAGGTCATGGATAGCAGAATACAGTATTTAATGCTTAAAAAGTGAGAAAATGACCCGTTAGCTACGCTGTGATTATAACCTTTCAGTCTGAGGCTTTCACCTTTCCTGCCTCCCTCCAGGACTTTTTGGATTCCTGTCAGGCTTCATAAGCAGATCCCAAGTTCTTTCCAGAGGTCTCTCAAAACTCCAGCTCATCCATCACTATGATCTCTATTATGGAGCGAGCTCCCTGCCGTGGTCAAGGACCGTGATAACAAGACAGTGCAGAAACAGATGTGTGTAAAGGTGAGGTGAGCATGCGCTGCACATGGAAAAGGTGAGCAAACACCTTTATTTGTCACGCAGGATTTTATGAAGGAAAGGACTTCTGAAGTTTAGTGTTAAAAAAGGAGAAGGGCGATCACTTCACTCTTTGAAATAAAGGTGCTAACTGGAACCATGACGGGTTCAGCCTCGACTTGTCCCCATAGGAGAACCTTTTAGGAGAAACTTTTATAAAGGTTCTATTAGGGACCCTTTCATATGCCTTTTCCACCAACAAGGAACCAGCCCCATTCTAGTACAAGCATCTAATTTTAAAAATAAATGGGTTGGAAACTCCAAACACCAAAGTGGGCATGACGTATTCCACAGGTTGTTGTGAACTGTGCAATGCCCTCTATTGATGACATTTGATTACAGTGGTTCTGTTCAAAACTGGTAAGAAAACTTCCAAGGTTCCAAGAAACTTAAATGGAACAGGTACAAGAACCAGAGCTAGTTTGGTGCAAAAGGGCCTTCGGGGAGTTCTGCCTAGAACCTAACATAAAGGCTAGAACAATATGTGAAAGATTTAATCCAGAACCCACCAATGAAATGATCCCTCTCTTTCCAGAAACTTGCCTCCTTTTAAGAGTGTTAACAAGAACCCACTCTGGCAGTTCTATTGAGAATTCCAAGGGTTTTACCTAAAATCCACCCCAAGGGGTTCTACTGAGAACTCTTTTGTCTTCCACAGATTTTATCTAGAACCCACCCAAAGGGTCCTACCAGGAACCCTTTTATATTCCAAGATGCTGTTCCAGACCCGCCCCCCATGGGATTCCATTGAGAACCCATTTATATTATAGTACAAAGAACCCCTGATGGTTTCAACAATACCCAAAGAACTGTTATTGGAACCTTTAGTCTTACAGAGAACCTCTGATGAACCTTTATTTACCCTAAGACGGGTTCTTCAGAAATAAATGGTTCTTTGTAGAGCCTTAGCCCTTCTGAAAAAACCCTTATTTCTAAGAGTGTGGTCACACTGCGTAGCTGCACTACAGCTAAACTACAGTTCTGTTCTGTTCACCCCCCCCCCCCTTCAGACTTGACTTCCAGCACACAGTATTTAATCACAGAGTAATGACCCTCAGGTTGTCTGTCATCTTTGCTTTGGCACAGTCACGCTTTCAGGCCAATTCACAGCTGGGTATTCCTGGCTCACCTCTTTACCCTCTGCTTAATTTATCTATTTCCTTTGAGAGACAAGACATCTTTGACTCCATGTAATGAAGAAAACCTCAACTTCTCAACTTGTCCTGTGCACATTCCTGACTTTTTTCTTTTTTTTGTTTTACTTCTCGCTCATAGGGATCCACCAGCTCTGGGACTTAGCAGCCGTTCGTATTCTCAGGTTGTGTGACCCTATTGTCTCCCTTGTGTTTTCACTGCTGTCAGGAGGGAAGTGTGATAAAGTTGCCTTTTCTTTCCCTGCTTCTATGTTTGACTGTCTCTGCAGTCGGCCGCTTGGTCTCCTCCTGCCGCGGGGGGACTTTGGGCACACAGGCGATTGTTTTACGCGAGGTTACAGGAAGGTCAGATCCAAAATCAATGAGGAAACAGCTCTGCTGCTCTAAACTCTATTTCTGCCAAGCAGGATCCTCTGAGAGGAGCTGGGATATCAGGAACCCCAAATGGGAGGATCGTTAACATGACGGATAGAGGAAAGAGGAGGGATGGGAGGAAGAGGGAGAAGAGAGCTGTTACTTGTGTGAAACGTGAAACGCGCAGGTGTAATGGAAGTATAGTGTTTTCTTGAAAACATTCTTGGTGCTAAGCAGAATTTTATCCCCTGGATCCATTTCTCACGTCAGAGTAGACTCATTGAATGTGAGAAAAATAAAACATTGCAAGCAGGAAATGACTAAAAACCACAGAATGTTTTTGCTTTTTAATGGTAAGGCAGGGCATATTGCTGCTGTAATTGCCAATATCCTGATAAAAATGGCACAAATAAATCAAATAGCAGTACACAAATAAAAAATAAAAAATTAAAACATTTTTAATTTATATTCAAATGGGAATTTCAAGGAGAGGGGTGCATGCAGCTTCTTTCAGAAGATATTTAAGTAGTTTCTGTAGAAAGGCAGTCTCATGTCTCTGTGCCTTATAGGAAACCTCAGGGGGTTGCTTTAATGTTTCCTTCCCTCTCTGCTTCCTTGGAGCAGAGCGGATATTACAGATTGGAAGCATATAGCGAGTTTATAAAATCTCACACTGATTATGAGCAGTGTGAGCCCTCGGCTTTCAACTTACTTTGTTCAGTGAAGCTGATCCAGGACGTTTAAGTTTGGGACAAAGCATTGAATACTGGGCTTGGTTCCACTGCATCTCTGCTTCCACTGGCTCCAAACTGACAGGTCATAAATAACTTTCCCATCCACAGTCATTCATTAGACCTCAGTGCCTTCAGAGCAATACTTTGGCCTCTTTTTTTTAAATATTCTAATTTGCTATCCTGCTGAGAGTTAGACGAGATGATTGTTACCACTACAGCTGTAATGTAAATATACCACTACAACCAGCAGCCAGTTAGCTTAGCTTCACATAAAGACTGGAAACAAGGAAACTGTTAGCCCAGCGCCGTCCAAAAATAACTGAATCAAACAAGCATGATAAAATGGGTTTAGGTCCATTTGTTGTTGTTGTGTTTTGAGATTTTTGTGATTCTGTAGCTTCCCAGTAGTGTTCCTTATTTATTAAAATCTGAACATTGGTCATTTTGGTCAAAGTCTGCATGTTTTAGCATCAAACTTCTGTTTTTCCAAGCCCTTCTAAAAACATTTTCCAGTGTGACTTTGGTTCCTGCATAATGATGCTTCCATTTGAAAAGCCCAGAAGAGTCGGCCTGTAATTAGTGAGCTTTTAGGCTCTGGTAGGTATTCATGCTAAGCTAAGCTAAAGGGCTGTTATATTCACTAAACTCTCTGCAAGATGGCAAATAAGTGTTTCCCCTAGGTTGACTGCTTATGAAAGGATGTTGGGAATTTGACCCCTGAAACAGGTTTGTTCGACCACTACAGGGATCTGGTTTCACTTCAGCTGTTTAGTAGCAGAATCGAGTATGGTTCAGCATGGTGGTGCATAATTCTCTAGTTTCTGAGATAAGGCACAAAGAAACAATTGCATATAATGCTAGCTAATTGTTAGGCTAGCCAGCTAGCTAGCGTCATTAACATTAATGACTGAAATGAGTCTTTAACATCATCATAGCAGTACAATAAATACAATTTACTTCAGCTACAACTCACAACATAACATACAGAAAATATTTTATATCTTTCTTTCTTATATTCTCCTTATATTATTTCTTATATATTATATTTTTCCGGTAATGCTTTAAGGAAATGACACTATGAGAATGGTGAGAGTGAAACAAAACAGCAGAGTTATGAGTCTGGAAACCAAAACAAAGACCTGAAAGGTGCTAAAATGCTCCACAGAGCTGAGGGGAACTGCAGTCCGCTGATATTTGTCTGTATGTTTATCAGAGCAAGCAGCCCATAGACCCCTTTCTTAGCCATTTTGATTTGAAATAGTGGGGTAAACACAGGTGTCACCAATGATGCTAATTACGGTCCTGTTCCATTTAGTGCAGCGGGGCCTTTGTGTGCCAGCATGCACAACAGCAGCATCCTGACTCTGTCTGAATGGAAAAAAAAAACTTAAATTAATGTCACTGGTAACACCTGTGTTTGCTATTTCATGTCAAAATTACTTATTACTTATTTGATCCATTCTTAAGAAAAATTAAAAATATTACTGCTGCTTTAAGAGCGGAGAGTACATTTTTTGTGGTTTCTTCAACAAAGAGAATTGACCTTCTCACCCTGATTCTCCTGGTGTATCATTTAAGTGTGGATACATTTATTACCGTGACCCAGGACAAGGCTTGGCCCCTTTATTTTGTCTTTTCTTTAAAGTGGGACCTGACCCACCAGTCAGGACATAAACAGGCGGATATGTGCTCACAAGCATTTAATGTATGAGCGCTACTCATAAATGCCAGTCAGCATCAAAGCGTAGTTACAGTGTGCTGTCAGCCCCACCTGCCTGTGAGTCTGAATGGTATCACTGCATGTGGGTTCAGGTATTTGCAGTATTTGTGCAGTGAAATACACGCCTGTCCCGGGTAAAGATTAAAAACAAAGTGTTACCAAAGTTCAAATCCAAGTCACCGTGTCCTATCTGTGAATGTTTAGTTGGGGGTTGGACAGTTGAGTCTGTATGCCACTTCATTTTTTGAAACTGTGAGTCTATTCATAACAGTGCTGAGGAAGGATTACTGTGAAGCATCTTTGAAGTGGAGTTACAGTAAAATACATCCCTACCTGAACCTCTGAGATCAAACCTTTGCTGTCTGCTTACAACCTGACATTATCTGATATGTTCAAGGTCTGACAGTGTGTGGGTTTGTGTGTGTGCATGTTTGTGTGGGCGACCAAATGCACAATAAAAGTGAAAGCCCTTGAAACTTTGATGTAGTTTAACAAAACACATAAAGGTCCACTTACTAGCTTTTGCCAGAGCTTTCAACCATATCACGTGGTCTTTATCAGAGGATGATGGTTGCTCAGTCAGTCAGATAAATCTGTTGACATGCAAGGTCGGTAGTTGGCTTAAAATTAAGCTTGCAAGTTTTTTTGACCCTAGAATAAGCAGTTTCGAAAGACAAAGCTAGACATTGGGTCATTGGGACTATATTGTACTGTAACTAGTATTACGAAGCATTGAAGTATAAATTGAAATTTTAAGATATTGTGCTCCTTTTTGGAAATTTAAGGAAATCATGCAAAAATTGAGTACTGGGAAGGTCAAATATAATTGAATTCAATTAAATCTGGGGTAGGAGATATATATTCAGCATCATTGGACAAGCATTCCAAAAAAAAACCCCTTTAGTTCTGCTCCTCCTTTTAGCTCTGTTTTCAGGCTGTAGAAAAAAACCATGACAGGAGACTTTGGCCAGTCACTGTTCAATAAGAAAGTTTACTGTTGAGTCTCATTCCCAAAAAGCAAGTATCTGACCTGGAATGAGGCTCGACTATCTGTCTCTAGCACCGATTACTGTACTTTTAAAATGGGTGAGTGGAAATGACTCCTGCAATATCACAAAAAAGTTTTTACGCTTGGCTGAGGTGGAAAAGTTGTTGTAATATGTGAATAAGAGCAATGGAGACAGACTTCAGAGTCTTTGAGACACAATGCAACAATAGCAATTGTGTGCTCTGAAGCTCATTGTTTTCAGTGGCTTGTTGCTGCATCGACCCAAAGCACCACACTCCACACTGTGCACAACTCAGCAACCTTGCAGCCTGAGCTCAACCCAGCGATGAGTGCAGCTCAGTTTGCGTTGTCTCTGAAAGGGCCTTTAGAAAATTAATCATAACTTTTATGAAACCTCCACTGAAGCTTCCACTTCACTAAAGAGAAGAAAAATGATTAGATTTGTGTGGCGAACACAGTATATTATGACATTCCTCAATAGATGATCGATCACTCGTTCATTTATTGTTCTGTTTTCTAAATTGTCACACACTTTGGATTTCTGTCTGGTGGCCAATTAATTCTGTCATCTTGTTGCACAGTCTTGTACCACCAGCTGTTAACATATTATTTTGCATTTTCTTTTGCTTGTTTTCCCCAAAATTTGGATGGACATCAAGCTAGAGAGAATATGTAAATTACACTGACCTTTGACCTTTGGAAGCACTATCAAAACAATGTATAAAGTAATGAAGGTTGTACAAGTAGCTTTGTGGAAGCACAGAAGTCACATCCTCTCATATGCTATGAGTATTATTAGTAACTTTTACAGTTGTAGCAAGGATTTACTCAAAACATTCCTCTATAAAAATTATATGATTGCTGCTTTTTAAAATGTTTTCATAACTGCATCACACATGTTTTGTTGCTTCAAGTCTATTATAGTGTGAAATTCTGCTTTCACACTGTGGAACAAACTCAGATGACATTTTGGGAATAATGCCATCCCAGTGTTTGAAGTTTCTTTGTGGTAATCCAGACAGCACGCAGATGATTCGTTGAATTTATTCAGCAGTGTTGAGACTGCTCTCGAGAAAACATCAATTACACTAGATTGTTCTGGTGGCGTTTCAGTTTAGTGCGAGCGGTTTGGCCGAACCAGCAAAGCAAAGGCTGCGTGATGTGTGTTTAGTGAGTTCTGACACGGTCCAGATCTCAGTTGATCCTTCTCTATTGAATAAGCACATGTCTTTGGGGACAAGAAGATTGATGCTGCTCCCACTGAACTCTGGGATATCCCTGTTTTTGGCTGGGCAAGATTTCGGGGGTTTGTGGGTAATGGGGGGAAACCACTTCCCTTGCTTGTTAAACAAGACCATTAAAAGGCATTATGAGCTGGCCTCTGGAAAGGCTTTTGCGTGTCATTGCTTGCATCTGTTCAAGGGTGTTTCTGGGCTCTCTTGTTTCTTTTGATTATTCCAAAATATAATAATTCTGCTCCAAAGTGTTAGAGGAGTCAGTGGAAACACTGAGGCTAACAGTGAAGAGACACGAGACAGCACATATCCGACAGTCTAACCTACATAAAGCATCATCAGAGTAGTCAAGCATTCAAGACATTTTGTTAAATATCAACTATAAAAACTGTCTGTTTTGATATGAAATACATTTTCTGTAATAAATCAGGAAATGACCACGATATGTCATCAGAGATCAAGGAAACATGTTAACCACAAGGCTATAGCTGCTGTGTCTTCCTTTGAATTAAAAAAAAAAAATGTTCAGGTTAATGCAGAATATTCATCGAATGAGTACTGGGTTTTTTTCAGCATTGGCAGGTAATTGACAGTTATAAACAGCTGATCAACTTACACTGGAGACTGCTCATTATTATCAATTTACGATGTTGCGTGCATCTTTTGCTCCTGCAGCCAGCCCAACCTTCTCCTGATCTGGGGAGGTTAACTCACTTTAACCATAGATCGTACATAAAATAGCATTTCAACCCATTCAATACACAGTATATGGCTCCAACTCGCTTTTTGGACTGATGTGCTCATTTTTGCACAATTGCCACACACTGTTCCTTTAATTCTACTCGTAAAAACACGACTGCATGAACTCAACAAGGGCCGGAAAGTTATGATCGAAACTGACATATATCTGAGAAAAACTTCAAAGCTCCTGTCTGCGAACATGCGGCACATCTCATGATCTGAGCCATCCAAAGCTTTGTCGGACCCTCAACTATAATCACATGTTTTCCAGGTTACACCAGTGGAATTAAGGTTCAAGTGGTATGGAAGGTTTCGGTGGCCTCACAATGTTTTTCCTTCACGGGTCAAGCACTCTGGACAGAGCCGCACCAGCTTACTGTCTTTGTAAATCAGTTTGTCGGTTTGTGTGAAAAGATCTTACTGTGTTTTCAGTAATAACTAGTTAGTTTCAAACTTGCATTTTGCTGGTTCAGGCTTGTAAGGAATGCTGCACTTAGTGAAGTCATGAGTTAATTGGTTTCTTGGAAAAAGCTGCTGTTCCATCCAATCAAAAACATAAAAACTCTCTAATGATGGATGTCACTTCAGCATTACAAGCAACATTTCTTTTAGACGTCACATAAATTGATGCATTGGAAGAACCACAAAACAACATCTACTGCCACGGTTGTGAAAGCAGGGAGACCAAAGGAACGTTTCACCGTAATGAACAAGAAACGTTAACTAACTAGCTAAGAATGTTAGCAAAAAGCTGCCTTTATACACATCTAGCACTAGCAATTTAAGTAGCTTGAAGTACTCGTTTTTCCATGTGCACATGCTACATATTTCACCACAATTTTTGGAAAGACTTTTTTTTCGACTGCTCTGTTTCATACCGATGGCTGACTCCTCTGAACTGGCACATAGGTGCTGGATGTCATCAAAAACTGGTTGGCTAAAAAGAAGGTTCACCTAGTCTGTTGCAGGCCACATTTTGGACTTAGTCATGGCTCAAAAATATCCATGGAAAAGTTTTGCATTCATCACACTTTTTCTTCAATAGCAGTGGGCGGCACAGTGGCGCAGTGGTTAGCACTTTCACCTCACAGCAAGAAGGTTGTGGGTACAAAACTTGTATGCGATGTCAGTTCAGTTTATTTCTAACATTGCACCACTCATGTACTCACTGAAATTGCATATAGTTTGATGGCTAGCAGTAGTCTGACGTTACTGCTGCAAACATACTGTGGCAAACATTATTGCAATTGTACCAGTGAGTATCTTAAAATCCATTTATTATTTGCATGAATTTTTCTCATTATTTCCATGTAATGAGTTGAAACTTATTAGGACTTTCAACTTCATTTCAAACTTAATTCTATCTCAGCTTTCTAAACTCACATCTCTCCGGAGCTGTGTTGTAGCTGCTGACAGTGTTTTCTCATAACAAAAAGTTCTCCATGCTGTGCTGTCTGGTTTGGTCAAATGATACGTAATTCTATACAATAAACTTGTATTATAACCAGGCTTAGTTTCAACGACGAACATCTGGTGCAACTGGCTGGAATCAAATAATGGAAAAGATTCATAAACCTACATGCAAGCAGGGACTCCAACCAGTGCTGTGACACTGCAGAGCACTTGTGTGTTTGAATGGATCCATTGCTCCTCCCCCAGTTTCATTACTGGGGACAATGTTAGTCTGCCAGTCAGATAACCACAAACCAACTGGTGCATGTAAAGTAACAGCAGTATATTGATTTCAAACACATATGGCATTGGATTGTGTGTGCATTACCACAAAATATAAACGTTTTTCTATATTTACTGTATGATTGTCAGTTTACACGGGAAGTCTTTCTCTTCATGGTTATTATTTGTTTTATCTGTCCATCAAACAAAGGTCATTAAATTAAAAGAAATTCTGTGACACACTGTGGTTTGTAAACTTGGCGGTACAACGGGACTTGAATTCTTGGACGACCTCTGCACAGGCTTTAACCAACTGTTCTTCAAAACTATTGGGAACCCTGGAACTAAGTTCAAGCTGCAGGTCTGGCACACAGTGGAAAAAAAGGGGGTTAATGTGATTAAGGTCGTGTCTGAATAGAGACTTCCCTGTTAGAACTTGGAAGGAGGAGGATTAGATTTGTCATATGCACAGAGGAGCCCTGACTGTGGTTGTACACACTCCACTGCTCCGGAGGAATTCGTGAAGCGAGTGTCCGTGCTGTTTGGGATGTTCATTGGACAAAGTAATATGAGGGCAGTGTCAGCTGGAGAGGTACTGGGCTCAATTCCCAGAAATAACACACACCCATGCACATGGATATTACCAGAATGCTTGTATAAGAGAAAGATGGAACCAAACACAGAAGATGTAATTTAATCGGTGTTGTGTAGCTGGATCCCAGCGTGTGAGGGTCATTAAGTATGCATGTTAACAGAGAATGAGAATGGCATTGCTTTCTCCCTCTCTCTTCCACAACACCATCATTCCAGTGGCAGTGGATGGCCCTCTTATTAGGTCAGCTGAAAGTGGAAAATTAGCACAATTCCCCCAGGCTGGGATTTATCCCACATCTCTTCCAATTAGCTTCCTGAGCTTCTGGAGATAATTGCAGCGTACAGTGCAGAGACAGGAGCTCCCACAACCTCGCTGCTGCTGCTGCTGCTTCTGCATTCCTGTCTCCATTCCACAGACAGTCGTGCACTTCCTCACAGAGAAAAAGAGAAAGTGAAAAAAAAAAAAGAAACTTAGGGAACTGAGAGAGTAACTATAGGATCAACATCCCATCTCTCCTGGTTAATCCAGCTCGGAGGCGGCCCCATCCCTTGAGCCTGGTTCCGTTAAGTACTTACATACGCTAGCAAGAGTTTGGAGTTGGGAGAAGTTTTGCATGTGTTGTCATTTATAGCGCTATCATCTTTAATAACGGGGAGGGATTAGCGCCATTGCCTTTTGATCCTATAATCCGCACTCCTCAAAATCCCAAACTTTATCGGCTTTCCTCTCTGCTGGACCCGCTGATCTGCTGGGAAAGACAGAAATTGACCTCAAATGAGACGCTGTCCTGTGAAATCTCCGACAGGTGACAGCAGTAATTCATGGCAGAGAGGAGAACAGTTGGCCTAATGTGGCCATTGGAGATGAGCCTGTTGGCTCATATGAGGCTGTTGTCAAGGGAGATTAAAGGACTTCATAAATATGCCCTTCCATTTTGCCGTGCCGTATATCACCGGGCTGCATTAATCAGCACTGCCCATCCATAGCACAGTAATTGCATCTGAAGATGAAAGGCGGGGAACTTCATCTTTCCACCTGTACCATACATCGCATCACAGATTTGTCACATATGATTCATGTCAAATATGGAAACAACGCAGCATATATCCTCCTCCCTGCCTCCATACATGCAAAACAAGAACAGATAACACTTTACAACCCTACTTGCTCACTGGTGATATGTAATAGCAGCACTAAGAGGAGTAAAAAAGAAGGAGAAAGTACCAAGTAGAACTTGTTTGTATTCCTTTAAACCAATCACAATCATCTCACTTGGCACTAAACCCAGGATGCAGCGATAGTGGCTCTGCAAAGTAATGTCAGCCTGGCATTAAAATGGTCAAATTCCTGCAAAAGAAAAGGCAACAGCTCCTAGCTTGTTTACATTTGTAGTGTTAGTGATCTAGGTGCTAACTAGCTATTTTCATTGTGTAGTTTGGTAGAGGTTGTTGTTGTTTCCTGTAGGGACAGGGTTTATACGCAGTCAGACTACACTTACAGCAACCTTAGCACTACTTGAAACAATATATTGTATAGCAGAAACCTATTCAGTAAACTGGATGATGTCACATTTCTTTTTTATTGTTAAAAATGAACAGAGATTTTGTTCTTGCTTAAACTGTTGGAAAGCAATAATCGCTAAATTAAAGGTAGCATATGCAGGATTGCATCTAAATGCACCAAGGTAAGTGTGGTTTCTTTCACTGGGGATAAGCCCCGCCCCATGGGGAACAACAGCAACCTCTGTGCTAACAGCCTACACCTGAAAATAGCAAGTTAGCACCTAGATCACTAACAATACAGATGTAAACAAGCTAGAAGCTGCTAACTCTAACAAAAGAAAGCTCCCTTCAACACTGTTTTGCAGGGGCATGTCGCTGCATCCTGGGTTTGGTGCCACTCACGACGGTTGTGATTGGTTATAAGAAATAGAAACAACCCAGAGCTTTTTGTTGGCCCCTCCTCCCTGGCTCAACAAATGAGAGAGAGACAGTGAGACATAGAAGGTGAATTAAGAAAGGGACTACATCAGGGAGAACAAAGCAGTGAATCAGAGAAATAAAGTCACTTTCTAATTGTTTCACAGCGGTTAGATTCTAAAGCACAAATAAACATGTCCACACATCCATACAACACCAGATTTTGTGTGAATACAGCCAAAGTGATCCTCGATTTGCTCTGGCTTTGTGTGTGTACGTGTGTGTAACTCTCTCTGGAGCTCTCACAGACACGGAGCAGACTTCTGTGTAACCGTTGGTTGCAACGTTTCAAGTCCCGACCTCAAAACCTGACACACATTCGTAGTGGGTCAGATGTGACGAATTAGAGGGATTATTTCTGTGAGTGTATACACTGAGTTTTTAAAATGAAAATCCTGCATAGAATGCCTTTAAATCTGTACAGTAAAGAAAAAAACTTTAAAAGAACAGAGAAAAGAATTAAGAGAGGAAGTCACAGCATCCACAGTCAGGACCAGTGCTACATTGGCTCGCCTTGCTCTCTTTATTAACGTGACATGGTCTCCCTCCCATCGCATCCTCTGGATTGATGTTCCACTTTCATTTATGGCCCTCCTTCCTCCACCACCATGCTTTACATGGAGAGGGAGTAGGTTCATTTCAGCGTCTGAGAGCAGCGGCTCGTGATCGCACACTGGAACTAATTAACGAGCCAGGCCTCCGTTTATGTTAAGCAATGTTTGAGAGTGGAGAACGACAGGAACTTAATTACATGGCACTGGAGACAAGAATAGCCGCTAAAGGTTTCAGTGGCAAAGTGTGCAGGGTTGCAGGGGTTTGTGAGGCTCTTGGCTGAGGCTCGCGCTCGCATGCGCTGTCGCTGAGTGGATATTAAAGTCGTGTGTCACATTGTTTCTCTCTAAGATTTGTGTGTATCGTATTTCTTGTGGGACATGCACAGGGTGAAGTACATGCAGTAGATTTATCCCCCACTTTTTTCATCTACAGTCACAGGCTGCAGGACCAAAGAGGTTCACCATTACATAGATGTTGACTCTTGGCTTAGAAACAACTTATGGCTGGATGTAGGGAACCTTGGTTGAATTACTGCCGAAAGACCTGAGACAATTGAGTGTGTGTCTACATGAAAATGTGTGTACCTGCATGCTTGACTGACTTTCAATGTGCTGACTGTCCACTGGGTTAAGTGTGTATCTGCCCTGACCACGTGTAAAGCAACTGTGTGATGTGTGGGATGTACCACAGCCATATGATGACTTTTTTCAGTAGTAAGTACTGTAATGAGTAACAATTTGAAATTCAGTTATTATATTACAGTTACTAATCCCAGCAACACTCCATTACTTGAACAATGTCGGGGTCTTGTTCACTGTCTGGCTGGGGGTTTTTTTTATGTAGGGTAGATCTCAGCAGGGGTGTTTCCTGATTTTTTTGACTGGAGTGGCCAAAGTGGGGCACTGACTTATGCAGGGGTGGTACAAGTACACATTAATGTACCATTTCTCAAATCTACTTTAATTACTAACATTACAGTATCTCCCAGTTTCTCAAATTCTTGTGCTAAAATTTTTTATTTAAAAAATAAATAGTCCAACAACAAAACAGAGTATCAGAGTGGTATAATATAAAGCTTATACGCTTTTATTGTTTAAGCAACTGTGTGAACCACACAGCTTGATTTCCATATGGGAGAAGGCAGCCCTTAAGACCTTTCTGCTAGAAAGCTCTTCTTGTGTATGTTAAGGGTGAAAAAAAATCATGGTTTTGGTTAAACTAGCAAGATTTCTTGCAGAAAGCTTGCTGAAGGGTAACTTCTCCATAGTCTGTTTTAAGCCAAACCATGATCTTTTCCTAAACCTAACCAAAAAGGTTTTGTTAAAAAAAAAGAAAGAAAAGAAAGGAAAAGAAAGAAAGAAGAAAAAGAAAAGTCAAAAAGTGAGTTACACAGGACACAAACCCCTGCCCCCTTTGGTGAAAGTTTGTGTTTGACCCATTTATCCACCATGACCTGCCAGAAAGCTAACTACTAACTAACTAACTAACTAACTAACTAACTAACTAACTAACTCCCAATACTGCTTCAGCACATTGACATTAAAGGAGAAATGTGTTATTGAAATATTAATTTCTCTAACAACAACACTACAACCACAGTGAAATTTCTATTCCAGTCCATAACTTCTGTTACTGTATGCTCGTTTCACGTTAATTAGAGTTCAAATTAATACTGAATATTCACTGAATGAGTAAGTGTCTTCTTGTGAGTCATAATAAATCATTAATAATCTTTTAGAAGGGGTAGATTTTAATGACAATTAAATTGAACAGTATGTTAATGGTGTCTGGCCGGCAGTGAGACAGTCAGTCACTAAACCGTGTATTTTCAGAGCAGTGGCCTTTTGTTTTGAGGATCATGGGTTTAGCTTTACGTTGACAGGGAGTTTTTTAGCTATAAACAGCTGATCAGACTTACAGTGGAGGACTCATCATCACTGGTTATTGTCAAATTACAGTGTCGAGCTGGTTTTGCATTGCATAACACATTTGCTGAGAAACTAAAATAAAGTAGTGAGTAATGTAACAAACTACTTTTGTAGTAATTGCTTACCTTTCTAAAGTAACTTCCTCAACACAGATGATGTGACCTGGTTGTGTGTGTGTGTGTGTGTGTGTGTGTGTGTGTGTGTGTGTGTGTGTGTGTGTGTGTGTGTGTCCTGGTGTCCAGCAGGACCCCCTTGGGTGACGTGGAATGTCTGTTAACCTCCAGAGAGGCTGGAGAGGCTGACAGGGAGTGAGCGTGAGGTTAGCTCAGGGAGCCTTTTAGAAATCGTAGCTGCCATAAAACAAAGTGTGCACTCGAAATACTTCACTGATAGATTTACAAACTTCAGGCTGGAGAGAAGGAAGTTTGGTTTATTTGAGCTGCTTTCTTTGGCCGCAATATACACAAGAAATATAATGTTAACTACAGGACGCCGTTGTTGATTCACTTGAAGAGTTGAGAGTGCAAGAGGGCGAGTGAGACTCTCAGGCCTGTAAAGGAGGAAACTATTAACGGACGGTCCCGTGATGAACTGTGAGCTTGGCTTATACCCGTTCCTTTTATCTTCTTACACTGTAGCCGCAAACCCCCAGTCCTCCACCGAGAACCGTACATTAAAAATGTATGTGACTCTATGCACCTTTGGTTCTGTGCTTTACTTCTGTTGAAATAATATTCTGCAACTATTATAAATTCACAGTAACAGTGGTTCTTAAGAGCTTCCAGATTTGCTGCCGAACACCTACAGAGTGAAGTGGTTTCTATTTCCTGGGAGCCCTGTGATGTGCATTACATTTACAGTAACAGCATCAGCAGGCAGACATGGACATTAATTCAACTAAATGTATTTTAAGTGTGTATTCTATTACTTTTGAGAAAACTGCAATTTGTATGCTGAGCAGAAAAGATAACATGTAATTTGTAACATAACACTTAAAGAGTATTATATATTTGAAATACTTTAAATACATTAATATGTCATTTTACTCTACAAAAATACATTTTGATCCCAAGGTATAAACTGTAGGGAAAAAAAAACACTGTACAACAATTACCCTGATCTCAGTCTTTGGCTAAATGCAGGGAATCATGTGACGTGTCCTGTCAGCAGAATGAGACTGCTTTGGTGTTTGGTGAAATACAACAGAAGAAAAGAGCAATTAGGAAACACGTGAGCTCTACATACTTACAAGCTAGTAACGTGTAATCAGTGGGCGTCTGCATTGTGTTAGATAGGAAGTGGATCTCTTTATGGTTGACCTCTGATGGTCCTCTGCTCTTTTGTACCATTTTCCACATAAAGTTGGAGATCACAGAAATGTACTCACTTACATTTATTGCTCTTAAAAAGGCGTCCGTTAAATGCCCAATCTTATTGTCATCTCTCTGCAGCCTAACTGTTGAGTTCCCCCTGTTTTATTCCAGTTGGTTCACTGACAGAAAACACCCAGCATGCATCCCTGAATTTACAACCCACCAACTCCACGATATTCTGATTTGTCACTTCAAATCTGTGATGTGGCAAATTAGCTTAGAATTCATCTTTTCACAATTAAAGGTGTGAAAGGACTGACCACTTGCTGAATTCATTCTCCAAACAAATCGAGGTAGCATATGACCAGAATAACTGCTAACTGTTACTGCTAGCTGTACCTGCTAACTGCAAATGCTAACTGTAACTGATAACTGTGGCTGACGATATCTAGCAGCTGCTATCTGTATTTCCGTATTTTTAAATAACAAATTACTTATTTTTTAAATTTTATCCACTTTCTCATACCAGTGTTTTGTATTTTATTTTGATACATTTGATAAGTAAGTATTTACAATTTTTAACAAGATACTTTTTGATGTATTTGTGCTCATGTCTAAGAAATGAATAAGACATGTACATCCATGAGCCCAGTGGGATACTGGATCCGAAATATATCTGAGCAGAGAAGGAAAGACCCGTACCTCAAATAGTTCCTGTTTAAGGTATTTATTTGTGTTATTTGTATGATGCTTCAAGCTCCGGGCTCTTCCTCAGACTGCTTCTCATATGCACAGAGTCAACATCTTAAGTACCCATAATTCATCACATATCCACAAGCCTTTGAATTCTTTTTGTATATACACCCATGTTCTGACAATATGATCTCATACAGAATTCATGGTGCATATACACCCGTCTCATCTAGTAAATAAAGGAATGTATAAATAGGTCATCATATATATATAATACAGCATACAAAAAGTTTATGCTCATGTCTGTCAGCAATAAGTACTTGTGTATGCTATGTAAAAGGGAGAACAAATATTATAAGTCAATATTTTTTATCTTTCATGCCAAAGGTAAGGAAAGCAAGTCTTATTTTGAACATAAAGTTCATTTTAATTGAATACACCAGAGTCAGAGAGAAAACGCTGACAGTTTAATCTGCTTATGGGAACATTTCTGCAACTGTAACACAGTGAATCCAATTGAAAACACATACACAGGTCTATTTTGAAGATGTTTATATAATGTGATGTGATATAACGTATAGTAAAACAGTTTGCCTTTACGATGATTTATGCTTCACCGTATAAAGTAAAGTGAGACCTGTTCATGGCGAGTATGGACTCAGTTTATACGGAGGAATGTGGAAAACTCCAGTTGGGTCACATGGTCTTGTTAGTGCAACACATTTAAATGCATTTTCCAGGGTTTCAGCGCTCGCTGGGACCTCACCTGCCGTCTGGGTTCAGCAGGAACCCTCAGACCAGACTGGCTAACCTCTGGCCATGTGTGACAGACGGAGAGGAAAGAACGCTCTGGCTGGTGACGACAGCTCGGTTTCGTGTGAATGCACGGGGAGGTGGGGAGGAGGGATGACTTGGGCGTGTAAGTACCGACAGAAGAAAAAGAAGCAGGATTTGTAAGAAAAGAGCACTGTGCTTTAGCTTGGGAAGGGTGGTCAGCCTCTCCTCCTGCTTCCCTCCTCACAACAACCATTGCTGGAGAAGTGGCTGCCAAAGCCGCAGCTCTTATAGAGGAAAACCGTGACCAGCTGTGACGCAGCTGCCTACACTTGACACTCAAGCATCACTGAATTATTGCATTCAGTGTGATGCCCTGACGTGGTCATTCAAGCCTTGATACTCTCGTCATCTGTGGCTGAGCTTGGTGAAAGTATCTATCTATTATCTGACACCCTTTTACCTTGGCACCACGTCGCCATCATGAAACACTGAGCAGCATTGTTTGGCATCATGTGATCCATGCCCACTTTAACGGCTGTCAACAAAAAACCACATGGAATTCCCCCGTGCTGGTAAATGTCATGTCTGGAAAAGGAAAGCTTAAAGACATGACTTTTACTCTTCGGCAGGCTACTGTGTGGATTTGTTGTTGTGGCCCTCGGGTCCACGGCGCGCAGGATGTGATGCGTATTTTTGTCAACCAGTGATCAGTGACCGATCTAATTACATACTAATCAATCAAGTGTAATGAGTCTGTGCCTGGCCGGGTGTGGCCCGCTCCACCCCTAATCCACTGCATCTGTTTAAGGGTAATTCCACAACCTCACTTGTGTAACTTCACACGCCAAACTTTTTCTTGCCCGCTTCTTTCCCATACGATCGTTCTATCACACATGTCCTGTGTTTTGGCAAGGAAGAAAATTGAGGGTTTAGATCAGCTTTTGATGGAAAGGGAATCTGAGGGTAACACAGGAACACAGAACAGGACTACACGGCATATTACAACTGCAATATGTTCATAATCATTTTTTTCTTTCTGGACTGAAAAGCCTACAGTCTCAAGTGTTCTTTCGCATGACACAGATCAAATGGATCTGTCTCAGTGGAAGTACTACAAATAAATACTTCATTACTGTATTTAAGTAATACTAAGCTTTCAGGTATCTGTACTTTACTTGAGTATTTATTTTTCTGACATTTTTTGTACATTTTAGCTCAAATATCTGTACTTTCTACTCCTTATATTTTCAAAAAAGGCTAATTACATTAGTTCTGATAATTTTCAGAGGAGTTATTGATTATTTTATAACTTGGTCAGTTGGTTTGAATAACCAAATTTTAATTGGTCAGACAGTCACTGGTGTAACATTGTAATTACTGAACAGTGCCTGCCCTTTTCCGTGTAACAAACCATCTGGCATTGTCAACTTAAGAGGTTGAGGCAATGGACAAATGTTGTAATAATGAGGGACAGTTCAGAGAAACTGTGAACCAGTGAAGTCTCATTTAAAGCCAACTACATAATAAGAGCATAAGGTCAGATTCCGGTAACTGTAACAGTTATGTTTTTTTTTTTTTCGTGGAACTTTGTAATGCAGCCCAACCAATGTTAGCGTTAAGTTTGTCTTTATACAGAAGCCAGTGTGACCCTCGTCAGTGTTGTGTGTCTGTGTATGTGTTGCTGCAGTATGTAATGCTAAATTTACTTGACAGACACACAATGAAGGTATGATAAAGCTACGTATGTGTGAAAAAGAAATGGTCAAACTGCAGGTATTCTTTTGCTTGGCAATGCTGTGTAACTTTAGCACTGGTTCATGCGAAAACATAGAGTACTCAGTACACTGTGGACAATTCAATCAATCCAGAGATAACAGTAGTTTATTTTCTCCCCTGTGAACAGAGAGGTCCATCCCTTAGTGAAATGCTTCATGACAAAATCTGAGTCTTAGTGTATGTTTTGAAGCTGCACATGAAACACAGCAAGGTATATATTTCTGAGAACAATGAAGGCATTAACCTCATAAAACATTCATTTTTGGGGTCAAACACAAGAAAAAGACCAGAGTGCTGGTTTCTTCCATGTCCAGTCATATATTTCTGTTCTTTTCCTACATCCTACAAATCTCCATGAGACAACCTCTGCGAGGTTCCTTCATGTGCGCTTTTATTTTCCCTTTTTCTTTCGACTCGGCTGTGTTGGTGTGGTTCTTTCATGACATTTCTGTAATTAAAGCCAAATGGCATACCCCTCGATTAGCCCCGCAGCTGCTTGCGTTTAATTCCATACAATCAAAGTGTCCTGTTCAGCTGCTCGCTGTCACAGCTACCAAAGCTATTTGTCACAACAGAGATAAAAGAAACATTTACGACCAGGGAAGATATTGCTGGTGTTGTTTTAGAGAGTTAAGACTTATTTGGAGAGGAAAGAAAGACGTATAACATTGGTAGCTGCAGATAATACTTCCGCAGCCGCAGAAACCACCTTTCAAATGAATTTTCTATAGTGGAGCCACAAAGAGAAGTGTTAGTCAAAGACGTCCCTGTTGGGAACTTCAGAAATGAAACCCTGTCAGACACATACGCACGTACAAGAGCTTAACATTTCCAAAGTTGACACTTGTGGAAAAAATACAGCCTAAGTGTTACCTGATATTCTGCACCCCTGTGTCATAGGTTCCTCCAGATGGGCTTTTTTTTTTCCCAAAACCTTGTGACCTTTAGAAAGCGGCGACGGTGTGTGATCCCACGAACACCCCCAAAAGTCAGAGCACAAGCTTGTTTTTGTTTTTGGACACGTTTTCCTCGTGTTTTGACTGGGTCGCATGTGTGCCAACTATGGAGTGAGCTCATACTTTTACATAGATGAACTCATCACTGCAGCTTATTAGTGCACAGAAAGCTCAGAGTAACTCCATTGTTAGAGGGGAAAGGCTTCAGTCCTATACCATGACTGTCTTTTCTCTGCTGCTTTTACATCTGCAGACTCACATCTGGTCGTTTGAAACAGCGTGTTCAGCATCAAGAGAGGGTTGCATAATATCGTAAGAATATTTTTTTGCTCTGTTTCTCTCCTTATGTCTTTTTTCTAAAACCTCCTGGCCTTGTTACATCTGAGAAATAAAAGAATACAGGGGTTATAGGATAAAAAAGCACATCACAGGAGGCCTGTCTCTTAGAATGAAATACATTTGTTTTTATAAAAAGGGCAGTAATATAAAACTTTCCAGCCTCTTAAAACTGTCTGCCTGTGGGCAGTTATATTCCGCTGGGCAAAATTATTTCATTTTTTGGATGCACATCTTGATTTTTAATGCCATGAGTGAAATGAAGCCAAACTGATCCCATTTCTGGAAAACAGTCTTCTTTATTTTGGCCTTTGCTGGAAAAAATATGTTTTGAAATTAATATAATCCCTTCACAATTCTCTTTTTGCTGATAATTTCCAACAGCGAAGATCCGTTCTGATTGTCAGCCCATTGTACTGGACGCAGTAGGGAAACTCTCCCCGCTCCCACTGCCCTGTATCCTGGAGACAAGAGGCCTAAACACTTCAGCTCGAATTTAGTGCACTCGTTAAACTATTCTGAAGTAATTATGAGCCATTAAATGAAGAGTGGGATTGCCCTGTCGCTGTTGGAGCAAAAAGTCACTCCACATGAAGGTGATTTCAGGAGACGCAAGGGCCTGTGTGCCCTGGCTGCAGGCCGATGGGGTCTCCGAGCGGGCGGACCTCACACACACACTGGAACTCTGAGGGCTAATGACATGAATGTGCACCAAGGCTGCTTAACATTCAAGCATGGACCCATGTACAGGCGGTTAAGTATGCACACAACTACATGATCGCACACACATCGCGGACTAGTGTATCATCTCTACAGAATTTGCGATGCATGATGATTTAGTTCAGTGTCACATTAAGTGAACTCGCTCATCCCTCAGTCTGAATGAGGGCGTTAGGCAGCAGCCCAAACACACCATGCACGGCCTTTATACTCACTGCATTTTAACACTCACAACTCAAAAGTTACAGATTACATTGATGATTGTATTTACTTTAAGAACACATAACAAAACACTGTCCATGAAGGTCATGCCTATAATGCATTACAACCACATTCATAATACATTATAATTCATAAGGCTTTTAAATAAGTAATTATAAGTGATGTCTCCATGCTGAGGTGACACAAGTGTTTGAAGGAACAATCTGAGTTCTGGTTGACACAGCACATCATACCATCACTTTCACCAGTTACAAAAGACACATAGAGAACTGCACTAACGTATTATGACAGATGATGAACTTAATTATGTTTCTGAAATGGAATAATGTCTTATAAACATCAATAATACACTATAGCATGACTTTGTGAGGTAAGTAAGGTAACAGCACTGTAAGGTTATTAGCCATTGTATGATGTTTATGACAACTTATAACAAGGTTTATAAAGTTTATAAAGTGGTGGAAATAATGTATTATAAGTTCAGCATTCATAAGGCTTTATAACTGCATGCTGAAATGACCGCAGTGCTTGAAAAAAAAATCTGAGTACTGAGTTATAACTACCATAACTTTAGTGAGTTATAAAGACACATAGAGAACTGCATTGACATGTCATAACAGATTAGAAATTTCATTAGGTTTCTGAAATGGAATAATGTCTTATAAACAGGCGTACAATGACTAATAACCTCACGCAGTATTGTATTATTGACATACTTATAGAGAATTTATAATACATTGTTTTCACCACTTATAAAACTTAATAAACCTTGTAATAAGTTGTCATGTATGACCATAACCACATATAAACAACTTTATAAAGTCTTATGAATGTGCATACAAGGCATTATAGACACAGCCTTCATAGAGAGTGTTAAGAAATATGTCTAGTTCAAGTTAAAGTACAATATAATTCAGCAGCTCCTACAGAGAAAAAGAGATAGATGCATCACAAGACCCGACCAGAAAAGTTAAAAATACTATTTTATTTTTTCCATGTTACTGGAGAAATATGACTTGGCAAAGGATCAGTCACAAAGTTAAAATCATGTGATTAAAATACAGAGTAAAAATCCATGATAATCACAATAACAGCTACGGAGAGGGCTGGGAAAGAGAAAGCCACCAGGGCAGATCCAGTCACCGCACCACCACACATCATTCCCGTGGTCCAGCTCCTTAACACACACACACACACACACACACATTTGCCACACAGAAAAGTGCTGTTAGGTGCTAGAGTAATGCAGGGCTCCATGCAAGTGAAAAAGAGCTGAGATGAGCGCAGCCAGCAACCCGTGCAGTGAAACCACACCCTTGTTCTGCAGCCTGATTGCTTTAAAACATCCAGTTTAAAGCTGCCATAATCAATATTCTTTGTTTTACCAATGGATCAAATTAAAGCGTGCATAAGGTGTTGCTCATGGTGACAAAATAAAGTTACACAACATTGCTAAACAAATGAATTCCTGCTGTTGGACCATTTCTTTTTCACATATAGCTATATAGTTAACTTCAGGGCACGTCTATCAATAAATCTACATACAGTGTCGACACAAACACAGCAGAACTGACTTCCATATAACAACAAAGCTAATGATAGCTGAGCTAATGTTGTGCTGCAGTATTAACAGTAAAACACTTCTGACCTGTCCCTCAAAATTATAAAGTGGTGCAACATCGCCAGTCTGTGGGAGCTGCCACATTAGCTGTGCAAAGTGCTAACACCAAGTTCGATAGGACAGCCTACAAAATAACCACTAAAATAACATAAAATATGGCAAAACTTCCATATTCAAGTTTTAGGTCAAGCCACAGACAGCTGTGTTGACCTATCATTATGCCTTTTTTGTCAAAGCAGTCCAGCGGAGTAATCTGCACACACACATCGACGAAAAGTAACTTTTCATCCACTCAGCTCTTCTGTCTTCTGGAGACAGGGGACAGACTGGGGGCCAATGTGGTAATTTGTTCTGGTGCTGTGACATGGTGTCAATTAGTTTGGAGAAAATGTTCAGTAAATAGCCTGTCACTCCAAAATAAAATACATCAGAATAGTACATGTCCATGTCATCCCCCAAAATAGAGCTTTTCTCCTCATGAAAGTAGCACCAGCAACTGACCGACCAATGAGAATTTGGTTGGATAAGAGCATATTGACCAACCAATTCACCAAATAACCAGAAGGTGTCAGCACTTCTTTTCACATCTGTTGTGATTTCATGTCATTTTTTTGGTTTTCACGCTTGTGATTTTCCTACTTTGAGTCACTCCCACCACTCTCATCCATGTTGTTTAAAGCAGTGGGCAATTAGTTGGTGAATATTGTGAAGCATTTAGCAGCTAAAGAGCCAGACATTTCCCTCGGACATTGGTGGAGACCAAAAACAAGCTAAAAGCAGAGTGAATATTGGACTTAATATTCACCATAAGATCAGAAACACAACGCTAGATGAATATCAGTGTTGCTCCAGTTTGGCTGAATGTATAAACAAGATTGCAGTGTTGACACAGTGGCCAAAAAAAAGAAAAGAAGTGTTGGTTCATCAGGACATTGTCTTATAGAAGGCAGGTCAAGGAGGTGTTGAAAGTAAGGAAGTGGTCAAACTCATAAAAACATGTCTGCGTGCATGTTTTAATTCATGTTTCTCATCTGGTGTACAGATTTAAGACAAGACAAAAAGTGAAAACTCATAACTTGATCCACCTCGGTTCATGCAGAGCAGCAGCGGCCCAGACCTCTCAATTAAAGCGTCAGAGTCACTCAACCTCAGTGACATCTTATCTGATTTCCTGGTCGCCACCCCCCCAATGTCAGACACAGAGGGAGAAGCACTTCGCTCATTCTGCTTCACCACTCAAAAATGTCCTCTTTCTCTCCCTGTGGAGACGGGGGTCTGGAGAAGGAGCTGCTAGTGCGATCAGAGTGTCCCCGTGCTGACACGGCGCTGACCGCAGAGAAGCTGCTCCAGACTACCGGACAGATGTGTTTCATTTGGCTTTATCTGTTGACACATCCTGTCTGCGTTGCATGCGAGGACAGCATTACACAGCGGCACCGAGGGCAGAGGCAGAGACACCAGACTGAAACCTGAACTCGAGCGAGGAACATTTTCCTCTGCACTGCTGTCTTACACCACAGTCGGTAACATCACTCCTCATGAAGACACAACACCTCAGGAGTGTTTCGTCTTTGAAAAATGTCCATTTTGACACAGACCTGTGTTTACTGACCAAGGCCTGGTTTAGGTCATCTGCAGGTCAAAAGACATGTGTCTTGGTTCACGCTGAGATAGATTTGATTGAAAAGTGAAATGCTTAACCACCCTAGCAACATGACTCTTCAGGGGTCGCAGTGTCAGACTGACTGGTCTGCTACTTTAGTCCAGACTGAAATAGCTCAACAAATATTATGGATTCCCATGAAATCTTGTCAAGATGAGGCTCCAAGATGATGAATCATAATGACTGTTGATCCTCTGACCTTTTATTTAGCGTCATCATAAGGTTGTTATCAGTGGTTTTAAGTGAAACATCTCAGCAATTATTGGATGAATTTCAGTATCAGAAATGCCTCTGGATCAGGTATACATTATGTATGTATTTACACAGTATATACCCATCATGTTAATGAAAACATATCATTTTTATAATATGTCACAAGTATGTAGTATAACCATGCATGCTTTGATGGTATCTCGCCACACTGAACTTTGAATTCTGTCAAACACACCATGTAGACTTCACCACACCACAGACTGTGTGGATTGTAGCTGCAGTCATAGTGGGCCAATCATATGTTGCATTAAATCAAAGAACTCTGAGAACAATGAACAAAGAACAAAGAACAATGATTGACTCAAAGCAAAATCATATAAAAATAACTTTTTTCTTGATCGAGGCACAAGAAGGATTGAATGCAAGGGGTGTTTGACTGGAAAGGTTTCAATACGACTTGATACTCGATACCTTAAAGATGTCAAGTACCAGTACCCAGCTCTGGTTAGCATGCTTATACCATAAACTATAACGAACATGATTAAAACTGTGCCTGCTAAAAATCAGCATTGCCACTGAAAGCATGTTAGTATTTAGCTATAGTACAGCCTCAAGACACACTAGCTTGAAGGCTATCTCCGAAATAACTTTCTATTCACTATATAGTGCATTATATTTTACGGACCACCATTTTATTGAGTGCACTATAAAGTGCCCTTAGAAATTCCCCAATAGAATGCAAAAGTAGTATCATTATTTTTCCAGGATGGCGAAGATATGACCCACCCTCTGTCTCTGATTGGCTTATGCTGAGATCCTTATTGTTACCCGTAACCCTAAGCAATCTTACTCCAGATGCTTAAACCTAATCAACCTAAACCAACAAAGGTAATGGATACTAGCCAATCAGAGTCAGAGTAAAGGCCCATTCACACGAAGAAATACAACTAAAAGAAATTATAACTTCTGGACTCCACTTGAGTTAGAACAATTTTTAAAACTGTATTTTTTTTATAGTTTTAGTTATAGTTCTTGGTGTGGATGACCCTCATCCTGGGAAAAACAAATTGGCATCCGTGACATGCACACCACTTTATGGTAACAATGCAATGTTGTGCATTTTATATTATACAGTTGTGCAACTCCACACCTCTCAGTGATAACATAAAATAATGATGGTTAGAATCTCTCTGAAATATTAAATTTACTGCTCACTATTGTGAAAACTGTTGAGTTTTTGTTATTTGGGAAGCAGCAAATGAGTGAATGAGGGAATGATTCTGAATGATTCACAGCCGTAGTCTTGTCAAGACCTTCATGGTTGCATACTACCATTGTTTCAAACATAATATATATATACAGTATGTGGTTAGGACCTCTTGTACATTAAAATATACCCATTAAACTTGAAATTTATGTAACCTAAATATGTAAAAAACTTTCCAGTTTTACAATAGATGTTTGCATTGTTTATTGATTGTTATACATATGCCCAAATGTTTGCATGTGAACATCCCGCATTGCCCTTTTGTCCTCTGCTATTAATAAAAATCAAATAACATAGATTTGTAGAGAAATATAAAAGTAACCAGTAAAAAAGCTTACTTTCATGTTCTTTAGTTTGGTTCTTTAATCTATAGTCATCACAAACTCTGCACATTCTTCTGCTCCTTGCTTCTCGTTCCTTTTTCTACCTTGTACATGTGGATGTCTCAGCTGAACAGGAGCTGACCTATAATGCTCTGATGTGGTGTAGGGAGGTGACCCTCCCTCCCACACGCATGCCTCCCCTGCTGGTCACTCATGAATATGGCTCTAATTGAATTCACTGGAGACAAACGAGTGTTAATTGGGAGGATAACGATGACCGCAGCCAACTATTCAGAGGCCGGCCTTCAAAAGGGGGGAGGCCTCCTGCCCACCACAGGCCCGTTCTTCCCAGCAGGAGGGGGTCCATGGGGGGCTGAGGGAAGGTCGGGGAGGGGGCTCTACAGTCCTTTGTGCTCCTTTTCTTTGGGAGGAAGCAATAAAGCAATAAAAAAGCCTCGGTAGTTGAGTCCTCTGTGCTCTGACTCCCCCTACGCTCCAGTGTGAAAGAGGGGGCCCTGTGACAGATCATAACCGCAAACAACAACTAGGCCTGTGTGTGCGTTGTGTGTGCCTTGTGTGTGTCTGTGTGTGTTTGTGTGTGCAGCAGTGTGTCATTCACTTCTGATTGTGCTGACATTCTCAACATTATCACACCCCCAGAGCAATTTTTCAATATTAAGTTTTTAGGCTTTTCATGACGCAAATGCAAAGCAGGTATGGCATAAACAAATCAATTATTAAACAGGCTCATGTGTCATCACCATGCCCACACACACACACACACACACACACACACACAGAAACACAGACATGAATGCCTGACTGTGGATATCAGCTTTCATTTGATACAGTTTGGGAATTGGCCTGCAGGACCTTCGCCAGTTGCTTTGGATATTACCTTTGTTTCTGTTATTGCAGTCCTACAGAACTCTGTCAATATTTAAAAAGTATGGAGGCAAATGTCTTTACACTCATTTGGCCTTGTGATATTTCATTACTTTGTTATAAATTCTTTATGAGATAATATGATCTGAAATGATTGAATACTGATAAACAAACATGGAAATAAACAACTGGAGGCATCTCTGTTTTATTAATTTCTGTGTTTATCAGGATAAAGGAAAGGTGTGACACTAAAGGTAAGAATTTCGGACACAAAAACTCTATTCCTGTATCCGTTTTTAAATGAGTATTGCACCTTGGGTAAGTAATGCAAATATTACCCAGAGTGAAGTTTTGTTTCTACTTCTGTTTTATTAGTACTTCTTTTTTCCAGTATAAATACTTGCTGGTATGCTGTACCGGCATGTCTATGTTTTTTTAGACCATTTCCTCCCTTGGTCCTGATGAGGGAAACCTGTGGAATTTACTTGGCAGAGAGGCAACAAGGCTTTTGTTAATTTTGTTAAACTTGGCAGATTTATATTTTACATAAAAGTTGTAATTATTGCTGTTTAGGATCAGCTGTAAACCTATAATCATGATTTAACTGCCTCATAGTTGCCTTTAATATTTTTAGTTAGCTCTGGCCTCATATTTTGGTTAGGTTAGCTAACTGCTAGCTATTGGTATTGCCAACAAATGCATCAAACTAATGATATTGCTAATTAGAGCAAGCTAGGTCATGCTAACTAATTGTATCGTAACTAGCACTATGCCACGGCAATAGGCAATTTCTTCCCAGGATGGGTCATGTCCTGCTCTACTCTTGCTCTGATTTGCAAGTGCTCGTTGTATTTGTTGGTTTTGGTTGTTTAGGTTTAGGTGTGAGAACTGTGATTGGTTAGCGGTAGGGTTAGGGTAAGAATATCAGGGTAAGCCAATCACAGGCAGAGTAGGGCAGGTCATGCCTTCGACATCATGGGAAAAAAAGTAGGTCTATTTTGTACGTGGTGGTAAAGAGCAAATATTAACACACTTACCGGAGATGGCACACATGATAAACATACCTGCCTACATAACTAAACATCAGCATGTTAACAAGTCATTATGAGCATGTTAGCACGCTGACGTCAGCATTTAGCTCAAAGCATCACTATACAGCCTCACAGAGCCCACGCTTGGCTCTCTTTGTCTCTTATCTTTAATATTTTTTATTTATGGTAAAAATTTAAGATTTTATAGTTATTAATTTGCAGATCCACATCAAAACAAATTAATATGATAAAAATGTTTCCTGTGACTCATGGCAGATGATTTTTTTTTTAAAGCTGAGGCCGACGTCTGAGTGCACTGTAACAAACTTGGTTTGAGATGCAGGCCATTAAGATCATCTTCTTCCCGTTGGCTCTGAAAATAAGTTCTCATCCTTTTTCTCTCCTGTGGGAGCACAGGCGGCACTCAATCACCTCCAGCGTGACCCTGGACTATGGCATGAGTTCAAAGCTATGCTCGGCCTCCGCATCACCCAGAAGAATCTGTCCAATCACCTCTGTGTCCCACTGCCTCCCTCGCTGGCATCTGTCTTCTTTCCATATATCACAGGTGAGCGTTGGCCATAAAGGGGATTACTCCGCAGGGGGACTGTGCATCCATTTCCACCATTAAACCGGATTCAGGTGCTGCCTCTGGTGCTCTCCATAGGCATCCAGTGAGTAATGGATACCCTCCTGCCTCTTGCTGCCCTTTCTTATCTACTGTACAGCCTGGGGGACGCTCACTGACTCACACAGACAGAAAGACACACGCTCACTCAAACAGGAACACTTAGTCACTTTTAGTTTCTCGTCTGGAGGCTTTGTGGAGTTTTATACAGGAGATCAGTGTTCAAAAGAAGAATGTTGGATCATGACCCATTTCGTGACAGATTGTCCTCTGCATGTCCCTCATCCCCTGTTCTCCGGGGACTCATGAAGACATAATGTCCTCTCCAGAATTTTGCCATAAAGGCTTTGTGTTTAATCACCTCTTTATTTTACTGATCTCTGTTGATTTTCTTCTCTTCAGTCAGGATTGTGGTCCAACTCTGCCATTGGTTCTGTCTGTTGAGTAGCTGTGAAATCCAAGACCATGCTGGACAGTCGATAACGCCTCATTGGCCTCACAGCGCTAAAAGCCCATGTCACAGGGCTGTGTCTAAACACAGGAATGATTTTCACGGCTGAGAGGGCAACTCTCCAAAGGAACTTTAGTGGTGGAAGAAGAGATGAAGTTTATAGCTTACACTGAGCTGCAGAGAGATGAAAAGATACAGGAAAGGATGAATACGGTATCATCAGGTTTCAGCCTTTAAGACTGAAGCAAAAATAAATAAAGCGTGTGCCAACAGTAGCGCACAGCCAAAGCTGAAGCAGATTTTAGTGAAAATACAGAGGAGTTTACAGTATTTCCAAGTATTTTCAGTGAAAAAAGACCCAACTAATTAGCCACAAATGCATTTCTCTTTCAAATAAAGCTGTGGATATTAATTACATCATACATCATCAAAACATAATCCTAAATGTCCATTTCTTCTTTCTGTCTCTTTCTTTTCCATCCCACAGCCACTCGTTCAATGTGTTTTCCTCTTTGGAATGACTTTGAAATGGTTTCAAGTGGAATTTCTCACCGCCAACTGTACTCCATTTCGTCATCTTCCAAAATCTGCATAAATAAAAGCAAAGCATTAATCATTTCAAAAGTAGCACTTAATCCCAAAGTTGTAGGGTTTTTTCTTTTCTAAAATATTTTTATTTCAGCATTTTTGTGACTGAAATATCTCAGCAACTATTGTATTGATTGTCACACAGTTTTTTTAAATTAATATTCATGCTCCACAAAGAATGAAACCTACACCGACTTTGATCATCCTCTGATCTTTCCAGTAGGGCAGGGGTCTGCAACCTTTACTCTCAAAAGAGATATTTTTGGGCCAAAAACCCACAACCCACGATCTGGTTCAAGAGGTGTGTGTGCAGCTGCTCTCAGCGCAGGCAGACTGGCCAGCTAACTTATTGTTAGCTGTTGTCAGAAATGTCAGGGCAGGAAAGCGTTCCACCTAAGAAATCTAAACACACCCGCACATTTAAGCAAGGTTGGACTGAACAGTTCACCAGTTTTCGCCACAGTCTGCATTCTGCTCCCCTGCTCTGCCTCACTCCACCTGCCAGCCACTCCCACCTGATCACTCACCACTCACCAGATTGTTCTCTACCCTGATATAAGACAGTGCTCTTCTCCAGTTTGATTCCCCATTGCCGACTCCGCCCGCCTCTGACCTGCCTGCTTCGTCCAACTCCCTGTAGACACATCAGCCTTGCATCCCTGACCCTGAGTTCTGCCTCAGGGTCTCTGGTTCCTGTTTTCCTACACTACAATCAAGTGTTCCCATCTTCTTACCTGTACACGACCACGACTCAGACTGTCAGCAAGACACCCCGCATGTTCCGGTGTGACTGTGGACTCTTTCAGACATGCGCCCTTTTACGATAACCCAATGGCAACATGTCAGTCTCATGGAACATTTCTGCATTACTTTCAGAATGGCACAAGTCTGAATTGATTGTCATCAGATAAATGTCCAGGCTGCAGCAGCATGTCTTCAATCACTTTAACACATTTTTAAAATCACAATCGTCTCTTATGCTTTAATGCACAGTGCAAAGTAGAAGTTGTTGAGGAGATGAAATTCATATCACATCCGTCCAGTTTGTTTACCCCTTGCAGTGTGAAGGAGAGCATCACTTTCACTCATGATGGTCATTAATAACAGCTTCAACAGAAAAAAAAAAGTTTTAAAATCCATCAGTCCAGAGAGCAAAACACACTCTTCTATCCTGCTATCATCACATTTTTAACTCACTGCTGCTCTGTTTCTCTTGTTGTTCTTGTGCGAAACAAGACTAAAAGAGCTTTAGTCTTGTTCTGGGCTGCGGTGATTTGCAGCACCAGAATGGTTAGAGGCAATGTGAGCGGCAGTTGTCTTTCATGTCCTTGTAAAAACAGTTAGATGTTGTGAATCATCACACTGATCAGGCTATGATAAGAGAGCAGACGTGGAAAATGCTGGTGGCAATGACATAATTGTCTGACAATAATTTTCCCTCACCAAAACCTTTGCAAAGGCTTTAACTTTGAAAATATTTAACCTTTGACAGGTCTCTCCTGGTGTTTGTCTTACAGTGGCAGAGCGTCTGAAATGCTTCAAACACAATCCGCCTCTGTTTGGCCACTCGTGCTGAGAGCTTGAATTCAAAAAACTGAGTTGCAGTAATCCAAAACTCAGGTAATGCGAAAGACACTTAACATGATGGCTGCGATTAAAATGCTGTCATCGAGGGTTGAATGTTACATGTGTCCGTCTGTTGCATGATGTCATGTCTGTGAGGTTCAACATGGCTGTGGTCCGGAGCATGGAAAAACCTGGGACTTTCTGAATATCCTTGCCAACACAGAATCAAGTGCATTACGACTAAATGTATTCCCACAAAGCATATATAGTTCACAAAGGCATTTTGTGGTGCCCAGAGGTGAACTGAGCCTGTGGTGTGTATGCTGACGCTGGTGGCAGCAGGGAAACTGTGATGGCAGGACTCTGAGCGCAGGTACAGGGCAGTGAAATCAAACTCTCCCCAGGAGGAGCGCTGCCCGGGCCGTGTGTTTGACGTGAAATGTTCCAGAAGTGTTAAATTATTCCTGCACGAAACTCAATCTATTCCCCTATCCTCACTCCAGTCCGGTCTTGTTTTATCCTGCCACTTCAGTTTAAAGTTGCTCTCTGTGAAAGACTGCTGTACATTCCTGTATCACAAATAAACACCCATCATAATGTATATCTCCTGGCTCTGCAGCACAAAACCTTTTGATGACTGAAGCAAAGAGCACCAGAGATTGTCTCTCGGGGATTCTGATCATTCATCAAAGACCTCCAGCAGGACCATAACATAGCTTGAACAATACACAAGCAAAGCTGAAGCAAAGGCTGCTGGGAGATATTCCATATTAAAGCCTGTCTGAACACCTGAAATAGCAGGCAGAGCGCAGGAATGGGAAATTCCCATCTTGTCAGAAAGGCATGGTGATGTATCCTGAGGGTTGCAGGGAGCACCTCCTGGTGTGTAATTACTGGACTGAAATATATAGTTCATTATACAGCTCAGACCCCACACACTGTATCAGTGTCACCACAGAGCTGAGACCATGAGGCTTTTATTGTGAATGACAAATGAAGGAAGTATTTGTAAAATAGCTGCTTACTGTATCTGACTGTGTGTTTTATTCATGAGTTTGCCTGACGTTTGTTACTAGACAGCAGCGCAGGTGTCACTCAGAGTTACAACATGTATACAGCACACTTTCCTCAGTCACCTTGTAATACAAACCATATGTACAGTGATTTTTAACACTGATTTTAAAATATACATGGCAGTAAGCCCTGTGTAATTAACAATGACTGTGCAAAAATACATATTAAGTTAATCTACTTTTTTATTTTTTTTAAATCAATATATTATATACCAGTAGCATTTGTTTTGACTTGTTATTGTACTTATTTGGTAAAAGCTGTAATTACGAAAAACAATTTTAAACTAGAATGTCTCTGCATTGACAGCCTCCCCTACATTGATTTTCTCCAGGTGGTGCAAATGTTTTGTGCCAGCTGACAATGTGATTTGATGATGCAATGTTTTGATTACCTTGCAATCACAGATCACATGAGAATTCATCTTGCCGGGCCTCAAGTTATCCATTTGTGTCTGCACCAAAAGTGGACTACTGGCAGCTACAGGTGTGGTTTTATGTGTGACGACGGTGAGTAGAATCCATGGAAGTGACTTGTCTTGAACAAACAATGGCGGCTGCTGAAGAAGTTAGCGTAGATACTGTGATGGCATCAGTTATATCAGAACTGGAGAGAAGAAAGAACGACACTGAAGGCTGTTATCGATGGAAAAGGTGTTTTTGCTCTTCTCCCAACCTGACTGCTTTAGGTTAACTTGTGTAAGATGTGATAGACAAATGCTTCATCCAGTCACCTGCCAAGTGCCTGCCCTTTTCCAAGCTGTTTCTAAGGACTTCTCAGATGGTTCCATCTGGCATGTCAGTTTAATCTTTTAATGGTCAAGCACTACAAATAGTAATAATGCTTCATTTCTAACAGAGTAGAATTTTCATTTTACCATCTGAAGGATTGATGTAGTTACTGCTCCATATTTTAATGTAGGTAACATCATGAATGTATCAAACATGACACAGCGTTCCTTGCATCCGCCATCCTGCATTTAATACATGCCTGAGTGATGTAGGCAGAGTTGAGGGTACAGGACTTCCCATTGCTGTGGTTTTAGAAGTCTTGTCATAAGCCATGGGAACTGGACCCATATGGAGAGACAGCTGATGTGCTAACTACACTTTTTCCTTTCTTTTATGTAAGACAAACCAAACGCAGTGTCTAGGAGCTCAACAAGTGTAAAAATAGCATGAATGATGATGAAGTAATGTCTCTTGGGAATCAGTGCTAACAATAGCAAGCTAGGCTAACTAGCTCAACTTGTCAGTGTAAAACAATCCAGAATGTTCAATATTGTAAAGTAACCGAGGGCTTAAAGTTGTAATATGGAATATGCATTAAAACTTACATTATCCCAAATGTTGTCAATAATGGTGAAACCCAGAGAAACACAAACTTCAGTCATGTAGTAGCAATGCATTTCCTCTGAGCAGCTAGTTACTGTGACCTCCAGGAAAACACACAATATGTTGGATACGTCAGAGAGTGATGAAGGAAGTCTGCAAATGTGACTTAAACTTACTACATTACATCATCTGTGAACATGATTTCTGCCTGAGTCATGTCAGATAGATTTTCATCCGCTATGGTGGTTGTTAAACAATGAAGAAAACAACTCCCATGATCCCACGCCACAGCAGAGCTCATCAAACTATGTTTTTTGTTGTTGTTTTAATGTGACAGAGAATCCTTAGTGGCAGAACTTGCATACGGTGGATTAAACGACTAATGTTTCAGCGCTATGTTGACTTGTTGAAAAAAGTAAAAAAGTGTGTTGTATCAATGTTCACGAGATATTATGTTTGACATTCTCCTGTCAGTAGTGGCCTACAAAGTTGACAGCACATCACCTACCAACACATTATAATGCCGGGTGTTTGTTGTACAAGACAATCATAATAGTTGAATCTGAGTGCAGTAATTACTTTGTTCAGTGGTTATGTGACAGTTGAGTAGTACTTTAGTTTGTCAGTAGTTTGCTGATTTGTACAAAGCTGAAGAGAGAAAAAGCGAGACATAAGGAAGCAGGAAGGAAAAAATGAGGAGGTAAGAAAGAAAAAGGAAAATTTAAAAGGTGTTTTTTTTTTGACATCTTTACTATTACTTCTGAACAGTTGCCTTTCTTCCTGCATGTTTCAAGTTATAAAAGGAAACAAGAAACCAAATCAGGGATTGTGTTTTTCATACTGTCAAGAATGAATGGTGACAAAGTGCTTCTTTGAAACAGAGGAAAAGAAGCCCACCTGTCTTTAACTTTGTTGACTAGATGGAGACACCAGCAGGACCAGCCTAATGTAAAGGGACGAGCAGTACAATGGACTCAAAGTAGAAAAAGAATGTGAAGTACGTACACAGTGTTACCGCCTTTGACTTTAGGAGCACGTGGAACTTTAGTTAGTGACGACAGGAGCTGTGTTTGTTTAACTTACTCTACTCGGGGGCCAGACAGCAGGGACACAGGGCACCTCATGACATGTATGAGAGGTGACTGGATGACAGACGCTAACGGCGGGACCTTGTGTAAACACGCCCATTGAAGACAGTGTCAATCAACACCCCAGATTAGAGCTCAGGCTATTAGTCAAGTCAGAAATCCTTCATCTCTCCTTCAACAGAACTTCTGCAGAACAGCACACTAATTGAAGTGCCGGCGGACTGAACTGACCCACAGACAACAAAGCGATAACTCTGAATTATGACAGATTACCAGAGACACTGGTGATGTAAAGATGGAATAACTTTGAGATAAAAGTTTTAAAAGGAAAGCGCTCAGTAGAGACCAGACCAAGGCCAAATAGTTAGCCTTGACTTTCACAGCCATCATTATACGGAGAGGATGACAGAATATTTATGCGAGGGTAACCATGGTTTGGGCACCACAGCAAACATCACAGGGTGACTTGAATCAACAGGCTTCTTTATCATTGGACTCTGAATTTACATATTAAATATCATGCCAGTTGGGACATTATTTTTCTGTATTTGTGGATTTTGGATGTAATGATATAGAGTATATCCAAACAAACCTCATCTTTAGCCATGATAACAGCTCGGTGAGGATGTACTTGTCATGATTGGAAAAACATGAAAACCTACACATTAATTTGACCTGTGAATGTTCATGATTACAAGATGGTTGCTGCTAACCTGACACATCAGATGGTTTGTTACACAGAACCATCTGGGAAGATGTGCCTAGAAACTGTTTGGAAACGGGCAAGCACTTTCAAAAAACACTTGGCAGGTGATTGGATGAACCATCTGTCTATCACTTATTACACTTCAACCAGTCAGTTCAAACTCTTGTCGAACAGCCAGTGATAGGGGCTTGAAGACATTTTACCACAGGTTTGTTGATACTAATGTAGTTCTTTTCTTTTTACCATCAGAACTGCCCAAAATCTCTGACTGAGAATTACAACTCAACTCATTTATTTGCTAATGCTAAAATCAGCATGTTGACAAACTCATGACGACAATGCTACAGTAACATCCTGATGTTTGGCAGGTATAACATTTACCATGTCATTCACCTCCGTTTTGTGTGTTTGCTAACATCTGCTTATTTCCACTAAACCAAACTGTCTCCTAGAAGTAAAATTTGCATATATTTAAATTGTTTTCATGAATTTGTCATGATCAACATAATTCTAACCTGACACACTATGGTTTGTTACACAGAAGTATCTGGGAAGTTGTCCTAACAAGCCGATTGGAAAAGGGCACGCACTTTCAAAAAACACTGGCTGAAGCTGGTCGGGAGAAGAATGAAAATTTCTTTTCCACTGAGAAAAGCTTTCAGTGCCATTTTTGCTTTTCTTTCAGTAAAGAAATACTCTTAAGATCTGGCATAATTGATGCTATCACAGTATCTATGCTTACCTCTTCAGGAGACGCTATTGTTTGTTCGAGACTCTTCCATGGATGCTCCTTGCTGTCGTCACACCTAAAACCATGCCTGTAGCTGCCAGTAGTCCTTCCCAGGACGCTGATTGGCTACACCACTTTTGGTGTGGACACCAGATGACTTGAAGTCTGGCAAGATGGATTCTTGTGTAATCGCATGATCTTGCAAGTCCAACCGCCTTGCAAGGTTAACATAATTCCTCCCTCGATTATGGTCAGAGTGTCTTTGAGTGTATGAACCACTACCAGACATAATGTGCTGGAGTTGCAAGGAAGTGGTTGTGTTGAATGGTGGGCATACAATGGGCAGGACTGTGACACCAAAGATGAGGATTCACATCTGGACTCCTGCAACTGGTTAGGTTTAGGCAACAAAAGCACTTTGGTTAATGCTGGGGAAAGATTGCAATTACAGCTAAATGTCTTATGTTTCACATCACTGCTGACCTTTGAATAATGCTGTATTCACGACCACTGGATGGTGACTTGCAAGATTCCTTATTTTGCTGGAAAACAAATGAAGTTCAGTGAACATTTTACAGATACATTCAGTATCGACATTTTTGCATTTTGCCGGGAACTTTAATTAACAACAAACCTGATTATATGGCAATTATTTTGGTCAGCATTTTGTTTCCCTCAAAACGTATTTACTGTTGTAAAATCATTATACCTGATTGTAATTTCAAGGAGACAGAACTGCAGTAAATACAAATATAATATTGGACAAATTTGCATGGTTAAAATAATCAGTTTCTTGGAATGTGTATTTGTTCTGTATCATCAGCAATGACATTTGGATCCTTGTGTGTGCGTGCCTGAGATACAATCACAACAGTTTGATAAACATCTGGTGTGTGTGTGTGTGTGTGTGTGTGTGTGTGTGTGTGTGTGTGTGTGTGTGTGTGTAGTTCTGACTGACTGACTGTCTTCAGTGAATCTCCTGAGACTTACTCACTGAGCTGCCAAAGACCAGGTGTTTTTTCAGAAGTGTCAAGACTTTCCTCTGTCAGGAGGCTGGCAGCCATGGAGTAGAGAGTGAATGAATGAATTACCATTCAGCACCTTTGTAGAGCAGTCATGGTTGTTTCTGATACTAAAGGACAATAAAGCTACAACTTGGAACTGGTGTGCCGTTTTACCACTGAATCGGTCGAATGAGAAAGGCGGATACAGAGAGAAAGAAATGACAGGATGATGTCATCTCACAGAAGAGGTTATTCTCTCATCTTGTCACACATCACATCCTCTAAAGTTTATAAAACCTCCATGCTTTTTGTTTTTCTGGGTAATTCCCCTGTGTGAGCGCTACGCTGCATTTCAGCCCTCATTTTGGTTTCAGTACTTTAATCTGACTGCTAGATTAGATGGTGCAAAATGTTTTGCTATAAAAATCATGCCGGTGGTTGTGGAAAGGCTTTATCTCGCTCATGTCAGAGCAATGTGATGTTTATAACCTCTGCAATTGTCAGCGGGGGGATGTTTGTTAGGAAGATGGACTCAAAACATTCCTTTTCAGCCGGGTGCGCTGCTAAACCACCGCATGGATGATGTCATCCCAACAACTGCAACCACAAGAACCATATCTGTGTCCATACAAACCAAGTGATGTCAAGTGGTTAGTGTAGTCAGATTTTGTTAGATTATTCTGATTCTTGTTGAAAACAAAGATGGTTTGGGAGCATAAAATAACAAAAGGTATGTAAGACATGCATAAATACAACACAACAGTACGGCAGACCGGCTCTGGGAGGACAGATTACATATAACAGGGTTATGTAATCTGGATACAAAAATTACAATTACAGATAAGAAAGATGTCAATAAATGGCACAAAACAAAGGAAAGAACAACCTAACAATGAACATAAAACCCTTAGAGCTGCAACAATGACTATTAAATTCATCTGCGTCTATACTGATAATCGATTAATCATTTTGAGTCATTTGTCCGTTAGAAAAAGGCAACTATTTTAGATTTCAATGTGAATATTTTGGGGTTTCTTGGCTCCTCTCTGACAGTAATCTGAATAATTTTTATTTGTAGACAAAATATGACATTTGAGGACATCATTTTGGACTTTGGGAAACACCTCACATACATCACACCAGTCAAGATTTTTTGACATTTTATGGACCAAAAAACTTAACAGACAAGGTTAACAGACTAAACATTAACGAAAATTGTGGAGAACAGGGACGTACATGTTTGGATCTATTTTTCATGTGACAAGATTAAATAATCTATTAATCAGTTTGATTTATTTTTTAATTTAAAAAAAGTCAAATTCTCTGATTTCAGCTTCTTAAATAAAATATTAAATATTTTCTGGTTTCTTCTTCTGTCTCTCTGAGTAAACATTTGAGAACGTCATCTTGAGTTTTGATCAACATGTTTCACCATTTTCTGAGAATTCATGGACCAAACTCGTCAGTTAATTGAGAAAATGCCCCCCTAAAAATACTTAATTAGGTTAAACAGTTTTACCATGTATTATAATGAGGTAATCCAAAAGTAACAGAAAGTAATCAAATTACATTATTTTAATATTTATTACTTTTTTTAACAGATAATTAGTAACTGTATTGGAATTCATTTTTAAAGTTACCCTCCCCACCCTGATCGTGCACATGTGATTCTTACTGTCACATTGGTCTGTTTTACAGATCCTTTTTCACTTGTGAACCTACAGCTGGTGCTTGGGTGCATTTTTGCAGCGAGTGACATCACCTACTTTATGTATTTATAGGTTGCACTCCTGCGACACCAGTAAATGCAGCCTCTCTCTGTGGAGGATTTTATAGTGTAACTTGATGAGTTGCTGAAGGAGCCAATACTGGTTTGAGATCTTTCATAACAGCTTCATCTGAGACAGAAACACTGTGTGAAGGTGACCGAACAGTTTAAAGGAACAGGATCACAGTTGTCTTAAACTTTTTTGTATTTAAGCAAAATATGTAACATTCCTGCTTTAAGACTTTAGACATACGTTAGTTGTATGTTGTTAAGTTGTGTAGGCTACATTTTATCCCAAATGTTTCCAGCAATGTTCAAACACAGAGAAATCCAGTCACGTCAAATAGATTATTATCCGCTATGGTTGTTGTTTAACAGTGAAGAAAACAACTCCCATGATGCCACGCTACTTTAAAACATCATTACACTATGTCTTTTGTTATTTTTTAATGTGTGAGGGACTGCAGAGGTTTTTCTAGCCTTAGTACAACACTAACATTGTAACTGGTCATTGTGATCATTTCTCCTGTTCATATCGGCAGTGACAAGATTCCTAAATGTCACAGTTCTCTTTGTTAAGTTTATTTTAAAATTTACCCAAAGTTAACATGAGCTTTCATAAGTCTGAGCAAATCAATCAGGCAGGTTCATGCTCCTCACAAAACCAAACAACATACTGTATGCAAATGGATAAATAAGTGCTAATTAATAAAATTGCTTTTTGAGGATTCGAAGTGTTAAGTATAGAGACTTTATTTTATATTTGCATGGTGCTGTAAGATACTGTAAGTCGATATTAGAAATGGTAAATTAATGCCTTTCAACATGTGTGTACTTCATGCCACCCCTGCATAAACTGGTGCCCCACTCAAGCCCCCCCAATCAAAAAAGTCTGGACACACCCCTGCATAGGTTTATGTCTGATAAGTTAAATAAAGTTTTTTTTTAATTAGTAAATGCAAGTCTTGTCCTAAAATGTACTGACCAAGTCATGTGTAGATGTTTTTTTTTTCTTTGTAGTAACACTCGTTCTCACAGTTCACACATTCCTGAGTGCTGTGTCGGCCAGTCAAAGGTTAAATGCCTTGCCCAAGAGCACCTCATCAGCAGTTTCTGAGAGAAGGGAGAGAGTTACTCATTCACTTTCCTCAGCCAAATTTCCCCAGCCAGAGTCGATTACAGTGCCAGCCTGAAACAGCTCCTCAGTGCAGCCGTGCTGGCATGCGACCACGTACGTTCATACACAAACACTGACATTCCTGAGCCTCTGGAGGTTCCTCTCTCCTCTACACGCTGAACGCTGGGATATATGATCCAGTGCTTATTAAACAGAGCTTACTTGTAATTAAGCCTCCCAGATGGGTTTTGCTTGAGGTTCACTTTAAGCCTCTCTCTCTCCATCCGTCTCCCTAAAAGTGATGAGTGAAGAGTAATAGGTTTCATAATCAGCCGTAGAAAAATGACAGACTGTTGAAAAATGAGAGGCGGCCGTGACAGTGTGCGCTCAAAAAATTCAAGCAAACCAAACACTTCTTGTTTAGTCCTCAATTAGCATCAGTAATCACCCTCCCAAACTCCCAAAAACACCCATGCGCATGTATGTAAGATACGGGAGAGTAGGGTAGGATGAGTCAATTTTTACATATGTTGTCCTCTAGGCACGGGAAAATTAGACACAAGTACAATGAAAGCATTTACAATTATTTCAGGATTTTTCTTAAAAAAACAAAAAGAAGAAGAAGAAGAAGAAGAAGAAGAAGAAGAAGAAGAAGAAATTATGTTAATGAAGAAAAAGGGGTGTTGAGCTCCAGCTGAGTCTTCATTTGTGTGTTTTAGCTTTCTTCAATGTTTAACATATGATAAATCAAAATAGTTGTGTAATACAAAGGTGATATTCCTTCTTATTCTTCAAAAACTGGACTTATCTTCAGTACCTCATGGTAGGGTGAGCTGAACTAGGCTAATGGTTTCATTTACCCCACAGCACTAGGCCCAGTTTGCCTCAGAGCCACCATTTTTTTTTTAAAAAAAACTGCCTAGCTTAGCATTTAAGTTAGGCTTTGCCTAATGATTCGCAAGACTTTAACATTGGTCAATAACAAACATGTATACTACATATTTTTAGGCATGGATTAATTTTATTTGACATAAAATTCTTTATACCTGATATGCAGAAATGAACTTTGACATGGCTAAAAAGAAAAAGAAAAAAGTAGTGCCTTTCCCATCTGCTTCTATCCATCACAGCCAGATAGAAATGATGAGAGCTTCCTGAAGTTTTGGTCACATGACAACAAATTTGCACACTTGGGTCAACTTACCCATAAACTCACCTTACCCCACTCTCCCCTACTAGTGCAGCAAGTAAAAGTCCTGCTCCAAACACAATAATATAAGCAGCAGAACTGGTTACACAATATGATTATAGCACTGTCTGCACAATAAAGACTGAAAAGGGAAACCTATAACATTGTGGTTAGAAATACCTTCTCCCAGTGTGTTTATCTCTTTATCCATACAAATTGATGTGCTAACAGGATCTCCAGACGCCCAAGTCATTATGTAATAAAACTGGGAATGAGATAAAGGTTTCATTCTGACTTATTGCCGTCTCTTGTTTGACTCGACCGCAAAAGAGATTCTGCACGGTATTTTTGTTTGACAGTAAACAAAATCTGACAACGTGCAACATGAAAAGCGTGATGGAACAAGCTGAACATGATGTAGCATGTGGAGGTGCACAGCTGTGTGGGGAGGCAGGAAGCCAGGTGTCCAGCAGGAGAGCGGCCCAGGATCCTGACGGCTCCCTCTGATGCATGTGTAGGCCTCCGACACCTCACTGCGGACCTGCGCCGCGCTAACAGCTTTTACAGAAACATCTGGCAGGCGACAGGTCTTATTCTCCACTCTCTTGCCAATTAGGGTTTCTCTGCACCATGCTAAGTTCCCATGCAGCACACTCACACACACACACACACACACACACACACACACACACACACACACACACACACACACACACACACAGTCTCTGTTCTCAACCTGCTGGCTCCTGCCAGGTTGGACACACAGGGACGCGAAAACATGAAAAGAACCCAATTTAAAAGGGCTAATCTACCCATTTTTAAACATGAAGTTTATTTTTACAGTCTCCAGCTGGACTTGTTTCGAGTGTGTGGAAGCAATCAGGAAACACGGAGAGAAAGGGAGAGAGAAATTATGTTCACAGATTCAAATGTCACCAAGCCTGGAGGATAAACTGCAGAAATGCATAAAGGCCCCATTCAAACGAGTGCTGATCAGACTGCTTGGGCAATTGCCTCCAAATGGATGCCGCATTTTGTTTTTATTTGTTAAAGAGGAGGTCACTTTGCAAAAATAGACGTTCAATTTGAGACCGGGCAACATGCCGATCATTAGCCCTCAAAAGCCACTTCAAAGTGTGCTGGTGTGTCAGTCGCTGAGCAGGGAAATACAAGAAAAAGCTCTGATCGTTTTCATGTCTCTGTGTCCGTTTTCATTTATCAGGCCAGTGAGCGTTGTGTCACTGCCATGTGTCTGGAATTATCTGGGCTTTGCTGTTTGCATTTATACATCTTAATAGTGTTGTTGCTCATGCAGCAATGTTTTTGTTGTAGCCTGCTGTCATTTGTCTTTAGCTGTGTGGGGAATCAAGGGACAGAAGAAGAGGTTATGACAGGGATTTGCACAAGAGGAGAGACAAACTTTCCATGCCATGATTATCAGTGTTTGAGCCAGGATTGTCTGGTAGACCGTCAGATAGGCCTATTTGTTCACAATAGACTGTACAGTGAAAGTGGTAAACACGCTAATACAAGAATTACATTAGACAAGTTAATACAAGGACTATAAAAGAAGATAGAGACATTATAATAATTTATGTTATATATAATCTATATAATGTTGAAATTTCATGCCATGATTATAGTGACCAAACTTATCATGGTTATCAGTACTATTGTGGTATTGTTAAAATGTGCTGACAATGTTCTAAAAGTACTGATACACTGAAATAATTTCACCAATTTACTAAACATTGAAAACCTCTCAAAGATTTAAAATGGTGTCCTGTTTGACGTCACTGTTTTCAGTGAGGGGAAAATAAATCCACGTTGTATGTTGTGTCTGCATCTGGGAGACTGTTGCTAACTTTGGTTGATGCTGTAGCGTATTTATTGTGAGTTTTTCAAAGCGTGGTAATCAAAGATGGTTTTAATGGCATTTAAAATTTGGTAATGGTAACAATAATTGTGGGGAATTTTATTGAGAAACTGGTTATTGTTTTATCTGCAGGTGAAGATATCAAATATTCTCTAAAACGATCCTGTTGTGGCTCAGTTTCTTTTCTGGGTGCTGAACTAACGTTAGCTAACACTAACGACATCCTGAATAAAGTGAAATGAAACAGAATGCTGACAACTGTTTGCTATCAGCTAACATTAGCCGTCTGTCAGTACTTGACTGCTGTAGCTAAAATGTACAAAACAGACAATTTAAATGTGTAGGCAGCTAACCCTAGATTGTTTATTGACTGACAGACATATTACTCTGTTGGTCATTGTGAACAACAGCTAATTTTGTAAATTTCAAAATGAAACAGCGAGGCATTTCACCCAGTAGTTTGGAGCTGTCTCAGCTGTTAGCTTAGCCTAGTGGTGATGCAGCATAGAACATTAGCATGCAGTGGAAGATGACAATACCCAGTAAAACACTAGAATACAATAGAAAACAGTAAGATACAAGCTAACAAATAGTAAAGGCAGTATTTCTGCTACTATCTTTCATACGCCATGCTGTTGAACACTGCTGACAGCTGACAGCTGTGTTTGTATGTCAGGGTGAGGGTGGATGGTTGCCAGCTGTCCCGTATATCACGGAATTGTCCCATATTGAAAAAATATAATGCACTGTTCAAAATCCCATTTTGAACATGTCCATGTGGTGTTTTTCATGTGTTACAAGACAAATCAGGAGCAAAATACGCAGTAAACACCATGTCTGAGTATTTCTTGCTTTGAAACTGCAGTTACATTCAGTCAGGCTGGGTATATGATGTCATAAACCCAAAGAACCAATCCTGTTCATTTTGAGGGGGTGGCGCTATACATATTAGTGGCCATATGTAGTTAGTTACAGTGATTAGCTCGCCAAAACAAAGGAGAAGCCAGGTGCACCTACCTAGGTATAGGGGTGGGATTTGGTTTGTGTGGACTGGGCGTGGACTATTTGTATATTCATGAATCCTCCTTGAAGGAATTTATCATGTATAGAAAATAAAAACATATCAGACACAATTTATTATTTTTTGCAGAGCATTTTATATTGTTTGAAATATGACTGGAGGTGGACTTTAAGTTGGTCGTTGTCACAGTGATGTGCTCTGGCTCAAACCCTGAATCACGCTTGTATTTGCAGCATTATTGATCTGTCCGCTAATACATAAAAAATGGCCACTTCCATCCAAATATCTCTACCAACAAGAGCACTGCTGAGGTGTTTGTCAAAGAGCGTCTCTATCAACATTGTTTTCCAGGTTTTTCAAATTAAATTGCACTCAGCTGTTAGCATAAGACTTTGACGCAGGTTAGAGCATTGACGTCCACACCTCCCTCATCCTAGGGGGTTTATGTGTCGCAAAATATCATCATGCAAGAACCTACATCAGGATAACATTTTGCTGCTAAAAGACATGTGCTTCAACCAAAATGTGAAGGTTCAGATTTGAATACAAAAGGAACACTACTGGGAAGCTGCAGGATGATATAAAAATAACGGACCCGCCCTTTAAACCTTGTCTGACCGAGTCGATGCCCTTCCTTCGCCCCGCGGATGACTCTCCTCTGCCCTCACTGTTTGACATGTTGCTCCCCTGATGGATGTTTGCCATCTGGACAAGGTGTCCCTGCGCTTTCATCAGGCCCTCAGCAGGCAGGCAGATAGGCCAAGGGAGCGGTGCGAGCATCCCATGCCTCTGCGCAGGAGATAAAACAACCGTCCCATGTCACCACGCAGGAGATAAAACAAGGCTCCTCTTCACAGATCATACATCAACATTATACCATCTGACGCCAGGAAGCAGCAAAGCATGCCGGGTAGATGACACACCTAGAAAGATGGATCTCTCTAATCTGAGGAGTAAACACATAAATTATCCAGGGATATATTTAAGCGTGTGGATGAGAAGTTGGTTTCAATTTAGGGTGAGATGCAGCCTTAGAGATTTTTATCTCACGTTTACATATTTATTTTGAATTTATTTCTCGTGGCACCAGCATGCAGATGGGAATTTAAAATAATATATGTCAGATAATCTTTTAACTGTGTTGAAATTCATTATAGTGTGTGACAGTGACATGTCACTGCGATCCTGCTGGGACTGTATAGTCTGACAAGTAGAATCTATAGTAGCTTACCTGTCACACTCTTCAACTGGGAATGAAAACACATCATCCACATGTGTTTCCTGAGTTCTGCATGGCACTGCAGAGGCACATCTCTGAAAGAGATCTCCGTACGGTGATTTTTCAAGAGACCTTGATGGTCTGTGAGGAGGAGACACAGAAAAATTACTGTAAAGGTCTTCATCTTTCACCTCAGCTTAGGACACCATTCTTCCTTGTCTCAGTAGAGTCTGTATCTTTCTACTTCTCACAGACACACAATAGCTCACGCAAAGACGACAGTGACACATGCCAATACTGTGGCTGGAAGCTCCTTCAAAATTTGCTACTTTGTTCTCTTATACTTGTACGCATTAGAAAAGGAAGCATGGGGTTTGGATTAAAGAACAATGGACCTTGAGATGATCAACAATGTACACTGCATCTTTCGTATAAAGCTGCATGGATTAAAAAAAGAGAGTGTTTCTGTTGCGTGAGACCTGAAAATTTTAAATTTGGCTGACTCGCTGTGGTCGAGACATGGGGCAACAGAGACCTGCTCCACAACAACATCCCAGGTCAAGGTCTTGCACAGGATGGACGGACAGGGCGAAACATGCAAGACTTCGACAGGACATACTCTGTGTTTGCACTGATGATGCTTAGTGCACAAACACAGTCAAGCTGATGCATTGTTTCCCAGAAGGAGTAAATCACCCAACTCTGTTAGAAACTGTATATATTGTTTTATTCTTTTTTGTTTCATACTTAATTGTATTTAATTTATTATCTATACGTGTGTGAGATGAACAGACTAAAACTTTTGTTTCGTCGTACAACCCTCTGTTGTGTAACGATAATAAATGACCCTGATACCTTGAGACAGTTTCACTGAGTGTGATGCAGTTTGATCCCTCACAGTTTTCAGCTGCGGTCTGACAAACACTTGACATCAGAATCTCACTGTATCACTCCTCAGTTCCTCCCTGCGTTCTCAACCTTTCAAACCCGATTATATGTGACTGTTCTGTTATCCTCTGAACATGCTTGAGCCACCTGTCATCCTTCTTGCCACTTAACTAAATGTGGTTTTCATCCCTCTCTAACATGGTTTGGATTTCTCCTCTGTCCTGAGCCGCGTTCTCCTCTTTCCACGACTGCTGTGAACTGGATTACAGCGTTCAGATGCCCATTGGCTTGCAGCAAGACTGTTTATTTGGAGAACTGGCACTCACACTGTCTCAACAACCTCCCAGTCAAGTGCACCGCAAGCTTTAATTAGTGGAGTTTGAAATGAGGCTCCATTAAAATGAATGACCTTCATTAAAGTGGTATTAAGGGACAGATGCCTTCGCTGGTGGGGTGAACGTGCAGCAAGAGGGGGGTCGGGGGGTGGGAGCACTTGACCAGACGTACAAGTGCCTGAATAAACAGCTCGGCAGGTTTTTCTTTCTTTTGCCCTCTTTGAGCGAAGCCCCACTGCGACCGCCATCGAGATTACAACCACCTGGCTGTGCGTCCTGCTCGCCCCCTACCCCAAACATTTTAATCATGGATGAAATTCATTTATATGTTGCGATAATTGTGCCTAATTGTTTCTTTGAAGGGGACTGTGGCCAGCAGCATCTGGCTGACATATGGCTCGGCGCTTAAGCGAGCGACTTTGTGCCCAGCAGGAAACCGAGGGCCTGATCAGCTCTCCATCGTCCATTTAGCCTAAATCCAAGCCGTGTTTCTGAGATAATGAAGCCAACCCACTGACTGAGTTGGACGAGGTGCCTAAGTGCTCAGCCTTCCTCCATATGTGTTTGAACCTCACTAAAGGTGTGTTGTTGCCAGGATTCGCTGCAAAATGTTGCTCTCTTTAGGAATTCAGCAGCCTCTACTTCTCCAGCTGGGCTTCCCCTCTCTGGATGTACTGTACATTCCATATGGTCCACAGACCAGGGGATGGCATGCAGACATACGCACGTTGCCCTTTACTTTATCTGTGGTATCAAACACACAAAGATACACACATTCACTAGACATGTGCTCATTAAGGATGATTCGACACCTCACCATGTACATCCATTGCCGACGTTCAATCTAGGAAATGTTGTGCCTCAATGCAGCGAAGTAGAAACAAAGGGTGTGGAAATCAAGGTGGTGAATAAGCATTTAGCATGATCAGTATCTGTGGAGTTTGATTGGAATTTGCTTCTCTCACATGCCTGAAATTACAGTGTAATGCTTATGACTTCAGACCTTGGAAGAAGTTTGTTACCTTGCTGAGGTGTACATTGGAGGTGTCCATTACTCTCTTACTCTTCTCTTTTGCGTGTGACTGCTTTGCAGTCTCCCTTGTTTCACCAATAGAGTGCTGCAGGAATGAGTCCTAAAACCCAGAAATAAGTTAGAATATTCGTACCTCTGGTTCCCTTGCCTCCAAGTCAGTGATTTTTTTTTTTTTTTTTGAATGGGTTGTTGGTTAGATGCCTGAAATAAGGTCTGTGGTTAAGTAGTCTTGCATGGCCAGAACTCTCCACAGTGCTCAATGCTGGAGAAAGGTCTGGCTCAAGACATGCACATCCTGCAATGGGGGTAAAAAAAAAAATGCCCTGCTTTGTTTGCATTTCTTTAAACTGAGCACACACATCCCAGGATGCTGCTGTAACATAATGCTGAGGGGGAACTTGTTTTGGTAGAACACGCTGGGAGGTGAGGTCTGGAATTAAAATGCTAAGATCACCCCTGCTAGCTTGTTTACGTTCATACCATTAGCATCCCAGGCACTAATTTATTTTTATCAGTGTGTAGGTTGCAGCTCAAACGGTGGAGTTGTTTCCTGGGGGCTTTGAAAAAATACATAGATGCTGCGATTCCAGCTGAAAGTTTACAACGTTTTCATACTTTGTTTTACGACATGTAATACATTAATAAATACCTCTCTCATGATCTGGGAAGCTTTTACATGTCTTACAAGAGGAAGTTGCTAACAAGTGGACAAATGGAATTACAGAGGTTTTCAGGGACATTAAATGTTGTTACACCAAACATTATTCACTTAGTGGTGGTGACATAGAAATCATGCAACCATGGTGTAGTTCCTTTATAGCCTAACATTAGCTCTCTGCTGATTTCATTTACGCTTCAAAACCCATAAAAGTGGTGTTCATTTTAACAGATTATTGCCATAAGCTTATTTTCTGCAAAAACAATAACTTTTCTGCAAATTTAATTGCAGAAAGACAGAGCTGGCAGTAGCAGTGTCACAGCAGCAATGGTGTCTATGAGGACACCTCAGGTGTGCGAGCTGAAGCAGTTCATCCCGACAGCCGACATTGCACAGGTACAATCAGCCTGTGTGGTCTGGACGTTGCAGTATATGCATGCCTCTCTCCTGTGTATCGTTCTTGTGTGGGAAGGCAGTTTGAATCAAAAGTGGGAAAAGCAGACTTTGCCACTGCCATTGAAAAGGCCTCTATAGTGAGGTAATTACAACATTTAAATAAACTGAATGGCTATTACTGAAAAAATGCCCACCATAAATAGTGTCAAAAAGTGGGGTTGATTTAATGAAAATCTTAAGGTATGTAACTTCAACATTTACATTATTATAACCCACTGTTTTGTTGCCTAACCCTAACTATATATTAACCATATTTTATTTCCCATAACCATGGTTTCCCTAACCATGAGCATGTACATAAACATCAGACATAAAAAGCAGTGACATTGAACACATGTTCGTGCTCCAGCAATGGGACTGGATCTAAACATGCACAGGAGAGCTCATAAATGTATAGCTCCTCTCTGATTAAAGGATGCATATATCCGTGCGTGTATGTGTTTTTTTTTGGTCCCACACACACACTCTCATGTTGGCTACAAGGCACATGTTGTCACTGAGACACGCACACAAACCTGAGTGCAGTCATTCCCATGTAAACATAACCTTTCCCCAAAGCTTCCAGAGACACAAACACAGGTTCCCATTGAGGGGATGATTATTTTTCTCTTTTTCTCGCCTTGAGTGATATTCTCATTCACACTGAGAGCCTGTCAGTCCATCAACTCCCCCACACCACCCCCCCCCAATACATCCCCACCTCGTCACTGAGTGTCGTTGATGCTGACATGTCACATCTGGAAGCTCTTCCCTACATGTGCTGCATAGACATTTCTCTACTCACTTTCCCTTTCCCAGGAGGCCTGATTGTGAAGCTCCTGTAATGATGTGAAAAAGGAGACTGAGATTCCTCCACAACAGCTCTGGGCTAATGAATGCATTCTGGACACATTCCTCCCCGGTGTTACGGGATCGGTTTCTTCAATAGGTGGAGAATAAAAGGAGATCAAAATGGTAGCCATTTGCAGCCAGTCCCGGAGTCTTTAACACCTTGTTTGTTCCGAGGGGCTTTTTGTGCAAGGTCAGAAGAGTGAAACCTATTTTAAGTTGGCAAGGATGGGATGCGCTGTTGCATGTGTGATAGCATGCTAGCTTCTATAAACAAAGCATGAAATGTCAGAGATGTTTGTTGAACACTTGACCAGTTGCTTTGGGTAGACGGACTGTGCAGCCTGTCATCTGCAGGTCACTGTGGCTGCTCCGTCTTATTCCATTATTTTTTTTTGCAAAACTCAACAATGATCCTCTGCTGGCAAAAAATGCCAAAGATGATCATGCCTAATTTTGATGCATTTTTGATGAACAGGATCACTGTTAACAACAAGGACAAATACTAAAAGACACCCCCAATGTTCATTTCGCATTTCATTTAAGCATGATTGTGTAACTCCTGTAATGATGTGAAAAAGGAGATTCCTCCACAACAGCTTTTGACTAATGAATGCATTTTGGACACAGTCCTCCCTGATGTTAGGTGATAGAGGTGGAGAATAAAAGGAGATAGAAATGGTAGCAATTTGCAGCAATTGCCAGAGCCTTTAACACCTTGTTTGTTCTGAGGGTCTCTTTGTGTAATTTCAGAAAAGTGGAACCTATTTTAAGCAATGGTTAGGGATAAGAACAGTGTGTTGCGTATGTGATAGCATGCTAGCATCTAAACAAAGCATGAAATCTCAGAGATGTTTGTCGGGCACTTGACACTTACTTACTTAAAAGCTGCACTGGATAGATGGTCTGTGCAACCTGTCATCTGCAGCTCTTCATCTAACAGCTTACTGTGGCTGCTCCTTCTTATTCCGTTACTCACCTGTAAAAACTAACAATGATCTTATGGTGGTGAAACATGCCAAAGATGACCATGCCTTGTTTCCTGTTTAAGATACACCCAGTGTTCATTTAGCATTTCATTTCGGCCTGATTGTGAAGTTTCTGTAATGATGTGAAAAAGGAGACTGAGATTCCTCCACAACAGCTCTGGGCTATTGAATGCATTCTGGACACATTCCTACCCGCTGTTACAGGATTAAATTTCTCAATAAGTGGAGAATAAAAGGAGATCAAAATGGTAGCAATTTGCAGCAATTCCCAGAGTCTTTAACACCTTGTTTGTTCCGAGGGGCTTTTTGTGTAAAGTAAGAAAAGTGAAACCTGTTTTAATTCAGTAAGGATGAGATGCTTTAAGGCATGTGTGAGAGCATGCTAGCATCTGTAAACAAAGCATGAAATGTCAGAGATGTTTTTTGGACATTGGACACTTGCTGGCCTAGCAGGAGACAACGGAGCCACTTCAAGACACCGATTCCTGTGGAAAATCTAGGCTAAGTGTGCTGCTGCTCTGTTACAGGCGAGGGTGTTTCCTTGGCAGGATGAGAGAATGAAATAGTCATTAATACATCCGAAGGGTAAATGATGTCATATACAGTGAATAAATGTTGCATTCTGGCCATATGAGACGTTTGCAGAGAGAGTGACACTTAAGCCTATAGTGTTTCACAAGCACCGATATGTTGCACGCTAACATACACTGCATCAGCATAGATGTACCCACACACACCACACGCACTCAAACACACATACACGTGTAGCCCAGTCCATTGATGAGGAGTAGGCCGATCTGCTTCCAGTTAGGTTGCACACTGTTCCTGTTCGGCGGGTGTACAAAGAGATGGATCCAATTTCAGGACATGCTTTTAATGAAACTCAAACTGAAACACGTTTCTGATTGGAGAACAAAGGCTGAGAATCAAAAGCTGTTGCAGAGGTGACCTGGGCTAAAGCGTGCTCACAGCTCTAAACACCAGCTCCTCACAAAACGCCAACTCCAAACAAGGCCCCTCCGAAGCATCCTGTTCCAAGCAGCCTGACAAACGTAGCCAGACTTTATACCTTTGCTATCTAGAATTACAATTTGTTTTGAAAACTCTATGACATATGGATAAACTACAATTTAGGTTGCTGATGACTTCCAGAGAAGTAAAGGCCAAAAGCTGAGGCTACTGAAACCTTGGAGGCTTTGAAGACGAGAAACATTTCAAAAATCACTTGAATGAACGGCAATCTCAAACATATGTTGCTTTACACAGCACACTCATGAAAAGTATACATATATAAATATACCACCAACAGGAGCAAGAGGTTTTTTTCACTGATAATGACATGTTTTAACATAATGGTTAAATCCATTTTTAGTGTAAGTCTCTGTTTAAGCTACATATGTATAAAACAATAGTTTGCCATGCTGGGAAATACACTTATTTTCTCTCTTTGCAAGAGATGAAAAGATTCATACCAGTCTCATATCTGCACAGTAAATATGGAGCTTTAGCCAGCAGCAGTTAGCTTAGCTTAGCATAAAAGGATAGCCTGGCTTTGTGCAAGCATATTACAAATTATCATATTATATGTCATTTGTTAAAGGCATGTAAAAATAACAAGCATGGAAACTTCCTGAAATCTTATCATCTGCTCTGAGCCAAGAAATAGTCTCACGCATAACCCCTCCATAAAACAGATACTACTGTTTGCATTTTGGTGGTTGTACGAATGAAACACACAATATGGAGGCTGGTGTCTCTGTCACATTAAAAGAAAAACTAAACATGTAGTTTGTTGACGTTATAGTAGCATGGGATCATGGGCGGTGTTACATTCACTGTAAAAAAAAAAAGAAAACGACAAAAGAACACCACAACATATGAAAATCTGTCTGACATGACTTCCTTTCTCACTCTCTAGTATCCCATGCTTTCCCAGAAGTTATACCAACTAGCAACTAGCAGGAAACAGCGTTACCTTGAATAAACTACAGATTTATTCAGGTTTAAACACTGTTGCAAACAAATGTTACATTTTATACCTTTAGCAATAAAATGACAAAGTCAGGCTAGCTGTTTCCTGTCTCCACTCTTTATGCTAAGCTAAGCTAGCTGACTGCTGGCTGCAGATTTGTATCTAACAGGTGATCTTCTCATCTCACTCTTGCATATTTCCCAAAATGTAATTTTCTTCTTCTTTCTTCTTTTTTCTTCTAATAAATCACAAATATATGAGCACATATGAGTAGCATGTTAATCCAGAAAGAAAAAAACCCTTTTGGAGTCAATCTAAAATTGTTCTTTCCTGCAGTCTAATGCTGCTATTTATTGGATTACAACCGTTTTTGAAAATTACTTTATCCTTTGTACCTCAAATCTGCTGACAAGACTACACTCAGAGCACAAATCCTATTTAAATGGTCCGTATAAACGTCCCAGAGGTGATCTAACCAGGAGGAAGGTTCATTACTTTCCCCACAGAGACAGCTGTGTTTGGTGGTCCACTGCCCCAAGGTCTCCACTGCACCTGTGGCCGAACATGTCTTGCGCTGAGGAAAAGAAAACAAATGCAGCAAATAACTGCTCTGCCGCTTAATGGAGCTTAAGAGTGGCCTCGCTCATTTACTGCGAAGAACAGAGGGTTTGAAATGACTTAAAGCACAATGGCTCTCAGATAGCGCCTCGTGGGTTCGCAGCGTGAGGGGTCTCCAGCTCTGGTGTGCATGGGTAACCTTGAGATGGTATCAGTTCAAACTGCATGAAAACAAGGGAGATGTGAGAGCGACGACTGTAAAGGTTTGGAGCAGAGGTTAAATATACGGGTTGCCCACATTTGCCAGGAGAAACAAGCGGAAAGTCCTACACAAACATCATTGTCTGCTACTGAGGCACAAAGACTGAGGGTTAGTGCATCAAAGACTCATTCAAGGACATGGAGGTAAACTGTCTCAGACCCAACACAAGCTGAAACTTGAGAGTGTTAATGAGGTCTTTTCTCCACTCACTATCTGGTTATTTTCTTTTTAAAGAAAGAAAGGCAGATTTTATTTGCTCCCTTTTGTCTTGAAAAGTCAGCACAACTGTCTGTATCTGCAGACAAAAGCACTATTTTCTGTAGTTCGTTCTGCATTGATTTTCACAGTAGAGAATAGAGACTGGATTTCACCACTTCTTCCCCCTGTTTCGCTCTGTGGAGAGGATTTTATTTATAACAAGGGTGTAATTTATGAGAATCTGAAGGCCCTGACTACTCCATAACCCGGGTCAGACTCACTCATTCTTCAGCGTGACAGGGCCGGGCTCCTGGAGTTATGGGATCAAGGCTGATGTCTTACAGAACACCGCTCGGGGGAGCAGGTATCTGCACTTCCTTATTTTATCAGCTCTCCAACAAGTGAACATGAACAAGGGCCCCTATAAATCATTTGCTTCTGATGACAGCCCAGAGGCAGCAAGGCAGAGCATCGTCTGATGTCGTACATGTGTGCCATCTTTTTTTTTTCTTAGAAGAAATGTAGCATGACAGACCGAGCTCTTCTCATGCATCTGTGTGGGTGCAGTACACCTGCAGAATGTGAGAACTAAATCACTGCACAGTATGCTCATTTTGATTTAGCTCTAGCTAGCTAAATTCTGTCTTTTAGTGTGTCTTGTTAGGTGTGAAAGAAATACTATGCTGAATTACCTAAAACACAACAACAGTGGTGTTTTATATTTTCTTAATGAGAAGATCATTAATGTGAACGATTTCCCCTGGGGATCAAAAAAGTTTTTCTGATTCTGATTACATAAAGCACAGGTGATATTAGCTGGTGGAGACGCTAAAGTTTATGTTAGCCCTAGAGCTATGGTGGGCAGATGTTTCAATTTGTCCACAGCTGTCCCAGTTTCAAGCTGGAGTGTCCCAAGTCCCAGCAAATAAACGTAAAAAACTAAAATGTCCCAATTTTCAACATTCAAAAGCAAATAGTCCCATTTTTCACTACAATTAAAATAATAATAATTCAACACAGACTTGTGTATGTGTCAATCAATGTGTTGCTGTTGAGGCTGCTGTGTCACAGGCACGCAGGACAGAACATGTCAGTATGCTAACAGTTAGCATCCATGTTGAAGAAAAAGAGCTCTGGGAGATCCTTTGTAAAGTACCCAACAAAGAAAATGCTGTGTTCATGGCATCCATGGTGTTGAAAGGTGAGCTTGGTAGGTGTACTAACTACGGTTGCACAAATCAAGCAGGGGGACTTGGGATTCTTCCCCATGAGAGTGATTCTGGTGATTTTTTTAATGCACCGATTTATGCTGTTATGCATCAATTTTAAAGTCCTCTGCTACTCCGAACATGAATGTAAAGGAAATAATGAGTTAATGCATTGGACATGTTAAGGATTCAAACATCAGATCAAACATTGGGCAAAATGTTTGATGTGTTAAAATAACTCTGGGCCTCTGGCCTTGTTCTTACTCCAGGTTGGACAGTCCACCATAGGCAACAGAAAATACTCTGATTTGCCTCGTTCCCACTGACAGGACTGGATTAAATCTGGTGACCGTCTGTCTACCATCTAGATCTGTATTTAGTCAGCGTCTCTCTTCTTACAGGTGGACTTGAGCTAAAGGTATTTGTCTGCAAAATAATAATAATAAAAAAATGTGTGTCTGGGTCTTGGAACCAGGGACATTGCGTGACAGACAACTTGCCTGTCTGAAGCTGATTTAATACTTCTCCGCTTCGTCTCATGCAACTGTTCTGGCTTTATTATTTCTCATGTAATTCCAATGTTACGCATTAGAGAAGGGCGTGCATGAAAACGGGACAAATTGTATCCTGTATTGATTCAGCACGAGATAGTGCATTTTATTTTTCAGTACAGGGCAATCTTACACAATACAGGACAGGTGGCAGCCCTTCTAACTGCTGAAGTAATTGTCCTCCTGATGAAACACAACAAACACTAAACCATCATAACAAGCTAACCGTTCAAGCTAATCTAAACAACACGTTAGCTAACTAACATATGTAACATTTCTGCATTAAAATATCTGCTCTATTATATTTTGTTGAGTTGCGTACAGGGATGATCCCAAATAGTTCCCAACACAGAGGGATCCAAAATTTCTTCAAGGTGACCGTGCGTTTCTTGTTAGCACTTGCTAGCTAGTTGCTCATTGGTTAAACTTCAGAAAAACACGGGATATGATGCATACATCAGAGAGTGAGGAAGGAAGCAGCACACGTGACTAAATGTAACCTGAATAAAACTTTAATTACATTATCTATTAACATGATTTCTGTCTGAGTCACATCACATAGATTTTAATCAGCTATGGTGGCTGTTTTACAGTGAAGAATACAACTCCCATGATCCCACACTACTTCAAGATTTCATCAAACTACTTTTGTTACTGTTTAAATGTGAGAGACATCCCTAGCAACAGAATTTACATATTGTGTGTTTAATGCCAGCATTAAATTGGATCCTACTCTGTTTTTTCCACACTTTGCCAGTGCTAAAATGTTAATGTTGGATACAAATAAAAAAAGTTATATTTCTCCGTAATAGTTGTTTAATACATGTAATACTGTTTGTGTGGCTTTCTTGGATTTATTTCACTTAACCGCTGAAACCAAATGGGTGTGGGAGTGAACCAGTCTTTTATGCATTGGGTCCATGACCTTGATTCTCTTTCCACTCTGTTGTTTCTATGTGAGGAAGAGAAAGTGAACACACAAAAGTGCACGCTTGTTTTCCAGTGTATGCATATCATGTAGGCGAGGGAGTTGAGTGTGTGTGTGTGAGGGGGAGACAGATATGTCCACGGTCAACAACACAAGAACAACGGATTCATTACATTTGTTTGACCAATAACTTCCTGTGGAAGATAGATGTGTTTTGGCTCGAGCAGCTGTTCGCTCTGACAACAGTCACTCCCCTTGCATGATGTCCCTGTATGGCAGGGGAATTATCATTCAGTGCACGTATATATGTGTGTCTGCCTGTGTGTGTGTGTGTGTGTGTGTGTGTGTGTGTGGTCTGGGTTAACAGGTTCAGCGTGGCTAATTCAGAGGGCCCAGACAGAAACCCGGTCCCACCTCACACTTTTCAGAAGGGCCACAGACACTGGAGGCCTTTTCTCCGTGAAGCTGCGTGTTCAGCTGCCCGCACATGTGTGTTTCTCTGCATGTGCGTGTGTGTGCGTGTTTGACTGTTCGTCGGAGCGAAACCTAAATCAGCACATGAAAGGTGTGTATCTCAGTGTTGCTTCTCCTGCTTCTCTGACAGGAACCAGACCCTCGCTGTGGTATTCGGTTTCTCAAAACTCACACAGGACTCAATTTCAAACATGGACCAAAATTCAAAACAGAAATGGAGCATGAGTGGGGACAATAAGGCCAATGTTATGTCACTAGTTAAATTTAATGCCACAGATTGCCCACTGCTGTTCCAAATATATCAATTTAGCATGAATGAAAAAATGAAGATATTTTTGCATGTATTGAAATGTGCTTTTCCTTTCATCCTGTGCACTTATGTTTCGTATTTACTTCAAAAGTTTTTAAGCAGAATTAAATCATTTAATTTGACTCGGCTTTGGCCTGCACAGGGTGAATCCTCCTCTCACTGTCGTCTCTGTGTGTGTTCTCACAGTGAAACATTTGCAGTCATTACCCGTGGTTCTCCTCAGCGGGAGTTTGGTGTTATTTGTGTTGGGTCGTGGGTGTGTGTGTGTGTGTGTGTGTGTGTGGTGTGCGTAACACAGGTCTCCCAAAACACCAAGATTATGGGGGCTGACACAATAACAGCGCAGAGAGGGGGAGGATGAACAACACTCGGACCAAAGAGACAAGAGGGGAATTATGGCGTGTCTATCATCGCATTTGCACAAATGTTTTGGCTAGACCAGTTGAGTCCTCTCTGTCATCACTAATCACCTAACAATAAATCCCCGAGCAGCGCTCGCTGGGAAGGGAAGAACCAGAAAGACGAGTCTTCTCGCAGGAGAAGGGGCATGGTGTTTTCAAACATTACCAGTCTAATAAAAAAGAATGGGTTGAATTTAGTTCCTGGCAGCTCATCATACACTTTTTCCCCTGTTGTGGGTCACAGTGAACCTTGGCGAAGGTCAAAATCGTATTGGATTTGCTGTCTTGTTGTATGTTTTCTGCCAAGTTGAGTTTCTGCTCCGACAGATGAACTTGAGCACAACATCAGCATTGTTTCGTTTACCCCCGCAGGCTGCTGTTGTGGTGCATTTTGTAGCATCACACGTTGCAAACGACTGACCCCGTCTGGCTTTCGTATCCGTTCTGTTGCTGCAACGCATGGTCACGAAAAGAGACACGAGACTAGGGTTACCAGACGTCCCGAAAAATTACAAGCAGTTGTCCTGAATCCTGTCCTGTTCGTTCTGAAACAATTTTGGCCAAAACATTCAAACATAACCACTGGTGTATAGTGAATGTAAGTGAGATTCAGGATTGTGACAAATCACCTATCAAAAAATGTATTTGTAAGCTCCTGCAGCTTGATGACAATCTTAGCTGCTGAAAAGATGTTTAAAATGACTGTAACACACTTGTGCTTTATGTGGCCCACAAAATTTAGAACTGATCTTCTTAATACTAATAACAAATTATGTCGCTCTATATTGTTCTTTTTTAATTCTTATAACATGACATGCCCACCTCCAACTCGCCATCCTGAATTTCACCCATTCTCATCTGGTCATCCTACATGGACCAGCAGTGTGTTTGTGTGTGTGTGTGTGTGTGTGAAGTGAGGACAGCGCTGTAGCTCCTAATGAGGCTGAGGAGTGACTGAACACAGCAACAACATGCTGACAGAACTGACCAACACTAAAGCTCCAGAGGCGGCCCTGCACACTGACGGATGTCTTTAACCCTCCAGCCTGTCAGACCGAGCCTCTACGCGCACCAGGGTCCTTTTATCTCCTGTATTTCCTCACCGTTAGAAAAAGTCAACATTCTTGTTTATTGGAATTAGCAGCTGTACTTGGCGTACGTTGAGGCATTCTTACACGGTTTAACCCCCTCCAAAGAGGACAAAACTGGGAAAGGAGACAATCCTCCATCATTCTTCTGCAGCGTTTCCTGGCCAGATCTTAGCCCCTGTATATTGTCAAGTTCTCGTCTTTCTCACGAGTCCGTGTCCAAAGCACCATTGTGCTCCACTGCTTCAAATGTGGTTCCATTTCCTGCAGGCACTTTAAACATAAACAATCGAGGCATACTGTTTCCCCATCAATATAGATGTACTATGATTTTGCAGGGTCTTTCAACGTGGGACACTACATTTGATGTAAAATGACAAGACATGTTCCCAATTCTTTTGCTATAAGTGAAACTATTCATGGTTTGTGGCATAATTTTTTACTTAATACTAAAGCTCCTTTATAGATATTAAAACAAGTATAAGCCATTTTTTTGACACTTGTAGGCAACAGAAAGGAGCTGTGAAGACAGCATTCACATATCAACCTTAAAGAGTTGATTTAGCTAATTTGTTAGCAAACAGTTAGCTATTCACACATCCACCAGAAATACAGCAACCTTAGCATTGATTTAGAGTCATGTTTCTGATCATTCTGTGAATTTAGGTCTAATATTCGCTGTGAGTTCAGGTTAAGTCTGGTCTCTGCCAACTCCTGCAGGAATTATCTGGTATTTTAGCTGCTAAATGCTATGCTATGCTCACAAGCTAGTCTCTAACTGTCTGTCTACTGTGAGGTGCTGGGAGGTCATATGGAGTTCATTTTAATGAGCTTTTTCCACTGAAACCATCTAAGAGTGAACCAAAACAGGCAATTTGTGGCGCATAAAACCAAAACAATAAGTTTAAAGTAGTTAAAACCCTCCATAGAGCTGAGGGGTGATTCAGGTGATAATTCATTGTGGGTTCATCACTATACCCCCCTACCCTGTTCACAGTACACAGTAATTTGATGCATTGTTAATATAAAATGAATTTTATACCAACTTTAAAAAATCATAAATGCACAATTGCAGGTAGCAGTCTCTCTCACCTTCAAAAAATGACAAAAGATGGAGTTTCATGACATTGTGAAGAAGCAAGGGATCATGGGAGTGGAGGGAAAAAAAAAACACTATTGCCAATGAAAATCTATCTGAGTCAGGCAGAAATCATTTTCAGGGATGAGTTAATATAAAAATTTTATTCATGTTATATTTAGTAACATTTGCAGACTTCCTTCCTCACTCTCTGACATATCCTGGGTTTCCCTGTAATTTATTGCCACTAGCAGCAAGTTCTGTTGGCAGGGGATCTGTTTCACATTAAAACATACAAAAGATGTAGTTTGGTGATATCGTGAAGTAGTGTGGAATCAAGTTGTTTTCTTTACTTAACTTCTTCACTGTTAACCACCATTCATGATGAAAAACTATCTGACGTGACTCAGGCAGAAATTATGTTGATGGATGACAGTACACTAAAACTTTATTCATGTTACCTGCACATTCACTGACTTCCTTCCTCACTCTCAAACGTATCCCTTGTTTTCTCCTGGAGTTATAGCGACTAGCTAGCAACAGCAAACAGGAAACATACCGTTACCTTCAATGACTCAGATTTCTGTGTTTGAGGATGTATACATCATATGTCTAGCGCTTTTAATTATTAGAAATGTTACGTATTGTAGCTTTAAATTCTGCACTGCATGACAAGTGAAAAATCATCATCTTTTAGAAAATATGATGCCTGCATTTTGTGTGTAGATGTGTGGGGGTGGGGAGAAGCTGTGTGCACTTTCATGACAGTTCCTCTCCCAATTTCCTCCTAATGAAATAATCACTGTCTACCTGACCTGATGCACCACTCTTTAGTCTTGCCTGGAGTAGTGTCTGAAGATTAAATTAGAACCACCTTGTAAATCGGCAAGCACAACAGAAACATCATGAGAATGGTGTGTGTGTGTGTGTGTGTGTGTGTGTGTGTGTGTTTTCCTCAGACAGGCAAATTTTTCGACTTGAGCCCTATGGCCTTGTGTCAAGCATTTGACCTTTTGCTGGTTTTCAGTGTCAAGGCTTTCTGGGTGCCCAAGTGCCACAGTCTGTTTCCATGGAAATGTGGCTTTAAGAGAACATCCATCACTGCTGAAAGGGAGACCCAGAATACCCAAACACACCCTGCCCACTTGTGTTAAAATTCTTCGGCATGGCACTCTTCACCGGGCACACGCATTCCACATTACCCTGGTCAAGGGGAGTGGAGGGGAAGGCTACCTGTTGCTGTGGCAACGCTGGCCAAACACAGAGGTCAGACAAGCGTGTCCGTGTCATTCCTAACGTGACAGCGGTTCGCCATAAACCCGAGCCGGCGTGGTAATAATACTCCTGCGCGGTGGGCGGGGCTGGCGTTCGGCTCTGCGGACGCTGGTCGGGGCCCAGTCTGGCCACACTCACAAACGGGGAGGCAACACAGGAAACTGGGGCTTCCAGTAAAAACATGTAATTAGAAACACATTGACTGGGAGCTCTGGCATGATACACCCAGCATGAAGGGAGAGACACATGCAGGAAGGGATGCACGCGGGAGGGAAAAAAAAAAAAAAGTTGAAGAAGTGGAGGACAAGATCAGTGGGTCACTGGGAAAGTCCCACGAGAAAATCAAAGGTTGTAAGACGAAAATGGAAAAGCCAGAGACATGGATAGTGACAGGCAGGACACGTCGTTACAGACATAAAGAGAGTAGAGCGATGATCAAAAGCAGGGATATCTCAGTCTGTCAGCCAGTTCAGGACAGACATGTGGCAGACAATAATATTCCACTGTTGGAAACCCCATCTACTACTACTACTACTACTGTTTACAGTCACACTTTATTTTAGAGTATACTAGTAAGACATAAGAGGCTGCATCAAATTAGACAAAAACTAGGGACTGTGTTCTTTATTAGACTTTAATGGAATCCCCTAATAAGGTACATATTATAGCAGAACTGTACCATAAACTAAAGTGTATTGCTTCCCACTGTTAGACCCTTTTTTACACTTTTTTAAGGGGTAATTTGGGACACAATACAACAGGACTATACTGTTAACCAAAGTGTATTATTTTCCACTGGTATTACAGAGTAATCAGGGACATGTCACAACAGAAATGTACTGTAAACTAAAGTGTATTATTGCCCACTGTTTGACTGATTAGACTTAGAGGGTAATTTAGGACATATCATAAAAGAACTGTACTGTGATGTGTCCTAAATTACTCTCTAATAAAGTCTAATAAGGGTCTAACAGTGGGATATAATACACTTTAGTTTACAGTACAGTTCTGTTTTAATGTGCCCCTAATATCACTCTACAGAAGTCTAATGAGGGTCTTACACTGTCTAATAAAGAACATATTATTTCTAGTTTTTGTCTAGTTTGATACAACATACTGCTTGTTACATCTTATCAGTATACTGGAAACTAAAGTGCGACCCTGTTTACAAGATGCAACATAAATGCCGCTGAATTTGAGAGTGCGTCAGGACAGCCTGGAGACTTCACCACTAACAAGCAGGCGGAGGGCAGCACAAGCTCAGTGGGTAGCGTTGGCCTCAGCGGGGCGCGGGTTAACTCGAGTTACGCCCTGCATGGCCACGCGGTGAACCGAGCTCCAGTGGGAGAGCAGGTTAACCCGACCTGGCCGCATGCGATCTGAGAGTCTTCGCTAACCACGCTCGAGACATCACGCAGATTTGGCCGAAATGCAATCGAACATGAACACCAGTAATTAGTTAATTGTTAAACAAACAGCACACACTCGAAGATGTGAAGATAGACATACTGTAGCAGTTATGTGTTTTTTAGGAAGCCAAAACCACACATGGCAAGATTTATGGAGTTTGAATAGCAGCCCATGTTTGACAAACTTCACAGAAGTGCTTGTGAGATTCTCACAGAGTTCAATCCTGAGATACCAGAGAGCCTCTGCAGGGGACGGACGTGAGAAAAGAGTCCCTGTATCCACAGACAGAAACCATCAGAGGCACTCTTTAGTGTGTGGCTTTACAGATCAGGCGAGCGGTGACTGTGGCCTCAGAGTAAAAAAAAAAAAAAAAAAAAAGATCCTTAATTAGCCTTCTCTCCCAGCAGACTGCCAACCCAAGAATAGGGGTTAGATTAACAACGAGAACTGAACACTTTTAATCAACTCTCAAAGCGTTTCCTTGTACCCCTCCACCAACCCCCAGCGTCAACAGTTCACAAACACATAATTAGAAGGAGCGGAGGAAATGGTTGTTTGGTAGGTGATGAGGTTTTATACATTTCAAAATACAAAAGTGTGAAGTGACAATTCACAGTCTACAGATGCGGAAGAAACAGCAGGAAAATGTGCGTTAATCAAAGTAAATGAGGAAGCAAATGAGTGTGGATATAAAACAAGACAGAATTGCACTTCTATTGAAATACGTGAAATACTGTATTGAACAAGGACTTATAAAGAACAACGTAAACATACTGTAAGGCAGTGGTTCCCAAACTTTTTCTACCATGCCCCACTTCAAAAGCCGAAAAAAGTTCAGGCCCCCGCTCCACAATTATTATCATTCATTAACAATAAGTGGAGAATTTTGATGAAATAACGGTCAGCATGATAGCACCAGCAAAATTCCCCCTACATAGTTCATATGTAGGGGGGGGGCAGTTTGGAGAACCACTGCTGTAAGGCACAATAGCCCTGGGCCATTCATACGAGAACAAACTCAACAATTTGTAACGGAAAGTCAACACACAAACACAGTACTCTGAATTCTCTGTTGGTCCCAAATAACAGTCCGGGACACAGAAACAGTAACACTTTAAATGAATAGTTCAGTTTATTGAAGTGGCATTGTTTAGGGTACTTATCAATACACGCTAGCTTTGTTGCTCTACTGTAGGTAATACACCCACTATGGATAAGAACCTGATACAAATCCACTTCAAAAAATCAAAACTATCCCTTTAAGCACCAAAAGGATTGGGTGAACTCATTCATCTTCAGTTAATAATGTCGGCCCAACGGCTTTAAAAGCAAAAATCTGCTATTACGGATAAAATCTTTCAAGTGAGCGACAATTTTGAAAGGAGCGTCTTTTGAAATGATTCACGTCTTGTATGACTTTGTTCCATTCATTTGTCCTACACCATGCAAGTTTTCACAGCCAGTTTTCTTGGGGCCATTCATAGCTTTTGAAAAATGAGTTCCCTGGTAGATCTGAAAGAGGAGCGTGAAAGACTGAGAGCAGCATGTTTATACTCTTTGGCTGTCGTGTAAATAAAAACCTTTTCTCGTGAGCTGTTTCACATTTTGTAGCCGGTTGGCGCACTGCTTTCAGAACTCCACTTCTCCATCTCCCGTTCAACCATCCTGTTTTAATACTTCTTATTTTGAAATTATAAATAGAGCAACATGTTTTTGATGTATTCTCTGGGGGTGAACAGAGTCTAAATATCAAACATGTCTGGACACCAAAAAACAAGTGGAAAATGTAGCAGAGATGTGTGCTGTAAACATGAGAAAAGTGTGCAGGTAAATCTAAAAAAAAAAAGTGCACTAACAGGTTTTTGGTCACAAATGTTCTCTGACACACAGCGACTGGCCACAGATGTACAGTAAGGTGGTTGGTCAGTAAATGCTACAGAGTTAGAGGTCAGGCTGTAAAAGTATGAACAGTAACACTGGTTAGAAGTGAAATGTCAGACAGGGCGATCTATGTGGGATTTTTGTTTTTTTAGAACAGTATCTAAACAGTATGACAAAAAAAAAAATTACAAATGTACAGCCCATGTTTCAATTTGGAAAATACTGGCCCAAATGTTTTCCATATCCTACATGCATGTATCTTTAATAACAACATTTCTGCTATCTGTCCATCTGTGTATACAGTATGTAAAGGCCATGCTGCTCGCATGAAGCATGAGACTGAACTTTATCTGTGGGATCAGATATCATTTTCATCCAGCCTGTGGTTCCCTAATTGGCTCTAGCTCTCTGTTTCCCCGTGGACATTCTCCATATGGACTTTGAGGTAGTCGTTCCTGGTGAACTTCTTATGGCACAGCTGGCACTCTGCCATGGGCCGGTTAGGGTTGTGAGTGAGCTTGTGTCTGCTGAGCATCTTCTTCAAGCTGAATGACAGGTCGCACACCTAGAAAACAAACACAAAGAAATACAGAGTTTAAACAGTGACTCGGAGAGAGATCAGGCAACAGGTGGTGAAGCACCTACTGCAATGTCACCACAACTGCCAGAAGCAAAATCTTGAATTAAGTCTTTTGTATGGTATAGTGTCTCAGTTTTCTTTCATATGCCTAGAATAGGGTAAACAGTATAATAATGTGTGGTATAACTGTATAAACTTAATAAGGAAACAATAAACAGGACAATAAGTCCAAACTTCTTGATTTAAACATTATTTATGTTGAATATTTTAAACAACCAGGCAGCTTTACAATAATGTAATATATATGGAAATCTGCATTCTTTTGAGAAACTCACAAAAGATGAAATTCTAAATACTGAATGTCCCAGTGGAAGTTGTGGCTATTCAGAAAGCTAATGTTTTGGCATAGAGCTGAGTTGACTGCCCTCAGTAACTGAATGAAATTCCAACAAGTAACCGCTATCGAGTTCAATTTTTCTGGTTTATAGCAAACCAAATTTCATGAAAATCTGTTCAGAATTAGATAAATTAGAGTTGCTTTTGTAGTGAAGCCTTTCATTGCTTTACTTGAATGCTCCAATACGGTGTGAGCAAAGCTAACAAAATGGGGAATCAGTCTTTCTTAGATCATACCTACTTTTAGGTGATCATAAATCGGGTACTGGCTTGAGCAGTTCTGAATAAGTGTAGGCACTTTCAGTTGGCCATATTGTGATTTTGATAAAAATTTTGATAAACTGTTCAGGTATGGAATTAATGTGTGGTTGCACTGCTTTAATATGAAATTAAATTTCTCTATGGATGTTTTTGAGCCACAAAAAAGGTCAAAATGTGGCCTGCAGCAGATTAGGTAAGCTTTGTTTTTAGCCTAGCAGTCGTTGATGAGTTGCGGCATGTTGAGAGGAGTAAGGAGTCAGCAGTTGATACAAAACAGAGCAGTCAGTAAAATAGGTTTTTCAAAAACTGTGAGTCACCACAACCACGAGAGGTCGTTGAGCATCCAGTCATAAATGTGCTAAATTTTAGGCAGACTGGTTCAGTCGTATGTGAGATTAACTGCGAGCAGGAGCTCCATCCATGCACACGCACACACACACACACACACACACACGACCTGATCTTCCCAAGGCTTACACCTAGCAGAGATAATAATTAAAGGAAATGAACACACTTTATTGAAGCTTTTCAACCTCTGGTCTTGTTTATCAGAATCTTCTCCTCACAGCAGAGTCTAGCCCATACAGAGGCACAGCCGGAGTCAGAGAATGATTTGTAAATCAAACGCGGCAGACCCTGGCGACAGAAATCTTCTTCTCTTTTTTTCCAGCAGTAGCGAGAGGGAATGCACGCAACTTAACATCCATCATAAACGAGCCATTTTACACTGTACAAATGACTCCATCGTCCTCTATCAATCATGATAATCCGCCACTGGCTGGTGTTCAGATGCAGTTTAACAAACTGCTTCAAGAATCACAGCATGTGTCCTCCTTGCTCCATCTGTGGAGAACGTCAGGGCAATGAATTACATTCAGAGAGTCTCACAGACAGTTTACATCTGTGGGTAAATGGCAAAAAAAGCAGAAAGATATGAATGAAACCATTTTTGGTTTAGTCGAAAATAAGGAGATTCCTGTCGTATTATAATGCCACCAGTCCAAACATTTCTATTTCCCAGCTATTGTTTTGGTCCACAGTGGTTCTATGTTTATAATCATTGTACTTGCATTGATGTGCTCTCATGTTCTAACTTTACAGTCCAAGTGGAATTAAACACCATTCAAACAATCCACTGATCCAGTGTCAGTAGAATATTAGGAGTTTTATAAAGTGAAACAGTGACGGGAGCTGATGAGAGAAGGGCCTCCTCATCTCATCGTAACCCAGATGTTACTGGATGCTTCTACAACATTTTTAATGCTGTTATGACAGACGCTGCTTATAGAGCCCCTCCAGCCTGTCTGGAAAATGTTCCTGGAACTGTGCGATCCTTTTGTCTGACTCAAAAATCCACCCTAAAATAAAATCCACATGTTATTTCTATTATCTTTAATAGTTTAGCATAGAATTATTTACATGAAAATCGTTCTTCCACAGCTGGGAAAGAGAATCCAGATGAATGTTAGATGTTGCTGGGAGACACTTTCTGGTGATGCTTCACTGACAATGAATAGGATACTGATTCTGTGGTCTTAAACAACAACTATAGACCGTCCTCTGAGGATACGGGCACATTTTCTGGGTTTAAAACTCAAGACGATGCCATGGATTGGTGCTTATATCGGGTCTTAAGGCTTAAGCGAGAATCTGAGAATCCAGAGTTGGGAGATGGATTAGCCACAAGATTCATCAAAGAATTAAGAGACGTGTGGAACAATCTAAGACTGAACTGTCTAGAACAAAGGTTTTCACAGTCTGACACTGTGGACTAGCCCAACACAAAATCAAGAGAACTGTGCATCCCCCATTAAAAATGTTGGAGTTGTCTGAATGTCCTCAGGTTTTTAACACAATGTACACAAAAAAGTTACTGTAATATTAGTGGATTTATATCATAATTATTATACTGTTGTACTTGTCTTACTTACATTCATTTTTTCTGTACATTTTGAACTGTAGTTCCTGTAATTCTTTGGATTTGGATGATAACTTGAGTCACGTTTTTGTTCACATGGCACCACGAGGCATGCTGAATTAACCATTATCAGTCCCTGTTTGCAATGTACCCACAAATGTACAGTTAGATTACTGTGGTACTGAAGAAAACTCGAAAGATTTCAAACACTTAAAAATGTGATGATTCTCAGGCAAATTCTGATGTATAACATTTAGGGCTGCGCCTGACTAAAGAGGTCAAATCAGATTTGTCTGTTTAAAATGAAGAGTCGACAATTCTTTCAGTTCAGTACCACACTAAACTCTTATATCAGCCTACATGAGCATGTTTTAGTAGGCTCTTGTTTTTTTTCCATATCATCTACAAGACTGTGTTTTACCAGACTCATGATTTAATGGATTTCTCCATCATTTGTATTTGAAAACATAAGATTTTCACACAGTCAGAGAAAGTAAAAGTGTGCATCCTCCTGTGCAGTTCAGTTCAGGTGACGGCTGAAGTGACTGACAGTCACTCTTCTTCACTTCCATCAAAGTTAGTTTGGTTGTTTGTGTTGATTCAGAGAACTGATTTGTAAAGTTTACAGCCTGTCGTTCTGCTGCGTTTCTCTGTGTACAATGATGAAGCTGAAACACCAGATCATGTGGAATTTTTTGACAAGTGCGCCAGCTAATATAAACATATGAGTTCCTTATTAATGATGCCTTATTGACATGTTACCCCTTGACATTTTGCTAACTTCTGTCCGTTTTTTATTTATAATTCAACTCATCGATTTTCAAGGGGCCCTAATAATATTTGTCTTCTTAAAATGATTTCTAATCAGATTTGTGGACGCTGGTTTGCAATGGTCTTCTGTTTTGACTGAGTTATGATTCTGTCAAGAATTTTTTGAGCGTTACAGGATTTTAATTTGAAGAGATTCCCAAGACACAGCTGTGGCTTTCTAAACAAAAAGCAGAAAATAGCAATATGTAATTATTGGCAATAAAACAGAGCATTCAAAAAGTTTATTTCTACCATGGACAACGTCCTCTGTCACATGTTCCCTCCCCAGTCTCTGAGAATAATTATTACTCCTGCAGTATTATAAGCAGAGGGTAATTTCTCCCTCTGATCCTCTCAATGTGTTTACGTGAGATCAGCCCGCTCGGCCCCTCCAGAGAAGCAAGATAACTATCTCCCTCTTACTGAGCCCCCCCACTCCTTCCCCCAACTCTTCCCCACATCTGGCCTTGTTCCATCACATATACACACACAGACAAACACATGAGGGGAAGGCAGCGGTTGGTTTGGAGGTACAGTAGAAGGTGGTTGGACACTCACGTCACATTGGAAAGGTTTCTCTCCCGTGTGGGTCCTCATGTGCTCGTCCAGTCCTCTCTTCTGGCTGAAGGCCTTGTTGCACTCGCTGCATTTATATGGCTTCTCCTGCAGCGACACACACAGACACACCAAATTTAAAGGGATAGTTTGGATTATCTGATGGAGGGTTGTATAAGGTAATTAGTAATGTCAAATTACTGATTTCACCTATGGAGTTCGGCTGTTTTGGAGAAAGCGATATTTGGCTTTTATAATGCAGTTTAATGGTCTTGCGTACACTTCAACATGCTGACTGGCATCTACTGTAACCAACACACTGACTACTGATAAGTACCTCATACAACCCCGCTTCAAATAATCTGAATTACACCATTATCCCCAGCAGAACAATACATAAAACAATACTTCCCCAGTTTGATCACATATGGACAAAACCTGGAGAGAGATTCGTGTCCATTATGGTGTACACAAGTGTAATGACACACACATGTGCACGCACATACACAGAGGAAAACAAACAGACACAGTGCAGTGGAAAACACAAGAAGATGTGGAAAGATCCCAGTAACACACACACACGAAACGTTCACACACTGATACCCTCTCTCTTCACACCCCGGTGTGCTCTCCCTGTGAGTTTATGAAGATATGAAATGAAAGATTGTACAGCCCCTGCAGTAGGGAGGAAATGACCGGCGTAGGGGCCATCAAAAACACATGGATTCCTCAAAAGAGTAAGGAAAACATGGCACAGAAAATCCCTTTGAACATATATCAGTGCACTGGCACTGTGGGGCTGTAGAATATCACTGCTCTGTCTCCACACCTCATCAGTTTACCAAAGAACATTTCCTCTGCACCATTTGGAGGCCTGTCTCAGTGTCAGTCAAAGCAGCTATCTCACTGTGGGTGTGTTTTTTTACAAGTATGTGTGTGTGTGTGTGTGTGTGTGTGTGTGTGTGTGTGTGTGTGTGTGTGTGTGTGTGTGCATGTTCAGCAGGGTGGACAGCCTTGAAGAGTAGGTGTGTCCTACAGTCTGAGGGGAAACAGCGGTGACACCTAAAAGACTTGAGGAGAAGTGAGAAGCGTGGAGATAGCGGGAGCCGGTTCCCACTGTCACTGGTTGGGAAGCTGTTTTTGACAAGTCTGGCTGATAGCAAAGGCTCTACCCATTTAAAGCTTAGTTGTCAAGGGAACAGGGTGAATGCAGGAAGTAAGGGTCCTGGGAAAGGCGCTATCATGTGGGCGGGGCAAGGAGTGCCCAGTGACACAGGATACAAAAGGAGGTAAAGATCAGGTTCACTGCATGTGCGCGTGTTGAAGTATGCAACTGTTTGTGTGCATGTGACTGAACGAAGGGGGAGGATGGAAATAAAGTGTGTGAGAAACGGACTCTGTGATGATCAGTGTGATGCAAATTTCCACTTCAAGCTTCTGCTTTAACAAGGATCACGTCTTTTTCCATAACAGACCAATGGTTCTTGTATGACAAAGAAAAAAAAATCTGAGGGGTCAGAGGTTAAAGGTCAGGAAACACATGGACGGACTTAGGTGATGTGGTGTACCCAGAATGCATCACGTTGACCCCGGTAACATCGAACATCTGTACCTGGTGACCTTCATTCTTCAGCAGCTGTTCACCCCCTGGCCTTTGACCTGATCTTTCCTCTGAATCTGACCGCTCTCAAATACAAAGATGGAGTTTGGTTTATTTACTCCAAAAGAGCCTCACGTCTCATGTGTCCTGTTAAATATGTTGGTATTTGTAAATTCAGCATGCAGACAGGAAGTCAACATGCTCTGTTAGGCTTCAAGGTGCACTTAGGAATCAACAAACAACTTTTTATGTAAATATTGCGCTTGGCAATATTGCATTTTCAGTAATATTTCAATTAACTGTTCATCCCTCAGTTACAGTGCTTTGCACTTTAAGGGAGACATTTCTAAAATCAACTGGCCTCAGTATAAAACTATGAACGAATAAATGAAGTGAATGAATTATCACAGCACCAAATCATCTGAGAGGTAATACGTGAAAGCATTGTAAATGCGACACCATAGCTGGAGGAATCATGAGTAAGTGTAAGGCTGGCTGTCGTCTTGATAAGAATACAACTGCCGCAATCGCATCTGAGTCACCTGTGAGCTTGTCAGCAGAGAGAAGCTGTGAAGGGACCTGGCTCGTATTTGAATTATTCCAACAAATTAAAAAGTGCAGTAAGCAGTTCTGGAGAAAGACAGTAATTGTTGAGGAACTTTCTAAAGTCTGAAGAGGAGAAACAGAAGTCTAGTTTTCTCTCAGACCTCTTGAATTGCATTATGCTGAAATGTCATGATAGAATTTTTGCTCAGTGACAAAACTGCCCAAACTACTGAACAAGCCACTTCTTTTCACAATAAAAGTGCATTTTAATGTGAAGGCAGTTATAGTCCTTTACTGTGACATCACAAGTGTTGATGATGACAGCTGTGGTTAGCAAACAATATCTAACATTTACTCATGCGTGTATGATTGAGACCTGGATACTGGACACAAGGATGGTGATGCGTTTGGTGCATATGGCAAAAAAGTTTAGCTTACTTCTGGGACATGCAGCCCACTGAATATGGGCAGTTTCTCTCACTGGCCCCGCCTGCAGTTTCCTACACGGCCCATAGACTTTACATTGTGGAAACATCATGGATTTTTAAATCGCTTTTCTCAGCTCGAGGGAAGTTTTCCAAATATAAAAACTCCATGGATCAAATATTTATGACAGGGGGAGTCACTTTCTTTTATAATGGCAGCTTATGGGGAAAATGCTTTCTAGGCCGCAGAGGAGTTTGCAATACCGCAAGTGACCACGAACTAAGGCTGAGAGGTAACACCTTATCCAGATACTCCTTTGACTGAAATTGCGATTGTGAAATCACAATTTTCATTTTCACTGTAAAAAAAAAACAAAAAACAGTTAAAATAGTGATTATGTGACATTTGTCTGGGTCTGTCCCAAACAAACATGTTTTCTGAGATCTGAAGAACAAGATTTTAAGGCCAACACATCTCTACAGTACTTCATTATAATGCTATTTTGTCACACACTTTTCTTTTATAAAATAATTTCAGCTTTCTGTGATTTGGATATTGTACTTGGCTATCTTGCGATGTTGATAATATTGCTCCTCTTATATTTAAGAACACACACACACAGTGCTCAGTATCAGGGGAGGAGGAAGGAAAGAGGCAAGTTAATTCTTATTCATTCTAATTTGATGATTTTTGAAAAAGAGACAGCACCACTACTAGTTACTTAGTCATGCAAAAAAGATTAAGATTTAAAGTGTTCTGCTCAATGCACACAAGATGAAACCTGTTTGTAATCATACAACATGCAGCCACATCCACTTGCAGCACACATCAAAACAATATTATAAAAAAATCTCTTAATATCCAAAAATGTCAGCCGTTCATATCTGCATCAAATGTGTTCCACTTCAGTCTGATGTGATATGGTTTGTGGTGTAAACACAAACTCCATCCATCTCAGACCGTCCGTACATTAACAGTGAGCTGCGGCTCTTTCAGCCAAATGACATTTGTTTTGCTCGACAGTGACTTCATCTGGCTCTGCTGTTTGTAACTGCTCAGCCCATATTTCAGAGCGCTGTGAGCAAACGCAGATCGTCTGAGAACATTAGAGCCAAAACATCAGTCAGTTTAATCAGCAGCTCGCTAGAAAATTATACCTGCCTGTTTCTACCGAGAGACGTCGACCTGGGCAGGAGACCTCCATTATCAATGCGCTGTAAGAGCAGAGCGCTGTGCTCTGGACAGCATTACAAGAGGACAAATCTTTGAAATTAACAGTGCTGACAGGCCACGACTGTCACAGTCATAGCTGCATGAATTGATGATGGAAATCTATGATGAAACGCATATTAAGTCTCATTTATCAAAAGTGGCACTAACGCAGACGTCCAGATGCTCACAAAGAGCTCATGGAAAGCCTCTTTTTTTTTGCTTTTGGTGGAGAACTTCAATGTGTCGAGACGTGACGCAGGGAAATGAGCGCCGTCCCGACCCAGGAAATGACCTCATGACGTCCAGTGAGAAACCTGCCCCTGACTCGCTTCACATTTGCATGTTCAGGGCATCAAAACAGTGTTTCCTGTGTCTGCATCTGAATGTTCAGCATCGCCACACGGCTCATTTTCTCTCCTATCCCTGCCTTTTGTGTCAGTAGGCATTACGGAGTGATTCATGAAAGAACCTGCAAATTACCTCATGATTAAATGGGTAGGGAGTGTCATGTATGTCAGACACAGAGGAGACAGGACGTTTCTCACCAGACGAGGTGGGTGAGAATTTTTTCATGCGCACTCTGCGGTTCAGACAAAGGCCAAACAGAGAAGCTGAAGCGTAGCGCTGCAGATTGAGAGATAGTCGGACAGGTGACACCGAGTTAGCAGCATCCCTTCCTCTCTTCCTCTGTCTCTACACATATTCAGTCAATTTGTGGAACATGGCAAAACAATAAAAACAATCAGGCTGAAGGACATCATATCCTGTCTAAACCTCGAAAAGATCCACCGATCAGTTTTTAATTAAAACAAAAAGTTGCAGAAGGTGCAGAATCTTCTTCTTCTTTCAGAATATTCAGTCAAACAAGATTTATTCCCTCGCTCTTTTTGTCTGTCTGTTGAGTTCTGTCAGTAATATAATCTTTAGGAGTTTATCATTTTCTAAACCTTCCTTTATCCCGCAATTTCCCTTTCCTCCATTCCTCCATTATTTATTCAATCTTTCATTCATTTTTTTTCTTTCTTTCCTCTCTAAATTTCTAAATACAGAGCCTTCCTGTAATATTCCACGGATGATGTATCCTTTTATGTTTGGTGTTCCGGCTTGTGGATGAGGTTAGTGGGGATGAGGGATGAATGGGTAAGATTGCAGCATGTGCTCCTTTACTGTGGATGTGCTCTGTAAAATCAGCATATCTGTTGTGGATTCTTCTAATTTGTGCATAATGTTAACAAAAGCTGCTCATATCTGTGTTAAACTGTAAATATTCATGTTGATCATTTGTTTAAAATCTAATAAAAGTATTCTTGGGGGAAAAATGTGCAATTACATCATAACTTGCAGGAAGTTTACCAGTGATTAGGGAGTGTCTGATTTGATGCATCAGAGCAAATTCTCTATGCACCCAAACCATCAGCATGCATCCTATCAAGCTTATCTTATAAAAATAAGGGTGAACTGATGATACAATATACTGTAAAAGGACACATTAATGTGTTAGAAGAGAAGAGTAGCAATGGAGGAAACAAAAAACTTCACAGAGAGATAATAACTCAGTATGGCAGATGAAGTCAGACAGAACACTTACACGAGTGTGTGTGCGGATGTGCATCTTCAGGCCATCGTTCTTGCTGAACGCTTTGTCACAGTAGGGGCACTGGTACGGACGCTCACCTAAAGAACGAAAACCATTAGCGTGCATGAGAAAACATCAGTCACATATGAAAATGATCATGTGCTATACAGGTTTAAACTAGAGCCCCATCCAACAATTGCTATAGCTTATGTTGGCTACCCTTCAAGGCTCGCTATCTGAGCCGCAAGTGGCCAAGAGTTTAGGAGCACCCAGAGGCAGCGTGGCTTATCCCAGCTGTATCAAACTTCCACTACAGATCCTATCTGGATACACACTAATGATGACAAAAAGAAAGTGACGTCTTTCAATCATACTTATAAGGCTGCAACTAACCATGATTATTCGTATTATGGTTATTAATCTCTTGGCCATGTTCTTGATTAATCAATTAGTTGTTTGGTCCATAAAATGGACCCTATTTTGACCAGAGCATGGTGCTGGGAGGATACGAACTGGTAGCCGTGCCTTAAACCATACCCTAACCTATGTTATCATCTATTTTACTCTAAATGAGACCATCATTTACAAAATGAACATCATGCTGTATTGAAGAAGACTTGAAACTAGTGATTGAGACAATGAACTCTAAACTAAGAAGGCTCATTTTCTCATAGACTTACATAAAGTCAGACTTCTTTTTGCAACCAGTGGACTTGAAAAGAAAAAAGCACAGGTTTAAGACACTTCAGCATTGTCTCCACTTTTTAGACCCAGAGGTAGGGTTGGACGATATGGACAGAAACAAAAATCATGATATTTTTGAACAAATACCTCAATGACCTCAATGTCAATATTATCAATTTGGCAACAATATTATAGGGATGACTACTGATGCTTTCACAAAACAATAACATAATGACATTTTTTTTTTAGATTTTTTTGGGGTACCTTTTTGCCTTTATTTGACAGGGACAGCTTATGATGTAACAGGAAAGGGGATGACATGCAGCAAATGGCAAACCGGCAACCACTGCAGAGGACAGACAGCCTAAGCACTTTTTTTTTTTCAGAAATAATCAACGTTTTGGTAAGTTCAGAAAATTAAATCACTTTACTGTGTTGCAGATTTTAAAACCAGGTCAGGACCATGAAAAGACCTTATGCCATAACATGATAAAACTGTATCCAAAACCTAAGATGATATCTAGTATCTATATAATATCTGTATATATTGCCCAGTGCTACGTAGCAGCTTCATCCAGTGTATGGGTAGTCTTTGGATAGACCAGATATCATTCACTCAGACCCATTCATTCCTGACATACGTTGACTTTCCACTGCAGAGCTAAAGCTTATATTGGCTACACTTGGAGGCTCGCTATCTGAGCCACAACTGGCCAACAGTTTAGGAGCACATCAGAGGCAGCGTGGCTTATCCCAGTTGGATCAAAAGCAGTTGGGCCAAACTTCTACAGATCCTATCTGGGCACACACCAATGAGGACAAAGAGAAAGTGACAGGCTGTCAGTCAAGCAGTCCACTGACACATGGATCTGTTTACCGCCTGCTGATCCACAGGCCAGATAGGAGCACCAGAGCTGATTACTGATCTATAGAAGGGATATGAGGTAACCTATAGAACCACACTGAAATTAAAGTCTCAGACAGGAAAATACTGTATAAAACTGACTGGGTTCAATAATTGCTTAATTTATGTCATAGATAGAGCAGCTAGAGCAACCTAAATCCATCTGCTGTGTCCAGAAAATGGAAAATAGAGAAAGGAATCAAACTTAAAAAGGTCTATTTTCTTAAGTCCCCTTCCATGGTATAAGAAATGACTCTCTTCTGAATTAATATATATGCCTGCAAGTGTACACAGTACATTTTAATGAAGCACTGTGAAAAAATAAGATACCTACAGCAACATATCTGAGTTCATTCCTTCAGTATAACAATCTAATTTCTTATCAGTAACGTAATCTCTCTTTAGTGACTAATTGTTGAACAGGCAAGCAAGTAATTTTATTGATGGGGGAGATGTTTTGCCCCTTTAAGTAATAAGGTTAATTAGCTGTGTTTCCTTGGGATTCAAAATGCAAAGATGCTTATTAAATCAGAAAATCCATCTAGGGAATTTATGAGAGGAGCAATATTATCCCACTGCTATAAACACGATGTGTTGAAGGAACGTTTCTCTTCTTGTCCTCACAGCGAGTGAAGAAGACTTCATTGAGGCGCACACTAGATATTTCATGTTCATTTAAAATGGCAGTTATCATTTATCACAGCAGAAACAAATGTGTTTGAGGTATTTGTGAGGTCTGACTACTACTTTGACATTTTTTAAGCCTTACAGTTTTTATTTTCCAGTATGCACATTAGTCAGGATGATACATGTTCGTATAATATGTGTAGTGAAGACGCTGAAGAAATTTAATAAAAGGTTTTTAGTTTATTTTTCATCATCAAATTGACATGTATGCTTCTTGTGAAGAAAAGACACCTCACTATGTGTACAGAGGAGGACAGAGGACTGAGAGAGAGCTTAACATCATGATGTCACAGTGAAGTTGACCTTTGACCTCTTGGATATAAAATGTCGTCACCTCACCGTTTTATCCTCTTAGACATTTGAAATTTTGTCATACTTAGTGTATGACTTCATGAGATATGGCCAAAAATGTATTTTGTGAGGTCACTGTGACCTTTGACCCCCAAAATCTAATTAGTTAATCATTGAGTCCAAATTGACTTTTTTTTAAACCAAGATTGAAGGATTTCAGTCAAAGCGTTCTTGAGACATCGTGTTCACAAGAATAGGACGGATGGACTTTGGGTCACAGCGATCTTGATCTTTGGCCTTTGATGACGAACTAATCAGTTCGAGTTCAAGTGGACATTTTTGTCAAGTTTGAAGAAATTCCATCAAAGCGTTAGACATCAAGTTAACAAGAAAGATGTAAGATGTACATACAACTCAAAAACATAATGTGTCCAGCTGCAGCTCTCGCTGACATGAAGGCATAAAAAGAAATGAACAAACAAGCTATTGCCAGAAAGGCAGTGTAATTCTGAGAAAAAAATGATTCATTCATTGTCCATAACGCAGGGGGCTGGAGTCTATCCCAGCTGACATTGGGCGAGAGGCGGGGTTCACCCTGGACAAGTCACCAGTTCATCACAGGGCTGACACATAGAGACAACCACTCACACTCACATTCACACCTACGGGCAATTTAGAGTCACCAATTAACCTGGCATGCATGTCTTTGAACTGTGGGAGGAAGCCGGAGAACCCAGAGAGAACCCACGCCATAAATAAAAAAATATATATTAAAAAAATAAATAAACTGAAATAAATCTTTCAATAGCGATCAACTACCACCTTGTCTTTACACTGTTGCTTTTCTGGATGAAATACAAATGCTTCACTTGAGATATTTTTCTGTCCTGTCCAACATCCTACATGACATTTTTTCATATGCAGCTACCTTTCCTAGTTCAGTCGCACAGTCCTGAAAAGCAGATCCTCCAGGCGTCTTCCAGTTCCTGAAAAATATTTACTGTCCAATCAAAATAGCAGTGCAGTGAATGCAATACTGCTGTGGATTTGGAAAACCAGATAACACCTTAGACTCTCCAATATACATATAAAGATTTGGACAGAACACAAGTTGCATCAGTTCTCCTCCAGAACTGATGGATTTTGGGTCATGTCCATAGCACATGTACCAGGGTCTCCACTACATTTCCAGCAGGGTGCAGATTCTCTCAAAGAAAGTCTATATAACCTATTTTGGGTCCAACAGTAGTAGTGTACATTTTTAAATCGACTAAACCTCAGCCTCAGATCTCTTGAGATTATTCTGGAGTTTCTGAAAATCACATGAATGTCACTTTATACATGTTTTATTGCAACTTTCCATTGTCAAAGAGTTACAATGGTTACATTTAAATCATTCATATGTCACAAATGTCTTTGAATAGAGAAGCTGCGACAGCTGTCATGTGGCAGATGTACAAGTCTGGGACTAAACCCACCATAAACCCCCCACAAGAGGGCTTCAGAGGTGCACAAGGAGGAGCACTGTGACACCAAGTAATAAAACGTGTAACCTCACGTTGGCGTGGAAAGGGTTAACGTGACATATGTGGACTGATTACATAGACTGAAACATGTGCGAGAGGGCATTCTGTCCCAAAATCCCCTTCTGTGCAATTTCAGCCTCTAGGAGGCCTTTTGTTGACAAACAGGAAAATCTGAATCCCAGATGTGTTTTGAGAAAGACGAGAGCGAATCCTATGTCTTGTGTAGCATGTGTGGTATCGGGTTAAGGCCTCGCGCTAGCCTTGGGGAGTCCTGGGGAAGGCATTAGTGTGCTAATAGCACCGAAGCACAGTGTGCCAGTGTACTTCTGCGGCTTGGATCACATCCCTCCCAGGAGCTGGCTATTGTCAGCTAATACGCAGCACAGACGACCACACCCTGCAAACTCGCAATAAATGCACTACAATTCACCTACTTAACCTCTACACTCTCCGGTTCTGGACATGTGTGCCTCATCTGGAAAATGCAAACAGAGAAAATTATGGTATTTGATATTCTAAAAGGGGTCATTTATAAATACGGTCACTTATAGATCACAGACTCTCGGCTTTTCCACCGCTTCAACCTGCTCAGGGGGATATAAGAGGAACTCCATCCCTTAGCGAAACGCGAAATAAACAAATGCTACTTGGAAACATAAGTGGTGACATTCCTGCAACATTGCTCTCTGTTATTCGTGCGAGAGGCTCGGTGTCTGTTCTGCTCGGTGTTACTGTAACTAGAAACCCTCCACTTATTCTCCAGATTGAGCCAGATTGTTTGGGGATTATGAGGGGTGGCTGCAGCACTGAGCCAGGGCTTTACGTGTGTGGAGATGGTAACTGATTTAGCATGTGCTGAAACAGTACACCATCTCTTTGACCCTGGGTGTCTCCCCCGGCCCCTGCTGTGGCCCTCACACTCCTTGTCTGCTAATCGATCCGTTTGGCACCCCTCGTGTGTGTTGTATATGTGTGCGTACGGCCGCGTGTCTGGTTAGCAGATGGTCGGCTTTGTCGTCTTTGCCTGCCGCGCAGCCTTCGTGTTATGGAGAACGCTTTGTAGCTTCGGGGCTGCGGTCTGAAAGACATTAGCGCTGTCCGTCAGAAATTAATTCCTGGCTTCCTCCAGTTCAGCCAGACAGTGGCCCTCCACTGTCCTTCTCTCTGCCCTGTGTCACATGCCGACAGGGGCCAGGGAGGTAATGTGATATCAGCGTGTTGGAGATGATAAGAGATTGCCTTTGATGAGCCATATGAACGCCCGACAACTTTTACACTTGACCTTTCCATTATAGCTGGGGTCTCGGCCGATTTCTCCACTTCCTCAAACAATTCTCTTAAACTTGCCCTTGTGAAGGTGTATCAGACAGACTCGAACCAAACTCCTTCACACGCATCCGTCTCGGAACTCGAATCCTCGATCCAAATCAAGCGTCTGCACGGCACCCACAAAGAGTTAAAGCCGTGATAGCGAGGCTCCATTCATCAGACGGACAGACAATAATTCAGTCCGTGGTGATTTTACTTTACAAGATTGTAACCATGACCACAGTCAAGACAAACAAAATCATCTGTACGTAAATAGGTTCAGTGATTCCAGAGTTCCTCCAGATGTCCATTTGAGGCCAGTTGTTCTGTCGTGAGATCACTTAAAGCTGCAACATGTAGCTCTTTAAAACATCAAAATATAGCTGTGTATAATTACCATAACAAATGATCGAGACAATTAGTATCCTCTGGCCAGTGCCAGTGCTATATCTAGTGCGTGTTTAAACAATTAAGACGGCATGCTCCAAGAAGTTGCTCCACATGTTTTTTGATAGAGAAACCCCATATTTACACAAAGTACAGTGGCCTTCTTATTATTTCGTGCCTCAGAGCAATCGCTATTACAGAAACGCAATGTAAAACACATAACTGAATGTTTTTATAGAAAGTTTCCTGGCTATTTCTATAATTATACAAATGTTTCGAAATTTAGATGGCCATGATTTACTGATCTGTAACACAAGCCTTTAGTTCAGTGAAGTAGATCTATTTAACTTGTCATCTGTAGTCTAAAATTTAGAGGAACCACTGTGTACTCTAAGTCCCTGAGGAAAACCAGACACTAGACTTTGGCCTGTATCTATATTATCTACTGTATATAACCTGGTAATAACAGAATATAGGGTTTGACATGATGATTACCCAGTGGCCAGGACCTGCGAGAACATGGGCTTGTTGATTTGTCATTGTCATTTCTCAGGCTGAAGACTCCAAATTTAAAAGGAGGATGAGGGTTTACTAGGCAGGAGGGGTGGAACTAGAAGACACCATTGAGTTGCACTACATCAAAAGATTTTGGGGGCTTGACCAAAACTAGGAGAGCATTCAGATCAAAAACAGCCAAGCTAAAACAAGGCAAGGACATTGTACCGATGAGGCATGAATCCATGTTGATCAAGGAATCACAGTTTGAGTGACAGATCCATGAGTTTGAAAGCTTATTGGATTCCAGCGGTTTATAATAGACAGAGACATGGCTTTGGAAAGTTCTCATTATTGTGACAATCATGAGGCAAATACAGCATTCTTGTTACAAAGTAACAGAAGCAGGGCCAAGACATTGTTCTGTAAGTCACAAGTACAAAGTCTCAAGTCTTTGCATGCATGTCCCAAGTCAAAACAGTGAAGAACCAAGTCCTAAACCTCTTGAGTTTCAAGACTTAAACTTGTCATAATGCACTCTTCGCTAAATGTAGTGCCATTTTAAAAACACAGCCTCGGCTTATTGCTGTTTGTGCAATTTCAAATGTTGAACATTGGAAGTTGTGTCTCCATTTCGACCCACATGTTTTGCATATTGCAATTCAGGATTTTTGACCACTGTGACGTTTTAGAACGCAAATTAAATTATGTTTGGTATTATTTTTTCCAACCGCCACTCAGTGCCATAATGTTTGGTCTTCATGGTTCTCTCTTTGAACTTGATTGGATGTCGTCTAGGGGTGTAAGAAAATCATTGATACACTTCAGTATTGGTATTTTATGTTTTGTGGAACTGTATCAATTCTCAATCCACTTTATCATGATATTGTGATACATGTGATGTGTTTAAACCCCCGACAGGTAGAGAGCAGTGTTATTGCTTAGTTTGAAGTGAACTTTTAAACTCAGATTTTATGCATATGGTGATGTGTTCTTTATACTATGATAGTTTTTCAAAGATTAGATTAAAACAGCAATATATCACATTGTTTTCGTATCACAGTGTATTGAATTGTAACTCCTGTATTGTGATACGAATCATATCGCCATATTCTTTCCAATACACAGCCCTAATGCTGTTTGGTTGGCTAACTAAGTGTCAACATGCTGAGATTTAAGCCATCAAACTTTTCCACACCTGCATGTAATCTGAAAGTCAGGATATCTCGGCTTCTGCTGCTTTAATTTTGCCGAATCGTTTTTTTCCACTTCTAAGTCCACCAACTGTGTGGCAGTGCAAATGGACTGGCCCTTGTGCTGCTACCATGTGTAAATTATTCGCGATTAGCATCTTCAAATGATTCCGATGGCACATGTTTTTGTTTGTAGACAAATGGGACAATCCCAGTGCAAACTTTTGCGGTCTATGTGTTGCTCTCAACCCACTCATGTCAGCGTCCCCCCGGTTGAATTTGTGGCTTTAATTTAACCCATCTCCGACAGCTGTGTAGAGTTGACACATTGTGTTGGTGGTTTCTTTTTGTTTTGTTCTGTCTCGTGTTTTTGCTTGTAAAATTTTCAGGATTTGTCGGTTATGGTGATGATAATTATGAGCATTACTGAACATGTGCAAACACACTTGGCGACGCCTTGGCCTGTGGAAAAAGCTTGATTCATAATACCATATAAACACTAAATCAGCGTTTTCAAGGGTTAAAATGCCACACCAATTAGTTGTAACATAGCTCGTGGGCTTAAAACTACTGTGCCCAAACATGACATATCCTATGATGTCAGTATGACAGCGAGGCACTGGGTTCTGTCAACGTTTCCCTTGGCACAAATAATTTTCATGACCCCACGATGGTTATTTACCACATCACGGCGCACATGGTGGGAAAATGTACTCTCACAGAGCTGTGATGTGGAGAAGGGCACATTTGTACCGTAACAGTGCCAAAAAGAATAATTTAGAAAATGATAGATACATCAATCATGACTACTGGGTTCCACAGCGTCCTCAAAATCCTCGTCCAAGTTTTTGACAGCTCTCATTTTATTGGTTGTTGGTGATCTCATAAAGCCTGCTCTCTGTGAAAACGCCTGCCTCTGTGGTACTACAACTAATTTGTTTGAGCTCAACGTGATGTTGTATCCAAATCAAATTGAAACAGAGTCCAAGCTAAATATACAGTACACATGTCCTGCAAGCTACTTAACACTCTCAGGTTGATGTTTTCAATTCTTTTCTCTTTAATCTACTTTTCACTTTACCCGTTTCTCCCATAATGCTCCCCAGTGTTTGATGGTAAACTGATAGGGGAAGAAAATCTCCAAGGAATCCTTACAAAGTCCTCTGTGTTTAGCAGGTAAATAATCAATGCTGACTTGTTCCTGTGAAGCAGGAAGACAAACAAGATCAAGCTTTCCTGTCTGCCATCCAGAGAAGCCGTCGATTTAAAGGTCTTTACCCCAGCTGGTGGGCGTCTTTAAGACTCTACTGACAGAGAAACTAGCCGTATTTAAAGTTTTACTTACATTAACAATGTCGTTTTATGATTTACGCATTCCTCATTTATCACACAATATCTGCAAATGGGTTACATGAGCCGTGTGTGTCTTCACTGTTTGAGAACAAGATGAGTCTTGTTGGGATTGTCGCTCAGGGAACGACTCACACTTTTCACCAAAGCTTATTTTTTCCCCCTCACACAAAAACACAACAAACAAAAAAAACAGCCCGTCTATAGAATGAGGGGACAGATTTACAGCCAGTCAGGGTCAAGGGTCATCCGGCTGGATGCTTTCTTGGAGTGGTCTTTTCTCTTTTCCCTCCTTTCTTTCTTTGAGGTGTCCCATCGGCTCCCACCCCTCCCCCAGCATTCCTCTCTTTTGTTTATTCTATATAAATACAATTAGACTGGGCCGCGGTTCTCGCTTTCTGTTGGTTTGTCCTTAGCACATACACATGTATGAAAACACACACATGACATGGCTCGCGCACACACACATACAAAGGAAGCTGTTGACAAAGTGCGGTAGGCTTGTCCAACGACTGTCGTCCAGCCACCGCTCAGACACGCACACACATTTTGACAATCTATAATGTTGTCAACATCTGATGGGAAAGTTAGAGAGGCAACATATATTCAAAATTTAATGTGTGGTATGGAACTCAACAGCACAAAAAGCTAGAGAATGAAGCTAATTAAAGCATGACTTAAATAATAATAATAAAACAATAATAATAAGAATAATAATGATAATCACATTTTTTCCTGTGTGGGAGCATATAGTATTAAGACAAAACAGTAATGGACCAAGATTTGAGCCCTGTGGAACACCAAAAGGTGATGCTTGTCTGAAACATGATCACGCAGGTGCTAACAAACAATTTAATTAAACATTGATTATATTAGCAAATTGATTCACCAATTAGGTGATCTTCCTGGGCTGGTAATGATGACGTGGCTCTACCTGGATTCAGTATGAAGATCAGAAGATCAAGGCACGCGCAGCAGGTTGTAACTGCCGTTTTTGAGAAATCTACTGAGCTTAAGTGCCTTTCAGTAGGCCAGTCTGAAGCTAGAAAGCAAGCAGAGTGAAGTGATGTATTCAATCCCAACCCCAAAACCATCAGGACAATGAGAAGACAACACGGGAGAGAAGAAGAGATGAAGTTCAGTCAAAGTGAGGAAAAGAGGGAGGCAGCCAGGAGCAGGCAGAGAGAGAGAGAATGAGTGAGTGAAGGAGTTTAGAGGCCAAGAAGTGTGTGTGTGGCCGTGCCAGGTCCCTGCACCAGTCTGTTGGTAAGGAGACGCACAGGAATGTGTAGCTTTCCAGTTTAAGGCAGTTTAATGAACATCCAGGGCTTTATTTCAGTGGCAGTGCAAAGACTGCAGCAAAGCAGGGCTTCATCACGTTGGAATTTTTTCATATTAAAATGTGGTATTGGTATTGAGTGGTATTTAGTAACCGGATTTGAGACCTCTAATCACCACACATATCTTCGATTTCAAATTCAAATAAGTCTGGTCCATTGTTCCCTCAAGAAACAGGCACCCAATAGGGTTGGGCCAATGGACAACGCCATCATCCATCGCAATGACTGACAGTCATCAACTACTGAGTCCTCTACGACTGTAACATCATGATTTAGAAGTCTTATGTATTTGAGGTAATGTGTGCCCTCAGAGTTTTGACATGTATTAGAGAAAATAACAATGAACTGTTGCTTTGGTTTATTGCACTACACCTCCACGTTGTGCTTATTATTTTCTTTTTACACACAACTAAGTTATGGACATGTGGTGTCAAGACGAAAACCTTTGTAGACCCAGTAACAATACCATCGTCCATCCTTATGTTTCACTGTGGACATCATCATATGCCAATTTGGTAGACATCGACCAACCCTAGCGACCAATCAGAGCCTATCAGGTGGGATTAAAAATGGGGGTATCATGTTCCTACTACAAGTTGACAAAACCACTACTGCTGCTTCCATGTTGACTGAGACTTCAGACAAAGACTTCAAACAGGGAAAGTAATACAGTGACAGCAGAATGCTGTGATGAAAGGAGAGGCACATGTAGCAACCTGGAGTTTGAAATAATTACATCCAAGTGGAAACAAACACACAGAAGCATCTACGACTCTAAATAAGTCAGATATTCCCACTGTGAGGATAAGCTTTGTCTGCCTCTGTCTCCCATTACTGCCGTCAGATTCAGATTCAGATTCAGTCAGACTCCAAACAGGAAGACACACAAAAATATATATCACAATTACAGTTAAAGGAGGAGGTAAAACTTCCAGTACAGTCTGTTTTAATTAAGCTAAAGACTAAAGTGTTCTTGTGTGTGTTATATAGCCCTACAAACATGTGTTGTGAAGATACTCCATCTATCTTTCACTGTAGCAGATGATGTTAACGGCAGCTGATTTAACACAGCACTGAACTGTGTTGTTGCCACTGACCTGTATGGCTGCGGATGTGCACCCTCAGCGTGCCGTTGCTGGCGAACTTTTGTCCACAGTACGGGCAGATCTTCTCCTTCTCCCCTGTGTGTGTCTGGCAGCAGAGGAATGATAAAACAGACATGTGGTCGATGTTAAGGAAAACATTTGTAACGTTCATCCTCACATCCGCCCTGCATTACAAAGTAAAATGTGATGGACTGTGATAGCTGCAGTTCAATGTCAGAACATGATACTCATCTGAGACTCATCAGGACGGTTTTAAAAAACTGAAAATTAAACTTAATGTATCTTCAAACCATTCATACAAATATAATCTGATTTTGGTGTTTTCTGTTTGATAAAAGCAAGTCAAGAATTCCTCTTTAAACGCCATCTTACACTCTTAGAAATAAAGAACTAACTAGAACCGTAAAGGGTTCTTTGTCTTATCCCCACAGGAAACAGTTTCTGGTAGAGCCTTTTATAAAAGATCCACGGGGATCTATTGAGAACATTTTTATATTCCAAGGGTTTTATCTAGAACCAACCAAGCCGGTTCTACCAAGAACTTTTTTATACTCCAAGGGTGTTATCCACAACACACTGAGGGAGTTCTACTGGGAATCTTTTATATTTCAAGGCTTTTATCTAGAACAAACCAAGAGGTTTCTACTGAGAACCTTTTTATGTTCCAAGGGTTTTATCTAGTACACACTAATGGGGTTCTACAGAGAACCTTTTTATATCACGGTACAAAGAACCCTTGACAAACTCATGACGATCGAGTTTCTCAAGGATTGTTGAAATCCTTGGGGGTTCTTTGGATGAAAGGGGCTCTTAATGCAACCTTCAGTCTCACAAAGAACCCTTGACAAACACTTTCTTCAAAAAAACAGGTTCGTTGGAAGCAATTTGCTGTGGACAGAACCTCAGCTCTTAAGGAAGAACCTTTTTTTCTTATTTCTAACAGTGTGGATCATTTAAATGGCTCAGTCTGATTGGGTTAAGAAAGAACAGAATGCAGTTTTCTCCCACAATGCACCACTAACTAGCAGTGGAATGGAGATGCACATGTTCACATGACAGTGGATCCACTGAGCTGCCCTGAAGGCAGGATCAAAGAACACAGACGATGCAGATTTGCCAGGGTCCAAAGCCCCGGGGGACTTAAGGCCAGGGTGCACGTATGCATTCATCTCCTCCTCATCCTCCTCCTCCTCCTCCTCCTCCTCCTCCTCCTCCCTCCTCTTCCTCTCCCTTCACCTCCCAGCAGTCCACAGTGTTGAGCTCTGCAGGCTCATAAGGGCTGCACATGCAAACGGGGAAGAGGAGCATGTGGAAAGAGTGTGCTATGTCCTCTACCTTTCCTCCAACCCTCCCCCCACCTCCTCGCTCCTCTCCTTGTTGAAACTCTGAATTCCTCCTCCCGGTCTGCTGTAAATTCCCGAGAATAATCGTGAGTATGAAAGGCTCAAACTCGGAGCGACAGTTTCAACAGCAGTACAACAATACACAGGAACACCTCCTCTCTGGGCCCCCATCCTTTCCTCCATCGCCCCACTGTGTCCCTCTGACACCTCGGGTGTTTCGTTACAAAGGCTCCATCAACACACGCGTACACACACACATGCTCACTCAGACACACACACATGCACATGAACAAACACACGCTCACTCACACACAATCATGCACAAACAAATCCACATATATGAACACATGTGTCCCAGATGGAGTGGTGTTGCATTATTTAGTTCCTTGTTTGTATAACTGAGAGAACGTCACCTTAATGAGCAGACCGCCACAGGGGAACAATTTCACTTGGGAACGTTCCAAATCATAAGTGAGGAATTTATTGGGAGTCGCGGGTAATTATTCAGCGTCTTCATGTATAAATGATCGGTATGTCTGTATAACTTCTCTAAAGCCAACCCTGTAATTTTCATTCATGAGCAAATTCTTCTAGAATAGCACTGACAGAGGTGAGATGATCTTGTACAATGCGAATCACATACAATACATGCACATACATGCTGACACACACGCCCTCTCATATAACACAAATCCCAGCTCACCGAGGAGAGAAAGCATTGACTGTAACACAAGAGCGCTCCACGAATAACAACAGGCCTGCTCTGCCAGATATGGACAGCATTACTGTTCATTTACACGGCAAAGTGCTGCAACAGCACATACATGTACGAATGAAGCGCAGGGAAATGGAGAATATTCTTAATCCATTCTGTCTACGGATTTCAATTTAATTTGTATAACACCAAATCATAACAGAGTTATCTCAGGGAACCTTTCATGTAGAACAGTCTATACCTTAATCTTCATAATATAATTTGCAGCGACCCGATAGCTCTCACAAAGAGCAAGCACTAACATGACAGTGGCGAGGAAAAACTTCCATGAAAGAAAGATGTTTCTATGTCCATTTCAGTGGTCAGTTAGTTATTTCCCTAAGTGGAATATTTTAACTTTCATCACAGTTTTTGGAAGTAGGAACAATAACAGGAGAATCAGTGTTGGCTGTTTGGATTGACTGTAACTCTAAAGTAAAAGATTACTCAGAGAGGATTCCTTAAGACAAAATCCTCTCAAACTGGGGGGAAGGAGTGTGATGTGCATGTATTGTGGGTGACATAAAAAAGTTTGGGATCACCTGCTTTAAGCCACTGACTATGTGCAATCTGTCTATACTAACACATTGCACCTGGTACTATTTTTTTTGCTGCTGGATGCTTTTGCACTTTGTTACTTGCATTTCTTGTATTTACTTGTATTTTATTCTTAATTGTGATTTTATACTTTATATAGCTTATTTTTGTACTTTTTCTGTCATTTCTATTGCTAAGATCATATTTTATTCCCATCTACAATATCAAGCTTTTGTAAATATGTGTGAATCTTAACACAAAGCACCATTTGAGGAGGATTCAACTTCAATTTCACTTGCAAAATGACAATGAGATTCTTGAATCTTTAACTATATATTTACCACACAAAATGTCATAGTTCTTTCTAGTAAGATCACTGCATCCACTTAAGAAACTGATGCTGGATTAGAGTGTCTCTCACAATTATTCAATTTTAAATTATCTGGCATATTAATTTGTTTAAATGCAGTGCACATCTATGTATGTTAGAGAGGAGCCACCTGGAAATTCAAAAGAAGAGCTGAAACAATTAGTTGAATAAACAATTATTAGGGCAAAAATTAATCTGCTGCTATTTTGATAAACGATCAGTCATTTTTCCAGCAAAAATGCCAAACATGCGCTGGTCAGAGATTATCTGACTGTGAGAATGTGCTGAATCCCTGTAAAAATTAATATACTCATGATTGGAACTGTTGGTCGGGTAAAACAAGCAATTTGAAAATGTCCCCATGACCGTTCTTTACTTTCCATTTCAAAGAATAAACAATTAAAGGTCCAGTGTGTAGGTGTGTTTTAATTAGATTAATTAATCACCTGAAAATAAGAATCATTGTGGTTTTGTGACGTTAGAATGAGACATTTAAATCTCCCATGTCACAGTAGCCCAGAACGGACAGACCAAACACTGACTTTAGATTCTGCTGTTTTACATTTTGTGCAAGTTTTGTGGCCATTGTATGTCCCTCTACACGCTTGGAAGGGAACAGTGAGACGAGGTGTTTGCAATCGTCAAGCCACTAGATGCACACTAGCTCCACAATTTGCTGATTTAATGCTGTCTATTTAAAAATGAATAAACTGCAGATTAATCTGCGAATGAAAATAATCGTTAGTCAGCATCATCGTTTTGTTAGAAGGATGGAAACCTGGATCAGATGTTTGGCTTCCACAACGTTCAAAACGTTACTTATCTTGCTCCATTTACTTTTGATTTTCATCATATGTGCAGAATCAGACATGCAGCACACACACACACACGCACACACACACACACACACACACACACACACACACACACACAGAGCTACAGATAACTTTTTGATACTAACAAAACATGGCTTTGAGAACTATTTGGATTATTTGCGGGCCAAAGTTTGCTCAGACAAACACTTGGCAAGTACCAAGGTGCGCGTTAAATAAGACCTCAACAACAGCACGGCCAGAAGCGAGGTTACTCTGCGCATGTAAACACAGCCAGCAAGTTGTCGTCTCCTCGGCAACCTGGCTTTGATCAAGGCCAGATCTCTCTGCAGCCTCCAGACCCCGTACGCAGTGAGACAGTTCAACATGCCAGTCTTCAGCCCTACTGTTCTGAGGACAACCTCCGAGACATTTTCTTTTGCCGCGTGCCAAGAATCTGTTTGGTTTCAATCTTGATCCATAACCACACCGGACGTTGTCAGATTTAGGGCTCATAATCTGCAGCGAGATCTGTTTGGGGCTTTGAAACCCTGCGGAGCTAATGGACTAACTGCCATTTCTAATCAACGTAGGAATTGATTTCCAAGCCTTCATGGGCAGCAACGGTCAACATGGATGTCTCTGCCAGGTTTGACAGTCCAAGATATTAGTGGAGTTAGCTGCATCACTTTCATGAGACGAGGAGGAGGATTGGATGTGAAACAATGGAAACATTTTGGTAAAGTAGATGGTCGGGCTGTCAACTCTTCCTTTTTAAATTCAGTGTGATAGCAGAAGACTGATGATGGAAAATCGGATTTAAAACTGAAATTCAAAGTAATGCTTCCGTACCTTTAAGGAGATAGTTAAGATTACGTGATGTAGAGTTGTATGAGGGACTTCAAAAGTCAAAAGTGAGTTTATAACTTACAGTAGATGCCGTTGCAGGGTCAGCAGCAAAACATATTTTAAGGTCCCCCTAACAAAACAGTTTAAGGGTACGCTATATTTAGAATATTTTCACAGCTTTACTTTGCCATCAGACAGCCTTTACCGACAGGAAACTGCTGTCAAATAAGCCCGATATCGCTCTCTTCATACCAACCAAACTCCATAGACGAAATCAGTCATTTTAACTCACAGAACACAGGAGTCAGTCTATCACTGCCTCGATCTGTTTGTTTGTGCTATTGTGTGACTTTGGTGTTTTAAAAGAACAGTTTAGGTTCACCAAAGTCACACAATATCACCAAGGCTAACAGATCGAGGCAGCGGTAGACCAGCACCTCCTGTGTTCCATGAGGTAAAATAGCTGATTTTGCCTATGGAGTTTGGTTGGCTTGGAGGGAACAATCTTTGGCAGCAGTTTCTGTTCAGAAAAGGTTGTCTGTAAAGCAGCAAAATATTATAAATATAGCATACACTTAAACTGATGCTGATTTTTTTTAGGTGGCTGTTTTGCTGTTGACACTGTCCACGGCTTCTGTGCTGGTACTCCTCTCTGCTTCTCCAAACTGGGGGCTCATCAACCATCATCTACTGCAGGTAATACAGTAAACTGACCATCAATGACTACCTTATACAGTTCAAATTATCCAAACTATCCCTTTAACTCCAAATGCAGAAGTTACGTTCAAACTGTTCAAAAAAATACAAGAAAAATGCAGCTTGAACTCAATTCAGGACAACGCAGCAGCCCTCGCAGACATGCAATCACTGCCTATTATTGAGGTTCATCTGGCTGGAGCTCTTTTCATTCACCTTCTTGTGGCTCTTGAGGACTGAAGGAGTGACAAAGGCCTTCTCGCACAGGTCGCATTTGTACTTCTTATGGCCGTCGTGCACCACCTGGATGTGGACATTGAGGGTGTCCTTCCTCTTGAAGGTCGCGTCGCACTGGTCACACTTGAATGTCCTCTCACCTGCGGCAAGGATAGAGGAACATTTGTCAGAGCCATTTCCAGTTATCTATTGTTGTGTCTGTAAACACACAGTCATCACGCACAGCAAGAGGGGAACCAATTTCACCGGGGCAATTGTGTGGGCAGAAAAATACAAAAGGGGGGTGTTTCATCGCACCAGACAACCCCAGACAATGGTCTTTAGAAAGGCCTGGTTCTGTTTTCTTTTTTAACAGAAGTTGTCCTTTATTTTGTAGCTAAAGCTGACATCCCAGTCGAAACAGTAAAACAAACTGCTCTGCCATATGTTTCATCTGAACGTCGAATGGTCCTGTAAAAAAAAACATGCCTTATTTTATTAATCACTGCTTTGAAAAGCACTAAAACGGCAGACAGTACTCAGACAGTACGCTGGGGCACAATCTCAGCTGTTCACAGAGTGCAGCCTGATGTTTTCCTTCACGCCTCTGCTCTCTGCCTCCATACAACAGCCTCTATTGTTGCAGAGTAGTTGTTTCCATTATATGGAGATCATTCAATTTCCACAGAGTAGTTTGGAGAGTGTGTGTGTGTGTGTGTGTGTGTGTATCTGGCGGGAGCAAATGCTTACAAGCTTGTGCTCGCTCTCCTATTACCAAGGCCGACGATGATGGTCAGCTCAATAAAATGGAACACCAGTGAAAGCTGAGATCCATTGTGTTTCTAATCAAATCGAAAACATTCGCTTGATGATAATTAATGTCAACGACACCCGCACATAAAGATTTCATTATTATTTGGAACAGGGATTCAGCTTGGTATTAAACCACAGACGTGGACAGATTGTTGTTTAAACATTCACATACACACAGGATTGTTCTCGATGTCTTACTGTAAGTCCACACCTGACATGTGATCCCACATGTGCTGTGCATGTTAATTGGGCGAGGACCACACGTACTAACAGATATGTTCTTCAGTGACATGCACGGGGCAAATACTGCTGTTTGACTTGGGAATCACAAAGCCCTAATCTGGATAAACTGAGAGTTTAAAAATGTTGCAGGAATCAACTAAAATAAGCAAAACACCCCAAATAAATGCAATAAAAATTTATCCTGGCTTGCAATTTCACTGACGGGTGTGACGTTTTTTGTTTTTCATATTTTATGATTCAAGTTCAGCAGCTGTTCTCTCACTCTGACAGCTGCCTGAGGGTCTATACGTAGGTCTAACTCGCTCTCCAGAATCATCCTTCATTATAACACCTGACAGCATCACATCACCTACTGCATCATGGCAGCTGTACTGATATTTTCTTGCTAATTGTTTCGGGTTGTTTCAGATGGATTCAGATTTGATTTTTTAGTCTGACCTGCCAATTCTGATCGTCTTTTTTCTCTAAGAACTGTAACAGCATACAGAAACATTTTTACTATTTTTCTTCTTTTCTCTCCTGTATTCTCTGACATTTTCTTGCCCTCTCTACTCATTTTCTCTCCGTGATTTCTCCCTCTCTTCTTTCCCTAACTCTTCTCTTTATGGTGTTATTGGCAGTGCAGCTCACGCAGACTCTAGATTTGTCCTCTCGCTTATTTTTTGCGCACGAGGCATGCAGTTCTCAGCAAAAATAGACAGTGAAAATGATCTGTTGATTGTCCTATTGACATCATACCAGCAACATGACACCTTTCACTACAGTTTCAGTGTCTATATCTATAGAATATGACGCAGACATGAAAAAAATTGATTGAGGGGACAGTGTTTTTCCAGTGCACTCTCCTCTTTTCTTTCTCTCTCTCTCTCTGAATGATGGTACCGTGAACAAAGATCACCGACTGCTTTCTGGTTACAACTCTGTGCATCTCTTCATGACTCCACTGCAAACTCAGAGTTGAATGATGGGGCTGGCAGTGGCAGCGTTGCAGCACCAACGCTGTCAGTGACACCACAGTGCCGCTGTGTGTGTAACACGACCTATCATGTGATGCTTGCATGTAAATTTGAGTGGCACAGAATCTGATATATCTGACACTGATCGCTGGTCACCAGTCATGGTCGATCAAACTGAAAACCAGCCAATTTTGGTAACCGTCTGATTGATCAATGCACCTCTATTTAAAACCATGATCACAAATCTCCATGCTTCAGTGTGTAACAGTTTAAATGATTTTCCTTCGGTGATTGAAGCTCTGCAGTGTGAAAGTCTTCTTTTTTTTACTTCTGGTGACAGGTAGCCTTATGGACCAATGGTATTCATTATGCTAATGACCAAATCGCACAAACACACACCTCCACGTGAACAGGTGCATTCACAAAGTTGAAGCAGGCGATTTATGACAGATTTGTCCAGACAAGAGAGTTTGCTAAATCTGACCTAGAGCACTCATAAAAGCAAACCTCACATTAAAAAGCATGAGACATTTAGACAAGATGAAAACGTTGCATGAGGCCTATTAAGTTAGAAAAAAAAAAGCGATTTCACCTGAAAATGCTACGACAGCTGTGCTTCATTTTCTCACGCTGAGACAATGGACAGAGTTAACGAGGCGTCCCAACTTTAACTCGCAGAGACGGACACATTTATTCACTGGCACGTCTATTCTCTCACCTGCAGTGATATCACACACTCGATCCTCCCGCCCCACATACTGTCTAGAACTTGATACATAATACGAGCCCTGGTATTATATGGCCTGCCTCCTGAGACAGCGGCAGGAAATGCCTTGAGCTTTACTCTTTGTTATCTGGCTCAATTCGAGGAGCAGCGCTGCGTCCTGCCAGGGATCGACTGCAACTCGACTGTCTGCGGAGAAAGTTTCTTCTGGGCCACGACACCCAGGGACCAACAGACAACCTGAACACACTCTAATGTCTGTTTGGTGAGCTGTTTGATGCTGTTATGATTTATATTGTTAATGGCAAGAACCACAGGGGTAAGGATGAGGGAACACGCCAGGCTGTTTTTTTATCTTAAAAATGTATATTCTAGGAGATAACAAGATGATTCTGATTCTAGTTGGCTTGGTCAAAGTAAAGGAGGGATAAAATCAGGTCATTTCTCCTCAGAAACACTTCACATTTTCCCTTTGTGTATAAAATATAATAATAACTTGATTTGTGTTGGTATTTCTAACATGAAATCTTAAATTAAATACAAAACATTGAGGAGGTAAAAATAACACCAACTTTATTCCCTTTTAAACTTATGGGTATGGCTGCAGCTGCAAGTCATAACACAACCCCTTCACACTTTATACGAATATGTTATGTAAGTATACAGACAAACAACCATGCCTGTACTGCACATATGCAACTACGTCATGTATGAAGTAATCTATTACTTTACCAGTCAATATTTATTATTATGCACTACTTGTATTTCTTTACAAACTACAGAACACTTAACTTGTATATAGTCACTGTTGCTGTTCTGGTTCTTTCTCTTACAGATGCAATAAAACACACTGCTACTCAAGAATTATGAATTTACACCTTTCTCACAGACAGTGTTTCTGCTGTGGCGCTGCTCCTCCCAGCCTTACCTCTCTACACAAAGTCTGCAAAAGTGTTTTGACAAGGAGAAAAGCACGCTGAACCTGATTTTTTATTTTCATGTCTGTGACGTATTCTACAGATATAGACATTGAAACTGTAGTGTCATGTTGCTGGTATGAGGTCGATATGACTGTCAACAGATCGTTTTCACTGTGTATTTTTGCCGAGAACCATGTCAGTGACACTTAATAAATAGGTAAGACTGGGCTGGGCTGTTACCTGGTCTGGTAAGACCAGTAGCTTACGGTGGCTAAAGTTAGCTAATGTTAAAATGTGAGGTTAATTTTGCTGTGTAATGTGTTCTGTTGTGCTACAGTTTAGTTTAACACTTAACATTACTGTCACTTGAAGTGCCACAACAAGGAGTTTTGAAACAGTCTCAGTTTAATTACGATGCTTCTGTATGAGCGACATGGGCAAACCAGACCATCAGTGAGAAGACTGGCTATTTTTATATAGTTATTCTTAATGCTTGCTACCGGGTCATATTCTCCTTGAAATTAAATGAAACTATTGGTATGCAGACCAGAAGATCATATGTTCTAAGCTACATAGTCTTGCTTTAACCAGTTAGACAATAATCAAAATAATTGCCACTTAACTCACTGATTAATCGACTAATTGTTGCAGCTCCATTAATGGGTGTATGTATTCAATGTGGGCACTCACACACTCATACTTACTGTTGTGGATGAGTAAGTGACGCTGTAGAGAGAAGGGGGTGCGGAACAGAGCTTTGCACTCCTCACACTGGAAGGGTCTTTCCTCAGAGTGGGTCTGCAGAGAGAGCACAGCAGCATCAGCATATTTATAATGTGCAAGCGGAGCTGCCTCCTGCCTCAGTCAGGACGCTGATGAAGCTTCTTAAATAGATGTGAGAGGATCAAGCAGGAGGCTCCGTAGCCAAAATCGGTTTGTTGACTTGATGAAGACATGCAGCTTGAGGGGGATATGAGTTCAAAGTGCTTCTGTTTTTCTGGCCCCCACCCTCCATGACCGACCTATCTATCCGAGTGACACCTCAATCCCAAAAGTAAACATGGGGGAGCTCAGGGGTGGAGCAGGCCAGAGACCCCACAGATAACATCCACCAACGAGATCCTGATTGATTACAGCCTCACTAATAACTCACTCTTTGAAGTAACTCTGCTTTTCAATTTATATCTCTCAGGAAACACCAATCAGCTCGACATAAAGAAAATAATTACGACTGTTGTGAAAGCCTGATTACAGTAACAATAAACGCGCCAGTGGATTCACGCGTGGCAACACATCTGCTCACCTTCTTGTGATTCTTGTAGACGTTGCGGTGAGCGAACTCTTTTCCACACAGCTTGCATTTGTACGGCTTGTCCTCGCTGTGGATGATCTTATGAGCCGTCACCTGGTCCAGACGCTTGAATGAGCGACTGCAGATCTCACAGGTATACGGTCGCTTCTCTGATCATTGAAAGAATGAGACAGATGCATTTCGGTAAACAGAGATGATGCAAAAAGTGAAAAAATGGTGTATTCAACAGGATTGTTCAGATCATCTGAAGTGGGGTTGTATGAGGTACTTATCAATAGTCAGTGTATTAGCTACAGTAGATGTCCCAGTTTGGAGAAGCACAGAGGAGAACCAGCAACAACTGCTGTGGACAAGGTCCTGTCGATAAAGGCTGCCTGATGGCAAAGTAAAGCTGTGGAAATATTCTAAATATAGCGTGCACTTAAACTGATAAAGATTTTTTTTTGTTGGACTCTCTTTAAGTGTTGTTGACCCTGTCCACGGTGGTACATTGCTTAGCTTCTGTGCTGGTGCCCCTCTCTGCTTCTTCTAACTTGGGTCATACACTGACAATTAGGAAGTACCTCATACAACCCTACATCAAATAGCCCTAACTATCCCTTTAATGTACCATTTTCTTACCTGAGTGAGTGATCATGTGGCGTTTTAGCTGATTTGTGGAAATGAACTTCTTGTCACACGCGTGGCAGTCAAATATTTCATGCACCTACGACAAAAGAGTTAAAAAAAGAGTGAGCGTTTAAGTTTTTGGTCTTTCTGATAATGTTTAAAAACTTAGGGGTAAAGAGCATGTAAAAGCTGAAGGATCACGGTCCGCGATGGTCAACAGAAGCGAAATCTTGTCGCTTTTCATTAGACTGATGTCTACGGACAGAAAAGCAATTAAAGTGATGAAAAGTTTCAATCCTTTTTCTGCTTCAGAGCATCGCTCCAATAATTGCACATTCAATAGTTCCCCGGCGTACAGTTACAATAGCATATGCTAATGCAAGGCCGCTCCCCTTGTCACAGCTGCTACTGCAAAAGCTTGTTCAGCTAAATGATGATAATGGCAGTTTTAAGCTGCTTTGGAGCTAACGTGTCATTATGGGAAGTTTGATTGCTCCTCCGCAAGAATAATACTTAATGCCCCAATGTCGTCGATTGAAGTTATAAGAATAGAACATATATTGTTTTGCCAGAAATGTGCCATATTTATAATGACACTTTGTGTTTAAGTAGGACTCGATCCCTCTGAACATTTTTATTAAATGTGGAAAAAAAAAACAGCCTTTGTCGAAATCTAATGTAATGCTGTCCTACATTTATAGAAAGATATTCAGCCTTTCAGATCTCCAATTTTATAACAGACAATGGTTCACACAACAGCACATGATTGGAAATCATTTCCGCTACCATGAGCCACATAATAGCAGAACTGGCACATACACACACACAAGGAGGCCACAGAGGAATATTACATACTATTTTAAAATACTCTGGAGATCTGAAAGTGGAGAGTACGGACTCATAGACAGGTGAAGTAGGTTAAATGATGCGCTGCAGAACTATGTCACAACTTCCAGGTGCCTTTAAATGTTGGACAGTTTAGAAGTGGCCCGGTGATGAATAATACGTGAGGAGGTGGGGGTGTTGATTAATCTGGATGATAGATGTCGACGAGGGAAAATGAAATTTCACAATTACCAGCTGGGATAATTAATGAGGAATGTTAGTTAATGAATGACAACCAACGAGACGATTTGTTTGAAGCAACTTGCTTCAACACATAATAATGCAGTGCTCAAAATCACTGAAGGTGATGTGACCTGAAGCAGGAAACAGCCTTCAGTAAAGTGATCAATCCTATAAAAAAAACAGTTATCTATATAGTTATTATTATTTATACATAAATTATAGATTTTCTTGTTTCACTGCAAATATTTGAATTTTTCAAATTCAAAGTGGCTTTATTGGCAGCACCATAACAGCAGTGCCAATATGATGTCACTAGACTGACGGGAGAACTCAAATCTATTTTAATGTGTTTTATTATGTTCACAAACAAGCACAGAATATACGAGTTCAAGTAGAAAAGCAGCTTCAGATTGCTGGTGGCAGCAAATAATGACTTCGCTTCTTGGTTCCTACACCAGTCTCATGCATCCTGGCTGATCATTTAAAGTGATAGTTCAGATTTTTTGAAGTGGGGTTGTATGAGACGCTTATTGATAGTCAGTGTATTACAGGTGCCCTGGCACACAGGCTACACTGATGTCGACAGGATCAGCAGCAAAACATATTTCAGACACTTAAAAAAGGTCCATCTAAAAATAAGTATCAGTTTAAGTGCATATATTATAATTCAGTCTATATTTAGAAAAGTTTCACCGCTTTACTTTGCCAACAGCCTTTTCCAAAACCAGTGTGATATAAGCCAAACATCGCTTTATCTCATTCCACATTGCTATCATATTATCTTACATAAGTATATATATATATATTTTATAGTTATAATTATTATTTTTACTAGTAGTAGTTGTAGTTGTAGTATCACTTTTGCACGCCACAATCTTTTGTCAAAATCTTGACTGTGTCTTCTGTGCCTCGTGACGTGATCTGCACTTTATCTATTTACATTGTCATTTTGTTGTACTACTTTGGTGTACTTGGACCTGTATTGTATTTTGTTGTATTTTAATGTACCTGACTGCTATGACAACTCAATTTTCCTAATGATTAATTAACCAGACTCCTTTTGCAAAAACACTATTTTTACCTGACAGAGCACGGGAGCTGTTGGTCTACCACTGCCTCGATCTGTTAGTTTGTTTGTGTTACGTGAATCCAAACTAACTTTTTAAAACACAGAGGTCACACAATAAGACAAACAAACTAACAGTTCGAGGCAGCGGTAGACCAGCAACTCCCCGTGTTCTGTGAGGTAAATCTACTGATTTCACCAATGAAGTCTGGTTGGTTTGTAGAGAGCAATAGTTGAACTGATACTGATTTTGTGAGGTGGGGCTTTTTAGGTGGCTAAAATACGTTTTGCTGCTGACCCTGTCCACAGTATGTTGCTTAGCTTCTTGTCTAAGTTCTCCAAACTGGGGATGTGCCAACCACCAGCTACTGTAATAATAATAAACAGACAATCAATCCCTGTAAAACCCCACTTCAAATAATCAGAACTATCCCTTTAATGCAACTGAATCAATTGCACGTAATTACAATGCATTGAAATTACATCTTTAAGTGGGAGACACAACAGTCTACTGTGTACTTGATAAGAAAGGAGTGCAATCTGGAAATAACTATGCACTCATAGATGTCTAAACAGAAATTGTAAAAGGCTTCATGAACTAAACACAGACTGATGCTGGCAAACAGATATCTATTTGTATGAAAACATTTCAGAATAGTATTTTACCAGCCCCGTTCAAATCTGTAATCCATCAGCTAGAGGGAGAGTCCTGACGCCAAGGTTCAAACCTTATTGTCTGCCAACAGAGCCTCTTAAGTTTCACAAGACCTGCGGGATGAGCTAGTGAAAAAGAAACCACCCCTCAGCTCTTTGTCACCCAGAATAAATTTGTAACAACTTGATCATAAAGACACCATCACGTGGAGAGCGGCTAACCAAACTCAGAAGCTCAGGAAGCTGAGACGACTGCAAGATTAAGAGGTTAGACTGGGTGAGAGAAAGAGTCTGATGGATTCCAGCGTGCAGCAAGAAACAGCCAAAGAGAGACATCACTGTAAAACTGGATCATGCAAAACTGCGTAAGCTGAGCAAATCCTCTCAGATCGGATGCAACATATCTGGTTGTTTGATAATTTGAGCCCTGCAGTAGACGTTGTAGAGCCTCACCTTTCTGTGTTCTTGTAGATTCAGAGAGGAGGAGCATTTTCTGTTGCATATGGTGCACGTGAGTTTCCGACGTGCGCTCCCTGTAAAGAAAAGAAATGACAATCATCACAAAACAACCAAAAGTTTGACTTGACACTTTAATCTCCTCATCATAGGCTCGCTGTCCCACCACTTTGAGACCCTCCCCTTATCCCCGTCTGAATCACACACCCCACATCTGACTAGTCTGATCCACTTCCCCCTCGCCCACACACACACACACACCCCTCGTCCTGACCACATTGGTAAAACATAAAGGCCCGGATCTCGACTCCATCAGCCTCTGAATGTCTTAATCGCGGGTTGATACTTGATTCACGTGTGAGTCTGCTCAGATCCCCGTTGCCCTACATCCCATCATAAATAGCTATGGAAGTCCAATTATCTAAAGGAGTGAGATGCCCCAGAACACACAGGTCAGCAATTATGTAGCGCAAGTAATTAGAGATGTGTCTCAACATTGCAGAGATTTTAACTGATCGAGGTCAAGTACTGTTACTGCGGTTCCTTGAGTGCTGAGGCTGCTAATGGACAATTAACTTCATTACGTGACGTTCTGAAAAAAGTGCTACGCGTGTGAATATGTGCACTACAGAGAGAGAGAAAGACAGAGAAAATCACAGAGAGAAATAGAGGGAGGGACAGAGATGCCAACCTGTGTGAACATTTCCTTTATGCTTCTTCAGAGCGTCCTTGCTCTTGAATCTTTTGCCACAGCTCTCTGCTTTACAGATGAACCTGGCGTCTCCTTTACAGGCTTCCTTATGCTGCTCAAAGCTGCACACACAGGATACGGAAGAAGAAGAAGAGGAAAGAAGCCTATAAAACTGTGTGTCCTAGGACATAAATGGCATGTGTCCATGTTCCCATTGTACAGTATACAGGGTAGAAGCAGATCAAATTTGGGTAATGTGGGTTACCTGGATTCAGAGCTGAATGTGTTGTGGCAGAGGGAGCACTGGTGCGCTTTAGAGTCACCTGAAGGATCTGGTGACTCGGTACAATGCAAAACACTGGGGAGGGATTCAAAATAAAAACAAATTGGGCACCGAAGAGGAAAAGAAACATGTCAGGGTGATGATGGCTAAAAAAAAAAGGCCAGACATATACAGGATAAAGTTATCATCAGATTATCACCTAGAATTTAAACCAGAATTGTGAGTGTAAAATACACAAAAATCCTATATTTCAAATTAAATTAATTAAGATTCAGATTTAATTAAAGGAATCAAGAATTAGATGAGAAGATTGATACCATTCTTATGTCTGTGCATTAAAAATAAAGCAACAGCCAGCGGATAGCTAGCTTAGCTTAGCATAAAGACTGAAAGCAGGGGGAGACAGCTCTAAGCAGAGGCGTTAATATAAACAGTGCAGACATTCATTATTCATTCATTCATTGTCCATAACTGCTTATCCTTGATGGGTCGTGGGGGGCTGGAGTCTATCCCAGCTGACATTGGGCGAGTGGCGGGATACACACTGGACAAGTCGCCAGGTCATCGCAGGGCACAGTGGTCCTCTAAAAATCACTAATTAACAATGACCTCACTTGTTTAATCCATGTAAAACCATACTGTAAAATTACAGTTTGTGGTTTTATGGAGTTATGGGTCAGACTATTTCCTGGGGGAGCTCAGGAACTCTCTGGAGTCTAGAGTCTGGTCATGGGGAGTCCAGGAAGAAGAATACAACATGCTACATTTTAATTAATGAGGTTTAGGGGCACTCAGACAGAGCATGGCTAGCTGTTTCCCCCTGTTTCCAGTCTCTGTGCTAAGCTAAGCTAACTGCCTGCTAGTACAAGCTTCACATTGAACAGACAGACACGAGAGTCGTCCCAATCTTTTCGTTTAACTCTCAGAAAGAAAGAAATTATGTGTATTTTCCAAAATGTTGAACTAAGCGTTTTTTTGTTTTGTTTTTTTCATTTCATTCAATCAGCATCATCCTCATTCTGTACTAAGTCAGGCATTTTTGTATCAGAAGAAAATAAATTAATACTCTTAAAAACTGAATTTCTTTACTATGACATATAATCTAAAACCCAAACGTCTGACAATTTGATTTAAGATTTTTTTCAGACTTCTTAATTTCCTGCAGATTTGTTGATAGAAGAGTTAAATGTTAAATAAAGCGGTTAAGTGATGGAACAGAAAACCCACTGGCGCTGCAGAGCCTGTTTGATGGGGAACTTCTTGCCACAGTTTCTGCATTTGAAGTCCTTCAGATGCAGACTCTGGAGGTGGGCGGCCAGGATCTCCTCGCTGGGAAAACTGCTCTCACACAGCAAGCAGGGGTGGTCCTCCTTTTTTATTACCAGTTCTGTCAAGATGTGCACACACACACACACACACACACACACACAATGAGAAGAGATCTAAGAGGCAAATTCATATACAGCCATTTCTCTATGATGTTCATATGATAAATTAATCTGTGTTCAGTGCCACAAACAAGGTAATAAAACTCCACTGTACCCATTTCAACGATAGGTTTGCCATCTTTACTGTTTTCATCTTCATCTTTGATGACCTCCTCCTCTTCCTCCTCCTCCTCTTCCTCCATATCACTGTCCAGGTAGCCTATCAGGAGCTCCGTGTCTGTCTCTATGTCATCCACAGCCAGATAAAAGATGTTCTCTCCATCCTAACAGACAACAACATGCTTTTAATCCATTAACCACACAATGGGAACAACCTGCACCTGACAAATTTGAAAAGAATGACGCTAATGAGAGAAGCATTCCTGCTAAAATACACTTATAACCATTTATGGTCATGAACACTGAGCAACTGTTGAGACCAGCTGAGGGTTGAACTCATTACATCCAGACAATAGTCAGTTAAACCTGATTGAGGCCACAGGTCAAAATCTCAAACTCTTAAAAATGTTGCCATGAACTCTCATGTCCTCAAAGGTCACGGTAATAAAATCAAACCGTCATTTTGTTTTAACTATGGGATTCTAAATATACATAAATAATGATTAAGAAGAGGAAAGCCTCACAATAAATGTCACTGTTGATGGAACGCAGAGCTTTAATACACATGGATGACCTTTAAACGACCAATCACTGTGGACATTTGTGTATTAATGGCAGGAACTTGGCCCTTAGACCTGAAATGTTGGTCTCCTCTTCATTCCACCTCTATTTTTCTTCCACCAGGAGAAAACAGTCTTCTTTATCTTTTGCGCAGGAGTGTAAGAGGTGACATTTCCCAGATCCAGTGCGCTAAGTTCGTGTTCGCAAGAGAGCATGGACGTGTGTTTGCATGCTTAAGGGGGTTGTGTTTTGCGAATTCTTCAGATGTTTTTTGCATTCATAGTCCTTGCTACTGTTGTTGGTGCATAATCTGTCGATATAATAACTTTAAAAAATGTTCTTGTGGTCTCTTGGAAATTTGAAACCGCAATAACTCAGCAACGATCACAAAAACATTCCTTCAGAGAGGCTTATTAAACCCTCTTCAGCACATCTCAGTTACATGAAGTCTTACATCTGGATTTACCACGATAAACTCACGGATCATAAACGTACAGATATATACAGAAAATGAAAACAATGCATCTCCTTGCCCAGTTTTACATGCAATGTAAATGATAAACATGCAATCACCATCAAAAGGATGTTTCCCTTCTCACTTTTTTACCAATTTTCATTATAAAAAAAATCTTTGTAATATCAAACTAGACTATCATCTTACATTTTGAATATTGTTATATTGTGATGTGGCAAAAGTGTTGTCTTTTCCTGGTGTTAAACGCTGCATTTCAGTAAAGTGAAGTGATTTGCTGAACTTACCAGGTTGTCCTGGCTGTTCTGTTATTCACCTTTACCCTCCAGGTCATTATATCCACATTACTAATCATTATTTATCAAAAATCTGAATGTGGTAAAAAAAAATGTGAAAGCATTAATGATCAAAGCTACAATAGTATCACAATATGGAGATACTTGGGGAAAAAATATCACCCAGTCCTACTGTTTGGTAGCAAAGCATCATATTCTAAGAGATCATTATAAGTTTGGACTATTTGAGAATTTAATGTCTGTTATTTTACAGAAAATACATCAAGGAGATGTGATTTATAAGCTATACTGCCCAACTCTAATTCCTTCTTCAGTCTGAAGCTTTGCAGAGCTGTCACTCTTCCATGTGTGACTCACCACTGATCATTGTAGCATAACTTGTCTAATATTTATATCATCTGGAAAACTAACGGTTAGGTTAAGTTTTATATAATTCTGTGTGTCTCTTTTGTAGTTCTGTGTAGCACCTTGGTCCCTGGGGAATGTTTCGTGTCGCTCTGTACTAGCTGTACATGGTCGAAATGACAAATAAAGTCACAGTCTATAGTCGTCTGGGTTTTTTTATGGAACAAACAAAAACCGCTGCCATTTTTGACCTGTGCTACTGGAAGAAAAAAGTTACTTTTCAGATCTTGCTTCGAAACCTTTCCAGGCTGAAAAGAGTCTTTCCCATCCATAGACCTTGAAATTTTTCTTCTACCTGACTTAAGTAAAAAAAACAAACCAAAAGAAAAACCCTCTCTCTTTGAGCTCTCTTTACAGCCACATTTTTTAAATCATTAGCCTGTCCTGTCAGATGTGTACTGCCTGTAAAATGTATCATTGTCTTTCTAGTCTGTCTTTTTAGTCTGAGGGATTTGTTGTCCACTGAGAGGAAATGTACCTGTATGGCTGCCAAGTTCTTCTGCTCTTGTGAAGGCGCCTGATGGACAAACCGCAGCCAGTTGGCATAGCGTGGGTTACTCGCATCCAGAATATACAGCACATCTCCTTTACTGCCACGGACCTGGAAAGAAAACAATAACCGCACGGGTTGTCAGAAGTGAACGACTGATTCTTCTCTGGGTTTGTCTTCTGTGCATCAAAGTGTGTTGGCCTTTCATATGGACACATAATTGTACTCAGGCTCGTACCTCATAATGTGGCAGCTAAAGATAACTACTTCACAGCATTTATTTCAGTGGTTACCATCAATGGCTTCCCCACAACAAGAGATGTGAGTCAGTCTAAATCAGCCAGTAATGGATCTGAAATGTAATTAAATGTTCTCTTTATCACTGAAAAACTGAGAACGCATTTGGAAAGAACTGCAAGCAGCTGTGTCTTTCCTCCACAGCTGTCCTCTCATAAAAAAAAAAAGATGTGTTTTGTGCTTAATTGGAATAGGAGCTGCAAGGAGATTATTTACTGCACTCTGTTAATTACCACATTACATTTTTAATGCAGCTTTTTCAGGTGTGAGGCTAGTGATATCATGCTGTATGCACCTCTTTACTAAAAACAACATATTGTCACCTATGAGTGACTTAAGGTATAGTTTGGATTGTTTGAAGTGGAGCTGTATGAGGTACTTATCCATCATCAGTGTATTACCTGCAGTAGTGGGTGTTCAACACACCTGCAGTTTGAAGAAGCAGCAGGAGTACCAGTGTAGGAAGCTACACAATGTGCTCCGTGGACAAGGTAAGCTGTAAAACACATTAGCCACCTAAAAAATCTTCATCACTTTAAGCCAAATATGGCTCTCTCCAAAACAACCAAACTCCTGAAGCAAAACTAGTATTTTTACCTTGCAGGACACAGGAGTTTCTGTCTACCACTGCCTCGGTACGTTAGGTTGCTTGTGTCATTTTGTGACGCCAGTGTTTCAAATGGTTAGTTCAGGTTCATCAATGTCACACAATAACATAAACAAACTAACCAATCAACACAGCAGTAGAGAAGTAACTCCTTTGTTCAGCAGGGTAAAATTGCTGATTTTTCCTATGGAGTTTGGTTGGTGAGGAGAAAGTGACATTTGATGCCTAGACTTTAATTGATGTTGATTTTGAGTATGTTGACCTCGGTCTAGCTAATACACTGACAATGGATTAGTACCTCAAATGACCCCACTTCTTAAAATCCGAACTATCCCTTTAAATGTGCAGAGTGGTGTAAAAACATGAGCGTGTACGTGCATTCACCTCCCACATAAGCCTGGTGTCCGAGCTTTCATCCAGCTCACTAGGCAGCTTTTTCTCACCTGCAAAAGGGCCAAACTTTTCTCCCTTTAAAACAAACAGAGGGATCACTTGTCAGACATGATGCCATTGTACTGTACAACAAAACTGGCAGAGGAAATGAATTAAACCAAGACATTACACACCACAGTGGACTGTCCAAACCATGATTTGTTTTTGAATTGTGGGTAAATGTTGGATAGCTGGTGGTGGGCACGCCTACTGTGAAATGTGACATGTGAATGCATCCTTTAGTGCTGGACATTTTTTCCTTTTGACCTTCCAGAAGTGCCGAAATCCAGGGGGCGTGGTCACAGTGTGTTCTTCGTGTTGTATTCATGTTCATCCTCAGCCTGGTTTACTACAGTATCACATATTTAAACAGCAATATCCTCCTGAACGTGAATACACCCCTACTGACATATTAAGCCATTTTCCTCGACAAATTCCAACTCCTTCTCCATATCTGACAGCAGCGGTGAGGTAATGTCTGCGCTTTTGTAAAAATGACCTAAAAACCTGAGAGTTTTAGGCTGAATGTCTCACTAATGTTTTCTATGAACTATGTTTCTCTGCCGACATGAATGCGTTGTTATGTAGTGAACGAGAGAAACTACTGGAGTGACTGTAGCTACGTGGCACTTCACGTCAGAGCAGCCTGGGGTTGAGACTGAGACTTTGACACAGACTTTGAGTAATAAGGCGAACAGAAAAACTATCTACAACGCTTTGAACTGTCTAAAAAGTAACATAAAACGCTCCCCGCGTCTAAACTCGGTTACAAAGTGTCAGTTCCAGTCAGAAACAACAAACCTTTTTCACTCGCCTCGCCGTGTAAAGACCGATTCCATCCTGGACCTTTGACGATTTCAGAGAAAATCTGTCTGGCACGTACATACCCAACATTGTCATTTCTCGGAAATGTTTCCGTCAATGACAACTAGTTGGCTTTCAGATATGTCAGCGGTAGGTAACAAGCATTGTCACTTTGAATTTGGAGCAGATAGTTTCTTCTTCGTGAAGCGGTCCAGGTTGAACTTCTGTTGCTCCTGCTGCAGGAAAGCAAAGCGGCGTCCTGATTGGTCCAAAGTTTGTAACCAGAAGCTACCTTTACTGTCGTGCAACACTCCAGCCTGTGTTTCATTCAGGCTGCTCTCCATTCAGCCTGCAACACTGGAAACACAACACTACTGTAGTAAGACACTTATAGCTGTCTTTACATACACAAACGCTGCATCTGAGGAACTTTGTAATATCCATTGTAATAATAATAATAATAATAATAATAATAATAATAATAACAATGGATTTTTTAGGTCCATACCAATATTAGGAAGTACAAAAACACAGATTTTGATATATTGCATGATATTCTATTTATCTCTCTCTCTCTCTCTCTCTCTCTCTCCCACCCTATACATATGTATATATATATATATATATATATATATATATATATATGTATGTATATATATACATATATATATATACATAGTAGTTATAGTGAGATTATAGCTATATATAATGTCACTATAACTAACTAGTACTAGTAACTACACAACATATGCTGATATAGACTGATAAAGCTGTGATAGGCTTAGATAGGGCTGATATATCTATCTGCCTAACGTCACCTCACTATGTCGGCATCACTAACTTGTTAGGTTTAGAATGGGTAAAACTCTATATGAATTAGGGCTTAATGATATGCAAAAAAAAGCATATTTCAATTATTTTGACAGATACTGGGATTGTGATATAAATCACTATTTTACTGTCGGTATCGGTCCAATATTGGCCCAAATTACTGGATCAGATATTGGAAGAAAAAGGGATAATCTGATATGTTCCATTAGCCTCAACTCTCACATAGATGCTTAACCAAACTTTGTGTCACAGGTAACACAAATGAAATTTATTTTAATTTTGAATGTTTGAGCAGACTTTTAAGGTATCAAGTATTTTCAAGTCAAAAGGCTCAAGTCCAAATGAATTTACGTGTTAAAGTCCAAGTCGAGTTGCAAGTCTTTTTTGATTTCGTTGAGTCAAGTCCAAAGTCGAGACCGTGTCCTGTGACTCGAACTCATGCGCTCAAATGCACTGTTCGTCTGTGCTTATGTAAGAAAATGGATCAACACGTTTGATTATCATTGTGAAAACAGATCCATTAAAAACAGTTATCTACTCTACACTAATAACGCATTGCATTTCACATCGCTCAGAAAAAAACACTCACCATCATTTTCGTACACCATTAACCTCTAAAACCTCAGAATATTGTGATGGATGTGTGTTTAAGCTTGAATTTGTGTGTTCTCTGATTCAGAAACCACACTGTACCAACAAGCAGCAAACCAGAGGTCTGACTGACCCTTTCAGCTTCAAACAGTCCACTCAGCGGGCCAGAAACCGCAATTTACCAACAATCAAATGCTGCTGAGACAGATGGATCCTCTGGCCTGAAGCCGGCTGCTCAAACCATCTGAACTAAACCCTCCAGGCTGAAATGTAAATCAGGACTATGATCACACTGACCAATTCCAGTAGTCTTGACTGGTACCATATTTATTATATAACTATTACATTCATGTTCCTTCAGACTTATACAAGGATCCAAATGAATAGAGGTCAAAATTCCTTGTTACTAAATGTTTGTTTGCGCTAAAGAACATTGCTGTGCATCCTCATGTCATACCTTTCTTATTCCTTAACAATAAAATATTCACATCATTTTGGGGAGTATCTTTATTGTATATGTGTAATATGTCTGTAATAATGCATAGTGTCACATCAGTATAACAATACACAATATATGCAAGTATTGTTATTTAAACATTACACAATCATGATTATTGCCATGTTAGTCCTGTTTCTTTATCCATAACAGCTTACCTTTTCCCAAAAGAAGTAGAACAAGTAGGGGAGACCTGGGACTGGTGTAACCCCAGGTTAGTTGTAACTTTGTCAGTTTTTACCAATTAAAAAAGATCTGCAGGCCTGTCTTCAATATGGTACACTCCCATTTACTTTTTCAGCTCATAGGAGAACTGACATGTCTCTGTGAGCAACATTGTGGATTTTATGACTAAAAAACTGTTTTTCATTGAAGAAAGTGGTAATTTTTTGTTGATTGTATTGCAGATAAAAGGGTTTGACCTACATAACATAAAGCAGCAGTTTCTCTTGTGTAGTTTGATGCTTTGCATTCATGCTACATTTGAGTACACATGCTAGAACAGTTAGCTATGTTATGGTTGTTTGGGGACAGTTGTAACAGTTCATTAAAATGGTGAGAATTTCTGCATTGAGTGCATACAACTTTTTGCAAACTCAAGACAAAAAGAAGTGTGGGTCAAGTATGTACGTTGTCATTTCTGGGCCTATAAAGCCTGCAGCCCAAGAGCGGCCATTTACATTTACCACAACTGTGACAGTGCACATACAGACAACACACACGCATAAAGTGTCACTTTGTTCACTTTATTCAAACTGTTCATTCTATATTCTTCATAAAGTTCTTACATAAATTGGATAGTATGGTTAATAATTTGCAAATTACCCCTCATTGTTACAGCTATCCCCAGCTAGTGCTACAACTCACCCCAGGAGTGGGGATTAATAAAAAAAAAAAAAATAAATAAATAAATAAAATGCACTGCAAAACCATTTTTGCTTTTTTTTAAAAAAAAAAAAAAAAAAAGAAAGAAACAACCCCAAAACCAAACATCTCTATATCCCAAAATAATATATCTTCCTCTTTCCTTTAGAAACCTTTCTAAGTTATTTTCCCCAAAATTTTGTATGTGTCTTTAAAAAATGGATGGTACAGGTTGTTGCGTTAGAGTCAAGAAAAAATGTAAGAATTTTTTGAAAAATAATTTAAACTAGTTGACTTTTAGAGGAAAAGGGTTCAAATGACACTCAAACAAAAAGTGTTACTACCATCCCCAGTCTCCCCTATTACTGTCTTGCTAAAGTAAACATTTAAAGATGTTCATAAGATTTTATTTATTTACTTACTTACTTGCTTATTCTTAGAGTGATTTATTTATTTAAGAGGCAGAACATGACATTTCAAAATAAAAGCTCACAAAGTAAAGCCAGATGACTCTTTTTTTATTCATCACTGACTAACCACTAGTGGATGTGGTTTCAAACTAAACTGAAAAACACAACTTATGAATATTGTGTGAAAATGCCAAGTGTCAGGCCCCTCACAGACTTGATATTAAGTTGTTTTGTGTCTCTGCTCACCTTGATTTGTTGACTTTTTCTCTGCGCAGAGAGATTAACATCATCTCTGATCACTGACTGTTTGTGTATGTTCTGTTTCTGAACACCTCTTCAGCAAACGTCTTCCCCCCTTTAATCAGCACTGTGTCAGTGTTGTGTTGGTTTTGTTTACTGCGTGTATAGCTCGTGTTTATGCCAGGGCCTTCCTGTTGTGTTGTGGCTCCGTGCCGAACCGCTTCATGATTGGTCCAAATGACCAGCGTTGGTTGACAATTAAGGCAAAGACTGAATCATGATGCACATGTTTACCTCAGAGTCAATGAGCTGGTGTGACAGACTTTACTGTTTGTGAAGGGTTTACGCTTTACGATTGGGGTAAACATGTCCTTCAGTGGGGATTTTTTTCCCTCCTTCAGATCACTATTGTGTTTGTGATGGTGTCATCAGTGGCCTTGGGTCATGTTCCAGGTGTATTTCAGAGAGACAACCACAGTAGAGGGGTTACAGGGAGACATATTGGGTGATCACTGCACTGAGAGGGCTTTTGTGTGTGTCTGCCCCACCCATGTCCTCTCTGGTCCATTTCTGTCCCCCCTGACCTCTCTGTCAGTGCCTTGGCCTGTCGGGGCAGGACGATTAAATGTCACGACCCCTTTTTTCCCTCCGTGCCCTCTGAGGACCCTCCATCCCATTAACTTTCACTCAGCTTTCACTCAGATCCCAGGGTTATCCCCACCAGCTCTGATCTCCAACACCTGCACAAAGGACACAAAGAGACACACACACAGAGGTCGCCTGCTAATGCTGGGACCCCATTACAAGATGATAGAGGGCAAGATGATAATCCCGATTCGGCCATTTTAAGATCATGGAGAGTCTGTGTTGGTCTGCACAGATAACTCACTCTCCTTTTTTGGTGTGCGGGGGTTTAGGACTTTTCACTCATGATTGAGAGTCCGACTGAGGCGAACTGGGGGCAACAGATCTGAGCGTGATCCTGGAGTTTGAGCAAGTTATCAGTGCATACCATACTGTGATCGTAATCCCAGAAAGTTCATCATTAACCGTGTGGTACGAACAATTCTACAGTTGGATAGGATAAAAACAAGACTAATATCGTATCAAAAATCACAGACTAGGCCTATGAATTCAGACCTGCAAACTCATTAAAGGTGAAAAAGATGACATGTTCATTAACCAGTCCCCTGTAGGGTGTATTTGCAAACTCATTTAATCACAGTTTATGTTATGTTATTTATTATCTCAACAAAAATTTGCTTATTTTTTTCTACACTGCAAAACATCCCAATGTTACAAAAGTCATTTATTTCTAAAGTGCACAGTAAAACGTTTATTTCTTTAAAAAAAAAACTTCCTATTCACAAATAATAGTTCTTTTCTTTCTGTTTGTGTCCTAAAATACAAAAGGACGATGCAGAATGTTGCATCAGACCCAAGAAAAAAAAATTCTAAAAATAATTTTAATAATTTAAACTAGCTGACTGGAAGGTTCAGCTATTCCTACTAAACTGCAGGGTTTTTTGTTTGTTTGTTTTTTGTTTTGTTTTGTTTTGTTTTGTTTTGTACGTGGTTTAAGAAAACAAAACTCAAGACAAAAATGACTCAAACAACTCAAATGACCCTCAAACATAAAGTGTTACTATCATCCCTGGTCTCCCCTACTACTATCCTGCTAAAGTAAATAAATTAAATTCATGTACATATGTACTTGAGGTTTGTTTGTTTGTTTGTTTGTTTGTTTTTTTGTTCTAAGAGTACAGCTTGAGAAGAATGGGTCAAACTAGATTTGTGACATTTCAAAATAAAAGTTCACAAAGTAAAGCCAGATCACTCTTTTTTATTCCTAGCTGACTAACCACTGGTGGATGTGGTTTCAAGTGTACTGAAAAACACAACACAATGTACAAATATACTTGTGTTAGTGAGAATATTTACCTTACTAGTGCAGCATGATAGCCTGGTAATATTTTATAATTAGCATTACATCAATGTTGGCTGGTTTAGCTTTAGTATTAGTTAGTTATGTATCCAGTAATTGTGTACAAATTTCACTCAAAACAACAAATTTCAACCTCATGCTGGTGCTAGAGGGAAAAGTCAGAGGATCAGCAGAGTCAGTGGGATTCATCCTCTGTGGACCATGAATATCCAAACAAGATTTCATGACATCCAGCAGTACATCTGACAGAGTGACATTACTATTCATAGAGCCATCCTAATGGCATTTGTGAAAATCTTTCTTTTGTTCCCAACATAATATTCACAAACAATAATGGACAGGATCTCCTTTGGCATAAAAAACATTTAAAAAAAAAAGTCTTAAAATCACCATCAGCTCTTTTATTGTAAAGTCTGGCTATTCAGTGCAGTGGAAGCGCATATCATGAAGTCTTTCTTCCCAAATGTCTTTCATCATTTCTGACGAACGCGGCCATGTCTGAGTGAAAGAAGCTTTCCATGAATGGCTTTATGACGTGATGACAAAGCCTGCACACGGCCAAAGCAGCGCTAGCAGACAATGATGCATTGAGGACTTGAAAATCTACCACGATAAAGATTTTTTTTTAACTAAACAAAGACATTTGAATAATCAATCCCACAGGACCGAGACTTTGAACCTGAAAGTACCCATGCAGCCGTGGAACTGAGCCACTCAGTGGCTGGACTGCCAGTTAAGTCTCAGAGGGCCAAAAACTACAGAAACCACATTTAGGACATGCTGAAGGAAAGGACTGCATTGAAATAAATAGTTTCAGTTTCTTTTTTTCTAAGTAAATATTTTCACTGGAGGAAAACCTCAGTTTGGCAAACATACAAATGGTTCCATACAAGATTTTTCCAAATGGATGTGTGCATTTTTCTAAAATCTCTCAAACCTGATACTGTAGATTGAGGAGCCAGACCACCTTTTGTTTCATGTTTCACAAACCCCCGCAGTCCCTCACCACAGCTCCCTATTTCAAGGCTGTCGCTGAATAGCCAGCAAACCATTTCCTGAAGCTCCGAGGTCACTGGATAAATGATGTTTTCATTTGACAACCCCAGGTCGCCACTAAAGGAGGGTCTTCAGAGGGAGCCTTTTGAAATTACAGTACTGATGAAGCGTGAGAAATTACAGGCACTTAGAAGTGATTTCATGAGCACAAGAGAGCAGGGGGACCACCCCTACGCAGCTCGGGCAAAAGGGAGCGATGGCAGTGAGTACACAAATACACAAACACACAACAAGGCTTTTCATGTGCACACAGCTAGTGCATACACACAAACAGACACCCAAACACACACACACACACATACAATCACATTCAAGTGCAGATATATCAGCACCATAAGAGGATCCTCATCCACACTGTAAAAAAAACAAATCATACAGGAATTTAATGAAATCAACTAATCTTTTCTCATTAAAGCTACTACAAGGAGTTTGTAACTAGTTATGAAACAGTCTCACTTTAATTCTGACGCCTCTATATGATCTACACAAGTTAACAAGAGCATCAGCGAGAAGACAAACTAGTTGTGATATTCTTAACGTCTGCCACCAGGTTGGATTCTCTATGAAATCGGCTCTGTTCACATTTTTCCAGCCAAAGTTACAGGGACTAGTAAGTTAGTTAGACAAAAATGAGCAGGAGGACATTTTTATGTATACAGTTTTATTTTTGATGTTATATTCTGTGCTTATTGCAGTGGAAACGCGGCTGCCTGAAGTAGCTTTAACTTAACATACACATTTTATTTATTCAAGTTGATTGAAGTTGTATTTACTTCCAGGCTGTAAACAGTCACACAGGAATTTAGAGGATTTACTCATAATTTTGCTCATTAATATACATATTTTATGAATGTACTGTGTACAGAATTAAATTAACTGATTAAATTTCTCAAGAAGCAGATTAGCAGATTTCCCAGCATGCATTGTTTGAGAGTTAAAATTCTCCTTAAGCCCTTTTTTTTATAGGTTGAATAATGAATAAACTAAGTCACAGTGTCTTGTTATCACAATTATGAAAACACTGCAAACATGTTTTCTCAAGTACAACTGAATCAGTGTTAAGTTTTTTTGACAAAAAAAGTTTATTTGTTTTGAATCAGTACAAAATCACCTCAACTTGTCTTCCCAGCATGCATTGTTTGAGCTGAAACTCTCCTGAGACCCCTCTTTTTTATAGTTTCAAACTGAGAAAATGAGTTTGTAATGTTCACCAGTGTGATGGAACAGTTTCTGGTTCAACCTAATATCTTAAGCTTATTAAACACGTTTTCTCAAACACAGCTGAATTAATTAAGTTTATTTGACAAGAAGAGGTTATTTACTTCGAGTCATTACAAAATTACCTCAACTTGTCTTTTCAAATTCAGTCAATTTGACATTTCAAGGCAGCCTGGGCAGTTTTTTTTTTTTTTAAGTTAAAACAGTTACTTTGATTTACAGTGCAAGAATTCTCTAATGCATATTTGTGTATGATAATAAAACTGACCCTAGAGTTAAATATACAGTGGGATTAGATGAAAATTGTGTTCAGGAGCCAGTCATTGTTTTTTCCACTACTTGAGTTATCCTAATGGAGATCGGCTGAGACGGGCAATGCCCAAGGGCCACTGGTCCCTCTCCACCCTTCCTGGGAATGGGCTCTTGGTCAGGATGGGTTTGGAAGGAAGCCTCTGATTTCTGCCTGGCCCTCTGCTAAATCAGAGCTATGTGAAGCTGGTTTGGAGCTGAGCCTCAACAATGATCTATCCCCGGAGCCGATGGAGTGGAATCATTTCCATCATGCTCGTCTTCTCTTTACCTCGCAGCTGGGGCTCCCTCCCCGCGTGCGAGCGCGAGGTTTCAAAGCGCCGTAATTTCATTTCGCACTGTTTACTTTGGAGTTTTCTAAGACAGTGGCACCAGTGTGAGGCTGCATCATTTAATTTAACCGCTCTCTAGTAAAGTACCAACCCCAGAGATGGCAGGAGCCTTTCATTCAGCGCTGAGCTTTTTACACACAACAATGTTTCACTGCTTCTCTCTGCCACAGGAGTTAGACTCAAAGCCCTCACAGCGTGTCCTTCTGTTTGCTGTCTGTCTCTGTTTGGATTCTGTTCGAGCTTCTCCTCCCTTTTCACGATCTCTGTCCAAAAGTGTCACTCACCTCTAAGTTGAGCAGTGAGTGCATTCACACACACATACACAAAACACCCTCACAAATGCCAGCTCCTAAAGCCCTTCATAAAGGGCTGATGGAGGTGAAGCTCTACTGCTGTTACAAGTTACACATGAAGCACCTTTCTGACATTATTTTCCACATAACTTGATCAGTTTCACCAAAATAAAATCAAAGTCATAAAATTTATAATCATACACTTAAGGAATATGTCGACATTTCCAGAAATAAGATAATGTTTGCTTAACACAAAAACTGCAAGGTCTAGAAAACACCTCTGAAGCTAAAACTTACAACAACAAGATTAAACAAACGATATATAAATAGATTTAATAAGTCAGCTTGCTGGTTTGCAGATTATCTTTACTTTTGGTCACAGCCTGACTAGTTGTTTATGCCTGTTTCAAAGCTTTATGCTAAGCTAAGCTAATTGATTCCTAGCATACAGATGTACGAAATATGGCATCAGTCATCTTATTTCAGTCTCAGCAAGAGAGTGAGTAAGCATATTTCTAGATCTGCTGGATTAGTTGGTGAGAAGAGTCTTAGGTACTATTTGCACAACATTTTTGACATAAAATGGTAAACTTTTGTTGTATTTTAACTGTTAGCCATTAGCCGGTGTTTTGGGGGCCTGGAAACACAACTTTTGCAAACAGGTTCCAGAGTATCATCTTGAAAACTGTTCAATCCAATGTCATTTTTTATTGTTTCTCATTCATTAGCTAGTTAGTGATCCTATTAGACTGAGAAACAGCTTCAGAGACCAGCAAAGGCCAGTTTGACTGTGAAGAATAATTACAGTACCAAGGTGATTTATAGCAGCTCTGACCAGGATTCTGCCTCCAGGGACAATGAAGACACAGTGGGTTCAAGTTAGGACAGAGGGCATGAAGCAGTTGAGGAGTGAGTTTGTAACTTAGTGAGTTATTTTGTCAGTATACAACGGTATACATGTTTTTGTGATGTTGGAAGTAATTTATTTCTGTTCCCCAAAATATAAATGTAAACAGTTAAATTAATATCATAATCATTGCATGCATGATTAGTCAACTTTTGGCTTCAACTAACAATCGACTAGGAAAATCTTTAGGTGAGGGCAGTCCTACATATTTCCCAAAATGTTGAACTATTCTTTTAATAATGACATTAGTTATGAGCCCGTGCTGTGATTAGCCAGCTAATCGGCTAATTACAGCAACAGACCACAACCAGCCGCAAAGATTAGTCTCATTCCCAACTACAAAATTACTGCATATTGAATATAAAATTTCAGTTGTGGATGGCTTGTCCAAACGATGTTTTTCAACCAGTCTGAATTATTAAAGGAATTTTGACATTTTGGGAAGTATGCTTGTTCACTTTCTTGCTGAGAGTAACCAGGAAGATGACTCTCATGTCAGTACCTGTAGCATTCAGTTAGCTTAGCTTAGCAGCTTGCCAAGGGCTCATCCAGAGGTTTAAAAAAAAATCCGTGTTTCACCTCCACTTAAGCTAACTTTTAAACATACATCTCATTTGTTTAATATGTGAAAAAAAAAAGAAAAGAAAATGTGTAACCGGCCATGAAGAGGTCCATCACGTTACCACTGTAAAACCAGAACATGTCATATTTAAATTTAAGTTTTGCATAGATTAAATACATATATATTATGTTAATTAGCAATCCTTGAGGTGCTAGTAAGCAGATCTTTTAGCAGAGCCAGGTTAGCTGTTTCCTCAAGTCTTTAAAAACACAGAAATAAACTTTAGTTGCAATAAAAGCATGTTACATGACAACAGCAGTTTGTTCAGTATTTGCATATTATTGCAATATTTTATATTTAAAAAAAAAAATCTTTATGCTAAGATAAGATGTAGGCTATAGCTTCATATTTACCGTGCAGAAATGAGAGCTGTACACATTATCTGCAACTGCAACTGACCATAATAAGATCTTTGACCCCCTCAGACCAGACAAATCTACCATTTCCAAGTACAGTCTTTTACAGTATTTATGGAAAATGTATAAAACTCAAATGAGATTTTCTGATCCTATAAGTGACTCAACCACAGCATTTACAACACTGGTTAAATTGAGGTTGTATGAGGTTGTTTTATTTGCTTAGGCTGGTCTTAACTGAAGGATTATATGAATCTGAATCTAATCTGGTGGCAAGTCAAACTAGCCAAACCAGGAATCAGAGCCAGGTCTTCCGTGTGCTGCTGTGATTACTCCACCACTTACCCGAGCGCTACATGTCTGTCTCCACTCCTTACCCTGCTCCGTGTACTCACATATATACAAAACTCATACATCAAAGCCGTGCGCTCATTACCACGCAGAAGATAAACATGGACGGCCCTGCAGATGGTTCGCTCTCGGATAGAGGTTTCTCTGTATGTGTATGTTTGCGTGACTGTTTGTGAGCAGATCTCCTGAAGCATGCCGGCAAAATAGAAGTGTCTGTGCATTTTTTCCTTCTTAGACCTCTTGAGCTGACCAGAGAGCGGGAGATTCTTTAAAGAAGCCGCAGACTGCACAGCAGATCTTATTCACACATGCAGGATAACATTCAAGCAGAGTCGGCCAGCTTTATTAGTGGCGGTTTACAGGGATATCCATGACACTCCCACAGTTCTCTGGAAGCTCCTCCACATTATTCCAGGGCAACAGCAGGTTAATGGAAGCCAGGTGGAGCCTCCCTGCATTTCCTCCGTCCAGGAGCGCTTGATTGACAGTGAGTTGTGGCGATGAATCGGAGTGCAGCTACCCAGAATCAGGGTCGGGATGGAAACATGGCAATTCAAGAGCAACAGCTGTTTTTCTTGGCCACAATAGAGAGAGCATTTCCATTCACCTGAGACTGCTCTTAATTGGAACGTGTGGATATGTGCGCTGATGTGTGTCTGGCTTTTCTCTTTGCTTATTTGTGGTTAACTCTGTCTAATGGTTAAATAGTATTGCAAGTCACCCAATTCTCCCAAATTTGGAGCCTGTTTTTTTTTTAAGTGAATGCGCTTAAATAAGGGTAGGTGAACAGAAAGATTGCGGTAGATATGGTGGCATGTTTAGTTTCATCTGTCTTTTATTATTTTGAAATGGTGTAATTTCAGAAATAATACAAAATCACGTGCAACTAGAAGGTAGGGAGGCCACCTTCGCTGCGGAAAAATAAAAGACTCCTTGCCAGCAGCCCCATGCCCGGGGGACACAAATCATGCGGGGGGGTGGGGGTGGTCTAAGTGTCCTCCGCCATGATGTTTTGAGTGTCCAAAACCTAATTTAAGAGTTTTTGTATGAAATAAATATCATTTTAACCTTCATAACAGGTGGAGTAGCCTACCCTTTGGTAGATTAATGTCCACCAGTGTCCAGTTGGTTACTGTCTTACAGTCTGTGTAACCAGGGCAACAATGACAATGAATGGCAGACAGCTGGTCAATCATTCTAGGTGTCATTCTCTTCTCTTTTATCAGGTGTCATCATTCTAAGCATGTGAAAACACAGTGTATGCAGAAGAGTAGGGTGTGCACACAAAGATATGGGACAAAACCTGTCCTGTATTAATTCAATAAGGGACAGATAGGTTGCAACCCTACCTGAAGGGAAGTCAGAGAGTGCAGACCTCCACCGAGACCAAACGTCCTATCTAGCCATGTTAACAAAAGTGAAAGATAATTCATGTATCTGCCCTGTGATTCTTGCTTGGCCAGTGCTACACCCTGCCACCACGTTTCATGAAAATCAGGCCAGTAGTTTTTCTATAACCCTACTGACAAACAGACAAATGGACAAACAGCACCCAAAAAATACCCTCCATGGAGGAGGTTAAAATGTGCAATTTTGATTGGTGTAATATTATAGGTGTTTTGCTTTAAGCAAGATTGTAACACTTAATAGAAGAAATACCTTAGTCTTTATCTTACAAATGAAAAGTTAAATTCCGAGGCTATAAAACACACTTTAATACACTCAGATGTTTTACTGCTATGGTCTTATTTGGTCTGGCATGACCAGTAGCTTATGTTGGCTAATATTAACTAATGTTAGCAAAGTAAAGATAAATATTGCTGTGTTGCTGATTTCATGGAATTATTTTCCTGACTTTATTACTCTCAAGTTACCACTCTTAAAATACTCTTAACAATTCACTGGTTTTATCACAAAAAACATACTGTACATGTTTATCTGTGATGTGCTGAAACATAGCTAAACTATAACAAAGTCAGCAAACTGACAAAGTAGTAGCAATATCTATCAAACGTTTGCAAACATAAAGTTTGCTAACCTTCACCAACACTTGCCACCATAAGCTACTGATAATAAACAGACCAAGTAAGACTGCAGCAGCAAAACCTCTGATTGTGTTTAAGTGGACCATTAAACCTTTTTCACAGCCGCCATTTTGACATGAAACAGTAGGATAAACACAGGTGTTACAAATGATACTAATTAAAGTGTGTTTCATGGATCTAATGGCATCTAGGGTTGAGATTGCAAACTGCAACCAGTTCGTCTCACCCTCCCCTTCCAAGTGTGTAAGAGGTCCTATGGTGGTCGCGAAACTTGCAAAAAACATGAATGGCCCTTTTTAGAGCCAGTATTTGGTTTGTTCATTCTGGGCTACGAAACATGACGTTGTATCCTGGCAACCTCCATGGAAGAAAACCCACCTCTAATATAACAGAACTGACACAAATGGTTCTTTCTAAGGCAACAAAAACAATTCTCTAATCTTCTATCATTTTCATGTGATTATAGACTAATGAAAACATACTCATGAATATTATACTAAATTTCTGCCATATTGTGCCAGTAGAGTCCCAGTGTAAATCTCACACACTGGACTGGTTCTGCTCCATTCAGGTCAAACAGACTCACTGGGCTGCTATTGTGCATGTTGGCACACTGGAAAGGTTAAGCTACACTAAATGGAACATGTCCTTAATTTGTATCATTGATAACAATATCTGTACAATTTCATATCAATATGGCTGCTGTGCAAAAGGCCTATGGTGTGTTTTATTAAGTCCATTTATCCATTAAAAGGCAGCATTATATTATTACTTTTCATAAAAGTTACAGAGTGTCACTTTAACTAACATAAAAACTGATAACATAAAAACAACAAAATTATGTTATTTTTGACATCTTACATCAACAAATCAAGGTAAGAGGTATTTCAGTATTATAAGCACTGAATCTCAGAAGTCTGGTCTCGTCTTATCAGACATGTTCTGGCACCCAATCAATTGACATCAGTGGCCCCATTTGTGTTTCATCATCAAGGAGATCGATGTACAGAGCAACAACACCATGTGAACTGTTTTTGTATGAAGACACAGATTACAACATGGCCTCAAGAAACAGAAGAAACGTTCATCTTTCATTTCTGATCTTGACACGTGACTTGACATTTTTTTTGTTTGTTTGTTTCCTCAGTATCAAAAATATGAATGGTTCTCCAGCAGAGACAAAGAAATGCACTCATCAATATGCTAAGATGCACTGATTTATTACTGTACATCTATGGACACTGGTTTGATTGCAAACGATGACACAGAGGTGGTATTTTTCTGGTGGAGCTCAGGCACCACTTGTGTGATCTTGGAAAAAGAAAGTCTTAAAAGTTATTTCCAGCAAATAATCCATCCCCTGTCAGACTTTGCTTGTCACAAATCATTTTTAGGATCAAGTTAACATCCCAAATCACGAGTATCAAGTTCTACTTATGCAACCCTAATTTAAGTGTCTGAGTCCATAAACACAATACGCAGTGTGCTCTTTCATCTCCACGACTGTGATGTTAACTGCTTGGCAAAAGAACATGACACCCAGGGTGACAGAGGGATTACTTGTTCTATATTTAGTGTTTATGTACATGAATATTGGCAGGACAACTCTGTACATGTGACACACACACAGCGATACAGTGATAATAACACAGATCTCCAGCACAGAACACATTTACAAGATGGGCTCTAGAGCAAACACTGGCTGAGATACATAAGGGAATGTCTGAACTACGACAACTTCCTCGTAAAACTGGAATTTCCTCGTAACAGTTATTATTGTCATCAATAAAAACAGACAAAAAAAGAGAGACGAAAAAAAAAAGTATAAAATAATTTAAATTCCTCCTAAAACATGTAGTGAATATGCAGTGAGAGATCTATACAATGCGGGCAGCTGCTGAATCTCCTCCGGTCGACGTGATTTGAAACTGAAGAAACACACAAATATGACAGACAAAAGCAAATGTCATGCAGCAACAAAGAAACATACAAGGTGAAAGATGATCTTCTTTGAAGTTCTGCCTCCCCAGTGGCAACATGATGTCAAGACGACGAGCCTGGTAACGAAGCACCTCACGCTATGGGCCACCCAGAGGTGCCACAATGAAATGTAAACATAAATATACAGGTTGATATCTCTCTCTACAAACAGTTCAGTCACTGCCACAGGCCCATCCGCTGTGTGAGTAGTCAGTCTGTATACACTCCTTAGTAGAATATCACTTAGAGTTAAATAAACTTATTTAATATATATATTTATAATAGATTTATTCTTTGCAGAGTCATTTAGCAGTATTTCCTTGTTTTCACCAGTTTGCTCTGGTATTTCACTGAGTGACCACTGTGTCCAACCACGTAAACGTCCAGCAGGTAGGTCTTGCCTGGCTCCAGACCTACGATGGTCTCTGTGGTCACAGCTTTCTGCAGGTTCGGGCTGTGGAAGTACTTGCACAGGACCTTTTCTGACTTCCTGCGGGTCTCTGGCCCGGCACACTGGTTCTGTTCCCGGCGTCGCTGCTCCTCGCCGTAATTGTCAGCCACCTCCTTGCGGTAAATGCAGTATTTGTTGCGGTCCTGCGTGCCCAGCCAGGCCACCGTGACGGAGGAGCAGGTGCGCAGCTTGTCGAAGGCCTTGATGCGCGTGTCCTCCGGAAGCGAAGGGAAAGGCTGCTTGCTGCTGGGTCGCGTCGTGGCCAGCACCTTCAAAGTGGACGCCCCTTTCCTGCTGCCCCGCAGGCGGATCAGGTACTTGGCTTTGGGCTTCCCCCGCAGCTGGAACTGCCGCACGCCCTCCACGTTCTGGGAGAGCAGCAGCTTGCCGTCGCGCCTCACCTGCACCTGCACGGCGTCCAGACACGTGTGGACAAAAAGAGTGACCCTCTGATGGGAAGACACAGGAGCAAAGCGCAGAAACTTGCTGCCCTTTCTCTTAATGAAAACATCCGATACTTTTCCATCCTTCAGCTCCACTGTCTTCTGACGAGCCTCCTCTTTAGTGCGGGCGAATGTTCCCACATATGCTGTGCTGGTGTTGGTCGCAGAATTCACAGCAAACACATCAAAGTAGTACTGTGTGTCTGGCTTTAGGTCTGACACTGTGAAAATGTTTTTATTGCCAATACACACCTTCTGAATGTCTGATGTTTTGGGTTTGGCTGTGTACGCCCGTGATATCTTGTTACTTGTGAGGCCTCGGTCCTTGCCAAAACCAATGTCAGAGGGAACAAAGCCAAAGTGCGCGAAGTCAAACGGGCTGAAGTCTCTACCAGGCTTTGGAGCCAGCATGAAGGCATCATCAACGCTGATCTTAGCTTCAGCAGCACACATGCTCTTGAAATTGTGCTCTTTGTTGATCACCACGCAGTACTGGACTGGCTGGCCCATCAGAGAGCCCGTCGGCGTCGGCTTCCAGGCCAGGGTGACAGTGGTGCGGCCCAGTGCTGTCACATCCACGCGAGGGTCGTAGGGCAGCTCCGGGTAGGGCTGGTCAGACTCTGGAGTCGTGGTGGCGTACACCTTGAAGTTGCTGTCTTTCTCCGTGGACAGCAGCTCCAGCTGGTAGAGGCCAGACGGCGTGCTGGTGGCCACATAGGACTCCACATCGTTACCCTTGTAGGTAAAGAGCTCCGTCCCTTCGTCTACGGTCACCTGCTGTTTCTGCTGGTCCAGAGGCTCAGGCTCTCCTGGAACACAAACAGGCACAACATGAGCTCTTTGACTGACACAGCGTCCAATCTGATATTACAAGTTTTGACTGTTGCCATGACCTTACAATATTTTCATCTTTGGCTTTGATGAAAAATTATTTCCACCCATACTAAAAATGTTTAACATGCTGATGCTGTGCGATTATGATGAAGCTCTACAAGCCTCACAGATGATTAGCCCCTCACATGGCAGCCATGTTTTCACTCCAAACATCCCCAAAGATCACAGGCCAGCATTCACTCAGCCTTTCCGGGGAAGCTGTGTTACAAAGAGGCGCCTTGTACCTTCTACGTGAGAGAGACAGCCCAAGCATAATATTATGTTTTGTTTGTCAACCAGAGAGTGTGCTCAGTGGTGTACTAAAAATTAATGCTCAAAGATCTACTCCCAGTAGAGACATTTAGCAAGAGGAGCTGCAAAGACAGGAAGAAGTTCACCGGTTCAACTATTACTCCTACAAATCTTGTGAAGTCCACACGCTTAGAAATTCTCCCTTGTTTCCAGGGGAGAACCCTATTTGGCTCCTGGTAGAACCTTTTATAAAGGTTTCACTTGGAAATCTTTCAGAGAGTTCTACCTGGAACCCAACATAACGAGTTACACTTCTGTTAATTATCTGTGAAAAGTTTCACACAGAACCCTCCTATGAGCAGTTCTGCAGAGAAACCTTCTGTGGTGTAATGGTTCCACCCAGAACCCCATCTGGGTGTTCTATCATGAACCTTTCCACCTTCTAAAGGTGCTAACAGGAACCCACAAAGGAGGTCCTACCAAGAACCCTTTTATGTTATTGTACCAATAACCCTTGACAATCCTTGAAGAACTCTTTATTCCAAAAAGGGTTCTTAATGGAACTCATGGGTTTCATCCAAAATCCCATACTACCATACTAATTAGTACACTAAAAAGTATGTAAGATTTTTTTAAGCATGTCCAACACCTAAGTATTAAAGTATGAAACCAGTGCATCCAAAAATATACATACTACTGTTTATTTACATAAAAGTATGTTGAACAGTAGTATACATTTTGGGTATGTAGTGCATAGTATGTGATTTCAGATGCAGCATTTCACCCTTGAAAAAAGAGTTCCTCAAGATTTTCAGTAATCCTTGAAGAATTCTTTCTTCCAAAATAAGATTCTTTGGATAAAAAAGGTTCTTAATGGAACCCTTAGTCTTACAAAGAATCCTTGAGGAAACTTGTCTTCAAAAAGGGGTTCTTTAGAAGCAGAGGTAGAACCTCAGCCCTTCAGGAAGAACCCTTGTCTCTAAGAGTGCACCCATGACACTGTGAGTCCTGACCTGCCATTATTCTGCCATTCACAGATGAATTCTTTTCTCTTGAGGTACGGTGCACGTCTTCAACAACCCAATAAATCATTTTGTAATATCTGATGTGACAAGAGCACAGACACAGACACAGGTGCTCGTGTATTGGTATTCAAATATATGCTCACATCACACGTCTACTCTCTAAACCACAGCTTTGGTCATCTGGCAGGATCTCCTGCGCTGAATGGATGCCCTCCAGATGGAGAAAGTTTTAACATGAGGCTGAGAAGAAGAAAAAAGACAGAGGGAAAGGAAAGGAAAGGATAAGAGGAAGGAAGACAGACAGACAGAGAGCAGCGGGATTTACCTTAAGAAGACCAAGACAGCTTAAGTAAAGGGATGTAATGGCTTTGATTCAGAGGGGTGACTACAGTGGAGTGGAGCCCTTCTCTGAAATTATAGACGTCAGCTTGGGCCGAGTCAGACATCATAAGTGGTCAGACTAGACGCTACGACTGTGACTTAATTAAAACCCACCAAAACACAAAGCCTAACATCACGGCCTAGGTTAATTGTGTGTGGAGGATAGTGATATTTCCACATAACGTGTCATTAACCTCTTCCACTGCTGCCTGATGTCAATTATACCTGATCCTTCTCCACTGGCCTCTTCTGGCAGCTCCTGCAGGGTGAGTTTCCACTCCAGAGGAGCATCACAAGGTGTCACCGTCACAGACAGGGGTGTGTTGTCTTCTTCCACCACAAAGTAGTACCTGTGAAAATAACAGGTTAAAAGGCCTGACATTGACATTGCTTCATCACATTTTGACGTTATCCAAAATAATGTGTGGCCTAAATGCAGAGATGGGCAGACGAGACTGTGGCACACCGTGGTATTATTGTACTACTGACCTTGGTCTCTTTCGCCCTGAGCTAACAGACACTTTATTACACAAACACGACTTTCTCATTTATTATTTAGTTTTTGCATCAACATAATAGATCATGTTACAGAGCAACATCTGATGTTTCCTATCTATTCACAGTAAGTGGCCGTCTGCAAGTTTAATGTGATTGTTATGGCTCAGTCTGCAGCAGAAGGTGGAATATTGGCTCCTTTTCGCACTCATAACAAGACATCAACAGTTTTAATCACCAGCATTATGTAATTCGCTCAGTCATTGTTTGTCTTACCTTTTGGGTGTGTCCCTGAACAGGTAGCCACTGATCTCAGCTCCGTCTGGGATGACAGAGGAGTCGTGGAACAGCGACTTGTCTCTGATCTGCATCTGGAAGAGTCCCTCGTCTCTCGTGGGCAGCTTCTGGGCCAAAGCTCCCAGCCCCAACAGCACCAGCAGCACCACCACACTCCAGCCTTTACACTGCCTCATTCTGAAAGACACACAAAAATGGTGTTTTATTGAATTGATTGTGATATACTGTGAAATGTTGAATTATGTTTGAGTATACAGGAATCATTTGAAATGCTCAGAGCTTAACGCCAAAATTGATGCTACAGCTAGTTATAGACTAGCTTAGCTTAGCATAAAGCCTGGAAATGGTGGAGAAAAGGTAGCCTGGCTCATGAAACAGTCCACATAACAAAGCACATAACCATCCCCAAAAACACAACTTGTCATTTCTTTTTTTTTTTTAAATGTTATTTTTTTGGCATTTTTGCCTTTATTGACAGTGACAGCTGAAGGTATGACAGGAAAGGGGGGTGAAGAGACAGGGGATGACATGCAGCAAATGAGCCGCAGGTGGGATTCGAACCAGCAGCCGCTGCAGAGGACCAACAGCCTCAATACATGGTGCGCACGCCCTACCGACTGAGCTATAGGGGCGCCCACAACTTGTCATTTCTATGTTTACTTTTGTATCAATTACACAAATGGGTGAGGTTTAGAGGTGCTGGTAGACCAGTTTTTCCACCTATGGACAGAGCCAGGCTAGCTGTTTTCCCCCTGCTTCCAGTCTTTATGGTAAACTAAGATAATCCACTCTTGTCTGCAGCTTCACATTTCAATGCATGTGTAAGTTCTGCTGCTAAGGGTCTCCTTCACATCAAAACAATAACGAAAAACACAGTTTGATGACATTGTGATGTAGCGTGGGATCATGGGAGTTGTTGTCTTCTTCTTGTTAAACAACCATTGCCATGTCTTGTCATATCATACCTTTCTTTGCAATATTTTTTTAAGAAAGAAAATGTATCTGACATAACTCAGGCAGAATTACATTTAGTAACCTTTGACTACTTCCTTCCTCACGTTCTGATCATGTATCCGCACTTAGTGGCTAGTAGCACCGTTTCCTTGTTAAGGTAACACTAGTTACCTTGTATAAATCATGAATTTGTCTGTGTTTCACTATTGCTGGAAACATTTGGGATAATACACAACTCAATAAAATATATAACACAGGTCTAAAGTTTGTAGACATTTTAATGTGGAGATGTTACATATTGTAGTGTAGTGTAGTGTGGAAGAGTAACATCCTCTTGTCAAACTCTTGACAAGAAAGCCTATAAACACATTTCCTAAAATGTCCATATAGTTCTTTAGAATCTACCATAATTCAATGATATAAGAAAAGCCTTTGGAGGAACTGGGAGGAAGATTTTTTTAACCTTTGGACAGATCCAGAGTCAAAATCACCCCGTTTCTAGCATTTACACTATGCTATGTTAAGCTAAGCTAATTGACTGCAATAGTAGTTTTATATTTCATGTGCAGAATTGAGAATAGTTCTCGTCTAACTCACTATTCCTTTACAGTAAAACCAAGCATAACTTTCTGATAAAAGAAAAGTTTTGGTTGGGTGGTGAGTTTTACTGCTTTTGGACAAAGCCAGTGTTAGCTGTTTCAAGTCTTCATGCTATGTTACGATAAGCTAATATTTAGCATACAGGCATGACAGAAACATCAATCATCTCATATAACTGTTTCTTTAATGCGTGTGTGCAAATGTCTATTTTTGCCATGGAAGTTCTGAATGGCTTTTTTCCCCCCCTATCTTTCCTCATTCTGGCATTAGCTTAAAACACAAAACTGTTCTTAATGAGTTCCATTTGGCAACACTGAGCTTTGGCAACAGACTGTGTTTTTAGTGGGCTCTGCTTTAAATTTTTTCCACTACACATTTTATTTTATGTCAAAATGTGTTTTCTTGCCTTCTTTTCCTTTTAGTTTTAACCCTAATTAACATTTAACATGAAGACTGTGTGACAGCGCAGACACCATCGCCGAGTGAATCAGTGACTGGGAGACTAAAGGGAGAGTGAATGAGTACCGCGGGCCGCAGAGAGGAAAGGGAGGGATTAGGTTTAAACACAGATGTGTGAAGGAAAAGACATTGCTCGAAACTCCAGGGAACCACGCTATTTCATAAAGCTCTTAATATAAAAGTCCCCAAATCCATGTCATTTAAGTTTTATTGACGCTAATATAAAAATGTTTAGTGGTGCAGTGCACAGACGGAGCTGTGGCTCAGTCAGGACGAGGTGCAGCTGACCGTGGCTGAGAGCCTCTCACGTATCCCCTGTCTATTGATTTTGCCCCATTGATTGCAGCTGATGGGAACGCCAAATCCCTGGTGATTTAATCAGTGTAATGATGGCAGATTAGCCAGATACTTTACTGCCATTTACTGCAAGCGAGATGGTGTCCTTTTAATGACCCCTCTCCCTTTCAGTGCTCGCCCTCCCTCGTCTGTCTCTTTCCCTTGATCACACTTTTTTCATCAACAAATACTCTTTCCTCTTTCACACTTGTACACAAACAGTATGGCCCTTTTTTTTCCCCACTTTAATCTCTGCTTCTTGTTACACTTCCTCCCCAAACAGAGGCAGATAAGTAAAACCAGAGGACCCAGACCTGCGAGTCAAACGTCCACGCTGCAAACTTCATCTCTGCATTATCTTCCTTTAAAAACACGAGCGGTGAAAAAGCCCTTGACAGCTCCTGTCAGTGTCTCCGTCTCTGCCGTTGTCTGAGCCCAGCCTCCCGCCGCACCGCCAAACTTCAGAGAGCAAAAGGAAAGCCGCCTAAGTGGTACTTTGAGGTTTGACTCACACAGAGAGTGGAGATCCTTATCGCCTCGGCTTGTCTCATTCCACTTCAGAAGCGTGTCAGTCGGAACAAAGACATGTCTATTAATACTCAAGACAGCGCTGAGGTGGTATGTACAGAGCCGCTCAGAGCTGTCTTTCATTCCGACATCCCCAAACACCACGCAGACACAGCGAGGGCCCCGGCCCCTGTCCACCACACTGATGTCATTACACATAATGTCTGCTATCACTCATACAGTAAGGGTTTTATCACCACTGTCATTAGCACATTTGATGTGTGCCTTCAGAGTGTTCCTCACATGTGACACCACTGATTTAAACCCCATGACTGAGCCCTCCGCTTCTCCCACACGCACTGAAGCACTCAGTCCGTATTGACAGTATATATTGCCAAGAGATGACATCTGAATATTAGAGCAGCGGTGCTGGGTCACTGCGGTTGCACGGACCAGCGCAGAGTCAACATGGTCACACACAGGCTGCGCTGGATGTGCTTTTTACATGCGGGCCCGCGCCATTCTCATGCCACAGAGTTCCCTCACCAAAATAACACATCAAAAAAGCTGCATCTGGAACAAATAAACCCTAATGTTTAATTAGAACGGGGAAGAATGTATGATCGCAATTTGAGGAACGGATAATTTCAAGGCAAGGTCACCCGCAATCGTGTCAACTTTGTTTTGCTGTTGCTTTTTATCAGCTTATTTATACATTTATAGTTTTTTGTTTCACTTTTAGTGGATTTTGCTAAGCTTTTTGGGTGGAAAACATCGCGGATAGTCTAATTGGCAAGCTGTGGAAGCTGTGTAATAGGATTAAAGGACAAATGCAGCTTGCAATGGTTTCACCAGTAGAGGAAATAGTGATGATTTTCTTTCCCATGGCCGTCGTTGACACATCTACATTATCGAGAAAATGAACAAGAAAATGGCCCCTCTTCCATTCCTGTGTGATGTGAGGAATTTCAGCCCCTCATTTGAATTACTGCTATAACAGCTTTGACCCAGCTCTAATTTGGGGTCATTACAAGAAAATCATGTGCAAAGCCAAAACAAAATGTTCACACTATGTTACATCTCCCAGAGGGACGCAATATTTTCAGTAACATAAATCAACTGCAAAATTAAAATCATTTACATTCTGCTCATGATTAAAGCAAAAAAACAAAACAAAACTGCCATATCTTTCATCCACCTGATCAACTCTGACTGCATGTGTATGAGTGTACTTTTCAGCAGGAACACACTGATTAAAAGCGTACAATTTCCATGCACGGAGGTGGAGCAGAACACATGAATGTGTTCCATGTATCTGGTCATAAGATTGGGCGTCGAGTACTGATTTCATATAAGAATTGATTCCAAAGGAATCATTAAGACATTTTAATTTCGATTCTGTGACACAAATTTCACTCACTAGATTTAAATTAAAACACATTTATATTTACATCATCTCAAATGTTTCCAACAATGTTCAAATGCAGAGAAATCCATAATTTATTCAAGTTAACAGTGCCTTTCCTGATAGCCATCGCTAGCTAGTTGCTAACTGCTATGAAACATGGGATATGTTGGATATGTCAGAGAACGTGACCAAAACATAAATACTTTGACATCACCTCGTCCATGAACATGATTTCTGCCTGAGTCATGTCAGATAGATTTTCATCAGCTACAGTAATTGTTAAAATGTGAAGATAACAACTCCCATGATCTCACGCCACTTCACAACGTTATCAGCCTACATCTTTTGATGTTGTTTTCATGTTAGCGAGACCCCTAGCGGCAGAGCTATTCTGTTAAAATCGTGAGGTGAGTCTAGCATTATTCTCAGTTAGTCCACTCAGTAATTGCCTAGTTGCGTGACTAGCAGGTGAACAGCTCTAACTGTGAGTCTTGGAACAAGCAGTTCAATTTAGCAAATGCTACACTACAAGAAGTTTTACGAGGACAGGATATTATATGGTTGCGGTAAAATAGCCTCAGTTAATCTGAAAATATTCAAGAAACCAGAAAAGAGACCACCGTCGCCATGGTTATCTAGCTAACATAATCTTAGCTCAGTGTTTCCCCTCGCAGCATGTCGCCATGCTAATTAGCTTTTCACACAAGTCTGCTGTGATGAGCACAGAAGGACACGTGACGAACTGGAATCGAAAATCATTAAGCAGAATCAGAACCACAGTTGTTAAGATGCAAATGAAACTAGAGCTGTGTAGGCTATCGCTCAAAAATGTTCCATATTGATACCAGTACCGATACCTTGGCTTTGATACTGATCCCATAATGATACTTTTTTCGATACCAAATCCGTTTCCATTACTCACTTAAAAAAAAGAAGCCACTCAAAGCCCTGGCAGTAAAAAGATGTGTTAAAAAAGCCAATCACCAGCATTATTAGATCTTGGTACAAGCATGCTGTGTGCTTAATGTCTCACTGATGCTGATGAGATTTGCTCCTTAGGTACTGAAATTTGGTATCGAATCACAAGCCATTTTTTCAACACTCAAACCAAAGCTCGATACCCAGCCCCAAATGATACCCAACCCTATTCACGTGTGTGAGTGCACGTATATGTTGGTGCATGTGTGCGCACCAAACTGCCCCTGACCTCCCCTTTCTCTCCTCACTTTGTTTAACCGGTCTCCCTCTCCTTCCCTCCAGCTCCTTGTCAAGACGGATAAGCCTCCTGCCTGCTGCCACATGGAGCTCATTAACAGAACGGGAGGGAATAAAAGACAGTTTAATTTCAACACAAATAAAGAGACATTTCGGATTCCACCCAACAAGACGCCTGGCAGCGCTCGCAGGACCTGAAGCCTCTGTGTGTTTTCTTTAAGGAAGTCTGAAGGCAGATTTATGGTGGGCCCTCGGTAGCGAGCTCCATCACCGCTGTCACTTCAGGGCCAATGTGGGGGGATTGGAGTGAGTGGAGTGTGTATAGGGGTGCTGCAGGAGCCAAGGATGGAACCACACAGGACCTGGACCTGTGCTATAGGCAGGCCAGACCAAAGCAGGTCTGGTGTTCTTGGACAGCTAAACAGCTCATTAATGAATTGGTAGAGACTGTGGTGAGGGCTCGGGTCCAATAATGGAGATTTTTATCTGGTGTGTGTATGTCCGTGGGTGTGTGTGTCCAAACCATGACATTCCTCCACTTCACTCAGTGTATAAGTCTAAACTACAGCCTGACATATCAGTCAACCGATATTACTGGCCCGATATTATCCAATGACAGATGTATTGACCTATATCAGCATATATGTTGTTTGATATGTGCCTACATGAAAACTTTTTTAACAGAACATAGTGCAGATAGTTTTTGTTAGCTTTACAGGCATCATTCAGTACGTATTTGATTCTTTTTTCCTAATTCAGGTGTAATATATACATTAATTTTGCTCTATTTATACTTATTAGGGTTGTCACGATTCTCCAAATCCATGATTCAACTTGATTTTGTATTTAAGGTCATAATTCAGTTTCGATTGAAACATATTTTTTAGCACTGATTGCTGTGCCGCTATTAGACAATTGAGTCTTAAATTATAAAAATCAACAGATGATTGGTTTTCACGCCCTGACAACTGTCATTTACATGTCCTTCCTTAAAATGATCTATATGGTCTATATGGTATCAAGTGTGATATAACAGCTGGTAAACTACTTTGTGTCATCTTTTAAGTTTTTGTCCTTCAGACACGTGTCAAACACTGTACAAGTACACAGTAAAACATCACACAGATATTCAGTGGAATCAACTTATCTTTTCTTATTAACTTAATGTAAATATGTACCTTTCAATACTCTGAATTTAGAGAAACTTATAAACGTGAGTTGTTCTGACTTGAGGCGTTCTGAGTTGTATTAATGTTCTGCTGTGAGTTCACTAAACTCATTAAATTAAGTTTCAAAAGAAACTCCAGCATATTAACAGACTTCCCAGCATGCAACTGTCTGAGACTTAAAACCCTCTTACGACTAAACTCTCGTGTGTCTTAAATGCACGTTAAGATAAACCATGGTTTATATCGAATTCATTCCCCACACTGAGTTGATTCAACGTAATATCTTGAGCTTATAGAATTTGAATGTTTTCTCAAGTTCAGCTAACTGAACTTACTTGGTTTTACATTTTCAAAACTCAGAAAACTTTTGAACGTATTATTCAACAAGCCGTGTCCAGTCAACTCACATTTTTACGGCAGCAGGGGAACTTAGACTTTTAAGGTGAAACAGCGTAAAATGATTAACAGCTGGTGGTTGAGAGACAAAAAATACTGTGAGAATCACACATTCTGCTTTTGATTTTGATTATTGGCATTTTGATTGATTTAATTTAATATTTAAATTGCGACACACCTAGTACTTATTGATAAATATCTAAAAGTACAAGAAAGTTTATTGTTTCAGTGCTTTCAATGATTTTGGACCATAAAGTTTATTGTTAACTGCAACATATTCAGTATAAAGAATATCAGCCGATTTGTTGATTAGAGCTGCAACAATTAGCTGATTATTGATTAGCTGATCGAAAGAAAATAAGTTGCCAAGCATTTTAAAAACTGATTAATCAGTATTTTTTCAACCAGAAATGTCAAACATTTTCTGGTTCTTACATGTGAGGATTTGTTGCTTTTCTTTGTGATTTACGGTCGTGAATGAAGCGTCTTCGAGTTGTTGTGATGGACATTTTTTTGACATTTTATAGACTTAATGATTAATTGCGAAACTAATCAGCGGATTAATGGATAATGAAGCTAGTCTATTTCTATTCTATTTTTTTTTACTACTTAATATTGGTATCAGCATTGGCCCTGAAAACCCAGTATCGGTCGGGCGCTGGTCTAAACCATCACTCAGGACCTGTCTCCTCGCCATCCACAACATCACTCACAGTTTGAGTTTCTGAACTCTCCACATCATCGCAACCACGAAAGCTGGCACAACAGCAGTGATGGAAAGGAGAGCCCAGTTTCCTTTCCTTCTCCTCCATCCCCTCCCCTTGTGCCTCTTTATAGTCCATCTCTGACTGGAGCCTGCATTTAAGCGCTGCTGCATCCTGGAATGTCTCTATGAGGAGGGTCAGGTCAGAAGGACCCCATTCAGATAGAACTGAGGGGTGGGGCGGGAGGGGGGGGTCTGACTGATGTGCTGGCATTGTGGCTGCAAGGGTGATTAAAGATTACAAGAGAAAATGCCCCATGGGAAAGTCATCCACCCACTGCCCATCATCCAGGGCACACACACACACACACACACACACACACACACACACATGCACCAGGCAGGCCTCGTGGGAAATGAGTCAATCATGCACCGTTATGTTGTGCTTGGAGAAGCAGCAGAGAAGGGGAGGCACAGAGAGCCTGTTCAGCAGCTAGTGTGTGTCCATCTGAGGGGAGCATAATGAGGGGCTTTGCAAAATGGATGTGCCCGGGGGACTGTGGGGAGTGGGGTGTGTGGATATGATGAATAATTGAACAAGGAAATAAAAAAAAAAAAAAAACTTTGCGTCCTTAATCTTCCTACCGGTAGTGACTGTGGATATGTGGCACAATAAAAGGCAGCAGCGCGGAGGAGACAGTATACACACACACACACACACACAAACACACGGTCCGCAGCCTGTCACTTCTTCTTCTTCTTCTTCCTCTTCTTCTTCTTCTTCTTCTCTGGACGCAAAACGGCTATAGCAGCAGCAACACTGGCGGAATTCTTTCAGCCGGAGAGTTTTCATATGCAAATCACGGTTTAGTTACGGTATGCGACGCAGACCTTCCCATTTTAAGACTTTTTTTGTCCATGATTCATTCTCCTGAGAAAGTAGAAGGGAGGCAGTGTGGCTTCAGCCTGCTGCTAAATACAGTTATTCAAATCCCCACTCCGGGTATGTCTCTCATTAAAACACGAGGCTGGAGAGGAAAAACAACTCCCAACATGAGCCCAACTGTCATGAATCCGTCTTGGATCATTTTTATTTAAGCAGCCGACTCAAATACATTACAGTTTCAGTACATGAAGAAGAATTATCCTAATTAAGCGCTCCGCTCTTGCACTCTGGGCTCTTACAGGTGCGTAAAAGCACCAAGAGGTGACCATATGAGGCAAACATTCATCCTGATTGCACCGTAATAAAAATATGAATTATTTTTTACACTTTAAATAGAGAGAAGACCCCTGTTGGAAATACGCGTAATGATAAATCGCCTTATTTGGGTGCCGTGTCACCCCTGGGAGCATGGGAACCCTTCGCAGGCACAAAAGCAAGAGGATTTTCCAAAAGTTCTTCAGTTTGACGGCTACATATGCATGCACATATATATATATATAGCCCAAACCAAAATAAGCAAAGATTAAAAGAACATGCGAGTTGGGGCTTGATTGAAATGTGTTTGAAACTTTTAACTTCCCGGAGAGTTGTAAACCGCAAAAACCTCTTCCCCTCTCTGTGTCTTTCTGTCTCTGGCAGACGTTTCAAAGGCACCACTTTACTCCGGGAGTCCGACTCTGAATTTATATGCAGCTTTAAAAAAAAAAAAAAAAAAGAAAAGAAAAGGCTCAGAAAAGTTACAAAGGAAAAAAAAAAGGAAGGAAGTTTTTCTGGTCTAATAATTTCCTAGACGCTCTGGATCAGACGCATGCGGAAAAATAGATCTCCTCTTACCTTTCAGAATATGAAACGCCGAAGTTGTCTGGAGGATGGTTCTTTCTCTCGCAGCCACTCTGATACCACCAAGGTTTTTTAAAAAAGTGACATCTAAAGCGATTTCAAAGAAAAATGAAAAGTTGTCCTCTGCAGTGTCCAGTAGTTCCCCTCAGTTTTCACTTCTCTTGTTGGTGCCTATCAATCGGATTAGGCGACTGCTGCTCTGGTGCGTGTTTGCAGTTTTCTTGCGGATTTAACTGGTCTCTAGTGGGCAGGAGTGTGTGTGTGTGTGAGTGCGATTGTGTGTGTGTGTGCGTGTGTGTGTGTGAGTGTGTGTGAGTGGGTATCCTGAGTGCTGGCAGTGCGTCCCTCCCCTGCCGCGCTGCTGCTATTGAAACCTCCACTGGATTGGAGGCAAAACTGGTGCGAACTTCTCCTTCCTCTGCGCTCTCTGTAGGAGGAAGACTCCGAGACACAGAACCAGCCCACTCCTTCAAGAGGAAGAAAAAAAAAACTAAACAGGGACCACTGACTACAAAAGTACACATCACCTGAATTCTTTACATTTTCAACTGATTTTAAACTTTAGAAATCATATAAATCAGATGTCACCAGAGAGCATAAATCTACAGACAGCGGGGTTTCCCTTTTTCTCCTTTTATATTTCCTCGCTGTTTACTCTGATGCTCCCTGGAAATTATTACTTTGGGCAGTAGAGCCGCGTAGAAGTCACGCAACCCTCGGGGCTAAAGTGTGCAGGCAAGTTTTATCATGGGCCCTGATACCTGGGTGTGCGCAACACACCTCCTCTGCAAAGCAACTTTGATGATGGCGAGAAAACGTCTCCCCAAAGTGAAGTGAAGTGAATGGCTGCACCAGTGCGAAGTTGCTCATCAACTACTGTGGAAATTCCCCGTGAGACATCTTGTGTTGTTGTCTGTTCCTGGGCTTCGGCAAATATTTATCCAAGATAAGAACAATTCACTGTGTCGGAGCTTAAATTGCCCCCAGATTTATGGCCCGATGGGGGTCCAAAGGCAATCTAGATTTAAATGATGCTGCCGTTTCCTCCCCAGCAGGACCGTCTTTCATGTCATGGAGCTGCAGATTTTTACGCATGAGCGGCTGCAGGTTGCATTGGTGACATCTTCATCTGCACGATAAACCAGGCTGCTCACATGTGTTTCATCTTCCCACTGCCTTCACAGGCGAATGGTGCCTCTGACATGTGACTCTTATGATTTATTTAGTATTTTAGATTAATTTATTATTTAGTATTTCCATTTCCGTCCTGTTGTCACAGGTTGTAGGAAGAGTTTGGGTGGAGCTGATGTTCTTTGTAATGCCCTGTTATTATTGTAAAATTAAATCATTTTTTAAAACAAAATAGTTCACTTTCTTGCACGATATATTCACACAAACACAGGTTCTAAAATCAAACATCTGACTAATGTGACACCAACACAAAACGTCCCATGAAATAAAGTTTCTCAAAAGTAAGAAAACTGCGCCAAATAAATAAAAGAGCAACACTGACTTTTACATAATGAAGACGAAATTTTAGGTGTTTCCATTAAAAATTGAGTTCAAAATGCCAACGCCTGAGACTGGCCCTTTATTATCAGTAACAGCAGATTTGTCGGACAGCAGACTGCTGGGAGAGAGAAGCTGCACACAGTGTTGGTGCAACAGCGTCATCTAGCGGCTGCTTTAACAAAGACACAGTCAGTGTTCACTGAAAACAAAAAAAAGAGAGCAGATTTTCCTTATTGATGCATGTGTTTAAAATAGAAAGGTGATCACTTCATGCTTCAAATGGCTACAGAGAACAAGTACCACTTTACACTGACCCTAACCCTTATAAATGATTTATAAGTGGTTGTTAATTAGGTTGTAAACACTTAATAAATCACTAATAAACTGTTACATCACATTAGAGTTTAAAAAAGGGCAGCAGTGACCTGCTGTTTGCCAAATAGTGATTTATACCTGCCAACTTCATCATATATTTGTTACTAGCGTTTAACCACCATCAGCATATCTTAATCTTATTTTTAATTTAAACTTAAATGGTAGCAAGTGATTAATGAGTTATGAATGTTACACTGTAAAAAACAACGTACAAGAATTTAGTGGAACTAATCTTGCCCCATTAACGTAACATAAATATAAAACTTTTATTCATTCAAGTTGATTAAACTCATTTTTTCTGGTGTTTATTGTCAGAAAACTTCAGAACTTAAAAACATTCCTCCGTCTTTAAATCTTTTGAAATGGCGAGTCGGATGTAAAAGGAAATCGAGTGTGTTTGTTGATGTTCGTCGGTGTGACTGAAGAGTTCAGTTTGATATCTTTCAGCTTATTGAACATGTTTTCTCGAGTACAACTGAATTAATATCCAATTTATTTGACAAGAAAAGCTTATTTTGTATCACTAGAAAATTACCTCAATTTGTCTTTTAAAATTCAGTCAACGTGAAATTTTAAGGCAGCCTGGACACTAACTTTCTTAAGTTAAAACAAATATTTTATTATTACAATGTAGTAACTAATTAGTAAGATTAATTATTGGTTGGTAGATCAGCCAAATAGTAAGCCTACATTAATGTATGGAAACTGAGTTATAACTACTTGATGATTGTTTATTAATGATTTATAAAGTGTTTACAACCAGATTAATACCTAATTATAAATCATTAAAAAAACATTTATAAAGGTAGTCTTATTGTAAAGTGGTATCCAGAAGGTAGTAGTTTGTAAACTGATCTCCAGCCCACTGTCTCTCATCACCAACATGTTCTTGTCAGCATCAGTTAGATTGCACATCTGTTCATAAGACAGCCTGAAAAGTTTTTATTTTTTTAATGTTATTTCTGTAAAATGGTGATAGGGATGTGATTTAAGTGCATCTGACATGAATAAACACCAACACTGGACAGACATTTTGGATTAGCAGGACAGTGACAGTGGTCTCTGTTAGCTCACATTCACCAGACCTTTTGTGTGTGTGTGTGTGTGTGTGTGTGTGTGTGTGTGTGTGTGTGTGTCTGTGCGCGCTGGGGTTATTGATGCCTGGGTTCATGATTAGTGCCGCTGTGACTTTCACATCCTTGGGATTAAAATAGATGCCAAATTGAATCTGCTATTAGCCACACCACCAAGCTGTGAAAACGAATCCACTCTGGGGACATGTATACTCACAGTAACCCAGACACACAAACACACACACACACACATGCAGACACACACACACACACACATGCACTGACCCAGCTACATGCCAGAATCTTGAAAATGTATCCACACCAGGGACAGTTTAGTACAGATGGAGGGAGGAGGGGAATCAGGAGGTGGAAAGCTCCTGTGATACTAATCCCTCTGCAATATTTCAGCCTCACTGCAGAGACTAAATAAAATCTCATTTTAACAGATTTACGGAAGAAATTTGACACAAAACCCACATTTTTCGACCTTTATTTTGAAAAAGTCAGTTGAGCCACACATGGTCTTGTTCAGCAACACCCTCTTTCACACTGTTGCACATACTGAACATTCACATCTGCTAGTTTCTACTGAGCAGATTCACTGGAGCGACACTGGAGTTAATGACCTCATATAGTTATGATAGTTGTCATATGTCATATGTTATATAAAGAAACATTTCAAATCAAATTTGGGATGATTTGAAATATTTTAAATATGATTCAGGCTTTAAACACAAAATCAGATCTGCAAATTGTTTTGACTGGAACTTCTTTCTGTTGAAGAAACAGTCCCCATGACAACGTGTGTATTATACACAGTTACGAAGTGTGTCGCTGTCACGCCAGAAAAAGACAAATGAATGAGGATCATGTTGCAACATGAAAAGTTTAAGATGTTTTTCACAATACAACAAGTTTTTTTCATGTTATTACCATATAAGATAACAAAAATCTTCTTGTCATTAAAATATACAATTTATCTTGTTATAACACAAAACATTTTATGTTATAAAGTGATTGCTTATTGCTTTAACACAAAACTTTTTTAGAACAAGATAAAGTATAACAAGATAAATATTCCATTCTTGTAACAAGAAATGTTTCTTGTTATAACAGTGTTATCATGTTATAACATGAAACTTCACATTATAACACAATGAATATAGTCTCATCATAAGTTTCTTGTTATAATGTGATAAGTTTGTGTGTTGTAATTATGTGAAAATATTTTCTTAAAATGTCAAAAATATCATATTGTGACTATAAACTTCATACAGACTAACCAGGACACTGATTCTGGAAAGAGATTATTGATTATTGGCATTTTTTTTCTAAATGTAATTTTGGTAACACTTCATTTAAGAACTCACACTCCACACCTAAATGTAGACCACTGCAGCAACTAAACATGTAGATGTTTGCATGACGACCAGTTTGATTTCTTTAAACATCTCTATGAGAATAGATGTGGTGTTTTCAGAGGCTGATCAAACACATGCTAATAAAATGTCCTTTTTCTATGTGACTGGCATGTAGCTGTTAACATAATATTAACTTAATGAATGTATGAAGTAACTGTGACTTAATCTTCAGTCATTGATGACCTGATTAAACATGATCTCATCACTGATCACAGTCATCAAAGTCACAGTGATCTGATCATTTGTTGAACGACAGAATCAACATCCTACATTAAATCATCATGCATTAACTAAGCATTATTATACTAAATGCAAATTTGAGGTACTTCTTCTTTACTTTAGTATTACAATTTTATAGAACTTTATATTTACTCTACTACATCTCAGAGGCAAATATTGTGCCTTTCACTCCACTAAATTTGTCTGACAGCTGTGGCTACCACAGCTACTTTTCAGATTACAATTTTTCATACTCCTCATGTCCAGTGAAAACCATGTATGTGATTTCAAATTTTGGTTAATTGAAAGATGACATGTTCCTGTACAGGCTGAGAAAATTCTCCTACTTCTTAAGCAAAGCAGACTATTTAAAATCTCTCTTGGATTAACTGGAAGACGGGGCTGTTTTTCTGACACCATGAAAAGCCGACTTTTGAGAGATATTGTGGTTCTCACAGAGCGACAAACATATGATGATCTTACAGAATGTGATGCATTGCTGTAGATTATACTCTAACAAGTGTCGGTCAGCTGTTCAGAACCTAAAAACAAAAGCCCACCGCCCCCGAAAATACACATTCTGGAGTTGGAGTTCAGTGACTGCCTGTCTCACTGCCTGCCAGACTCCATAAACATATTGCTCAATTTAACAGTTATGAACATCTACTTGTTCTAAAAGCTAATTGATGATTTCTTACAGACACTTACTCATTCAGCAAACATTCAGCATCAAGCTTAACTTTAATGGATGTGAAACAGGCAACAAAATAGAAGTTCCACACCAGAATGGAAATGGAAACTTTTTCCTTAATCTCTTATGACATATCATGGTTGTTTTATGATTTAGTACAGTTAACATATTGCATATTTCTCCTTTAATGTAAAATGTTACCAATGTTTTTTTTAATGTAAAATCTTCTCACTTATAAGTGTCTGCAAACGTAGCTCATAATCTGAACAAATAAAAACAAAAACAGACTTATCTTCAGATAAGAGAAAACATTTTTCACTTTCTGAACTCTCATGGTGAGAAAAATGTTTTAGTAATTTGGGTGAAGCAACCTTTTATCTAAATAAGGTTAACCCAGTGAACTACAGCAATGATTAATGGTTTATTATCAGTCTGACTCATGGAGATCGTGGGTCTAACTTGTTTGGCTTTGGGATATTAAGACACTAGTCTGACCTTATTTTGCATGTAAATATCGTCTCCAATCAAAATGTCTTGCATTTCCAGCTCATCTGTGAGTCAGTGGTTCATGAGAAGAACTTGGGGCTTCAGAACAACAGATGCGTGCTGGGAGTCATTCTGCACCGGCCTCGGTCTGTTTGCTTTGGGGGATAACTCTGTCACTGACTGTGGCCTCACCTAACTGATCTCCTTACACTTCCCCAACAGCTCAGGTAATCCATTAATGCAGGGAGGATGGAAAGTAATATCTCATTGGACTCAAATGCATTCATATGACGCTGAGCGGAGCCTGGGGGGTGTAATCTTCATCACTCACTTCGCATCCATTTAACGCTGTGTGAGAGGCTTTCCGTCACAGCTATGGAAAAGGAGGATGAGGTCTGCCTTTTAGGGGCCTACCTACTAAATACTGAGTTCATCATTAACTCGGCAGAGCTGAGACAAACATCCACTCTGTAAACATCTCTCCTCATCACTTTTTTCACTGTTGTCTCTTCTTGGAGGGGGGAAGGGAGGAGAAACAGCGTGTGAACTTAAGATGTTACGCTCTTTACCATCTTTTCTAATAGATACACTACAGTTTTGCACACTGGGTGACACTGAAGGCACCACCCCAGATGTGAACAGCAACACAGAGTGGGAGGAGAGGCAGAAGGTTACAGTTCAAGGGAAGGAATGAGGGAGGGAAGGATGGTGACGGGAAACCAGGCTGTGTTCAGGACATCCTGTGTGAGTTTTATCCCATCGTGTACCCACCTGGCCTTCAACAGATACCTCTGACAGCTAATACAAAATCAACCTGTGAGTGGAGATAAGGCAGGCCTGAAGGGTTTGTTACTTCAAACCATTTCAAAGGTTTTTGCTGTTTTGTGGGGTCGAGAGATCCCTTATACACTTTTCAAACTGAAACATGAACATGCACTTTTTTCTCAAAATGCACCTCAATGCACTGTGCTGCTAATCTTTATCATTTTAGTTGTATATGTTTTTAGTTTTGTTATTTTTTTAAGGGAATTTTTAGTTGGGGGAGACCAGGGAGTGTCGTAACTGGGTCAGTTGTAACACTGTCAGTTCCCTTTTGAGACAGTGGCAGGTCTCTGTGAGCAAAATTGTGGATTTTATGCCCAAAAAACTAAATTTTGGGTAAAAAAAATATTTTTTTTAATCAAGATTATTATTTTCCTAATGTTCCTTGTATTGAAGATGAAAGGGTGACTTACATAATGCAGAGTGGCAGTTTCTTTCATTTGAAGTTTCTATGAAGTTAAAATTTATATTATTTTTTTAATCATATATATATTGCACCTTACATACCTTTACATCAGTATCTGGGCAAACAATGACAAAAAAGTTGTTTTGTAGATATTCTTGGGTATATTGATGTTATTTCAGAGTTTGTGTTCCTCTAGAAAAAGATCTGAAACTCCTGATGATTCATCCTGCACTCCAGGGCGTACAATAAATTAGCATTCAATGAAATTACTTTCTTGCTTACGACGCAGTAGAGGATGGAAGGAGAATACACTGGTTCACCAGAGCAGACTGGAGTGTCTCTGGGAAAAAGCACAACTTTGTAACTTTTTTCACTGATTTGTGTGACATCGGGTCACACTTTAAGGACAACATATTTTCTGGTTAGCCTCTGGTGTCCTCTGGCTGCTCAGCTTCAGCTCTTGGTGAGTTAACTACAGTTTTCCTGATGGACAGATGGTTTAGATTACTTTTGCTAAAGTAGCTAACTGTAACTGTTAGCTGCCATTATTGAGCAACAAAAGTTGGCTCAAAAGCATCCCAGTGACTACGACCAGTCACCAGCATGAACACGATCTCCGAGGCTGACAGGGAAAATAGGAGTGACATTGTTTACAGAGTTTCCTGATATCCAGATAGCTTTACTTGTTGCTATGATAACTTAGCTAACTGCTAACTACTGTTAGCTCAGTTAGCCATAACTCAACCCTGGGGTGCCAGGAATAGTCCCTGTTGTCAAGTTGGCCTCCGCTGGACCCTGAGGTTGTGTTCCTGGTCCAGCCATGTTGACTGGGAGCTCCCAGCCCAGGAAGAGTCAGCTAATAGTCAACTGCTCTCCTTCCTATGTCCATGGACCAATTTAGCCACATGATGGGTGGGTGTAACACACAGCACTATTGGTTACCATAAACACCAATCAATGTGTGCGACAAGTCCCTCCCTAGCTGTGTTTTCTACAGGAAACACATATGTCATAAGAATTCTGCTAACCATTTCATGCAAACTTTAATATGATGCATTGCATTGATGCTACCTTCAAACCCAGCTGCTAAAACAGTTAGGGGACAGTTGCAAGAGAATTTCTGCATTGTATGCATGGAGCGCTTTGCAAACTCATGGCAGAAAGAAGTGTGAGTAAAGTGAGTACATTGTCAGATCTGAGCCCACAAAGTCTGCTGCCCAGGAGCAGCCATATTCATTTACCACAACTATGATAGTGATTGAACCCTTATGTGACACATGCAGATTCAGGAAGACAGTCCACACACACACACACACACACACACACACACACACACACATACAAAGTGTTTTTGTTACTTTAAATTGTTCAGTTTATTCAAAACTTTTTATTCTTCAATAAAGTTGTTTTATATATTTGAGCAAATCACCTCTCGTTGTTACATCTCTTCTCAGGTCGTGTTACAACTCACCCCATTTGTGGAGTAGGATGTAACAACTTTACTTTTTGTATTTGATATTAACTCACATAATCTGTGAAGGTGTAGAGGACACCCAGGATTTTGTTGCAAAAGACAAATATGCACACTACGTATCAAAGTTTTAGAGATCTAGCATGAACAGTCACTGAGTTACTGATGTTCTAACAAAATTGTTACTAATATCCCCAGTCTCCCCTTTATATTTTTTTATCTTTTTTGTGAAACTGCTACAGACTGGGAGGCTCAGCATTTTGTTTTTTATGTATTTAAGTACACAAGTAAATGGCAATAAACTAAATCCTGAATCATGTTGCAGAGATAAATACAGATAAACACACAGGGCATTTGGGTGATATGAGCGGTTCAGCCTTTCTAAAATTAGGCCTTCCTTTGACTCACTCATTCACTCATCCTCTCTTTTTCTTCAAAAGCTCTTTTGGCTCTTGATAGGAAGAAAAAAAAAAGACTAAAAGCCACAATTGAAACCAGATGAAAGAGGACACGAGTGAAGAGCACATGTCGTGTCAGCGTCTAACTTCCTCTCATTATCCAATAAGAGAGCAGCAGTGTCAGCGTCCAACTTCATCCTATTATCCGGTGAGGGAGCGGCATGTCAGCGGTGCCCGAAATACTCAGGGGACAGGGAGACATAAACAAAGAGCAAAGTTTAGATTCACAATCACACACACAGAGGCAGATTCAAACAGGAGTCTATCCCAGGCCTTTTTAGTGAAACTCTAGAGTGCAGCAGCTCCAGGCGTGGAATGCCGATTGTAAACACTGCCGTGAGGAGACAAGGAGAGGAGGATCTGCTCTCCCCACTCTGCTTTCTGTCTACAGGCAGTAGGAGGACAAACTAGTAGAGGCATTACATCATCTGTAACACATTACACAACCGACATTCACACACACTTAAAGTGATCATCTTGATTAAATCAAACCCCTATTTTTAATACCATTAATGGTTTTCTGCATTAGTCACTAAATGCATTAATATTCTGTACTAACTTTTATATAGTAGATTTCATCCTTAGTGGCGGGGTCCGCCATTCATGCCCTGGATTCAAATTGTCTACCTATGGATACACCCAGTTTGTTTGGTTACTGTAAACAGATACAGTTGCTTCTCTGTTGTATTTCTGATACAGTAGCTGCTCAATGAGTGCTGGCTGCAGCATTATACCGCACTTTCGTTACCATGGTAACCACAGGTGTTGCTAAATAATCCAGGACTGAAATCTTAAAAAGTAAAACTTTAACTTAGAGTTTAAATTAATTATAAAAATAATTATAACTTAATCACAAAATACAGTTGTACCATAGCTAATTGTTACAAAGTAAGGTTAAAAAAGAGGCCTGGTGATTTTGTAGTGTTACTCTATCTTTGAGATTTGTTCTATTGTGAGACAACGAGGTGTGTTCCAGGATATAACAGCTGCACCCATGAAGCGTGCACAGTTCATCCTGTACATGACAGTGTAACAAATGGCTCCAATACATGCTTATCCACCTTTGACAGATAGGAAATGTTTATGCTTTGGCAGATGCAGCAGAGACATGTCACGTTAAACCATGGGCTGTGCTAAAAAGAAAAAAAAAACATGTTTGACATATGCTTTGTATTCTTAGATTCGATTATAAAGTGAAGACAAAGCACAAACACAAAAAAAAACTACCACATAGACACTTAATAACACTTAATTTGTTCTCTTAAAAAGTATTCGTTTCCATTATGCAATCTCAGACACACTTCTCAGTTTTTCTGTAATTTACCTTATAATTCATTAACATAGCAATGGCCACAAACATGACTCTAAATGAATGATAATACTGCCATGTGACTGCTGGATGAGCAAATAAACAACAGTCTGATCACAAGCTCACCTCATCAACTTAATGTATAATATGTCAACATTGTGTTCACAGCTTGTTTCCACTGCCCCCAAGTGGCCAAAAGAATCTGTTATTATTAACCTACATGACTATTCATAAATCCACATCTATAATTTCAGGCATTCCATCCAAAGGCCAATACAAACATAATTGAATTCATTCTACAACTTCTTTAAATCAAAGCTGCTGCCCTCAGATGAAAAATGCACCTATTCTATATTCCTTTATATATATTTTTTTTCTTGGCACTTTTTACACATATAACATGATCTCATTTGGCATTTATCTGTTCTTCAAGGACCAGCCTGATCATTGACACAGGCTCCACACATAATATTTCTGCTTATATGTGATTCAGTTCAGGTACGTTCTAGAAATCACACAATAGGGGCGGTTGGTAGAGCGTCTGCCCCATGTATGGAGGCTGTCAGTCCTCTGCAGCGGCTGCTGGATCGACTCCCGCCTGTAGCCCTTTGCTGCGTGTCATCCCCTCTCTCTTCACCCCCCTTTCCTGTCTATTCTTCAGCTGTACTATCAAATAAAGGCAAGAAAAGCCCAAAAACATGACTTAAAAGAAAAAAAGAAAAGAAATCACACAATAAATTTAGCCTGAGGAACTTTGGGACACAAATACCTGGACTCGCCTGCATGTAGTTCAGTACTTTTTTTTTCTAGAAAGGCTTTAGATTCAGGACCGATTGTGCTTTATTATTTCACACAAAAAAGATAAATAAAAAAGAATAATAAAAGAACTACTCCTGCTATTATGCAGACATGCAGTATGTGCAAGCAGGTTCTAAATAGGGGAGAACGGGGGCATTGTAACACACTCAATTACTCCATTCAGAAACAATGAATGAATGACACAGCATGTTTCTTCTGTTGTCTAAAATTTGGATGACTGCTAATTTAAGTAACATCAGTTTTATTAACATGAGAAAACTAATATTGGGCAGCTGACTAGCATATTAGATTTTATCAGCCACATAGCACAATGTAAGCACATTGTCGGTGCTGACACTATTTTCTGTTAGAAAATAAACATATTTCACTAAATTTAAATGTAAAATTACTTTTAACTCAATTCAAATTATTAAAATCTAGTTACCAATTGAATGGTTGCCTAGTCTGATGCGAAAATAGAAAAAGGCTTTTTCTCTGAATGCTGATGATGCTTGACCATAAAGAATTTGAATTATATACAAAAATCTAAAGTAAAATTTTTAGATACTATAGCAGTAATGTGATTATTTTGAGGTGTGTTTTTATGTGAGATACAGTAGGCTAATATGACTTACTTTTCAGCGTTACAACCGCCCCCTACAATTGCTCTGATGCATCAAATTTGATATTAGTCTTTCCTTATTAGTGACAAATTATCAATTTGTGTACATATATATAGGTAAAGATTACAGTTGAAGATTAAAAATGTTACAATTGCCCCCTATCTCCCCTATCCACCAGTACCAGTTCCCCAGACATGCCAATGTAAAGTCAGTGACTGCACCACTTTTAAATGCAGAGACAAAAACTCATAACACCAAAGGAAGAATAGTTCTGAATGCAAGCAATACACTTCCAACGTTTTTAGATAATCTGCTAAACAGAGAGACAATCCTTTGTATGGTACAGGGATGTAAAACCTGTGTTTCTCATTTCTCTTGCCACAGTTTCAAAGGACAGGATTTACTGTGATATTTTATGGTCCCGCAAAAACAGAGAGCAAACTGGAAACTTACATCAAATGTAAATCATAAATTCCAAAAGTGGATACATTTGTAGCATAACAGCCGTATAATACTGTAATGCTGAGAATTCAACTTGCACCCTTTAACGCATCATAATGTTGAGAAAATAACGATGATCCAAATGGCCTATTAATGTAGGAACCACATCATCTCACAGATTTAGAATTTCCATCACGCAGGGAGAGAATGTTGCAATCATCACAGAGACTTGAGAAAGCCCAGCGAGGTGCTCAGACTTTATTAGATTTGTTCTGTGGTTGTCAGGGGGAATTTCTACAAAAATACTGGAACGTCCTGACTGTCTGTTGAGGAAGATTTTCAGTGGGTCCCAAAAGAGACTTTACAGGAAAAGACCATAAAATCCTTTCAGAGAACATTCCAGCAACAATATCACAGTCTACTGGAGCAAGCCAAGTTTATAGCTCTGATATGAAATGTTGGAGATGAACGAATTTACCCAGCACACACACTCGCACACACACACACACACACACACACACACACACACACACACACACACACACACACACACACACACACACACACACACACACAGCCCCAGAGAAAAAAATCAGGGACATGAAAACCCAGTTTACTGGACTGAAAAATATATAAATTAAATGAATTATAAAAAGATGTTTCACTGACTTTATTATGGGCACATAACAGTCAAAGTGGTATTAGAACAGCTCCAAGAATTCAGCCCCTCAATCCCAGGGGTCATGTCTATTAAGGCAATATCTGAGACTTGGGAGGCATTAGGAAAGGGAACACTGCTCTCTCCTGGACAGAGAGGCACACTGCAGCCATTTCTATATAATCTGTCTACACATAAAGTCTTCAGTCTTGGATCAGTTTTGCAGCACATTGCTCTGTCTGATGTATAGAAAGTGTCAGTCCTTAAAAAAAAAAATACATAAAAAATGAAGAATTGTAACCACATAACACTTAATGATAAAAAGTGTATTTCAGTAGTTGCAGTAATGTAATGTTTTGATCAAGTCTCATTCAGCTCTCTGCTTTAGTATCAGCTTTAGTAAGCCTAACCCTACTTTTCTGTATTATAACAACTTGACTTTACACCCCGTTCACTTTATCTGCTATTCTTATTTAAGTAAAAGCGTGTTAGCTTTCTGCTCATATTGTCTGACGTCACAACGTCCACATCTTTTCCAAATGTTTCTTCTGCTACCAGTTTCTTGGTGACTCAGAAAGGTTAAGTGAAATGGAAGACAAAATTATACTCTGTGATATAAAATAATGTGTGATGTGTAATGTTTGATTTATTGTCCACTGGAAATGGTTAAATTGTGTTGTTTAAGTTTTCCGATACTCACTGAGCCAAGTTCTTTCGTTAAGTCATTGCTAATGTTAGCAATGATGCTAGTTACATTTAATAAACTAAAGTAACACACTAAGGTTAACACTGAAAACAACTACTTTTCCCTGAACAACACACTAAGGAGCAGCATTTTACTGTTAGGTAAAGCAAATAATTGAGTTGGAAAAATGGAAAGCTGACTTGCCTAAAATTTGAGCTGAATGAATGAGAACGGATGATTTGCAAGCAATAAAATGAAGTAGATCTGACTTAAAGGAATTGTTTTAATCTAACTTGTGAACCTGTTCTGGAACAACTTAATTAATTTGTGTTACCAACTACAGTATTTTTTAAGTTGGTCCAATAATTCTCTTTTTTCAGTGTATTACTGCCTCTTAGTTTGATATTTGAGCCATACGTTATGCTTAGATAATAATGTTCAGTTATTTTTAATAATAATAATTTTCCAGCAACATGCCAACAAAAAATGAAAAATCAGAATCTTTGTAAAAGTGGACATTTACACATATAACTCAAACAAAATCATCTACTCATATGTACCATTACGTGTCAGTTAAAATTTGTATATCTGGTTTAGTTCGCAGAAAAACAGTCCGTGATCCAAAGTCATGCATGAGTGTTTTACCCACAGCAACATGAGTTATTTTTCACCTCCTGTAATAGACACAAGTTTATTGAAACTTTTATTTAAATTTGGCAAATCAGATAACTTTTACAGAACACTTTTACATAAACCACGCACAAACAAAGACTTCCCATTACACTGGAAGAGTTTGACTTGATTCATACAAAATATCCCATCCTATCCCAAATATCCTACATTCTAGTGTAATAACCTTTTGGCTGTTTTATTGTAATGTTTGTCATTGAATAACTGTATGACTGTATTTTAAATTATTGTAGATATTTGTGTGTACATGCAGTATTTTCAATTGAATGAAAGTGACCATAGTGCTCAATGAGTTAAAAATAAAACATAAAATGAATAAAAACACATATAACACATTTGAAAGTAACTGTCAAGTTTTCTAATGTGTTTTCTTTTTAGCACAATATGATGATGGTGTCTTTATTCCATGTTCTTGAGCTTAAGATCAATAGATTAGAGGTAGGCTCACATTGTTATGAAGTGTGTGTCTTGATACAGCAGAAGTTATTGGTGGATGTAATTATTCCTCCTGTCCGTCCTATCCATGAAGATCGTGTTCCATCCCACAATGAACGGAGTAGAACAGATAGATGCAGTAATATTTTATACTGACAGTACAACCTGAAATATACACTTGATTTGAGCAACTTAGACCCCCGAAGCCTCATATTTGATTTGGTTGAACTTCAGAAGGTATTTTGGCTCAGAGAAAGGACTGTGGATTTATTCCCAGTGCATTTAAACTGGAATTGCATTAAGAGGTTATCTTCAGGGCTGAAACTACTGATTATTTTCAGTATCGAGGTGATTATACATTGATGAAAATAAATTATGAAACTAATGAAAACTCTCCAGCCATATTCTGACAATCAATTTGAAAGATAGAGCTAATCAAAATATGGGACATTATCTCCATATGTGGGATGTGGGACAAGTCAAAAAAAAAAAAAAAAGCTGTGTAGTCCCACATAAAGTGGGACACCTGGTCATCCTATTTTCAGGGGCTGTAATCATGTTTGAGAGGTGCATTCCTTTCTTGTAATCTTTCTAATAAATATTAAATTGTAGCATTCAGCCTTAAGTGGCTGTACTCCCATTTTTGTCCGTTATGCACATGTCAGTTCAATGTGTTGTTCAAAACCACGTCACCGGGGAAAATGAATGATCAGGCTTCGGGAGTAATAGACTGCATGTAGCAGGATTAAGTCATCTGGATACAAAAAAGGTATCTGTATTTCATTAAAATAACAGATTAAAGATGTAATCAGATTATAGAAACATTTAGTAAAATTGGGATTATTAGCAGGATTACAAGTTTTAAAAAAGAATGATGTCCTGCCATGCACAGTGCACACACAGCTGACAACTCATTATCATGGCCTCTAATGAAAAAATGCTTCACTGGGTGGAAATTTGCCCATTTTTTGTCTTTAAATCAATCAATCAATGAATAATTTGCACACAACAAAGGAAGGAACAGCTGGACAAACTAATAAACTTAATCAGCATAAAACAATGATTAATCATTATTGATTGATTATTAAATAATCTGCATCAATTTGGATAATCAATTAATTGTTTGAGTAATTTTTTAAGAAAAAACGTCCAAACTCTCTGATTCCAGCTTCTTAAATATAAATGGACCAAACAACTATCGATTCATTATCAGTTAATTGAGAAAATAATCTACTCATTAATTGATGATGGAAAATAATTTAGCTGCAGCCCTAAAAACATTAAATTAGTGCAAACAATATCACTATATTTTAAACTGAGATAAATCAAAAGTAATGTGATACTTGGATTACATTACAGACTGTAGTTTGTTAACAGGTAATTAGTAACTGTACAGGAATATTTTTAAAGTAACCCTCAAAATTGTGGTTATGAATGGTGAATCAAGTAAATCCAGTTGCAAAATAGATTTGTCTCTGTATTTTTTTCAGCAGTTGAAAAGTACGTTGCAGGTGACCAATGATGATACAGTATTTGTACCCGTTATCTTGCAGTATGAGCAGTTGGACGAAAAGTGCTGTTTGGGTTTATGACAGTGACAGACAAACCTAAACATACAGTAACATAATGAGTCAAGACTTGCTCACCTGACAAGGGTTTAATTACTGCATCACTGAGCTAGTTTTTCACTTGCTTTATCAAGCATCTTAAACAAATCCGTCCATAAACCTGCACAGGATGCCATCTGGACCAGCTGCCTGTCTCCATTCACCTTCTCCAACCTTCTCTGAGCCCTCAATGGACAAACTGTCAAGCCGAGCTGCAGACAAGTCAACAAAGCCAGAGGAGGGTCGGCCGGTGGAAGGGAGGGGCTGTTTACTATATATCAGATAAAGCCTGTTTCCTTTGTTTGATCTTCCATCACTGTCACCTGGACCGAGGATATTCAAGGTTGTACAGGTCACTCTGAACATTTTGGACAGTTTAGAAATATTAAAACCAAATGAGTTTGTTAGCACGGAAGAGAAGTGGTTGCAAATGATTCCTCCCACCTTGCAGCATATTCAAATTATGGTTGGTTGAAAAAAGCTCATTTGAATAAAGCTTGCAGGACACTGAAAGAAAAACCTTATATGTTTTTGTTTTGCTCTGCAGAGGACTGTCATTGTTCTGTTTCACTCACTAATTTAAGCAGATTAAAATTGGATATATATGATATTTTAAAACTCGTTATCCATTGTTTTTTCACTCAGCATGATCCAACCATAAAAAGCTGCATAGTACAGCTACTTATTTACGTGCTATGGGCAGGTTTCTGATATATTAAAGGTACCGTTGCTATGGTGATTACCCAAAACCCTTTGGAGAATATGACACTTTGGGGTTAAGCAGTTAGATTTGCTTGAGCTACAGTATAATGTGAAGCCTTTAGAAAAAAAAAACTGTTGACTGAAGTCTTTTCACATGTGTCATTACAGGATTCATTAAAGATCACAGATGAGGAAAGATGCACCATTTATTCTCAAAATGTCATGCAAGTCCCGTTCTCACCACTGAGCGGCAGTAATGTGTAACGTGTGCTGCTTCATCCGCTGCAGCAAAAATGAGTGGGAAGGAAAGAAGTTATTGGTACTGGCTGTGTATGTAGTACAGAATGCAATTTTGTCTGTATCAACAACAAAGAACAAACAAAAGCAAACAATGAATCCCACAAATCCAGCTCAGAAAAAAGAAGATGAATGTTTCTGTAAAACAAAAACAGTAATACTTTCTTTGACACCAGTGTCTACAATGTATTATGAACCTGCTTATAGGGAATTTCACTACTTTACTTTATGGAATTTGAACTTAATGTTGTGGGGAAAAAAGCAAATGAAAAAAAACTGTAATAGCAACAGGACATTTAATTAATTAATTATGAGTCATTTATCGCCTGTTTCATTTAACAATGCTTTTCCATTTAATGAGAAACAGCAGAGGCAGGGTTAGGGTTCTTTATAGTCATTATAGTGTATTATAAAATTATTATAATGTATTACAACTATGAGCATTATAATACACTGTATTAAATGTCAGTGAGTGACCAGGAATTATGAGGTATTATAATATCTGACCTTATAAGTCATTATGAAATGCTTTATAATGTGTTATTATTATTGATGTAAAGCACTGGGGATATCTGTGAGTGCTTCTAACTATAACAGTGCTATAAGCATATCATATAAAGCATAATAATTTTGCTTATACTGCATTATAGGTATGGGTTTCATACATAAACATACCAATGAAATCTAAAATATGCATAAATCTTAATGGACAATCGTGTGAATTTGCCATTTTAGTTCTATGTAAGGGGTAGCAACATGGCTGCCATTTTTCTCCTTGATGCTATCTACTTTCATTACACTGAAGAGAAGGCAGACATGTCTATGCCCGATATCTCCTCACACCAAATCTATCTAGATGGATAAACAGCACTACAAAATATGAATTTTCGTTTTTTGGGGTGAACTGTCCCTTTAATGTCGGTGCTCTTCCTCCACCTGCTGGCTTCCCACAAGGCATCTGGAAGCCAGGGACACCTGTCATTGTTGACCTCTGAACCCCAGCTGCAGCTCTGTGCTGTGGACACTTGAGATGCCCTCTGACAATGTATGGAGCACACATGCAGATGCACACACACAAACAGGCACACATGTACACACACAGAGAGAGACACACACAATTACATTACCTGCAATAATGCAATACAATGCAGACAGGCTTTACAGACTGAATCAGACAACACACTGCCTGTGTGTGCTCATATGTGTGTGTGTGCCTACGTGGCTTTCCTCTTTGTTTCTCCCTTAAACAGCATTAAATACATCCCCATATGTCTGAGACCACTGTTGTTACCTTACATTGCGGTCTGTTTGTGTGTCTGCATGTGTGTGTGTGTGTGTGTGTGTGTGATTCATGTATTTGTGTGCAAATAAACGTCCTATAGAAAGCAGAAGGCTGCAGGCTGTTATCTGTTCATGTGAATGTTTGCTGTTACAACAGAGCTCTGGCTTCTGTGCAACAAGCAAAGGAGATTTACTCTGACATTAAGATAACGCCATCTCTTTCCCTCTCTCACACACACACACACGAGCTGAAGCCAAGAGAGTAGACAGATGTGATGTGGACACAATCACTGGAGAGCACTCATGGGAATATTGAGAATAGGATTAGCTAAGAGAACACTAGTCAGGAGAGCTTGAAGACAAAGAAAACGGGATGAAGTTGATCAAAGATGATGAAAGATATCGTAAATTGAGGGTGGATCTGTGCAGTTAACTGAACATGCTGTAAGGGTAAATATGGCCCAGTGTGATGAGGAGAATTACACACTTACACGCTTTTAACGTGACAGATGTGCCTGCCTGGTCTCAGGCCTCCAGCCTCAGAGAAACCGACCACCTAATCAGCCCAGCAAGCCTTCTGCAGTGGGCCATAAAATGCAAATATGTGCCACTCTGATACCGACCTACTGCTCATTCAATCTCACAGAATAATACCAATCATAGATGGGAGGGCCCTTCTGATTGATTCTAGAGCAATAGAGGCTTAAGGTGGGACTTGTAGGTGTAACTGCTGGGGACAAGGCCCAGTTTGGATAAGAGATAAGCTTATCAAGACATCTACTGTCGCACTATATGTCAATCTGTTTGTAAGTTTGTGATCTAATGTGGGTATAACATCGTTATCGACACCTCTGCCAGTGTGTGTCTGCGCATGTGTGTGAGTGAGATGACTGTTTGCAGAAGCTTTATCAGTCAGCAACACAAAGAGCTATTCAATGGTCACAGAGACACAACAAAGGGACAATTTACTGCAACAAAGACACCTCCGTCCTGGAGGCCGTGCTGGGTGCAAATCGGAACAAAAACCCTCCAATGAGCCGGCATCAAAACCACAGACCATCATGCAAAATTACAAACTCTGGTGGAACATGCCTGGGTGTCCACGAGCCTTTGTAAACAGGAAAACAATGACAAAGATAAAGGGTCAGTTCACCCAAATTATAAAAGAAATAAACATTTTATTTATCTTGAGTTGAACCGATTTCCAGAGTCAGTATTCCTGTCACATAACAGTTTTAGGGACTATTGCATGTGTAGAAAATATCTCCAATGAACACTATTTACACGCTCTCTTGATTCACCATTTTCACACGGCAGCCATTTTCCTCTGATGTGATGCTCAGGGTGGGAAGCTCAAATGTTATTATCAAAGGGATCATGAGCTGCTCTTTATTTTACACTGCACTCATAAGATGTAACAAGCTACTGTGTATCAAATTACACAAAATTAGAAATAATATGTTCTTTATTAGACACCCATTATTATACTTTATTAGTGTAATTAATAGGTGTAATTAGGGACACATTACAACAGAACTGTACTGTAAACTAAAGTGTATTATTTCCTCACTGTTAGACTTTCCTAGAGGGTCATTAGAGACACGTTAAGTAATAACTGTACTCTAAACCAAAATGAAATCACATTTCTGCTTGAGTCTAATAAAGCTCTAACACTGGGAAATAACACAACTTAATTTACTGTATAGTTCTACTACAGTGTGTCCATAATTACCCTCTAAGAAAGTCCAGTAAGGGTCTTAAACCATTTAATAAAGAAAGTATTACACAACACAGCATGTTAAGTCTTAATAGTGTACTGTAAGATAAAGTGTGTGTGAATGGATAGTGTTACACTGCTTTATTTCAGGTTGTAAGTCATAAACATAGGAAATCAGACAATTTGTTCATTTCAGCTGTTGTCTACCATGATTTCTAGATTTATATTTAATGGTAAAACCCTGTTTTGCCATGAAATGTGGTCTAATGTCCCTCTGTTTGTCACTGATGTTCTATTTGTCTTTTCACTCGCCAGTCAATTGAAAAGTGGTGAAATGATAACAATTTCTTTTTTTTATACAATGTCAAACCTGACATGGGTACCACAGCTTCCCATCCTGAATGTGACGTCAGAGGAAAATGACCGTCTTAATATGTTCAATTATCCAAAGTAATGGAGAGTTTAATGTTGTTGATTTTAATTTTTCAAAGCTCTGAAAAAGACAAATTAAATTCCATTCAACCTCGACAAATTTCACTAAAACAAGATGAATAGGTAGATAACACTTTAGGGTAAATGACAAAAAATGTTTTTTATAATTTGGTTGAACCGACCCCTGAATCATAGGGAGGTATGGTGGTATAGACTTCACAAATCTGGCTTTGTTACATCTGAATCTTCTGAGAAAATAGGTCGATGGCACTTCTGCCCAATGACATCTTTGAAATACGAAACCAGTGTTGAGTGGCACACAGGAGGCATACTTCCTGTATGCCCAGATAGGATTATAAGAGATGGAACACACCCCATGAACACATCCCAGAATAGAGTCATCACAGTTGATGGATAGGTCTGTCAAACAGGATGAGCTGATCAATCCTCTCCGCCCAACCCTTCAAACATACAGAGTGAGACTGAGAGAGCCCTGAGTCAAACAGACTAATCAGCTGCACAAAAGGAAATGCAGATTACCTGTTGCTATGACGACTGCAGCTGCAGTGTGACAGCCATCCACTCTGACAGAGACCTAAATAGAGCTAGGTTTACAAGCACAGTGAAATTTGATATTGCTTAGTGGGCCAGGTGCTTCCTAATAACCAACAGTAGCAACGTAACCAGTAATCTGGTTAAAATGAAAGTAGTGTGTGCTCACATTCAGTTTAATAATATGCAGCCACATGCATGAACACATAGTATGTTTATGCATACATTGATATTTGTGTTTATATGTTTACATTTGTTCCCAGTGTGCACTATATACTCCAGTGTGCGTGCACAGAGAACACAACTAAATCTAAAGGTGAATACAAATGTGCAAAACTATGCTCAGGTTGGTCATTTGGATTGATGTGTCACACTCTGTATGTGGCAGGGCAGCTGGGAGACACAGAATGAACCCCCCCCCCCGGACTCTTCTGTCTTTCCCCTTAACACCACCCCCGCCTATCACCCCACCCACCCTGGCTGACCCCCTCCCCCAGCCCATCATCATCAGACACCAGCAGCTGGCAGCCTGCCCCATTTAACTCCCTCCAGCACTTACTGGGCCCGGGTAATCACTGGTGCTCAGCGGCACCATCCGTGGCCGACACACCTGCCCCCTCACTGGTGGGACTGTCCCATCTGGGACCTTATGATGGGGCATATCTGGGGGGTGTCTTCTTACTTCCCAAAACAGCTCAAGGTGCTGTGAAAAGTGAGAAGAAAATCAAGACGTCAGTGATTGGAGCCAAATCTGTCATGAATGAGGGTCAAAGGGACAGTTCAACCCCAAATCAAAAATAAACATTTTCCCTCAGGCCTGTAGTGCTATTTATCATGCTAGATTGTTTTGGTGTGAGTTGCCAAGTTTTGAAGATATCAGTCATAAAGAGTAGGAACTATAGTTCGTACATGAAACTGCTCACAACAAGGCCTGAGAATGATCTTGAGTAACCGGGTCATGATTTCTCTAAATACAGATTGCTTTTGAGTCTTAAAATGTATTTTTGGTGTTTTGAGCTCTACATGCTGAGTACCTGATTCCAATATACTAGGGAGAAGGTCGACATCTCTGCAACCGATATCTCCAAAACTTGGCAACTCACACTAAATTATTTTTATTTTAAGGTGAATTGTTCCTTTAAAGTTCTCACTGCCAAAATATTTGTACATGCAGGAAATGCTTTGTTGCTGTAATTAATGTAACAATGGTAATGACAACACGGCAGACTCCCAGCAGTCATCACAACAAGCTTCATAACATATAGTCTAAAAATATTTGCAGAGTTTTACGTGAGGTTATGAAATTGCCAGTGCCTTTGTAATCAGGTGCTTTTGATTTTCAATAAACCATTGTATAGGTGACAATGCAGGGCGGAAAGCTGTGTGTAGTTGGTGCTGAGATAAGCCCTCATCATTAGCAGTGACCAGATGGTAGGTTGATCAGGCACATTGCTTTGCTACTCTGGTATCTGTCTTGCTCATTAGAAAGCACATTCACAGACAGAGATTGTAATGATTTATTCAGTTTCAATCTGGAGAAAGAGAAACCAGCCATGACTGTTTACGTTACACAACAAATAAAAGCGTTCACACCAAAGGCACTGGGCTAACACAACACAGTCTAACTAATTAACCGCAGCCAGAGATGGGTAGTATTTCAAAAGATGTCATTTCTAACAAAATACGTCAAGAGCTTGTATTTGTGAGTTTTAAAATTTTTGAAATGCATCATTTAATATGTCATTTTATTCAGTTTAAAACGACACAACACCTGATGTAACGTGCATGATCCGCCAGCATAATATTGATAGATGAGGTTAGTAAAGAGAGGCTTGTGTTGTGGTTTGGTAATGTTAGATGACTACCTTTCTTAGCCAACATTAACTTGTAAAGTTCTGCTTGTGTTGCGGTGGGTGCTGGACTGCTAGTCGTTGGTTGATGTTCGCGGACTCTGTTTCTTAGACAAACGTTAGCTAGTGTTTCAAAGCTAACATTAGCCAGTGTTGCACACTGTTGTAGCTGTAGGGGAGCTGAAGAGAGGCAAGGCACTCTTCTGGATTTTCAGGGAAAAACTGTCACAAGTCCTTTACATAGAAATCAGTCTACAGGCTGTAATAAGCAACTAAGAAAGTCAGGGAAGGTCTCATTTTTTTAAGTTAAGTGACAGTGTGTTTACACATTAACAACACGGGGCGATTAATGCATGTAAACTGCCTCGCACAATACCTTTAAGGTCAGACCTATGTTGAGGCTACTACATACCAAAAACGTCAGAATTTTAGATTTTAAAGAATTTTATAGAATGTATTGTGTTTTCAAATTACAGATTACTTGCAATTTTAATTGAATACATTTCCTCGCACCAATATTTTGTATTTTATCCTAATACATTTGATGAGCAAGTATTAGTATTTTTGTAAAAAAAAATACTTTTTGATGTATTGTGCCCATCTTTGACTGCAGCTTTAACTGCAGGCGTTTTTGTTCAAACAAGAAGAAAGTGAAACTGAAGTGTTACTCATTTGCATCTCCCCAATTCCCAGCTGATGCTTGTTTTGTATCTTAAAGTGAATCAAAGACATCTACTGTTCATCTGCTGAGGGAAGAGTCAGTCTAAAACCCTCTGTTGTTTCTCTCTTCAGTCCTCAATCACAAATGAGCACAGTCAGATGGTGACGTGTTCAGGACTCACACACACACACACACACACACACACACACACACACACACACGCTCACTGTCTCTTTCCCATCCATGCTCAAACACAATTTCCCAGTAGCTGGTGGCTGGTGGGGGCCATTTATGAGGCAGATCATATGGTAGGGTTGCTTGTCAGCTTTGCGTTCAGAACAGGCGATGAAGATTCATCTCCCTTGACACGCGCTGACATAGAAAACTATATTTAGCTGTTGGCGTCCGTGCGTAAAGTGACGCTGGCGCAGACGCACACACAATGGTTGTGGACTGAATGCTAATAGGCACAAGCCGAGCAAACTGTGCCACATTACGCAGTCTGGTAATGTTTAAGTTTTTATGGAAACATTCTTACCCCAAATGGCATGAATCACCTCAAAAAAAGACCTCATAAAATTCAGAAAATTCATTCCTTCTGATTTTGTGTGTTGGCTTTAAATAAGAAGTCTTTGATTGATCTACGTTCTGCTTGAGTTTGATTGAGAAATGTTTGTGTGGATATGCCACAATTCAAAATAAAATGAAATACTTAAATTTAATTTAGAGGCCAATCGATATTAGGGAGTAAATAATTCCAATATTGATATATCAGCCAATATTCTTTACACAGAATATAGAATATATACATAAACACTGTATTTTTGTAATGATCCCTCATATGTGTTTATCAAACACATGATGATGAGGGTGTGTAATGGAGGCATGATATTTTACAGTTTAACAATAAAAATGTATTATCCAAAAGTGATATCAGGGCACTGAAGTAGTGAACTTAAAATCAATAAGTAGTCAATTTAAAAAACACAAGTAGAACAATATATATAGATCTATTATATAAAGAGAGAAATACATAATTCATTCAAGGTAACTGTGCATTTTCTGCTAGTTGTTGCTAGCTAGTTGCTAGTTGTAACTTCCTGGAAATCATGGGATATATCAGATACAGACTTACCATTATGTGAATAAAACTTCAGTACATTAACTCGTCCGTGAACATGATTTCTGCCTAAGCCATGTCAGATAGACTTTTACCAACTATAGTGGTTGTTTAAAAGTGGAGGTAACAACTCCCATGGTCCCATACCACTTCACGACATCATAAAACTATGTTTTCTCTTGTTGTTGTCAACATGAGAGTCTGAGTCTGAGTTTAAACTTGAATTAACAAAGAGGATAACATATACATAAAATGCTGTCTATGGAGCTATATAAAAACAACCTGCATAATGTTCTTTAAAAAGAAAAAGTTTTCATATTGGTGCATACATGCAGGTACTGACATAGATAGTATAGCTGTGATAGGCCAATATCAGGCCTAATATCAGGTTGGACTTTACATTAACTGAATTACATGATAACTACATTATTAAAACTGTAAAATAATTTTAGTCTGCATTCACATCAGCAATTTGATATGAATTATTCTGATTATGTCATTGATAATAATAATTACCGGTACTGTTCCACTTAGGTCAAACATTGTATGGGTGCTGCTACTATGTGTATTGGGACCTTAATTAGTAGCATTGGTAACACCTGTGTTTTTTCTAATATTTGATATCAATACGGTTACCGTGAGAAAAACGTCTACAGCCTAGCGCTCGGCACATGATACTAAAAGACAAGTCTCTGGTCATTACACACTCATTAATGAGAAAGAGACTACCCAAACGTCTCCGAGAGGACATTTTTAAGTAATTAAGCACACAGTGTAACTCACCCTACTCTAGGCTACTTCTCAGGGCTTGGTTGGAGAGGGTGTAGGCCTACTGCACTTAATGAATAATGAAAAAAATGACGTAAACAATGCGGTCCTCTTTGCAGCTCGGGCTCGAGGCTGGAGGCGGGCGCAGCGAGGCGTGATGCGGTCGTGACGTAGTTTTAGTCGGGGATCTTTAATCCTCTGCCGCAGCAGCACAGCCGGTCAACAGAGGAGGGGGGAGCACGGTCGGACAGGAATGGACCGCACAGGCTAGGCTAACCCACTGCAAGGCCGAAATAGCAGCTCGGTCTTTAGATAGAAGATAATATCACCGAGTAAAACAGAGACTACGAGCAGAACGAGCCGACTATCCGCACAGGCCGGACCCCCTCCTCTCTGTGTCTGCCTTCAGCCTACAGACTATTCACAGACAGTTTACTATTAAAGAGACCTCACGCAGAAACCGTGGTTGAAATATATATATTTAGAAGCACATAGTTGCTTCATTTGAAAGCTGAATTCATCTGACGGATACTACGCCTAGTCGTGCCGGTTGTGCCCCGGTTCGCCCTTCAGCTGCGTCGCCGCGTCCCCGCTGTTCCTGTCAGCTGCTGCGCATCAGCAAAACATGCAGGATGAGCCTGTGGGGGTGACAACCACGCAATTACCCCCGTCAACCGAGGAGAAGGACAGCAACAGCAGCACGGTCAGCAAATCCGGGAAGCAGCCGAACCAAACCGACAGCCAGCTCGGCTCATTCACACCGGATTATAACCAACTGAACCAGAAGATAGCTCTAAGCGAGTTCAGCCGAGACCAGTTCTGCCCGACGCAGTCTATCTGTGACCTTCAGCACAGCCGAAACATACATCAGCAATTCAGTCAGCACGCTGAGTTTAGCCCCGCAGAGTCGGCCCCACTCCAGGGACGCTTCAGTCCCCTGCCGCAGAGGCACCCTGAGCCCGGCGCTGCTGACCCCTGCGGCTCTCCGGTGGAGGAGGGTGAAGCTGATGCTGCGTCGCCATCGCCCACTTCCGTAAATCCCAACAAGATCCAAATGGACTCCCCCATCGCCCACCACATCAATGGCAATGGCAGCAGCAGCACCTCCAACATGTTGTCCGGAGGTCTCAGCGCCGCCTTCCCCAACCTCTCCACCCAGGAGATGCAGAGCGCCAGCGTAGGTTCGTCCTCACCTTCCCTCCCTGGGTTCGGCACCCCGTGGTCCGTCCAGACCAGCTCCTCGCCCCCTCCCGCACCCAACTCCATCAACCCCATCCACGCCAACGCCATTAACCAGCTTCCCAACACGGACTCTGACAACGGCTTCTACCCAGGTATCCCCTCCTCCATCAACCCGGCCTTCTTCCAGAGTTTTTCTCCGGTGTCAGCTAATCCGTGCGCCGGGATTAATGTGCAGGGCTTCAGCGGTCCTTTCTCGCCTCAGATCAACGTCCCTCAGCAGGCGCAGAACCGCAGGTCCCCCGTCAGTCCCCAGATGCACCCCCAGCAGGGCGCCTTCCTGCAGCAGAGGAACAACTACAACCAACATCAGGTGAGCTGCTGGAGGGCATACATCACATGAAGGTGACACGGGAGCTCTTCTACCTCATTTGTCCTTCTCTTAGTTTGTGTTCCCACCAGGGCAGGGCAATAAATCAATATTATATTGCTACCATGATATGAGACGAGATATCGTCTTAGATTTGGATATCGTTATATCGTGATATGGCCTAAGTGTCTTTTACTGGTTTTAGTTGCAGTGAAGAGATGTATTTACCAGACTATAATGGCTGTTCTACTCTTAAACATACCCACTTGGTTATTATATTCACATTACTGATGATTATTTGTGTTAATATTCTGAGAAAGCATTAATAGTCATCCCTATTGCCCCATTATCGATAGAGGCATTTGGTCAAGAATGTTGTGATATTTGATTTTTATTTGATTTTTTTTTTTCCATATTGCCCAGCCCTCCTTTATATACTGTTGGGTGGTATAATCTACAGCAGTGCGTCACATTCTATAAGATCAACACTAGAATTTATAAGAAATAAGCAGAGCCTAAAATGATTGCAGTATTGTTTGTAAACCATATCACCCAGTCCTAATTCCCACCTTTGGTGAACAGGAATAGGCCTTAGGGCCCTTACAACGCCATCCTTTATAATCTCTTTGAATCAAGACATGAGGTTATAATTCCAAGTGGACACCATCATAGGTCAGGGGAGCATCTTGTGCTGCTGCAGAGATGAGGCATCACATCATTATGTACGTTTTTATTCTGGGGCTGGGCGATACGGCATACAAATATTTTAGGCTTTTACGCGATTATATTCTCAATTAGCACAGTTCTCTCTCTAAAATAACATACTGTAAATTCTCAAGCAGTGCAAACATGATGATCTTGTAGAATATGATGCATTGTTGAAGGTTTAACTACCCAACAGTAAATAAAGTAGTTAAAATTAGCTCAGCCGTAAACATCTACATCAATAAAATGCAACACACTCATTGCTGTATCAATAATATTAATCCAAAAACATATTACAATAGTTAAACATTGACAGTAGAACTGGGAAATGTAGACCAGTTCAAACATCTTGATGTTTTTAAACATATACCTGCTGTAGTCTTGGGTCTTAGTTTTGTTTGACATATGTGACAACACCTATTGATATTGCAACAATATCATAGGTATAATAAATAATCATTAGTAATGTGGGTATAATGACAAATATGTAGGCAAATGCAAATAACAGAACTGTTACAACAGTCTGTTAAGTTTACATCAATTTACTGTAATGCAGCCTTTAAAATCAGGAAGAGGCAACACTGTAATGATATAAAGATATCCAAAATCTTAGACAATATCTAGTTATTGTACATTATGCAGCCGTAGTCGTCGTAGGATAAACAGTCTTTTTTTTTTCTTCATAACGCATTTGTCATGTCCTCTGTGAGGGCTGAAGTCACTAGTCTTGAGGCTAAGGGAGGGTAGGGTGAACAGCAGAACAAGGGAGCATCACTGAATCTCGCTGTTGTTCTCTCCTGGAAGCAGGCAGTGGGATGCAGTCACATGGCGCTGGGCCATCCCTGTCTTGTGGTTCAGTCAGTGGGAATACAAAGGCTTGCAGCATTTGGTGTCCTAAATGGATGTTTATTTGGGTGAAATGAAGAAGTCCAGTATCTTGGTGGTGTGTGTGTGTGTATTAGCAGACAGACCCAGAGGAAAGAGCAGCAATAGTGAAGCTCACATGAAGGTTCAGCTTATTCAATACTGTTGGGGCCTATATGTGTTAGTAGCCTTTGGCGTCAGGTTTCTCATGTGATTTGCACATAGGGTGTGTGTGTTTGCGAGCATTTGTGTGACTGGGTGTGCTTAAAGGGCTCCTGTGGTGTTTCACCAACCTTTAGTTTAGGATAGGAGTTAGACTTGGATAGTTTGGATTTTTCTGAATTAGGGTTGTGTGAGGTACGTATACATAGTCAGTGTATTACTCGCAGTAGATGGTGGTCAGTTTGGAAAAGCAGCAGGGGTTCGGGTTGGGCAATATGGCTTATAAATAAAATCTTGATATTTTAGGCTATGCACATGCACTAGGTTATGCATATACAATATATATATATATATATCTCAACATACACATTTTCTCTAAAATAACAACTGTAAAATTTCAGATATTGCAATATGATGCAAGGAATGAACTGCCGCGGACAGAGTGGATTTTAGCCACCTAAAAAAACAATATCAGTTTATATCAGTAGCTGAGAAATACACACACACAGGATCTCTGCCTCGGTCTTGAGAAGCAGCAGGTTTTAGTCACCGACAAACTCAAACCCAAACTGTACATATCCAGCACCATCGCTGTACATTTACTGCCAGACTGACAACTTCACTGCTGACCTTTTCCTCCACTCAGCGTACATTCACCGTTTCTCTCTGCTACCATAGACAGTAATTAGTCTGTCAGTCGTCCACTCCACACTCCCCAAAGTAACAGACTCAGTACAATACACTACTCTAACTGGTTGGTAGTTTGCGGTTTTTGTTAGCTTACCTTTATTATCAAGACTATATCCAAAATACTCCCAGGGCAGTGGTGTTTTTCTTCTCTTTTACTAGTTAATTTGACCTCTGAACTGCACTACCTCACAGAGACTGACCCCTGGTGGCATGAGCTGTGCACTACAATACTGCATCTCCCTATCTGTTTTATAAAAAGAGGAGCGTCTGTATTTAGGACAGTACTGAAAATCATACCGTTGGGATTTCTCTCCCTGGTATACCGTAAGACCTTTTTACTGCTCAAGCATAATTTTCACCGCTTTACAACCTTTTCCGACAGTTCTATAAGCTAAATGTTACCATTTTCAAAGCAACCAAACTCGCAAAAACAGTCATTTTACTACACAGGACAGGATGTTCTCTTAGGTTGTTTGTGTCACTGTGTGGCTTCAGTGAATGCACTAACCCTTTCCAAACACCAAAAGTGGGGCGTGCAGACCACCATCTACTCTAGATAATACACTGACTATGGATAAATACCACAAACAGCTCAACTTCAAAAAATCCACTGCCACTTTAACCCCTTGCTTTGATTAGAATATGGGGTTCCATTAAACCTCAACAGACAACCAACCCTGTTGGTACACACATCAAAAAGATCAACACAGGATCAGCAGCACTGATCAGAAATTTTTTTTTTTTTCAATTATGTTGTTGTTTTTGTTTTTGGCTCATTGCCTCTTTTGTACAATCTGCTGCTTTTTTATCAGGGTTCTAAACCAACCCTTTTTGCTTTCCATTTTCTTTAACAGCACTTAGATAATCCTGTTTTTTAGATAATAAAAACTATTCTTCAGGCACACCAACATCTGACATCCAATAGCACACATTATGAGAAACAGAAAGTTGATTGTCCTCTGTGTAAGATTTTCACGTGAAAGCACGCAAGATTAAGCACGAACGATTGGATGTATGATATGCTTAAGAGTGGACACAAGGTCTAGGCAGAGAGAGAGAGTGTGTAAGTTACACTGGCGGTGTTGCAGCGCACGGGATGCTTAGTATTAGACTTAAAGCCCTAAATCTTCTTATCTACCCACCCGTTACAGGAGCAGATCAAGCTAGGCTGTGGCTGACAGGGAGAAAAGAAAGGGTAGAAAGACAAGATTGTGAGAAAGGGAATAATATATATTTGTATAAGATGACCTTTTTAACCTGCCATCTTTTCACACTGTCTGTCCTCCTCAATGTGGATGCAGCCCATGGTGAAGCCGTCTCCATGGGGCGGGCACCAGGGAAATGGCTGGGGCTCCGGGGGGGTGTCCTGGGGCCGGGACCACCGCAGAGGGAGTGGCATGGGCGTACCTGGCTCAGTCAGTCATGTCTCACCTCTGAAGAAGCCCTTCTCGAGCAACGTCATTGCTCCTCCCAAGTTCCCACGCTCTGGAGGATCACTTGGGCCTAAATCCTGGATAGAGGAGAACATGTTTCGCACAGACAGCAACAGCAACACTTTGTTGCCCCTGCAGGTAAATGTTTTGGGTTGTTACTGAATTGACTGGTATTGGTGGTTTTATAGGACAATTGGTTTAATGTTTGTGTGTGTATGTTGTGGTGTGGGTGGAGTTTTGTGTTACAGTGTGAGAATCAATGGTTTTAAAGGTGGGAAAGGATGCATACCCAATCATTTGAAATAGAGACTGGACAAAGGGACTGATGAAGAGGTGTGTGTTGATGTGTGTATGAGAGTTTCATTTGAGATCTGTTCATGAAATAGAAACCAAAAGAGAACAAGAATTATTTTTATCAAGAGAGAGACTGAAAGCAAAGGATTCTGTAGACATGCAGGGCAATGTATAGATGTAAATTACCATAAGCACAAGCATGGTTAGCATTTCAATCACATGGGGGGAGTTAGCATTGATTTGCTCTGCAGGTTTCAGTAAAGGTGTAACATAGTGGGGGTTGGGCTGAATTCATTTCATCTTGTAGGTGAGATCTATTTCAGGTATTGCTAAAGCTCTTGTTGTAAAGGAACCAGAGGATAATCTTATTCCATGTTATATGTACCAAATTGTGTGTTTTGATAAGATTTTGGAGGCTCACAGGTCTGTCAGAAAGGTGTGTTGGTGGTTATTACATGCTGCTGGAATCTGTATGATGTAACCATAATTAACGCCCCTTAATTTCCACTGTAAGAGGGTTTTCACCATTTGTTCATGTTTTGACAATTTATCTCTGATATTTGGTTTTCTGCCACTTTGCCAACAGCTTAATCTCAATTAGTTCTCTAAATTAGATTAATTAATTTTCTTGGACAAAAACATTTCTTTAGTGATTTAAATTACATCTGAATTATAAGCATGGCTGACATCAACTTGGTGTCTCTTTGTGGTTTGTGCATTTAGTCACTGTATTGATGCAGTGAACCAGAAGTTAGCTAAAATAACATTATCAGTAAATGATTTTTTTGGACATGTGAATGGTATGCAAACAGAATTGTATTGACAGAAATACACTTAATTTTAAGTTTTGAAATATACACATTATGATACAACATATAAACAACACATACACAACAACACATATATCATATACTACTATCAAATAGGTAGGCTACTAATAATGTTGATTATTCGGGCAAGACACATTATTTAAGTAGTTTTATAGTGGTCTAACTGGATTGTTTTTTATTGCCCATGTTTAATTTATGTGTAGTTTATCATTTCTGATACTACTTTGTATATTATTGGCAGTCAGGATAAAATGAGGTTTTAATTCTGATGTAATAACAGTAGTGTGGTGTGGGGTGTCACGATACGCCTGCATTGACAATAACCCTAAAAAATATATTGATATAATGTTAATAATATACAGTGATAGCTTAATATTATATAATAAATACACACTGGCCCATGGGCCATCAAGCTGATACTGCAGTAGCCCTGACATGTTAGTAGCTGACTGGTGATAAGAACTGTTATTTAGACAGAATGTTGAATTAAAAGGCACGGAGGAATCTGAATGGTTGGGGAGTTGTAACACTGTGTTGCTAAAGGCTTGCGGTTTGTGGATAAAACTTGGTGGCCACAGAGGGCCGCCTACGTGGGGTATTTGGTGGCCTTAGATTATTTTTTTGTAGCCATGGGCCATAGAGCCATGGTTAATGTTGAACCCTGGTATACATCCATAATATTGTGTAAATAATCCAGCACCTCTTAAAATACTATATGCTCTTAAATCCCCCAACATTACCCTCACACACCTAATCACCATCCATTGTGTAATAACAGTGTAATAACACTGTCTGCATACTTTTGCACAGTTATGGTGATAGAATGGTTCTCCCTACACTGATATTTTGAATCTAATTCATTTGCCAGATAGAGACTAAATGCACAATAAAGAAACTTAAAGACAAATTGACTGATATAATTTTTTGTTTTTCAAATTTTCTATAGATATTGGGTTAATATAATTATCATAAATTCTTCTGACCACAATAATCCTGTAGAGACTGCACTACAGTTTGTATTACAGTGTTCCTCTTAAGGACAGATATTTAATACTCAGTAAAAGGCACGAAACTTTAAACTTGTTTAATAAATTAGTGTGTATTAATATGTATATGTCTCCATTGTGTCCTTTTAATGGCCTCTAACAGAAAACACATTCATGAATGATAATCACAATGACATCAGCTACATGATGGTGTCACCATGTGGTATTACTGTTGCTATGAGCTCAAATTATTAGTGATATCAGTGCCAAGAAGTACAACACTTCCTATTCCAGGAAACAGGCCTGACTCCATGGATTGTTAATTTCCATAAACAGTCTCAGACCCAGAATTTTTTAGATTCCAAGTCTTTTCCTTCCTTCCTTTCTGTTTAATGTTTGGCAGTCAGTGACACATCTCTGCTGTGTCATGTTTTAGATATCACACAGAGGTAGACTGAGGAAGAAAGGAGAGAGTCGCTCCTAGTTTCAGTGAGAGTATTTTACCTTTAGTCTTTCTTGACTTCTAAATTGTACAGCAATCTTCTACCATTAATGTATACTATCACCCTGGAAACTATATTCTTAAACTAAAAGAGAATATCCACCTCAACAGACATTTGTAGAACTTTTTTATGTTACAAATTCCTCCTGATACATAATGGCAACTGACTGATTTTACACTTTAACATCTGTTTACAGATGTTGGGAAGTACTATTACATATGTGAAAGATGTTGGATAAAGCTTTTTGTAGCTGCAGCTGTGTGAAGTCTGATAAATAGCCTCAAGTGATGTCACTTGACTCAGCATCAGTGCGGCCTGAAGTTTGAAAATGAAAAAAATCTGCAGATGTGTAGTTAGAAAGCTTAATTGACCTCTGTAGGCGGCTCCACGTCTCTGCTTGAGGCTAACAACTCTAGGCTACAATAGCTGCCTCTAGCAAAACACACCTTGGCTGATATCAGAGTAACTGACAACTCATTACACTCCAACTCAGTTGAGTGGGTGGATTCAAACCTTTAGGCCCGGGAAAAAGCACACCCAAATCAGTCAGGTTAATCGAGTCGAGTTGCATTTTTTGTCATGCAGGCAGCAGGTTTTAACAAGGCAGAAAATACATGGGATGAAAAAAGATTATGTCTGCTGCATTCGTTTTGTTCCTTTATCTCAAACTGTCCATCATGAGTCTGAATTGGTCTAGAAGTGAAATTCTGAATCAGTAGGGTACTCATTTAACTGGGTTTGCATGCACACTAGTTTCTGGTTTTGTCTTCTTAAGGATATGTCATTTACATGCAACATCAGAAACCTAATTATTCATATCCCTGCATACATGATTTGGACATTATCCATGTTTCTGATCGTCTGTGTGCTGTTGTATCTTGATGTCAACCTTTTTGTTCTGTACCAATAAAAATGTTCAGAAATTAGATAAGGTGTTTACAGGCCACAGTATCCTGGATTCCATCAGAGAACTCCAGGTTTCTGAAACCAGGATAAGACATTTACATGCTCAAAACCAATCAGAATACTAAAAAAAAAAAAAGATCATAATTACACATGTAAACACACCCAGTGACTAACAGATCAGTGGACAACCTAATTACTTTGCTTTAAAGGGTCAGTTCTCTTTTTTATTTATTTATCCAGCTTTAAGATATCCAGTTAGAGTTATAACATTGAATATTTCCATTTTAAAAAAGCAGTGTGCCTTTCCAGGAACATTGTCCTCATTACTGTGGATATTCCACAGACCTCAAAGTTTTCACTGGAGGAACTTTTGACTGAAGAAATTATCCCCACTGACAGTGTTGGCAGAGGGTTTACCTAGAGTAAAAGCCATACTGGAAAGAGATGATGCTATATAGCAGTGCTTCATTAAGCAACATCCAGCTCCATTTTATTGATGCAATGAAAAGTTTCTTGATTGTATTTCTGGCCTAACCTCTGTTAAAATGACATTTTAGATGTAAATCTGTCTATTATATGCCACCTAATGTAACTCTTTATTCTCCATTTTATGAATTACTGTTTTTTTGTACTAAACTAACAAATGTGAAAACAAATCCAACCCAATCAATCCATCTCTGTCAGCGTATGAAGAATTGACGTTTACGCTCCCACTATGTTGGGTGTGGTGCGGCAGGTCGCCAGAATATTACCAGATGAGTCTGTCATAGTCGGTCATTGAGGAGAACTATCTCAATGGCCTGCTGATGAGCTCATAACCTCCATCTCAGCCCTGCAGCTGAATGCCACTCCTGCTTTTGGTTTCCATTCTCTCTTGGTCTGTCTGTGGGAACAAGTCCAGTGATCCTGGGGAACCCGTCCTATAGGCCACTCACAAATATCCCTTCAGAATAAATGCGGAAAGAATGTTAATCCAAGCTACTTGCTCTTTTAAATCTCTTACATGTTAAGCCAAATACCAACACTTCAGAGGCTTTGTTATGTGTAAGCCAAATCGCAAAAGTGTGTTAGAAACGTGAGGAATTAGATTGTGTGTTTGCGTCATCGGCCCTGACTCTGGTCTGATATAAAACCTCACACCTGTGTGTTTTTTCAGGACCGCTCGAGAATGTACGACAGTCTGAACATGCACTCTCTGGAGAGCTCCCTGATCGACATCATGCGAGCTGAGCAGGATCCGATGAAAGGTAAGACTGCCTTTCCCTTTCTATCTGCGTTCGGGGGGCAGGGGTCAGAGGGAGGTGATCATGTTCGGTGAGGAGGCCTGAGTGCAGCGAAGTGACAGACCCATTGCTCCGAGAGCTGTGTTGTTTTTCCACACGCCAGCTTATTTTCTCCCCCACTGAGAGAGCTTAATACTTCTGCCACCAGCTGCACATTTACATGACCTTCCAGCTCTGATCCTGCTGCTACTTAACCTGGGCAGTACACACAGTGCCGAGGAAGGAATGGAGGAGAGATATGATTGTACTTTTCATCACTGTCAGTATCTCTAATTAGTTACAGATGTTTTCTGACAGATTACATGTGACTCTGTATTTTTTAACGAGAAGGAAACTGAACTGCAAGACTAGAAATAGATTTCTTTTAAATTATTCCTCATGGTTTGGCAGCAGCATGCAGAGAATGGACTGTAGTGTGACACTGTCCTGCCCTCCTGGGCTCAGCTGCTGGACATCAGAGGAGCAGTGTCAAATAACAGCACCGTTCTTACCCTCCTCTCCTACAGACGGCTGCTCATTTACAGCCTCACAGGCCAGCTACACTTTCACTTTAAAACATGACCTAGAAATAACAACACCGTCATATGTGTAGGAGCACCAGAATTCTCAAGCAGATTTGTTTTTCTTTTTATTTGTGTTTCCGTTGAGACTGGATTAAAATCAGTACTGAACCTGTGCTGGCCTCCTTTCCTGGGCGAGTTTCTTGTTTTTCCTGCCGGAGCAGATGGAGAGGACATGGGCCAGTGTGCACAGCAGAGAGAGGGGGATCTGGACTAATTTTAGACGTGATCACACTTTCACACACTGTGCTTGACAGCCAAGAGAGGAGATGAGAGGGAAGGAGGGCTTGCAAGGGGTGGGCTCTGCCATTTATAGGGCTGACAGATCCAACACAACAGTGTACAGTATCCTGACGAGCTGCTCCAAAATACAAGAGGTCATAAACAATTTTACTGTGTTACGTTGATATGTTGAATTAAGTTTTTGTCTTTGTTTTTTTAAACCAGCCAATGAAGACTGAACACTTTAAAGTTTTTTTTTCGGAAAATCCATGTGTAATTTTTAATATTATTGTTAAAATAGTTGACATAACACTTACGGTTGCTATTTAAAATATTAGAAAAATAAAGCTACTGTGTGGAATTTAAACAGTTCTGATTTTAGTGCCACCCAGTGGTAGAATCAAAAAATGACACTGGTAGACAGCAATACACACCTATACACAGATAGTCAGTCAGAATCAGTGACTCAGTGACAACACACAATATGTTTTCCCTGGTATTGTCTATTTTTTTCCACAAAAAATGAGAACAGTCTAAAAGACGCTATAATCACACAGAAAATAATAAAATGAAAAAAGAAAAATGAAAATGTAGACACTTTAACATGTAAACTTTGAGACATTCGGATGTGTTAAAATGACTTAACTGAACTTCACCGAACAAAGCATTTTCTTGACCTAGAGAGTACAGAGAGATCAAAAACAAAAATTGCCACCCCAAAGATTACAGTCTAACTCAAATATTATTGAAATTAGAATTAACCTAATGATTAATTTCATTATTTATGAATATATATGTTATTTGCTTGATTAATGTTTGGTTTTAAAATGTCTTAAAAAGTGAAAAATGTTCATTCCACAGAGTTTAAGCTGACATTTTTTTAATTTGCTTGTTTTCCCCAACCAACAATCCAAAGGGACAACTTCCAGGGGTCGCCAGATTGTTACTGAGAATAAATTATAATGAGATACTGTGGCATGTAGCATGGAATGAGACCCAGGAAGCCATTCAACATAAGGGACAAGCACTCAAACATATCTCAGCTGCCTCACATGGCTGGTTTGGAAAACAAGTACAACAGCAAAAAAACAAACAAAAAAGACATGATTTCTTATCAAATTCATCAAATTTGCAAATTACTGTAATATGCTGTCGATCAAGTAATTGGTTAATAGATGAATTGTAGAATTGAAATATAGATTTTGACTAGAATATTGCATCTTACGCTGATATGATATGATGTTGTTAACTTGAATTTACTTAACCTGTATGTTATAAACATTTGTTTCCTCCAATCAGGCAGCTCCTGCTTCAGTTACATGGTAACAGCACGCTCAGGTGGACAAGTCACAACCTTTCAGGGTCCGATTCTTAGATCTAAAAAGGAAATGATCCATTTTGTCTAAAGACCCCAATCCTGCTGTGATACTGTTGATGAAAACAAAGTGTTTCATTCTGCTAATATATCAAGTCAAGGTATCTTTGGGGATAAGGAGAGCTTTGTTTCCTTTCGCTGACTGCAGTGCTCGCTGTAGACATGTGAGAAGGCTGTTGTAACACATTCACAGAAAGGCATTGTAGTTATAGTTTGTGTGTGTGCGTCTGTGTGTGTTCTCGCTCTCATGTACACACATTGGCCTCGCCCTGTCCACTCCATCTGCTCTGTATCTCATCCCTGTTTGTGTGTGTGTGTGTGTGTGTGTGTGTGTGTGTGTGTGTGTGTGTGTGTGTGTGTGTGTGTGTGTGTACAACATGTGTATGTGTGTCTATTTCTCATGTCAGGCCGTGTGGGATGCCCTAACCCTGGGGCCGACGGCCTACTCATGCTCAATGGTAATTATATCTTAGCACCATCATCTTTCTCTGTTGTGAATTTTAAGTGTTTTCATCCAGTTGCTTTTATGGGCAAATTAAAAATAGGGACCCAGTTCTAAGAATGGCAGTAAAAGCATCATGAGAACTGGAGACTCGGTTCTCATGGTGCTTCCACTGTTAGTCGTTAGCCTCATTAGACACACTTACCAGACTCATAGTGGTACAACAAGGTCACACGAGGTGGCATGTAGTAGACCTGGTGTAGAGAAGAAGATCCACTAGTATTTGTTCATTTGTTTCCTGTTTTCTTTAACACACACATATTATCAGAAAGTACAATTTGTAATGTATTGCCACCAGATTCTGTAAACCTCATTATTTATGTTTTGTAATGTTACTATCAGTGCAGCATTTAGGTTTGGGCGGTATATATTTTTTCTTTCCTGACATTTTACAACAGTATTTGTGTAAAACCTGTGTAAAACAGCTCACATTTTGGGACATTTCTTGATACCTTGCTAGGCCATAATACCTTGACACCATCCAAGCCTAGTTGTATTTTCAAACATTTCAACTGCCACACAACGCAATATGATTTGTGATGGCGCTCACATGATCGAGATTGTTTCCAGTGTTATACGAGGTCACCTGAGGACTTTGAATGCACCACAGATAGGACTTAATAACATCCCTTAATTAAAATGTAGATTTTCAGTGCCAGTTAGTGTATTTGTAGCCCTGCAGACTCTTTTTTTCCCTCACATGTGGACACGCGTCCTGTTCGTGTCAAAAATAAAATCTTGTTTTATAACAGCCTCAATAGGACACAAATCTGGGTCAGACAGCATTTGCAAATAATTGCGAGCACGCTTTTTATTGTTTCTGGTGCTTGCTGTGTCCTTCTGAGATCCAGCAATCAGCCATTCATTTCTGCCCCGTGTTGGAGGCAGTTTTTGGCTCATGTCTCTGAGGCTGAACATGTTGCTGAGATGAGCCTTTCTGTCCCTGACAGAGGACATGCAAGGCTTTTCAGTGATGTAACATATGTGGAGTTGGACCCTGACAAGTTTATTTTTATGGTTTTCCGAATAGCTTCCATCAGATCTGGCACATTTTATGGAAAGAAGAAAGTCAAGCTGTAGAAACTGTGTAAATCGTAGTTAAATGAGTTTTCAGAGGAGTGAAGTGATTGGGAAATGCCTTTATATGTGTCATCTGTAGAGACATCTGGCATTTTATGTTTAGTTGATGTGCTTTATGACACATATAAATGTTCAGACATTTAGTCTTTGTCTTTATGTCCTCAGCAAATAATTGTTGTTTGTTTTGTTGCTATTATTATCATTATTTATTTAATCCAAAGATGTGATGTAGAAAAAAATCTTGTTATGGGTCTATGGTGAATGTAAGCCACTGTAAAAGGTATTAGTGTATGAACAACTCAATTTAGAGCACTTTTTTGTGATTGACAGCTTGTAATTGAGGTCACGAGATTAGATAGAGGTTACATGTACCTTTTGAAAATGTCTGCATAGCTGAAACTTGCACTCTGTACTTTTCTACATGCAGCCAGGAGCTATGGGAGACGTCGAGGTAAACTCAGCTTTCTACAACGTGTCTTTTTCCTTGTGGCTTATTCTCTTGTAGCATGCTTTATTGCTTGAACCGATACCAAACTGAGGCCTTAAGTCTGGAGCCAGACTTCAAATTGTCTTTGAGTTCAAATTTTGCCCAAAAAATTATTATTGGCTATCAAAAAATGTAACAAACATACCTTCCAATTGTTGTTTTAGTATCCAGACATGCCTGGTGTCAAGGGTTTCACGTTTGGTCATGTTTACCTTAAGCATCATGTTGTGTGCACACACACACACACACACACACACACACACACACACACACACACACACACACACACACAGTTGTGTCTCTGCTCTATGGAACCCCAAAGTGTTTAATATTTAAATAAATGAAAAAAACTTATTTTTATGAAATATTATTTTATAATTAGTTTCTCTAATCAGATATCATATCATAAGATACCTATAAGATCTATAGCTGTATTGGATAGGCCTATAATTTTTTACTTTTTATAGACATTGTTATTTCCAAATGCCCTTTTTCAAAAGTCTGTGTTTATTTCATAATGACATTTCGCCAGTGACACTTTAATTTCATATAAAGACTTATTTCACAATGTCACTTTTCATAATGACATATTTTATTTCAAAATATTTAGTCCATTAGCTTCTGTTAGCTAAAGCAACAGCAATGTAACGTTATTCCGAATCAACCAACTATAGTTTGCTGCTGTAAATAAATGCTGTTCTCAGAATCCTTGTCTAAACCTCTTTATTGTGTTTAAGCCTTAGCTTAACATGGCTGCACATGCTGCTGACTGTACCTCGCTGACTTGCTAGTTAAACCGGCTTGTGAACTTTGATGGTTATTCAGCATCAAAGTGTGAAGCCAGCGTTAGCTAGCTCCTGATTGCTAGAGCCACAGAAAAACGAATGTCAAAACACAGCTGTTTGTTTAACCACATGGCGTTTTTATGTTTTTAATAGTTTTTTTTTTCTTTGTCTTTGTTAATATATTTTAACTCCTTTCCACTAAGGATAAAAATGTAACAGCACAGGTAAACATACAATCACCATATAACACACAACAGGCTAATCACTTTGGGGCTCCATACTGTTCAGCGGTGTTATTAACAGCTTTGGTCCACACAGCCTGGCTTTCCACACCCGCTTTATTTGCCTCACTGCTCAGAGCGGAGCACATGTGATTCCTCACTTTAAGCTGGTGCTTTGTCTCACAACTGTGCAGCGTAATAAAAGCAGAAACACCACTTTATTTACAGCATCTCCTCTGGATTTGTCCTTGTCCTAGCAGAGATATGGGATTCCATAAAGGAGAGGCACACACTTTAATTTGAATGTGTGTGATTTGTGATTCTGCTTGCATGTGTTTGTGTGAACGCCTCAAGCTTGCCGTAGTCATAACAGCCCTTTTTTCTCCACCAGGCCGCTCCTCCCTCTTCCCTATTGATGACAATCTCCTTGATGATGGCCATGGCAACCAGGGTGTCCCAGGGGTCCTCGGCTCCCCCAACTGTTACCCCCATCAAAACGGGGAACGCATCGAACGCTTCTCTCGTAAGGTGTTTGTGGGAGGTTTGCCCCCTGACATAGATGAAGGTAAGGACAACTACAAGACCACGGTCTCTCAGGATTTCATTATACTGCTTTTTTTTGTTTTATTTACCCGTCTGTTGTTTCTTTTTCTACTCTCCCTCAGATGAAATAACATCAAGCTTCCGCCGCTTTGGTCACCTGGTGGTCGACTGGCCACACAAAGCTGAGAGCAAATCCTATTTTCCACCTAAAGGTACCGACGAAAGCAGCAAGCCTCCACTTTAAACAAATTTACAACTCTTTTTTACATTGAGCTTTGATACTGTGAAGCTCTGATGCTAATAAATAAGGCAGCTTTGAATACTGATAACATTTTTTGTACAGTCTATTTCTCCGTCCTTAAAGCACATACTCAGGCTGTGGATGTGCGTCTTTCCTAGGATACGCATTCCTGCTGTTCCAGGAGGAGAGCTCGGTGCAGGCTCTGATTGAAGCCTGCATGGAGGAGGATGGGAAGCTCTACCTGTGTGTCTCTAGCCCCACCATCAAGGACAAGCCTGTGAGTTCATCAACAGCAGCTCACACTGAACAGACACACAGCATAGTGTGAGCATTAAAAAAAAGTTCCCTTAATGAAGAGAGAGTGGATTTAAAGTTACATTTTTGCTTTGTTTCAGGTCCAAATTCGACCTTGGAACCTGAGCGACAGTGATTTTGTGATGGATGGATCTCAGCCCCTCGATCCCCGCAAGACCATCTTTGTGGGAGGTGTCCCTCGTCCCCTGAGAGCAAGTAATTACACACCCTTTGTTTCTTTATAAGCAATGCCATCAGTTTTCTGTAGCAATAGATGATCAGCTATATGTTGATGACATCTCCCCATCTGTCTTAACACCTGTAGCGTGGGGACAGGAATCGATAACCTGTTTCAGTTGAGAACTGGTTCCAAATTTTACAATTCACTGGAATTTTTGTCTCTGAGGTTATCGATTGCTTTTTTCATTGCTGGCATGTTTTTCTGACAGTTGTGCTTTGAAAAAATGATGGCAAACTCATGCATGTGTGCCCCTGGAAACTTGCAACAGGAAGGAGTCATGGCAGAGAGAAGAAAACGGTTTAAAGTGTGGCTTCATTTTACAAAGATGTCGAGAGTGCCTCTTGAAATGTCTGTTAAAATATAATTTCCACTTTCTACAGAGCATGGGCTTATATTCCAGAAATGGCATGTATTTGACTCTCAATGCATGAGTGCCACTGCTCTCCATGGCAACATGTTACTGTCACACAAATCACAATATCCTGTTATAGTAACATTAGCTCCACAAGGCAAGTTAAGAAGCCTTTTTTACTTAAAAGTACTCATAACTAACAACTACTTTAAAACCTAAATGAATATGAATGCTGTGAAACGGCATCTGCGTAGGCCCACTACATTCCACACAGAAAACTGATCAAGAATCAATAAGAGAATTGATTAGGGTATTCGATAATCATGATGGCATTGATATCAATAAAATCTTATCAATTTACATCCTTACTGTAGTGTAATTTTCTCACATCATCTCTGACTGTGTCTCCATCCTTTTAATCATCTAAATATATATTTTTTTCTCCTCTTCTTTTCACCCTGACTAGTCGAGCTGGCCATGATTATGGATCGTCTCTATGGTGGAGTCTGCTACGCGGGAATCGACACCGATCCAGAGCTCAAGTACCCCAAGGGGGCGGGGCGAGTGGCCTTCTCCAATCAACAGAGTTACATTGCCGCCATCAGCGCGAGATTCGTCCAGCTGCAGCACGGAGACATTGACAAGCGGGTACAGCCTCCTGTTCATGAACTGTTCCCAAATTTACAGTTTTTTGTAAAGCGTGTATGAATCCTTCATCATTAGGATGTGTCAGTCACACAACTTGTGAATGCAAATCTGTGTGTGTGTACCAGAGGAAGAGAGACTGTTTTTTATTCTGTGCATTGACACACTTTCTCTAAAATGTGTGCGGGCAGGTGGAGGTGAAGCCCTACGTCCTGGATGATCAGCTGTGCGATGAGTGCCAGGGTGCCCGCTGCGGAGGCAAATTCGCTCCCTTTTTCTGCGCTAACGTCACCTGTCTGCAGTACTACTGCGAGTTCTGCTGGGCCAACATCCACTCCCGCGCCGGACGAGAGTTTCACAAGCCGCTGGTCAAAGAGGGAGCCGACCGCCCGCGCCAGATTCACTTCCGCTGGAACTAGAGATGCAACCGCAGCCATGGTGACACAGTCAGAGGGAAGGGAAATGAAACACTGGCTAACAGGAAAAAGAGCGTCGTTCTGCCTCTCCTGCTCTCCTAAGCTATCAGTATAATCGAGTACGTAACACTATACAGTATATATACTATATATATCTATATATCTTTTGTAGCAGCCAAACACCACAAGCCTCAGTTTTTCACCAAAACCCCCCTCACATCTCAGGCTCTGACAACTCTACAACTCTTTTTGTGGTACTTTCATCTTTTTCTAAGAGGAGATTTAAAAAAAAGAGATTGATTTTTGTAGGTTTTTTTATTATTATTATTTTTGTATGTGAGATTTAAAGTGGATATGGGAATGTTTTTGCATGGGGGCAGCTCGTCTGTCTGTTCGTCTGCTGCTAGCCACCCTACAGTGCGTGTAGTGCACACTTGTTTCTGGGAAAACCTTGATTCTCTAATGTTGACACCTGCCCCGGGTCATTAACCAAAGGTAGCAAAAAGATAGGAAGTATCAAATTGACACATTTTCTTGCCGCAAAACAAAACAGTTGTTTTTTAACGTTACCATGGGCTCTTTCTTCTTGTTAGAGGGTTTATTAAAAACAGAAAAAACGATAGGGTTATTTCTGCGCTCATACTGACCCATAGAGTGATACCTCAAAATACTAAATCTGGTTTCTGCTAACTGTATTCAACATTTATACTTAACAAGCTATTTTAGAAGCTTTGCTGCTATATATACAGTACATATATATGAATAAATGTGTAGGTATTATATTTAATGCCATTTATAAACCAGAATCATGTAAAATGAAATGCAGTATGCACTCAACCACTAATGGCCCCCATTGCCATGGAAAGTGCATGTTATGACAATAGGGTTAGTAACACAAATAGCATGCAGGATAGATGTGAGAAAAAAAAACAAACCACTGAAATTATAATTAAAGATAAAGACAAGACATAAAAGTCTAGTAGCATGATCATCTAAGAGGGAAAAAAATCAGACAAAGCTAAATAAATAAAAAAAAGAACATATTTAAACTTGCATGCATTGATGTTTATCTGTTGTTTGATCCGTTTACATACTTAACAATACAAAAAGTGATATTGGTTCTACTGTAGACGTAGTGGACGCCATCTTTTTGTGACACACGATGGCTTGTATGGCAAAAAAAAGAAAAAAATCCAGTTGAGAAGCAGAGTGGTGTTCAGTGGTTTGTGTTTGTGTCGTCCCTGTGCCGTGTGACTGTTCTTAGTGTAGACTGAGGCTCTAGTTTAGTTACCAACAGATTAAGTAGAGGAGAATTCAAACATCAAAATTGACTCCTGCCTTCACCTTTCCTTTCCCGCGTCTTTGTGTGGTTCCAAAGGTTAATATGATACAGCGTCGCCCTCCCAGACCAAATGCATACAAAGAGACTCATTCAGGTTGGATTTAACTTGGAGAAAACTGACGGTCATGTTAATAAGCATCCTGAGAACATTTTATAATGACAGTCAGGCTTTCTTTCACACTGTGTGGCTGCAGCTCAGTAAATCTGGGGAATCTCTGGCTCAGCTACAATGAGGACGATGATTCTTTGCTACGACAGTGTCTGCTGTCACATCAGAAAAAGATACATGGATCAGTATAATATAACATAACATGAAAAGTTAATTATTGTAACAACTTGTTTTTTCACGTTATTATGACAAACAAACTTATCACATTATAAGAATATACTATTCATGTTCTTATGTTTCACGTATGAACAGGATAACTATGAACATGATAAGTTTTCACTTTATAAGACTATAAATAGTTTATTATTATTATTATTATTATTATTATTATTATTATTATTATTATTATTATTAAGAAAAGTTTCTTGTTTCAATATGACATATTAAATATAATACAATATTACAGTATAACGAAAAACATTTAATGTTATAACAATAAATTATGACATTATAATGTGAAACTTTTAATGTTATAACAAGAAAAGTTTCCTGTTATAACATGAAAATATCTTGTTATAATTTGTTATAAATTATGAAACGTTTTATGACGGAACCTTTCAAGACATTTATGACACAGACATGCCATAGAAATTTCAAAATAAAGGTGTATTTTAAAGATGACAGTATAGTTCGATTTCTTGAGCACTGGATGAATATTTCAATTCAAATCAATGTGTCATTACACTCCAAGTTATAATGTGAAAATATCTTGTTATAACAAGAAAATATCTTATTATAACGTAGAAAACATTTTGTTACAACAATAAACTTGTCATGTTATGACATGATACTTGCCCGGTTTCTCTTCTGGCCTGGCAGAAATGCACTTCCGTACTTGGTTCGTGCTAAAGATGAAACTCTCCTCTCTTTGTTTGTATTCTTCATCTGTTTGTTTTCCACCGTGACCCTTGAATTCCTATAATTATTTTTTTTTAAATAACTATTTAGGGACAATCTTTCTGTGAGGACGGTGGCCCAGCCGTCCGCCTGGTACTGTACAAGTGTATCGCTCTCGTGTCATCGTGGTTTTCGTGCTCCATGCCCTGGTGTGTGCTCCTTGGTATAGGTGTTCAAGGTGTCAAGTGTGTACTGTTAAAAAAACCTTAATGAAACTGAGACTCTAAGTTTATTTACTTATAGTTGAGTCATATAATTGAATTTGTTTGTGTCAACTTACTACTTACCCATCACTATATTATGCACTACTTTTCTATATATCCCCACTCATTTGATTTCTTATCTAACCCCCTTAAGTGATTTCAGTGCAGATGTGGACACCTATTTATAATTCTACAGATGATTTATTAAATTTTATTTTTTCATGATTACTTATTTAAGATGTAGCGTGAAGCAGTGGTCTTAAGTTATCTATATTCTGTATGAGTAGAGCAGGAATCCGATATGTTCTAATATATTTTAATGTAGTCTGGATGTTTGTGAGGACTGGGAGTGTGACAGTTAAAGACCGAGCTCCCATCATCCCCCTCGTGGCTTTAGTTCTCATGATGCGAACATGTTTGAATATTGTCACCTGTAACACTTGACTCGTGCTGTTTTTGTGAGGTTCTATTTTCTATGTTGAACACTGTTACTTTGTTCTGTACGTGTCTTTGTTTTTGTAAAAATCATATTTATTTCACTATTTTTGTAGACAAAAAAAAAACTATTTGATTTTGATTGTATTTTTCTATTTGAATAGGACTATTATACAATTTATTTCCCCCCACCTCCCCTCCAGTGCTTATTATATCCAAAAACTTCTGTTCAAAGACAAAGAATCATGTCATTAGTAACAACATCAAAGGTTTTGATATACAGTTGACTTTTATTTTGATACACATGACACACTTCATTTGAAGGAAGGAAACATGAAGGTTTTATTATATTCTTGGAAGACACTTGAGATTCTCCCCTGTCGCATCGAGGCCCCAGCTGCCTGTCCTCGTAGATGCTCTGAAACTTGAATATAACACATTTTGAAAGGCTGACTAACCTCGAATCTGTGTTGTGATGTGCAATACTGTTTCTAATGTTTGTATAAAAATTAAGAACTACAGTGTAAACCTTTTTAATGCAGATTTATTTTTTTCATTGCATATTTTGCAGATTTCTGATCCACAGTGTCATTTTTTACTGTCAGAAAAATAAACCCCGTTTTTTCATTGCAACTATTTTTAAATCCAGATATCTTTGTACTGATGTAAATGATTGTAGTTATTTTGGATAGTGTTTTGCTAACAAAAGGAGAGACTTTTTCATGCATATTTCTATTTCATTTCATCTTGTTTTATCCCACGTTTTGTTGCGTTTAGTAGCAGAATTCTTGGAATAATTTTTCATATTTAAATGTCATTGGTATTATTTTGTATTTTTATGTGGAAATACACTATATATAAATTTAAAAATGCTAATTGCTAAGATATTATTTTGAGTTTAATTATTTTTAAAGCTAAATATTTGTAATTTTATTGTTAAAGTGACTAATTTCTAAATCAGAGTTTGTGTATAGATTCACAAAAGTGGTTTATGAGGTGTTTGGATTGTAATTATTACTGAATGGTTCTTTGATATGCAAAATGAATATCATGTTTATTTTTATTTTTGTTGGTTTTGTATTTAAATGGGGTGTTGATTACAATCTTTTTTCTTTTCTTTCACTTCCTGAATAAAGACCCATTCTGTTTGGACACAACATGACTGCTGCTGCATGAGCTTTACAAAACAAAACAAAAAAAAAATCAAACAAGGGTACAAACAGGAGAATATGCTCAACAACAACAAAAACAATAATACTTGTTTAAGTCCATTACACCCCATTGTCTTATATCAGTCATCCCAGTTACAGTGTTTTGAACACATGTAAAACAAGTACAAGACAATTACTTAAATATATAAATACTAGTCTCCCCGTACCATTTGGAATCTGGTTAGATATGTTAGCTTTTTACTAAATCAGCGCAAATCAGCAGTGGAAAGTAATTAAGTACATTTACTCAAGTTTTGTATTTGAATACAATTATTGTACTTAAAACGGGTAACTAAATTTTCTGCTTCTTTATGTTTCTACTCTGCTACATTTCAAAGGGCAATATTGTACTTTTCACTCCACTACATTTATCAGACTGGAGACTGATAGCATATGGGAACACTCTGTGTCTCCGTCACTCTGAAATTTTGCAAGGCTGGGATAAGTTTATTGTCCCCCATGAACCGTGGCATAAAATATCTGCCCTTGTTTACATTGAAAACCCGATGAAAGGCCTCTTACATTGAATGCATTATTAAAGATTAAACCAGTGACTCACTGTTTGACTCGTGATCCCTCAGAGACAAACATTGGCTATTTTGGGCCCTTTGTCATATTTTTATGTGATGATTAATTGTTAGCAATTCCAACAAAGACACATTTCCCCCTCTAAACGTCTCAGATGGTTTCTATTAAATAACTGTCTGCAGTCCAAAATATTTATTATTTCACATAACATCAGAGAAAAGTCCCCAAAATTTGACTATAAATGTGTGAAGCAGAACTTTTTCACTGTCTTGACAACCCTCATCAATCACCTCTTTCAGAGGAGGCCAGGTCCCTAGATTGTGAACCACTAATCAAGTTTACTGTATATAAAGTGGTTGAAATAGTTCTCCATCTCTGTATCACTGTAAATGCAATATGTGCATTGATGTGTAGTTGTTAACAATCTAATAATAATCATATGTAATCATATATCACTAATGAAGGGCATTCTCTGTACAGTTAGTACTTTAGATACTTCAAATGTATTTCACTGATAACCCAGAGCAGAGGTGGGACCAAGTCATTGCTTTGCAAGTCACAAGTCAAGTCCCAAGTCAAGACAGGCAAGACCCGAGTCAAGTCAAGTACACAAATCAGACTTGGAGTAAAAAAAAACACAGAAGTGTACATTAATATTATGATTCATGATCATAAAAAGTTTTTTATATCAAGTCAACACATCTGTCCATATTCTCTCTCTCTCTCTCTTTTTACTTTTACCTGGTTTCAGGTGGAGCTGCAGTTCATCTCCCTCCTCATATACTTGTGTTTCTTTGCACTGAGTCAGTTGCCTAAACAGACAAACCTGTTTACATTGTCGTTTGACAGAAACTTGCGTCTTCGCGACTGCGAGCTGATTTATTCGTCGAGTTGCGCGGCAGCTGTCGCAGTGCATTGTGGGACTTGTAGAATTAGTGGTGGGACTGCTATTTACCGACGGGCCATTCATAATAGACACATGAAATTATCTGGCGGGCAGTGTTGTGCTAGTTACTGAAAACCAGTAACTAGTTACCGTTACCAGTTACTTTATTTCAAAAGTAACTCAGTTACTTTACTGACACCAAAAAGTAATGCAGTACTTTGAAAAGTAACTTTTTAGTTACTATGAATAAAAAGGTTTCCCATTAAGTTTTGAGTTAAATTTTCTTTAGCTCAGGTAGTTAGAAAAAGTGTTTCGTCCCATTTGCCGTGTGACGCCCGGTATCATGCTAACTAGCTTCCTGAAAGCGAGCGACTCCACAGTAGAAACTGGCTGCATGTCTTCTACAACATACCTTGTAATGACTTTATCAACTTTTTCCTGGTTAGCAGGAGCAGTCAGTCCCTCGGTTCAAATCCAGCTGCTGTTGCTGAGGTGGTGGAGGTGAAGTGGCATCAGAGTCTGTGTCTGTACTCTTAGCTACTAGCATCGTCGCAGCACGTTGTTTCTGTAGGTGTTTCAACAGGTTTGAATTGCTATTTTGGGCAGTAGATAAGATCTTTGATCCAAGACACAACTTATATTTAACTAAAACGTTCTTGTCTTTGTGCTCGACAAAAGTAAAGTAGTGAGAATATCTCCATTTAAGAAACTTGACTTGGGCTCCGCCGCCGACGCCATGATGATACCAGTCTTGTAAACAGACACGCCCACACAGCGTGTCTTCTCCCGTCTCCCCGCTGACACACACACACACACACACACACACACACACACACACACACACACACAAATGCGCAGAGAGAGAGAGAGATGCAGAGCGTTTTAATCTTTGTGTTTTGGTGAAAGTAGCAAGTCTTTCCGAGTCAAAGGGCTCAAGTCCAAGTGAAGTCACGAGTCATTAGTGTTCAAGTCCAAGTCGAGTTGCAAGTCTTTTAACATTTTGTCATGTCGAGTCGAAAGTCATCAAATTCATGACTCGAGTCTGACTCGAGTCCAAGTCATGCGACTCCAGTCCACACCTCTGACCCAGAGGATAGGAAAAGTTCAAAATAAGGTTTCGTCTTTGTCTAGCCTGTGTCTCCAAGACGTAAATGAGCTTTTAATTGAACCAGTATGAGACCATTCCCTCATTTTTTTTTTTTAAATTCGCCTCCTGAGAAATACCCTTTGTCTTGTCTCAGCCCGAGGCTAATTAAAGCCCAACTGAAGATCTGAAAATGTTCTCTTTTGTCTCACTTAAATTTTTTTGGTCAATATTGTACGCACTGAGGTATTTATTGGTCCAAGTGACTGCATTTACCATTGTCAGTGACTGGACATCCACATGAAAAGTGTCAAATCCTTCCTGTAATATATCATTTTAATGTCGGAGACATATTTTAAAGGACCAGTGTGTAGGATTTAGTGGCATGGGCTTGCAGATTGCAAACACCTCCCCTCATCCTTCCATTCTAAATGTGTTGGAGAGCTTATGGTGGCTACGAAATGTGTGGAAAAACACAAAAAAATCCTCCAGAGAGTCTGTATTTGGTTGCTGCCATGTTGCACTGCTGTGTTGCAATATGGCGACGGCCTCTGTGGACGAGAACCCCTCTCTAGATATAAACCTCTCACGCTGAGGTAACAAAAACACAACAATTTGTATTTTCAGGTGATTATACACAACTGAAATCATACTTGTATATTATATTCTGCTATATCTGCCACCAATAAACCCTTGTAAATGTTCCTCATAAGAACTTTAAGATGGTATCTTCATGAATTGTCTCAACTTTATCGTGTGTAGCACCTAAGAAGAAATCCAAGACCCCAACACACTTCCACACATCAGTTCTGGCCCCATCTAGAGGTGAATATCAGAAATACAAGTGAGATCATCACTGAGGTCAACAAGGCTCAAATGACTTTTGCCATTTATCCATCTAACTTTTCATGGAACAACAGCCTTGTTCTACAGGATCCAAGCTGCTGACTTCCACACGGCTGTCTCATATTTAAGGAGTCTTCATCCATGACATCATGGAGTTGTTTCTGTATGCACACACTGTGCTGGCCTGCATGATAGTTGTTTGCCTTGGGAAGTTTATGAGGCAGAGAGAAGGGAGTGGATAAGGGGAGAAGGGGTGGGAGGAGGGTTGGGTTGGATGGAGCGAGTCCAGGCTGCTGGCTGCTGCTGCAGCTCCACAAGACGCTGTCAGAAACACAGCAGCTGAGCTCTGCACACAGATGTTGTGAGAGCCACAGCAGAAAAAAAAACAGGAGTAACATGTTAACCGCAGGGGCAAATCATCAGAAAGACCGGAATCTGAGCAGATAGGACCAAGACACCCAACAGTGAGAAGTTTGATCAGCTTTGGACATGAACAGCTGCCAAGTGTGGGGTAAGAACACTGGTGACATAACTCTGTCTGTGCTGTTCATTGACTATCACAGAACATTTCATTCACAACATTAACAAAAATGATAGAAATACTGTTAAATTTTCAGTAGAACATGCTAAGTGAATACCTTTAATACCGGTTTCTGTGTGTCAGTATTTGTATATGGTTGTCTCATGCATATATGCATGCATGGCTTCAAAGTATGTGTAGTTACATTTATATAGATTACAAATATGTTATATATGGTAAATAATCTAATTGAAAGAAGCTTTTTTAAAAATTTGACACGCATGACAAGTCTCTTGGGATTTATTAGGAGATTTCAGTCTGACATCAATTACAAGCCCCATCATCACTGGAAAAAAAACAGAGAAAGAAATTAAGAAAACATAAAAAGTAAAGCAACCAGTGGCATATCCCATTTTGATTTACCCAGCTAAGGACTTTTATGTAGTACCGTTGATTATTTTTTAATCCACAAGAACACCCAGTGTCCAGTTCATCTAATATAATAATAAAAGTTCATGAGTAGATATGAATAGTAATGTTGAATCTGACAAACTTCAGAGAGTACTTTGAGTGAACTACAGTACATGTAGGCATGAATAGAAATATTAAGTTTGAGAAACTAAAATCTGTCCCTTACATGAACTCACATGAAGTGAAGTAACATGAGTAGATCTAAATGGTAATGTTAAGTTTGATGAACTTAAAATAGCACTTTAGGTGATCTTCTTCATCTAAACTGACACAACAAATTAGTCTTTAGTTGAGTGAACTCAAAAAGCTGCTGGTCGTTTTACTTGTTTAAGTTTTCTCAACTTTTCTATTTTTTACAGTGTAGAGGCTGCCATTGCTCAAAGTGGACACAGACATTTTCAGTGAAGCCAAACACAATCTTTTCATTTTAATGCTCCACCTGTTCACTGTGAGAAAAATACAACGAGAAACATGAGTGTTTAGTAGAGTTCCTAGTGGGACGTTGATGTCTTTATTCTGTGGTTGTTAACAAAGAAGAATTGCAGCCAGAGTTTAAAAAATGTCTATATTTTGAAATTAAAGCTGATTTTTTCCCTCCTTTTTGCATGCATTTACAGTATATCTCCATGCACATGTACATGCACATGTTTGTACCATTTTTTTAATAATGGCTATTTTACTAATGCTGACATCATTGCTGCAGAGCGGAATCGGCGGGCGGGGTTTCTCTCTCGCAGGACCTCACACTGGCTCTGTGACCAGTTCATTACCCTTTAAATCAAAAACATGCTACACTAAGGACATGAAGGGGCCGTGTGCGTGTTTTCATGTTGTGTGTGTGTGCATAAGTGTAGTTCCTGTTTATCTAATTGTGTTTACTGTTGCGTAGTACAGACAAGGGAAACATGCTGCAATAAAAAGACACACTTATTTTTAAAGACAGACGGGGGGATGACCCGTCCCTGTAAACCTGACACACATGTTCCGACGCCCCCACTGATCAGAGACAGCCGGCCAGGCCAAAGAGCAGATGCAGAACTCATATTCTCACACCCACATGGGCAAATGTGCAAAGGACACGCATGTGCCTTCATAAAATCCATAACTCCTAATGATGTGCATTTTTTAAAACTCCCTAAAGATTTCCTTGTAGAAAACTCATCTTGTTGGTAAGCTTCCACAGATGGTTCTATCATGGAATGCTGAAAACATGTGAAGGGTTGCCAGACTGGATTTAAGTGTGTAGCTCCTCATTCACCACTGATTTCCGTCAGTGTTATTACTTTTGAACTCATGGTTATTGTCTGTCAGTAACATAGAGTTATGCATGATAGAGATCATGTCTCAGGCTTTCTGTCTGTGTAAATGTATAGGCTTAATGTTTGTGTGTGCTTGAGTGCCATTGCTTCATGATTAAGTTCCCCTGACAGACGTTTTGCTAGATATTATGTCATAACATGGGAATGTCTTGGCAAAAAATGAAGACTTGGAACAGGGACAAAGGTTTCGTTTGAGGTCTTACATGCGATTGTGTGGTGGATGAGAACATCAGTGTGTGAGACAGTCAGATAGCAATTGCTTCTCATTACAAGACTCACATCTGGACTCATGCTGTACTTCGAAAAATTAGACCCGCTGATAGGTTTTTGTTCTGGCTGCACAAATGACAGCACCACTGTAAGTGTTTGATAGCATTGTGCAAAGACTTTATCTTTCCCTTTTGCTCAACATTTCTGCAAACACAAAATTATTTTAGCCTTGTTTGCACTGCATGAACTAGGAACTAGGAACCTTTGGAAGAAATGCGCTTCCACCACAGGGACCAAGATCTAAATTAAGCTCCAAAGACATTATTTTGGCCCACAGAAAGTCCCTGCTTGGAAGGTTGTATCTTCCAACAGTACAGGGACTTTTGGGGAAATTTCTGATTTGTCCAGCACTCGCAGCATTTTATTTCAGCCAAAAAATCTGCAACCACAAACCAATTTGCTTTTTGTTCACTGTACTTCAACACAACAGAGTGAAGAAACCTTTTAACTCCTTGAAAAAAAGTTCTTTGGGTGGACACACAGCTAAAGGTTCCTTCAGCCTGTCACTGTCTGTGTTTCCACTGCAGTCTGAAAACCTGCAAAGGAGAGGCAAATTGGAGAAATTAGAGAATTATTCTGCAACTCCATGTCGATGTGTCAGACAACAGTGAACAAAAACAAACTGGTTTGCAGCTGCAGATTTTTAAAAATGGTGTCTCAACCAATCAGAAATGTTCAGCGCTGCAAGCCCCACCCCCAAATGTCCCCAGACTTTAATTTAGACCCTGCAGTGGAGATACTTCTCCAGTTCCTCCATAGCTTTCTAGTCCCTATGGAAGTTCTTGCAGTGGAAACATGGCCATTTCTGTCTTATGTTCACTTTATCCTTCCCACAAATATCTGCTAACACAAAACTGTTTTGTTCTGTTTCTTCTATTCTAATATAAATGTGGCATCACATGGTTCAGATGTCCCTAAAATCATGGTAGATGTTAGTAAATTTCTCTAAAAATTGCTGTTTGCATTTACAGATGTGAAGATGTGGGCGTTGATGGGAGTAGTCTGTCTGTGCCACTGTATCTTTGGACAGCTGTTTGACACCAAACTGAAAGGAGCACCCCGTCTGATCTGCAGTGTGCCCGGGTCACCGGGCCTGCCAGGCAAACCTGGTCCCAGTGGGCCCCCGGGAGCAGATGGGAATGTGGGTATCCCAGGAAGAGATGGCAGAGATGGCAGGAAGGGTGAAAAGGGAGAAAAGGGAGACACAGGTATATTATGAAACATAAACAGATACAGCATCAGTGTATGTGTGCAGTTTAATAAACACTACCGCTCTGTGCGCGACTAGCTGGCACAGAAAAGTTTCCTGAGCTGACAGCTGGTTTAGAGAAGATTAACTGATGAGTTCCACAGAAGAACTCCTTGACATTACTGGGATAGTTATGAAATGAATAGTCAGTTTGAGTTGTTTAGAGCAGCACACACTGAAGGCTTGAAGATGACAATCTATAGAAATCAGTTCTCTGACTCCCCCAAAGGACCATGATCATCACAGACAGTGCAAAGGACACTCATTAAAGATATACAAGGCAGGATTTTCAAAAAGAAAAGGCAAAACGTTGTATAGACTCGTCCTTCTATGTCATCACTTCTCTTCTAACCCACCAGAAGTGTGGTGGCATGTGTATCTGCAAAGACACTCCTCTGCCTGTCTTAATTTCTTAGATTTTGTTGTGTTCAGAATGTTTCTGGGCTCCAGCCTGTTTGCCAGTTGCAATAACAGCAAGCAGTTTTTGAGGTTGGGTCTCCATAAAAACATAGTTACCAACGATTACATCAGCGTCTGTGTTTCCTTCCTTTGCTCTCTGTTTGTGAGAGCTGCAGAGAGAGAAACACACACATACACACAGAGAGAACAGACTGAGGACTGCTTCAGTTGTTTTCACTCAAAAACTGGTGTTGTGCAGAGGTGTGGGTGTGTTAATTTGTGCTTCAGGATGTAACCACGGTGAAACAATCAGAAAATGTTTCTTTTTTTTTCCATTTCTCACAAACAGTGCATTCACAAATACAATTTCTGTACCTCTATACCTCTGTAGCTAGCTTTTTTTCTAGAGTTTTAACCAACAGTAGTGTGCTGACTTACCATTTCCCATGTTTTTCTCTCTCATTTTTCTCTACAGTCCCTATCTAATAAAGTCATAACATGCCATGTAAACCAGGCCAAATCACAGTCTAAGATCCATAGTTTCTATCAGTTATGTTGCAAAACACAAGTTAATGGGTGCTACAGACGTAGCCATTTAAAGGTGCAGTAAGCGGTTCTCGAGACAGAGTTGATTGTTGAGTCTCTTTCATAGGTAATTAATTTACGGATATTTTGGATTGGTGGATGGAAGATGGTTGATTGCTGAGTCTCATTCCCAGATCATCAAACATTTTGGAAATGAGACTCAACAATCAGCTTATCGTCTTCTATGATCGGTCAGTCTCCTGGCGCAAGCTAGATTTTCTAAAAACTGACGACAGAGCCAAGAGGAGGAAAAGAAATAATAAGAAGAGAAGAAGAAAAATAAACTGAGTATCCCGGCCTTAATTTCAGCACAATAAAAACAACATATAATGGATGTATTTACAGCTTGGTAAAGATTTGTTATTCAGATGATGAACATTTTTACATAGGTAAGGCAGCCTTGAAGTTGCAAAAAAAAATGGAAGCACTGCATTTGTTGATCTCCTCCAACAGATCCACTGTACCTATATTATCTATCTCTGCAGCCTGAATAAATCTGTCAGTGAAAAATAAACGTCATGCACCTGTGTTTTCCATTATGTGTGGAAACAGGAATTCAGCCGCACACCTTCATCTGAACATGAAACTACATATTCCGAATAGCCCAGTGCTCTTGCACAAACATACAGTATGTGATTCACAGTGTTTTTTTGCTCTGGGGTATTTACAGTGCGGCTGTAGTCAATTGGATATAAAATTGTTGCTGCTCAAATGTCAAGGCGGCTGCATTCCAGGGGTGACTTAATACAGGACATTGGGTGGAGTTTTGTATTTCCGTTGACTATTCTTTTATTAGTCAAGTTCAGCAAGTGCAAAAGAAACTATTTTACCTTTTCCACAGCAGCCATATTGATATGAAATGTTAGGGTAAACACAGATGTTACCAATGATGCTAATTAAGGTCCTGTTCCGTTTACTGCAGCAGAGGAACTTAACTTTAATTAGCATCATTGGTAACACCTGTGTTTACTCCCTGCTCCATATATTACACTGAATGTTATCAGTTCTTCTCTTGTGTGTACTTACCTGTAGCTGCTAAGTTAGCAGTGGTTGTAGCACGGCTAATGCAATCTGCAGTTTCGCCGGAGGTCTCTGAGGTGAAGGGCACGTCACAGTCTGGCTTGTGAAGTTACAAAACAAAATCCATTGTCACTCTTACAAAAGTCCATATGCCTGGAATAATAATATCTGGCCAGTATATTTCTATAATATGTGGCTAACTAGTTAGCCGTTACAGATAGGTGCCACATAGTGATTTAGGAGCAGGCTTGGGGAGTCACAGGATTACATTAAAAAAGATAACTGTATTCCATTACAGTGATTACATTAGTGAACATGGGGATTATTAGCAGGAGTAAAATTCAAAAATGAATTTTAAAATAAAGAAGAATATACTGCCATGCCCAGTGCATACACATTACAACACTTCATGAGTCTCAAAACACCATTCTGGTCTTGACTAAAATCAGCCAATCTTGTAAAGTCCAACATAATTTTGTCTTTAATTGAGAAAAGGGAACATCTGCGTACAGTCGGTTCTTCTAGCTGTGAAAATGCTGTCATTACACAATGACTTCATGACTTGCAGGTATTGTAACTACACAGAAATCCGTTAGCTAGCTAACAACCCCTAAGCTAGGTGCAGTGACAGAACCACCATATATGCAGGTAATGCAGCTGCATTAGCCCCTACAAAACAAAATAAGTTTTACATATACAAGCATATAGTTTATTGTGTCATACATCTATGCCATTTTTCTAAATTAAGTTCAAATAAGGATTGATGGGTAATTCTCTACTGAAGACCCATGGTCTAAAGTTAACTGTTAAATACAGTAATTCTACAGCAGCATACTAGTGAATTACAGTAATATATGACATGGCATAACTACTGTGAGGTCACAGTATAGAGCTGTCATTTTACAATAATTTACAGTAAAAAGATACTGTAATTTACTGTGAAAGTAATGCATGTGATAGCTGGTAATTTATTGTAAATGTACAATCAAATATTTTCCAGAGTGCTATTTCATATCAAAAAAGCAGTTGTGAAAATGGTCTGTTGGCAAAAATATATCAAATTGTGAGTAACTGTCCTGAAATGATGATCCAAGCATATTTTTCTGTTCCAGGGTTAAAAGGTAGAGTTGGCCCAACAGGTAAAATTGGAACCCGAGGTGATCGCGGCCCTGCTGGGAAACGAGGCCCTACAGGGGGGACTGGAGATGTGGGGCTACTTGGTCCTCCAGGCCGTGACGGAGAGAAAGGGGAGAAGGGTGAGAGAGGACCACCTGGAACTGCAGGTATCTGCAAGTGTGGCAGCCTGTTGCCTAAATCTGCCTTCTCTGTGGGGATCACCAGCAGCTACCCTGCAGAGAAAACCCCCATCAAGTTCAACAAGATCCTGTTTAATGAGGGTGGACACTACAACCCACAGACAGGCAAGTTCATCTGCGCGTATCCCGGCGTTTATTATTTCTCCTATGACATTACACTGGCCAACAAACACCTGGCCATCAGTCTGGTGCAGAACGGTCAGTATCGCATCAAAACCTTCGATGCCAACACAGGGAACCATGATGTGGCATCTGGCTCCACTGTGATGTACCTGAACCCAGAAGATGAGGTGTGGATGGAGATCTTCTTCAATGATCAGAATGGTTTATTTGCAGACCCGGGCTGGGCTGACAGCTTGTTCTCTGGCTTTCTTCTCTATGCAGACACAAACTATTTTGACTTACTGGCAGAGGACTATGCATAGAACCCAGAAAACATAAAACAGAAACTGCTAGTCACTTTTGTTTTATCACACATACGGTATGGTCAAACTATATTTTTATACAAATGTTTGTACTGCTAGTTATATTATTACTATAGAGACTTATCTACTGATCTGAAATTATATTATTTAATAAAGCTTGAACAAGTTTCTGATTTATTTTGTTTTGGATGGATCAATAGTAACTTAAAATAAACACTGTTGACAGATAAAGCTTGGATTGGAGGTTTCTGTTGCAAAATGGCTGAACTGAAGCATGTGTGACACAAAGGAATTGCAAAATGTAATAAGAAAAGTTAAAACAGGTCAACCGTAATGTTTTTATTGGCATTACTGCCAAAAACAACAGCTAGAGGGGAGTATACTGGGTTATTGTTATTGTTACAGCAGATGTACACCAAATGGACGTCCCCACACAAATTCCAGTGTGTACAGAGTGCATATCAATCCAACTCAATATGAAAAGTAAATACATTGAATTGTGTAAATAAAGCATCTGAACATAACAATCAGTGGTGGACAAAGTACTCAACCCCAGTACTTGAGTCAAAGTATAGATACTCCTGGTCAAATATTACTCAACTACAAGTGAAAGTTGCTCAGTCAAAATTTTACTTGAGTTAAAGTACTAGAGTTCTTACTTTTAAAAATACTGAAGTATTCAAAAGTACATGTTTTTAAAAATACTTAAGTATTCAAAAGTACAAATTACAAAGTACATTTTCTAATATCAATACATGCTGTATTGTTTTCATAATGCATTTACAGAAGCTTGTAACTCTGAAACCATCTAATGATGCACTGATGCTTGTAGAACCACTCTGCTACACAAAGTCTATAGAAACACCTATAAACACTTCTACATAGAAATACAATCAAAAAACAAAAAGGACAGCTGTTGTCATTTTCTGATGTAACTGTATTAAAATCACCACATAAAATTAGATTTAAGCTAACTGTAAGGAGTCTCCAAGTCTGTTAAATAACTGAGATTTCTTTGTCTTCAGAGGCAGTATGTACATGGATTATGTGGTATTTTTCACCCCAATAAAAAAACCCGTCACCATTACCGCTTTTTTGTTCGAATGAAAGAGGGAGAGTTTGCTTGTTCTTGTTACAGAGCACCTGGATGTATTTCTGCTTTTACATCAGTCCCATTTGAGAGGAGCTACTGTGATTGAACAGCATGTGACCAGCTGCATTTTAGAAAAGAAAAAACACCAACAGCTGACTTCAAAGCTTAGTCGAAAAGTAACAACAACCTTCCTAGAAATCTAGTGGAGTGAAAGTCATAAGTTTCCAAAAAAACAAATACTCAAGTAAAGTACAGATACTCAAAAAATTTACTTAAGTACAGTACTCAAGTAAATGTACTTCACTACTGTCCACCACTGATAACAATACACAATGAGATCAATGAGATCACTAAAATCACTATATCTTAATCAGACAGGGACCAATTACAAGTACTTGTCATGAAACTCAACGGTTTATTATTACATTCAAATTGAGTAATAATGATTTCAGACATAATTATTACAAATGTCCAATCTTGTTGTGAACAAACTTCTCTATGTCAGGAATAATAATTCAAAATATTTCATTGACAAAATTATTTGAAAACGCTATTCCTATATTTGCTATCTAAATAAGATAATGCTATATCAAAAATATGTTGATATTATATGTATGTATCTTTTTGAATATATGTACCTTAATTCCAGATTGACCACTTACATTTTTTCTTTTATCTCATAATTATTTATTTTTGTCATTGTTCTTTTTGTTTAACTATTTGTGCCACTCAGTTGTTCTGTTGTTGTAAACTGTATTCTCCTGAAAATGACTTTTGATTCTTCTATAGATAGATAGATAGATAGATAGATAGATAGATAGATAGATAGATAGATAGATAGATAGATAAACAAACAAATAAATAAATAAATATAAGATGGCCACAAATATATCAAAAAGTGTCTTGCTACAAATTAGAATTACTTGTTCATCAGTTGCATGAATATGAAACGCAAAACTCATGTTAAAACGTTTGAATACATGACTGGTTCTGGTATCTGTGTCAATAAGGTGGAAATCATTGTTTTACTGGGTGGTATCATGTGGTGCTATGGATTGGTAATGCGCACTTGGGGCTTCCCGGACACCGTAGTGGGCAGACCCATATGGCCCCAGGATATTTGATTGACAGTCCACTGGGCGAATGGAAATCCAAAACAGTTGAAAGTGTTTGTCTGCTTCAGCGCCTAGTTTCAAGGTAGGTAGAGATGTAGTTTATCTGGTTACCAGGCAGCGATAGCGGTTTTATTTAGAGAAAATATCTTGCTTGGCAAATTACAAACTCGAGCACAAGCGTCCCCTCATTTTAGCGAGTTAGCCGCTACTAATCCAGAGTAACGTTAGAGCACAACAACAGAGCTCACAGTCAGGTCGCTTTTAGCATTTATTAAGCGCTGTAAAGAAAACTATCATCGCCTCCACCATGTCTTCTTCAAGGTACCGTTAGTTGTTGCTGTCTCGGTTCTTCATTGTTAGCTGTACATAAGTAAGCTAACGTTAGCTCAGTAACTGCCTCTGTTCTGTTCCAGTGACATCCGAGATAAACTGCGAAAGAAAGGGCGAGCTTTGCAGGACAGTTTGGTAAAAAACAAAGATGAAGACGACGTTCAGGTAAAGTTTATATTCTAATTTAATGTTATCAGAGATGAACATAAGATCCTCCGTTATTTCTGTGGTCTGACAGGAGACTTTTTTATGGAAGCACATTTCCACCAATGCGATGAAAATAAAAAGAAATGAGAAACTTTCTCGCAATAAGTTGGTATCTTGAAACAACGAGTCAGTATCGCTAATGTCACACTCTCAAAATTACGACGCTGTTTCTCAAAATAGTGAGTTAGATACTAAACCATTATTTTGACATACTAACTCATTATTTTGAGATAAATACGTCATCATTTTGAGACTATCTCATCATGTTGACACACCAACTACTCATTATTTGGACATACATACGTTTTTTGAGAAAGTTTGGAATTATTTTGAGAAAGTTAGTCATTATTTTGAGATACTAAGTCAGTTGCTTACTTTTTCTTTCATCACATTGGCGGAAATGGGCTTCCCCCTGTAGAGTTGATCCAACACTAACTAAACAACCTTCTTGACAAGACTCAACATGACTTGGAGGGGTGGCTCCTCACTTTATACACAGTCAAAGTCAGAAACACACAGGAACACAGATGAAGGAGCTGCTAACACTTTAGTAAATCTAATTATACTTGACAGGCTCTGGTTCCATCTACCAAATTGATAAAGGGAAAACTACAAACTACAATGAAGGTTGGTGTGTCCTTTGTAGCTTTGCCTGTAGCCTGTAGTTACCCTCCAGTGTGTGCTGCTGCTAACCGCTCAACAATAATCTCCTCTCTCTCTTCCCTCTGCCAATGAAACAGCTGTGCTTAATAGCAGTGTGGACAAAAGTTCAGTTTGCATACGCAGTACTGTTGTTGCTTTTTGTCATTTTAACTGTTTGCTTGTGTTGCACAAGGAATCTCAAAGCAGTGAGGAAGATCCTGGGGAGACACTGAAACGCACAATGACGGCTCAGAGACAGAGGCGAAAGAAAAGGGTACTTCCTTTTGCCCCCTCAGTTCTGTTATTATCGCTGTTTGTAATAACCATAGTGCCAACATATATAACAGTATATAGTTGTTCCATATCTTCGCATACATCAGGTACTTGAACGGTCTTCAGCCCAGGAGTCCCGTGATGATGATGTGGAGGAGATCTCCACCGTTCAGCACCACAGTGAAGATGAAAGACCAGCTGAAAAGGCAGCCGAACCTGTGGTTTTGTCAAGACCGCCGACTGGTTCTCTGAGAGGTTAGTGTCCATTTTATCTCTAAACTTGCCTTTATGTTTTTTAGCTGTTTTATTGCGTCATTAAAAATGACTTGTACCAAAGTCTGTGTGATCCTTTACCCAAGTTTAATAACAAAAATAGGATTTAAATCTTTAATCTTAATATCATGTGAAAGAAAAAGTGTCCAAAACTGAGAGTCTGACAAATCACTTGGTGCAAATATTTTAAATGAGACAGTCAATGTTAGTAATAATACCACACTGATTAACACATGTAATTAGTGTCTAATGATATGTCTTCTTTGTCTTCCAGGTCTCGCCTTGAGAATTCAGCAGACTTCTGGATCTCAGCATTTAGATGACTTTGTGACACGGCGCTTGGAAGAGAGACTGAGAGCAGCCAGAGTAAACACAGCTTTTTTTTCCACAAACCAGCTTGTAGGGATGCACCATATTGAATTTATCCCACTACCTGATGTGACAATATTTTAAAGATTATTTTGGCAGATTGCTGATGCTGATATTGATCATCTCTGCAGATAGGAACAAATGCTATATTTTTGGCTCTGAAGGTTCGTAGTAATTCTCACTGGAAAATCATCATGGCAGAAGTCAAGCGCTAAAGTTAGCGTCCAGCTCACACTGAGGCTGCTGTTGCTGTCTTTGTCAGAAACACTGGTTTGACAGACAGTGGAGGCAGTTAGGGCAAAATAAGTCCAAGGCAGCAGCGTTGTTAGAGACAGAGAGGGAGAAGCAGGCAGGTGCACATGACTGAAACAGCAACTCCAGCTTGATACAGACCAATTAAACAACGGCAGCACAAGTGACACCAAGGCAGCCAACAGGGAAGAGATATATATCTATATGAACAATCAAATACTATTTTTGCTGTTGAATACCATGGCAGCAAACAAAGCTTCAAATAATGTGGTGCATCCCTAGATGGCATGCTGATATTATTAAGCATCCCAACTATCTTCTATATGAACAAGTTTATGAAAACCACCTGTTTGGCAAAAATGTGTATTTGTAAATTAGTATTGAAGTCTGGCCTCTTGTGTTCAGTCTAAAGGTGAGAGCCTTCAGCAGCAGGAGTCGTCTCTCGAGCCAGCCAGTCGTCTACAGAGTCTCAGAGACAGAGACACTGTCACAAGGTTTGACAGAGAGGTGAGCGTCTACCTCAGCTGTGGCCGCACAGGGTTCTCTAGCCACGATTGTACCCATGTAATCTAATCCAGAGGTGGAGCTTTAACTCTCAGTGTTTTACAGGTCGATCTGGACAAAGCTGGAAGACATGAAGTCCCTCCGGGCCTCAGCACCAGGGTCAAGTTCAGAGAAGCAGCAAGACGAGTAAGGCTGGAGACATGATCGCGATCATTTTAAAGACAAATCATTTGTGTTGTTGTATTTATTTCTGTATTCTGTGTGAATTCAGGCTGAAAAGGGCCTCCCAACTGCTGAGGAGGCATACAATTTCTTCACATTCAACTTTGAGCCAGAGCCACAAGAGACGGTTAAGAAGAGCAGCAAGAAAAGAAAAAAACAGAAAAAAGCAGCTGACGAGGACAGAGATGAAGAAAGGGGAGAAGATGTCGAAGAGCAGGAAGATGCTGAGGTTGATGAAGATAATCAAGATGAACATGAAGACCAGGTAATAGATAAGAAGTTTGCTGTGTGCGTCATGATTATTTCCACCTGTTCTATACCTGCAGTTGTGTAAGACCGAGTAGATTCCCAGTGCCTCATGTTCTTCATCCCACCATAGAGGGAAGAAGCTCCTCTAGTGCGAGACGAAGAGGAAGATTTGTTCGTCATTGAACAATCGTCCCAAGACTTTGTTGAAGTGAAGAAAGCAGAGTATGTCAGCTACAGTAAACGTGTTCAGCAAGAAAGTGAGCTCCTCTTCACGCCAAGTTTTCGAACAGGTACAAAAGCACCTGAATCACATGTAGAAATAATGTGATGTCAGTTTCAATATTCTGCCTGAAAAAAATTCTCCCTCTTTTCTTCCCTCTATTTTTTTCATAATCTCAGACAATGTGTCAGTTTTTCCATTATGTAGGTTTCCTCTACTATTTCTATCCATTGTTCCCAGATAAGGAAGGACAACTGTACCCCAGGTCCTTGAGATAGCTTTTTTTTACCAGCTATTACCAATATTTTGATACCTATTCCTTATTCACATATTCTCTCGCTCAACATTAAAATTACACAGATAAAGGACCATGTAGCTCATAGGGATATCATACTGTAGTATCTTTTTGCATAGTTTTGTATACATTTTTCCAGAATATTAATATTTTGTGGCATTTCCAAAATATGAGTGCATCTACTTCAATATCTACGTCTGCATCTGTTACTCCACACTCTCTCCAGCATGTTGAATTCTAGAACTGCAACAATTAATCAGCAATAGAAATGATTATTAAATTAATCATCAGCTATTTTGATAATGAATTAATTGGTTTGAGCAATTTGTTTGGGGAAAAAAGTTATAATTCTCTGATTCCAGCCTCTTAAATGTGAATAGTTTCTGGTTTCTTAACTCTTTTCTGTCAATTAAGTGAATATCTTGGGATTGTGGCCAAAACAAAACATTTGAGGACATCATCTTGGGCTTTGGGGAACACTGATCTACCTTTTTCACCATTTTCTGACAATTTATGAACCAAACAACTAAATGATTAATCAAGAGAAAAGTCAACAGATTAATTGACAATGAAAAGAATCGTTAGTTGCTGCTTTAGTAAATTAATGTTTAAATATTTACTCTTAATATTGGGCGTGTTTTTAAAAATTTGCATCAAAATTTTCCAAGAGAATTCCCCCATATCTGTGAATTAGTGGATGTCTGATGTATTTTCCACAAGTCTTGCCAACGATCACCTGAAATTTTCAGAATATTTACTATTTTTATTTCATTGTCACAGTCCCGACCTCCACTAAGCTGCCTGAAAACATGAAGCCTCGTTTTCTGGAGGATGAGGGTCTATATGTGGGCGAGAGGCCTCCTGTGTCCCTGACCAATGAGAACATTCTGGAGAACCGTGTTTTGAAAACGGAGGAGGTAATGTCAACCGACATGCCAGACAGTGTGTAACTAGTACTGACTTTATTAAGGAACCCTTAAAAATATGTGCATTTTTTTAAATGATTTCTAAAGGGTAAGAAGTGGTTTGGAGACGACGGCAGGATCATGGCTCTGCCTGACCCCATAAAGGAATCATCCACTCGACCTCCTCTCTTCCACATGGAGGAGGACCTGGACCCTGCACTGCACACTGTGTACAGGAAGGTCAGACACACGTCTGCTGTGACTCTCACTTTGATCACTCCACTCATTTGCCATATTTGAAGCACTGTGTGCGTTCATACACTGAAAGTGTTGAGACTCCATTGGACTTGAGTGTTCTCTAATCCCTCTGCCATTATGAAAAAAAGAGAAAGGGCAGTTTGGCATTTGGTACAAAGGGAGGAGGAGGCGTTATCAGGGAATAGAGCAGAGGTGGAGGCTGACACGTGTGATATCATCTTCACAGACAGTATAAAGCTACAACTCCAGCTGGGCATTGTGGGCACTGTGGATTTGTCTTTTGAAGAAGAAGAAGAAGAAGCTGGAATTAAAATTGAATGTTAGCTTTTATATGCATTTCTCTGTCTTTTTATAGCTCCTTTAAGAGTTTAAAACTAAACTCTCTAGTACCTGCACCTGCGGTCTTGAGCGTGATGACCGATAGTATGCACGTCAAAAAATAGGCTTGTTCGAGACGGACTGCGCTTCAGCTAGAAAGTAGATGAGATCAGGCGGCCACAGCAGGAGGCAGGGTCAAAAAGCTGAAGTCAAGTCGGACAGTTTCTAACAACCATCAGAGAATATAGAGGAAGTGGCACAAATATTTGCATCGTGTTAGATCCACCTGTAGTTTGCAGTTCACATACTTAAAAAAAATCAATATAATTTTAAGTATATGCTATATTTTGACAGCAAACTGAAGTTATATCTGCGATTGTATTTCTTAAAGCCATCAGACTAATTTGACAAAAACAGTAATTTAACCTTGCAGAACATGGAAGTTGCTGTAATGTTTTTAAAATGTTACAAGTCTTGTGTTTCTTTGTAACTTAAACCTGTGATTTGTAGGTGGCTAAAACGTGTTGCTGCTGAACCTGTCCACTTTAGTACATTCCTTAGTTTCCAGGCTGACTGCCATCTACTGTAGTACATTGATTATGAATGAGCACATCACTGAATCCACACTTCAAAAAAACTGAACTATCCCTTCAAGTATAATGAATGCTACAGTGCATCTTTAGAGGCTAGAATCACATTATTGAGTGCTGTCAAAATTATTTGTTTTATGTAAATGTTGGCTAATGGCTGTAAAATATTTAATGTGTTGTGTGTTATAGTAATTGACCTGTTATTCATAAATGATCTGCATCTGCATCCTCATTGGAAGCAGCTGATTCTAGACTCTCTTCGCACTAATAAATTGATAAAACTCAGGTTTTGCAATGGCGTGACTGACCATAGAGACACAAGATATGTAAACACAGATCCAAAACAGTGTTCAGATGTGGTTCACTGGTTGGGAGAGTCAGAGTGGGAAGCTTCTCTGTATCCAGTCTGTATCATCAAACTACTCCTGTCTTCTCATGACAGTTTTTTTTTAATTCTGAAGGTACAGCTGCTGTATGTGATCATCTGAAAATGGAGCATTCATTGTAGTTCAGTTGGGTGTTTATGATTCATTGTTGTCATGCATGACTTTTCATTACAGCATTCCCTGTTGTGCTGTCAGTCTTGCCAGCTATTTCATGCTTTCTTTAAGCCTACACACACTCTTAAACACACACACAAGCACAGAGTATATTTCATTATGATTATCATTTTCCAGAACATTGCATGATGGATGATGTTGTTCTATTCTCCAGGCGCTGAAGTCCAAGTACGCTAATCTCTATATCGCTGGAGCGGCGGACCCCGAAGGAGACTACCAGCTGGATGTTGATGTCTCTGGGCTGATCTTCTCCCATCACCCTCTCTTCAGTCGTGAACATGTCCTGGGGGCTCGTCTGGCTCAGCTGTATGATCAGTACCTCACCAGGCAGCACAATAATCTCACAGGACACCTTACTGACAAGGTAAAATTCACTCTCACACTGTCACAACCACTCACTTAACATTCCTGACTATATTTAGAAATTTCTCAGTCACATATATACATCAGATGTGTCTTGTGTTTCCTGTTTGCTGTAGTTGAATGGATTGAGGAGTGCAATGCGGAATATGCTCGACATCCATGGCAGGCAGAGCCTTACTCAAGCCATGCAGCAGAGGATATCTGAGTACAGCCTGGAGGTTAGGTGAGTGTCACCCCCCCGTCTCCCCAACACACACACACACACACACACACACACACACACACACACACCCAAAGACTGTGTTTCATCCGTGTCCTGTTCAGTCTAGAAACAGGCACGATGACTTCAACATTCCTGCTGTGTGTTTTCCTTGAATATCACAGGAATACTCGGCAGCTGCGAGACAGTGAGCAGGAGAAGGACAGGACTCTGCTGAAGAACATAGTTAAAGTGTGGAAGGAGCTCAAGGCCCTAAGAGACTTTCAGAAGTTTGCCAACACACCTTATAAACTCTACCTCAGAAGGTAACTGGCCTGTGATAGTGCATTTGCTGCTGCTGCTCCACAGAACTTACAAAAATATGTGTAGAGAAGTCTTTTCAGAAGGTATAAATCTATCTCTATCTATCTAAAACCAGAGTACATATTCACTACCAGCAAATGCTCGCTGGATAATGTATGTATTTTGTTCTAAAGATTTTTTTTTTTTCAATCCTGCTTCAGAGAGAATGTGGACCGGGCAACAGATGAGAGAGAGTACGAAGATGAGATCTTGGCAGAAGTAGTGGAATTGGAGGCAGAGAGTGAAGAGGACTACCAGAAGAAGTTTGCAGAGTACAGGAAACAGCTGGAGGAGTGGAAGCTCTGGAGGAGGAAACAGGTACCTGCTAGAACCAGACTGATAAACCGCCTGATATGAGCCTAGTGCAGATATATATCAGTATGGTATAGGCTGCCCAGTAAGGAACAATAAATTGCAGTTAGTCTTTTCAGCAGAGAGCACTGACAAGTTGATTTTTCAACTGTTAAATATTCATCTCAGTATGTATCTTGTTTTAGAAAAGAAAAACAAATCTAAGCAATCTGTATCATGTTTATTTGTTTATGTTACGCATTTACATTTTAAAACACAACTTCCCCACCCCCACCTCCACCCACCATACAGTACTTTTGTCATTTTAAGGGGGGCATTGGATTTTTTCTAGTCATCAATCTGTAATGAACATTGTGTTTTGGTTGGGTACCTTCTCCTATTTTGAAAGTTCAGAGTGCAAAATTGCTTAAAACAAGAGGATGCAGGTTATTATGGCCCATGCTCAGTTATGTCTCATAAGTTGTTTGTGGGTTTATACCATTTGCATTTTTCGATAATTGGATAGTGAATACATCTGTTCTTGGGATTGGTCAGAGACCCCCTTATTATCAATATGCACAGAAAAGCCATCCATCCTCTAAGTGACCCAGGTCTCTGGTTTGTAGTTGTGAAATTTCACGAGGCTGTGATTATCCTAGAAGTCGCAGCAGGTCGTTTTATAATATAATATATATATATATATTATATTTTAGAGGTCAAGTTTCAAAAAATGGTCTCACTACAATGAAATGGCTGCTGTGGGGAATAACATCATCACACATCAATACAGGTGCCTCGGCTTTCCAGCCCTACCCAGTTTATGATATCCCAATACTGTTTAGGGATTCAAGTATGCAGAAATATTGAAATATTCATTCAGATGTCCTCAATAAAAAGTTCAATGGACTCATTTGAAAATCGCAATGCCAGTTTTTCACTCGCCAAAATATAGTCTTTAGAGTGTTCTTTAGTCAACTGTATGTACCAATGGATTCCTTTTGTCTACTAGTTTCATACAATACCAGTATCTTCTTCTGGTTTCAAAATCGAGACATCTTTTTACCTTGTGTGAATAAACACACATACATTCATACACACACATCCTATGTTTGCTGTGTTCAGAAAGCCAAAAAGAAGAAGAGAAAAAAGAAGAAGAAAGGCCAGGCACAGGACGACACAGAAGAAGAGGATGAAGACCAGGAGGCAAGCGAATCAGAAGGGCCCACTGAAGAAGGTCCCCCAAAGCCGGAGCCCCCCGAGAAGCCAGAGTTTGACTCTATAGAGCAGCGGGTCAGAGAGAAAGCCTTGAGGATACGCAGGAAACCAGGAGAAGCCATCCTGATCCCCGAGCTGTCTGCATCTGGAAACATCACCGCCAGTGAACTCTGTCCCAGGTATGAGCAAGACTTTTTAGAGACATTTTGAAATATTGCATGTAAATCAGAAATAAAAGGGCTTCACTGTTACTGTGCTACTGTGGGCATTTTTCATCTTGTTTGTTTACTTCTTGTTTCAGGGCTGAAGTAGCTCGAAGAGAGGATGTTGCAAGGCGCTCTCTTTTCACCAAGATCCTGTACAATGGCAAAGAAGTTTCCCGAACAGACAGCCGCTCCCTGAACACTGATTTCAGAGTGCACTTTGGCCAGATTTTCAATCTCAAGATAGTTAACTGTCCCCAAAGCATCAATTTGCAGGTACAGCACAGAAACATTTAGCTGCCACTTTGTCTAATCCACACATCTGCTTGATAGATTGCTACATGACCTGTGTTTTTTCCTCATTCCTTCATACGTGTGTGTGTGTGTACTCTGTGCGAGTAGGTGTTTGAGGAGATTGGCTCATCGTGCTCCCTCCTGGCTCAAGTCTTTATTCCAGTACCAGAGCCCTCAGTTTTAACTGGCAATGGCCCTCTGGAGGAATTTGAGTTTAGCAGCAATCAGAGAGTGATGTTCGACCATGAGGGTGTTGGAAGTGGTAAATGAAGAACAAAATATGTTCCCACTACAAGGATAACATCTGTATTTGAGTGTGAATCATTGCCCACACATTTGTTGGACAGGCATTTTTCAGTTGTCTCAGGTGTCCTTGTCTCCCTGTCTCTCCTCTGTCTGTGTGCCTCATCAGATGTGCCGCTCTCCTTTGAGGCTGACGGCAGTAACAAACAGACCCTGTTGACCTCTGGGAAGCTGTCATGCTGTGTTTCTTGGGGTATTGGACCAGATGATGTACCACTTGCCCCTCCTGTGTCTCAACAACCTGGCGGCATACACAGGTAATATCACTTCGAGGAATAGTTCGGGTTGTATGAGGTACTTATCCATGTTCCGCTGTGTAAAATGAGCCAGTGGAGTCTGGTGATTTGGAGAGAGTGATATTCGGCTTATATAACAGCGGTTTCCCTTCAGAAAAGTAAAACTTAAACTGCATGTGCACTTGAACAGATAATGATTTTTTTAGACTGGCCTTTTTAGGTAGTTAAAATATGTTTTGTTGCTGACCCTGTCAACAGCAGCACGTTGCTTAGCTTCCTTCACCAGCGCTCCTGCTGCCTCTCCAAACTGGGGTCGTTTCATCTGCCATCTACTATAGATAAAACAGTCACTATGGATACGTACCTCACACAAGCCCAGTTTTAATAATGCAAACTATCCCTTTAAAGAATTGTACTGGTGGTTTTGCAAGTTTTAGCCCATGAACTGTATATCCTGTATGATTTACATCATTGCAGATTGTATCCCACAGCGTACCACAGGTGTTTATAATCATGAATGCATATGGTGTCAGTTTATGTCCGCGTGGCAACTACCTCAGACTTTAAACTTTTTTAAGAGCGGTCAGTTGTGTTGAACTTTTGGCTTTATTTTTGCATCAAAGACTAAGCAGCAGGTGAAGTTTCTGTAAAGCATCTGTGTTGATGCCTTTAGCAGCAGCTTATGGGAAATGCTTTAAAGTGGGGTTCCATGAGGTATTTATCCAAAGTCAGTGTATTACCTACAGTTGATGGCGGGTGACAATCCTCCAGTTTTGAAAAGCAACAGGAGTAATGGTGTAGGGCCAGCAGTAAAACTTATTTTAGCCACCTAAAGAAATCTATATCTATATTTAGAATATTTTCACTGCTTTCTCTTGCTGTCAGATGGCCTGCAGGTCACTGTTATGCATGTTAAATATCGCGCTCTTCAGTGCAACCACATTCCTTTAACAAAATCAGTAATTTTATCTCATAGAACATGGGAGCTGCAGACTTGCTGCTGCCTGAACTGGGTAGTTTGTGTTACTAGAATATATAGTGTGTCGACCACCATCTACTGCAGGTAATACACTGACTGTCAATAAATACTACCAACCCCACTTCAATTAATTGGAACTGTCCCTTTAATACTGCCATGCCACAAATATTCCCATGTTTGTATTTTCAACAGCTCATTCATTCTTTATGCAAATTCTCAAAACACTGATGTCAGATCGTCCTCCAAGCACCTGAATGCATCTGTCTGAGGGAAAGCTCAAGACTGTCATGAGTGAAGTGTCATACGACCTTAAAATAAGCTTCAGCTTCTGTGTTGTGCTTGTAGTGTACAGTTTACGGGCTAAAACATGGCAAAATACTTGTGTGGTCCTTTAAGTCTGTCGCTCAAGTTTGAACCTTGTCTATGTAACAAATTATCCACAGGTAATTAGTCTTCAGTAGCATTAATCAATTTCCCCCTCTCTCTGTTTTTAGTGGCTTGAGCCGTCTTGATGCTGTCACATATATTGGAGCATCTGGACTATATGACATGAAGAAAATTGGAGAGTGGGCCACACAGTCCCGTCTTGACCCCAACGATCCAAAAAACGCCTCAATCATGCAGCTGCTAAAAGTGGGTATCAGACTATAGAACTATGCATAAAGCAAGAGATCTTGACAGTGAAAACACAAAACGGTGTCTTTCTTTGTACCTGTGCTTGGCCAGGTTGCCAGTAGTGGAGAGGTGACGGCTCCGGAGTACTTCCGTCTAGAGCAGCTGCAGGAGGAGTTTAACTTTGTGACTGATGAAGAGTTGGACAGGTCCAAAAGATTTCGCCTCCTCAGGCTCAGGAACAAGGAAGTGGCAGAGTTTCGAAATTACAAGTGTGTTCCTGCGCTGGAGAGGGAGGTCACCGATAAGGTGTTCCAGGTCAGCATTCCACACGCTTACTTAAGCAAAAAATTGACCTTTTTCACAGCAGTCACATTGATGTGAAATAGTAGATGAACACAGGTGTTACCACTGCTGCTAATTCAATTTAGTTTATTAGAGCCATGGATGTAGACGCCACATTGACCGGATCAGCCTCACCACCAACATATTGTACCGGGCAAGGCCTGCTGCTGATTTTCTGGATGAAAAGCACTGTAATGTTTACATCTCTCAACCAATTTCAATAAGTCATGATATAAGTAATGGTTTATGATCTACATGAAGAAGGAAAAAAGTTTTTTTAAACCAACTCCATGTAGATCATGAATCTTTGAGTTTAAGAACAATACACTGTAATCAGTTGAGAAATGTGAACGTTTTAGTGCTTTTTAACCAGAAAAAACACTTTTATTTGTTTACAGGCCAGTCTTGCTCTTCTTAATATGGCGGTGACGCTGATGTATGTCCAAAGGCCAGTGTGGCATCTATATGTCAGTGGATCCAACATGCATAGCAACAGCAGCACCCTGACTCTGTTTGACCCGAATGGAACAGAACCTAAACTGGCATCATTGGTAATTGTGTTTACTCTGTACATCAAAGTGGCTGCTGTGAAAAAGGTCATGTTACGACTATGGCAGAATGAGAAGGCATTAGCTCCATAAGAAGCTGTTTTTTTCTCTTTCGTTTGAAAATTATTTCAGGAATATGAGAAGAGACTGAAAGAAGGAGAGATAATTGACACTAAAGAACATCTGGATTCACACCGAGCCTTAGTAGCCAAATACCTGCAGAAGGTGAGCAGCCCTTGTGATGTAAACTTGTTTGTATTACACCAATTTTTTTTTGTGCTAAGCGTTAATTTTGGCATCTTCCCACAGGTCAGAGAGTCAGTCATGAACAGATTTATTCTGGCCAAGCATCACTACCTTCTGTCAGACTTGGTGATAGAAGAGGAGATACCAAGCATCGGGTAAACACTCCCACAGGCATTATAGAAGTCTGTTTCACTTTTAACTCCCATCTTTCATAACTGCCATTCCTTCATGTTTGTGTTCTGCATGTTACAGTAATGTGTCTTTCCTGCCAATCACAGAATAGTTTTTCAAGCATGTATACAAAGTGCTACTTCCCGTTCAGTAATTGATCATATCTGTGTATCTTAAGCTTATTCCTCTTGTCAAAACGAATTGAAAAATTACAAAGAGTGCCTGAACTCTCCGCTTAAGTTGTAAAGACCAAGCTTAGATAAGTTGGATTACTTTGCACTGTGGGATCAACAGCCAAATCAAGCTATCAGAGAGACTGACAGGGCCGGTATAAATCAAGTATGTTTCTTGGCCTGGAGCGTCTTCGGTCTATTTGATCTTGAACTCAACACTACATTCCCCTGGCTGACTAATACTCTCCTCTGGAACTCTTCAAGGCTGTGTTTAAGTGCTGATTTCATAACATGTGGACATGATAACAGAAAATCAGAATTTCATTTAAGTTTCTGACGACATGTGCGCAGATTTATACATGATAATGTACGTCAACGCCAATCACACTGCGGGGTGTTACTTTGCACATTTTTTTCATTATTGAAAGTGAATGTTATAATCTTTTCTGTTCCATTCTTTTTCTGTTATTCTTCTGCTATGCATTTTTAACAGTGGTGCAGGTCCGGGGTATGTGCTTAGAGTTTCTTTCTTTTTCTTCCACCCTCTGTGTCTTTGTTCTGTTCCTCCATTTAGTTTGAACCCACAGTACCAGTACAGTAGTGACCATCACTGTGTAGTATTCAGTCCCTTCAGGATTTTGCAGAGATTATTTCGCCAAAACAATTGATTTTGTGGGGGACTTCTGAAAAATTAAGATGAATATAGGCTTGAGATGGGCCTTGACACATCAAAATGTATCTTGTTACAAATATTAAATCCTCCTCAAATAAATGTATAAAATTTAAATACAAAATACTGGTGATAGAAAATGTATTAGGAATACATGTATTTTGTATTTTCAAAATTCAGGAAAATACTTCTGTAGCAGTGGGTATTCTCAATTTGTACAAAATGCTACTGCATCTAAGAAAATAGCATGTGTTGTACATGATGTACAAACTTTCTCTCTGTCTAGTTTCAAAGACATGGCCGCTGAGATCCAACCACTTCAGTTAGAAGCCTTTAATTGACTTTAAGAGAAACTAACTTTTTTTTTTTAACCGCCTCCTGTAGGGATGGAATATTGTTCCTGCAAGAGAACAATCTCTCAGTCACATTTTAAGATGGGAGGATTGTGTTTAATCTAGCAAAATAAGAGTTTTATGAGTCATAAAGAAAGTATTCTAAAAAAAAAAAAAACCCACTTGAGAGTATCTTGTTACAAATTACATTTTACAAAATACTCAAAAGTATTTCAAATATTGTTTTAAATACAAGTACTAGAAATACTGCCCGTCTCTGTTTATATATTATAATAATATCATATATTCACAACTACAACCTCACAATCCATGCTTTAACACTTGGCAAGACACCATGAGACTTGTACAGGTTTGTCTGTCTGGTATGTTTTTCCTTTGTTCAAACAAGTGAAACATTCTTTGTCCTGGTAGACGCCACAATTTAATCCTGCATATTTTCCAGTAGTAGTAGTAGACAGTGGATACATACCAAGCAACAGTTTTCACTCTGCCATAAAAGTTCACAAAAAAGAAAATGTCAAGGGAAACATGCCCTCAAAATTGTGATCATAAAATCGCAAATACCTGGAGGGACTGAGTACTGTTGGTGGTAATAATTTGGGCTGTACCTAATGTTTTGAAGCTTGGAAACTTCATTCATAACGTTGACATTCAAATTCTAAATCAACACTCAAATGCCGCACAGTGTTTTTAGCTATTCATTCTGTTTAAACATGATTTTTCTGGACAGCTGCAGATAAATATTAAACTACACTAAGATTATCAGTTACTCCAGAGCATTGTGGAGTCTAAATTTAATGGAAAAAAGATGAAAGATATAATCATTTTTAAAATTCTCAAACAAAATAATCTGCTTCAGTCCATATTTATTTGTACTAGAAACAGTTTGCTTGCTGTACACAAAGGGAAGCATGCACTTGTATTAACAAGGCGGTCTATCAGCAAACTAAACAGCATCATAAATTACTTTTATATAACCAAAATAATAAAAAAAATATTTCAGCTCTAATACTGTTATAGTAAATTACTTAAGTCCATCTATAAAAAGATCATATTACTTGTTCAAATTGAGTTGGTTAGTTTTTTTTTTTTAGGGTGATGACATAAAATATGACAGGACATCCAAAACTTCATTCAAAAGCCTCAACAGAAGGTTTAAATGTAAAAAAAAAAAAAAAAAAAAAAGACATTTGGTACAGCCCTAGTATTAATCCTATCCCACAATATAAAATGAAAATATATGATTTCCACTCAGTATGATATCAGTTTAAATTATTTGCAGTCCCTTGTAGGTTATTTACTAAATAATAACAGCTGTTTGTTGTGACAATCAGGATTCTGGGACTAAACCTTTTCAAGCTGGCTGAACCCAAGCGACCGCTGAAACCTCAGAGGAAAGAAAGAAAGAAGGTGACGGCTCAGAACCTGTCTGACGGAGACATTAAACTGCTGATCAACATCATCCGGGCATACGACGTCCCCATCCGCAGACCCCACAGCAAGTGAGTGTCCAGCACACCCAGTCAGATGCATGTAGAGTTTAAAAAAATCCTCATTTGCCCTCAGAAATAAGAGTAAAGAATTATTTTTTACCCGTGTGCCTAACTTGTCGGGTTTTTTTATTCCAGTAAACCAGGACAGACCTCTCAGAGTGCCATCCAGGGCAGCGATTGGCTCCTCAGCCAGGTACAACATACGTTAACTGCATTTTACAGCCGAACGGCAGCAAGATCTTTGCTGGCACTTGATCTACATGTGTGTGTTTGTTGTTGGTGTGATCTAAGGTACAAGTGAGGCCCTTTGTGGAGGTTTCCTTCCAGCGCACAGTACTACAAACAACCACAGCTGATGGACCAAACCCCTGCTGGAACGAGGAGCTGCAGCTCCCATTCAGGTGACATCTGTGTATTTCATGTCTCAGCTTTTATCTTTTATGGTAAACTTTAACTTTGCGTTGAGATGCAGGAAAGCACTGATACATTCAGTAGCTTGTGATCTGTTTATCCGAGACAAATCTAAAAATAGCAGCTCTTAGCAACTGCATCAGAGTAATGCTTTGGAGACAACATTGGGAAAGTGTAAACACACTGTAAAATACTGGAAATGGTTCCAGGAAATATAATTTCTGTCTGTGTTTTATGGCCACTGAGTGCTGCTTGTGCTCACTCCCAAATCAGCTTTATCCACTTGCATACCTTGAAAACCTACAGTTCATTCCAGATACTGCAGCTAAGGGCACTTAAAGGTTAACTTTGTTATTTTTCAACCTGAATCCTATTTTACCATGTTTTTATGTCTAAGTGACTAATCCCTACAGAGAGAGACCTTTTTTTTAAAAAAAAAAAGTAACACGTCTGTTTAACCAGAAATCACTGATTTATTGCTCTTGCTCAAGTACCCAGACTCTCTTTACAGAAATCGTAAAACACATTTCACTCAAACTCAACAGAAACAAAATAAAACTCACCAAAAATGTCTTGGTTCATCTTTCCAATGTTCCACCAATAATACAGCACTGGGTTTTTGGTCAAAATAAACCCTTGGTTCACTGAGGTAGATATGAAAATATTCTGGCAGTACACGCCGTCTCTCTTCACTGCTTCTTACTCCTCTCCTGATATTTTCTCATCTAACATAGAGAAGTCAGGGTTTATTTTGACTAAATCAGATTAAGTAATTGCTGGAACAGTGACAAGAGCAACAACACAGCTGTTTCTAACCAATCTTACATCGGAACAATCAGAATCTGTCACTGCACTTTCAGTGGACATACTTTGACGGTGCGCAGTTGCCCATAAGCAGCGGTCTGCAACCTGCGGCTCCCGAGCTGCGTGTGTCTCTTTTGCCTCTCTCCAGTGGCTACCTGTGGCTCTGACAGAGAATTAAATTGAAATGAATTACAGTTCTTATTGTAACATTTGTAGGCCTAAAGTGATTCTAACATTCCCCAGTTGTAGAAATGTGCAGGCTCTATACCCAATGACAAAATGTTTTTAAAATTTTGTCAACTAAAATGTGCATCAAAGCGCACATCTATGGCTCAGCACCTCTTCCTGTAAATTTTGCCAGTGGTAGGTCTTAGTCTAGGTTAGCTATGGAGTTATGCCAAATTAAAAAAAAGGGGAAAAAAGAGAATTTAGTAGTTGTGGCTCCCAGCATATTTTTCATTTCCCCAGACAAAAATGGTTATTTTGATAGTAGAGGCTGAAGACCCCTGCCCCTGATAAAGTTTTGCTTCTGCTGGCTGCAGCATTCTGACTTGGACTAATTTCAAACATTGTTGAAACTCCCTTCAGTGCCCCAAACGGTGACTACAGCACTGCTAGCTTGCAGTCAGTCAGAGACGAAGTGTTCATCAACATATTTGATGAGGTGGTTTATGAAACTGGAGTGGTGAGTAAAACATTGTTCATGTTTATATCAGAATCTGTCCCTTGAATTGTTCTTTGCTTCATAAATGAACTTTTGCTCCTCAGACTGACAAAGACAAAGCGAAATCAGTGCACACTCGGGTAGAGAAGCACTGGTTGGGCTCTGTCAAGATTCCTTTCAGCACCATTTACTCTCAGTCCAGGGTGAGTCTTTATTTTTGTGTATTTATTAACACACATTTATTAGCATGCTGACCGCCTGAACTGCTCGCTGATTTTTATTGTTTTTAATTCCACTGGATAGATTGATGGAACATTCAAGGTGAACACGCCTGCAGTGTTGCTGGGGTACAGCAAGGAGCGCAGCCACGGCACTAATGGTGGTTATGACACCTTGCGAAGCCTGAGCGAGGGAGCATTCATCACACTCTTCATCACCATTGAACCTCAGCTGGTGCCTGGAGAGTCTATCAGAGAGAAGGTAAGACGTGTTTAAAGTGATAGTTCACCCAAAAATGAAATTTCACTCAATATCTCCTCACCCCTGTGCTGATGTGAGGATGGGTGAAGATCTCCAGTTCACAAAACACTCCTGGAGCTTCATCAGGTCTGAGAGGCTACAGTTGACATTTAGGCTAAAAACATGGTGTAAATTATGTCTTTTTGGGTCAGATTTTAATGTTGTGACTTATAGACACTTGATTACACCACACGAGCAGTATGAAGACATTTTCTGGGTTTTTTTGGTGTTCTTTTTTTACATTTTAAAACTGGTCACCATTCACTTCAGTTGAACTGGATTTGGCTGCAACGCTGTTTTTCGTTGAAGCTCCAGGAGTGTTTTATGAACTGGAGATCTTCACCCATCCTCACATCAGCACAGGGGTGAGGAGATATTGAGTGAAATTTCATTTTTGGGTGAACTATCGCTTTAAGTACCAAACTCAAGGACAGATCCTGTCTGCTTGTAGTAGCCTGCTTCTATCACTGTGTGCTAGTTTGACTTAGTGCATGTGTGTATTTTCATCCACCTTATTTAAGTTTCTATGTGGATTTTCTGTCAGATATGTTTACTTTAAGTGTCTGTATTGTCAGTTCACATGAGAGACTAGTTTATTTGAAGTGGAGGTTGTATGAGGTACTTATTCATAGTCAGTGTATTACCTTCAGTAGATGGCAGTCAGCACTGCCCCAGTTTGGAGAAGTACCAGTGTAGGAAGCTAAGCAGTGGACTGTTGTGGACAGGATCAGCAGCAAAATGTATTTTAGCCCCTTACAAAAGGTCCACCCAGAAGAAATCAAAATCAGTTTGAGTGTACACTATATTTAGAATATTTTTACCACTTTATTTTGCCCTCAGACAGCCTTTTCTGATGAGAAAGCATCATTATATAAGCCAAATATCACTCTATCACACTCTGCAAGGTTCTGCAAGGTTAAATTACTGATTTTGCCAAGGGAGCCTGGTTAAGGAAGAGAGCGTTATGTGGATTATATAACAGCAGTTTCCTGTCACAAAAGGCTGTCTGACGGCAAGGTAAAGCGGTGAAGATCTTCTAAATATAGCTTACACTTTAACTGATGTTTTTTTAGGAGGCTAAAATGTGTTTTGTTCCTGACCCTGTCCACAGCAATGCTTAGCTTCCATGCTGGTGCTGCTCTCTGGGTGTCAACCTCCATCTACTGTAGGTAATACATTGACTGTGGATGAGCACCTTGAACAACACCACTTCAAATAATCCAAATTATCCCTTTAAATCTTTAAGTTTAAAACTTCTACTCACCCTGAAGTGGAAAAAATTGTCCCTTGTTTTGAAGTTTAGTTGTCCATACTCTTAAAAATAGGTGGTTATGTGTCGGTGTATTAATTTCTTCTTTTGTTTGTCATCCTTTTCTGTCACTTATATTTTTACATTCTGCTGCATGTGCTAGATAAAGGAATTGAAGGTAACACTCGCCCTTTTTTATCCACCAAATTCATCGCATCACTCTTAAGGTGTATTAATACATTTACACAGTGCTGCTGATGTGTATTCCTCTGTTGCTAACTTTGACCTTTTCATGCAGTTCGACAGCCAGGAGGACGAGCATCTGCTGCAAGCTTCAGAGAAGTTTGAGAGGGACGCAGCACAGTCTTACCCAGACCGACCCTGCATGACCACTGTCGTAGACCTCAGTGGGAAGACGGTCTTCATCACGCGTTACATTCGACCGCTCAACCCCCCGCAGGAGTTGCTGAATGCATTCCCCAACAGCCCCCAGGAGGCCACGGTCGGTGGCTCGATCGAAGTGAATGTAGAAAGAGGCTGCTGTAATTGTTTCTTATCTGATTGGATACTCCGTAGTGACACTCTGACTTGATCCTCACACAGGCCCTGGTTGCCCGGTTTGTCTCGCTCATCCCTTCGCTGCCAGACAGAGTTTCATTTTCTGGCGCCTGTGACCTGTGGAGCACCTGCGATGTGAGTGAGCCCCTCTCTGAGGTATGGGTTGTGGTAAAAGGAGGGAAAATGCCCTTTTCACAGAGCCTTGTGTTTCCTCTTCTTGTTTGTAGCAATTCCTCACCCTCCTAGCAGGAGACGAAGAAGAACATGCTGTCCTGCTGTGCAACTACTTCCTGTCTATGGGCAAGAAAGCCTGGCTCATCATTGGCACTGCTATACCAGAGGTGTGTAACAATCACTTAAGGAGATTTCAGATATGTGATGATCTGTCACAACAGTACCTACTAGGAGCAGAGATCTAATAAATATGTTATAAATAAGATTTCTGATCTCTTTCTTTCTTTTGTAGGGCCCCACAGCGTATGTCTTGACTTACGAGCAGAGTCGCTACCTGATCTGGAACCCCAGCACTGGACAGTTCTATGGACAGTATGACACCTTCTGTCCACTGCAGACAGTTGGTTCTCTGGTCAATGCTGACAATGTGAGTGAAAAGAGAGTAATGCATGATATCAGATTAGCAATTCATGATGTGTCATTTAACTTTTTAATATTTTTAAAGGTGCAATGTGTAAGATATGACCAGAACATTCAAAACATTACGAATAGAGTTTGAAGGAGTAACAGTTAAGGCGTTATGTCAAAGACACTTGCAGAGACATCTACTGAAATTAGCATGCTAACCAGCTAGCCTCGGCCTGTCCTGTCTGCTGATATCACTTTGTGCTCCAAGAAGCGATAGTCCAATCACCCCACAGTTTCAGCTGGGAGAACTATGCAAGTTTGCTACATTCACAGGCTCTCTTAGCTTTTATAGTTTGATAAATAAACAAAATAAACTCACAAAAGAGAGGAAATATTCTTACACTTATTGTCTGTAATAAATCATGTTCCTTCTGAATTCAAGTTCCTCTCTTTTACTGAATGAAGATGAGCTTACTTGACTTCAGTCATAGTGAAACACACTTCAAACGCAACAAAAAACAAATAAAACTCACCAAAAACATCTAGGTTTGTATTCATTTGTCTTCAACAGTCACAAACTCTGTTTTGGTTGAGATAAATTCTTAATTCACCACATTAGATGTAAAGATATTCTGGCTCCTCGCTGCCTCACTGATACCTGACCTCCCTCTCGCTCCTCTCTGCTATATTCCTCTTTTCCTCTTTTCCTGTCCCCGCCTCAGTGCGCCGTGTCTTTGCCGTCGATGTAGTCGTGTCACAGTCTTGGCTAGAGCCACTGTAATTCACCTTGGTACTGTATTCCCTGATGTCAAGCGGGCCTCCAGCTGTTTCACTGAAAACCCCTTTTCACCTCAGTTAACCTCAATTAGCTTTGGTTCTGGAACCGGTTCAGTTCAAAGTTCTTGGAGTCTTGATGCTATTTAGTGAACCACCTCATGTTTCCACCAGTTTTTTCTTAAGTGGAACATTTGTAGTCAAGGATGTCATCAACAAAGGGCATTGCACTATGCAACCTGTAGAGGAACATACAAACTGTCATTTAAACACAAACACTCCCTCAGTGGTCTGAGCTGCAGGTTCAGGAAGGCTTGACGAGCTACACGGTTAACTGAGCTAATGGCAGCTGGTGGCTACAGCCAAAGGCAGTCGCAGCAAAGACTAGAGTGTTACTCTAATGATTAGCTGCTGCCCGACTTGTTCAGAGTTTGCTTTAACAGGTTGCCATATCTTACACATTGTTCCTTTAATGTCGGAGCGGATTATTTTATTTTCTCTGAATTTTTATTCAGGTGTGGTTCAACATTCAAGAATACACATCGCCAATGACGATGAGTTTCGATGTTACAAAAGCCAATTTGTGGAAGCCGTTTTTCTCCCGATCCTTCTCTCACCCTGGGCTGTCAAGTGTACAAGTGAGCGTTGAACCTTTCTGTATAATCTTTTTGTACATTTAGCTGTATATATTTTTTAATATTTTCCTCTAAATATGCTTCTCTTTAGCCGGAGGAGTTGGTGTATCGGCGCAAAGATAAAGCAGCTGCAGCAGAGCTTCAGGACAGGCAAGTCGATGTTGTTCACAGTGAGTTCATTTTGATTTGTCAGGCTGCAGTACAAAGCAGGCTTACCATTTTGTTCTGCGTAGAATTGAGAAGATCTTGAAGGAGAAGATCATGGAGTGGCGGCCTCGTCACCCGACCCGCTGGAACCGCTACTGCACCAGCACCCTGAAACAATTCCTGCCCAAACTGGAGCTGAGAGGTGGGCGGGACATGGCTGAGGGACACCGCCATGAGTTGCAGAGCCAGCTGGGAGACAACAGGGTAAGAAATGAAATGAGAAAAAAAGGACTGGACTGAGTCACTGAATGATGTCAGCTGGCAGAAAACACCCAGTGTCACATTAATAAATCCCTATCATAAATTACCATTAATAGGCTTTTTTTTTTTGTCCTTATTTTTAGATTTCAGGATTCCCCTTGCATCTGCCGTTCTCTGAGATCCGTCCCATCATAGAGGCCGTGTACAGCACCGGAGTTCACAACGTTCAGGCATCAAATGTGGAGTTTGCCCTGGCTGTGTATGTGCACCCCTACCCTAATAATGTCCTGTCTGTGTGGGTGTACCTGGCCTCACTTGTGCGCTTGTGATAACAAGACTCACCTCACTGTTTTTGTATTTGAATGAGTTTTTGCTGTATTTAAGTCGTTGACTGTAATTACATTACTCACACTGTTTGCACACTGATGTACTGTATATATAAATATGTATATTTGATAAATCTTGATAATTGTTACCAGTTTTCTATTTGTACATCAAATCCAGTACAATGCTGTAACTGTGCATTGAATCCCACCTTTCTGAGCTTTTTATTAAAGGGAAAATTTGGCATTTTTTATGTGGCTGTCCACTCAGTGTTGATGGTAAATGTAGTACTTTGAAGTCCATCTCCAGCAGATGTTTTTATTTTTCTACCTGACATTTTAAAACAAGAACCCTGTGAAGGTGTAGTGAATATGTAAAGTTACTTAGCCCTTCATACATTGATATCCTGTATACTGAAGCTAAAGCTAGCTAACACCCTCATGACAGACAAATATGATAGAAAACTTTCACACCTTATTCTTTCTGAAGTCCTCAAAAATAAATCATGGCTCCACTGCACCCCCTGAGGCAGAGATACTCCTAAATTCCACAATATAAAATATGATTCATTATTTATTCACCCATTTTCTGTAAGATTTTTGTGAGTAACATAAAGGGAACTACAACTAACATCTCATTAAACAACCCTGTGTTGTAAAATCATCCATAAATTAAATTAACCTTAGCCTACATTCAATGGAAAACAATGTAGATATTTAAAAATACTCATTGAACAGCTGGTTAAAACTTAATGTAACGTTCCCTGAATGTTACTTTCTTAATGTTTTTTGACCTTTTTCACAGCAGCAATTTTGACATGAAATAATTTGTTTTTACATCTTCAAAAGTTCAGTAACGCTCCTTGGCTGTTAGTCAGGCAGTCGCATATATCGTTCCTGTCCCTGATGGAGCAGTTTATAATTCTGACATTTGAGTGACTTCATGATGAAGAGGTTCCAGCCATGTTTTATCAGAACCAGACAGATTTATCAGTCGGATCAATATTGTCCTTCCACAGCTCTATCAGTCTGTTACAGTATGATTTATCTTTCATTCATATAGACCTAGTGTGAGTCCTTGTACCAAGTAAATTTAGTTAGTTACTTGAGTAATTTTACCATTACCAGAGTGCAGGTATACCAGGAATTCATATATAAACATTGACAGTTTGTGTTGCCTTTTTTCTTTTGGAAATCTGTGATAAAAGTGGGTCGTTCTGTCATAAACCTACAGCTGATGAAAGCATAAATACAACAGATATGGGAAGTAACTAAGTACAAATATTTCATTACCGTACTTAGAGTAAGTAGATTTTTCAAGTACTTGTATTTCTTTTTCGGACAACATTTTACTTTTACTCCCTACATTATAACACAAACATCTGTACTTTCTACTCCTCACATTTTCCCAAACAGGGTCGGTACTTTAATTTAATACAAGAAGATGTGACAAAACAAAAGCAAGATGAAAACAATGTAAAGTGACATAACACAATTAAACAAATAAAAACAATGTAAAAAGTTGTAACAAAATGAAAACAAGATGAATACACTGTAAAAAAGATGTAAAAAAAAGATGAAAAGACGTAACAGGGTGAGAGATGGAACATGAAGAAGACAACATTATAATACACAACAAGACAAAAGCAGTGTAATGAGGTGTAATGAGACAAAAACAACATTACACTACATACAATAAAAGCAGTGTAACCAGACGTAACAAGATGAAAACATTGCAATACATAACAAGACAAAAACAAGATGTGACAAAACAAAACAGACAGGAAGGAGACTTGACTGTGGAGAAAAGTTTAGGTTCAGTTAGTTTTGCACAACAGTCAGTGGAAATTTTGTGACTTTTTACTTTGATGCATTTCAGAGGCTGTACCTTTTTATTTTTACTTGAGTGAAGAAATTGAAGTATCTGTACTTCTACTTGAGTACAGAATATGAGTACATTTGCCACCTCTGAAACAGAGTCAGTCACAGAGGTATCACTCTGTAGGTTAGTCCCCGCCTCTGACAGCTGAAAGAATCATGGCTGCTACAGTGGCTGTGCTGATGGAGGCCAAGACACGGTGCAATCTCTAAATCATATTCATAAACCATAAATCAAAGCCTGCATATAAAACAGGTAGTCAAACCCCTGCCATGATCTCATTCTGCAACAGGGTCCTGTAAATTATGCATGATCTAATCCATGTGCATTGCTCTCATGGTGCTGAGGACATGTTTGTTATTCTGTCAGCATTCAAGCCTGATATAGAGCTTTACACTGAGGTTTGTGTACCCATCAGTCCTTTGTGTCACAGTGGACACTGAGAGGGCTTCCTCTGAAACCATGTCAGTTCAAGGGTTTTAAATGGTGGGGAGAAATACAAAATTTATTAATATTCTTACAATAACTGCATGAGCACATTCATAGGTTATTAAGAGTATACAAGTGTCAACCAAGTTTTCATTTTTATCATTTATACAGTATATATGTGCTATGACCATGTTGACTGAAAGGATATCATACATAGATATCATATCATACATTAAGTACCATTCTTTTGTCTCTGAGTTTACAGACAATACACAGCTGCAGTAATGAAAATGACCACTGGGAGTCACTGTAAGCACACAAAGCTTTAGGCATAGAGACTTTTCTCAGGGTGATTTCTCTCTCGCTTTTTGTATTCTGGATTATTTATTTCACATTATACTGTAGATAATATACAGACACTGTTGAGCTAAAATAATTATCATAGAACAGTGGCTCACAAATCTTTTGACTCGTGACTAAATAAACACGAGTCAAGATGTAACAGTGCATTCAGTGAAAGTGGGGACCATTAGAACGATTTTTCAATCTCAAAATAAAGTACAGTATCCTACCATGTACAGTTCACACACAGTTGCTGATTCATTATCATGACCTCTAGTGAATAAATGTTTCACTTGGTGAAAATATCACCATTTTTTGTCTTTAAATCAATCAATCAATAAATTGCAAATAGTAAAGGAAGGGACATCTGGACAAACTAATAAACTTAACAACAAACATAAAACAATTAGAGTGGCAATAATCAATCTATTGTTAATCAACTATTAAATTAATTTGCATCTTTTGATAATTGATTAATTGTTTTGAGTCATTTTTAAGAAAAAATGTCGAGATTTTCAGCCTCTTAAATGTGAATATTTTCTGGTTTCTTTACTCCTCTTCTTCCTCTTCTTCCTCTTTACTTTACAGTAAACTGAATATCTTTGGGTTGAGGACAAAACAAGACATCTGAGGACGTCATCTTGGACTTTGAGAAACACCAATCAACACTTTTCACCATTTACTGACATTTTATGGATCAAAAAAAAAAAAAAAAAAAAAAAAAAAAAATCAGTCAGTGGAGAAAATGATTGACAGATGCATCAATAATGAAAATAATTGTCACAAGAAAGAAAGGAAAACTTCCAAGATTGTGACAGAGTTAGTCAACCGATTAACTGTTTTTACTATGTTACTTGATTGACTGAAAATATAATGGACCAATCAATCAATGGTGAAAATATTTGTTAGTTGCAGCCCTAAAAAAACCCGACATCACTACTGATTACACTTTTTAACAGGTAATCAGTAACTGTATCAGAATATATTTTTAAGCAACCGTCTCAACCCTGGTTACATTTGACTGATTTATTCCAAAAAAGCAAGAACTTTCCAGTAAATCACAAACACAAACCAAAGACTGGAGAAAAGCTTTGACATGAGGTGCTCCACCTAGACCAGCTGTTCACGTGTTAATGCAATCAACACAACAGCATTTAATTTAACAATGTTAAAATAATATTATATGATATATGGTAACACAGTGTTTATCAAACTTTTTACATGGTGCACCATCTCGTACATGTTTCAGTAAAAATATATATATTTCTGGCATTCTCCCATGTACCACTAGGGGGAGCTGTTGTACCACCAGTGGTACAGGTAGCACAGTTTGAGAATGTGGGTAATAACATAAAATTTGAAGAATCTGCCCAATGAGTGCTTCTACTTTTGACACATAAAGTACATTTATCTGTATATTACTCTGGTACTTTTAGTTAAAGCATCTATACTCAATATTTTGAAAATAAGACAAGATGTGAAAACAGTGTGACATGAGAAGCAACAGAAGATGAAGATGAGGGGTTTAGCAGCAGCTGATTCAGGAAAAGCTCTGACACTGGACATTAGGTCATTTCCTCCTACTGTACATGTGATAATCTACGGTTATATCATTTCCCCCCCAGCCATTTGATACGGATTAAGAGTGCCTAAAATTGACATCATCATTGCAAGTCTCTTTTCCTGGAACAAATCAATTAACCTCAATTGTTCTGTTGGCAGTTTGGGAATGTGACTGCAGGGTGGTACAGAGTTCAGGAGAGGACACTGAAGGTTGTATGTCTGTAGCGTGGACTGTAGGATTATTAGCTCATGGTTGTTAAGTGATTCCTGGCAGTGTGCCAGACATCAAGCAGAGACAGGGGTCACTCAGGCAATCAAGACAGAGCGGACGTCTTCAGGATACATGAGCATCTCTGATCAGCCCTCTCTCACCTCTGGCTCAGGGGATTTTCAACTCTGCCGAGGGTATGTGAATGTTGACATCATCAAAAGAAGCGGGCAAACGGTCGACCGAAATGTTTACGAGGCAAAAGCAAGGAAGTTGCTTATATCCTAGTTTGTGCCTCGCAGTTTTCACAACCGTGCCCCACAGGATGTCCCACCCAGAGACACAGAGTGATGAGGAGCGGCGTCCATGGTCTCTTGAGACAGATGGTCTGCATGGAAAATAGAAAATAAACACCGACAGTCAGAAAAAGAGGAATTTTAAAGAGGAGTTTGGAGTTTTGGTTTGGAATCCCCAGATGACTCAGGGAACACGCTGGCACGCTTTGGCTGCTGTTTCCCTGTCCAACTTTTTAATATATATATTTTTTTGTATTACAACTTGTTTCGTTTGATGTAATACTCTATTTACCACCAGGGCACTTTGGACCAGCTTCTGCTGTGTAAAGTGTCTTTCAGTAACTTTTTAAGTGCTTATTATTATTATTATTATTATTATTATTATTATTATTATTATTACAACATCCATATAATGGTCACTAGTCCAGACTGAAATATCTCCACAATTGCTGTACTGGATCAATCTGACAGATGGTTTGTTACACAGAACTACCTGGGAAGAAGAAACTGTTTGGAAAAGGGCAGGCACTTTTCTTTAAAAAAAAAAAAAAAAAGGTGAACCATTTGTCTATCACAACTAACACTGGCTTTGTATTTAGTGCTAATTAGTATGCTAAATTACCAAACAAAGATGCTGAAGCTGGCAAACATTGCAGCTTCTAAACATCACCATGTTAGCATTGTCGTTTAGAGGAATATTGTTAGCATTTAGCTCTACCACTACTGCCTCACAGAACTGCTAGAGTGCCAGTCACATAATAACCCAGACTAACCAACAGACCAAAGCAGTGGTTGACCAGCAACTGCTGTGATCTGCAAAGTAAAATTGCATTTTTCTCCCATGGAGTTAGGTTGGTTTAGTAAATTGAAAATTTAGTAATTTAGTAAAATTTTCTTTTTTTAGGGGGACCCTTTTTAAGAAGCTGAAATTCAATATTTGTGGCTGATCCCATCCATAGCAAATCATTGCTTAGCATCCGTGCTAATGCCTGTTTCTGCTACTCCAAACAGTGGTTTGACACTATAATATGCAACATTTCTAAATTCAAATGTGTAAAAAAATATGTCAATGCTTTATATTTTGTTAAATAGTGTCCTCATGTTATCCCAAGTGTTTCTAACAATGTCCAAATGCAGATAAATCCATTATTTATTAGCGTTTCCTGCTAGCTTCTTGCTACTTGCTAGAACTTTTATGAAAACTGGGGCACGGAAAATATGTCAGAAAGTGAAGACTGGAAAGTATGGAGGTTGTTTAAGATGACAGCTCCCATCATCCCTTGTTACCTCATGACATCATCAAGCTATGTCTTTTGTTATTGTTCTCATGTGATGCACAGGTGCACTCCAGGACAGTGTGACCTCACAGCTGGGTGTGGTTACAGATGCTAAACCACGCCCATCAGTAATTCAGGCTGTGGTTTAAACTTTGAACCAGAGAGAGTGCAGTGAAACACTTCTTTCCAGTCCAGTGTTAAGTGTTAAATTATCACACAAATATTTATAATTATTAGTCATGTTTTTTTTTTTCCCCTAAGTGCTCCTGTTTCCTCCTACAGGTGAACTGGAGACTATAAATTACCTGTAGGTGTTTGTCTATCAGTGTGCGTATCGTTGTGCGTCCCTGCTGTTTCTGTTGGATGGATTCCCGTGTCAGTGGGAAGTTCGACTGAAAAAGAGCAGTAATGCTTTGGCTATGACACTCCTACGTGACTGTGCAGAATGGAGCCTTACAATTCCTCCACCAACTGGAAGACAGATGGCCCCGGCTCACAAAAAGGCCTTCATTTGTTATTTGGAATCACAAGCGATGCGGCGTATATCTGCGCTGGTATAAATGAACGAGTCCTCAAGCCTTCGCCGTGGAGTGGTGAGGCTGCAAGGCTTCTTAAAACATAAACAATTCCCATAATCCAGCTCTCTGACGGCTTCATTGGACCAGATTATATACGAGGCAGCCTGGGAAATTGAAAACGTCCTGATTTAAGCTTGTTAAAACAATGGGTCATGAGGCGGGTCAAGATGACTTTAATGACCAGAATCAATGAAGGTCCTCTATGATAAAATGCTAATCAAACTCCATTAGCTTCTGCAGAATTAGTCTCCTGTCTGTGTGTGGACTGCAGGTAATCAAAAAAGTCATTAAAGAAAATGAAAGAAGACGAGAGGAGACTGTGAGGAATCCTTCATTTCCAGAGAGCAGCCAAAAACAAGGAGGAGGAGAGCGAGAGTTTAATTATATTATCAATCTTTTACATGAATTCCTGTATATCAAAATGTGACACGTGATAAAAATCCATTTAATTCACCATATTCACATGGCAGCCATTTTTCTATGACATCACCCACAGGGTGGGACGCTCAGATGACACACTGCTGTGCTTCAGGTTACAAGACATATAACGTTAAGTAATCTGACAAACCATTATCATTTCACCAATTGATCAGCAACTTAAAGGGATAGTTCACCCAAAAATGAAAACTCAGTCATTATCTTCTCACTCTCTAGACCAGTTGTTCCCAAAGACTGGGTCGTGACCCACAGGTGGGTCACAGGAGACTTTATTTGGGTCCCCAAATAAATAAAAGACTATGGAAATTCTGCAAATTTAAGATTTATATCTGCAGAACACCTTTCATATTATTTTACTGTTAAGAGGAAAAAATAAGAGCCTGTTAATTCTGCCTAAAAACACTTATTTTGTCTCATTTATGAAGCTAAAATGTCATGTAATGTTTTCCTGATGAAAGGAATTAACAATGAAATGGCCTGATAACTCAGCTTAAATGATTTTATCTCTCAGTTACAAAGTTTTAACATAAAGTGTCAAGATAGATAATAAGATAATAAGATAATAAGATAATACAGGGTGTGGAAAAAGCAGTAAAAATCATCAAGAATACTTATCTACGCATGAATGAACTTTTCCCAGAATTGGTTAAAGCTTATTCTGTCTTGGTTGCGATGGTTTGTCATTTTTAAAAAGTGGGTCCCCAGGAAAAAAGTTTGGGAAACACTGCTCTAGACTACACTACATCTGTTTTTTCAACAAAACACACAAAAATATATGGAAATCTGTGTTCCAGTGAGCATAATGTCACATAACGTTACTGACTGAACCAGAACATTTCTGAGGTCCAATATGTGCATTGATACTAACTGATGCCTTTTGCTATCGTATTGTGTAACACTATCGAACAATAATGTTAGCTAGGAAGTGGTTGAATGCTAACGTTAGCTGTGGCTAATGGGTGATCAAATATGTTGTTTTTCCTTGAACTGCGGCACAGTGTCCCTCCACATTTTCACTCTCTAATGTCTTTCAGTTGCTGATCAGTTGGGAGGCAATGAAATGATAATGATTTGTTAGATTGTCTATGTTAATAACAGTTTTCGACCCTGAGTGTGATGTCAGAGGAACATGGCTGCCGTGTGAATATGGTGAAATGCATGTGCTGCTTGTCGAATGACACTTTAAACAGATAAATCACAAAAAGAAATGTGCTGAAACTAAAGGAAGCACAATGGCACAAAGGTTCCACACTCGCGCACACAGTATGCAGGAAAAAACAGCTGATCAGTCCGGCTGGTTTACACTCGGGCTTTGAAAGAGATGGAGAGAGCAGCAGTGCGAGGTGAGAGGAGTCATCATTATCTCTGCGTTCAGATGAGGAACCTGCTCTTGCGAAGTGCAGCAGCGGTCAGCAGCATCAGCAGAGCCTCGTCCGTCCCGCCTCCCTCACTGTCTCTTTAAAGAAGCGCCAATAACGTCCCTCTCTCTGGAGATGCTGCGCACAGCAGGCAAAGACAAACCGCCGCAACACCAGGCCAAAGATCATCCATCTCCTGAAGGCCTAGTACATTCCACCTCTGTACAGATGTGTGACCAAAACAGAGACTGAGAGCTGAATCTATGCACGTACATCAGGGTTTCTCAGACTTTTTTTTTTTTCTGGGAACCCACCTTTTAAAAATGCCAAACCATCCAAACCCAATTTACAATAGGCCTTAATCAATAAATCAGAGTTCATTTGTACATAAATAACATTTCTTCTAACTTTCTAATTAATTATTCACTGTCACTTATTCAATCTTGGATTTTTGAAATACAATCTTTTGGAGTTTACATAAAGAAGAAGTATCTCGCCAAACAGCATTAGCTGGTAAAACTTTTTCAGAACTTGACAGTGTGAGTTGGGTTCAAGAGTAAAAAAGTTACTGAAGTAATTTGCTTTGAAATTTTGAGTTTTCTCACCTTTTTTGTTTTTACAGTCTAGGATTAGCCTACTTCATAAATAAGACAAAATTATTGCATTTAGGTGGAAATAACATGTTTTTGTGTTTTCATGTCAAACAGTATATACATTTTAAATGCTTTACTGCAGATATAAATCTTATCAACAATCTTATTACTTTTTTCTTATAATTTCAACTTTTTATCTCATAATTATGACTTTACCTTTCATAATTTATTTCATAAATTCCATTTATTTCATAATTTTGACTGTTTATCTCATAATTATGACTTTTAATCTCATCATTTCCACTTTTTATTTCATAATTATGACATAATGTTTCCTCCACAAAATCTATTGGACTTTGGATCAGTGCAGAAAATAAACACTGTGGTGAACAAAAGTTTATGATACTGACATGTTATGTTCAACAAGACAATCTTCACAAATAAACACCAGTTTCATGAATTTTGAAGTGTAACTGCAATTAGCAGAAGTAAAAAGCTCATGTTAGGCTATGAGTGATCTACACCACAGTCATGTGACTTTTTGTCGCCACCATTAAATGACCAGTGTTGGTCTTGATGTCTGTGACAACCTCTGTAGCCTCAGTTAACCACTTGTTAACAACTGCCTTTTTTTAGACATGTGAAAGCTTCAGAATGCATGAGTGGGGAATTCACTGACATATTTCTGTCATAAAACAAACCGTGAAATTCTCTTCAGCTTGTGTTAACCACAGACCTTATTTCAGGCGTCTAATCAACCCTCTCAAAAATGGACTTGAGTGAACCAAGAAGTGCGAAAAGACCAGGCTCTTAAACCATTTCAGGACTCATTTCTTCAGCTCTTCTTAGGCCTCCATTGCCCAAGATTCTCTTAAGGCATCTGCTTTAAAGCTGTTTGAATACTAAAATAATATTACATATACTACATGTAACATAAAAGGTCAAACTCTCAGAGAATTACCCTGAAGTTCCTCAGCTCCTTCTGGTTTTTATAGCCCGCAGCTTTCCTTTTTTCGGTTCACTCTCGCTGCTTTCATCAGTTTCCACCCACAGCAGGCATTTGTTTTCAGTGATAAATCCACTCCACAGAGCTGTCACGATACCAGAGTGCTAGAATCAAAAAATATACCTGATACCTCTTTTAAAATCACGACAAAAAGAGAAATAGTCCAAAGCACACAAAATAGTTTAATATTTGTCCTTTTTTTAAAAAGAAAACAACGCTGGTACAGAAACAGTTACTGAACACTGAACAGTTTTGCTTTAAGCAAAATTTCAGGCAGGACAATAAAGACTGAAGTGAACTGAGGTTCACTTATTGAAAAAGTGCTTAAGTTTTAACTTTTGACAATTCAGTTCAGTTCAATTCAACTTGCTTTACTGGCATGATACTGTATATTTTGTCAAAGCCCACACACTCCACACTGACCTGACCAGCACCAGACCACAGACAGTCAGCAGCCAGCTGGAGTATTTACTGACTACAGAGACAGATTTGTCCCTCAGGAGTTGGTGGAGACCAAACAGAGCAAGAAGGAAAGGAATACTGGAATCATATTCTTCTGGTGGACACAAACATGATTTCAAACAAGATAAAGTTTTTTTCTCCTCATCTGTTGGATGCAGAAATAGACCGTTTTCATGGCGGCCATATTGATATGGAATAGTTTGGTTTTACTAATTAAGGTTCTGTATATATATCAGAGAGCAGCGCCCTGACTCTGTTTGACCTGAATGGAATGGAACCAGAATTAGTATCACTGGTAAAAACCTGTGCTTAGTTTTCAAAATGTCTGCTGTGAAGACGTGTCGTTCTGGCCTTGTTCCACTGCCAGGACTGGGAGGGTTACTTCCACTTACTACTTACTTATTAATTGCAGTTTGGTCTGTGTCACTAACATTCAGTCGGTCTCACAGATAAATGTCTCTAAAAATGCTTTCACTGGGTAGAAATTTCACCATCATCTTGTCTCAACATTTAATTTAAAAAGACATAATTAGCAATCGTGAAGTGACTCATGAAGTGTTGTGATGTGTGCACACTGCTCATGGTAGTATTGGTTATTTTAAGATCTATTTTAAAACTCTAGTCCATCTGATAATCCCCATTGTTACTAAATGTAACTGTAATCTGATTATGTCTTATTTTTTGTAACTGTAATGGAATGCTGCACCTTTTTTCTGTATCCTAATTACATATTCCTGTTACATGTAATCCATTACTCCCCAAGCCTTTCTGCTGCCCATAATTCTGTCAGTGCTCTCTATCTGTGTATCTTAAAAGTAAAAAAAAAAATGCACTAAGTGAGTGTAATCATTAGGGTGTGGATTCAGCTTCTTTGATTTCAGAATTCTGTTAATATGCATATTATTATTAATACATGTACTTTCCAAAATAAAAGGGGGATGTATTCTGTTAGAGTCTAAATTAGGACACAATTTTAAAAAAAATCAGAATATCATATTAAACATTATTATTTTAGTGTGAGTCCCTTGAGACTGTTACTTTAGATATATTGTAACCTGAGTGAATAAACTTGTTGAACTAGTTTACCTTTCGCCTCCTGGGAGCTCAAAATAAACTCCTTAGCTCAGCTGGACACATCGATCAAGAAAAGCTCAGCATCTGCAGTTTTACTGCAATAACACGAGACAGGCTGTGCTTCCAGCCATGTGGTGTGGTAAACTTTTAGCTGTTTGATTTATTTTTAAACCCCACTGATCTGATACGGGAGCATAGTGCCAAAAACAACAACAACAACAACAACAAAAAAAAAAAACAGGATACATTTGTAAAAGAATAAGAAAATAACCAGAAATATAAAAAAGAATGTATAAGTTATAAAACAGTGGAACTAACAGTGGACAGAAAAATAACAAAATATAATATAAAATAATCATTACAATAATTTTTAATTTTCACATATATTTATGTGCAGCATACTTATTTATATTTTTATGTACATTTAAACAATTTATTAATTGATTTTAACAGAATGCCATTTATTTATTTTGATCCTTGTTGCTTTTGCTTGAACACATGAATCCTTCATTCCTTAAAAGACATTTTTTAATTGACTTGTTTATTATTTTTTATATTCCCACATATTTAATTTACTTGTTAATCTTTTATTTCTTTTACAGATCTTTTTTATGGCACTCCCATGTAGGGCTGCAACTCAACAATTTTCATTGCTGATTAATCTGCTGATTATTCTCTTGATTAATCAATGAATTAATCCTGTCACAATCCTGTCAGTTGAAAAACCTATCTGGACCTATTTTTCAGGTTTTTCCTGTAAGATTAGTTTTATTATTGATCAATCTGTCCACTGACTGATTAGTGATTTGGCCCATGAACATTCAGAAAGTGGTGAAAAATGTCCTCAAATATTTTCAGTTTGCTGCCACAGAGGAAGAAAAAACACCTAACAAAAACTATTCACATTTAAGAAGCTGAAATCAGAAAGTTCTGGAATTTCTTTTCTTTAAAAATGAGATCTATCAATTATCAGAATAGTTGGTGAATAATTTAATAATCCATTGATCACTGCAGTTCTACTCATATGACTCTGTACTCTGAGGTGAAGACTGCAGGTCAAACAAGGACAATAACAAGGACGACAAACTTGAGGACTGAGACATTTTATTGAACAAAAAGTACATCTTTCTGAACAGACAAACAGGGAGCAAAGGATAAATACTTTATTATTATCATTTTTATTTTGTTCACAAGTAGCCGTGGTGCAAGTAGTGTCTAAATAATGAGAAAAAAAACTTAAAATGTAGTTTTTCCAAGTTGGTGACGGTGTTTGCTGCTGTTGTGGACTGGAGCTCTTGAGTGTTTCCAGCTTGCTACAATCCATTTCTTTAGAGACGCTAGACCAAGGACTAAGTGTGATCTCAGTTTTATTAGATATCTAGATTAATACCTTGAAAGATAGTGAACTCAGTGACTTAAACAGCAGATAATTTCCCCATATGAGTGTTACATCTACAACGTAAAACATGAAACTTACAGTAGGCCTACCTTGTAACCAAAATACCAATGAAGAACAAAACAAACTCAGATATGTTCGAGGCCGTTTGCGGTGAGAGTGAACGCTCCTGTGAGGAATTTGTTGAAGTGGGTATGTTCAGCAGTGAATACGCTCGAGCTTCATTCTGGCACATAAAGTGCGACGCCGAAAGAACAGAACAGAACAGAAGAGAACAGACAGAAGCTATAAAACAAAGTGGACAGACTGCGGAGTCAGAATGTGAACAACATGCCAGAAAAAAGGCCCCGTGTGCAAAAACAGACAGGAGGGAAAAAGAAAGCACGTAGCATGTAGCCGCATAAATATGATCTACACCGAGACAAAATGCGCCATCATTGAACAAAGATGCACCGTCATCTTTAAACAAATACAGATTCAGCACTGTAAGCAAACTCTCAGATTTGTAATCTCTTATCCAGTGTTAAGGCACATAACTATTGCTTCGAAAATACAGAAATATAAATGATCTTTGGTAAATGATACACTTTACAAAAATGTACTGCAATGACACAAGATATACAACAATCATAACATGTTAAAGGTGCTGCTGCTTTAACTGCTTAACAACTGAACAAAGTGTGGCATCTTTCCAATAGTCCATACTTTGACTAGTTAGTTTGTGCATGATGACAAATACATCATGATTCCTTTCAAACACATGAAAGGAAATGGAAAAAAAAAATCGTTTCATACTGTGACTGCGCCACCAGCAACAACAACACTCAATACTCAAAGGCAAATCGAAAAAAAATGCTTTCAAAGTGCAAATTTAAATATTAAAGCCACATCTTTTACATTTGGAAAGATCTTCTGTCATCATCGAGTTTTTGGTTTACAGCTGAGCACCAACACAACGAATGGATTTTCTTCACAGCGGCCGTGTTGATGTGAAATAGTAGGTAAACACAGTTACCAATGATAATAATTAAGGTCCCGTTCCATTTAGTGGAGCAGCAGCATCCTGACTCTGTTTGGAACACAAACTTAATCAGCACATTAGTAACACCTGTGTGGAACCTGCTGTTTCGTGTCTAAATGGCCGCTGTGAAGAAGGTCTATTAGTGTGGGCTGAGAGAAACTTGGCACATGAAATAAACTCTTAAAAAAAGAGGACCTTCAAGTAAACTTGTTTATGAAATGTGACGGTAGCTTGTTGTCATCCTACTGAACAGTGCTTAAAGGAACAGTTCTGACACTTTTTGGAAAACAGTGTTTTGTTTTCTTACAAAGTTACATGAGAAGAGTGGTATGTTTCATGTTTGTGTATAAAATATGGAGATACAGCGAGCTCACGCTAGCACTTAGCTTAGCTTAGCATTAAGACTGCAAATGGGCAAAACAACTAGCCAGGCCCCATCCAAAGGTAAAAAAAAAAAGTCTGCCTACTTAAACCTCTAAAGATCACTGAATCACTTATTATATTTTGTGTATTTAACCTGTAAAAACATTAAACATTAAAGACAATATCTTGAGGATGAAAGGGGTTATTTTCTTGGCCGGGTGCAGTGACATCCTGGAGTTTCTGGCTCAGCTAACTGCTTCACTAATTGATATCACTCTTGTGTCTGTATGAAACTAAAGCCAGACAACAGTTGGCTTAGCTTAGCGTAAAAACTGGAAGCAGGGGGAAACAGCTAGCCTGACTCAGTCCAAATGTTTAAAAAAAAAAACAACAAAAAAAACTGCCTAACAACACTTTTAAAACTCACAAAATGTTATATCATGTATGTTTAACACGTAAAAACAATATTTTGTGCATTAAAAGGGTTATTTTCTTGGCTGGGTGCAGTGACTTCCTGGAATTTTCACTGGTTGTGTGCTAACCTCACAGTGATAAAAACACAGGATTAAACAAACAACATATATAATAGTCTGCTGGTGGACACATTTTGTCCGCGTTGGACAGGGCTACAAGCCAATGCTAGCCGTTTCCCGCTGTTTCCAGTCTTCATGCTACGCTAAGCTAACCATCTGCTGGCTCCAGTTTCACTGATTGATACCACTCGTATGTTTGTGTGAAGCTAAAGCTTAGCTTAGCATAAAGACTGGACGCAGGGGGGAACAGCTGGCCTGACTCTGTCCAAATGTAATTACATCTGTCCATGTCCATGAAAAAGAAATATTTTGTAGTTTGACAGGTTATATGCTGGACTGTTTTTCGGTCAAGACCAGTGACCTCCTGGAGTTTCCACTGACTGCTCAGCAACCTTACAGTCTTTATGCTAAGTTATGCTAACTGTCTCCTTGATCTAGCTTCATGATTAAAGGAACAGTTCACGTGAAAATCAAAAATACATAATTCTTCCCCACTGCCTGAAGTGCTATTAATCTACTACTACTACTTTCTTTCTTTGCTAAGAAGAAAATATTTCCTACATGAAACTGCTCACAACAAGGTCTGTGGGTTATTGTGAGTAACAGTGTCATGATTTCTGGAAAGAGACACTGCTATCTCGAGTTTTACAAATGTATTTTTTGGCGCCTTGACTAGTGCCATTTAGCTCCAACACACTGGAGAGAAGGCAGACATCTCTTCAGTTCATATCTCCAAAACTTGGCAACTCACACCAAAACTATGCAGCTAAATAAACAGCACTACAGGCCAGGAGAAAAATATGTATCTTTGAGTTTGGAGTGATCTAGAGACACAGACATTAGAGTCATATCACTCTTCTCATGTAACTATTAGCAAGAAAGTAAATAAACGTTATTTCCCAAAATGCCAAACTTCTCTTTTACTGTGAAACTGGCTAGCACTGTTAAAACAGATCCATAATTATAATAATGCACGATTATATTTAAAGTCAACAGCAACAGCATAATTATTCAGTGGAATGTACTGTACGACAGAACAGCTATAAACAAAAAAAAAATGTTTGCATATCCAGCAACAAGACTGAAGTGTGCAGTGAGCCAATGCCACCGATATAAAGATAAAACTCTTTGAGAATTCTGCACTGAAACACGTTTCTGTCGGGACTTAAAACATATAAAACTTCTCTTCTCAGGAATATCAACACTGATTCAAGGCCACAGTGGCATCTGATCCAGGTCTTTATGCATTTACAGGCGACGCTGAAAGAACAGAGTACCATTTCAGACAATAAAGGCAGCAGTGGAATGTATCTACTCTGCTCTTCCTTCAATTGAAACCTGATCAAGTACTGAGATGCTTCTGTGATATAAAAATTTCCCAGGATAGAAAAAATAAACAAAACAAAACAAAAACAATCGGAAGATATTCCAGTTCTTCCATCTCCGAAACCTCAAAAATATCTTTAGCTTTAAACATCCAAAATATAAAGTACCTATTTGTATCTTTTATAAAAGAATCTCCTTGAAAAATACAATAAAATTAGATTTTTAAAAAAGCTATCGTGCAAATTGGAGTTTGAGTGACTGTGAGACATCACAAGGTGGTGTGCAGCGCCTGCTCTGCCACCGGCTCTGGTTGAACGGTGTGGTCAGACTTGAGTCTTTCCTCTGAGTTCCTCGTGTATTTGACAGAGTGGGAGTGTCCGTCAGGGGGCAGCTTCAGCTGGACGCTGTCTGTCTGTGTGAGCAGAGGCGTGGAGGTGATCCAGCTGGACAGACTCAGGTCTGACGCCTCTAAAGTCTTATCAAGGCACTCCGAGTCTTTGGTGGGAGGGGGCTGCCGCTCCCCCGAGAGCGGAGGGCCGTCTTTGGTGTACGGAAGAGTGTCCATTTCTGTGGGAACTAATGTGTATAGATCTGAGAGGCCCTTCTCACTGTCTGTGGGCCCCAGCGGGCTCCTCCCCCTCTGTTCATGTGTTTGTGAAACGGGTCCCTGTGATGTCTTGGAGCCGGGGAAGCTCTGCTGGTCTTTTATATTGTAACCTTTAGGGGAGGGCTTAGCGAGGGACAGGAAGGGAGGCTTGGGGCTGAGCGGTGACCCCACCTTGACCCTGCTGAGGCTGAGGATGTTCCTGCGGGTTTCAGCGGGGAGTTTATCCAACTGTCTTCCAACTTGGACTGGGCTGGGAAACAGCGTGCCTTGACACGCCCTGTAGAAATATCTGGAAAGCAAAACAGAGCCAGACATTAGGACACACTTCATCATGACTGCAAAGATGGATGCCAGGCTTCTCGGGATAAACACGAAAGGCATCTGGTACAGATAGAATTCATGGCACGGTTCATGGATATTTGAGAAGTAGGCGTGTGTATTCAGTGGAATACAAATCGAGCACGGAGTACCTGGGCAGCAGCGCTGCTACAGGCGTGATGACACAGAGCAGGTAGAAGAGGGGGTCCTGCAGGAGCCTCTGCATGGTCCAGTAGGGATTAGAGGGAGAGTAGCAGGTGGGACAGGAGGCGTTGTAACACAGAGCTACAGTAAAGAATAAGGCGATACTGAAGGAGATCGACAGCCAGTTCATCCAGGTCTGCAGGGGAAGGAGACGAGGACAAGCATTACTGGATTTTCTCTCTCCTTTTTGGAAAAAAAATCATGATGAAATAGAAGAAAATACATTTTTTGCAGCAATTTCACAGCTCTTTCAAGATTCTTAGTGACAAAGTAAAGGTGGACAATAACAATCAATTAATCTTTAATCTTATTTAAAAATCAAACATTTTACTTATACCAGATGATACCAAATGCATTTTTTCCTCCTCAATCAAAGCTTTATATCTACAGTAACATATTGCACATTCTCTGACAGCATTATACAGAAAGACATGAATGCCTCTATATTAAACATATATACTTGAATAAGGGTTCTTCATTACAGGTGAACCCCCACATATTACACACATTTGACTGATTATCAATAGAAAAAAATATTGATTTGCGCAGCTTTAATGTTTGCCTTTAATCTCCTATAAATGTATGACCAAACACACAATCAGCTGTGCAAAGACACAGCTTTCCAGCAAAGTCCAGTTTGTTTACAACCTGTCTGATTGTCTGACCGCTCATGTTCCTGCCATGTTGGACTATTTTAGTGATGGTGACGCTGCATCTCCAAATCTGATGAGCAAAACTAACATATTATTACCCAGGTTATATAATTTTCCTGTGAGCAGGTACATAAAACCAATGAATGCAATCAACAATATTAAAAAGGGATAGTTCAGGTTTGTTGAAGTGGGCATGTCTGAGGTACTTATCCATACTCAGTGTAATACCGACAATAGATGGGGGTCAGGACCCCTCCAGTTTGGACAAGCAGCAGGAGTAGGAAGGTGAGCTACATACTGCTGTGGATGGGATTGTGGCAAAACTTATTTGAGCCACCAACAAAAGGCCCAGTTATACCAGTTTAAGTGCAAGCTATATTAAAAAATATATTCACCTCTGTACGACACTGTTAGGCAGTTTTTTCCAATGCTGTTATAAATGTAAAGCTCTCTCCAAAACCTCCTGACTCCTTTGGCAAAAACTATACTTTTACCTCACAGAACACTGGGGTTGCTGGTCAATCTTTGCCTTAACTGGGTCATTTGTTTGTGTTATTGCATAACTTCAGTGTTTTAAAGGGTTAATCACACAATAATACAAACAAACTAACATATTAAGGCAGTAGTAGACCAGGAATTCCCCTGTTCTGCACAGTAAAATTACTGTTTTTGCCACTGGAGTCTGGTTGCTTTGGAAAGAGGGTGATATTTGGCTTATATATGGCAGTTTACCATCAGAAAAAGCTGTCTGACAACAAGATAAAGCAATGAAAATAGTACCAATACCAATATCTAAATACTAATATTGATTTTTGGCGTGTTGACCTCCATCCACTGAATATAAAACACTGACTATAGATAATTACCTCATACAACATCCACTTCAAACAATCTGAACTATCCCTTTAATATGAGAAGTTTGGACACAAAATGTTCCATGGAGATGTGTGTTCTTGGTCTCTAATGAGTTTAGTCAGTTAGAGGAAACAGTGCAGTCGTGTCACACAGAGGCCTCCGTGAGTTGACGAGCTGATAGACATCTGAAAGAGTGAACTCCGCATAATGGCTCGGTGGAGTTTAGTCCCTCCTGACACGCAGCACACAAGCACACGCAGACGCACATAATTAATTACCTCCTCACAGCTACTGTATGGGGGAAGAGAAAGAGCGCTGCCTGCTGTCACCTCAAATACCTTTAATTGACTTTCACAGCCATTTACCAATCATGCATGCATTATGTTCCCGAGCAGCCGGAGAATGAAGTACCTGCCAGCTGAGCATTTGGAAGTGTTTACCTTCGGTCGATGCCGCTCGCTGTGAATACTTCTCTGCATGAGGGGGCCATCATGTCCAGGAAGGCAGTTAGTGAAAAGGACATTTTTCATGTACAAAACTTGTCAGGCTAAATTTACAGCCTCAGCATAATGGAAAAGACTCTGATTCAATGCAGGGTCATAAATTTAAAATGGCTCGTGACCAAGACCGGCAGGCGGCGAGGCGTTTACGAGAAGCATACGTGGATACCTGAGGATAAAACCGAGGCAGGGAGGGGAAAAAATAGACAGGTATCTGTAGGCTCTGTGGCGGTGTAAAGTGGTAGTGCGCTGTGATGTGGTGGAGCCGCTTCGCAGAGGAACGGAGGCAGACATTCTGTCAGGCTGATATATAGGCTCTGATGCTGCAGAGCTTTCTGGTTCAATCTAATCAGCTGGAGTTAAATATCTACGTGCCTGTCACAGCTGTCGCTGAGCCAATATGCTGATTTGAGTGAGAACATGCAGCGCTGAGGAGGACAGCTGAAGAAATCTAGAAGTATTGCCATCAGTGAGTCTAAAATAAGGTTCCTTACCCAGGTTTTGGTCTCAATGCCCAAGTGCACCAGAATGGTGAATAAAGCAAGGGTGGTGATGGGTGTTCCCCATGTAAACAGATCCACGTCAGAGTCCGCATAGGCCTGGGGAGGACAGGAGGAAGAAGAACGGGAAGGGACGGGGCCAAAACAACGGAAATGATGAGTAAGTAAGAGCAACAAGGAATGACTGAGTGAAAAGCAGCCAGAGGGAATCAAAAGCAGACTCACAAAGTAAGGAATGAAGAAGCAGACCAGACTTTGGTAGAAGGCATCGATCATGTTCATCCAGAACATATATGGCTTATATTCCTAAAAGATGAAAGGAGATTTACAGTTTAAAATCACAGTGACAGAGCAGATGCTGACATCATTTCATTAATGATCAATAACATATCTGAGTTACAGTCAAAGTAAGTCTGCTATGCCTCAGCTTTTTATATATATATTTAATTCAACTAAACCTCAAAATAACTGACAAAGTATTTCTGTTGCTCTTTAAAAGTCTTGCTAAATTGTAATCTGACAAAATTAAAAGCAGAAAAAAACAGCCTGTGAGAATGTGCATAGGCTCAGAGGTGCTTTAATCTAAATGCTACCAGCCTGATGTTCAGCAGTCAGAGCACACATTTGATGACTTTACAAACTTTACAAACATGCATGGGAGGATGAACTGGGCCAACAAATTTCAAAAGACAAATGAGACAAAAGTTTGCAGGATATTCCCACCTGTTTGATTATCTCGTACAGTTTAATGTGCTGCACAGGTTAGTTACTATTCAAAATCTAAACTCAGCAGAATCATCTCTGCTCTGTGAGACACATGCCAGTTCCACTACGCCGCTTTAACCCATAGTTTTGCCCCCAACATAGAAAATCTCTGGACCAAACTATTCAGCATCTTCTCAATTATACTAAAAACACCTCTGGAACAAGATCTGGAAAAGACTATATTGGAAATATCACAAGCTTTTAGGAAATGGACGACCTCTCAACAACATTTTGTCTCGTATGGGCTAATAGCAACTATAAAATGTATATTTAGTTTTAGAAATGTAATGTTACTATGTTCAACATCTTAGTCTGATGTGAAAAAAATCACTAATCTGCACTGAAGTCAAAGTACAGCTCAGCAAAGTTTGAGACAAGTTAAAGTCTGACCTCAGGATGATTGAGAGCTATTATAATTCATTCTGAGAGTGACATAAATGCACCAGTTTAAAAAATTTCACATTGAATGTCTGTCCAAAATTTCATGGCAATCTATCGCATAGCTGTGAGAATAATTCAGTCTGTAGCAAAGCTGTGGACCGATCATTAACATGGCAAGAACATGTCAGATAATTTTATGTCCAATTAACACTTTCTTTCCAGGCATATCTCATTTATTCTAAAAGTATTCGACACAAATGCTACAACTCAAGATCTGCACACTACATGTCCTTGGGAGCATTCAGCCAGATTTTATGGTCTTTATCAGCACTTACTGTTGTGACGTGACAACAACTCATCAAAATCTATCTATCATGAGATGGAACTGAAAGCTTTTAGAGAAACCAAAAGAATGCACTCAAACAACACCTCAAAAAACCCCCCAGATCTTTACACACTAAACAAAGAAGGACAAAGACAAACGGCACAAACACAGCGGCAGACCGGACCTCAGAGTTCTGGCCGTTCACATAGAGCTGAGGTAGTTGTTGGAGAGTCTCTGCTGACACGTCTTTGTCCAGAGTGCCAGTGATGAGTTGTGGGAAGGCGGAGAACATCAGGTTGAAGAAGATAAGATACCACTGGTCGATCATGGCTGAACCTGAGAATCCACAGTAGAACTGATACCAGAAGATGAGCGCTACAAACATCTGTGGGAACAAACACATAACAAGGACGAATTCACACAAGGAGGCTGGAGAGAACAGCAAGAAAACACGGCCGTTTGGGGGAATCATGTCCCTATTTGTTGGCATGATCTGAATCACATGTTTGTTGACTGTATATACAATTTAAAGGGATAGTTTGGATAATTTAACATGCGGGCTGTATGAGATACTTAGTGTATTAGCTATAGTAAATGATGGTCAGCACATCCCCAGTTTCACGATGCAGAGAGGGGCACCAGCACAGAAGCTAAGCAATTAACAGCTGTGGACAGGGTCAACAGCAAAATGTATTTAAAAAATCATTATCAGATAAAGTGTACCTATATTTAGAATATTTTTACAGCTTTACTTTTCCATAAGACAGCTTTCTCTGATGGGAAACCTCTGTTATATAAGTCAGATATCTCTCTCTCCACACCTCCTCCATCCTCTACAGGCAAAATCAGTCATTTTACCTCACAGATCACGAGAGCTACCTCAATCTGTTAGTTAGTGTTATTGTGTGACTTCAGTAAATCTGAACTAAACTTTAAAAACACCAAAGTCACACAATTTCGCAAGTTGAGTTTAGTTGGTTTGCAGTGAGCAATATTTGGGTTAACTACAGTTTCCCATCAGGAAAGGCTGTCTGATGGCAAAGTAAAGAGGTGAAAATATTCTGAATACAGCATACAGTTAAACAGATGTTGAATTTTTACGTAGCAGATTACCTTTCATTGCTGACTCTGTCCAAGGCAGTTCATTGTTTGGCTTCTGTGTTGGTGCCAAACTCTTCTTTTTCAAACTGGGGGTGTGCCAAATCTCATCTACTGTAGCTATCAGCTATCAATAAGTACCTCATACAACCTCATCAAATCATCCAAACTATGTCTGCACAGATTGAAGATGAGTATGTACAGAGGTAAAAGCGGCTTACAGCATTCTTGTAGAAGAAATAGAGAATCATGTTCGCCAGTCTGGAGTAGCACCAGTGTCCATGGACCAGCAGGAGCTTCTGGAGATACCGAAACCGCGGGAGAGCAAAGTCACTCGCCATCACCGCCTGCAAAACACCAGAAGCACCCAAGATTCAGTGTCCTCCATCCTGTGCTCTTCGTCTCCCTCACATGTGACTTGTGTAGTTATTAGGAAACAGGTGTAGGAAATGGCGGGCCCTGCTACACTCGCCTGCCTCCTTTTAATGAGCCTTCAGTGGGTGTAATCTTTCCAAAGCAATAACCCTTAAACGAGTTGTCCACCTTTTGGGATTCATTGTTACAGCAGCGGGAAGCTGTCAGTCTCATCCATCAACATCTTAAACAAAATCCTCCCCACAGTCGGGGCTGGTTTATAACTTACATTTTAAACGGCTGCACTAACTCTTCATGACAGGTCTCAACTGTCAACGATATTTGTCAACAAGAAAAATAACGGCAGATGCCTCGTTGTGCAGCAGTTTTGTCTCCGCTGCGCTCTAATAACGGCCTCCTAACGACTACATGGGGAGTGCGCTCCTGATAGAAGAAAGGTGTGTTAATCATAATGCGGTGTGTGCCGGCACGAGCGCAGAAATGTGTGTGTCAGCAACGCCGTGGAATCCCGAGGAGTGACCGCTGTCTCATTAAGAGCAGGTTTGATTAACGATGATTAATCTAGCGGCCCAGTTAAGGACAGGATACTGAGACTTAAACAGATGTGCTGCACAGCAGCGTGCCTCAGAAGCCCCCCCCGGAAGTTAATTGGGAATCTCCTCCACTGCTATGCAAGATCACCTTTCTGGAACAGGGTGTGTGAGTGAAATGAGCAGGGGGAGGGTCAACTGGGATTTTTATTTCTCTTTTTTCATACCATGCTATTGCCAGCTACCTCGGTTGTGGCATTGGCTGTGACCTTAGAGCTGGGAGAGAAGCTGGTGTGGATGTATTCTAGACTAAAGCACCCATAAAGTGTACTGCTTCACTGCAGGATGAGTCTCCTGACTCAGCAACACACAGGCAATCCTATTTAGAGGATGTGTATAGATGTGGGCTAAAACACACACTTAAGTGTAATGAAAAGCCATTAACTATGCTAAAGAATGTCCGTGTCTTCCCTTATTCGCTTATCTTCTACCCCCCAGCCCCGATCACTCCTCTTACCCTCTCATACTGCGTTTTTTAACGACCCCCTTCAAGTCACCCCACAGTCTCCTGCATCTCATCACTTTCATCCGTCCCTCCCGTGGATGAACAGCTGATCTGTGTACTTCTGTGTCACACCCCGCCCCTTTAAGGTGGAAATAACCACTCTAACTTGACTGGTGGTGAATACATATTCCAAGGTCCTTGCCCGTTGTAACACATAAAAAAGGAAACCTTTTTGCTTTTTAGTAGGTGATACCACAAAATTTTGTTTGGTTTTACTACCAAATAATATAGGGCCAGAACAAATAAATGAAACGATAAAACAAAGCCATAGGATTTAAATTATGTGTTATTTTTCATTTATCTGACCCAGTTTAACAGGTGTTAAACAATATTTGGTGACCTGTCACATTAACACCTGAACGTATCTTATATCATTATAAATAAGGGGAACTGGAAAAATATTTTTATATTTCTATTTTAAAAGTCCATGTGACAACATGTGTAGGTGGTTAACTGATGACAAAAAGTGAAAGCAGTGGTTGATAAACATGATTCAGCTCTTGTTTTTTAGCTGTGTCATTGTACACAGAGCACAGCATGTAAACTGATTCTCTAAATCACTACAAAACTACGTGCGATGGAAACACAGACGAGTGATAGAAAGAGAGCACAGGTGATGTGCTGTCATCCACTTCACCACTCTGGTTTGGTCAAAGTAAATCCTTAATACGCTGCATGAAGAAGTGAATGGCACGTGCAGGGCATGCTGGACAGTGGCTGCTGGGAGATGCTCCACTATTTTATACCTAAACTACAGGAGGATGCACACTTTTACTTCCTCTGACTGTGTGAAAATATGATGATTTCACGTTGCAGATGACGAAGAAGGGCATTAAAACACGAGTCTTGCTTGTAAAACATACTCATATAGGCTGATTTAAGAATGCAGTATGGTGCACTGAAAAAAAGAAAGAAAAAAGAAATGACTCGTTGAATATCCCCGATGACCAAATTTGTTCCCACTGAAATAAATCTTAGTTGGGGATAGTCCTACTTTACTACAAACTAATTATATCTGCAGCGAATCAGAGCTGCTGTCTTTATTTTGTTTGCCATTTGTCCTTATTATAGCGATCTTTTACTACAAGCGGAGAGAAGTAGGAAACAGGTCAGTTTCAGCTTCACCTCCTACGTTACTAGATTAGAAGGTTATTATATAGTAAGTCAGCTCAATTTATGTGAATTATTAACTTTAGAATACCTTCCCTCCTGCTGTTTTACAGAGTAGACAGACTCTTAAACCAAACTCCATTCAAAAAGCAGGAGTTTTATGGTAGGGACATATTTTTTTCACAGTAAAAAGTTACACCATTACTAAAAAACTTTTCTGATTCACTTTCATCTACAGGCACGATCGGCACACATCATTTAAATCATAATCTAGCCTGTGATGAAGTGTTTGGCACAGACACATATGCTGACTGGCTGCTTTACAGTGCTTCTGTCCCCAAGACAGGGATGTTACTTATGGCTTCTCTCATCTGTCCTTTTATGGTACCGCCCACATTTCTACTTACCTGCATGCCCTCCTGTCCGGAGATGCCCACGCCCACGTCCGCTACCTGGATCATGCTGACGTCATTTGCTCCATCACCTGAGATTAATGTAGTGAGAAACAGAAAGAGAAAAAAGTTCCTCAGAATAGAAACTGAGCATGTAGCCTCATTATTCATTAGACATAAACTGCAGCCTGTGAGAAGAAAGAACTTTACTGAGCAATGACAAGGCTGAGCTGTATTGTTATGTACGTGGGAGGAACATCAAGCTTTCACAGAGCTGTCTTCAGCTGGTGGATGAGCTATATGTGCTGTTCGCCAGCTCTGCTGTCTCTCTGGTTAGGCAGATCCGGGCCTGCTGTGGTGTTTTTGCTCCACTTTTGAGGGCTGTGGATTGTTTTTTTTTTTTGTCACCACAGGTGGTGGAGTGGGAGATGAAGAGTTGGTGGGCAGTGAGGGTTTTGTTGTCACAGTAGTAAACACGACTGGAGCGGCAGCGTCGGCTGAATATGGGAGGTGGGCGGCAATGAGTGCTCAAACAGAGGTTACCAGAGGCTTGTGTTGGCTGGCAAATACTGTTCCAGTGTGACATTACATTTATATAGAGCTCCAGTAAAATATACACAGTTATTCTCATACAACAGACAAGATAACACATTTTAAAGCTCTGAGGATGAAAATGTGGCTTCTTGTATCTCATGCTGATAGAATTATTGCTGTCTTCAAAAGGGGTTGAGTTGAGAAGAGTCCATATGAACGCTCTCCTCCTGTCATATTTATGACAGAAAATATTGTGAGTTGTGATGTGTTTGGATGGTAAGTTAACAGTTTATCATTTTAATAGTACAGAGTTTTTCTTCATAATTTAAATGTCAGAAGAAAATGCTGATAACAGCTTCATCTTTTCATCATGCCTTTCCTTCATTATGTTACCCGCTTACTGACTTGCCTCACTGTTAGCCTTGGCAGATTCTAGATGCTAACAGTTTCGATGTCCATGTTGCCGTTGCCTAGCAGCATGTTTTTGTGACTTAACCACTTGCGCGCCAAGCATATTGTGTATTTGACTTCCTATGTTGTAGCTCACAACTTCCATTTGACAGCAGCATATATGATCAAAATTAACTTTATATATTAATCAATTAATTAATTAATATTAATATTAACTGCCAGCAAGCTAGCTATGTGAAGTTTGCAACAACAACCAAAGAGAAGTAAAGACCCTGTGTGTCTTTCTCAATATCTTCAGAATGATAATGCTGCTGAAGTAAGACTGAATTAACCAGCTAGTGTTAGTTGCTGCACTTAAATCTGTCTCCTCACATAAATATTCAATAACAAATACAAGCTCACACACCAACCCCGTCAGTTAGCCAGCTAGCTTGGTAGTATGCAGAACATTGTTAGGCTAAATAAAAGAAGAGGTTAGTTACAGGAGCTGTGTGTTTCACATTATTGCTGTATGAACTTACAGTAGCCAACTTGCTAAATTTACTACCAACTTCACTCTAAATGAAAACGGACATTATGAAAAAGTTTGGAAAAATATCATGAAATAAAAATGAAAATGAGCTCGTGTCTCAAGAAAAAGGTTAATGAAATAAAAGTGAACAACATTTTAAAATAATGATTTTGACTTTCATAACAGACCTCTAATAATCAATTAAATTATTTAAAATAGTAGAGCTCCAAAAATGTATCAATCATTAATTGATAATTAATTGCCAACTAGTGATAATTTGATAAATGATTAATCTGAGTAATTTTAAAAAAAAAAATCCCAAATTCTCAATTTCAGCTTCTTAAATGTGAATATTTTCTTTCTTTTTTCCCCCACTCCTTTCTGACAGTAAACTGAATGTCTTTGAGTTGTGGACAAGACATCTGACTAATCGCCTAACTAATGTATTAGTGGAGAAAATTATATTTATAACATTGTATGCATCTAATATTGGGTTCCATATTGGTCTGCAACTAATGATTATGTTAACTGGCTAGAAGTGTCAGAAAACAGTGACTTCTGACTATCACAGTTTCCCAAACTCCAAGGTGATTTATTTGAACAACAGCCCAAACCCCCAAAGATACTTAATTTACAATTATATAAAGATAGAGAAAAGCAGAAAATCCCCTCATCTGAGACTGGAGCTGGTGGTCGACGTTCTACTTGAGAACATCAACAGTGAGTTGGTTATCATAATTGTTGGTGATGAACCTTTAGTTAATCAGTCAATCAATGAATTGCCTTCTTTTCATCACGATTGATGTGTATTAACATCATTACCTGGTTCTAAATAACAAGCCCCGTTTATATTACAGAATATTCACAGTTATTGTATATTTTTCTTGTCGACAGTAAACGATTTCAGTTCCTGCAACAGACAGAAATGATGACACGCTGAAATGTTACCTGAAGTAAATATACTGTGATTTACATATAGACTACAGCAGGCGGAGGCTCCGTTTTTGTTAATGGTGTAGCAGCCGAAGAGGTCTGAAAATGCAATGTTGTAATGGTGAGGCTCTAATATCTATCAGCGCTCTAATCTCATCATCACCTGCCGTCCCCACGGAGACGTGTGAGGAGCTGCAGTGTTTCCTCCACATTACTGCTAACAAAGCAATGACAGAAAAGCGCTTGGCTGGCAAAAATGGGATCCTCCTGAGAACAGCAGGAACAAATAAATGATAAACAGGGAAAAGACAGTCGTAAGTCACACTGACGTGCTCATGTCACCTCCATTGCGCTACAGCTTCATTAAGCCAAAGTGTATAATTACTAAGGTGCCTTAATATAACGGTGTTTTGACTCGGTGGTCACAGCAAGGGTGCATGAGGTGTGTATGATGAGTGTGCATTTCTTTCTAAAAATTCAAAGTCAACTCGAATCGACGCCAAAGCAAGAGAACATCTAGGAGCTTCAGTACAGCTGTGTCACAGTAAGTTTGCCACTGATATACATGAAAATAGAGACATGATGTGGGAATCTCACTAATGACTGACCAAGAAAAGTTCTTCATGCTGCTTGAAGACTTTGTGGAATGTGTTTCTGTGTATGAATAATAACTGCTGCAGGGTTATTTGACAGTGATGCACAGTAGGAGCTTATTGATTTATGAATATTAGTTTGATGGCCAGAATATTTCAGCTTCTGCCACTAAATTGATCAGCTGTGCAGACTTTTTGTTTGCCAGGACAACGAGTACCTTCTGACTTGGAGGTTGTCCTGGAACCGCGGGATAAATCTTTCATTATCACTAAACACAAGAAAATAAATGTAGTGGCTGCCATGAGGTGTCAAATATTTCACTAAAGGCCTCTTTAAGTACCAATAACTTTTATGAAACTCTGATTAATTCAGATTTTCCCATCAGTTGATGTGTGTATGGGTTCAGACGTGTTTTCATCTGTCTGGATGCTACTGATCTTCCAGCCTGAAGGTTTCAAGACTACAGCTTGTAGATTAAAGAGGTAGTTCAGACTTTTTGAAGTGGGGTTGTGTGAGGTACTTATCCATAGTCAGTGTATTACCTACAGAAGAAGGTGACTGGCACGCTCCCAGTTTGGACAAGCAGCAGGAGTACCTGAGTAAGAAGCTAAGCAATGTACAGAACAACAAAATGCATTTTAGCCACTAAAAATAAGAAAATATCAGTTTAAGTGTATGTAGAAATCTCCATTACATAAGCCAAATATCACTCTCTTTAAAGTCATCAAACTCCTTCAGCAAAAATATGTTTTATCTCACAGCATGTAATGGAAGTTGCTGATCCACCACTGCCTCAATTGCTTGTTTATCTGTTATTGTGTGACTTTAATGAATTTAAAGTAACCTTTTAAAACATTTAGGTCACACATCCAAAAAATTCTAATAATCATTTTGTGACCTCGCCTGAACTTGAGCATTTGGGTTACCTTAAAGGAGCAACTGCGCTTGCAAAGATGAGTACAGCAGACCAACTGGCAAGCTGGAGCCATACACTGTGTCGAAATCCTATTTAATATATGATCTATGGTTGAAGCAAGATGTTTCCTTTTGCCCCCCTCCTCCCCGAGCTCAGGGAAGCTTGGGCTGACTGCAGGAGGGCAGGACACGTGCAACATCATAAACTGACAATAACAAGTGAGGACAAGTCCTACACTGTAAGTTGACCAGCTGTTTACAACTTTCACGTGTTTGTCAGTGTAAAGCTAAGTTCATAATCTTGAAAACAAAAGTCTGCTACTTTAAAAATACACAGTCTTGAGTCTGAGTTAAGTGACTGCCTGTCTCACTGCCTGCCAGACTTCATTAAAACATTGCTCAGTTTCACTGTTATGAACATCTACACTTTCTACAAGATTATTAATGATTTCTTACAACTCAAACAAACACTCATTCAGTGAACATTCAGCATTAATCTGAACTCTATTTAACATAACTACTAACTAATTAGCATACAAAAACAGTTATTCCATCCTAGAATCGACATTTCAAAGGGGGACACTACTGTTGTAGCACCGCTGTCAGCACTGTTTCAACTAAACATGTTTCCTTGATCTCATATCGTGATCATTTCATGATTTATTACAGTAAATATATTACAGATTTCTGATTGATCAGTCTGCTGTCGTGCCCAGTCAGTCTTTCCCCGTCCAAGTGGTTCAGTGAGTCAACACAGTGGCCAGATATTTCTTACACTGAATTACCAGGTATCGTTAGGCCAAGTGCTGTCTGTAAATAACCAGCCTGTCAGTAGACAACTGTTGATGTAAGCTAGGCGGAGATTTAGTCGCAGACGACAGCCTGATGCTGCTGCACTGTAACGTTATGACTGAACCCCAGCAGCCTCACTCTCAAGCTAATGTTAGCTATCTATCAGTAGTAAATACTGGTTTCTAGTTTATTATTGGGCATAATATAAATGACACAATCTAATTCATATTTATTATCATCAAAAAGGGATTTTGACTGCTGCCAAAATAAACACTTGGTGTTCTCTGGAGGCTCAGTCAATCTTACTGCGCTCTCTGTTTGGGATCCACTTCCTGTCCAGGAAGGATGAGGAACTGGAAAGTGTGATTGATTTGTATGTTTACTTGTTGTAACTTGCAACCAAGCAGATGTTTTGCAATTTCTCTTTTTCTCTTATAATGAAACTGTGATCTTTCTCCCAGTAGGAAATCCTCTGGAAAAGTACCCATACAACCCCACTTCAAAAAGATCTTTTTATCCTAAAATTAGATCCTTGGCCTCCAGTTCTTATGTGTCTGACACCAACGACACATGCAAGCATGATATTAGGATTGTCATCAGAACAGGACAGAAGGTTTATTCATTTTATTTATGAGCACTGGACACTTTATTCCACTGTCAGTCAAAGCACTTCTAAAGCACTTGTTTTAATAGCTCAAATAAGGGGTGTCATATGAACATGAATATGTGTCAAACTGGATCTTGAACTTTTACTTACCTATAGCTAGAGTCATGACCTTCAGCTTGTTCCGCACCAGTTTGACCACCATGCTCTTCTGCAGCGGCGTGGAGCGGCAGCAGAGGACCGAGCGGCAGCTTCTTGCGACAGACAGGAACTTATCCTCCAAACTCTTATCCAGGGCATAGGCCAAAGTCCGCCCGTCAATTACCAGGCCCAGCCGGTGCACCGTGAAGGGAGCGGTGTGGGAGGATGAGGAGGAGGACGGAGATGGGGAGGGATAGATCTCAAAGGGTGCAAAGTTACCGTGGAAGGCCTTGGCGGCTTGGTCTGCGGAGCTGCAGAGGAATTTGGCCTGGATGTAGTGCAAACTCTCCTCCAGCAGCAGGGCACACGCCTCCTGGTTCAGAGACAGGCACAGAGCGGGGAGGAGTTCAGGATCAGGTCAACAAGTTGTCTAATATCACACTGCCTGAACTGCTTCACATCTGGCAAACAGATGCTTCAACAGCAGAGAAGTAAACACTGATGGTCCTTAAATGACCTTTAAATCTATTTTTTATGACAAATGTGGAAAAAGGTGGAAAAAACAAGGAAAATTACAATATTATGTTGAAGGAATACTTGGACATTTTGGGAAAATATGCATAATCACAATCACAAGAGTAAGATGGGTTAATCTATACTACGCTCATGTTTGTACAGTAACATGAAGCTGTAGCTTAGCTCATCATAAAGACTGGAAATGAGTGAAAACATGTCCCATGTTTAACTATTCCTTTAAGAATATGATCCAGTTCCATAATTATCTATCTTTTTATTTCCCATAAATAACTATAATTTAGTAGCCAAGCCAAGTTATGTTTTTGTTTTTTATTTATTTTGGACAAGCCTAAGAGTCTACAGCCAAGTTAAACAACTGGTTAGCATGCTAAGATTTCCTTATTAGCATTAAACACAGTCGGGATCACCAAAGTCATCAGGACTCATCCTCTGAGAACTGTGAATATCTGTACCAAATTTCATGGCAATCTAGGGTTATTTATCACGATTAGGGCTACAAAATTAATCACAATATTACTGAAATTGCAATATGGCCAAGTGCAATATCCAAATCACAGAACCAAATCGCAATTTTTGAAAAAGGAAATATGTGTCAGAAAACAGCATTATAATGAGGTCTTGTTGTGCTGCAGGGATGCCCTGGCCTAAAAATCTTGCTCTCCAGATGAAAGAAAACATTTGTTTGGTTCAGACTAGGGATGGGCATTTTCGACAAACTTTTTGATCGATAATCATGAGAATTAACGATCAATTATCGATTTAATCATTAAGAAATGTCTGATAGAAAAAATGATTAAAAATACCACAGGCAGTCTGTTTTTTCTCAATTTAATCCAACAATCCTCTTGCACAATTTAGGCTACAGTTTAAATGTGCAACTGTTAAACAAAACACCGCGAGGTGTCGGGCTGAAACTCTTCACAAAATAAAAGCCAGTGACAGTACTATTTTCTCAAACAAAATACAATTCCGCCTCTTTTAGACAGAATAAAAAATCATAATAAATAATAATAATTTAAGGAGAACTTTAATCCACGTCTTGCGCGATTTACAATTTAAATGTGCAACTGTTAAACAATAGAAATAGACCTACGCGGAGGCGTCGGGACTCGGGATCTTAACAAAATAAGAGCCAGTAGGCTATTCTCTAAAACAAAATAAATAGGCTACATTTCGCCTCTTTTAAACACAAAAATAAAACATCATATTATTAACTAATAGTCATTTAATCAAAGAACAAAGTAGACTCGCAGCTGACCTTTTTTTTTTTTTTTTTTGCCAGAAGGCACGGCCGAGAGAGGGAGATCCCACATAACAATAACACATTATAGGCTTATAGGTTTACATGAAGGCTACGGTGGTAACTGTCCTGGGCTATAGCTTACTTAACCTACTTGTTTTTGTTCGCCGTGCACGCTTCATGTTTACTACCTTCAGATACAGCGGCAGGGCAGAAGTCAGCTCGCAGGCGGTTTTCTCTGCTATATCGCCCCCCGCTGGTGGGATATTTTACTACCGCCACATAGTGAAATTCATTACATTGCTTTCTCGACGCACACTACATGAACTCTGTTTTACACTGTCGAAAAATCGAAAAAAAATTACGTGATCGACAAAATTCTTAATGATCAATTATCGATCATCGATTAATCGTGCCCATCCCTAGTTCAGACCACATTGATTTTCATATAATATTTAATATATAGTATTTTTTTATTGTGCTCTCATTTTTAAATAAAGACAGCACTGCTTCACTTCCATGTTGTGATACATTCTGGCTAATTTATAAATCTGTGCATCAAAATAAGACTGGTCCTTGTTCATAGTGCATTTAAATAAAATTTTAGCAAAACTCTTTTCCTAAAATTAAGTCAGCAGAGCACTGGTTTCCCTTTCATGTTGTGCTACATTCATATGATATCAGAGTTGACACTGGACGACGATAGGGAATCAGTGATGTAACATTAGCTAAGTTATTCCTCTTGGCCTTCATGTATTCACCGTACTGCAGTTTGTGGTGTTTTTTCATTTGGTTGAACAAGTTTGTTGTGTTGCTTTGCAGTGTAGATGTATATGATGCAGTCTTTGCATATGATTTGTTCTTGCTTAAAATTACTGCGTGATCCTGAGTGCGTATATATACATATATAAGTATGAGAACCACTGGTTTATCTTTAATCCAAAATACTTCCAAACAACGAATGATGATCAGTTTCTAGCTCTTCACATTTGGCTCCAGACATCTGATTTTCATTTTGCCTGTCTGCTCTCAGTTGTATTCTTCTACTCTGGACTGCAGCTGCAACATCCAGTAAATTGTGTGCAGGCTGTCGCAGCAGGGTGGCTGGCTGCTCAGGTTTAGTTTAGGAAGCACTTGGTTTGACATACTGTGGAGTTGTTTTTATGAGCGGAGCACACATATGTATTAAATGTCAGTATCGCAGATGATCATCTTCATTTAATTGTGGGGAGCCAAAATCGTGATTAACATTCAATCACATATGCAGCTCCATGGCAACCTGTCTCAAAATTTGTGAGATATTTCAGTCTTGACCAAAGTGAGGGATCAACTAGCTGACACTGTCATCCCCAGAGCCCCCAGGAGTTTGAAGACAACACAGGAGGTTGAAGCCTTCACGGACCGTACTAGAGTTGGGCGATATGTTAAAATTTCCCAAATGATCATCGTCAGCGCATCAATCAGTGATTGGCGACATCTTTGCCCCCTCTCCCACCTCCTCCCGTCCTCTCCAGTCTCAGCTGGGAGATGTGTGCAAGTGGCAAATTCACTATGTGGTGCACGCTGCGTACATTCACTATGTCCAATAGACACACATAAGTCACTAAGTGCCTAGAAATTACATGTTCTCACACTTATTTTCCATTTTAAACAAAGAAATACAACCGTACATGTTCTGAAGTCAAGTTTTTCTCTTTCACCAAACTAAGACGACCTTAATTGGCTCATTAACTCCTCGGAAAACACACTTAATACAAACTCGACAGACTTAGTCAGTCTTAGTCTGTCCACTCTTCCAACAATCACTAACTCTGGTCAAACCAAATCCTTAATTTACTGCATGGAAAGAGTGTAAGAGTCTGACTCTGCAGGCTGTTTTCCTCTCACTCATCACCCAGCTTAGCTCACTCATGGTTGGCCGAGTGGGTGTGTACTGCACCGCTGGATGAGACTGCGGTGCAGAGCAGAGGCTATCACTCTGCTGACTGTTACAACAGCAAAATAAAATAACAAACATCACCCTAAAAATCTGCAAAAAAAGCAATTTGGCGATGGATTCAGACCATTGTCGACAGTCGTCCAATTGCCAAGTCATTGCAAAAATTAGGTACAACTACAAAACAGCAGACTGAGAAGAATACAAATCAAACACAGAAGAAAAACTGAAAGACATCACTCTGACCACCACCCAAAGATCTGGATCAACAAGCAACACTGCCAAATTCTCACCCAAGCCAGAGAGGAACCCAAACCTCAAAACTCTGTCAAAACTCGGATTCTAATATTGCCCTCTCATTCATCCAGTTCAGATCACCCCACACCAAAAAGGAATTACAGAGACACTATTAAAATACAACTTAGCCTCCAAAAACAGAAAACTTGAAGCACATTCTACAGGAAACTTGACCAGGACACAACACTGACAAAAAATAAAGAGCACAAATGGAGATCCAGAAAACAATAGCACACCACCACTCAGACCTCCTGGCACGATCATCAGCAACAGTGAAACACAACTGTGGCACCGAAAACCAACCCTATCACAGAGCACCATCCCCTCACAATCCTGTCACCACCCAAGAAATACAACTGCACCTGTAAAAGTTGAAAAATACAGCACCAGCAGAAAACAACGTGGACACCACTCTTATAAAACAAGCACTGGTCACCTACCTTCAACACCTTGGACCCCTCATCTCCACCTGTCTCACCACTGGTCACTTCCCCTCACCATGGAAAAGTGCCACCATGATCCTCAAACCAGGAAAAGACCTACACAATGTCACAAGCTATCGCCCCATAAGCCTTCTCAGCCACACTGAAAAACTATTTGAAAGAATATTCACCTCACGTCTCACCAACCACACTGAGCCAACAGGTCTGCTTTGAATACATCAGGCCGGTTTTAGAAAAGGTAGAGCCACCAAAGACAACATCCTCTGCTTATCAGAAAACATCCACAGAAACTTCAACAAAAGAGAAATAACTCTGGCAATATTCTTTGACATTGAAAAAGCATTTGATGAAGTATGGCACAGCGGACTGAAATACAGACTTCTGGACCGCCAACCTCAAACTCCCCAAAACCCACCCAATCCATCATCTCAAGTCTCCTCAGTAACCGTCAAATCAAAATCAAAGTTTCCTCCTCAATCTCCTTACCTTTTACCCTCCAAGCAGGCTTTCCCCAAGGTGCAGTTTCTCATGTACATCTCAGATATCTACTTCCCCCCAGCCACCATGGTCAAAGTTTCACAGTACGCAGGCGATCTTTGTAACTGGTAACTTTCCAAAATAACATGACCTGGACCAAACACACCAATAGCCTGGAACAAAAAGCAAACAATAGACTGAACCCTCTCAAAGCCCTCTGTGGGAAAACATAGCACATCACCCTCTACAGTCATCGAAGTCCACCTGTTAAACATCTACCACCTGGATCACTATCTCTACCAATCAACTACAATGTCTGCAAACTATTCAGAACAAAGCATTGAAACTCGCCCACAGACTCCCATCCTACATCAGCAACCATTAAATAAACTCCATAACAGGCCTCCAAACCAGAAGACCACAACACCAAACAATAGCACTGAAATATCTGAACACAGTAACAACCAACCCTGCCCTCCAGAAAACCATCAAGGAAGCACAACAAACAGATACCACCCCCGTCACTCACCCTACAGCTGACCAGGCCCCTCCAACCACCACCATACAGAGCACCATCCCACCCACATGCACACACATGAACAAGCCTTCACTAAACACAAGCTTTCCTTCTTTTCTCTTTCTCCCTTTCTCTTCTTTTCCTTTCTTTGCCTTGACCCACATGCATCCCCCAAACTTAAGAGTCCTCCAGCTCCTCCCACCTCCCCTGCCACCAACCAAGACCACTATGGATAGAAAAGGAAACAAGCCCTGAGCTATCCCTCCAAGCTCCTGATCTACCAGTACCAGTGGTCAGTCAGAACTGAAGAAGCCTCATGGATGAGAGACGAAACGTCTTCAAGAACCCTACCAAAGCCTATGACGACCCTTTCTGTGCATCCCCATAGCCATGGCTTTAGCATGGCTAAAAATGTAAAGCTATCATTAAATTGAATTAAATTTCAGTGAACAAAAATCCCGTCTACTGCTCACCTGAGAATCAGCATTCAGTGTCAGGATCTCCTCCTCAGGGTCCAGCAGCTTGCAGGCATATGCAATATTAACAGCCGTCTCCTGTTTGTCGCCCGTCAGCACCCATATCTGCAAGCCGGCCTTCCGTAAGGAAGCTATGGTTTCAGGCACACCGTCCTGCAGCCGGTCCTCAATACCTGTCGCTCCTGTGGGTGAAGGAACATGACGATGACATACACTCCTACACCAGTACAACAGTAGTGAGCCTCAAGCAATGTTGTGTACAAATTAAAATCAGTATTACAGGGATAGTTTGGGTTATGTGAAATGGAGTTGTGTGACATATTTATCGATAGTCAGTGTTTTACCTACAGTAGATGCCCCTTGACATGCCTTCAGTTTGGAGAAGCAGAGAGGAGTACCAGTATGGAAGCTTAGCAATGTACTGCTGTAGACAGGGTCAACAAAAAGGTATTTTGGCCACTTCAAAAAAAAAAAAAAAAAAAAATCAATATCAGTTTAAGTGTACACTACATTTAGAATATTTTCATTGCTTTACCTTGCTGTGAGACCATCTATTCCAATGGGAAACTGCCGTTACATAAGCTAAACATCGCTCTTTCCAAACCTGAAATCAGTAATTTTATCTCACAGAACTAAGGGGGGTTCTGGTCTGCTGCTGCCTTGATCTGTTAGTTCGTTTGTTTTGTTGTGTGACTTTGGTGTTTTAAAAGGACAGTTCGGATTCAACAAAGTCACAAAAACACAAACTAACAAATCGGGATATGGTAGACCAGCAGCTCCCATGTTCTGTGAGGTAAAATTACTAATTTGGCCGATAGTGGCTGTGGAGAGAACATTATTTGGCTCATATAGTGGCAATTTCCCATCAGAAAAGGCTGCCTGCCAGCAAGGTAAAGCTGTGAAGATATTCTAAAGATAATGTCTGTTTAAACTGAGAGTGATTTTTTTAGATGGACATTTTGAGTGGCTAAAATTCATTGCTGACCCAACAACAGCAGTACGTTAGCTTCTGTGATGCTGTTCCTCTCTGCTTCCCAAAAACTTCGGATGTGTCAATCCACATCTACTGTAGTTAATTCTCTGGCTATAGATAAGGGCCTCATACAACCACACATCAAATAATCTGAACTATCCCTTTAAGACACAGTCCAAGCCACTACAAGAGTAGTGTGGACTTAAAATAAATAAATCAATTACCCAGCAGCTGGAGGTTTGTCTCCAGTCGCAGGGCCGACTCAAACAGCAGCTCCTCTCTTCCCTGGATGGCCGTCTCAGCCTCCAGGTGATGCTGCAGCCAGCAGGCATATTGCTCCTTGCTCAGGATCTGACACAGGAACACAGACACACAAACATGCCATTGTCTGTTCAAGCACTGGGAGAAATTTCACAGTGGAGCAGTTCCTTTGCCTACATGGCAGAGGAGGATCTACAGGAGAATGTGAGACCTTGAGAAGGTGTTTTATCACATCGCTGCGGTGACGGGCTTTTGCACAAGCGGGGATATAATGAGCCCGGCTTGTGAGAGCATAAATTAACAGCCTGGGAAAGTGGCACAGATTGCAGCTGAGTCACGAAGAATGTCACTTTAGAAGGGCCAGTCCATGTGATCATCTGTGCTGGGCTACAAACACAACCTGCCAAAAAGCCACTGAGACACACTGTCTACAACTTCTAAAGCACTTTAATCAAAGACAGAGAGAGCATAATTCTGTTCTAAAGAGATTTATGGATCCTTGTTACCTTTTTTGCAATGCACAATGTGCGAAGGCCATCTGCAGCATACAGGTTCAGGTAGTTTTGGGTCCGGTTGACGATCTTTTTCTGACGTTTCCCTTTGGAGCTTCCTTAAGACAAATAAGAGACAGAAGAATGAAGTGTTAATAGCTTTGTTTTTTTTGTGAATTTTTGCATAAATGGTTCAGCATTTTGGTTCCAGATTGCCAAAGGCGTATTCCAAGAGGAACATGACAGCCATCTGTCTTCACACCTAAATTTACCACGTATGCTGCGCCTCAATATATTTCACATTACTCATCAAGCACTGTCTGGACTATACTGAGCGAAACGTTATAAAAAGATTTCCAACATTTATAAACTTAGTAAATGTCAATGACCTGCCTAAATGATCTCGTAAAATATTACATGTTGTTATAGATGTTCTGAAGTATCATGTTTTGTAATAGAGTCTTGCCTAAGTGTCCCTCTGGCAGCATCTTGGCCATCTTTTTGGCAGGGGGACAGTGCACAAACAGATTGGCTTTATCGGTCTCCTGACACAGATGCACCAGCCAACAGTCTGACCGCCAGCCTTGTAATCTCACTAATAACACAACAGCTTGGCAGGCACCGCTACACATGCACCGCCACGCAAAATTATTTTTACTGAAAAGAACAAATCCACATCTGAAATCTGAAAAAGCACAAAAAAGGGCTGATTGTTTTCTTAGGGTGTCACATACAGAAGTAATATGGCAGCTTGTTGTTTGTGACAAAACTCTATTCTCTCTTTGGTTGTGAAAAACAGTTTTCCCAGGACAGCAGGAGTTTTCCCTTTTGACAAATGGCTGCTCGGACCAGCCGGCCTTGCAGACGCAGGTGGAACTTTGCACAATGTTTATTTTTCCTACAACTGAAAATGGGAAAATCCACCTAAAATAGGATTTTTGTCTTGCATGTCAAAGGTTCCCAGTGGGGTTTTTTGACCACTATTGGCACTACAGAACAATTTTATTATGTGTGGCTCCCTCTTTACAGCCACACAGTGATGTGGTCCACATTTCAGCTTTGCAAATGTTTTATGAGAAAGGAAATGGATTCAGAACATGTGTTAGACCTCAAGGACACACACAATGAGTCTTAGTGAGTAACACTGAATGTAAAACAGAGAGACTCTATCAAGAAAACTCCACTGGGCACCTTCAAGCCCACAATAACATGTTTTTGTGGTAACTTGAGGACACAAGCAACAACAGGCTGTAAACACAACACTGACATATTATTTTAAAGGACCAGTGATTTAGTAGCATTTAGCAGTGAGCTTGCAGATTGCAAACATCTCGCATCACTCCTCCCTTCCATGTGTGTAAGAGAAACTAAGGTGGCAAAATGCAAAAGACCCTCTCTGGAGCTACTGTCTGATTTGTCCGTTCTGGGCTACTGCACGACTCCATGGAAGACAACCCACTCTCTCTAGATAACACAGTTCTTATTTTCAGGTGATTATATTCTAATGTAAACACAAATGAATATTAGATTCCATTTCTGCCATATTCTGCCAATAAATTCCCCCAAACTCACTGGACTTTGAACGTGTTAGAAAACAGTTACACATTTAAACAACCAGCATATACTGAGCAACATTATCATTCATTTAGATTCATGTTTATGAGTCCAACATTGACTCTTAACAACTTTACAACCCCAGTTTCAAAAGATTTAGGACGCTGTGTGAAATGTAAAACAAAAACAGGATTCTTTTGTACTTGTATTCCATGGAATATGGAAAAAAGACAATATACTTAACGTTCAAAGGGATAAACTTTTTTTTTGTAAATATACACATATTCTGAATTTGACGGCTGTGACATGTTCCAAGAATGTTGGATTGAGAGCATGTTTACCGCTGTGTATTTGGGAAGTGTGGACAATAATTGTTGAAGTTTTGAAAGTGAAATTCTTTCACATTCCAGCTTGATATATGATGTTGGGTGCTCAAAAGTCCAGGCTCTTTGTATGGTTCATAATGCACCACATATTTTCAGTAAGAGACAGGTCTGGACTGCAGGTAGACCAGTCTAGTACCTGATTTAGGTATTGTCTTGCTGAAATAAGCAGGGACATCTCTGAAACAGACGATGGACAGCAGCATATGTTGCTCCAAAACCCTTATGTACCTTTCAGTATTTATAAAGGCCTTCTTAGGTGCCATGGGCACTAACACACCCCCATACAATCACAGATGCTGGATTTTGAAGTTGTGCTGGTAACAATCTGAACTTGTGAGAACACACTTTCCCACTTTGCATCAGTCCATCTCAGATGAGCTCTGGTTCTGTCTGCAGTGTTTCTGCATGTTGTTGATATACGTTTTTTGATTTGCATGGTAGAGTCTTAACTTGCATTTGTAGATGCAGCAACAAACTGCACTTACTGGCAACAGTTTTCCAAAGTGTTCCAGAGGTATTTGTTATACAAGTATGTGGGTTTTAAATGCAGTTTTTATTGCAGTGCTGCTTGAGAGGTCAAAGGTCACAGACATTCAATATTGATTTTGAGCTTTGCTCCTCATATGCAGATTTTTGTTTTCAAGTTTTCTGAATTTTGCAATTATATTATGGACTGTAAATGATGTAATCTTTAAATTCCTGCACTTTTGTGTCGAGAAATGTTAAACTGTTGGACGATTTCCCCATGCAGTTTTTCACACCGATTAACCTGTTTACTTGTGGAATTTTCCAAACAGGTGATTTATGAGAATTCCACAACTTTTACAGTCTTTTGTCGCCCTTCTCCCAACATTTTTGAAATGTGTTGCAGGCATCACATTCAGAACGAGTGTATATTTACAAAAATAAAGTTTATAAGTTTGAACATTTAATATACTCTCTTTGTGCTGTATTCAATTGAATACAAGTTGATATCTACATTTTACACAACGTCAAAACTTTTTTTGGAATCTCAGTTGTAACTATTTTTTATTCCACAACCAGTCCTGTGAGGAATATCTGGCTCTTTAGCTGCTATAAGTGCTTCTACTGTATGTTCACCAGCTAGTTGTTGTAGCTGCTTTGTCTGTCTGCCATATGTTTGTGGGCGGTAGCATACAATGCATTTTCAGTGCCTTTTTTGGACAAAAACAGCCACCTGCTTTGGCAGGACAAGATGGCATGAGAGTGAACAGAAACAGGAAAGATGCAGGCTGGAAAACCAAAACAAAGCTGAAAGATGCTAAAATACTCTTTTTGAGTGTTTGGTGAAACTGTTTGTGGGTTTATAACTATGACTGCCCCTTTTTACAATACACAGTATTTTGTTCCATTATTAATATAAAATATTGACTATAGCAACTTTAATAATAAGAACAATAAGCATAATATGCTTTTCAAAGTTCAGAGAACCAAGATCAGGACCCAGAGGTCTGCACTGTCAGCTAGAGCTGAACGATTTTTAAAAAAATGTTTTTATTAAGATTATTTTGGGGGGCTTTGTGCCTCTATTGACAGTGGCGGCTGGAGAATCAACAGGAAAGGGGGGCAGATAAAGAGGGGATGACACGCAGCAAAGGGCTGCAGGTGGGAGCCAAACTGGTGACTGCTGCAGAGGACCAACACCCCCGATTTTGAAAAAATATCTAATTGAGACTATTTTGACTGATATTGCAATTGCGATATGGTTTGTGATATTAAAGGTAACTTTTACAGCATTATTCTTACTCTGATTGAAAAACAAAATGATATCTCAGCCTCATAATATTCATTAATTTAAAAGTAAAAACGATCTAAATAAGTTCATGCTACATGTCAAATTAGGACAAATAACAGAAAAATGTAATTTCTGTTTTAAGGTGGAATTCAGTATTTAACACCCTGCGGCAGTGGTGAGTCTAGAGTTACGCCATGACATAGTCCAACTTCTAAGCCCCAAGGGTCTACAGTCAACCTCCATGTGCACTGTTATTAGAGTGACACTAACAACTCCCTCGTCGCCTGAATGGAGCCATTATGGAGGTCTGTGTTATGAGGAGGCTCAGCTCATGCTGCGTTCTAACTGGCTGGTTTTACCCAATGGGAAAACAAAGTAGTGAGTTGTCTGTATGAAGACACACCCTGTCGGCCATTTAAGTCGCTGAACTGAGACACGTGGTGGAGGAGGGGTGGGGGTGCGTGTGACAACTGTCCCGATGGAGTCTCTCTCCTCCAGTGAGCAGCAGCGCTCTGTGAATTTTAAGTAAGAGAAAAAGTTTTGAAAATGGCACACTGTGCCGGCAAACGCATTGCTCTACAGGGGGCTTTAAAGATGATGAATAATCAGCAGCTCCGACCCCAAACGCAAAGAGATCAGTGTGGTCCTCATATTGGAAAATCATAATTCAGAAATCCTCCAGAGAACAGGACTACAACTGTACATCAGCGAGAAAACATGCCAAAACATGGCGGAAGTGCTTTCTGCCATTAATATGTTGCAGTTAACAAGTCTGCATTAAGCAGAGGAGGATAATTTAGCGGGAAAACATTTCTCTGTGAGGCTGAGCTGCCTCGTAGAGATGAAGTGCCTCCCTCTAATGAACAGGAGGGAGCCACTAACCAAGCATGTGAAATAAATGAATTACCCACCCGACATGACAGCACGCTTTTACTGAAAGGAATTCCAAACGAGCTGCTGCACATGTTTGATTCAGCCCATCAAAATATAAACATGTGGAACATATACAATCAGTTAATGGAGCTTTTACACCCAATACAACATCCTGAAAGAGATCCAGATATTACTAAATCAAGGCTGGTGTGTAAAGTAGAGGCTATCTTAAAGGGTGACTGTGTGATTTAGTACAGCACTTCCATAAAATTGTGAGACTCAGATGAGACAAAACTGATACATATGCATCAGTTTTGTAGTTCACTTCATGTTCACACTGACCTAAGACAAAGAACCAAGAGCAGTAAACAAGAAGTCGTACAGACTGTCATCTGTCATCCTGCATCATAAGGACCTTTTTGCGGGGAAATCAAATTCCTGTGACTTCCAGGAAATCATGCAAGACTTCACTGGACTTCATGGGTTTATTTGTCTTCTCTGGAGTCACAAAGAGCTCATGAAGAAAGAAATAATTGATTTTGAGCAGTAAGCTTGACCTTTTAGACTGTAACTGGACAAAAAGGAGACATTTCGTGTAGTCATATGACGAGGGAAAAGTAAGGACTCTGCAGGGCTCAGCAATAAGGCTTGTCAACTAAATGTAAAATGTCATGTCAGGCAAATAAGTATTTTGATAATCAATTAATCGATTAATCATTACAGTAATTTTTCATGCAGAACAGCAGAAAATGCATAAAAAAACAAACAAACAAAAAAAACAAAAAGAAGCAGCAGCATGCGCAAGAAAATGATAACCTCATGACAGCAAGAAGAACTCCTGTGTTTGTTTTTGGCTGAACAACAAGAAAAAGGCAAAAAGAGAAAATATGATGTGGGACTGCTGAATGAGCACAGGGGCAGGGACGTGGAATGCAGTACAGTGGTTCAAGAAATGAGAAGCATAGCATTCACTATTGGACGACGCTCGCAAATATAGGTGGCTGACAACATTTACGTCACATGGAAAAGTGGACTAAGTGGACACATGGATATAGAATTGGCTATTACTGTGTGGACACTTTTTCACTTTCTGATATATCAGGAAGAATCGCTGCACTGTGCATGCACCTGTGCATATGTGTTACCACGGTTACCCAATAAACCTCCATAAATAAAAGCCTATACATCACATATACAGATATTTTGAGATCTTGGTAGGTTAGCTCTTGAATTCATACTAAAATACACGTCTAAAATCACAAAGTCTCATTGGTTAAAATTTCAGCTGCCCTGTCCGTACCTCTGGCTCAAACCCAAAGCTCTCTCACAGACACCAAAGAGTACGTATATTTATAATATATTACATTATATCATTAACTGCATTTACAGGCTGATGAGTTCTTCTACTGACAAATAAATTCATCTTAATATGCAGCCACAGAGCATCAATTTAGGTAGTCTTAACTCTGTTTCAACTTTTCCTAAAAATCTCCAGCAGAATGGATTTCAAAGTGGTGCTAAAAGTATTAGCACATTCTCAGAAAATTAACTGCAGACCATTTTAAAAATCGATTGTTTAAATCATTAATCAAGAAACAAAATGCCAAACATTTGTTGCCTCCAACTGTTCAGAGAGGATTTGTCTCTGTTGTATAGAATTTTAAATAAAAGGTCTTTGAATAATGAAAACAATCATTATTTGCAGCGCTACAAACTGCATGTTGTGTTAAGCCTTCAGTATGTGGGCTGAAGCAGTCCTTACTAAGCACCACTGGACAGATGTCTGGTGACTGTGTACAAAACATTAGTGAAAAGTGCCTCTGTAGCTCTTTGTGCGCCTGGAATACGAACAACCTGGGGCACCTTTGCCATTAGGAGGTTAAAGAACCTATGGAACAAGGTTTTAAGATCAGAGGGAAAAACACACAAGGAAGTGCTTATTTTAAAAAGGGCACCAAGACGCATGGAGTTTAGCAGCAGTGACTTGCTCTAAAAACACTAGTTGTTACGTAACATTTTACCTTATAGGTTTACATCAGTGAAAAGTATGAAGGTTTAGGGTAGGAGGATGGAAACATGGGTGCTCTATAAAGGCAAACAGCTCCTCTCTGTGCAGGCATGTTAGTTCGCAGACTGTGCATGGTGTAATCACAATTTTTCACAAAACATGTTGCAACTGAAAACAAGTCATCATCTGGGACTGACTAAAGTGAAGTGAAAATATTCTCAGCTTGCTGAGATGAGATGTCCAGTGAGCTCATGTGCCAAGTGAAGATTACATCAAGTGATTTGCAGCCAACTGCAGGTTCACAACCACGATTCATCAGTTCTGGTGGAGACGTCTGCAGACGTGATGCAGCATCTTGCTTCAAATGACATCGCAAGACCATGCAGACAGCAGTGTAATCGTTTATCAAGAGTGTACCGCCACTAAATTCAGTTTCATGTTATGACACATACCTAACTGGAAACAATAATCTCAATCGTTTTATGCCCAAACTAGCATGTATATGCAGGTTTTTTAAACATGGGTAATCCCATGAAAAATAGGCAATTGATTCCTTTCCAATTGCCAGTAGACAAGTTTGCTTTTCTGTTTTGTTTTTTTTTTATTCTGGTGTGCGCCTGAAAACCAAGACTCAACTCCTGTCTGTGCAGGAGAGCAGAGAGATGTTTTTAAAAGTGTCTGTGTGTTCAGCACTCAGTATTTTTTGTAGCTCCTAACTGAATCTCTGTGTTTTGGAACTCTAGATTCTTTCCCACATGCCCTTTTGTATTTTCAGGTTTCTGCTTTATTTTACTGTTAAATGTTTGCTGTCAGTTACTGCTGATTGAAAACCTACCATTTCCTGATTTTGCTGCTTCATAATAAAAGCTTGTAACAAAAATAAGAGAGGACATTTCTATCAAGCAATCACCGTTTTACAGTCACTTGACTCAAGATGCACCTCGTCATCTATTAAATACACAAGTTCAAGTGAGTGCAAACTCTGCCGTGCTGGGCTGACTCGCCGAGTGAAACCAAGCAGCACATGTGTATGAAGAAGGAGCAAGGGTTGCAGATGTTACAGACAGAGACAACAAGCCTTCATTGCCTTAGCGTGTCCACCTGGGTGTCCTGTTTTCATCATTGTCGATACTAGAGCTGATAAATACCTGTGAATGACCAGAGTCATGTGACCTTAGAATAAATGCTGATTGTACCCTTTCCTTTCCCATTAAACACAAAAGCCAGATGTTAGTGGGTTTTTTTTTGGAGCAGTGTGATAGCGGATTAAATGAGCATTTCCTACCTGTGTCAGGAGGTTTGATGAGGTCCATGATGACAGAGTCTGCTCCTTTAGTGTATACGGTGATCTGATCAGTCAGAGGGTGTCTAACCACCACAGACATGCGTTTCCTGGTGGAGTCGAAGCCTAGCGTGTGCAGCAGCTCAAAGCTCAGCTTCCCCAGGTGCGGCAGTTCCACGGTCACCTGGTCGGGGAGGCGGCCAACGAGGGAGCACTTGTAGGCCCTGGCGGCGTAGACCAGCGCAGCCTCGTCGGGCGACTCGGCCTCGTAGCGCAGTTCGCCCTCCTCCAGGTTCCACGGCTTCCCGTCGTAGCAGGGTGGGACGGGGCTGAAGGTGTGCTCCAAGCCTCCGCGATTCCGCTCCTCGTCCAGTTTGGTGAGCGTGCTCTCTGCAGAGGGGGAGGACAGCATACTGGAGCATCCCTTGTTGGAGGAGCGGTTGGTGATGAGGCTGGAGGAGCTGCTGCTGTTGGAGCCCGAGGTCAGTCGGCTGGGGGTGAAGCGTTTAATGAAGTCCTCAAAGGTCTTAACTGGGGACTTCAGTTCAAACCTCATCCGGACCTAGAGGACAAGGAAACCAGAGTCAATCACAACTGCAGAAACTATCAGAACTTATTCTTATTCTCAACAGCATCTGAAACCCACACACATTTTTCTGACACTGGACAATGTTTCACAGAAACCTTAAGACATATTTTTTTAGCCTGGCTTTTACTTTAGGTGCCTTGTCATTTATTGCCAACATTTTTAAGTCTTAATCTTTGGTCTTCTTACTATTATTATTTTTACTTTATTTATTTTTGGACTTTTACTTACTTTTAACATTTTTACTATTGTAATTTTTAGTCTAACAAAATCCTATTTATTGTACTTCTTTGTCTGTGCTGTGTTAATTATGCTCTGTGAGAACTTCGGGCTTCTTGGTTGTATGAAAGGTGCTATAAAAATACAGCTGAGGTGAGGTGGATTAGGAGGAACTGTGTCCAACCATTTCTTTCACTTTTCCAAAACAGACCATCTAAAAACTGTTGAGATATATATGCACATTCTTTGCAGCATGATTGCTATCACTTTTCATGTGAACAGCCAAGTACAACACTATTAATGCCTTTCAAGAAAGACTGACTGACAATCTGAAAAAGTGCCTATTTTTAGACATTATTATTTAGACCCATGATAAAAGGCATACGCACCACAGAATTAAAAAAAAACATAACAAAACAAAACATAACAGAAGATATGGACACTGAAAACAGGACAGCCTTTCCAAATAAATAAAATACAAACAAAATCCAGCACCTCCACCTTTCTCCATCAAAGTATTGCACTCATCACTCTTGTGATGTGATGGTGGCAGTGATGTAGATGCACACTTAAGTGTTAGTTGACACACAGTCCACTTTGGCCATTTTGTGCAAATCAATAAATATTTAATTGTGTGGTTTTTTTTTGTTACTTTAGTTTACATTCTTATTTTCTAATTCAAAAAATTTGCACTCATTTTACATCATCTGGGAGATCCATAATTATTTTAGCCTTAAAGGACCACTGTGTAAGATTTATAGGAATTTATTGGCAGAATATGGCACAGAGTATAATATTCATTAAGTGTTTCATTAGTGTATAATCACTTGTTTCCTTAGAAAGAACCCAGGTCCTCTTTCATGTTGTACTGCCATGTTGCCACAGTAGCCCAGAATGGACAAACCAAACACTGGCTCTTTCACGTTTTTTGCAGCCACTGTAGATTCTCCGGTGAGATGAGGTGTCTGCAATCTGCAAGCTCACCACTAGATGCCACTATTTTCTACACACTGGTCCTTTAAGGTGCTTTTAAGAAACCAGGCCCAACTGTGGTGGTATAGCACTGATGAAAATGCACCTCCTGGCTATATTCCTTTGGCCAATCATTTTCCCCAAGGTGGTGCAGTACAATAGCAGCAAGAGTGACTCACGTTGAGGACTCCTGGCAGCAGGAGTTCTCACATACATAGATATAAATCATTCAGGTGCAGGGTTAGCCGCAAGGGCATTATAATAAAATGTGAACAATTGTGTTGGCCCAAAGGAGAGAAAAAAAAAGCACAAACAATAAAAACGAGAGAGAGGAAACTGCATCACAACCCGTGTTTCTAGGCAGATTTACATTTCCTTCCATCTTATCAGATAACCTCCAAACAGAAACACACAGTTCATAAATTATGTGTCACTCTGTGAGGCTTAATCCGAACAGGTTTGTGCTTGTGACTGGCAGGACAGCGAGCTGGTGCACACAGCATGTGGTGAGCAGAGGATATCACCTCTGAACAGGACAACCACACCCAGGCTCACACAAAAACAAAACAAAACACGGATACACAACTGTGACTGGACTGAGCACATCAAAGATACAGGCAGCAAAACAGTGAAAGCTACGTGCAAAATGAGTCTTTGTGAGTATTTTGGAGGGTTTCTGTGCTTCTGAGACTGTTTTTTTAGGAAAAGAAGCCAGAAGAACACTGAACAAATTGAATTCTTCTTGTCAAAAGATGGAAACTACTCCTGTGAGGTTCAAAAAAACAACAACAAACGTGCAACATTAGTTTGGTGGGAATGTTGGTGGTTTGGAAAGATATCAGTAGAATTAGTCCCTGTGGCTCCTCCATTGATGCTCCTTTTTGGATGGCTTGAGAGGAGTGAGTCCCAAACTGTTTGGCTTGTGACCACGTTATGAAAAGGAAAAAGTATGACGGCCTAATTGCCTGAGTCCTATGATGGAGTACTGATCTCTTGGAGTTACACATACTTTGTAAATATTGTGTATATATTAGGTAAATGTCATTTATATTATTATGTGTATATGGGTAAACGTATGTATATGTGTATATATATTGTTGTATTGTGACTAGCGAATGTCATTATATTGGCAGGAATGGTGGATATGCAACATGTTTTTGTACTTGATTATATTCGTGTAGAGCTGCAATGATCTGACTCGTATATTGTGTCTTCTGACCTTTATGCAGTGGGGTGTTGCAGCTCTATATGTACAAAAGCTTCTATATATATTGTTCTACATATTATATATTTGTCTACATATTATATATTTTTTTTCTTCTATACATGACCACATATGTGCTAAGTATTTTTATCAAATGGTAGATTTGTACTCTTGCTATTGGAATTGTACCATGTGGTGTAATCCTTGCATTATGGGTATTTAAGATGGCGACTCTGTTCTAATGATTAGCAGTCTGAGGAAGGGTGTAAAGCTCAAAACATTACACAAAAAAAAAATGTATACGGGAGTGCTTTTGGTGTGTGGATCACTGTTTTCCGTTTCGTGTTTTTGATATTGTTATGATCCAGTTGGCCTCTGGGATGTGCGTGTCCCATTTTTATCACACTTGTGACCACGTTAAACAAAATAACGTCTACTTGTGTCATTGTTTGTTAGCTGTGGCCAGTACCACAAAATATTTTGTCTTTTGTTTGAATACTACTAAAGTCCTGAAAAATCTTAAATCGTCAAGCAATTCATAATTAAAATGATTAAATCTGCAGCCGTGCTAGCAGCTCTGTGGCCTGTACTTTGGCCAAATGGTGCTTTAAAGCTGAAATATGTAACATTTTTGCAATAAAAATGGAATGCTAGACCCATGTTGTATATTTTGTTGAGCTGTGTATTTACTAAGGATGCAACGGATAAACAATTTACAGTTCAGATCATGTCATGTTTTTGAATCAGGGATCGGATCATTTTTCCGATCAGCAAAAAAGAAAAAAAAGGTGGGATTAAGGTTAAATTATTTTAAAAATGCACTTGGCTTTTAGCTCTGTCTGTAATCATCACAATAATAATGTAATGTAATGATAATGTTACTAATTATACATATATATGATTAAAATGACACTATAACAATAATACTATACAGTATACTTTGCATACCATACTCTACTGTATTATATGATATTATAGTACATATGATATACAATTGATACAATACTACACTCTGTAGTCTGGCTCAGTGTCCCGCCCACAGCGCTATCTGATTGGTGAGCCACAGCCAATCAACACACACACACTGTCACAGACAGGCAGACTCAGAGCTTCACCTCTGAGCAGAGAGGAGCTGTGTTGAAGTTAAGACAGCTGAGATCGCCAAAGTTTCAATAAATATCTCATGATCTGTTTCTATGACAACAGGATAGTTACACCAGTGAAAATGCCCAAAGTCATGGCCAGAATTTCAGTCGAGGCAATGTGATGGCTCTTACATCAGTCCCTCTTCCTCTTTTTTTAGTCTCTGCTGCCTCACAGAGATGTGCTGCAGAGTAAAACACAGCACAGATCTGTCCTCTCAATTCACTTCAACTCTGCTTTGAGATTTTGGTTATTATATGAAAGTAACAGTGACAGTAAGACTGTGTTTCGCACCATGATAGTTACATGCGGTCACATGTGTACTAAACCATGGGTGGAGGGTCCCTACGGAACATGGGACTCTGGCGAAACCCAGAGAAATCTGTAACATAATCAAGCTAAATCAATAGAATAAAATCAATAGTCAATAGAATAAAAGTCAAGGGATCATAATTATCCTACAGGAGATACTACTGTCTGAATAAACGTCACAGCCATAAAACTCCACTCCTCACAGGAAACAGATGTTGCTGGTCTACTGCTGTCTTGATCTGCAGCAAGTAATGTTAATTTGGAAGTTGCACTGAGGTCAAACAATACGACAAATTAACCAACAAATACAAACGCACACTCCAACAGCACCTGAATCCTGCAAAGTAAAAAGACTGTTTCTGGGGACTGACTGCCTGCAGCCCTTAGCTGCATGTCATCCCCTCTTTCTACCTGCTTTCCTGTCTGCTCTTCAACTATCCAGACAAATCAAGGCAAAAGCCTGAAAAATAGCCTTTAAAAAAAAGAGGTGGTGTAAAGAGAGCAGAGATAGATGGCTGCTTCAGTTCCTCACTGTCTGTCGACAAAGTAAAGCAATAAACATGTTGTAAATACAGCATACACTTGAACCAATTTTTTTTTAGGTGGTCCTTTGATTAGGTGGCTAAAATTTGTTTTGCTGCTGCTCATGTCTACAGCGGTCTACACACTACAGAACCAGGTTTTCTAATAGTTACTAATGTTTATTTTCATTCAGATTTTTGTAGATGCTTAAACAGAAACTGAACTTTGATATTGTATATGCATTTTTAATATTTCAAGCTAAATTTCCAGAAGCTTTAAAAAATGTAACTGTTTTTTCTAAACAGGACTGTAAAAGTTCTGACAGCAGGATCTTGCAGTGACTTGAATCTTCATCCTCATGTGTTTGAACCCAAAATACTGAAGATATTCAGTTTACTGTCATAAAAGGAGGAAAGAAACCAGAAAATATTCATATTTGAGAGGCGGGAAATCAGCGAATTTGGGCATTTTTTATTAAAAAGTTACTCAAAACGATTTATCATTCATCATCATAGCAATTAATTTACTTATCAACTAATAATTGATTAATTGTTGCAGCTCTAGATCAGATTCAGTCCTGTAAGTAGCATTATGTTTAACAAGCCAGTGTGCACAGTCACTGAAACCTTGTCAGGTTTATAAGTGTAGCCTCTTCACCATCCAGAGACACTTAGAGTACTGTAAGTATCGCAGTAATTAAACACAAGGGCTGCTTTGTCTGCCAGTTAGATACAAGCATCTACTTTACCTTTCTTACTCACACACAAAAGCAAGAAAGAAAGGCCAGGACAGTCAAACCAGAAAGACCAACTATCTGACAGCTAATCTGACACGGTTAACAATCTCATTAACTTCTAAATGGTAACAGATAATCCCTTATTGACCCAAGGAAGCTTTGACTGGATAGATTTGGTTAAGGTGAGTTTTACCTTGTGCCTGGGCTGGTTGGGGGAGGACACCACCACCGTGTTGCAGATGGTGAGAGCGATGAAGAAATCAATGATGTCAGCGAGGTCAGAGGGCAGCTGGGACATGGACTGGCTGTGGAAGCGCATGAAGTCCATCTGACTGCCACATTCGTTGACTTTGTCCAGGAGCTGAGGGTCAGGGGTGATATCTTTCTCCTGCAGGACAGAGGAGGGTTTATCAGTGGACAGCATGCAGTATACAGTACACCTCTGAGGACGGCGTGAAGGTGACGCGCACTGACCATGGGGCTGCTGAAGGCTGTGTGTTTAGACAGGATGCTGGCTCGCTTGGCCTCCGCCCTGCTACCCGTCCTGCGGTGGGACTTTGTGCTCTGGGAGCGCAGCACCACCCGGGCACTCTGGTGGCTGGTCACACTGTCTCGCCTGGGCAGGGTGCCACCGTGAGACGTACACTCTTCCTCCTCAGAATCCATCTCCTGGTACATAGCAAGTCTCCTAGCTGGATAACAAACACAAACACACACATCGTTAAGAGTGACTTTAAAAGGCAACAACTGCTAACTGTTTTTGTAAGGGAGTGTTTGTATGCGTGTGTTTGCTGGCTTGGCTTACCATTGGCATCATGGGAGTACTCCACCCCTGCCACAGTGCAGCGCCGAAACACCATCTTGTTCTCCGTCAGCGTGCCTGTCTTGTCAGAGAAGATGTATTGCATCTGGCCGAGATCCTCAGTGATGTTAAGAGCTCTGCACTGCAGGTGAGAGTCTGTCTCCTCATCATACAGCTCCATGTCCTGATGGATGAAGTACACTTGGCAGATCTTGACTATCTCAATCGACACAAAAAGGGAGATGGGTATCAGCACCTGGGAGAGGACAGAATTCTTGTTAGAAAAAGGGTAGAGATCGTTGTCAGTTTTCACAGCCTACTTTGTGAGACATTTACAGTATTATGCTTTTTAGAGCAGCGATTCCCAGCCAGGAGTACCTGTACCTCAAGGGGTACTTCTGCAGTTGGATGGGGTTTTTTGGAAAGATTGTGGAGTCAACTAATTTCCATGCATAAAAAATTACATTTTAAAAGAAAATGCACACACCGAGTCATCTGTAACAACTGGGAACTACAAGTTGAGCATGTGAAAACTACAATCAGCAAATGAGGAGAAGCTAAAAGTAATGAATAAACAGTTAAAATAGAAAGTCAAAAGTAATGGATAAAGGGCTAAAATAGTGAGCTAGCTAAAGTAATGTTAGCTAGCTGAAAGTCTTAGTTAAATGGTTGATATGGCTTACTAAAAGTAAAGGGTAAATAGTTAAAATAGCTAGCTAAAAGACAAGGATAAGCAGTTAAATCAGAAAGTCAAAAGTAATGGATTAATGACTAAATAGCTAGCTGGCTAAAAATAAAAGTTAAATAGTTAAAATAGCTAGCTAGCTGAAAGTCATGTTTAAATGGGATAGATAGCTAGTTAAAAATATGTTTATTTATGTTTAAGTGGTAATAGATACCTAAAAGTAATGGTTAAATTGTTAGATAGTTAGCTAAAAGCCATGATTAAATGTGCAAGAGAAATAGCTAGCTAAAGGTAATGGTCAAATGATCACCAGGTCAAATCCTGATCATTTTAAGTACCTACAAGGAACTTTCATATTGTGTTGATTTTTGAGGTGCCTGCGAATTAAAAAAAAAAAAAAAACTAAATAAAAAATCTCTTCTGCTTACTTTTAAATGGCTGATTAACTACTCAGTGCAAATTTGCCTGGGGAGATGGTTCACATAAAATCTTCTGGTCTGCATGCTGTTAATCATTTCATATGATTTGAAGGAGAATCTGACCCAGCGGCAGACATTAAGAATAACTACATAGAAACAACCAATGGGCTTGTTTACTTATAAGTCATATAGAGGCATCAGTATTAAATTGAGATGGGTTATGAGCTACATAACCCGTTAAAAGCTCCTTGTAGGGCGTTTAAAATGATATACACGTGTACTGGGTACATGTTTGATTGTTTGAAAACTGTTGGTGTGATCCCGAGCGAGACATTTCCAGGCAACATTTCTGGAAAGTAGTTCCGAAGAACTGACTCATAGCCTTTGAGTCAGTTCTTCAGACTTCAGCCTGCACACTCGCCCTGTGCCTGAACGCCAGCGGAGTCATGTGTTTATTTGAAAGTGTATCAAGCAATGTCTGGCAACACTGGTAGGTCTCCAACCTCAGACAGTTACTGTTTGTACAATGAGACCAAACTGCATTGATTTCTCATTCATTTCAAAAGTTAGCTGATATCAGGGGAGCTAGCAGCAGGACAGGGTGTGACACAGGACAGGGTGACATTTTTTATTGACGTTTCTGCATGCAAGCAAAAAACAAACAAAACAAATCAATAGCTGCCAGGTGGCATTTTTTCCTACTTTTATCCTCTATTATAAAGATTATTTTCCAGTATGAAGCGAATACCTCCACTCCACTGCTGGTTTTCCAGATTAAATGTGCAGATAAAGATCTAGAGGTCACACACACACACACACACACGGAGGGGGGGCCGAAATAACTACTGTCAGTGTCTTGATTCACAGTGATGCAGCAGGATAAAACATTTCAAACTTACTGATACTGTGTGTCTTGTTTCTATCTTTATCTTTGCCTTTGTTTCTTTAGGCTTCTCTCTGTTTCGTACCTGAAAGACGATGATCATGGTGAGGAAGAGATAAATAGCAGACATGATGGGCGATAAGTCTGTCCCCTCTGGACTAAGAACGTCAAACACAGGTCTCTTATCTCCGTACTGAAACATCCACAGCCCATGACCTGGAACAGCACCAGCACAAGGTCAACTCATATAAACACTGGCATGACAAGATATAAATGAGAAGCACAGAAAAAAAACAATCCAAAGGGAGATGTTCTTTACTTTTTCATAATAAAGATAAGATAAACAAAGGTTATAAATTGAAATTTATCAATAGAGATAATGCTACGCACCAACAGCAGCAAACAGGCACATGACCAGCAGGATGATGACACACCAGAACACATCTACATTCATCTGTCGCTCCAGTTTGCTGCGCTTGTAGCGCGGGCCGTTGTTGTTTAGCATGGCTTTGGTCTCGTGACCTGTGGAGACGCACGGCGTGTTAGCAGAAGCTGGTCAGAGGTCAAACATGGAGCATAACAGCTGGCAACACAGTTATTCTGGGGGGGGGGGGCAAACCTGCATAAATGACTATTCCCACAGCCTCCTCTGTGTTGCGGATGGTGCAGCCTCTCAGCAGCAGGTTTTCTTTGTAAAGTGCATCTCGTCTGCCACTTCGATGGATTCTGTCACGGTAGAAAATGCATAAAAATCGATTCAGTCTAAGTGCAGCTCCAAAATGTGAACAAATAAAGGCAAAACGATCATGGGTATGTTTTCACACTCAGGTAAAGAATTCTGATGCTCTAGGATGTTGGTTTTTAACCATTTTGTGTTGTGATTAGTGTTGCCACGATACTGGAATTTCTAACTTCAATGCAATACTTTGAAAAAATATTGATATTCAACACAATTTTCAACACATTGGGGGAAAGTTTACACTACATTGAGAGCATAAAGGTTTAGATTTTTATATTAAAAGACAAATATAACAAGGCTATAACAACAGACGGACATTCAACCGGAGCAAATGGGGCAAATGAGGAGAAGACAGCACTGTGAGTAAGTGGACAGACTATGAGGCACTGCAGCAGTGTGTGTATTGAAAGCATTTCAAATATTTAGAATCTGTGTGTATCAATATATTGATATGTTTGAAAACACAATTCATGACACCCCAGAATAACCAGGTTGGTGATCGTGGGCCCCCCACCCTGTGTGCGTGAGAAACTCAAAAACAAAGACCGTTTCTTTGACTCTCACTGTCAATAGAATCTATTCTAAGGCACATTACATCACTGGTACAGGTGACGCAATGTAAAAAACAGTCTACAGCCTCATTTTCCATCATGCCCGAGTAAGGACTAATACATTAAATTCTTTGGCAATCAGTAAAATCACTATTATGTCGACATTTACAGGCTAATATATGCTGATACCAATGTAAATCAATATAGCTGGAGAGGCCAATAATTTATCAACCCTGATGTTTATCATTCATCCCTAGTTTATAGTTTTAACCAGTAGTGGGTTGACTGTTTTTTGCATATTTTTGAGTGCTTGTCCCTTATTTTGAATGTCTTTAAGGGGCTGATGTCACAGAGAGCTGCTTCCCGACTCTTATTCTGTGCTGCTTGCCACAATATTTTATTTTACTCTTCACAGCCATCTGGCGACCCCCAGAAATCACCTTGCGACCCTCAGGTTGAGAACCACTGCTCTAGGAAAAATAGAGTATCTCTCTATACCAGAGCCCCCCAGACAACATCAGTTTACTCTGCAAAGCACCTCAATCGATCACGCTCTAAAGCAGCGTGGTCTTCCCTCAGCAGGAGCCCTTATCTCAGCACAAATTCCCTCTGACATAGAAGCACTGACTGCGCTCCCGCTCCACAGAAACCCCCCGGGCTTAGAGTCGATCAGGCAATTCACTGCTTCATCATTGCTGACCATCAGATCTCACTTCAGACTCAAGTTTAAAGCTCGTCGGGATAATCTAGAGGGACCCTGAAGTGAGTTTCCAGATACTTTCTGGGTGTTGGCAGGTGGTTGTAGGCAAAAAAACAAAACAAAACAACATATTGTGGCAAGTAGGGCTGTAAATCACAAGTTTCATCAGGGTAAGATATTATATTGATTCTTTGGACAATGATATGATATCTGCTGATATCACAGAGTCTGCCACAATAAGAACTGATTCAATTTAGGGGCCTGCAATCAATATCAGACGATATTGTGTGTTCATTTTACTGGAGCTGCAACAATTAATGGGATATCTGATTATTAATCGATTATTCAATTAACTGGCAACTATTTTGATAATCAATTCATCGGTGTGAGTCATTTTTTTAAAGAAGAAAATTATGAAAATTCTCTAATTTCAGGTTCTTCAGTGTGAATATTTTCTGGTTTCTCCACCCCTCTATAACAGTAAACTGAATATCTTTGGGTCGTGGACAAAATAAGACATCTGATGATGTCATCTTGGGCTTTGGGAAACACTGATGGACATTTATTACCATTTCCTGACATTTCATAGACCAACCAATAATTGATCAAGTAAATAACTGACAGACTAATCAGTGAAAATACTTGTTAGTTGCAACATTTAACACATTCAGTTCATTTATGTCAACTCAAAAAAGCAACTAAATTATGATTCTTAAAGACTTGCCATGGAAATTCCAAAATAAAGCCATATCTTAAAGATGACATTATGTCTTTGCATCAATCATTTTGGATCATTGAATCAATCCAGATTCATGTAAGGCAGCAGCTAAGCAGATCTAAGCGACATCAGCTTCTTTAAGACGGCCATCATAATGTTCAACCACTCTAAAATCACTTGCTATTCCATAAACCATTTATCTCCACATTTGGTGATTTTGAATTTTTCAAGAAAACTGAAGGAGGGAGTGGAGACAATTCTCCTATTTCTTAAGCCAAGCAGATCATTTACAAAGCCACTGGATCATGGCTGTTTTTCTTAGCTCCTGAAAAGCTGACATTTTGGAGATAAGTGATTTTCACTGGACAAAAAATGCAAAAAGGTCTACCCCACTAACGGTTAAAACTACAAACAGCACCAAAATGACAATTAACATAAATCACCAGGTTTTGAACAGACACAAACAACAGCAAAAAGCAACATTTGTGTTTTGTAAAATAAAACAGCAAACTTAATAATCCACTCAGTCCTAGGTATGATGGGAAATGAGGCCATATTTTAGACAGAAATGGTTTTGACATGACATTGCCTGTACAACTGATATAATCTGACCTAGAACAGATTGTATTGAGTGTGTTTGTGAGAGTCAAATCAATGGCTTTCCTGTTTTCAGTTTCTTGGACAAACCAAACCAAACAGGATCACCAATCTGATTATTCTAGGGGGGGTGGCAACTTGAAAAAAGTTGAGAACCACTGATCTAGAGCGTCTGTGTCAAACAAAGACTGAATTCAGCTCTTAGCCAGCCCACCAAGGAAGTTGAAACCCGTCTGAGAAAAGACTTTTTGACAAAAAGTGAGATGTATGTGGATCTGCATTAAATGAGGGGCAAATATGCCTGTTGAGGAAGCTGAGCTTTTAATGTCATCTTTAATCCCATTACTAAATCAAGGATTACAAGTGTGTTAGCTGAAGAGCCCTACGACCTTTAGGTGGAAGCAGCACTTAACCATCTCTGTTGTAGCCTCTTTCAAAGTCACGCAACTGTCAGCATGTTTACCAACAGGAATGTTTATCCTTTGGCCCCTGACAGCAGGCCCGCTGACACGTCATCACCACTATAGATTAATAACAGTGTCCCTGAGCGCCGAGCAGCCAGAGCTCACACACAGCACGTCCTGGTTCATGGCTCAAACTGTTCAAGACATTGATAACACACAGAGACACAGAGTGTGCTCTCTCCCAGAGAGGTAGTGTGATTACACTTGGGGCCATTGGCTATAATGTAATAAAACACTGCTGAGACAACTGCCCCCGCCTCCTTCTCGACTCCGCCGCTGTACCCTGTGCTCCACTGTAGCCTGGCAACTGAATACCTGCAGCATCTGGTCTCCTTCTGGACAAAGAATAAATGTCATAATCATGTGAGTGCGGTTCGGCGCGGACACTTTACTGTAGGTTTCACATCTTCTGCCTCACGCAAACTTCTCCAACACGCCATGAAAAGGCCAAGCAGACACAGCTGGCATACGTCCAGGTCTCTGGAGACAATATCAGGGAGTGAACGTGCTGCATCCCATTGATAAATACGACCATGAATATGCTAAAGGAATAGTTTGACATTTTGGAAAATGCACTTATTCTCTTTCTTGCTGTGGAGTAGATGAGAAGATTGATACCACTCTCATGTCTGTACTGTAAATATGAAGTTAAAGCCAGCAGCTGGTTAGCTTAGCTTAGCATAGAGACTGGAAACAGCTAGCATGGCTCTGTCAAAAGGTACCAGTACCTCTAAAGTTCACTGATTAACATGCTTTATGTTATTTGTTTAAACTAAGGTGTAGAAACACCACATTGTGGTTTTACAGGGGTAGCTCTGGGTGATATATCTCTGTACTGATAACTATTGATACTGTAACAATACTGTCAGGACGAATATTCGATCTTTCACAAAATATTAACACAGTGAGATTTTCTTTTACAAATGATATTCAGTAATTTGGATATTACAGCTGTACTATATATTGACAAGAATCTGGTGATACAATATGTATCACGATACAGAGGTTACGATTCAGTATACTGAAAAATATTACAATACTGTAAGCAGGACAGTATAATGCTTTAACCCAATTCTGGGACAACTAAAAACTGTATAAAGGAAAAAAAAAAATTGCCATCAGAGAAGATACTAAGACAGTATCTGGTCTCATGTCGATGTAATGTCATTATATTGTCCAGCCCTAATGGGAGTTCATGTGTGGAACTATTTCTTGGCCAGGTGCAGAGACAGAGTCTTGTCCTCACTATCAAGTTGCCAGGCAGTCAACCAAGACTTTTATGTTTTATGTAGACGTGAAAACTTATCACATTAAAGACTAACACATTACACTGCATGTGTCAAAATAATCCAATTTCCACAGCATTACTGAAAATGTAACAGTGCTAACTGAAACAGAGTATTTAAAGGGATACTCTATCAATTTAGTACTGTTTTTCTACAATGTCGGGGAACTCACAAGAGATAAATATGAAAAAAAGGTTACTATTAAAGCAGCAGATGCTGAAACATGCTCACTTTTAGTTGTGACCATGACCAAAACACTGGATCCTACAACAAATCCTGCATTTGTCCACATCTTTCAAGGCCCACATGTCCATTCTGTGTCCAAAACCAAGCCATGATAGTTCCAGGGTTCCCACACCTTTTCTGAAGTCAAATTCAAGCACTTTTCAAGAATTTTTAAGGTGTATTTTTAGGACCTTTCCAGGACTGACGGCATATTTATAAACATGAATATACTACACGCCAAAAAACAAAAACAAAAAAACAAAACAAAAACAAAAAAAAAAAACAATTATTTTGTGATTTTCATGAGTGCATTCTACATCTGGATGACAAACATCAAAATGTTATGTTTCAAAATGTGTCATCTGTCTGGAAATAGACTTGGCATCCCATACATCCTGACTGAGCCAATATCCAACTTATTTATCTTGATCTAAAAAGCAAACCTTTTCAGTCAGGTCATTATATATTATGAAAGTAATATGATTGGAATTTCAAGTAGTTTCAAGCGCATCACTCAAAACCCAAGCACGTTTCAAACCTTGAAAACACTACATCAAAATTCACGTGTTTTCAAGGATTTCCAGCAGCCATAGAAACCCTGTAATTCTGACATCACTGTCAGTCAGGGTTATTTTCAGACTTGAAGATTACAAGTCTAAAGCTCTTCTGATCAACAGAAGATATTAAATAACTGTAAACTACAGGCTGAGCAGTGCTCTTCATGATGAGTAAACTGACATTTTAACAGAATATCAAAGCTGGTTGGCCAATAAAAAGTGGACTAAGTGTGTTATTTCTCACACTGCGATAGTACAACATCTACAAACTAAATACCAATTAGCAATTAACTTAACAAATATGAATATGTATGTCATAAAGTAATGTAATATAATAAAGCAGAGGGACACAGTACAGACAGGATGAACTGAATCACTGTGTGACAAGCATTTCCTCCTTTCTCATCTCTGTCAAAAACATGTCCTGCAACCTCTGAAACTTCTGCTGCAAACAGACAGAAAGGAAGTAAAGGTATAACACAGGAAATCAGCTGAGAGAGGGCAACCTGTTGTTGCTAAATACTGACGCTGGTTCTCATACAGGTTTGGGGACTGCAGCTTCAGTAATCAGGTTGCAAAGAGCAGCTGGAGGTTCAGTTTATTCTGGTCATGAGGAAACACATCTTCAAATGCGCGTGGTCAAACGGGCAAAACCCTGCAACCACATCCCAAGAAAGCAAATCGTAATCTTGACTTGGAAAAACTGCATTAGTCATAATTATAAGTTGGAAACTCTTGGCTTGTCAACAGACCGCAGTTTCACATTATTTCCATTTGGGAGCTTAACATTACTCAAAATGTGACTGTTAATTTACAACGAAATGAAAATGAAACTTGAGACCCTTTTTTTTTTTACAAATAACAGAAACTTAAGCATCTTGGGTTCAAAACACAGTCACATACTGTACAGAGCTGACAAACCAGGAGAGAACTCACATGTAGCCTCGGAACCTGTTCAGGTCATTGTTGGGCTTCTCACATTCAATGACGCTGTTGTACTTCAGTGGGTCAAAATCACAATCCTGAAACAGAAAACAAACAGATGATTATAACTTTCAATCAAAAATGGATGGTCCACTGTTCAGTTTGGCCAAACATATACAGAGACATACACCAGGGATCTGCAACCTGTACGATCAAACAAGCCATTTTTGGTTCACAAAAACAAAAAAAAAATCTGTCTGGAGCTGCAACTATAAAATTCTCTCTTTTCCCTGAAGACTTTTTTTTTTAATTTGACATCCATAGCTGGCTTATGGAGACTCAAGAAGACAAGCTACTGTCAAAATTTAGAGGAAAAGGCACAAAGCTTGACGTAGGCGACAATGCACATTTTAGTTGAGAAAATATTAAAACTTTTTAAACATATTTTTACAGTTGGCAAATGTAAGAATCATTTTACACTGTTTAAAAAAAAAAAGCTGAGACGACTCAAAATTTCAGTGAAACATTACAGCAACAGATTTGACTTTTAAGACACCTCAGACTCTTGTGTTTTGAAATAAACTTTAAAAACTTTTGCTGAGATAATATACCATTATTCTTGGTTAAACTTGAATCTCTGAGTTTTAGAAACTCAAAAAAATTGTATTTCATAATTTGGTCACAGTGAGCCGTGAACCTGATTTGTCACTATTTTGGTGCCTGAAAATTAAATGTTTTAACTGAAAATATAAATATTTTAACCATCAGTCACTTTCACTTTTTAAATACAATTTTTAGGTTTTCTAAAACACAGAGGATTTAAGTTTATCTAAAGAGGAAAAGTAAATTATATCCACAAAAGATTAGTAGTTGGTAAAACTTTCAAAATGTAAAAATCTATTGCGTACGTGCAGTACGCATTTAAATTTTGAGTTGTCTCAGCTTTTTCATAGACCTGCAACCCTGACAAAAGGAAATTAAAATGTTAAAGAAAAAGACGTTATTCATTTCCAAATAATTTTTTGCCAAAGTCAAAGGGAGCCACTAGAGAGGGGCTAATGGCTGGTTCACACTAAATACTGGAGCAGTGCGTGACGGCATCATCACTGAACGTTGCTGAGAAGAGAAAAGAGAGAAAGGAAAAAAAACACTGCCCTCCACCAGATTTGTTTCATGTCTGTGACATACTGCACAGATGTAGACAATTAAACTAATGTTGATATGACTGTCAACAGATCATTTTTAATGTGTATTTTTGCACATCACATGGAAAAAATAGGTGAGCGAAACTATATGAAATGTAGCTACAGCTGCACCTTACATACGCATGAGCAGCACTGTACATGCACGCTGTATGGACACTCTATCTTCTTAATATGGGCACCAAAATGAAAACCAACAGGTAATGCCACGCACACACGCTGCTCAAGCACGTAGTGTGAACCAGCTGTAAGGAGCTGCATGCGTCTCCAGAGCTGCAGGTTGCAGACCTCTGCACTGCACAAAGAGGTGTCTGTAATATTCAGTCCACCCTCATCAATATTTATGGGGTGGCCATAAAATTACAAACACTGCTCCATATAACAACAAAATACAATTGGACAGCATCACAAACTACAGTCCTCAAAATGATCATAAATTTGAACAAACAGGTCTCTGAAACTGTTTCAACAAAAACTGAACATTATAACCTTCATGAAGGGAGGATTTATTCTAGGACTGCATTAGATAAACTGGCAAGCTGATAACTAATGTTGTCTGGCTGAGTGTAAATGTCAAATAAACTGCAATGAATCTGAAAAGATCTACCTTGTGTAGCCCATATAGAGTAACTCCTGTTAGTGATTCTCACTATTCACCCCTCTTTAGTTAACATGTGAACAGCGTAATACTGTCTTAAGAAATTCAGTTATTTAATCTGTAAAGATATGAAAGTACTGGAAGATAACAAATCTTCTACATACAAACATTAGCTGGTTATCGAAATCATCTGCATGACCATTCTACTACAGAAGGCTACTTTCTAATCAGTTATGAAACAGCCTTGATTTAATACAGATACTTCTACATGACCTAAATAAGCTAACACGACCATCAGCAAGAAGATGAGCTGTTACTGTCTGGTTATTCTTAATGTCTGTCACTGAGTTGGCTTGTCCATGAAATCAGATAAAACAAACCTGTGATTACATCTCGCCGGTCAAAAGATACAGTGAGGAGTACACTAGCCAGTTAAAAGGAAGCAGGAACTCACTCCTCCTTTTGTCCACAGGGGGATCTAAAATCACCAAAATATGAAAGTTCCTGGTAGAAGCTTTAAAATGAAAAACTGTCACCAGATGTATAAAAAAAATTCATCTTTGGTAAAGAGCTTGACTGATATCACTTAATAGGTTGCACACTAGGGCTGGGTATCATTACTTGATACCTTTAAGGTACCTACTGAAATAACCCCAAGTACAATCCCAACTGCAAAAAAGTTAGGATGCTGTGTAAGGCGAAAACAAAAACAGAATGCAATGATCTGCAAATACTAATAGGGGTCAAAGGTCATCAGCATTCAATGCTGATTTTAATTTAATGCTGCTGGCATTAAATTCAGAATTGGATAATACCTTTTTAAGAGTTGGGGTTGTAGTATCAGACCATCTCCATCTACAAAAACATGACTACACGTTTGGTTTCAGTTGCAGCCGCAGGTGTTGTTCAGTTCAATATAATGTGTGATTGTCTCACTACTACAGCAGCAACATCCCATACAGTCTGTGGTGTGGTGAAGACGAGCACTTGACACAGTTGGCAGTTGAGTGAGCCAAGGTGCCACCAAAACAATCAGAAGTATGGCTATACTACACACCTGTGACGTCTCATAAAGACATACAGTGGAGAAGGATTATCTCAGGAATCTTTCATTCACAGGATGAAGTAGGAAAAAATCAAATGAAGTACTCTATTGATAACAGTATCACTTTAAGAGTGCTGGTACTGGTACTGGTAATAATACCCAGCCTTACTGCAAACACAACTTGCAAGTAGAAAGAGTCTGAGAAACCAGCGCAACCTCAGTAACATGATGAAACTGCTGGTAACACAGCTAATAGTCCAAGTTTTCATAATGATGAAACCAAAGTTTTTTTACACTCATCTAAAACAGACCCAACTTGTTGGACCAATTATGACGACATGGAAACACAAAGAAGGTATCGTCCAATCTCACCAGGTCAAAGAAGCTGCGGACGACCTGCCTCTGCTTGAGGTTGGTCTCTCCATCCAGTGTGGCGGTCTCAATGTGGCACAGGCGGTCGGGGTCGCTGGAGCTCAGCAGCAGAACGTCGGCGGGGAGGATCTCGTTGCATCGCAGCCTGATGAAGTCTCCCACCCGTACCTCCTTCCAGTACTTCTCCACATAGCGTCTCTCCGCTCTGCCAAAACAATGAGAGGGCAAACGGCTGGTGTAAGCTGCGAGGTGAAAGACGCAGAGCTATTGTTTTCAATAATTGGTGGTTGCTATAAACAGCTCGACTTCCATAAATCTGTATGGGACAGCAAATATGTTTTGTATGAAAGAGGATGGTTGAGTTGTTGATGGTAAAAACTAGTGTGAAGAACTCCAAAATTCCGCTTAGTCAGAGATATACCTCTCAAAAAAACGTGTCCAAAATATATCTTAGCAGGAACATAACACTTTATCTTTATTGGATTATATACAGGTTTGAGATGGCAGTGGATGAGATGAGACCTTTCAAAGGGTTAAACAAACACGATTACACAACTGAGGCAGAATGATGCAACTTGTATGACAACATTGACTATCTTTGAAGAAAATCTCACAGGATTTTCTATTTTTAGTCAGGTCAAAAGACTGATTCCTCTGACCACAAATGAGTTTGTAAATGACGTAACTATTCTGAACAGGAGTTACTGTATTCTCACCCACCAATGTACAACAACACTAGTGGCCAGATAAGTCTTAATAGTAACTAGTGTTCATTTCTGAACAAAGAGATGTTCCTGGTAACACATATGCTAAATAATGCATATGACCAAGCTCTAAACAGCCGAGAAGTGAAAGGAAAAAAAAAAAACAACAGTCTGTTATTTATTCATAACAACATAACAGCCCCCCTGGCATTAATGACTCACATCTGAGTATATAAAAACATTCCTTTCCCTGAATTCTGCCACTGCAATATGCACGTGGTGTCGGCATGAAAATCAGACTTTTTCCCATGCACGTTATATTCCAGACTGGACAAACAGATGGCGAACAGAACAAAAACAAAAGAACAATGACAAACTAAAAACTTATGTGAGTACAATTTGCATTTTTCCCTATTTTTCCATTGAAAAGGAGGAAACAAAGAATAGTCTCTCCAAACTTCGAACACAGAATTCTTCAATAAGTGACCCAGATTTGTGATGTTTGCTATTACAGGAAAAATAGTCTCAAACTAATTTAGACAAATAAGCGAATGAGGCCAAATATACTACCTGACATAAATAACGTTATGCTGCAAAAGACACTTATTTTGGGTCTAGGTTTACTTGACGTATCCAAACAGGGCATTTTGGGTAAGTAATTACTTGTAGATTTTTGCTAGACATTCCCTGACTCCAGATTCTTAAACTTGTGGATGTTGATACTTTTCTTTGTCAGATCTGATAGTAAATTGAATATTTTGGAGTTTTGTGCTGATGAATACATCACCTTGGCCTGTGGAAAACAGTAACCGACATTTTTATTTTTACTGCTTTCTAACATTTCCTATCTGTTTAGATAGGAAAAATGCTGGTATTGGAGCAACCCTAATTGTTTAATTAAGGTTGCTCCAATACCAATATCAGAATACAGCACAAACTGCCTAAAATGATGGTAATGTATCAGCGAGCAAACAAGCCTACGTATTGATACAATAACATGTAATCCATCAACCCAGGAGCAGGACCGTACTACCACCCAGCAGCATCCTGTATGCCTTATTTTCTCAGGATGGAGAAGTATAAGGCATTAATTCTTTGTTCATGTTTTACAAACCCAAACACAAGAATCCTTTGGGTAGTATAGTTGGGTTGAGTGTAGGTTTTTTTCTCTTCTTCTACAGAGTAATTTTACGCATGTCTTAAAGGGGAATTCTTCCTGTATTTGTTCTGCATATATACTGATTATCTTTACATTTAACTTGTATATATTCACCAGCGCTTCTTTTATTTGCATATTTAGACATGATCTGTGCAAAGTGAACACCCGCGGTTGGTGAATTAACATTTTATACGCTTGCATCTAATGGGCACATGGTTTGTATTATCTTTGACTTCACACTTTATTAAATGTACATAGCCCTCTGTAACCATAACATACCAAGATAGTGTATCTATGAATACTATGTCTGTTGGAAATACCCCCGAGCGCTCTTCTTACTGCTGATCTTTGTTGAAAAAGGTCACAGCCACTGCTCACACTTAATGTTAAACTGAGTCCTGAACACAGGAAAAGTCACAGCAGCCATGCACCTTTTGTATTGTATCCAAATGCTGCAACAGTATTTATTATTTTATTGCTTTGTTGTTTTCTATGCTTGCATTAAACCACACAAGAAATATTCTCTGAAACAAACAAAAAAAGTGAAACAAGGATGAAAACGTCTGATGAAAATTGATTATTTCTGCAGCATACTGGCAGTCAAAAGTCTCCTTGAATGGTGCCTCAATGTGAAATCTATCTTCCATTCTCTGGGCATGATCACAAAACAACTACAGTAAACAGAGCAGTGGAAAGATGGCCCACACACCACGTTACTTATAATTCATCCAGTTAAGGAGGCCAGTATATCATCTTAGATAGATAACAACAGGATCAAACTGGACTGTTCAGTGACCTCGGACTGTGGACAGCAGCAACGGATGTTGTTAGCAGTGTGTAAAAAGTAGATTAAGAGCAAACTATTTACATTCCACTTAACTTAATTTACTACTGCAAATGCAAATACGTGTTTGTCTTCGTGGCTGCTCCAAACCCAAATTTTCAAGATGACTCCACGGAAGTAAATCAGTCATGATAAATGCTGAGAAACATTTACCAGCATGTCTGTTTCCATCAGTCAGACTTTGTAAATATTAGTGTTTTTGATTAGAATGGAATTTCACATATAAATACAAGTTCCTCCTGTTTAACCACATGAAAAGTAAAAAGATTCATCGGGTAAACAATATAGATGTGGTCAAACTGCAGTGAAAAGTAAGAAGTAAGAAAGAAAGTGTTTAGTGATAGTTTTCTGTGACTGTGTTTTTAACCTTGAGAAAAATACAATAACACTGCCATGTAGGTTTAGTCAAGTCAGCTGCTGCCAGGTTGAGAATGAGGATGTTTTGCACAATATTGCCACAGTAGAAGAAAATTCAATTATGTCCAACCTTGACAGAACAACTTGGGTCAAGACTTAGCTAAAACTGTGGAGCCACTAAACACTGAGCCTTTTGATGACCATGAATTATGCTCTGTACATGGACCACAGTGCTGCTTTTCATTAGCAAAACACACTGCGCACACACAGAACGCAGGAAAATAGTTCGGAGTAGAGAAAGCCTGGGAGTGAAACAGGTCATCAGGTAACAAACTGACTCATAAGTCATAATGACAGCATGAGGCAACATCTGTATTGTTAGAAAAACAGTTTCGCGCATCTCTGACAGATACGTGGGCAGCAGACTGGAGGATTTCTGAACTTTTGGATTCCACGTGCGACATATATTCCTCATGTGTTTGCCAGGTGCAGCTCTGAGGCCTGAAATGTCATTTGTTTGGACCTGCACAGGGCTGCAACTATCAGTTATTTTCATTATCGATTAATCTGTCTATCATGTTCTCAATTAATCAATTAGGTGTTCAGAAAATGGCGAAGCCTCTTGATTGGTTGGGTCCACAACCTTAAGATATTCTGTTTACTGTCATAGAGGAGCAAAGAAACCAGAAAATATTCATATTTGAGAAACTTAAATCAGAATGTTTAGACATTTTTTACTGACTTAAAACAAGTAATTGATTGTCAAAATAATTGGCAATTAATTCAATAGTTGACAAGTAATGAATTAATCAGCTGATTGTTGTAGCTCTTGACTAGGGCTGGGCAATATATCGATATTGTATAAATACCGTGATATGAGAGTGAGATTTCAGATTTTGGATATTCTTATATTGTGATATGACAGAAGTGTTTTCTTTTCATGAACGTAACTGTTTCAGCTGATCTGTTATTTGTCTTTACCCACTTAGTCATTATATCCACATTACTGATGATTATTTATCAAAAATCCCATTGTGATAATATTTTGTGATAGTACCAACAGTCAATATTAATAAGTTATTTTTTCAAAAAGTATGACATTTGATTTTGTCCCTATTGCCCGGCCCTAACTTCAGTACAAGTTTAAGTTCTGCTAAAAACTTATTACAGCCAAAAAATATGTTACTCGGCTTACTTGAAGTAGTCAATTGTGGAGGAAAATGGTTCTTGACAGTGTTTTAGTATTATATCTGATGTTTTTGGATTAATATCACTGCTGCATTACCGTGTGTGTTGCACGTTACTGCTCTAAGACAGAACTGTCACTGGTCTATAATCAGTATTGGAATATATGTCATCCAGTATGTGCTTATATGAAAACTTTTTTTTAAGCAGAGCATAATACAGATTGTTTTTGTTAGCTTTACAGGCAGCATCTCATGTATATTTGATCATTTTTCATCATTCATCTTTAATAGATAAATATATTTTGCTCAAACTGTGTTTTTTTAATAGTTTTTAAATTATTAAAAAAAATAGGTGAAAGTTTACCATTTCAGTGCCCCAGTTCCACTGTGGACAATAAAGTTCATTGTTAAACTGTAAAACATCCTGCCTCGATATCTTTGTCACACGTGTCAACCCCTTTTGAGGGGTCATTGCAAATAATATGTGTTTGTGTACAAATGCTATACAAAGAACATCAGACGATAGAGTGATGCTGGAATTTTTTTCACTCCCTAAAATCAGCTTTGGGCCCAAACATCCAGTATGTCCTGTACATTCTGAGGTATTATAGCAAAATTTACTTAAAACCCTCACTGCAGAGTAATCTGCTTCCTGACAGTATTTTACTATTACATCTGATGTTTTTGGATTATCATTACTGCTGCATTAATGCATAACTTGCATTTTACTTAAGTAGATATTTAAGGTTGAGCTAAATTATATATATAAGTATTTCACATACTGTTGAACAGTTTGATTTGCAGTGATTCATCATATTCCATAAGATCAACATATGCTTGCACTATTTAAGCATTTCTGTTATTTTAGAGAAAATGTGTACATGGTGATATATTTACATATTTATGGAAAGAGAGGTATTATTTATAGACCACACCATCCAGCTCTACTCTAAAGCCACAAAGTGAGAGACTGAGAGGCTGACAGCTGGCCTCTAGCATGAAGGCCAGCTTGCACGGGGCAACAAAGTAAAGTGTGTTTTGATTAGTTTACTAGTCTGTCTTCATCAGCTGTGTGAATGTGTGTGAGATGCCTTGGGGAAGGACAGTTTGTACTGATGGAAAAAATATCCGTACACACACACACACACACAAAGTTCGAGCAACAGCTGGACACAGCTGGCTGCTGGTATTTAGGCCCAACTTACCTGCTGTAGACCAGACAGTCCATGTGATTGATTTCTTTATCCGACCTGTGCCTCCTGTAGTCCTCCCATAAGTCTTTGATGGCAGTGACAGACAAAATGAAGACGACAGGAGCCAGAGCGAGTTCTGGCTGAAACGCGTTGACAACTGGGACGAAATTAAGCAAAGCGATGAAGACAAAGTAAACATTGGCAAACCTATGAAACTGTTCGAAAAGGTTCTTTGGCAGGAAAGACAGCACAGTGTATTTGGTCGTCTTAATCTTGTTGTTTGCATAGCGTCGGTTTGGGTTCTCCTCTCCTTTGGCGTGGTCATACAGTATGTTTGCGTGGACAGTCCTGGTTTTGTTCTCCTTACTTTTCTTCTTTCTTCTTTGCCTTTTCTCTTTGACTTTTGGGGCAGCTTTGGGCTCTTCGCTCTCCCGCGCCATAGCCTGGCTGTGGCTTCAAACTTTTCACACAGTTGAGCTTTTCGTCTCCTCTCATGCAAAACAACACAAAGTGCTAGCTAAGTTATCATTCTTTTACCGTGCGGAGGCTGTTTTCCTCAAGTCGTTTCATTTATTCACACACACACAGCTCCTTTTCATCCATGTCGACTCCTCTTTTCGCGAGTCAGAGGAAAACTTTTGCTTGTTTAGCGTCTCCTTTTTTTTTTTTTCCCCCTACCGCTGCTGGGAAGGATGCTGAGATAGTGGGGAGGCACAGCTTGGACTTCCCACAGATCGACTCATGATTTGTACGTCATGTGGATGGGTCTCAGCCGCTGCGGCTCGGCCTGTGTGGAGTGTGTAGATCTGCGCAGGCGCACAAACAGGACGCTCGTCAGCGGCTCCGGGGTCGCTCTCCTCTGGAAATCTGACCCGCAGGCCCCTCCTCGATCTAACCTGGGTTTTTTTTTTTGTCTCCAAGTGCCACGCGGTATTATTGGAGTTTACACTGGTTCACAGGAAGCAGCCAAATATCGACAGTGAAGGTGTGTGTAGTTTTTATACAAGGAAAAGTTTGTTGAGAGAGAGAAAAAAAGAAGTATACCGCTTAAAAAAGGACAATTATTTTTTTCTTTATGTAGCCAGAGAATCACTATATTACTTACTACCTCTACTACAACAACAACAACAACAACAATAATAGATAGATGGGTGGATAGATGGATGGATGGATTAGGAATTAAACCAAAAGTCTTATGGGAAAATATGAGAAATAACCAATAATAAGTAATAAAACAACTAAATAGCTAATATCTTAACTAGAAACTGAAATAAAACTAAACAAACTAAAGCCTACTGTCATATTCATTTAGCTAAAAATCCAAATATACGCGTACAATTAAAAGCCATATTCTCCTCATGGTTAGTGCATTATTGAAACATTATGTACTTAAAGGAACAGTTGACTCCAAAATTAAAAATAAACATTGTTCCTCTTACATATTTATCCATCTAGATTTTTTTGATGTGAGTAGCAGTTTTTGAGGTAACAGCTGTAGAAATGTCTGCTGTCTTTAAAATATAATGGTACTAGATGATGCATGGTTTGTCATTATCAAAGCAAAAAGGACAGATAATTTCTTTCTTTATATAGCCTGAGAATCACTATACTACCACAACAATAACATTAATAATAATAGATAGATAGATAGATAGATAGATAGATAGATAGATAGATAGATAGATAGATAGATAGGTAAGGTACTTATCTTATGAGTCTTATGAGAACTAAGTAATAATGAGTAATAAAACCATAAATAACTAATATCTTTTCTAGAAACCAAACTAAAACTAAACAACAAAAAGCTATGGCCATACTCATTTCACTTCTTTGCATTTCTAAATCTTTATGTATACAATTAAAATTATGGTAGCCACATTCTCCACATGTCTAGTGCATTATTAAAACATTAAAGGGACAGTTCACTCCAAAAACAAAAATACATACTGTTCCTCTCACCTGCCAAGTTACTGAAATTTAATAAAGAGTTATAGTTACCAGTCACTTTTCTCAAAATAATTGAATTACTCTACCAATTGCGGCACAGGTGTGGGGAGTACTTGATTACATGTAATGGGATTACATAATTAAAATACAAAAATGATAAGTGTATTCAATTACAGTTACATAAAAAGTAATCAGATTACAGATTCATTTTGTAAAGCGTTTTAACATAATGAACAATATAATACCATGTGCACACATTCCAACACTTCACGAGTCTCGTGACACCACTCTGGTCTGGTCCACAGATCATTATCATGACCTTGCTGCTCCACTGGGTGGAAATTTCAACATTATTTTATCTTCAAATCAGAAAAGAGGCATGTGTCTTAAATACTGTCATCATCCAAAAACTCGACATCTAATTTAAAGAAACACAGGAAAGATAAACTGCTAACATTAGCTACATAGACCATCTGCCAACATTAGCGACGCAGTGGGAAATTAAACTGGAATGCCCCCTGAAGTCAGATTCTGACTCAAAATGTCAAACGAACCTCGCCAACCCCAACCTCAAAATCCAAGATAGCTGCCCTGCACATCATAGTAAGAGAAAGCTGTAGTATATAATGTTGATTAGCACTTCTGTCTTTTTTTTGGTCTCATTAAATCAGTTGTACACACAGTACAGTCCCAGTTCTAAGATGTGTGGACACATTGCATTGGTGTCTGTGTATGTAAACACTGCGAAATATGTTTTTCTCAACAGGTATTGTTAACAATGGCTAACCACTTCCAGAAGACTGACGCACAACAGCGACTTTCCTGGTGTCATCCATCTTGGTTTTTCGACTTGTTTACTTGTCAGATATCATACAGCTTTTGTTTTGCAGATGTGTTTTACCATATTGAAGCATGAAACATCAGTGTTCATGTAACTATTTGCAATTTTAACCTTTTTTGTTTTGATTGTATCAAGAGTAAATATGATAGACACCATGCTCTGCCTTTTTAGATTCTTCCATTAAGAATCACCAGTCAGAAAATCCTGCATATAGGGGCTTTAAAGTTTGTTGCATGGACTTTAAAGCACCAATTTGACATAATGACCCAGTCAGTCCTACAGAATGCTTCAAAGTCCCAGCAAAACTTAATGTACACACTGTTACATTGTGGGAAGACATTCCAAAAGAAACATGGAGCCATGAGCCCTGTAATACACTGAACGAACATGAGACTTGGACTCAGAGCTCTGATATATTAGTACCTCCAGAGATTGACTGGCCACTTAGCCCGCAGGCTCCCCAAAGGAGATAAATCAAAGGCCTATCCCAGGGCAGTCTGCAGCAATTTGCTACAGGAGCATCCAGCTGTTGAGCTAAAAACTAATGGCTGATTGTACACTGTGGCATCTTGGCATGGAGAACAATTCAATTTCCCCATGATGAATGACTGGACTGAGGTGGATCTGAGACAACAGGCCGACTCTGGCCACAAAAAGGCAACTACTGGACTGAGAAAAAAAAAATCTGGTCTCAAATGAAAATAAAACCATCCCATATTCTTTTTTCTTTTCGGGAAATAAGGTTTTGTTTATCCAGTCTTTGTCAATCACTGTCATTATCTAGTGGTACAGTAGTATCAGCGGTGGAATAAGTGCTCAAACTATTTTTTTAATAATAATAATGATGATAATTAACTATTTGAATAGCAACTAGCATGCAACAAATGCAGCCCAAAGAGCTTTACAACTAAGAAATTACAGACAACAAGTGCCTCACAAAAGAGACTTAGAATGGACATAAAAACAGGAATATAATGCCATAATTAATGTAAAATAAGATGAAAACTAAAACTCACATGCAAAAGTACAATGAGAAGAGAATACGTAGAATGCATCTTAACATGGACATGTTAAGATACATGGAATGGAATGCACAACATAAAATAAAACAGATTAAGATTATAATAATAAAATTTAAGTTAAAATAGAGAATACAGAATGCATAAAATCAGGAAAATACAAATGCATATATGCACCGCTGCACAAGGAAGTGCAGCGGTGCATATATGCAAAGCTAAACGCAAGGCAGAGGGTTAGTTTTGCTTTCTACCCTGAATCCAACTAATGAGCATTTAATTTTCTTACATGTCATGCACACGTTGTAGGATAATACATTTCCATTTTTATGTGATGAATTTGCTTTTGGAGTGTTTATCCCTTTCTTTTACTGAGTCGAGAGCATATTCACGCTCTCTGTCATTTTGTTGTCCTTGCTGTTTTGGACCTGGCCTTAAGTGAGTGATTCCCCATCTTTCGCTCAAAGCTATAAAAAAAAAATACCCCAAAACCACTGAATAATTTCTTGTCTAATTGTGAACATGGAGGCAAAACATTCAACAAATGTAAGTGATTTGACACAGCGTATCCACAGCACATGGCTTTATTAATGCATGTTGTGTCTCCATGGTGACATGAGATGAGAGGCTGACGGTTCGCTCTCCATCTGTGTCCACTTTGATTTCGTCCTGGTGTCCTTCAGTGTGACATAAAAATGACATCACCAGAACCGCTCCCTCCCAGACTGAACTGACATCCTGCAGCCACTGAGGAGAAACTCACAGCTCATCATGAAGATCATGGACAGGGCTGGGCTTTAAAAATGTACTCTGATACAGTTACTAATTACTTGTTAAAAACTGTACACAGCAATGTAATCCAAGTATCACAATGTTAAAGTCATGTAGCTTGATTACTTTCCGCTCGCTTCTCTAACCTTTAGGCCACCACTGCCTCTGATACAGTTACTAATTGCCTGTTAAAAATTGTTGTCAGTAATGTAGTATCTCAATATTTAAGTAATGTAACTTGATTACTTTCTGTTACTTTTGGATTACCTCAGTATGAAATTGGATGACACTGTGTAGCCTACTAAAGTGATTTAGGGCCGAAACTAAGGATTTTTTTTCATCATCGATTAATTGATTGATTATTTTCTCAATTAACTGATTAGTTGTTTGGTCCATGAAATGTCAGAAAATGGTGAAAAATGTTGATCAAAGTTGTTTTATCCACAACTTTTTTACTTTTTTTAAATTAAAAAATGACTTAAAATAATGAATCAATGAATTGATCCTGTCACAATCTTGTCAGCTGTCTTTCCTGCAATAATTATTTTCATTATCAATTAATTGATAATAACAATTAACAGATAATTATCATTATCTGTCAAGCATTTTCTCCATTAATCGATTAGTTTGGTCCATAAAATATCAGAAAATGGTGAAAAAAGTCCAAGATGACGTCCTCCAATGTCTTGTTTTGTCCACAACTCAAAAATATTCAGTTTACTGTCAGAGAGGAGTAAAGAAACCAGAAAAAATGACTCAAAACAATCATCAAAATTAATCCAGATTAATTTAATAGTTGGTTAATGATAGATCAGTCATTGCAGCTCTAAGTGTTTTATATTTGTTGTTAGGTTTATTAGTTTGTCCAGCTGCCCTTTTCTTTGTTGTGCGCAACTTATTGATCGATTGATTTAAAGATAGAAAATTGCAAAAAATTTCCACCCAGTGAAGCATTTTTTCACTAGAGGCCATGATGGTGAATTGGCAACTGTGTGCACACTGTGCATGGTAGTATATATTTCTTTGTTTTAAAATTGTATGCATACTAATAATCCCAATTTACTAAATGTAACTGTAATTTTGTTTGTATCCAGATTCCATAATCCTGTTACATGTAATCCGTTACTTCCCGAGCCTGGATTCTGTGCAGTTGCCACTTTTCAAAAAGGCTGTGTGAGAGAAACTTGTACATGAAACACAGCGAGCAGATCAAAAGTTAACACAGACACAGTTGCAGTTCATCTCCTCTCACAGACAGCGAACAAGCTGCCAGAAGAGGGCATGATACTCCAGTCAGTACACACTCTGTGCTCCACTACTGACAGTGTAATGTCTAAACTATAGTATGTCTGAGCACACACAGATAATCTGTGTGTGTTTGTGTGTGTGAGTGGGTGCAGAAGCAAGGAACACTGTGGGTGTTGACAAATTGACAACATCTTTTATCACAGTTTCTTTTCTTAATTTGTGTTGTTCAAATCCGAATCCCCAGTCAAACTCTGTAAGAAGTCTATCTGCACACTGAATATGAACTAAAAGGTGAATTAGATCATGTATATAGAGGCCTAATAACATCCACTAAGTCACACAGGTTATGTGATCAAACACAATTCACATTTCTTCTCTCAGGGAACATTTGACCTCGACAAAATAAGAAGGTTTTGACATGAACTGTGAGCGGAAGGCCTCAGAAATAAATCCCACAATGTCTATACTGAGAATAGCATCCTCCTGTTGCCTAGAGACAGTGTGATGTTTGGCACCTCAGTTTGTCTGAAGTGATCCGGAGGTGTTGAGAAACCACGAGGAAGCTATAAATGTAAATGAAAAGACAGAAATTAGCTCCAACTTCTTGTACGGTAACAAAATATGCCAGATTTTTTACTATGTCTGGCTGCTTTCCTATTTGAATCTGTCTTTCTCTGGTAAATGAAGCAAATATGCCAACAAAATCTCAGAAGTTAGGAGTTATATTCAGTGGTTACATGTAATTTATATGCTAGCATCTAAAAATATCAGTTGCCAGATAAAAAAAAAGTAAAAATAGGTCAAGTCAGACTGATGAGGACAGGCAAACAGGTGAGAGGTTGTGAAGGAGCATCTGTCTCACCTGATTCACCCTCTCTCCGTAATGACTTCACTGGATGGATATTACCTCTGTCACACAGATAAGCAATAACCGCCCAGGCCGCTGATTTCCAGGTGAGGAAAGCTGCTGATTCGGTTGCAGTTGCAGATCAATCTGCTGGAATGATGTACAGTGGCTTGAGGCCGCTGTAGCAAAGGTAATCAGTTGCTGCAGATGGCTTCCAAAACCCGACAAAAATACACTGGTGCTGCAACAAACAGCAGATGGATGGTTCAGATCCCTCACCTGTGCAACTTCCTAATGCAGCATCTCAGGACCAAGTGGCCAGCACAGTTTCCAATAGACTGCAGTGAGACCAGAGACCACTTCAGAGGGCTGTTGTCATATCATATCTTCTTTTCAATAAAGCATCTTTGATTTGACATCACATGACTTTTGGCCAATCATAATCAAGATAACTGCGTCATCTTCTTTTCCCTCCATAATGTGGATATGTTCAGTGGATACTACTTGTTGTTTCTTCCGAGCATCCAAATACTCGCAACCTGCTTGGACCATGATAATTGACGCTTGTGACTATATTTGTAACTGAGTTTGTGCTGAAAACTAAAATCACCACAGAATCACCACAGTTTCTCAGTTACGTTAAGACCTCAAACAGGCAGGAAAAGTCTGACCTGTTGACTGGTTGAGGAGCCAGAATATCACCAAAGTCAGTAGGATTCATCCTCTGGAGACCACGAATGTCTATATAATATTTCTTTGCAATCTATTAAATAGTAGTTGAGATATTTCAGTGTGGACCAAATTGGTCAACTGATGGACAGACTGACATTTCCATCCCTTAGTCTGGTTAAAAATTACTGGGCAAAATTTTTTGCCATTTCATTTTTTGATATTGGCCTCTAGAGTTGATTACCCTGATTTGTAACACCTGACCGAGTGTAAATGAGTCGGGTTACAGTGTCTTTTTTTTTTTTTTAATGTCTGCCTGTAAGCCAGCGCCTCAGTAGAAAAGGTGTGTTTTCCCTCCACTTTATACAAATCATTGTTACCAAATATACTGAGTGATCAAGTGATTTTTCATAGCAGCCATACTGATATGAAATAGTAAACACAGCTCGTACCAATGATACTAATTAAGGTACCATTCCATTTAATGTAGCAGAGCTACAGAAGCTGATATCAGGATATCAGGAATGAACCATAATGGAAAGATGCCCTAATTTTTAAATAATCTAAAGTGCTTCTGGATGAATTATTCAGTTATAATTCAAGTATGAAAAACATGGTAACTTTATCCTGCTGAGTTCTGTGGAGAGACGTTTATACAAGAAGGAGTTTTTTTTTCATTGTTCAACAACCACCGTTGCAGATGAAAAAGATTTAGGCAGATCTTGTCATGGTCATGGACAAGGTATTGTATCAAGTTTATTCATTATGTTTAGTCACATTTGCCAGCTTCCCTCCTGACTCTGACGTGTCCAATGTATCATGTATCCGGTGTTTTCACAGAAGTTATAGCAAGTAGCGGCTATAAAGGAAACATACTTACCTGGAATAAATTATGGATTTCCCAGCTTCAAAACATTTGGGATAATGTAAGTACATAACTCAACAAAACATATGTTGTACATTTTTAGACATTTTCATCATTCCACAGTGGTCAAAAAACAGGTAGTTCTTATTTTCCTTCCAAGCAGCATCAACTTGTAGAAGTGCTCCTCCTGCGCTCCCCTACTCTCAATCCAGGCATTTATTGCAGACTAGTGGTAATAAATGAATAAAAAGCAAATGTAGCAAAGTAAAAAGTAGATTACTGGCTCAAAAATGTACTCAAGTAAAGAGTAAAAGTACAGCTTTAAAAAAAAGAACTTGCAATTTGCGAACCACCCCTGTTCATATGCAAAATAATTTAATAATTGCATGTTATCTTGTCTTTTCACACTGGCTACCAGTGTTTGATAGCTTGCATGCTAGCTAAGAAAAGCTAAAACTAGCTAAAACTTACTTTGCAAACTAGCTGCTGTGCAATTAAAAATAGAATACAAAAATTAAAATACTTAATGATATACTTTATACTGAAATCAGATTAGATTTTTTTTGTACATATCAAGTGAAGACATCAATCAAGAAACCATTGAAGAGGCTCCTTTCGGTCACAGCCTACAGTCAGTGTCACCAGACGTCAGGATAAAAACTGTTTGTGAACTTATGTGTGTTTAGAACATCTGTGGAAAAACTCTAATTTGGGTTCTGATTGAATCTGGGACAAGAGGACAATGTCACCTCTTGTCAGAACATCCATTTGGACAGACATCTCTAATTTTAGCCAATAAGATAACTGGTCTGGGACTACACCAGCTTGCATTTGACCACTGGACGAACACCTTGAGGATATGTCTGTCTACCAAACAAAGATATCACAACTGTCCTCAGGGGCAGTGCATCCACCAATACACTGATAAAAATGATTAGGATGTAAATATAACACTATTACATCTATGATGTTAACAAGAAAAATGTAAGTTTTTATTTCTACATTTATAAAAAATGCAGTCCTGGACTTAATCTGCATTTGTTCAAAATACAAGACATTGTGATTTTTTTATTCCTTAACAATATGTATTTATATAATCACAACAAATCTTCAACAGCCACTCAACAAACAAATCATTGTTGAATTTACTCTGCAAAGTGGGTGGAATCACATGATCTCTTTCAAACGCAAGGCGTGCGCGTTGCTCACTGCAAGGTCCATTTTATCTAGCGACTGTTGGATGTTAACTGATCTCCTTGACAGAGGACGTGCAGACTGAACTTCAAGGTAAGAATAAAGTGTGCAAAGTAAAGTGAGTTAGCTTCAGTCTTTTCAGCTTTCAGATTGTTGTAGAAATAAAAACAAAGTAAAACAGAGGCTTTTTTTTGGAAGATATTTTTAGCAAGCGGTTTTATACTAGAGGTCTGTAGTGTAATAAATGGGTAAAAGGTTCCAACCAGGAGTTATTATAATTTTATATTAAGATTATGAATGGGGGAAAGCGATTTCACAAGATCATGGTTGATTGAATTTGATAAAAAGCAGAGATTAAATTCGATTAGAATAGGACATCCCACCTTTAACAAAGCTAGAGGTGCTTTTAGTCAACTTTGTAACATGTGGAAGTCCAAGCAATACAGCCTCAAAACTAAGATCAGGCTTTACAACAGCAATGTTCTGGCTGTCTTTCTGTATGACTGACAGCACATAGGTGCTCAAAGATGAAATATGTAAGAATGTTAGTTTCAAACATGAGAAAATGAACTCAATTTATTGACATAATGTGAAAAAACAACACTTGTGACATTATGTCAAAGACATCTACATATGTGTTGTGTTGCTGAGATATCTTACTGAAATTAGCATGCTAACCTGCTAGCCCCAGCCAATCCTGTCTGAAGAGATGTTAGTCCAATAGCGTAGCTTCAGTTGGTAGATGTGTGCAACCAGTGAGTTTGCTGCATTACATAAGCTCTCTTTGCTTTTTTAGTCCAATGAACAAAATAAACACACAACATAGGAAGAAAATGGATAGGAAATCTTAAGCCTCTTTTTCTTATTGAGAAGAAAAATAAAATTGAACACCATCTGAATTCAGATTTCTACATAATTCAATATGAAACCAGAGCTGTGACTGTTCCAAAGATCAGCAGCTCTGGATTGGTCCAATTAAACCCCTAAGTCACAGAATGAAAAGAAATAGCTGTTGTATCGCTCGCCAGACTCCATTCACAAAAACAGTAATTCTACCTTGCTGATTGACGTAAAACACACTTCATTCAAACTTGTAAAAAAATTAAATAAACCTTACCAAAACCATCTTGGTGAGTCACTGTTGCATGCTTTAAAATCAAGTCTAAGGGCGGGTTCACACCAGCCTGGTTTAGTCCCATTGAACTGAACACTGGAACATTTACTTGCTTGGTGTGGTTAGTTTGAGTTGGAGTCAGTGCCAGTCTGTATCATCCTAGGGTTAGATTCAGGAATCAGACCTTTAGGTGAGAGAATGATGGATAAATATGTCTAAACCTAAGCCTATGTCTAGGTATATATAGATATGGGAAACCTTGCAGGATTTGACACTGGACTTTTCCAAATCCTCAAAATAGAAAGAAAAAACAAACTGTTGTGACCTTTTGCTGTCTATAAAAGTACAAAAGAAGAATCCAGGTTATGGAAAACCTCATACTATAGCATCCAACTAGACCCTGTGCACCTTTGGTACCCACCCACACCTTCTTGGGACGCCACCATCGCAAATACCGACTCCAACTGTGTCCCCAAATTGCTCTGGGACACAGTAGAGGCTTGTTTGGAAATTAGCGTTGAAATCATCACAGAGACTTCCACTAGGCATTACCAGCACACCCTTCAGGCAAGTCTGATTAACAACATGACATTAACTTTAATAAAGTCGGAGACGTCTCTTGGTTCTTCTGGGTGTTTAGGGCTGCACTAGCATACGTTTATTACCAAATGTAAAGTGCAGCAGCATTAAGTGAAAACCTGTGTACAAAGAATGCAGGGCCTGATTGGTGTTTAATGAGAAAGCTCACTGAATGAACGTTTCTCTTGAGAGTTCAGGATGTGGATACTGGTCTGCTTAATTAAAGAGACATGTTGCCATTTTGATGTAGATGAGATAAAATTAGTATCTCCCTTAGCCGCGACTGAGCATCCTACTTTCACATTTTGCACCTCGGAGAATGTGGACTGATGTGACATAAGCAGGGGAGTCAGGATGGGAACTGCAGTAACAATTTGCTAAGATGAAATCAGGTGGGGTAAAATTTACTTTGATACCAACTGGAGGAGAGACAATGAATTTTGTCTGAAAATATTAAAGGAGATTTAATGACATGACAAACTGTTGAAATGCCTATTCAAGTTACTAAAATTACTGATGGTAGCAACTGCTCATGCTGTGTGCATAATTTCTTTAGCCATGCTGGTGCCATGGTTTTATGGATGTCAGTACTGGTCAATCAGTCAAGCCTCTTTTGGCTTTTCGTGTCATGTCTCATAAACTATAGAATGGATTGGCATGAACTTTGGTAAAGATATTCGTAGTTCCCAGAGGATGAATCCTAGTGACTTTGGAGACACCCTGACAGTTGTTATAGTGCTGCAAGCAGATCAGCGTTTCCACTTATCATGTGAAATATCTCAACATCTATTTGATTGGCACCAAAAAGTCTACTAACCTGGTGATCCATTGACTATTCTTCTAGTGGCACCTTGAGGTGGTTCGAGTGAAATATCTCAACATCTACTGGATGGATAACCACAGAATTTCTCAGGATGAAGCCTGCCAACTTGAATGATATCCAAACCTTTCTGTAGTTCCACCAGCAGATTGACATTTTTGTATTGGGTGGATTGCCATGAAATTTGGTGAAGATATTCAGGATGAATCCCAGTGACTTTGGAGATATCCTGACTTACTAGTGCACTACAAGCAAGTCAAAGTTTCCCCTTCGCAGGTGAAATATCTCAACATCTGTTGCATGGATTGCCACAAAATTTTGTAAAGAATTTCATGCTTCACTGAGGATGGAGCCTACTGACTTTTGTGATCCCCAGACTTTTCCTCTAGCACCACCTCAAGGTGGTTTTGACTGAAGCGTCTGCCACAAATATTTGTCCAGAGTCTCATGGTCCCCAGAGGATTGAGCCTATTAACTCTAGTAATACTCAATACATTTTTTGCTTTTGGTGACATGTCTCAGCAACTATGGAGTGGACTGTGGACTTGAAATTTGGTGAGGATAGTCATAGTTCCCAGAGGATGAATCCTAGTGACTTTGGAGATATGCTGACTTTTGCTCTACTGCTACAAAAAGGGTTAAGTTTCCACTTACCATGTAAAATGTCTCTACATCTGCTAGTTGGATTGGTGCAAAATGTTGTACAGAATTTCATGGTCACCAGAGGGTGAAGTCCTTTGACATTGGTAATTCATTGTCTTTTTCTCTAACACCACCCTTAGATGGCTCTCAATATCTTTAGGACAAAATGCTACAATATTTTGTATAGATGTTCATAGTTCCCACGGGATGAATCCAAAATCAGAGGTTAAGGGTTTTACCATCATGACTTTTCCTCTTTCACCACCATGAGGTGTACAGTGAGGGTATTTCAGTTAAGTGTTTTTTCGACAGTGAAGTTTGGTATAATATTCATGTTCCCTGCAGGATCAAGTCACAATTGTAATCAGCCTACTATTTGACTAAATACTTGTAGAAGTAGTCACAATTCCATCAGGCTCAGCTATGCTTTGTATTAGGTGCTAATCTCCAAGGCTAACAACCTAAGCTATGATGCTGAATATGTTAAACAGCATGCCCACTAAACATTAGCGTGTTAGTATTGTCATTGTGAGCATGTTAGCATACCAATGGTAGCATTTATCTCAAAGCACCGCTGTGCCTCAGTACAGCCTCACCAAGCAGCTAACATGACTGTAGAAATTTTCTCTTGTTCTCAGAAAGACCGATACTGGTTAATTATTCACAGCATCTCTGTTGTATTATTACTGTTGATCCATAGCACTGGAAAAACACCACTCACTCTCTGCTGTGTGTGTGCGATCCAGTTATCAAAGGATTTAGCTGACTGCCTCTTGAATGTATAATGCTTTCAGAAGTTCAGTGTGCAGAGGCCCAAATAAATCAAAGTAATTAACTCAATAATTGATTTGATGAATTTCCCGGCAAAATGGAGACATTTTTGCTCAATCTGCAGAAATGTGCAGCTGGTGGGGCTCGGGGAAATCACACAGAGAGAGATCTTGCATAAACAATGGGCACGGCGTTATGCCAGAGGGTAAGGCACTTTTAATTACAAGACACTAGAATCTACAGACACAAAATGACCCTTTAATCAATGACTGACTGGTGGATACATGCCAGTCAGATGTGAAAATTAAAGCAGAGAATGGATGACACTTCCTGTCATGCAGATAATGATCACTCACAAATGTTTTTGGAAAATGTTTTTCCAAAAGTGAGTCTTATCTTCTAATTATTACAGTAAGATATACACAGCCTTGAGTTAATGATTATTTGTACTGCTTACAGACAGAAAATGAATATGAGAGAGACAGTTGGGGGGACTGATCACAGTCACAGCTTATAGCTACTGATTGCTTGCCTCATACCTATTCTATTTGATGACTTTCATGTTTGCTAGTTAGGACATTTGCAAAGGTCTAGATTGTGTGTGACTGAAGATTCACATGCATATGATGTGACCTCACAATGCTCCAAAACATCCAGTAACAACTCCTTCAAGACTAAGCTGAAATGATATTTTATTCATTTATATTATAAATTTCGAAGTAAGTTCTACAGCTAGGGGTCTTTCTCACATCAAAACAATAACAAAGACATAGTTTGATGATGTTGAAATGTGGCATGGGATCATGGGAGCTGTTATCTTCACTTATAAACAACCACCATAGCTGATGAACATTTATCTGATAATAAGCACTACTTCCTTCCTCACTGACATGTCTAACGTATCCCGTGTTTTCCTGGAAGTTATTTATCATGTGAGGCAGCTGGATTTGCCGGATGCTGAGATGACATGTGAATCCATCCTGCCAGGCATCCAAGTTATATGTGTGTCCACACCAGAAGTGGTGCAGCCAATCAGGACGGACTACTGGCAGCTATGGGGGTGCTTTTAGATGTGACGACAGCAAGAAGCGTCCATGGAAGCTGTTTGGTGATAGATCGTTCCTCCAATCACCAATTGCCAAGTGTTTTTTTTTTTTTTTTGAAAGTGCCTGCCCTTTTCCAAACAGTTTCTAAGATCAACAAATGGTTCTCTGTAACGAAAACCATCTGACATGTCAGAAAAGGAAGTTACAGCAACTAGGTAGCAATGCTTTTCGGGAAACGCACCTGTTAACATTGAAAAAATTTCCAAATTCTCTGGCGATAATATAAGTACACATCTTAAAATATATCACACACGTCTAGCCTTTTTAGACATTTTAATGCAAAATGTTACATGTTACAACTGTAATCCTGTGGGGGACATTTTTGCCACTGCCACAGCAACTACAGCCCATACAGTGCCCGGTGTGGTAAAGTTGAGCATGGCACGTTTGACAGAGTTGCATTTCAGTATGTGGCGATGCCACGAAAATGTTTGAATGTATGTCTGTACCACACAGCTGTGGCGCCTGATAAAAATAAATATATAAAATGTGAAAGGATTGTTTCAGGAATACTTCCATTCACATGATGGGTATTGAATAAAGTACTCTACTGATATCAGTATCACTTTAAGGGTACTGGTATTGGAATTGCAATTTTTCAAACAATGCCCAGCCCTGCCCCTCCCCCATACCACATGTACAGTAATGAATAAATATCAAAGTGTGATGAATTGAAACATTACTCTAATGTAAAATGCTGTTTTCAAATGAAAAACAGCGGCAGCTCTGTTGACTCCCATGACATTGTTGAATGACTTGAATCAATATTTAATTCCAAATTAACAGCAGTTTGTTCTTGGGCAGGTATTGATCCCACAGACCTGAGGAAGAGTTATTGCACACAAATCATTAAAAATTATTTTGCTATTCCTGCTCTGCTTACCCACGGGGACGGGGTAACTGCGGCATATGTGTGTACAGTGTGGAGGCTTTCCGGGCTGAGGTTAAACAGAGAGAAGGATTGTTTTTGCGTTCATTCAAGAGCGTTTCACCCTGAAGGCAGAAAGACGAGGAAAATGGCCACCCTTCATCACCAACACCGAAATCAGTCAGCAGTTGATCTGATAATGACATGTGTGAGTTTCACCTGCTGGCTGATTGGTGGGAACAATTATTTCAGTTCATTTAATTACTCATATTCTTACAATCACCGTATGGTTAGAAATGTAATATAAATATGTTTCTTGTTAGTCTTGTTAGAATATTTTAGTCCCTTTATTGTGGTATATTCTCTATGGGAACCTCTGCAGACTAAAGTAAGGCTGGATGATCACTTTATCTTTCTGGTCATCGGTCTTATTGGCTTTAATGTCACTTATGTTTAATGACACTTAATATGTCATTATGGTTAATCTAACATGAAATTGGAAATTGTCAGTATTTGTCATGCAGCTGATGGAAGCTTTCCATTTTGAAATCAGTGTAACGAGTGGAGAAATCCATGCTTCTGGTCAGGGCTGCCCGCTACGAGAGGCCATAAATCATTGTCCCTGTGCACAGAATTACAATGCTTTTCCAAACACACTGTAAAATCTAAAATACACTCTTTTATACATAATCTCTTAGACAGAATCCTATTCTTTTGTGTCACAGCAAAGCTCTCCTAAAGGGTAATTACACCCTCAAATTTAGCTAGAACCTCTGTTGCAGTACATATTCAAAATATGCAGCACAGATAGAGGAGGCCGCACGGCTACGTAGCACGTGACAGGAGGGTAAGGGACACATGGGACAGCTAGTAGTATGAGCTAAAATCCATGAAAAGCTACTGACTGTCTGTCTCTACTGGAAAGACAGTCTGATGGAGTTTTGACAGGACAAGAAACTCGTTTGGCATAGTGACTGTGTGGGTACCTGTGTTGCAGCTGAGCTAGCAGCTCTATGACAAGAGGCTCTTCTCTCTCTCTCTGTGTGTGTGTGTGTGTGTGTGTGTGTGTGTGTGTGTGTGTGTGTGCATGGAGGAGTGTCGGTAAATAGTCATAGCCCTGCTGTTTAGCACGGTAAATGTTACATAGTGCAGTTATCAGCGGGCACTTGTGTTTACAGCCACTGCAGAGAAATAAATCTTGTTTATGTATGAATGCTTGCTGGTCCGACCCAGAGTCCTGCTCTGGGTCTGGTATCCGCAGGGACCTTCTGTGTAAACAGTCAACGGCTAAAAATATAGTGGATGAGAATAATATAACACCAGATAAGGGAACTATCTAAGTACAAATACTTTGTCACTGTACATAGTAGAGTTTTCAGGTACCTGTACTTTACTTGAGTATTTATTTTCCTTTATTTTCCAACATTTTTCTTTTCCTCCCTACATTTTAACAGAAATATCTGTACTTTCTACTCCTTTTGCATCGTTGTGTGCGAAGAGACCAGATTGAAAGTTTTGACACAAAACAACGTGATTGGCTGATGGAGACTGTGGCTAAATCTGGTTGGTTAACTTAAAAAAGTGAACGCCTATAGATAGCTGATTGAGAATAAGTGGGTAAAGAGAGAGGGGGGGGGGGGGGGGGGGGGGGGCATAGTAAGATAAGATTGTCTTCCTGATTGAATTTATGCTGAGCTTCATAAAACACATAAGAAAAATGACATGAGAATAAAAAGATGTAAAAATGCAGCAGGACAAAAAAAATAACATAAAAGATATATCAAGACAAAAAAGACATAATGACAAAAAATGTAAAAAATGCAACAAGACAAAATGGACAGAGAGGAAGACTTGATTGTTCAGAAAATGTCAGGTTCAGTTAGCTTTGCACAGAAACAGTCAGGAAAATGTCTTTCAGAGGATGATTTTTTACTTTTATACTGAAGTACATTTCAGATCCTGTCCTTTTTCACTTTTAATTGAGTAAAAAAGTTGAATCAATACTTCTGCTTTTACCAGTATCTGTACTTCTACCTGGGTACAGAATGTGTGTACCTTTGCCACCTCTGGTCTTACCACAGAACAGGTATAAAACGGATACCTTGTGACCAGTATAAAAAACATCTCTAAAGCTAGACTTTACTTCAAGTTTCACCAAGCTGGAACTGTGGCCCAGAAAGCAGAGTGATATGGGTGTGAGTGCCTGTGATCAGTGTGAAAACAGCTTTACTTGGCATCTCCTGAGCAGGAACATCTCATAAATAACCAGTGGAAGCAGGAAATGCAACCATTTTTCCAGAACAGATATAATACTGCAGTGAAAATATAATAAAGCAGGTCTTTTATTGGCATAAAGTCATTAATAATGTCTCTCCTGCATTATTTTTTCTATTTCTCTCCTCTCCTGTATTCCTCTTTTCACTTCTCTCAAGTTATTTCCAGTTACATGAGGTGAGGGAGTAAAAGAAAAGATAGACTTTTTGATGTACTTTGCAAAAAACAAACTCCGTGTCAGTTACTGTTCTCTGTGCTGTGTTGTGTCATGATGTGGAGCAAAGCATGGGTGGATGAATAAGTCTATTAAGGACAAAGTGTCAGACTGAGGAGAGTCTCGACCCTCGGGGTATCTGGTAATCCTTATTACTCAATGCCCAACAGGAGCCGAGCTCACATGCGATGGTGGGATAGAGACTCAGCTATAAGTGTGAGATTCAAAGGACTTAAACACGATGAAGAAGCGCACAAAAGATCCCAGCAGCATGAAAAACTTTTACGTGCATGGATAAGCATTCCTGGATAAGGATGGCAGTGGCGGCAATCTTAGCCTTTGGGAGAAGCAGATTTGCGCTCCAAATCCATCATGTGAAGAGTCATACAGCAAGTGATGCAGCATGGGAAACAGCAGCCATGAGTATTTCCATTTTCCCCTTAGGAGACTTGCTCTAACACCAAGCTTTTGGCTGTGCTGCTGCCTCAGAGGGAGCATTGTGCCACTGATACAGTAACCTCTGTGCGGGCTGGCTTTGACTTGGACACGTCTCAGAGGAGAGAGAAAACTCTGCCAGCAGTGGCAGACGTCTCTGTGCGAGTTGTAATTTCATTAAGGCTTTCCGTGTTTTCAAAACCGGCTGATCGGGCACTTTTTGAACTCAGGTGGTGTTCCACGTCCTTCCAAAAAGGAGCTGGACACATCAGGACCCGTGTAAGTACACTGGAGACTTGACTAGGGGTGAGTACAGCAGTGATTTACTACCTTTTTGGCTTATGACTTCCTAAAACAAAGATTATGTCTACTTGCCACTGGTTGCAAATGTGTTTGGGTCCAGAACAGTTCAGGCAGAGTAGACTTCACTCAAACAAATATAGAGAGATAAAGAGGCAAAATTACCCAGTAATTCACAAGATAAAAGCAGCTTTCCTGTACTGTTAATCATCTTCTCAGATTTATCTTGTGTTTTTTTGGTGGGGGTTCCCAAACTACTGCACTACAGTCAGTGCTTAGAAAATGTTGTAAGTAAGCCTTGCTTTGTTCCAAACAGACAAAAACAGCATGGACTACAAGTGCATTTAAAGCATGTCCAACTCAACTACTTTTTAGGCGGTGTTGCATTTAGTTTCTTAATTAATCATAGATGTGTTTTGGGCATAACAAGAATTAAACCCATCAGAGTGTCACTTTGACAGCAGTGAAGAGTGCATATGGACCTCTGGGATTACTTACCGATATCCGTTACAGCCTGGCGGGATAAGCAAAGTCTTCGCTGCGGGATGGGTATGTGATCCTTGGCCAATGCACCTCTCAGTCCTCTGTTTAGTCCACAGCACCATTCATACTTGCCAACCTTGAGAACTCAAAAATTGCAAGTACACTGTAACAACATTTATTTACTTTTAATTCTCATTCTCTCTCATTCTTAAAAATGAAAACTTTCCTTTTTATGAAGTCTGGGTCGGTGTAGATGTATGATTGTCAAGTTGACTTTTAGAGTTGTATATGGTTTATGTACAGTGTCAGAAATAAGTCACAGGACAACTGTGATTGTGATGTGTGAGAGGCCAATGAAGAAAAGTCAGGAAAAGACAAGTATTGTGGCACTGGCACTGTGTGTGAGCAAATGAACGCTGCTGCGTCCCTGTGTGTGTAACAAACAGAGTGTAAGACTGCTGTAAACTCATCTGTGAATGTGTCCTTTAAATAGCAGGAAAACAGTGCGTCATTGACTTTAGACCAGGTTTATGTTGCACGTGGGTGCAAGTACATTTTCTGCCTACACAGTGTGGCCGCTGGGCTCTAAAATGACAACTGTGTAGTTCAGGAAACTAGCGATGATAGGTCACACTTTGCTCTGCGAAAATTCAAACTTTCCCTTCCAATTTATATGGTGAACTTGTTAGCAAACAATTGCTCATTTAAGCACCTAGCTTATAAGAACAACATTATTTATATGGAGTCATATTTCTGTCCATCTGTTTTAATACCCACCAGCTCCTGATAAAAATATTTGGTTCTTAGAGACTAAATGCTCCTCTATGTTCAGTAGCTAGCTGCTAATTTTGTCTGTTTCATTCATTATTGATTATAGCAGCTTTAAACTGTTTATATGTATATATATATATATATATATATATATATATATCTATATATATATCTATATATATACTCTCAGGTATCACACAGTCCATATATAACACTGTTTATTATGTAGCCAGATACCATGCTTATGATTACATAAACAAGGTAAGACTACTTCAGTAAAATGACTGAAAATGCAGGTAAAAACAAAATCATATCCTCAGCCCTACTTTCTTCTTACTCTACAAGTGTCATCCTGATTATTGACTCGCATATTCTCTTTTTAGATTCCTGCAAAGTGAATCCAGAGGCCGAGCAGTGCTGCAGGAGAAGTGTGCAAGTGTGTGTGTGTGTGTGTGTGTGTGTGTGTGTGTGTGTGTGTGCTCGCCGCATCGGTGCAGGCTCAGAGAAATCAGGTGAACACAGCATATGTACAGTTATCTCATTAATTTAAAGGGTTTCTGGGCGTCCTGCCAGCTCCGATGAAGTATGCCAAGGTAGTGGAGCATCATAGAGCTAATGTTATTTAGAGATATTACAATGATCTGCACTATGCTTCATTACATGCAGGGTTAAGGGTGAGTGTTGTACAGGGGCTCTAAAATCATCCTGCTCTCTGGTGTCGTAGGGCCGCTTAAGTACAAGAAACAAATGTGTTGTGTGATGTGTTTGCTCTTCCACACCACAGGAAGCAGAAAGCCCGTCAGTGGGATATTTTATCACAGGTCAAGGTAAAACGCATTACATAAATATGGTTGTAGGCAGGGTAAACCTAAACAGCTGATATCAGAGTGGCCTGCAGGCTGCGCCAGGTCTCTGGCAACTGACCTGTTCTGTTGTGTAGCTATGCTTCACCATGTATGTTATTATCTAGTATTATCTGTTATTATAATCAGGGTTGGGTCAGATTACTTTGAAAAGCAGTCAGTCACGAAAAAAACAAATTACATTATAATATTTGTAATTAGTATTGTAATTACACAAATATTCTCTTCTTTTGAACGTCTCAAAACATTTTAGACACAAGTGAAATTTATTTTTGCTTGTGGTTCTTGTTTGTGGAGTGATTGTCTAAGAAACCTGTATGTCAAACACACTTTTTACGAGTTAATAGAGCATTGTTTATCATGAAAAAAGTTTCATCATTTAAAAACTGCTACATTTTAAAGATTTAATCAACATTGTAATCGAGTAATCCTTGACAATTACACATTGCTCAAATGTGTTCTGGGCTGTTTGTACTCTGAGTATGTAATCCCACTTACATGTAATCTGTTACTACCCAACTCTGATTATAATGTAAGCAGATATTAAAGATATCTCAAAACCCAAACACATAAAACAAACTGTGCATGGCTGCTAAACCAGGTGAGAGCTGTGCAGTATTACAGGTGTTACATACAGAGTGTTTCCTCTACATGATCTATGGACTTTGCCTATAAAAATATTGTGTTGGTTATTAGATTGAATATTTGCAAGACAAGATGTTAATTTTATCACATCTCCTACTGTATGTGATACAGTGAATAACCGAACTGACTGTGTTACGTTTGTCTGCAGTTCTGTCTGCCTGTTATTTAGAAACACTTTAATTCATTTTGCATCCTGCCAAAATCAAGCCACACACACACACACACACACGCACGCACACACACACACACAGTCACTGGCCTGGGCATTACTGCTGATTGTAATAATGACTGTATCGTCAAAGTGGGAGAGAGACTGAGGCAATAGAAAGGAGGCATTGAAAAGCTGAGACGTTGCGCTCGCCGAAGACTGCTGACAGAGCACGCTGGAGTCCAGGAAGGTTCCACTCTGAGATATCTAATCAATCGAAGAGAAAGAAAAGTAGCAGAGGCTTGGAGAGGCGCTGGGTCTTTTTATCTCTCTCATTCCTACACATGAAACTGAACCATGATATCATTTTGCAAAAATAATGTGATCATTTCACAAGAACACCACCACATTCTTCTAATCTATTATAAACCAGTTTCGATTCTCCAGTGAGTGAATATAATTCATGTTTCCTCATCACTGAATTGTGTGTGAAATTCATTAAATACATCTGTGATCATAGTTCACTTCCGATGTTGATTACTGACCTTGAACTAATGGCGAGTTTTCTGGAGCGCACCGACTGCTTACCAAGCCCTTTACAACTCCTCGCCTCGAACTGACGGGAACTTGAGGAGCACAGATATTTTGTTTTCGTGCTCTGATTGTTCACAAATACTAAGCCAGCAAAAAAAAATCTTTAATTCCACCCCATTTCACTTCAGCTTTCATTTTTCACTGCAATAAGCATGTTTTCCATGCTGTGCTGGTATAAGGTGGAAAAAATGCTGCAAGTTGACCGTTTCTACATCATGTGAATTCAGGCCCCCCTACACTTAAAGTGTAATAAATTCACTGGGATCAAGTTCACATGCTGTCTTTGTGCTGGAACAAAGTAGCTCCAACAGGAGCAGCTGCAGGTACTTTCAGGAACTGACTCCTGAAACTGAGAAACGAACAAAGGAAATCAAATTTGTTTCTAATGTTTTCTCAGTGTGACTGAACAGCTTATTGAGCACATTTTCTCCAGGTCAGCTAAGTTAACCCAATTTTTTACAAAACTCAAATAAGACTTTAAACTAATTATTCAACCAAACTTCACTTGATTTGAATTTTTACATTGATCCAGCTCAGAATGATTTACATTGCATTGTATTGCTGTTTCCAATAAACTTTTAATTTGATGGAGCAAAGTTCACATTTAATAGGATCTAGCTCAAAGTTCAGTTCACAGAGATTAAAATGAAGCAGTTCGTGTTCATAGTTGTCATTTTAAAATTTCAAACAGTCCCAAAAACATTCATTTCCTTTTTTTTTTCTTTTTACCCCTAATTTTTTATTTGAAATAGAACTTCCTCCTACAAGAGACACTGGTGCGCAATATTCATGTTTTTGTATTTATTTTATTTGGAAATGTAAAATGTAAAAAAAAGTGCATATTTATATGTTTCTCATATGAAAAGATGACAGTTGTATTTCAGGTAGCCTGTGATTTATGAAGGAAAATGTGAAAAAAAGAAGTTACAATTGCCCCCAGTCTCCTCTATCATAAAATATTGAGTTAGCATCTCAGGATAATAACTTGATATCTATAAGAATGACTTAGTATGTAAGTCATTTTGAGAAAGTTCCTGACTATGTTGAGATATTAACTCAATATTTTGAAATACCAAATCATTATTTTGAGATTCCAAGATTCCACATTATTTCAACAAAGTTTGTCCTTATAATGACTGGATCTTCTTTTTTCCCATCATATTGGCAGAAATGTGCTTCCATGATGCTGATGATAAAATCATAAACCGACATAGTAGAAAAAAAAAGGATCACCTAAGTTATTACAATTCATCCTGAGGAGGAAATAAATGTAGTATATAAATAGTAAATAAGTTAATCTCTACTGGGAGACACGCAGGTATTTTAAAGGGACAGGTCATTCCAAAATCAAAAATATATGTTTTTCTCTGTAGCACTATTTATCCATCTTGATAGTTTTTGTGCAAGTTGCAGAGTTTTGGAGATACCAGCCATAGAAATGTCTGCCTTCTCTCCACTATAAAGGGACTAAAATGGCACTCGGTTTTTGGTGCTCAAAACACCCAAAAAATTGAATTCAAAACGGCAGACATCTCTACGGCCGACATCTCCAAAACTCTGCAACTCACACCAAAACTATCTAGATGGATAAATAGCACTACGGTTGTCAAAAATATTGATGTATAAATAAATATCCATACTGAATATTTAACAACCACTACAGGCCAGGGAAAAATATATATATATTTTTGATTTAACTGTCCCTTTAAGTGCTTGAAATTATGCATTCATGTGGCACAACTGATAATTAACATGTAATTATTATATCAAGACACAAACACATTGAGTTCAAGTGTGTTTTTTCAGGAAAGCGTGTTTTTCTTTACACAGCTACGACAACGGGGCTAACAGTTATCAAATCAAAATGTTTTGTACTATATTAATGATTACATGGTACTTTTTTTAAAAACGGAAATTTAATGCAGCTCTCCACACCTCTAAGGACGGACTGTATTTCTGCGTGTGAATGCAGCAGGACCATCTGGACACAGTGCAGCACAGCTGGTGAGCAGCAGCCCGCTGAGGTGAGTAATAAAAGTGATGAGTTCAGGTGGTAACGACAGTTACTGATACTGATACTGTGAATCCTCTGTTCATTCGTCTGAATAGTTGATTCTCTTGTCAGCTTAATGGTGTTCATGCTAATAAGAGGGTGGGACAACACATCTGCATTTCTCATTTGCATAAACCATAAACATAAATAAATGTTATTAAATCTTTAGAGTACGACCATGTGTGACTGTGTCATAGTGATACTTTTACTTTATTGATCTTTTTTGATGGTGATTCAATGTTTGCTTTACTTTGCTGTTATTTTTACCACATGAGGATACTTTAAAGGTGAAGTCTAACATAGTTAGAGTTTGGCGTCTAGGCTTCGACCTCATCACTCCTTGCAGATTATGTTTAAAAAGAGATATCGAGGAGTGATGACCACATATCTCGGACCCCCTGTTGGAGCCTGCAGGTGGTGCTGGGGCTGAATGAACAGGCAGTGACGCTGTTGCAGGGCAGAAATGGCATTGACAGGCAGAGGGAGAGATGGGAGGTTTTAGCGGTTTAAATAGACCGCCAGATTGGAAGGGTGCATTTGGTGTGTACAGAGTGTGACGCATGTTACATGTGATTGTGGTGCAGCTTGAGTTGACTGCGTATGTACATACCTGTGTATGTACCCCTTATAAAGGATTCATTAAATGTTTAGATATTGCTTATAAAAGGTTTATGAAATGCTAAATAGAGTATATATATACAGTAAAAATATTACCCAGTTCGTCTAACTAACATCATTTTTACTTAAGGAGTATAGCAGTGGTTAGATTGCTGAAATGTTAATAATCAATATTTACCTTTCAAACATTTTCAGTTAATTCTACTTCTTCTTCCTCCTATTATTATTATTATTATTATTATTATTATTATTATTATTATTATTATTAATAATAAAATATAATATGTATGAAACCAATACATTAGATCTCATATGAGGCTGTACAGTTGCATCACAAATCTCCTAGCAACAGTAGCTGGTGTGATGGACGTTCTTTGGAAAATTGGCTGTGTGTGAAAAATGTCTAAATATGTAACAGCCATTCACAAGAAGAGCTGTTAAAGTATTTCTTATACACTACATGCACTGTTTGGGTCAAACACAGCTACTTTTGAACTTTGGTGGAAGATTTTACACTATACTGTTGGAAAAAGTTTTGTTTTTCAAAGACATAAATCCTAAAAAATGCTCCACAGTGTATGAGCGGACATGCAGACTTGGTCTGCTGGTGATATCACCATCATACATCTTTGTGCTCACACTCCGCTGGTGATGAAGAGCTTCTTTGATGAACCTGGAGATCCAATTTGTGTTTGCAGCCTTGCCTCCTGGTTATTGGTCCAGCTGCTCTCGGGGGGATTACTCACACGGCGGCTGTCGCTGTTGTTGCTCCCGCCTCCAGTTTTAATATCACTCATTTAGATTAATTATCCAGTGTGAATGTACAGATATTCAAACTGTCGGTCTCATTATACCCAGAAATGTATTATTGCATCCGTGTAATTAGCTCCCTCATAGTTTCCAAAAGAAGCTCAATAAAGTCGTCCTTTTATTGCTTTTATTGCTCACATGTGCCCTGAAGTCCATTTGGAGAGAATCTGAATGCTTTGAGGTGAGAAACAAACAGAAAAATTACACAATAATTCACCAACAAGGATTAATTTTCAAATGAGATCAAATCACGGTTTCACTTTAAATTGTGTTGCACCAAAGTTTTAAACTATCTCAAAATTGAGAAACATTATATTTAAACCTCTCTTTAAACCTCAGGTCAGTCTTTACTCTAATGTAGGTTAAATTTAATTCTGTTACACCAAAACTTTAAGCTAAATTCAAATTGTGATACAGTATTAACATACATTAAGGGACAAACACAACTCAACTGAGTTGTATCATCTGTCCTCTTTCTTTCACTCCAGTTAACTGCAGACCCCAGAAAACTTAGACAAGTTTTTCTGAAAGGAGGAGAAATTAGAGCTTCCCTGCCCAGCCATCATGAGTAAGTTATACAGGCTAACTAATGTTTTAGCTAGCTACCAAACAACATAGCATTTTGGTAACTTTTACTAGCTAGCAAACAATATAATATTTAGTTAACTTTTGAACTAGCAAGAAAAAAGTAGCATTTTGTTTACTTTTGCTAGCTAGCAAACAATATAATGTTTAGTTACATTTTGAATTAGCAAAAAGAAAATGTAGCATTTTGTTAAATTTCACTAGCTAGCAAACAATATAATGTTTAGATAACTTTTTAACTAGCTAAAAAACAATGTTGCATTTTGTTAACTTGTTAACTAGCTAGCAAACAATATAATGGCTGAGTCCAAAATTACTGACTACTTACCCAATAGTCCATGGCATCGTAAGTTCGCGATTTTGTAGCGCCCTCCAAATGTATAATGAGGATTGCTATACTCTATGTAATGGACTCAATGTATCCCACAATGCATTGTGAAAATTAATGTACTACAACCAATGGTCACTAACCAAGCAATTTACCATAATGCACAGTTTCTCTGTGTACCACCTTGCAAACTAATGAGCTCTCCAAGTACCACCTTACTGTCCAGCGTTTGATGCTAACAGGTGTTGTGGACACTTGAGCTGCACTTGTCTTCATAATAGTTCCTGTTTAGAGCCATGATTAACATGTTTTTGAAGCATTCATCATCAGTCTCTTCACTCTACCGCCACTTACTTTCTCACCATGCAGTTTAGCTCGTAACAACCAGTAATCATGGATTGAATAAGACTGACTGATGATGATTTCAGTGACCTCATATTTTTTGTATTTTCATTCAAAGCATTTTGATAATATTAGGTCTGTGGATTCTCTTGAGTAAACTGGGTTGAGATTTTTGTAAAGATACACTGGTTCATGATTTTTTCAAATATATTTTTTGGTGCTTTGGACACCACCAGCCATTTAGTCCCAGTATATTGGAGAGAAGTCAGGTATCTCCAGAACTCTGCAATTCACACCAACACAGTCTAGATGGATAAATGGCACTTAATGCCAGGAGACAAAATGAGTATTTTTGATTTTTGAGTGAACTGTCCTTTTAAATCTGGATTTACTCATTTTAAACCTAGTTTTGCTAAACTGTGTTTTGGCATATCTTATTGATTGCAACATAGTCATACTTTCATCTATAGTATAATATTCTTACGTCATGGTTAGAAGCACCTCACTGTTTACTTTGATTTCAGTCATTAAACTCCACAGCGAGGAGCACTTTCTTTACTACCATCTGATTCCTGATTAAAGGGCCATTACTGAGTGACACTCTCCCACCCATCTGACAGTCTGCCTGTAAAAAAACCCTAATTATGCTGTCAGCTCCTCAAAGCAGTGTTTTTTGGGCAGGGTTTACAGTCCAGCATCCTCAGGGATTTGTATCAGACTTTCTCCAGGAGTTGTCATCTCTGAACACATTGTGTACCCTCTTTGATGTGGCAACTTTATATCAGTTTCATTGTCACTATGCGGTAATTGGTGGACATTTCTTGTTGCTTGTCCTGTACTTTAAATCTCAGTTTGAGCCAAAAGCTTTAGGGATTAGTTTGGCAGTACACAGTCCTTTGTTAATAATGCACAACACATTTGATAAAATTAAAAGTGACCACTTTCTGGACACTGTTTGTGTGGCTCTCACTTCTTACAAACTGCACAAAAATCTGCTGATGAGAGCAAATAGTTTTGTGACCGCAGTGAAACTGTTGATTTTGAGAGGATAAATTGCAACAAATATAGAATATGGACATTTTGGAAACCTGTCCTTTTTAAATACATTTTTAAAAAAAATATTTTTAATTTTGGACTTTACAATGCTCTGGGGTTATGGGCCATGAAAAAAATTTGCTTTTTTTCAGACGATATCTTAGTTACACCCAAACTGAGCTAACAAAGCAGTTTTGTCTTTGTATGTGTGGTATATATTCAGTTTGGGAAATCTCAAGATCTCTACAAAGCCTTAATGTTAAACTCAGCAGGGACTAGAGACCCTCTCTGTTGCCAGGTTGTTGCTTAGGGCCGGCCTACTTGCTGTAGTAGTAAATTATGTTTCATTACATAAGAGTTCTAATGACATGGGTGATATATATAACGTTAACTTAACTTCTTTGCTAGCTAGGAAACAACATAACGTTTACTTAATCTTTTAGCTAGCTAACTTTTAACTTAACTTTTTAGCTAGCTAGCAAACAATACAACATATTATTAACTTTCACTGGCTAGAAAGCAATATAACATTCAGTTAAATTTTGAATGAGGAAAGTAAGAAAAAAAAAACAAAACAAAAAAAAAAAACACTACAGTATCACCCACGACACAAGCAAACATATTATGCAAACAAATGCACCAAATGGAGAGAAAAGGGGCTCACACATCTCCAACACATTTTTGACCATAATGCCATGTTAATATTGCTTAATTGGATGCTATGTGATTGTCAAGCATCTCATTCTCAAAACATATGAAACTGAGTTGACCACAGCAAAGATATTCCACACAAAACACAGAAAACCTTTTCTTTATGAACGTTATGTCAAAAAAAACAAAAACCCATTGTAGTATTAAGAAGGGGGACAGGGGACGTGTACAATATCCCTGTTTCATTCACTCGTTATCATCAGTCATTACATCCAAGAGTTGTTCCAGTAGGTCCATTAATCTCATCTGTCACCAGAATAAAGCCATTTAATCAGGGTGCAGAGGACCAGAGGTTTCAGGATCCAGATTTCCTGATGTTGTAGGAGACAGAGTCCTAAAATGTGGCGCTCGTGTGTCACATCATCATAATGTACGTCTCAGAGCAAAACACACACCTGCTATTCATTTATCTGACGCGCTCTGCTATAAATCAGATGTAATCTGTGAATTGAATTATTGCAGCTGCAGCATAGCGCGCAGCCGTTCACCCATTCATCCCACACTACACCAATCATAACATGAGCACAGTGACCCGAATGAGATTAGAATGACTAACGTTGGTTGGAATATAATACAGCAGAAGAAATGCAGAATGCAGATGACTAATGAATGAGCAAGGGCGTGCTTACAGTTGTCTCGTGGCTTATGAAAATTACAGCAGCGTTGCTCATTTGAGAGCCGCTGTGCCATGACCTCACTGGTGTTGATACACACACCATAAAACAGGGATCATATCACTGTAATGGTTGTTTAAGCTCTGTTTCTGCTGACGACGTCCCAACAAGAAAATTGCCTCTGCTGGCTGGATTGTGCTGCGGAAGATCATTTATGGTTTGACTTTATTATCCTGCAACAGTAAACATATGTGATATATATATGAAAACAATCTCTGTTTTATGTCTGAGGATGTTTGGGTTGTGAAGATGTACAACCTGTATACTGTAAAACCAAATGCTCAAATTAATTATTTTTAGTAAGCAGTGAAAACTCAACTTCTGTTTATTTATCAAAGAGGGAAGAAGGGTCCCTAAAACACAAATATTCAAAAATATTTTAAAAACCTATTTAATTTATTACTATATTGAGTTTATTAAAAATGAAATAACATCTTAAATAATTTAACCTTAATCAAAGAGCATATGTAAACAATTTTAAAAAATGAATGAATGTTATACACATTATAATGTATTGTTGGACAGTTGTAAAATACATGTCAACAACTATAAATCCTCCTATGAAAGATCCATAACTGATGTATTTAGTTACTAACAGTATAACACACTTGTGATCATGTACGACATAAAGTATTTACAACATTTTATCAGTTATATTTGCTAATAAAGTTTAAGTACTTATCAGTAGCCTTCTTCTTCTTCACTCTCCTTGAGAACGGAGCAAACACCATCCACTAATGAAGGTCATGACATGCGGCTGAAAGCCCTGAGAGACTTCTAGTCAGTGGACCTTGAGTAAGGACTTCTTTAAGTTTTGACCCTAAAAATGTAATATAATATTTCCAACATCAAGAATGAGTTTCAAACACATTTATAAATAGTTTTAAACATGCCTGTGAATTGTATTTGTTAATAAATGTTAATTAAGGATCTGTTCATGTGTTGATTCATTATATATAATTACAGCTGTGCTATGCTGTATTATAAATTATTATCTGTTTTTATACTAGTTTGAGATGCTTCATGCAAGAATTTGCAATTGTTGACAAATGCATTAATAAACACTTACAAATATCTTTTCATCTGCTTACAAAACATTATTATTGTGTTATTAACAATTTATTAAGCGTTTATTCACTGAGCCAGATCCTGGCTGTCGAGACTTTATGGGCACCAAATATACTGAACAACAATTTTAAAGGAACATGTAACCATAAAAATATCAAGCCTGACCCGCTTTATCAGTGATGCGTTTTTGTTTGACTTGTTATGGGATGTTGGGCTCCGTCAGGCGGCTGCACATGGGTGTCATCGAGCTGAGCAGACTTCTGACAGGTGGTGTCACTCCCACACGCTGCGAGCCGCTCCGTCGAGCAGTGCAGATGGTGCGTTGCGAGTTATGTATGCCAACAGTCGCCGTTTTGGGGATACTATAAACCCCCCAAAACTCCTTCTTCACAGTGAGTTTCACATGTTCTTGTTACTTCTTTAAGGAAAGAATGGAAATAATCACACGCTGTGATATTGTGTTTTATATTTACAACACAAATAGGAAATCATAATGTGTGAAGACTAACAAAACAAAACAGCGAGGCCAGAAATCACTGAGCAAAACACTGTTGACAACGAAGCCATGTAATTCATGTGAACTGAAAGAAAATGATCAGAGTTACAGTATGTACAGTAAATTTCATGAAGAGTCAACAAATCTGAATGAATGTGGATGAATCTGACACGAGATCTCTGCAGAGTCCAAAACAACATCCAGTCTGACAGAACAAAGGCCATGTGAATTCATGTTTCACAAAATCAGTCCTGAAATGAAAAAGATTTAAACAGTGTGAAGTGATCAGATATTGTACATGTTTACTGTAAAGCCTGGGAACCTTTCTGCTACTGTCATGTGACACATAAATTGTCCATTTGTTGATTTTTTGTTATATTTTATGATACTGAAAAACAATAGTAAATGGTCATCGAAAATGTAAAAGAAATCGTTTAATATTTTGGGAAATATTCTGGTTAACTTTCTTGTTGAGAGTGAGATGAAAAGATTGATACCCCTCGTGTCTGTACATTAAATATGAAGCTATAGCCAGCAGCCATTTAGCCTAGCTTAGCATAAAGACTGAAACTGAGGGGAACAGCTAGCCTGGTTCTGTCCAAAGTTACAACAACCTTCACATAAAATTGCTTGTTCAACCTAAACACACACACACACAAATGTAAAAATGAAAATCACAGTGTAAGTCATAGAAATAAATAATAGCACATGACTCCTCATAAAAACACAATGTATTGTTTTTACATTTCTGTTCATGTAAAGATCTGTCTGGACAGATCCACGCTCGCTGTCTCCCCCCTGTTTCCAGCCTTTATGCTAGGCTAAGCTAACTGACTGAGTGGTATTAATTTTCTTTTCATCTACATCCTGGAAATAAAGTAAATAAACACACCAATCCCAAGATGCCAAAATGTTCCATCAAATAATTGCAGTGAATGACAGGATGACAATTTTATAAAATGCTCATATTGATAAACCGCCCAATACCGCCAGTGAAAGAAAACAATATCCCCATGATAAGTCATAATTAAGAGATTAAAAAGTCGAAATTATGAAACAATTATTATTGTGACTTTTTATCTCATAATTACGACTTATATGTCATAATTTAAGTCATAAGTCATAATTATGACTTTCCATCTCACAATTTCAACTTTTTATCTCATAATTTCGACTTAAAAAAACAACATGGGACTATTTTTTTCTTTCACTGGCAGAAATGTGCTCCTATACACCAGCCACTCTTTTGTTAATAAAAACTGAGCTTTGAAACCATTAGCAAATTTAAAATCAATGTTTTTGATCCTTACACAGTGATCATCCGCATTAATCACGGGAGCAAAGTCACAGCATTTCCAGTGTCCATAGCAAAACAACCAGTGAACAGTCAGTGGCATCAACTCTGAGGCAAATTAAAGGAATGGTTTGAGATTTTAGGAAGTACGCTTTGCTGTTTCCTGCTTCCAGTCTTTGCATTAAGATAAACTAACCGTCTGCTGGCTACAGAACCGTCAATACAATTCAATGACAGCAACAGGTTGAATGTTTAGTTTTTCTTCATGGTCTTATTTCATAGTTTATACAGCTCAACGAAAATGCACGTTTTATGCTTTCTCTAATGTTTTTTTACCTTTTGGGCCACACACTAAAGAAAATAACAGTTTGTTTTTACCCAAAATGAGCACATCCAGAAAGAATCAGGAAATACGGCAAAAATGGTCATCTCATTCATTTTGAATTGGAGTAGTTTATAGGGTGTAATGATACATTGATCTGGACTGATATATCAATTTGATGTTCAATGATTCAATATTAAAGATGCAAAGTGAAAATATCGATTTATATTGCCATCTTTAACATACACCTTTGTTTTAGTAATGACATGGTATGTCTGTGTCTTAAAAGTCTGGAGGAATTCAGTCATTAAGTTGTTAAATCATCATTTGAGAGCTGACATAAATGTAAGTGATGGTGTTAAATGGACATATGAAACCGCCTGATATCGATCGCAGGCCCGTGAATTGAATCAAATTATATTATATTATATATATAATTGACATATATATATTGTATTATATTATTAATCGACATGATATCTTATCGTGATGAAACTTGTGATTTACACCCCTGCTAGTTTAGGTGTTTAGGTTGCGCCGGGAAAAAAATGCAGCAGCGTGCAACCGAAGCATAGACATGTTACCCAATATCACGCTGTGATGGCCAATCACATGCCAATGATTGGGCTGTCAGACCTGAAATATCTCTGAAGTGACCGTTGTTAGTGCGATGTCACGGTGATCTTCTCATCTAACTCCCAGCAAGACAGAAAATGTGTGTGTGTGTTTCTCAGAATACTGAACCATTCCTTTAACGCAGCGTCATACTCGCCCATGTTGCAGATTAATTACAGATGGAGTGGTAGGCTACTATGGATCTTTGTCAGCTGTCTTGTCATAAGCAGTAAGTTGTGTTACTGTGACTGACAGTATGGGTACAGTTGTAGTAACTGACCTAAAGCAGTGTCCTGTAGGCACTGCAGAGTCTGTGCCTCTGCCCATGAGATGTACTGTCCCAGCTCCTCACAGGGTCGGAGCAGACAGTCATTCACAGCACATGAACGTCTTTGTAAAATACATGTTCTGTAGATCGTTCCTTGAGAGTCCTCACTCGCTACGATAAAAAAAAAAGTTCATAAGGAATTTACCGCACGTTCCTTACACTGAGAAGTGTTCACTCATTCAAAAACAGAAACAGCAATGGGTTAAAAAACATCAGTGCGTTAATTGACGTAGTAAAGCCAGTAGATTAAGTTGAAGAGGGAGAAGGTGAAGGGGAATATTATCCGTGACCATCTGTCGATGGCGTTCACATCGGTCAGGTCTGGGATTTTGATTTTGAGCTGCGACGATCGTCTCCGCAGACGCGTTTTCTTTAGGTGCGCGTTCCTGTCCAGGCTGAGGCGGCCCGGCTCTCGCGGCACGCTCGCCTTCCTGTACTGGACGCCCGAGTTGTCGAACACCATGGAGGAAGAGTTGTGGGTCTCGCTCACGGTGGTTGTGATCTCGTTCCCTCCCACCTCGTTGTGGATCTCCAAGGTTGTCAGCAAAATGTTCCCCTGGGAGTCGACCTAGGCACGACAGACAGGAGTAGCTGTTAAAAATGGGCCGTGAGCTGAGGCTTCGGTGACTGATGACACATGTGCGGTGTGCGTCGGGCCCCGGGGCCCGGCGTCTTCCAGCAGGCTGACAGATTACAGCCTGGGAAACAGAGAGCGGCCTTCGAAACCAGGTTTCCTGTCCCAAAGTTAAATCACTTCTCACAAATCAGCTCAAGGTTGGACTGGATGCCTCTAATACTCGTGTCATGACAGCTATTGCTTCCCACACAAAAACAAATAAATCATTCAGACCAGTGTGGCAAAAATAGAGGCACAGTATGTACACAGTAATATAACAACATGGTTACAAGACATGAGAGGAAGTGACAGGGTGAATATTTCTACTCCAGTGCCAGCTAACCACAGAAACTGGTATTTTTCCACAGTGAACATTGAATATGATATAAAAACTCAAGCTCATGTGTTATTAAGTCCTTCAGCTGATTATTTCTTCAGTGTTTAATCACGACAAATTTGGAGACATCCTCAACAACTGCCTCATTTATGTTTTTGTCTTAAAACCATGAAACCAACCAATCCAGTGACTCTAAACAGTTCAATCTGTGAATTACACTGAAATACTGTCTACTTCATTCACCTTACGGAAAAAACAATGCTTATGCTTATGTAATGGTGATGATTTTAAGTTTTAGCATGTTAAAGCTGGGCATACACTGCACAGTTCTGGTGTAACCTTGGGCTGAATTTCAGCTTCACCAGGTATTCTTTGCTGTGAAGTGTACAGAGGTGAGTGAGGACCAATCAGCTGCTCCCAAAAGGGACGTCGAAACATTTGAATTTCTGACCTGGCGGAAATTTTGGTCTGCCATGAACGTGTCTCCAAGCTAAGGGCCTACAGTGAAGATTTAAGCTAAAAATGTGGTGTGAATGACATCTTTCAAGTCAGCTTGGTATATTGGGGCTTTAGGAGACTTGGATTATGCCAGTCAAGCATTTTATGTTTTTTTTTTTACATTTGAAATCACTTAAATTGTTTGGGAGATTCTGCAGCACTGTTTTCCAATGAAACTTTAGCAGTGTTTTGTGAACTGAGAAACTAAAGCTGACCTTCAGTCGGCATGAGGGTGAGTAGATAATGACTGAATATTCATTTTTGGGTGAACTATCCCTTTAATTTAGCTAGCATACCTCCAATTCTGTCCGCAAAATGGACGAGCCATACTGTCCATGTATTCCTGGCCAACTGTGAGTCCATATATGCTGGCAAGCACGTCTTTTAATTTTTCTTTAAGAACTTTCAGCACATAGGATGGCACAGACTGCACGTTTCTGCCTGGTTAGCATTATTGCTAGCAAACAAACTTCTACCCACCTTTCAAATGAATCTTTATTGACAAATGTCAATAGCCAGAACGCTCCATAGGGGCCAACAGGCCATTTTATTTTACATTTTACAAGAACAGCATGAGCATTGAGGTTGTAGTTTGACAGTTGGACCCTAGATTGCGAGCACATAAATTATGAGCTTCGGCTTTACACTGTAGACAGTTTATTCTTAATTGGAATTAAACATCATTTCTAAAATTGTACAGTGTATACGGTGCATATAGACCTTAAACTAATTACGTTTCTTTTAATGTTTGTATGTGTATCTGTATGTCTTTGTTTATGTGTAACTGTTGTAAGTGATTCCTTTTGTCAGACTTTGTACATCATAGTAGAAATGATGAGAAGGCATTGCGTTTGTATTAGTTGTGTGTACATGAAATTTCTGGTTTGTTGTTATTTACTATATATGATATAAGGGCCACAGAGACATAGAGACAATAAAAAGGTCAAACACCACATACAGCAGGTGGTGAGGAGGGAACATAAAGAGGAACATACTGCTGATGTGATGGTGATTAAGACAGAAATGGCTGGTTGGGTGAGATGTCGTGATTAAACATGTTCACTTGTTAAATGAGGAGGTCAAACTTTGCCCTGCAGCAGCAAAGTTTCACTGGAGGTTTCACAGACGTGACACAACAGGCAGTGACAGACACTCACCCCTCGTGAGTGACGACGCCCTTGTACCTGATTGGACTGTTTAATGGACGAAGACTTGCAATTGCCTCCTTCCAGAACGGACTAGCCGGGAGAAACACAAACAGAAAGCCTTTTTGTCCGAGCTTTGGTCAGGTGTTTGCTCACAATCAGAAGGATGAGGGGAAAAATAGAATCAGACAAGTCCAATCCAGTTAATGAGAAATCTTTTCATTAAAGTGAAATTTCATTTCCACCTATGTGCATGTGATATAGATGAAAATTAATAAAAATCTATGATCCAGCTTTTTATTTTTAATCTCATCTTTAAACATGCATCATCACTGACATAATTTCCATTTCAAAACTTGTAAAATTTATTTATATAGCAACAAATCATTAGTTATTTTTCATATCGAGACTCAACAATTCCCACCATGAGCATGCACTATGGTGACAGTAGGCAGGAAAAACTCCTCGACACCTCAAGCAGTACCAGGCTGTGTGTGGACGGCCATCTGCTGGGACTGTTTGAGTCATAAATGATGGTTGATCTTTCAAGCAGTGATACTTCTTGAGCATTGATCTCCGCATGTTTGTCATTAAGGAGTAAAGCAGCTCAATTTACGGTTAATCTTGGATTTATTCTACCAGCTCCTAATTTTGAACAATGACAGATTATCAGAAACCACGCTTTGACTCAACCTGCCTATTCTTAAATGAAATTAATGAAATTAATATCATACTAAAATCACAGTCAGGCAGATTAAAACTAAAAGTACAAACATTAGAATAAATTTAGAATCCATTATACCTGAAGATATTGCACATTATGCACCACTGACATTTTCAACACAATGATACATTTTCAAATAAGAAGAAGTAAAATTAAAGATGGCTATTAAATATTTAAGGACATCTCCACCAGTTTTAATCATAACAGTCCGTTGCTTGCCATGGGGAGCACTGCTCAGCATGAGAGAACTGCTGCATGTCTTCTGTGGCTCTGCAGGCGATTTGTGAAGACTGAGGTAATTACCTGAGTGATGTCATTAGGGTTATTTGTCATTGGCCTTTTCCTTTTTTTTAGCAGGATTATACATTTTATAACAAAGAGCCTGTGGTATAAACTGGAGGTGTTGACTTGAAGATATGAGTGTTTACCAGGCAGTAAGGATCCAAGTAGGGATGCACAATAATATCAGCGTGTTGCCGGTATAAAATGAAATATTGGCATTGGCCTGAAACGGAACGTTGCTGCCAATATGACAGGCTGATAAGATGAAGCTATAATTGACCCTTCGCTAAGCCCCTCCTCCAAACAGCTAGTGTCCAATCATAGCTTAGCAACCGTAACTAGAGCTGACAAGCTTTTCATTTCTCTACATGTTGACGCGGTGTGCAGGAGGCTCAGAGAGCAGTGATACTCAGCTTTACATGAGTCTGCAAATGTTAGCATGTCCAGTTAACTAGGACTAGCTTACTAAGCTGCAGTAACTTTACCTCCAGCCTAACTTGTTAGATACCACTGCATCTGCATTTGTTATGTGGGACTTTGAGAAGGAGGATATGGGCTGATTTTGAATCAAAGTGGGTAGACGACGATGCATCTCACTCTTCAATTACCTCTAATTTCAATGTTATATCTACCACTGTTATCACTGCATAAATGCAGTGTGAGAATGGAAAGTTTGGCAGGCTGAGCAACAGTATCTAAGGAGAGTGGGGCTTAGCAAAGGGTCAGTTATGTGCATAAGATGTGAGTCTGTCTGCGGTGGGGAGGTTTTCTTAAGTGTCTGAAACAACTGTCCAAAATAAATTGGAAAATATCTGAATATGGGCAAAATTCAATAGCGTGCATCCCTAGGTATGCAGCAAAGATGCTGTTGGATGTACTGCAGGAAATAAAGGAAACAGCCTCTTTGGACCCTAAACCTTTCAAGAGACTAAATTTTAGGACCATATCCTTTTTCTTATGAGTGTAAAACTACATACCTGCAGCACCCCTTTAATTTTCCTTACAACATGTGCACACAGATCAGAAATGACATTTCAATCTGACTGAATTATCCTTACACATATTCATACTGTGGATATGGACATTTATTTATTTACTTGTTGGAGGAGTAAAGGCACTGCTGTCACAATGATTTACACCCACGGCGGTGCCAAAGTTGGGCATTTTCAAATGCATTAAAGTTTGACTTCACTGCAGTTACTTAAAAATGTTGCTTGCAGCTCTTTAAACACTACGGTCCATTGTTCTGAACCTGCGAAATGATGAGTTTACTTTGATTCTCTGGTGTTTGGAAATGACTCACCTGTCTGGGTCTGTCAAATCTTTCCCGGTCGTTATTTGCCTTCTGTGCCTTCTCAGCCAGTTTCTTCTGCATCTGAGGACCCCTTCCAAAGAAGATGTAGTTGACAAAGGCATATTCCAGCAGAGCCAGGAAGACAAACACGAAGCAGCCCATCAGGTACATGTCTATGGCTTTGACGTAGGGGATCTTGGGCAGAGTCTCTCTTAAGTGAGTGTTGATGGTTGTCATGGTCAGGACAGTAGTGATCCCTGGAAGACAGATTTTTTTAAAAAAGTGAATTAGAATCACAATGTAGAATTTTTTTCAGAAACCTATAGGTGATGTAGAACATATTAGTTTATTGCCACTACTTTTTCTACAGTGTACGGTTGTCATCCTTACTGACGGGCTCCTTTTTGGATTTTAAAAAGGAACCTGATTAAATAGACTGTAAAAGACAGGTAAAGTAAAAGAGTTTTCTTGATAATGGAGGTGGTCATGTTGATGACGAATCTAATGGATTAGCCTGACCCAGCACTTGGATCAGCAGCTGGAAATGAATCAGCTCGCAGTGGCAAAGACGTGAGCTTCTGTCAAATGACCATCTGTTTAGGCAACTGACTCAGTGCAAAGAAAGAGAGGTATATGAGGAGGAAGATGAGTGAATGCTGATGGATTGAAATCAGGTAAAAGTTGAAAAAAAAAAAAGAAGCTGACCCAAATTAGAGAGAGAGGGACAAAGTGTGTGAATATGGACAGATGTGTCAACTTGATATAAAAACTTTCTATGATCATGAATCATGATGTTACTGTATGGAAGCCCATTTCTGCCACTGAAAGAAAAAAAATACCCCCAAGGTAAATCATAATTATAAGATTAAAAAAAAAGTCAAAATTATGAGATAAAAAGTTGAAATTATAATTTAGATTTTTTTATATATATAAATGGAAACATTGGAATGAATACATGCTCACTGTATATTTTTCAAAAGTTTCTTCAATAACAACTTTAATTAAAAATTCATTTGAGTAGCATTACAGAGGCTAATATGAAGATAAACTCATAAGAATGCTATTAAGAGACAGCCCTGTACTTCTCTGTCAAGGTCTAACCATGAGTCATTTTTATTAGATACAAACATTTCTTTTACACCTGATTAGAATGATTAAAAACAACAATATGATGAAGGTTGCTGGGTGCCTCATCTTGACAAGTTTACTGAGCTTGGATAAGCAGAAAACGCTGGCTCCACTATATGATATGGTTTACGGCTCATGTAGCACACAACCAGTCACCAGACTCAGCAAATACACAATAAACAGCAGTGTAGTAATTCTCTCTGTAATGTGCACCATCAACAACAAATGTGTCTGTGTTGTGTTCGCGTCTCCTGGACGGCTCACCAACCTGGACGGTGTGTCTATTTCTGTCGACTCAGGCTTACATAATTAAAACCAAAATGTTGCACTGTACAGTAACAGTACTGTATGTGTGGGGGTGTTAAGAGCGCTGTGGGTTTATGGCATCGATTTCTGCAGAACAAAGGGAAGAGCGAAAATCTGAAGTCCCTCAGAGCTCAGAGGAGAGGGTTACTCAACAAATCCCTGAAATATTTTCAGTGCAGCACTGCAGAGTTTACTTATGTCTCTGACATTACATCAGTAAAAGTACAGGGACGATTAAAGCAATGATAATTTCCTAAACCCCTCCCTGTGCTACTGTTGCCTTAGCAACTTTAACTTTTTCAAGCTTTTTAAAGCTTTTTTCACTGTTTTGCAATTTGTATAGACCTGTAACAGTGATATTCAGTATTTGAAGAGTTCAGAGGACTTTTTTAGGTTTTAAAATCCAAAAGCATGAGTAAAAGGGTAAGGAACATGATAAGCACTCTTTGTCTGTTGTAATGCAAGTTGGAATTTACTGCAGCTGAATCCACTAGAACTACTTTCTTACTAAAAAGATAGTAGTAAAGTAGTTTCTTCATGAAACTGTTTACAACATGGTCTGTGGATTATCTTGAGTAACTAAGTCTTTTAAAGAGACATTGGTTTTGAATTTTTCTGTTTAATTTTAATTTGATTTTTTTTTTGTTATATTGGATAGAGGATAGACATTTCGAAGACCACTATCTCCAAAACTCTACATCTCACACCAAAAAAATATACATGGGAAAAACAGCACAACAGGCCAGGGGATAAATATGTATTTTGGGGTGAACTGTCCCTTTAAAGGACCATGTAGATCACTGACTAACTTCACTAGTTTGTGGTGTTACAGTGTATGGATCCCACAGTTTGGGACCCGCAGACTGTATAAAACACAGATATAGTCTCTCTGATGTCTTCCAGAGGTTTCTGAAGAGGTGTTGTGAAGCTCAAAGTGTGTCACCATCCTGGATGTGCCTGACTCCGGCTAACTCCTGGCTAATCCAAAAATGGACAAAGAGGTGGAGCGTGGGTGGCGCTGAGGTGGGCTGAATAAAGATATAAACTCACCTGTCTCTCAGAGTGGGCAAGCCCTTATACGTAAATTTAAGCCGTAACACAATTTAAATAGTTGAAATATATGAAAATTGACAGGATATTTATTTCTGCTGTAACGTTTGGCATTTTAATAGGGAGGTCTATGAGCCTCAAGTGGCCATTTGAGGAACTGCAACTTTTGGGACATCTGCGTTGAGTTTACACTCTAATAAACCTATCAAACTTTACCCTTGATAGTGTTCTGGTAGCAAACCTTAGTCTTCATCCTAAAAGCCTTTTTGTGAAAACCTACTATTTGAAAACACAAGTAACTAGGCCTAAAAAACTACTGTGACACTGCAATACAATAACAATCCTGTTTCTTTATTTCTATATATTATTCTTGTTTCAAAATGTCAAGCTATAAATAGTGATGCACTGATTTATGGGCTGAACATTGGTATCAGCCGATGGTGAATAAGATGACAGTCATCAATGATACTGACCGATGTTTATCTGTTGTGTTGCATCAATTTTCAATTACATTGTTTTGTTCGTTATTTGCGGTAATACTTTGACATCAGTAGGTCGCATACCCCTGATGGGGCAATGTGTGCCACCATTGACTATTGGCCAAATTGTTATTTTAATCATTGGCGCATCCCTGGCTATAAACACTTAAAGAAATCAACATTTTCAGCAAACTCATGTAGTTAACAGTAGCTTAATTAGCATGCTAGCTACAGCTGATATAATCTGCCAGCTACAGTTGTCATTTTAGGCGGCAAACTCTGACTGGTTGCGGACTAGAAATAAAAAGTCAATTTTGTCTTCTTTCTGATGTGAAGGACACGTTGTTTAAAAAAATACTAAGACTTTGAGAATAAATTTACCACCACCACTTAGCAATCTGTCAATTGGCTGATTTACTCAATCTATACAGCAAGATTGCGAGTAGATACAAAGCACGATCTATTAACACCACACTTCAAGCGTCATTTTCCACTGCTCTCATATAAGGCCTAACAGGCATCCCTGCAAATGTAGTTTTCTTCAGGATGCCACCATAATGGCGTGATGGAGTGAATGGAAACCTTTAGTGAATCACCACATAGACAGTGATTGAATTTGGGTGGTACAGTGAGTGTAAATGCTTTCTAACTGCATCGATCCCACAGTGTCTCAGACAGCGGTCTTCTCAATGAGGAGTCCTTACAACAGACAGACCGTTCCCTGTCCTCTAAACAAGTCTGACCCTGCAGAGGTGCCTCCAAACCCAGATCCTCAGCAGGCCCCTTAAAATGTCCTACATCCATCTTTACGTTGCACTGACCACACACCTGAGATTTAATGAATGCTGCAGTAATGCGCTCTCTCTCACAGTCAGTACTTTGTGTGTGTAGATGCTTAATGAGGATTTCCATTAAGGCAAATATTCTAGCAGAGATCGATGCAGTCAGGGATGACGGGGTGTTTTCCAGTCATATTTGTTTCAGTCCCTGAGGCCAGTGAAAAGTGTGAGTCTTAGATCGAGTCCAGTCTCATATTACAGCACACAGCAGCAGCCTCAGACAGACTGAAATAAACACACAGCCATGATAAAATGTCCTTTTTGAATCAGATATCATCTATTCATATGACTGAAGTGTGGAAAAAATCAATCAACAGTGCTCTACATGCATTTGATATGGATGAAACCACCGTTTGTGGTGCTGATATCAAAACAAAGCAATATTTTTTTGTCAATTTGAATTTGAATAAATATGGTTTTCCACAAAATCATCTTTTCTATGCAATAAAAGAGGCTAAATCTGTCTAATGTCAAACCTTTAGTGCTGGCTGAATAAAACACAACATTAACATATTATTATCTTGTTGAAGCTAGCTAACAGTCGCTTATTTAGACATCCAGCAGACACTAAGGAACATTAGTGTTGGAGTCATGCTTCTGGACAGCTGATGACCAATATGAAGTCTAATCCTCACTTTCTTTTAGCTCTGTTTTGGTCTCCACCAACTCCTGACTTGAATATCTGCCTCTTTAGCGGCTAAATGCTAAAAGTAAAAAGTCACCAAATGAAGAACATTTCAACCAACTGTTTCTCTCAAATGCTAACTGAGTGTTTTTGTTGGTTTTGTCTTCTTACATCTTATTACGTTGTTTTCGTCTTGTTATGACTTTTTCATCTTATTATTTCCTTCTTGTCTTTTAAATTGTTTTTATCCTGTTACGTCTTTTACGTTATTTTTGTGTTGTTACGTCTTTTAAATTGTTTTTATCCTGTTATGTCTTTTACGTTATTTTTGTGTTGTTACCTCTTTTATGTTGTTTTCATCTGGTTTTGTTGTTTTCATTTTGTTATGTTGTTTTCATCTTGCTACATTGTTTTTTGTCTTGTTACGTGTTTTATGTTGTTTTTGTCTTGTTATATTTTTTAAGCTGTTTTACATCTTGTTATGTTTTCTTTTTCTATGGCTTTTTTGCAGTTTTCTTGTCTTGTTTTGGTGCTTGGTAAGTAGGTCACAGTGGGTTTTTTTATCAGCACTTATTTACTGAAAACAGCTGCCAGCTGTGACTGTTAATGGGCTTGATGAGAACTGAAAGACTGAACCAAAACAGAACAAGAAGAAGCAAAACAATCAACTTAAAGAGGCTAAAAACATCCTCTGAGTTAAGGTGGACCTTAGACTGTGAGTCATAACTCATTGTGGATTTGTCGCTATGAGCAACGCTTTTCATGTTTGATCCATCGTTAATATAAAAATATTTCTTGGTGCAGCTTTAACTCCAAACACAATACTGTTCCAAGGCTTAGACAATGTAAAGTGAACTTTTTTTTTAAATCTGGCATCAAATAATCTGATAACAAAGTTTAAGTTTGTCCTCGTTTTGCTACAAATTCCAGAGACTCCACATTAGGAACGGGAAAGGTCACGTCAAGACAGTTTTAGAAACCAAAATCTGAAAGGTCAGATACATGGGATTAACAGATTACATTACTTTAATATTGTGATACTTGGATTATATTACTGACCACATTTTCTAAAAGGTAACTAGTAACTGTATTCAAATAAATTTTTAAAGTAACCATCCCAACCCTGGAATTTTACACGATCTGATGAACGCTCCATCTACTGTACAGCATCTGTGAGGGGGAAGAGAGGCCATCAATCACAAATGTATCCCACAATACAACACAGTCACATTTTCTGCTGTGTGGCCGTCCATTCAGAACGTCCTCACTGCCTCCCACTCACATGTCAACTCGTCCTTTTCTTTCTGCCTCATGTTTTTTAATCTGTCCGTTACTTCCTGTGCACGCGAGACGCTGCACAGCCATAGTAACGTATTGGAAAACTGCTGGTGTAAGTGTTTAGAAAAGAGAGGAAAATAGAAGAGGAGGTTTGCAAATCACATTCTGAAGAGAAAAGGGGAGTTGGAGCATAAAAAAACGAGCCTCCTTTGACAGTCCTTTTTTTTTGCCAACATTTATATCACAGTAATCTTTCAGTGGGTAGAGGCTCCACGTTTTTTGTAATAGTTTTTCTTTTGACACAGTGTTCCATGTATGCATTGCCACACTGCTTTACTGTCTTGTACTCTACTAGTGCTGTTTGATGGAGCTGTATTCGCCTAAACCTGGTCCCCTCATTTATAACATTTAGAAGAAAAAAATGCACACTGCTGTTTTGATGAATAAAAGCTAAAATGCTTTTTACTTTTTGCTCATTTCAACAGAATATGTCACATTCTCTTTGTTCTTTAAACACTGTTGCTCTGCCCTCTTCAAACAGCGCCCATCAAGTGCTTTGTGTCTCCGAAATTCTGTGCAATTTTGGTCAAAGCTACTTTGTTGCATAACACTAAACCTGACACTGTTTTTTCTTGACTTCTGAACTCAAGTGTTGCTCGGTTCGCAGAAAATCCACCTACAGCCACATTTACCATCAATTCCAAGTTTATTCTCTTTGAAACTGCAGGGTCTCCACTTTGATGATATCATAGTTTAAAGACTTCTGTCTGTCTCTAGCTTCTGGACAGAGGCGGTCACTGATCACAAGCCTGCAGGCCCGAAATACGAAGCACAAAAAACATCTGACAGAAGGTGAAACTACGGAGCTGAGGTCAAACTACAGCACGGGACACGTCATACCTAATGCAACTCTGGCAGCCGAGGCATCGTAATTTATCCAGAACGACACCCAGGATAGGATGGTGATGAGGATGGAGGGCATGTACGTCTGCAGGATGAAGTATCCGATGTTTCGCTTCAGCTTGAAGCTCAGAGACAGTCGAGGGTAGGCACCTGCAGGGGTAACACAGCGAAGAAGAAAAAGGCCCTCTTTAATTCAAGAGGAACAAGGGGATGTCTAGCACTTTGTTTTGGTTCCTATGGCAATGGCTTCATGAACTGGTTTCGTCACCATGGAAACAAGCAAGCGCGGTTCAAATTGCAAATCATCTTATGAAACCTAGCCTTGAGATTATCTGTGTGCAAACACCACAATGCAGAACATTAACAGACACCCACATACACACACACACACACACGCACACACACACGCACACACACACATTCGGATATTTTAAGTGTTAAAGGAATAGTTTGGCAAACAGCTCGCTGGCTTTCTTGTCTCGAGTCAGACGAGAAGATAGACACCACTGTCACCCCTGTGCAGCCACCTTAGCAGTTAGCTTAGCCTATCTTATCTAAATTTTGAGGCATCGTATTGAAATTAGAAATTCCAGTACTGTGGCGACACTTAGTGTGACCGGCTGTTATAAAAACCACCTGTGCTGTGATCGCTGTGATTGGCTGTTGTAACCCCCCTGTTTTTTGATTCGCTGTTGTAAAACTACTTGCTGTTGTGGTTGGCTGTGCTAAAATCAGCCCGTGCTGCTGTTGGCTGTTGTCAAACTCTCCTGTGTTGTGACTGCTTGTTTTAAAAACCACCTGTACTGTGACTCGCTGTCGTAAAAACCACCCATACTGTGATTGGCTGTTGTAAAAACACCTGTGCTGTGATTGGCTGTACTAAAACTGTGTTGTGATTGAGAAGAATGTGGATGAGATTGTACCTGAAGCTCTGTAGTGAAAACGACAACAGACTCTGACAACACTACGCTGCCTTATTGCCGTATATTTCCTTGTGTAAGCTAACAGAGTGACTAAATATACACCTGTGTTGCTCCTGGTGTTGCAGAGCATCTTCTCACAGACTGAGAGGATGTTAACAGCACGTGAGGAAGATGTTTAGAGTATATTAGCATCAAGTTTTGACCCTGATCGTAATGAGCTCTAATAGCCCTCTCTGTATTATCTGCTCAGAAGTGTTCGGACAGTATCCATCCTACATGTCATTAATTCAGCTGTGGGAATAATCCCTGTTTTGTTGCCTCTGAGATTTTATATTATAAGAGAATAATTCATGGTGTCGGCACTTTGCCTCATGAATACATTATATCACTGTAAGTACAGCCCTTGAAGAAACAGAGGGGTGATTGCCTCTCCGCTGTTATTCCCAGTTCTGGTGTTATAATGAGAGAGGTCATGGTATGATGTAAATCCCGTAATTAAGAAAGCCCAAAGTGAACATGGACTCTCACAGCAAAACAAAGAGCAGGAGATCCACAGGAGACGTTTGTTTGCCTCATGTGAAACTTGATCGGAGTTTACATGAGAAAAGTTTTCTGTCAACATTAGACAAATTTGTGATTTTTAACATTAGCGAGTTCAACTGGGAAAAGATGTTCTGTGAACCAATAAGGATTAAGCAGCTTTTGGATGAAAATCTGCTGACAGCTGCTGGGTTGTTCGGTTCGGTCGCTGTCAATCAAATCTGATCAACCCCCCCACACACACCCACACAGTCCTGATAAAGCAGATTAGCAGAGTGTTAACATCTTCATAAATAACACCTTTGACACGACCTTTGATGCAACTCTACTTAATGCAAATCAAACAAAATTCATGCTGATTACTAGAGCCAGAGATATTGATTATAATAGAATGCATATATACATTGCAAATGGATCTAACAGCAAGAGAGTTACTGAATATAAATATCTTGGCGTCTGGCTTGATGAGAAAGAGATTTAAATATCATCTAGACATCTTGCCGGCAAACTGCGCCAAAAAAATTGGCTTATTTTCCCGGTTATTAGTAGAAAGAGGATTGTTTTGGATGTGGTGGATGTAATTTATAGAAATGCTGCTCCCTGCGCTCTTAAACCCCAACACACCACCATTCTTTTGTCCGATTTATTCATATTACTGGTGATAACTACGATACTTACTAATGTACCCTGTATGATCAAATGGGTCAGTCCTCTATAGCAAAAAGGCGAAATAAACATTGATATTTGCTTATCTCTAATGTTCTCCTTGGAAACCTGCGACCTTACATCTCAATGATGCTGGATTGGAACTTGATCAAATGACTGGGTTCTGTTTATGGTCCCTAAGCAGCCTGAATTTGTAAAACCATTATTTTATTTTAGTGCTCCAAATCCTTGGAACAATCTTCTGCGCATGCTAAAAATCAATATTTCACCAACCCGTGGATAATTTAAAATCATAATCACAAATATCCTTGCTTCAATGTGTAACTTTTTAAACTTTTTCTTTCCTTTGTTTTCACCTGAGTTTTGTCGTATTTATTTTGAGTTTGTCTGTAACTCTGCATCATTGTAAATGAAGGCAACCTCAATTCAAACTACGTGATACAAAAAATACATTTACCTATCTAGATTTTTTTAGTGTGAGTTGCAGAGTTTTGGAGATGTCTGTCGTAGAGATGTCTGCCTTCTCTTTAATATAATGGGACTAAATAGATGCAATAAATTTGGCTTGTGGTTCTCAAAACACAAAAAGTAGCACTGGTACTTTTCTCCTGCAGATAGAAAATAGTTCCTACATGAAACTGCTAACAACAAGTAAAGTGATCCTGATTTTTTGAAAGAAACACTAGTGTTGAATTTTTTTAAATGTATTTTTTGGACAAACTGAGTGTTATTTTGTTCCATTATACTGGAGAGAAGGCAGGTACCTCTACAGCTGAGATTTACAAAACTCTCGAACTCTTTTTTTTAGTTTTTTTTAGCGTGTAGGCAGTGTAGTTGTGAACTCACCTGTGGAAAAGACCACGTTCCTGGAAACCAGTTTGTAGTCGACTATGGAGAACTGAGGGAGCTCGATTCTCGTCACCCCGGTCACAGCAGTGTCTCCTCCCTTCCAGTAGAACTCTATATCATCTGTTGTGTAACCATCTGAGAGCAGGGACACAGGACACGAGGCAGGATGTGATTCTTGAGAGTGGTTGTTGTTGGAGGGGTAAAATTAATAATGCATTTTATTTGCGTAAGTAAAATCTGGAGTCTAATAGCTACAGTTGATTTACTGTCAGTCCTGGGAATCATACAGACTCGACCGGCAGTAAACGCTGATTGTATGAGATGTAAATCTTCATGGGCACAGACAGAGTTATACCACATGCATGGGATCCAAAACTGTCAATAGATTCAGCACAGATAGCCAAACATGTCATCAAGAATAATGAAGTTGGTCCAATCGTTAATGTGCACTACTATGGAAATCACCGTCTGGTTTAAAACCTCTCTGGATGGACACAGCAGCTCAAACTGGAGAGGACGAAGCAAGCAATCTCAATGAGATACGACAGCTTAATAAATTGAAAGCAATTCAGCAGTCTGTGCACTTTCTGTCTCCACCAGATGAGGAGTGTGAGAACTTTTTTTTATGAGAATCTCTGTGCTGTTCATATTTTTACGGGATGAAAAAGTACAGCTGCCCGCTGTATTTCTATGCTAAGCACAAGATGCGAGGCTTAAACTTACAGCTCTCAATTTCCAGGGTGCAGTTCTGTTCGTCCAGCGGGTATCTCCTCAGATCCATCATGCAGGCTGCTGTCGTCGTGATTCTGAAACAAAACAAAACCAGAAGACAGGTATACGGTACAGTGAGCTTGTTCTATATGATGTAAAGCATGATGTCAAACAGAGGAGGATACAATGGCAAATTTGATAACGCTTCAATTTCCAGGTACCATAATTTCACAGTGAATAGGTGGTAATTACCAAGTAATATATTTGAAATTTCTTAGAAATTACCCACAAATTTCATGGTTAAGTATGTGATAATCAGCAAGTACCATTTTAATGTAGTTGGTAAAACAACACTTGAAATTTGTGGGTTATTTCAAAGAAATTTCAAGCATATTACTTTGTAATAACCACCCACTACATGAAAACGGTACTTGCTAATTATCGCATAATTATCCATGAATTTGTGGGTAAGTTGTTGGTATTTTGTGGGTAATTTCTAAGAAATTTCAGACATATTATGTAGTAATTACCACCTATTTACCATGAAATTATGGTACCAGGAAATTGAAGTGTTACTGCAAATTCATAGAGATGTGCTCTCCTGTAGTTTGTGTAGAGGTGAGATAAAAACCAGTTCCAAATAGAATAATATATTACAAGAGGATACAAACATCTTGGCAACATTCATTATTTTTTGTTTGAAAGTCACACTCTTGTCAGTTACTGCTAATGACACTTTCAGGCTTTTCACAGCTGCAGTGTTTTAATGGAGATCTGTTGTATTAGCACTGAATTGTGAGAACTGCAGCTTAAATGGCTTAAACAAAACAAACAAAAAAACACTTTCCCACTTCATGCATCTAATGCAGATTGGTATATGTGTAAAAGCCAAGAGTAAATGCAACCAACAAATATTAATGATGGATTTCTTGCCAGTTGTTAAAACCACCACATGAAGCGGTATGAGATGTTGACAATGAAAATACATAAATACATCCGTTTCTCCAAGATGCACACAGTGTGTGATCGTTGCTGCTCCTGATGGGATTGGACTTGGAGAACCAAAACTCATCCAACTGGACTTCCGTCTGGCTAATGGACATGCATATACAGTCTGTGTAAGTGTTCAAGTGATGAAAGTGAAGCATATCTGGATTTTATCAGAAAATGAAGGACATGAGTGGCAAGTGGAAACAGGCCTTAAAAATATATTCTGATCCAGTTATTACCTGTTAAGAAATGTAGTCAGTAACATAATCCAAGTATCACAATATTGAAGTAATGTAACTTACTTTCTGTTACTTTTGGATTATCTCAGTATAAAGTATGGTGAAACTGTTTAGCCTAATATAGTGATTTTAGGGCTGCAACTAACAATTCATTTTCTTCATCAATTAATTGGTTGATTATTTTTTGCAATTAACTGATTAGTTGTTTGGTCTGTGCTCGAAGCTCAAGATGACTTTCTAAAATGTCTTGTTTTAGATTAAGAGTTTTAACTTTTCTTTTTAAATAAAAAAAAAGACCCAAAACAAGAAATTGATTAATTAATCTTGTCACAATCTTGCCAGTTGAAGAATAGGCCCATATGTTTGTGTGCTCCACAAATTGGACCTATTTTTCAAGTCTTTCCTACAACGATTATTTTCATTATCAGTAAATCTGCTGACCTTTTTCATCAATTACTAATTTGTTCCATAAAATGTCAGAAAATGGTGAGAAATGTTGATCAGCATTTCCCAAAGTCCAAGTCCTCAAGTGTTTTCTTTTGTCAGTTTCATTGTATTTTATATTGAGGTAATCCAAAAGTAACGGAAAGTAATGAAGTTACATTACTTTAATATTGTGATACATGGATTACGACTACATTTTTAAATACGTAGTTAGTAACTCTATCAGAATACATTTTTTAAGTAACCCTCCAAACCCTGGATACAATCTCCCAAAAAAAGAAAAAAATGATTGACAGGTTGATCAATAATGAAAATCAATTAGCTAAGAAAATAATCAAAAGATTAATCCACAAGGAAATAATTGTCAGTTGCAGTCCTAATCATTTTTAATGTTTTATCATATTGTTATATTTGTTATTGTTATATTTGTTCTGCACAAATAAAGTTATTGTTATTAATATAATGTTAGTAAATAGACTGTGCAGTTACTTGGGGAACCGTCATGACCACTATTTAAGATATTTCGGTAATGACAGCGCTCACCTGAGGCCATAGAGAACAGTGCCGTCAGGATGTAGTCGAATCATACGGTTCTTGACAGTGACGCCGTGAACGAAGGACTTCTTGTCATTGAGGAAGTAGGTGTCGGGGACCCAGAGCTGGTCTGCTACTCTGTTGTCCAGCGTCAGGTTGAGAGGGATCCCTGCATAGGCCAGTCTCTTATCTCTCCAATACTGCTGGAAGTACATGGTCAATGTGTAGTCCTGTGGGGAGTAAGCATACAGCATAATGTACTTATACTCAGTAATAAATATGAGTCAGAGAAATGCAGTAATATTAAATGACAGATACAGTGTATAGATAAATGGATTTAGTTCAAGACGTCTGCAATTTCTTCAGGCCGGTGGTGCCGACCCTGTCCAAACTGGAGCCAGACTGCAGCCTGGAGCTCTGGAAGTTGAATTTATTTGTATCAAAGGTGATATTTATAGATTTGTCAAACAACTCTGATTGTCATCAGTCTGCCTCGGGTGAACATATTTAAAGATCTGTCTCAACGAGAAACCTCTCTCAGCTGTTCTGTGCACAAAACTGGTGCTATAGCCCTCAGACTATAGATTTCCATTAATGCAGGCACAGCATCAACGTTAGGTTTCAGCTTTGACCAGCACGCTGCTACTACAGTACAGAAACTCAAGTCTACATAGACAGACAGACAGACAGACAGACAGACAGATAGATAGATAGATAGATAGATAGATAGATAGATAGATAGATAGATAGATAGATAGATAGATAGTCTGCAACTATTTTGATAATCAATAAATTGTTTTGACTCATTTTTTTCAAGAAAAATACTGAAATTCTCCAATTTTCAGTTTCTCAAATGTGAATATTTTCTGGTCTCTTCAGTCTGCAATAACATCAAACTGAATGTATTTGGGTTGGGTTGTGGGTTCTGTTTTTATTTACATTTTACACAGTGTAGCAATTTTATGGAAAGGTTGTAGATAGATAGAAAGATAAATAGATAGATAGATGCAATGATTAATTGATTATAAATCGACTAGCAAATTAAGCTAAATATATTTGGGTTGTGGACAAAACAAGGCATTTGAAGACATCATCGTGGACTCTTGATTAATGAAGAAAATAATTGACAGATTAATTGATAATAAAAAATAATTGTTAGTTACAGCCCTAACTCAGTTAAATATAGGTAAAAAAAAAAAAAAAGATTTGCAAATTGTTGTATTCTGTTTTTACTTACATTTTAAATAATATCCCATCTTTATTGGATGGTTATATGTAGATGGATTGATGGATGGATTGCTACATAGATAGAAAAATAGATAAATAGATTTCATCACATATTACCGGCCATATATGCAATGACATGAGGCTGTTTCAATAATTTATTGGCTGTTCGTTCGCAGCTCGCTCCACAAGTAGATCCATCAAAACACAAAAGCTTTTCCAGGCCTTTAATGGAGCTCTTTACTAGCTCACTTGGCTTTATTCTGCTGACTAATGTTCTCTTAAATAAATAAGCAGGTCCCAGGAAATAAACAAAAACTTGGCCTGTGCTGACAATGCCTGCATTTCAATCCTCTGGTGCTAGAACGTATTCATAATAAAGCGTTCAAAAAATGCCTTGATTTCCTTCGGATATAAAAATCAATACCAGTATTTCTTTCTTCACGCTGAACTAATTATTACGACTGCGTAGTTCCTTGGCCAGGAAACTGCTGACCTCATTTTGAGAAAAATAAAGAATTGCATTATTTTTGTTGATCCTCTCATTACACTGCACACAACCAGTGGTGCAAAGGGGCAGCAGCATCACGCTCGGCTGACAAAGTGTAGACCTGTTTTGTGTTTGGAATGAATTACACTGAGATTTGACTGACAATATAATATAATATTGATTTCTATGAATAATTCAGGGTGTGTGTGTGCGCACTTGCCAACCTATCTAACAGTGGACCTCCGTGCCTCATTCACCAACAGGGGACTTGACAGCCAACTGGGGACATTTTTTAAATCCCCTGCTGGTTATGCTTTAAATCATGGTAAAATCATGTCTAAACCACTCTGGTGATTTCTCTCTTTTTTTTTAACTTTTGCCAAGTGGGGACATGAAGGTGTGTGAGTGTTTAAGTGCATACTCAGCAGTGCCCCTGCTGGCTGAAGCAGGGATTTTAACGACTCAGTCACACATCATTTTTAACACTCCCCGTAGTGTGAATGACTTGCAGCCTCAGGCAGTCTATCAGTCTGTAAATGGGCTATTAAACAGGCAACTTGGTGAAGAAACCAGTCTCTTGACAAATGTTTTGTTACGTGTTTTGGTAAAAAATGTAGAGGCAAAGCTTTAGTGGATTTCTAAGTTTCAAACTCAACACTGTATTAAAATAACTGTGTGAGTTTTCATTCATTTATTGGCCTTTTTGTAACACAGAATATTTCACCAGTTAAAAATTGAAATTGATTGTGCTCCTGGTTACATTTCTCCTTAATCTGAATCTAAAAAGAAGGCCAAAGATTCTTTTTTCAAGTTGTCTGCGTAGGTGTAGGTTCTGTAGTAATCAGTGGAAGACAGTATGTTTTCCTGGATTTAGACTCAGCTCTTTTATTTTTTGAGTCTCTTCAGAGATGCCTTCGCCCTCCCGATTATCTTTCACCCCCTGTGAACAGAACATGCCCTCATTACGCTCTCTCCCACACGCAGCAGAGGTGTGGGATGGATGGGTGAATCAGCTTTACACAACAGCTCTTATACTATAGAGATGGAGCCCATCTTCCAACCCTCTCACTTAAAGTCTGGACCACAACTATTTTAGTCTGTTTTAGAACTTCAGATCCCACCTTGTCTTTGTCCTTGACTGCCTTAAGACCGTTTTAGCATCTCAGAAATAAAGCTATGCCACATTGCTCTCACTGTACATGCTGTACAGTACAGTACGCCCTCCTGCCCCCGGTACCCTGAGTAACCTGCTGGTTCCCACAGGGCTCTATTCCAGGCAGAGAGTTTACAGTTTGTCTACTGGGAGGCGCCCTCTGGCAGCCACGCTGGAGGTCAGTGTTGCCAACACTTGTCCAATGAAAGGTACGGGCTGCTACAAAAAGATTATGACTATGTCATACACTAATTCACTTGTAGAAATATTTGAAACTGTTCCCTGTTTAAAGCAAAAATAGCTCATCTAAGTTAGGGATGAATAATTTGAAAAAAAATGTCTAATTGTGATTATTTTGACTGACATAGCAATTGTGATATGATTTTGATATTAGAAGTAATGCTAATTTTTGCATCACTATTCTTATTTTGATGGAAAAACATGTTAAAATGACTATGGTGTAATTTATTTGCAGGAATCTATACCACATGAAGTCTGTAGAATCTGGTTTGTAGGACAGGACATCTCTGTCTCACGAAATTCATTAAACGTTTTTAGACACGCATTGTCCCTTTAACAAATACTGCACCTCCTGCTATTTGAAAATTGCAGAAAGCCACATTCCAAAGTTTGAATTTATTTTGAGATCATTAATATTGACAACATGGTTGGCTTTGCATAGGTTACACCTTTAACTGTTTAAAATATCGAACTTACCAGTCATATATAGTAGAGCTTAGGCCTGCACGATTTGGTAAAAAAAAATATATATATATTTTGACTGCAACTGCAATTGCAATATGCAATACAATTAATCACTTTTTTTTAAATAGCAGTGTTGCTATCTCTCTCCAGTCTTCTGATTGCATGAAGTTTTTTTTCATTTAACTCAGATTTTAAGCATATGGTGCTGTTTTCTTTATCCAACAACAGTTTTCCAAAAACATTATTAAAATTTATCACTTTCTTTTCAGTAACCCTTATATCAGGATATGTATTGTATCTCCAGATTTTTGACAATAAACAGCCGCAGTCACATTTCTTTCAAAAACATTTAAGACATCCTTTGTTAATGTTATGTTTTTATTAGAGCTGCAATGATGAATGTATTAGATCAATTATTAATCTATTATCAAAATTAATTGCCAACTAGTTTGATTGATTAATAAGTTTGAGTTATTCTTTTGAAAAAAAAAATGTCCAAATTCTCTGATTTGAACCAAGACATTTGAGGACATCATCTTGGACTTTGAGAAACACTGATTCACATTATTCACCATTTTATGGGCCAAACAAGGATTTGATTAACAGAGAAAATGACAGACAGATTGATTGATAATTAAATTAATCATTACAGGAAAGACATAGGTATGTCTGCATACGTCGACAGATTAATCAACAACAGAAATAATAATTGATAGAAGCCCTGGTCTTTATGTAAAAGAATTAGGCCTACTGTTAGACAGTAGGTCACTAATGAAATACTTAAACAGAAAGAAAGATCAGGTCGAGAAAACAAGTGAGTGATGAGTGATTGTGTGTATGTGTTTCATTATGTGTGTGTTCTGGTCATGGGACTTAAATCCACAGTTCCAGGTGGGTGCGGATTTGACTTACAGATAATTGCAGATAAAGAGTCAGTTTTGGCTCTCAGCTTTGTGGGTGCGGCTTTGCAAAAATGGACCCATGTGGGACTCTGCCGGAACTAATGATAAGCTCCATTAATGATAACAATGTGCCTCTGCTTACAACAGAATTTCACTAAATGCTAACAACATGTTCATATCAACAATTCCACTGAAAGTCATTAGCGATAATATTGAATTATGTCCCAGCTCTCTTGAAAATGAACATTCAGTGCCGACCATCTGAAGAGTTTGGATATAATATTCCATTATAGAGCCATATCTGATAACCAAAAGCTTTCAAAGACCATCCCGTGGAGGATTTCAAAACGGTAAGTAATTAAAATTTTTAAAAATACATGTAGATACTCCTTCCTCTGATTTGTGTTTAGGCACCCTACAGGGTGGTGCTGTTTGTGTTGTCAGATATGTAGACCACAAGAGACAGAAAGAGGTTTGTTCTCAGCACCAGTGAGTAAATGAGGCCCAGTGGGAGGATGAGACTGTCGTGTCATCTTCGGCTCGCGGAGTGCACAGTCTCATCCTCAGACGTGGTTACTGTGTGCCAGTCAAACATCGTCTACGTCAACTTAACACCAGGGTGTCTGCTGGGAATACAGGAATAGCACTCAGAGATGCTTGCCCCGTGCAAGAGGGGGGCTTTTCATCACTACGCAAGACAGTTAAATGTTCTCAGTGGAATTCAAAAGTGTACTATATGTGTTTTACAAACCATGCGTTTAATAATTTCCGTCTCTGCATCCTCCCACACAACATTTTACAAATCCTTTCACTACACGATTTAATTTCTTTCACCACCTTACAGCAGACGACTTGTAAGCACCATTACCTTACAAGAGCGAAGTCGCAGGTGAGCTATTTTTGTGGAGTAGAGGGATGAGGGCTCAAGAGGAAACCTTTTTTTTCTGTTAGATTGTTGAGGGGTGTTCAGTCAGAAGTTATTCTCTCAGGTACCATATTTGGTTCTATGATGAACACTGGATCTCAGAAGAAAGAAAACTTTTTAGTTCCGACATTCATCCTTGAGATGAAAAACGCATATAATTTTAGTTTAGTTGAGAGAATCTTTCAGGCCCAAAGATCCCAGAAGACAGCCGTACGAGGATGCATCCTGCAGTATTACAAGCCTCTCAGCACTTTGGTTTAAGAATAACTTTACATTGACCTGTTTGATGAGTATTTATGGTGCATGATTCGAAACATCTGAAAGCCTATATCTATTATAGATTATCACAGGACATTTCACAACATATTGTATCAATAAACAAGATAACTATAAACATGTGACAGCTGCAGCCAGGACATAGATCAGTCCCACAAAGGCTTGTTCATTTCTAAAAGCCACGTTCTTCAACCTGTTTCAAACGCCTAGGGCTGCAGCTATCAATTGCTGTCATTGTCGATTAATCAGTGGATTATTTTCTCAGTCAATCAATAAATTAATCCTGTCATAATCTTGTCAGTTGAAAAATATTTCTGTAGTGATGATTTTCATTTTTGAGCTATCTGTCTTTCATTTGCTCTATTAATCAATTAGTTGTTTGGTGCATAATATACATAATATGTCAGAAAATTGTGCTAAATGTTGATCAGTGTTTCCCAAAGCTGAAGCTGACATCCTCAGATTTCTTGTTTTGTCCTCAACCCACTACTGTCAGAGAGAAGTAGAGACACCAGAAAATATTCACATTTAATAAGCTGATTAACTGATTATCAAAATATTTGGCGATTAATTCAATGATCAGTTCATAATTGATTAATTGAATGATTGTTGCAGTGGAATGTATTCACATCTATACAACCCAGCTTATTAATTTGTAATTTAAAATATGTACCACTGATGATGATGGTTTGGTCAAGATAAGATGGGACAAAATATGACAATAGGTCAGGACAACTTAAAGGACCAGTATGCAGGACTGAGTGGAATCTAGCGGTGAGACTGGAGATTGCAATCACCTGAATACCCAATGCCTCAACTCCCCGGCAAAGAATGCAGAAGGAACCACAGTAACTGCGAAACTCACGAAAAACACAAAAAGTCCTCATCTAGAGCTAGTGTTTGGTTTGTCTGCTCTGGGCTACTGTAGAAACATGGCAGCGCAACACTGCGGCCTTCAGGGAAGAGGGTGTAGTCCCCCCACAGAAAATCCTGAAAAAATGAGTAGTTTTCTCTGCTCTTAAATGCTGGGGGTGTGTCCGCTCCGCTGTTTCACTGTCAAACACCACTACTACCTGAAACATGGATGCTCCACCTAGCAGCCTAACTAGATATGTCCAGCCACCAGATCAGAAGACGGTGACAGGATGATATTTTTTCCTCTGTGCTGGGTTGTTGGAACTGAAGTGAGCTGAAATGAACTGCTGGGCTGATTTGGACCGAGAGAGTCACCAAAGGTACGTACGCAGGGTGAGATGGTGTCGTTCATGGGGCTTATATGGTGTTGGGGACCATGGCTCTGGAACATCACCAAGCCATGATGTTTCAGGTCTGCCGTAAAACTCATCATTCAAACATCAGCATTCTTTTTTTTTTTTTTTTTTGGTTACCTGTAAATGTCAAGATGTCAAAAGCTATATTTTGATCATCAGCAGTTCCTGAGGGAAATATCTGTTCTGCCAGTTAACATTAGTTGCTAACTGACTGTCAGCTGTTTGGTACTGTGCACAGAGTACAGAGGGTTTGCGAGTTTTGCAGCTTTAAAGTGCTATTTTACATTCAAAGATATCAGTGTGTGTTGCTTTTTTTGCCTGATGAGTACATGGAAGCCTTCACACTAATCACACTTTTAGATATGGTGTGTGAAGCTCTTATACATGCACTGCAAAATGGCATGATCAAAACATTTCTGATGCCCTAAACCCATGATGGAATTACGTGCCAGCCGGGGGTCATCTCAACTCACTTAAGGCACTGAGGATTTCTTCACATTGTGCCCCTAAATGCAGCTTATTGCATAAATCAAAAGTTCTTCAGCTACAATTAATTTCACCTGAATCAGGCGAATCAACTCAATAAAAGCCCTTGAAGTTCCATTTTTATTTTAAGCACACTGTTAGAGTGACGAGTAGAGCGATCCTGCTGCACAGAGGGTTTATATTCCTGTAGGGTCACATCCCACTACTGAGTAACACTAAATGCAGCACTGTTCCAGCACAGTCGAAAACTCAGCATGCTGGATATTGAGGAGTATTTCTAGCTGAGTTCTCCTTACCGTGTGAGTATCTGCAGCTTGAGGCTATTTGGAGTGTTATGTGGCTGACTTATTAACTAAGCCCTTCAATATAAATCTGGGAGAACATCTGTAGTTGGAGTTTTTGAAGGGTGCTGCTTCCTCCTGGCAGAAGGTGGATAATGTTAAAGTGTCAAAATGGATGGGTGTTTTAGCACATGATGGATCCGTCCTCCCGCTGACTCATGCTGTGGCTTCTGAATAAATGTGTAACAACGCCGCTGGGAGGATCTGCTTTACAGTTTAAGGTGCTTTATGTTCCCAGACAGGTGGTCTTTAGTGTCCCCGCTCTTTAGTGTTCATCTGAAGGAGCGATCCCTATTAAACGCAGAAATTTTGCACTTTGTTCCTGGCGTGCACTTGTGTAACATGAATGCCGTTCTAAAAATAACGGCAGAATAGAAAAGGGCACAGAGAAATCTTAATTCCCAAGCTAAAAATAAAGGGAGAGCAGCGAGTAAAGACAGAAATATATTAATAATCTCATTTCCTAGACAACAAGCTCTGCAGCTCGCCCACACAGGATATAACGGGCCAATACCTTGTGTGACTTGGGCTGTTTGAAAGCACGCCGCCAACACCTCTATGCTCTCCACTTCTCTGAGGAGAGACGGCAAGTTCTGCTTTGGTCTGTATAAGGAGTATGACTGAGTGGTCATCAGAGGCTTTTACATTGATTTACTGCTGAGAACAGCTCTAAATACTGCGTTATAAATATTTAAAATGAATGATAGAAGTTTACTTACAGTATATGTTGAAAATTTGTTGACAATAAGTTTGTTCTGAACTGTTCTATTAATGGTCATTAAATACAATAATACAAAACTATGTACTTTCAAATCAAAAATACACAAATAAATAGTTGAAATGAATGATTCTATGGCTGCCCAGTCTAGCCTGACATGCCAGATGATTTGTTACACAGAACCATCTGGGAGGTTGTCCTAAGAGACTGTTTGGAAATGGGCAAGCACTTTCAAAAAACACTTGGCACATGACTGGATGAGCCATCATCTGATCTTGATCTTCTCTTTGAGCAAGAGCAAAAACATCTTTTCCGTGGAGAAAAGCCTTCAGTGTCATTCTTTGCTCTTTCAGTGAAGAAATAGTTCTGATATAACTGATGCTATCGCAGCATCTATGCTAACCTCTTCAGAAGCAGCCATTGTTTGTTCAAGATGAGTCACTTCTATGGACGTTTCTCACTGTCGTCACACCTAAAACCACGACTCTATCGGCCAGTAGTCCTTCCTAAGACGCTGATTGGCTGCATGAGTTTTGGTGTGTACACAAACAGATAACTTCGCCTGGCAAAATGGATTCTTGCATGATCCCGCAAATCCAGCTGCTTCACAAGGAAAGCCCCAGTCCCAAACACATAGGCTTGACTGAACTTGTCAAAATTCAGCAGGTAAACTACACACAAACCAGAAAACAATATCAACATTAGAGCTAGACTAATAAATTGGACGGGCGGACATATTGACTGATATTGGTTTATTGCAGATACAGTGTATACAGTATGTATCGGCTGATGAGTGACAAAAATGTTAAAATTTTAAAACAACCTACTCAATATGTTGGTCGCAAAAGAAAAAAAATCTGAGGGATCCATATCAACATGGCTTTTGAATGTTATGTATTTATATTTAAAGAAACTGCTACTGGCAAATATATCGATATCAGATTTTTGTTAAACTCCCACACATTCCTATCAGTATCAGCCTCATAAATCCATTACAGGTCAGGCTTTTCACTGAGCTTCTTCTTATTGATAGCTTGACATTTTGGGTATTAATCTTATATGCTTTCTTGCAGAGAGTTAGATAGAGATTGATATTACTCTCATATCTGTCCATTAAGCTACAGGCAGCAGTTACTTAGCTTAGCTTAGCGTAGCATACAATAAAGACTATTGTGAAACAGCTAACCAGACTTTGTGACAAGAGTAACAAAATCAAAGTGTTAGTTTCAGTTGGACTACCAACATACCAGTTACTGTTACAGTTTTTTAGTGGCACCTAGTGCTGAGCTTGCAGATTGCAAACACCTCCCCTCACCATGCATTAACTTTTTTTTCTTTGGACATTTTGCTGGGCTGCTATTATTAACATTATTAGCTACAATGACATGAGGGAGGAGTGCCACTACTGGAAATGGCTAAACGACACTGAGATGCTATCTAGTCTATATTGACATCCAGCATCTTGAGACTCTCAGTGTGCAGATCATATAATTGTATTGCACAAATTGTATTCTTTGCAAGCTCTTGCGGACCACATAAAATGAGGTGCCAGATTTGGCCTGTGGGCCCTGAGTTAGATACGCGTTCTAAGGTAACGAAAACAACAATTCCTATTTTCAGGCTTTAAGGTATCATTTTAGAAGTTAAGAAAATGTCTTTAGTCTAAAACTCCGTTTGGTAAAGTCACACAATTCCCAATGGGAGAAAACTTCAACTTGGTAAAGAATAGTCTGGTTCAGTGGGAGGTATGTGGAACAGAGCTGTGTATCACATCGAAAAGCATCCAGCTAAAAAGTCAGGGAGATGAACTTGATCCTGAGCCAAGTTTTCTCCTTTCTGCTCTTCTTTTTACCACTTTACAACCTGACTGTGTCAGGGAATAAGACACTGCAGCACAGACTACTATCACAGGCCCTGAGCGTCACTTTTAGGGTCCAGCCCAGAGCCAGAGGCACACACAATAAAAACACATCTTTAAATTTGAAATTTGAGTTTGTTTTCTAAGACATTTTACTGACACAGAAACAGCCTGAGATAGTGTCACATTTCAAATTAAGAGAGACTCCACTGTAATGGCCGTGATGATGATTGATAATCGCTCAGTAATCACAGCAGGTTGTGAAAAGTGTGATTGGACTGCAGAGAAACAACTTTCCAGCTCCTCTGGACTATATGTGAAGAAGATTCAGCCCACCAACAGGACCTCTTTGAAGTATATGAAAAGAGACAGGACATGTACTGCATTGCAGATCTAATCTGTCTGTTTCCCACTCCTCTTACAGCCCAGCTCTAAACTGAGCGCTGTCATCCAACACTGCTTTACTAAATACTGTCTCTGATCCTATTAACAGATTAAAAGTTACTGCAAATAACACACACACATGACCACGCACAGGCGATTTACAAGCAACCAATCAGCAACTCAGCACTCCAAAGGTGGTCAAGAGATATTTCCATGAGGCTGATAGTTTAGTCGCCATCAGATAGCGCTGCAATGATTAATTGATGAATTGATTATTACTCAATTATTAAATTTGGCAACTATTTTGATAATCAATTACTCAATTTGAGTAATTTAAAAAAGTCAAAAATCTCTGACTTCAGCTTCTTAAATGTGAATATTTCTGTTTTTTTACTCCTCTGTGACAGTAAACTGAAAATCTATAAGTTGTGACAAAAAGACATTTGAGGACGTTATCTTGAACTCTGGGACACACTGATCAATATTTTTCATCATTTTATGGGTCAAACAACTAATTGAGTAATGGAGAAAATTATCAACAGATTAATCGACAATGAACACAGTTCATTAGTATTCAGCAGTAATGGAAGGTTTGTTCCTTTTCACCCCTTCAATTAAACAAAAATACTGAAAAATTGTTTTTACATTTAGACAGAATCCAGCTTTGTGTTTTCAACATTTGCACAAAGTTGTGGCTCCTCTCAGCGTAGTATTGTGAGACTCAGCCAAGGACGCCTGAAGTAGGGAGTTGAAGGGGCCATTGGACCCGCAACTCTCAGCCCCTGTCCCACATTTGTTCCCACAAATGCATCTATATTGTAAAGACATTTTCAGACTTTTTAGACTGTTTTTATTCCAGTATGCTGAGGTGGTACAAATGTATTACGGTATACCAGGGTACTAAGAAATAATGATGTATTGCAATGCACAGCACACGCCACCAGAGGTCAGTCTCTCTACAGGTGGACACGGCAGTGAAACTGAGCCGTGAAGCATGGCCTCTGGATGATAAAGTTACAGGACTAACTAGTAAAAGAGAAAATGCGTCTGCCCCTGTTTGGGAATATTTTGGGTTTAGTCAAAATGATAAAGGTGAGCCAGCAAAGACAGCAGACATCTGATTGGTCAGAGTATTGTAGTACAGTGAGCGTATAACTTAAGGTGAGTGAGCATGATCAGTGAAGTTGTCAGTCGGCTGCAGTTTCTCAAGAGAAAAGCAAAGTTCCTGACCATGTGCTGTTTCCCAACAGCAGGAGTAGCGTCGCTATGACGATCAGCTCTGCCTACATTGAGGGAGTAAAACCTGCAGTGGAGTAGAGTCAAGTTGAGCTGTTTTACACAAGTTTTACCCAAATACCGTACCCATAATACCTTACACCCTGGTAAAACGCCAGTCCACCCTCTGCATGTGTAGGCCACGTTGAGGTGCACACTCATGCATGAGATACACTTTAATTTTAATCTGTGCAGTTGTCTGCAGCAGCACCTTCTCATCTGTGTCAGGTGTAACTGCCTCCTAAAGCATTTATTGGTGTTTCAAGTCTATTTTCCCAACAATCCGCTTGTAAAAGTGAAGTTTATGTCCAATAAAAAGGCAATGAACAATATATTTATTCACATTTTGCACCCTAGGTGGAGCAGAGAGCGCTGCTTTCTGGTTCTTTGCTGCAGTTTGTAAGGTAGGTTAAAATGTTGTAGTGACAGGCCATATTTCTGATGGTGCAATGCTGGATTGAGTTTGCTGGATAAGTTTGCTGTTTCCATGCATCCATCCATCGTCCGTAACCGCTTATCCTGATGGGTCGCAAAGGGGCCTGCTGACACAGCGCGAGAGGTTGGAGACACCCTGGACAAGTCAAGTTTGCTGCTTCACGTTCCAAAATGCTTACTTTTTGTTAGTCTTTTGTTAGTTTTGTTAATGTGTCTTTTTTAGAACATAGCGGTTTATGTTGTTGCTCTCTAATGGTTAAAACTAATGTCTGTTTCTTGACACCAGCTGTATTTCACCATCATGCCACACACTGTCTGGACTCCCCACTCCTGGAATGAATCCGCCGCCCTTGGGCTCGGCTCTTGCACAGGACAGATGTCTTTTCAATCAAGCTGCACAATAGATGACTGACAGTTCTCATCTCCAGTCAGACATCAATATGAAGGCTTCAGTGATCTGACTGGACGCTGGATACGTCACTCACCGGGCTGTCACTTGTGTTTGCCTCAGATTTCAAACTTTGACATGGCAGTTGTTCTGGAAATGTCCAATTTCTACCATCAACTATTCATCACAATACATGTCTGAATAAATTTGAGACAGAAAAAGCATAATAAATGCAGTTGTGCCAAATTTGAAAAAATCAATAGTTTTTAGTCATTACATCATCTAAACACTCTCCATACATCAGTGATAAAGTAGAAATGTATCCACTGGGCTCAACAGAGTCTCATTAGATTTGAATCTTATGAAAACTGAGCTGGTAAGATATAGTCTGGCTTTGTGAGCCTACACTTTACCACTTATGTATATTAAATTGTTCATCTCAGAGGGCTTTAGAAACACAGTTAGAACTGTTTAAAGTCATGTCAAAGAAGGCAATAAGAGACATTTGAGAATCAAGGTCTTAAGAGTATAACAAGCAACAGTTATAGTGACTGAAGCTGGAGTTTCTACAGATAGGGTTAATCAGATATTCAAACCAGTGGAAGAAAAGACACACTTTGTCTTTTCTAACCTTTTTATAATTTTTTTTATGATTTTTATAACTTCAGACTAGGTGTTAAATCTATTAATGTTAAAACCTGTTAAAAGTTTCTCAAATATGGAAGTTTTGCTTGTTATCTTTTGTAACATTTAAGAATGATGCTATAATATGTACATATACATTTTACATTTGCCTAAAAACATTTTACAAAATTGCACATGTATTTGATTACAGTTCTAAAGATGTGAAATATGACAGGTCACAAATAACCAAAACATCTGTGAGGTTTTTGGGGAAACTGATGCAACTACAGAAGCCTCATAACCAATAATTAAAACAAAAAAATTCAAAGACCTTTGGTATTTGGATCAAGCAGCTCATAGAAATAAGGTGTGTCACATTAGACAGGCTACAGCTTATAATTTTGATGTTTCATATTTAAATCAACATTTAAGTAAATTTTAGTATTACACTGGGCTCAGTATTGGCAAATACCCAATATTAAGGACTCGGATAAGGATCAAGACCAAACACTGATTGGTACTAGGGCTGTGTGATATGATGATATATTGTGTGACGATAGAAAAACTGCTTAAGTTTCACACTATGTTCTATTGTTTATTTTCTAATGTGATGAATCACACTCTTAACACCAGCATTTTTCATCATTTGGACTTTGCCTTCATCCACAACACCTTTTTTTAGTTTATACATTTTACATATTCTTACATGTTACATTCATAATTGAAAATGTGCACAAAACTTCTAAATAAAAGCAGAAAATTAATCAAATTTCTATATGTCCATTTTATATAAACTACTGTATTTATTCATTGAATTTACTGAAAATGTGATATGTATCATTATCTGGATATGAAATGACCTATACTGGGATATAGGCCGGACATTGTGGTCACATCACAACAGCTACAGTTGGGATAACTCTTGTTATAAGCAAGCATGACAGCATATTTTGCTATGAAAGACTGGAGTTATTAATATGTTAACCTACAATGTGATGGAGCGATTGCTTTGTGTGGAAGCCTCACTTACAGTGGACACTTGGGCTGTATACTGGCAAGAATTTGGCAATACGATACGTACGAGTGATATATTGTGATACTGTAAGCAGGGTGATAAATGATTTTAAAATCCATTTTTAGGAAAATGGAGGATTTGCTACTTTTTCTTTGTCATTATGACAGTGAATGAAGCGTCTTTGGATTGTTTAGATAAAAGAAGAAATTTGAATGAATTTGAATTTGAATGTGAGGTTTTGCAGTTTTTTTTTTTTTTTTTTTTTTTTACAATACTGTATTTCAAGCCTTCAGAGGCTCTAGTGAGACAACAGTGAGAAAAAGCTACAAATGTCAAAGCCTCTGGAGAAGGAACTGGACTGCAGCTTCGACAGAAAGGAATAAAATAATGTTCAGGACCACAGATAAACTACCACCGCGTTCGGTAGCGCTGGCTGCTCGGGATAACCTGATAAAAGTGATCTATAGCTCTGGGCATTAAAAATAAATAAATAAATAAGTGGAGGTAGTGCTGATGTGAGGTCACTTTGCTTCCTAAGTCACAGCAGAGTCTGATATATTAAAAGCGTCCTGACCAGCGAGCAGCGCTCCTGTTGGTTCCTGTGTGTTTGATGCTGTATACTTTATCAACACCATAATGACTCATGGACAGGATGCAGTCCTCAGTCCTGATTTGTATCATGAGTGAATCATTTTTAGCACGCGCTCGAGTGTCCCTGGGAGTTTGTGTTTTCTAAACATGTCCGATTCCTCCAGCGATGTGGAGGAGATGTCTTTTCCTCTGTCCCATCTGCATGGTTAGAAGCATTACCACAGACGGTCTGATATGATCGCCAGATGCTTTCACACAGCACGGATACACAGACAGCAACTCTCAAGTTAAAAGCGGGCGTGGTCTCTACAAGGGAAATTAGGCTCGGCCCATTAAGTGCTGAGACTTAGTTAACTATAGATTTTCAAAGCTAAAGAGAAAATTAAAAATAAAACGTGTCTGCCTCTGTTTGCTAAAAAACATTATTCCTCCTATATGTCAAGTCAGATACTGTATTCCAGGGATTTCTAAAGTCTGACACTGCAGAAAAAGTGAGACAACTGTACCATCTTAACCAGGGCTGCACAATTAATCGCAATCGCAACAAAATCGCAGTATGGCCAAGCCTCAACCAAATCGCAATTTTTTGAAAATGCAAGAATGTACAAGAAAACAAAGATGACCTGGTCTGAAAATTGTTCTCCAGATAAAGGTAAACATGTTTGTGTGGAACAGATCTCAATAAATATCACATCATCATGATTTTAATAGTTTGTTTTTTTAGTGAACGTGAAAATTGTAACGCAAAACTGATCATTTCCACTAATCGTGATTGAATTTTCAATCAAATTAATCGCAGTCTGGCTTTTTTATTTATTTATTTTTTTTTATTATTATTATTTTTATTACCAAATCGTACAGCCCTACTCCCAGCAGCCCCCACTAATTAGCTAACTGCAAGCATCCAGTATGCCAAATTACCAGTTCCTGTTTGCAGAGTCCCTATGGATGTTCAGACAACTATCGCTGGATTACTTTAATACTTAAGAAACCTTAAAGGAGCAATATGTAAGATCTTAGCACTCAGAAATGAGTATTACAGTCCAAATAGTAAGTTGGAGCCATAGACGGTATATTAAATAAGTTGAATCCCTATTTAATATATAACTCGAAGCTCATGCAGGTTGCCTGCAGGCTGCAGAAATATTATAGTTTGTTGATCAGCTGTTTATAACTGTTAGTTATATGGCAATGTAAAGCTAAGTCGGTTATCCTGAAAACAAAAGCCCACTGCTCTGAAAATACACACCCTGGAGTTCAGTGACTGCCTGCCAGACTCCATGAACAAATTACTCAGTTTTACCGTTATAAACATCTAACTCCCTCTAAAAGATTATTAATGATTTCTTTTGATTCATAAACAGACGCTTACACATTTGGCAAATATGCAGCAATAATTTGAATGCTACCAAACGTAATGGAGAAAAACATTTGCACACCGGTGCATTGGGGAGAAAAGTTGACAATAAAAAGCAAAAAGACTCCTGTACTCATTTTCACACGATGACCTTCATCAGGTTAATTTTACAAAACACAGGGAAAGACTGTTTAAATACGAAGCGTAATCCACATAGACCAATCAGGTCATACTACAAGCTGACATCATTCATTGAAAAAATCTGACAACTCTCTGGACCAATCAGGTCAGGATGTCAGCTTGTAGTATGAAGGCTAAACAGAACGAAACATTGTTGATAAAATCTTGTCTTTGCAAGTGCGGAAGACACTGTGCAAGATTCTTTTTGCTTTTTAACGCAAAAACATGTGAAACAGGTAAAAAAAAAAAAAAAGTGACGTTCCAGACAGGAAATGAAGTTTGACAGGAGAACCTGATGGCTGCAGCGTTGATGTTGGAGAAGCCGGTATTTCAACTCACTTTATGATTTACTACAGTCAACATTTTACATATTTCTCCTTTCAAAACATTCTCAGGCAACTTCTGGAATTAATAGGAGCGCCTTTTTTCTGTGATTTCAAAGCAGATTTATGGACGCGTACTTGCAACGGACATCAGAGATAATGATATCCTCAGGACGTGGGTGTCACACTAAATCTAAAAATACGTGTATCTCGTCTGTGTTCAGATTTAACTAACCTCAAAAAGGAGTACGGATTTTGACGTAAATGGCCACTCATCAAATCTGAGGTGCCCCCCAGTGGGTCACGCCTCACAGTTTGAAAACCTCTGCTGTATTTCATGTTTCACTAACTTCAAATTTGGTCATTTTAGGGATTCACATAGAAAACACAAATTAACTGTACATGGAATTCTATTGAAAGATGATCAGTATTTTCTTCACATAACCACATTATTTAACACGACAAACTCCATTTATTTCATTTTAATGTGAATCTAAGTTGTCACTGGAAGTCACTGTTTATCCTCTCTGTGGCTCTCAGTCTGCTGCTGTGTGGAGATGCATTAAAATGCACCACGGGTACATTTCATCACACATACTTGTCAGGACAGCATGTCAGGGGCTATTTCCTCTTGGTAGCATGTGACAGGGCATCAAGCTCTGTCAGCACTTCAGACCAATGATAGATGGCATACAGGCATTAAACTGTAGAGCCCATGGTGTGCCAACCCCAACACACATGCACACACATACACATACTGACGCACATATCTGGTCTAGCTTGTTTTTTTTTTTTTCATATTTGAAAGGAGAGGACATGGCAGCAGAACTTACTGACCTTGTCTTCTAACAGGACCATTAGGGCATCTGCTGGAGTCACACAGCCAGTGAACCAGGATGTAAAACCACACAACGAGCCATAATGTGACACAGCAGATGACCAAACCACTCTCGACAACACAACACAGCCTCCATAAACTGCTTTCTGTTTACAGAACAATTCAGGATGATGTATAGATTCTAGATTTGATACATGTCTTATAAATCTTCCTTTTATAAAGTGTTGAACCAGTGGCTTCATTAATGGTGAGGCTTTACAGAGCAGTTATAAACAGGTTTTTGGTTGCCAGATTGTGAAAATTCATTTGGTGCTACTTTCAGACAAGGCTGCATTTATCATAAGATGTAATGAATGACTTTATTTGTGATTATAAACTGGGTAGGCATAGTTTATTTTTGGCGTCATTGGACAAAAGGTAAGCTTTACGTAATTCAAGACTTTTTGACTCTGTTTTCAGGCTTTTGAATATCTAGCGGGAAGAGGAGGCTTTGGCCAATCACAGCTCAGTAAGATCATTGATTGTTGAGTATGTGATGACCTGGGAATGAGAATCAACAATCAACCATCTTTCTAGGAAATTGCTCATCACACCTTTAATGAGTCATTTACCATTAAATTATTTATCAGTTATAATCCAGTAACATGACCACCTGATTTTTGGTTGCCAGGTTGTGAAAATTTACATTGATACCGTCTTTGGGTCAACTTTCAGACAAGCCAGTATTAATAATGTGGCATGACTAAAGGCTTTATTTGTGGTTAATAAGTCATTTACCAATTATTATTAATCAGAATAACTTCAGGGTTGCCAGGTTAGTTGGCAGAACCATCTGGAGCAAAGGGCATTAATTAACAACTTATTAGGATTCACAGCTGCTGACATGATGGCTTATTTAAACAAACAGAATTAATGAACAGGCTTTGGGTTGCCAGATTGTGAAAATTCATTTTGGTACCCACTTTAATACTACTTTCAGATGAGGTAGCACTACTATAATAATAAATAAGTCATAAACCAATAATATGTGTGTCATATAAGATATTTATGTCAACAACTTTAGGTTTTCCAGTGGTTGGCAGAGCCATTTGGAGAAAAACGTATTTATTACCAACTTATTATTATTCACAGCTGCAGACTGAATAGACTGTTGTAAAAAAAAATCTATTTACTTAGTACTATATGTAATAATAATCAATTATTCAATTATTAAATCAATCAATTTAATAATTAATCAATTACAACCATTTTGCCAATCAATTCATTAGTTAGAGTATTTTTCAAAGGAATAAATAACTGATTCCAGCTTCTTACATGTTAATATTTTCTGGTTTCTTTGCTAATTTATGACAGTAAATTGAAAATCTTTGGGTTTTGGCCAAAACATGACATTTGAGGGTAATTACTGAAACGATGGTTTTATAAGCAAGAAGTGAGAAACCCATGAATTATTACCGGCTTGCCAACATTTCCTAAATAACTTATGTTTTCAGTTTCTTTTTCAAATTGGGTAAACAACAATTTAAGTTTTTTGTTTGTTTGTTTTAAATAATCTGGCAATCCAAAGCATTTTTTTTTTTGTGTTTTTTTTAATAATAGATATAAGTGGTATACAAAGCATTATTAAATGGTTAGTTAATGATTAATACAGTAATAGAAGTAGTTTCAAGTATAAGTCCTTTAAAGTGGTACCCTAGAATCAATTTAAATGAATGGTGACCAGTTTTCAAAAGGAAACAACAACCCAAAAAATCAAATAAAATGCCTCCACAGTGCTCATCCAAGTCTCATAAAGCCCGAAATGCTGTTTACTTGTGTGCACACACCGTCACAACACACACAGCCAGTTTTGACAGTGTGCACTCACTCGTGAACATGGCTCCCAAGTAAAGATCTACAGTGAAGATTTAGGCTAAAAACATGATGTAAATGACACCTTTCAAGTCAATTTGGCATGTTGGGGCTTTAGGAGACTTGGATTGCACCATTATTATTATTATTATTATTATTATTATTATTATTATCATCATTATTATATCTTTTGTTATTTTTTTGTGTTGGAAAACTGGTCACTATTTACTTCAACTGTTTGGGAGATTCTGCAACGCTGTTTTCCTGTGAAACTCCAGCAGTGTTTGTGGACTAAAAAACTAAACCCAACCTTCACTTGGTATGAGGGTGAGTAAATAATGACTGGATTTCCATCTTTAGGTGAACTAATTAATGGATTTGGTTTTGTTTTGTTTTGTTTTTTCAAATTGACTAAACACATTTTAAGAGTTTTTGTTCAATCTGGCAACCCAAACCCTCTTTTTAATAATAGCAAAACTGGCATATGAAGCATTAGTTAATCATTAATAAAGTAATAAAGTTGTTTCGATTCTGAACACTTTTCATGGTAACAATAAATCCCGGAAGTCCACCATCCAACGCTAAAAAATGACTCAAAAACCAAAAAGAAGACTGAGGATTTTTATACAACTTACCATATTGACTTCTGACACCATGTCTATACTCGCCACGTCTATGCTCATGCCAACAGCAACCGGTGGACCTTGAAATACACAAACTAAAGTTAACTATGGACCACAGTCATTCAGCACAACAAAACAATGAGCCAAAGAAACATGTAGAGTGACACGCCAATGAGGTAACCCCAGACATACCTCCAAAGTCTGGCCGAAGACGAATGTCATACCCCTTCAACAGTTTGTCCACAGTCTCTTTGACATAAGACATGTTCCCCGGCTCGTTGACGCTGAAAGACAGAAGACAACAAGGACTGATCAGACTTTCTGAGGACGGACGCCTTCACTTGTGTCCGGCTTTGAGCTCCAGACACCCACCTCTGGGCGCAGCACATCACCGCCACGACCAGCGGCAGTGAAAGGATGTCAAAGAGCCCTGTCTTCTGGGGTCCCCGCATCCCTTGTGTGGTGTCTGGATGGACGGATGGATGGGTGATGACCGAATGAAGAAGCCGCGGTGCAGCATCACACTCCGCTAAAGCAGGTGACACTTCTTCCTCCACATTGTGTCTGCAGCCTCCAGCGCAGCCCGTGTCGTTAACATGCTTCATGAGGCACAGGCGCGTTTACTTGGGTGTCAGATGTGTTTGTGCCGTAAAGACGCTTCATACAGGAGGAGGAGAGGCTGCTGTGTCTCCATCCTCCGGTCAGCAGGGTTCAGCTTTTCACCGCTCAGCTCACAGTCACAACACAAAGTGTCTGGCAAATACCCATGATCACCCTTTTTAGGACATAAATCCACAGGTCCGTGTCCAGGGGACCCGCGTGCGTAAAATACAGGATATGTTGTCGTCCATGTTTAAAATAATCCTCACAGAGGTTTAAAGTCTGTGGCAGGGGCACATCTAGAGGAGTGGCATGGTCTAGTTTTGGACAGCTGTGGTTTTATGTATATACATATACATATGAATTTTGTCGATCAAGTAAAATGTAATCGATCTACTAAAGATTGATCAAGTAAAGATCTGAAATATAACAGATTGTTTTTACAGGGAGTCTTCATGTATCAGCAAGTTAATGTCAGTGTATTTAAATTCTAAAACTCTAGAAAAATGGTATGCTATAAATGGTCTTCTGGGTAAATATATTGTCATTTCAAAACTGAAAGTAAAGCAAAACTCAACTTTTGCAGTTAGAGTGAATTTTTAGACCATTGGAGCATTCGATCAATGAATATTCTGAGTTCAGTTCAATTCAATTTTATTTGTATAGTGCGTAATCATAGCAAAGGTATCTCAGGGCACCTTTCAGGGAAAATGTAAAACCTTCCCAAACAGGATTTATGACAGTTTAATACTTTATAAGGCTTTTTATCAGTAAATGTGAAAAAAAGACATTTTAAGACTTTTTAAGGACCTGTAGCCACCGTGTTTTATGAGCGTGCTTCTCATGTTATTCGGGATCAAAGTAAAGACTGGTGGAAAATTGACTGAAAGTCTGAAGTCTGACTGCAAGTGAATGCAGCAATAAGGGATGCTCTTATGCAGGGGTCTGCAAGCTTTACTGCCAAAAGAGACATTTTTGGCCAAAACAAACAAACAAACAGAAAAAACCCCTCTGTTTGGAACAAAAGTCCAGACTCAAGTAGCAAAATTTAGAGGAAAAAATTCTGATCCACAGATACGTCAAAAAAAGACATGGATTTGGAAAAATGTGTCAGATTTAGAAATAAAATAGTCAATTCATTTCTAATGCCACCTTCAGCTATTTCTGGTCAATGCTTTACTTGTGTGCCACAATAATGTAATATTTCTGAGTACATTTGTGGGCTTTTCTCAGCAAATATTGTTATATATGACTGTCAACTGGCATATATGCTTTTTTTGTCTCCATGCCACCCTCTAGCCACCGTATGGTGTATGGTTCATGCTGAAGCTAAGTCTGAGTTTGACTCTTCATGACAGTGTGAGCGGGGCTCTGGTCATCATTAAAGATCACGTTACAGCCTGTGTGTAATTTCAGTGCCAGTCTCAGACAGGGTACGATTTCAATTAAAACCACAGCAATGCCTGTTTTAGATCATAATTGTATTTTTTGGTGTGTAATTAGCAGATAAAAAATATTGAAAGCCTTCACTGGCTTCTATAATGAAATTCTACTCCCTGTCAAGTGGGATCATTTATTTCATTTTGTGCCTTTTTAGTTGTCTGTGTGTTTTTTGTGTCATGTGCTGTCTGTTCACTTCATCCTGGATGTTAAGTCCTGTCTTCATGTCTGTGCATTCCTTGTTTGAACAGTAATAATAACAGTAAAAAAAGAATTATGTGAAGCTGCAGCAGCATTAGGTAGGAGGCTGAATCCTTTACAGAAATACTGTGTGTGTGTGACACAATGAGACACCTCCATGTTTTATTTTTTGCTCCGATGTCGCAGCTCAGAGGGGCACCCGAGCAGCCAAAGTGTCTCTTGTCAGCCCAACAACATGCCCTGATGGTTAGCTAAAAAACACCCCTCCTGTTAAGTTTTCAAATCCCACTCTGGTGTGACATCACGTGGGCACAAATGAAACTCTTCACGACCCTCACTTATATGAGGCAAACTGCCATGCTGCCTGTGTGAATTGGTGTAATTTCTAAAAGCAGAAATAACACATTCTCTTATCTGAGAAGTTGAATTCATGAGCTATAATTTACACATTTGCTCAGTAAACCTTTTTCACAGCAGCCATTTGACATGAAAAAGTGTAACACTGTAGGTTTACCCCTATTTTTTCATGTTAATATGGCTGCTATGAAGAAAAGTTTATTCAGTATATTATTTGGTATGATCAGTGCCAGTGCTGGTGTAATTGCTAGTGCTGCTGTTACCGTATGTCCACATTACCAGCAACACAGCTACAAAACGGTCAAACATGGCTGGCTACATCGTCACAGAGTCACTATTGAAATGCTGCTTAGCGCTCGTCAATGACTGTTTGTGCGTAGAGTCAGCTGACATGGATCACCAAGTGAGATAAAAAGGTAACCAGAGGAAAGAAAAAGTTTAAAAATAAGATCTTGTCGTTGTCTAGCCTGTGTTCTCCTAGACACAAATGAGCTCAATTTAAGACCAATATGAGACTTTGACCATTTTCTTATACTTCTTAAATTTGGCTCCTGAGAAATAACCTTTGTCTCGTCTCAGCCTGAGACTAATTTGAGCCCAATTGATGATCTTAAACTGTTCTTATTTTGTCTCACTGCACTGATCTTAAATTTGTCTTACATAATCAGCTCTTGAGATTAACAGTGAGATCTAAAAGAAAAGTCTTAAACTCTTGTCTTTAAATGAGATCTTAAATTTGCCTCAGTGGTTAAATAAAAGTCTTGATTGAAGATGAGACTTCAGTGAGCTCAAAATAAGAATCTCATTTATTTCTCATACCACAAAGAAATGACGATTGTGAGAAACAACTTTTTCCTCTGGGTAGGTTTAAATAAAAAAGCAAACTTTTGTTGCTGGTAATGTGAACATATCATTGGGTGGCATTATTTCTTTTCCCCAAGATTATTCCACCCAGTCTTGCCCTGCTATACTCTGATTAGCTACAACCACTGTGCTCTGATTGGCTGTGAGCACAAGTGTAGATATTGTCAGACTCTTACCTAGGAGAACTTTTTCAACTTAGGTTATTTCAAGTTTGCAGACATAGTTAGGTAAGATATAGGCACAAAAACTCTTTTGGGTAGGTTTAGGTTTAAGAACTACTTAGATGGGCTCAGCAACTAAAACTACTTTGGTATGTTCAGGAAAAGACCATGGTTTCTGGTTAAGAGACACTTTCTCAACATTAGAAACTTTCTGTCACTAACAAAGAATATTTGTTAAAGGTTAAGTGTGTGTCAAATGTGTGCTGCAGAGACGTACAGACCTTCACATTATATTCTGCAGACTTAAGTAAATGTATTTGTTACAGATCCCCACAAAAATCCCACCATAGTCATGAATGAAAATAAAAATAATGTAAAAAAAAAATCATTTTCATCATTCATTTCATTTCCTCTAATATCACCAATCATATTTGAGTTGCAAGAGCCAAATTACCTCACACTGAGGTTGCACTGGAAAAAATCATACCATCTGCTTCAGGACCAGATATGAACGTGGCCCAAATCAGAATTAAAAAAATAAAAATAAAATAAAATCTGATTTTGGCCACTTTTGTCTGAATGTAGCCTGAAATATTATTTCAAAATAAAAGAAAAATATTACAAATACAGATGAATTATTATTTTGGTATCAGAACATCTTTGGGCTCACAGGAGTCTCCACGTCTATGGAGTTGCTTAAATAAATGATCCTTGAAGCAGAAGTGAGAACGATTTGGCTTTTGTGTCAGTCAGTTTAAGTTGTTCCTGTGAAGATTTCATGAGACCGCTCTCTGTTTACTTTCTCTCTGAGCTCTTTTTTTTCTGTTTGCTACAGTATTTGCTGTAGTGGAGGAAGTTCAATATTACTGCAGGGAATGAGAGTGTGCTTGAACTGGACTCTTCCCAACACATTTCTCCTTTCATTTATTCAGGAGATAGACACCGGTCTTCCTCCACATTTCAGAATTAAAACTATGATTTTCACGAATCTCTTTAGGGAGTGATTCTTACCTTGTGTCATAGATGGCGTACAGCTTTTTGTTTCCATCAACAGCGTTCCTGTAAAGACAAAAGAAGGAGGAATTACTTTAAGTGTCGATACAGTGCAGACTTTGCCTGACTGATTTTTCTTTTTCATGCCCGGGTAAAAGATTTGTTCATGATCCACCCTGTCAGGAAACAGAGGTACCAGAAGGCTTTCAACTTCAGTCCAAATTCATAAAGGTGCTGCACCTTTATGAACGTCTCTTTACACTTGATCATATCCACCTCTATAAGTGAGTCGGTTGGGAGTGAGTTGACCCTAATCCTGGTGGAGATGAATGCAGAATGATGAAATATAGTGAGAGTAGAGTTCTATTTGTGCTGCTGGCAGACATGTGTGACATATTGTCTCCTCCTGCAATCTGGACCATTAACCAACAAAATCAGGACTCTGTTTTTTTTTCCAGCTTTGTGTCCCACTTAAGTCAGGACTACAATAGGCTGCACTATCAAAAGTGAAACAAAAAGCATGGCATTTATATATATGTAGTGGTTTTACAAAAAGGAAACCACCACCACCACCAGATCCAACTTGTTCTGCTGCAGTAGTGATTCTATATACCTCTAGAATTAAGATATGTGTGATGTAGCTTTTTGGTTTGGGTAATTTTTTAAGAAAGAAAGTCAAAATCTTCTGATTCCAATTCTTATATTTGAATACTTTCTGGTTTCTTTACTCCTCTCTGTCAGTAAACAGAATATCTTTGGGTTGGGGTCACAACAAGACATTTGAGGACGTCACCTTGAGCTTTGGGAAACATTGATCACCATTTTTCGTGGACAAACAACTATTAATCGATTTTAATCAAGATAATAATCGGCCTGTAAATTAACTATGAAAATAATCATTAGTTGCAGGTATACGCTTCATAATAGAAAGGGTCACAAATTAGCTTGTTTGCAGTTTGACGGTTTTATGTCTCTGTTATAATTGTGGCTTTTGGGCTGCAGGGGGATTTTGTTGCAGTATCACAAGTACCCACTGAGATAAACTGGAAGCAAGGGCGAGTTAATGAAGAGGTGCACCTGGGCGGGAAGCAAAGTCTTTTTGGAGCTCAAACTCAGTCAGAACAGCACAAAATTATTAAGTAAAAAAGTGCACAGAGTTTTTGATAAATGTCAGTAACAATGACAAACCTTGTGTTCTTCTCAGTACATGTGACAAAATAAAAAACATAAGTACAAAAATAATAGTAAATTGAGACATACATGTACGACGTTTGCTCAGGAGATTGGTAGAACTGCTGGGAAACAGTGGTGTTTGGTAAGGTCTTGGATTGGCAGAATTTGTGTTAACTGCAGGAACTGAATATTATAAAGATCACGGTCTGGACTACGGCTTCATGATGTGGTGAAGAAGTCATATTGGGATTAGTTTGACTGAAACTGTGATTGCAATATGTGATAAGAATAGTGGAAATGATCACTTTTACATTACAATTTACATGTTCATCAAAAAAAAAATATTAAAATCGTCATAAGGTGATATTTATTGAGGTCCTTACTAAACAAACCTGTTTTCTTTCATTTGGAGAACAGGATTTTCAGGCCAGGTCAGTTATATAGCACTACAATTATAACACTGTTTTCTCCCACATTTTTCCATTTAGTTTCCTCTTTTAGTTTGTTTCTGGTTCTGCAATTTGGATATTGCATTTGGCCGTATTGCTATTTTACTGCGCTTAATTGTGCGTTCCTAGTCTAGACCTGCTCTATATGAAAGGTGACCTGAGATTGTTTATGATTTGATGCTGTGGAATCCACTGATTTGACTTGACAATGTGAAGAAGAAGAACCCCATTGGTTGCTGACTAAGAAAGTATTTTTTTCTGTCGCAAGTTTAACATTAAAATACACAGACTGTGATGTTTTGTGGTGCTGCACTGTACTTTGCTGATAAAGCATTAATAGAAGATCATTAAAGCTTTTAAGAGCTCTCTGTTGTTGTGGAGATCCCTCTTACGGTTGTCATTGTTACTACTGATACTTCATTTTATTCCTCCCTTCTCTCTCTCTTGCTCTCTCTCTCTCTCTCTCTCTCTCTCTCTCTCTCTCTCTCTCTCTCTCTCTTCCCCTGCCATGTCCCTCCCTCCCTCCCCTATCTGTCCCTCCATCTCTCCCTCCAGTCTCCAGCATCTCTCCTCCACTCTCTGCTCATACATCCTCCTGCACGCTCGCCTCTTTTTTCAAATTCGCCACCAAAGTCTATTTGCATTGTACTCTGCCTTTGGATACAGTATTGGATTTTGTGCAAAGCTTGCCGCTGCTGCTGCTGCTGCTGCGCGCTGGTGGCCCCTCGGAGACCAAACTAAAGGATGGTCAGTCAGCAGAAGTGTTGTTGGGAAGAAGCCTTTATTTTCTCGCTGCCAACCTTTTAATCGCTCTGGGGCGAAATAAACCTCGCTGACAGAGAAATTAGTCCACATCTTCTTTTTTTTCCCCCCTTACTCTCTCTCCCTCTCCAATATGCAATTATCGTGCGCGGATGGAGGTGACGTTCTTCACGATTGATGCCAGATACTGACCGGAGAGATCTGCGTGTGGAGAAGTTTGACTGCGCAGCGTCTTGTGTGGTAAGCTTTGCGCAGCGGAGCGTTGTTACAGGCCAGCGTGCAGTACTATACAGAGATGTAGTGGGACGTGTGGGCAGTGGAGGAGAATTATAGGCTACAGTAGTGTGTGTGTGTGTGTGTGTGTGTGTGTCTGCTGCTGCTGCTGCTGGAGGAGGAGAGGACCTGCACCGGGGCTGGACCGGAGGAAGAGGGGGTATTCACACTTTCAGTCCTACTGAGGGGGAGATACATTTAGCGGGTTGTAGGGATGCTAAGAAAGCGCACGAGCGAGTCGTGAATGGAGACAATGCGGCGCAGTGTGCGTACACACACACACACAGCAACACTGGTGATGAGGGGGGATTTACTGTGTGTTCAGAGGAGTCCAGCTGCAGGAGGTGGACAGAGGATTGCAGTTGTGTTCATGGAGGATCTCGGACGGGGAGTAGACACAGTGTACAGGTAGAGACAGGTAGAGGAGACCTGAGGACTGTGAGGACTGAGCAGTAGTAGTTTTACTGGGACCTTTTTTCATCTGTGTTTTTATTTATATGACTTCCTTGCTCTCATTTCCTCTTAACCCAGCATTACTGACTTTTATTACTTGTTTACTGTGTTGAATCTAGATTTATATATGTGAGGTAAAGGGATGGATAAAGTATCTATCTGTCTATCCAGAGCTGCAATTATTCATCAATTATAATTGGCTATTAAATGAATTGACAACTAGTTTTATAATCAGTCAATCATTTTGAGTCATTTTGAATTAAAAATGTGACAAATTTCTAATTTTAGCTGTTAAAATGTGGATATTTTCCACTGTCTTTATTCCTCTATGGCTATTATATGAGAATTTTTCTGAATACGAATGAGACATTCAGATTTGTAGAGTAACAGCGTACATGTAATTATACATATAAATGGAATTACATGATCAGGATATTTAAAAAAAAAAAGGTAACATAAAACACTTAGAGCTGCAACAATTAATCTGTTATTAATCAATGACTGAATTAATGCACCTGTTTTGATAATCCAGTAATTGTTGAGAGTCTAAATCCCCCGACAGTAAACTGAATATCTTTGGGTTGTGGACCAAAAAAAAAATAATCAGCAGATTATTCAATAATGAAAATAATCAGTGGTTGCAGCCATCTATCTATCTATCTATCTATCTATCTATCTCAGTCTGTATCCTGTCAGAAGTCATCAGCTTCTGCAAAATGTTAATTAGTGAAATTGAAGAGAGGCTGTGGCAGTTGAGCTGGGTGTGTGAGGAGATGGTCCAACAAAGAAAGGACCCACTGTCTGCAAGTAAAAGGATCTAACGAAACAGGAACTTTGCATTATCTGCTTTAATTAAAAAAAAAACACACACACACATTAGTCAACATCTGCAGGTCCTCCAGATGTTGTTGTTGTACTGTAGAGTTTAGAAAGGTTAAATGTTGAAGATCGCTGCACCGGTTACTGAGATACTGTCAGCATGTTCCTGCGCATTTGTGATGTACCAGTGAAATGGTTTGTGCAGCTGATGAAGATTTACTCTTCACTTTACACCCAAATGCATGCACTGAGGGTCAAATATCACTTCACTTCTGCTAACAAAAAGCTGATTTCATTAGGTTATAAGAGAGATATATGTATTATATGATATTTATACTGTGAAAGTGCTGAGACAAAGGAGGTTGTACAATAAGTAATTCTAAAATAAGATTCTATTAATACTACTTTAATTGGAGATAAGAACAGTCTGTCAGTATTGCTGGTGAAAAACAGTTATTGTAGTTTTAAACAAGTGAGGACGTCTCGTTTCAGGAATGGGCGATGGAATGTGCTACAGCTTTGCAATGAGACGTCTGTGGGTCTGTGTCTTGCTTGTGAGCATCACCTGCCGTCTGAGGTAAGGAACTGACTCCTGTAACTCTGGACGAACATAAAGACACATTCAGAATAATTCACCTCTTAGTGAACAAATAATACTTGACTGAATGACTAAAATTTTGAAAGCAAGTGAGATTATTTTAGATTATTTCTCTTTTTAAGTGTCTGCGTCTCTCTAAAGTCACTGTGTGAAAATGCTCTTGTATCCAGCCTCTCCCAGGAAGTCACTGGAACTCCTAAAGAGGCCGAATTAAATGACAACATTACCATCTTCACGCGCATTCTGGACGGACTGTTGGACGGCTATGACAACAGACTCCGCCCTGGACTGGGAGGTGAGCCCACTGGACATACAAACATCAACACCTCTGCCATGTTGGTAATTAAAACAGTCTCACACTTGCTAGGTGAGAACTGATTAAGTCATTGTGAAAAGGTCTCACAACACAGAGAGCTCTGCACTTTTGGACAGAGATGAAAGCTGTCCAGCCTGTGTGTGTGTGTGTGTGTGTGTGTGTGTGTGTGTGTGTGTGTGTGTGTGTGTGTGTGTGTGTGTGTGTGGAGAGCTCTGCGTGAGAGATCGCAGCCCTTCACGGTCCACGCAGAGAACAATGCTCTGCACTGCAACATCTGTCCTCTGCTTATTCCAGAAGATGCATCTGTATTCATGAGGTCCATTTGGCAAAGAGACACAATCAGCTGTTTGCATCTCCTCTAAGTATGATTTAAAGGCACTGTGAACGCTGAAGCTCCCAGTATGCCAGTGTGACCTTGAGAAAACCATTTCTCCTGTCTTTACACAGCAGCTCGTTTGTTCTCAGTAGTTGCAGGTCAAAGTGACGACTTGAAGCTCTCATCATAAATGAGACATGAAAAGATAATCTGGTCGATACAATAAGTAAAGAAAATGTTTCTCTGCTTTGTGGTTTTATTGCAGTGCTTTATGAAGCAGTGCAGTGTTTAGATCATTAAACACCATTAAATCATTATGTATCATGAACTCTGCCTCTATTAAAGTAAAAGTGTTGTGTTGTGCAGTTAGCATGTGCTGCTGACACACACTGTTGCACTGGACCTGCAGATACTCGTGCCGAGGGCACTGAGCTGCTCTGATGGCTTCAGGCTGTCATGACACGCTGCATGCATCTGGAGTGTGTCAGTGAATGCAGCACAAAGTAACAGTGTAATAAAAAAAAAACAAAAAAACTATCAACTAATGTCACAGAATCAGAATTCATAATTCTCAACTTCCGCACTTGTACAAAAAACATACCAAAAAGAAAAACAATAGTGCAAAGTACACAAAATAGGTAATAATGATATATTTTCTTTTCTTTCTTTTTTAATTAACAACCCACACAGAGTGTTGGTACAGAAAAGTTACTGAATACCTTTTTTGTCTACTTTCGATAATATCTAATATAAAACTGACAGAGATTGTAACATTTTAAAGGGATATTTCACCCCAAAATGAAAATTCAGCCATCATCCACCCTCGTGCTGCGGCTCGAAGGTCAGGTTTAGTTTTTTTTTTTTTTACAAACACTGCTGGATTTTCACAGGAAAACAGCATTGCAGAATCTCCCAAACTATTTAAGTGAATGGTGACCAGTTTTCAAAAGGGAACAACTGAAAAAGAAAAAAGAAAAAGAAAAAAAAAATTGTGCTCAGCGTGTTGAGGCTTTAGAAGACTTTGGTTACAGCAGACAAGCAGCATGGAGGCATTTTATGGTTTCTGATGGTTGTTTTTTCTGTTTGAAAACTGGTCACCATTCACTTCCTTTGTTAAGGAGATTCTGCAACACTGTTGTCCTGTGAAACTCCATTAAATAAAGCTAACCTTCAATCAACATGATGGTGAGTAGATAATGACTGACTTTTCATTTTTGGGTGAACCATCCATTTAAACTTGTGGTATCGAAAAATTATCAATACTTTTGACAAGCTTATTACCAACACATTTTTTAATAAAAAACAAATGTCATAAAGTTAAGTTGTTAAGTTTAGGACCCTTGAAAAGTTCCTGCTGTATGTCATATATGAAGTGTGATATATTGAGTAGAAATTCTTTTTTTTATGCCAGTTTTATTTTGGTTAACTCATAAAGACAAACAACATACAGAATGCCACAGTATCTTTTCTGATATTTCCTTTAGGAGTTGCCACAGTCAGAACTTTTCCAAACTCACATAAAGGGGCTTTAATTAAAATGTAAAAGGATTGACGGTGTGCTGAATGTTGACTTTGGTGTGACTTTGGTATCTGTTAGATTCATGCTGCATACAAAACAGATACAACAACTGATCCATTGTCTATTGTTTCTCGTTTAATTTCTCTAATGTCACAGAAAGCAGAAACCTGCGTTAGGATTTCAAATGTACAACAGATGTTGTTCTGAGTATTAATGAATAATAATCTCTTACATTTTCTTACAGAAAAGGTGACAGAGATCAAAACCAACATCTTTGTCACGAGCTTTGGTCCAGTCTCTGACACTGAAATGGTAAGAAGCTCCTTTTATTAAGTTACATTTTCAACTTAAACTAAAGGGATCAGTTGAGCTGAGCTGAGTTTTTTCTCATAATACTGTGTGTTTCTATAAATATGTTCTTAAAATCCAACTGAATTACACTGAGTACATCCAGTTCTGTTTTACAGGCCATTATGTAAGATTGAAAATCAGAGACAACCACAACAAAATTATTTCAAAAAATATATTGTCCGGCCTAAACTTATTAAAACAAGCACCTTGAATATTTCACCTACAAATTACATTAACTTATCTTTCATGATATAGCAATAACAATCAATTAATCGATTAGTTGTCAACTATTCAGCTGTCAACTATTTTGGTAATCGATTAATCATTTTGAGTCATTTTGTAAGAAAAAATGCAAAAAATATGATTTCTTTTTCTCAGGTGTGAGTATTTTCTGGTTTCTTTACTCCTCTATGACAATAAACAGAATATCTTTTGATTGTAGACAAAACAAGAAAAGATTTGGCTCTCAGTCACTGGTTTATCAAATAAATTAAATGACACTCGGGGTCCTTTTTTCAGTTAATTTAAAGAATTCAGTTCTCCACAGTGAGTTACATATTTGACAGTGAGGATCGTGTAGTGAGTGTCAGGTGGGTGTGGTACTGTACATTTTAATCTTGTTTTTTGCCTTTCTGGTTTGTTTTCATGTGATTTTTCTTTGTTTCTTGTGTGATATTTCTTAATTTTATTTTTATTTTTTTTGGTCCTTTTTTCTGTTGACCTGTATTAACATGTGCACAGTATGCTCCTTTGTTTAACTGTGGTCTGTTGAAAAACCCAATAAACAAAGTTTTTTGTTTGTTTGTTTGTTTGTTTTTTGTTTTTTTTAAAAAGACATTTGAGGACATCACCTTGGCCTTTTGGCAGTGGTGGACAGAGTACTGAAAACCTGTACTCAAGTACAAATACTGTTACATTACTCAAATATTACTCAATGACAAGTAAAATTACTGGTGTTGGAATTGAGTAAAAGTACAAAGTTTCCATCTCAGCAACTACTTAGAGTACTAGTTACTTTTTAACTATTGTTGATTAATCCATCATCAATAGCAACATTCAATCAAAGTGGTTTCTCCAAATCTTCCCTCTGAATTATTCTACTACACTATAAGATACAAAACAACTTTCTCTACATTTTTTTCCTAATTTTTATTTATTTATTTTTTCTGTTTTGTTTTGCCATTTTAAATTTCCTTATTTAACAAATGACTCCACCAGACAAAACTTTGTCAAATCAGGTGCAATTACTGCCATTTCTAGACCTGATTAAATATCCATGAATACATTTTTAATTAGTTAAATTCTCAATGAAGATTGATCGATTAATGTTTAATCATTAACATTCTTACTCCAAACTTGTGCTGCTGCAGTGTTTAATTTTTCATCCATATGATTTTGTTTTTGTTTTCATTGGCCTGTTTGCAATCAGATCACCTTATTGGCTACAAAAATGCAGATAAATAGCTTGGATATTAATTCAAATTGTGCTCAGTATTCGATTATGATTTTAAAAGTAACTAAGTAGATTACATAGTGGAATACAAGTAAAAGTACAGACTTGAAAATCTACTCATGAAAGTATAAGTACCCAGACAAAACTACTTAATTACAGCAATTCAGTTACTTCTACCCTCAGCTTTTGGAAACAGTGATCAACATTCACCATTTTCAGATATTTTATGGATCAAACAAGTAATTGATTAATTGAAAAAAATGACTGACAGATTAATAGATATTGGAAATCACTGACTCGTAGTGTAACATGTGGAAGCTGTAGTCAGTAGTGTCATACTGTTTATGTACTGATTATACTGATAATGTAAATGAGGGTCCATGTGCTGTAGCACAAACAGCTGCTTTTAATTTTCACTCTTTATAACTGTTGTTTTCTCTGCAGGAATACACCATCGACGTGTTCTTCCGTCAGAGCTGGAAAGATGAAAGACTTTGCTTTAAAGGCCCGATGGAGATGCTTCCCTTGAATAATCTCCTGGCCAGCAACATCTGGACTCCGGACACCTTCTTCCTCAACGGAAAGAAATCCATCGCGCATAACATGACTACGCCTAACAAGCTCCTGCGGCTGAAAGATGACGGGACTCTGCTGTACACCATGAGGTAAGCTCTCCCATGGCTGACCTTATAATCACGCTCCAGACCACAGTAGGATAAACATTTCTTTTCCAATCAGTCTTACAACGAAAACACTGAATCCTAAGAGCTGACGAGTGCAATTTAGAAATGTTGTGTAATCCAATTAGAGGTGGAGAGATGACTAAAGCATCCATCAGCCTGTAATACTCCTTCAGTAATGGTTTTTAAGACCCCTGCTGCACTAATACAGCCCACGCACTCGTACTACATGTCTCAGTGGTGCATTGATGCGTCATCATGTTGTCCTCATACTGTAAACTGGAGGTCAGGGGAACTTGAAATGTTTGCTTTGACCCAGTGCTCCATCACGGGGAGCGGGGCTCTTTCACTCCTCCTCCATCACCAAGTAACTATGAGGTTACTGCGACAGGAAACAAGCCTGACTTACTAACAGTTGATCACAGCTCCCATTTTATGTGTTGTAGCCACGATTTACAGTAAATGATGTGCAGTCATATGGAAAGGTGTAGAGTAGGGTTATAAATTGGTTAATTGGTAGCACTCATCATCATCAATTTATTGATTCATCGTAATTAAAACAAAACTTTGCATATACCAAACAATACCAAAACTTCTTCTTACCCCTCAATCAAACCTTTATTTCCATAGCAACATATTGCATATTCTCTGATGAAACATATAAAGAGGTAAAGGCCTACATATTAAGCTCATAAAAATAATCTGTCAGATTTTTATTTGATAGTAGATCAATCTAATTCTCGTCAATCATCCCTAGTGTGAAGTACATCTATTTTGCATTTTCTGTTACCTAAAAGTCACTTAACAGTTTACTTGTAATTTGTTTTAATGAGACTTTATAGTTTTTTTTTTTTGTAAAATTCAATACAAATAAAAGGCAACTTGTTCTGGTGAGATTAAAACCTTACTCTACTCTGAGTGCTCTAAGTTTTCTCACATAGCCAGAACTCCAGATGTGGCTCCACACATGACCATTCTGCTATAAAGGACAGACACGTCCCTGGCTTGGTTTTTCTTTTCTTTTTTTAAACCAATCACAGGTATCTTGGATGGAGCTAAGCCCAAGACGCAGCGATGATGCCCTTGCAAAATAGCGTCAATTGTTTTGGTGGAGCGTTTTCAGGCTGGGAGGGAATCCCTGGCCTTAAAATGGTGACATCGCTGCAAAAGTAAAGGCAGCAGCTGCAAGATTGTTTACGTTCGTATCATCAGCGTCCCAGTAGTGTCCCATTAGTGTCCCTCAGCACGCCGGTTGCTAACTAAGAGGTGTTTCCTGGGGAAATGCAGGTAGTCAATGCTGCAGTCCCGACTGAAACAGGTTGTCCAGTATACGCAGAGTACATCTGGTGAGTCAGACTAGTTCTGAATATCTTGACAGAAAAGGCTCAGGATTACAAACAATCTAACAAAATGTGCTTTTTCTAAATGAAGAAATTCTGCTAGGAAGCAAAATCTTATTGGAGCTCAAACTCAGTCAAAACAGCACAAAATTATAAAATGTTAAAGTGCACATTGACACCTTGTGTTCATGGGTACTGAAATGAACAATTTTAAAACATAAAAATAAAACAGTAAAGACAGAAAGAAATTCATTGAGCTGTAGATGAATTAAGTTTGCACTGGACTTATATTATTGGTGGAACTACAATAATTGGTCAAATTTGCAGAAAAGTTGCAGTGAATGGACAAAAATGCAAGGTCGTGCAGAATTCATAGGGATTCCTCGAGAGACTGATGCGTTCTATCAACAGTCATATGTACATGTAAATTAAGGTGAAGTACTTATGGATGCATCTGCATTTTGGCATCTTGCATTATAATCATTTATGATGCAGCATAGAATCTTTTAAATGCATGAAAATGTATTACACTGTACTCACCACCGACAATGAAAAGTTATAATGAAGAATGCATTACTATAGATGCATCAATATGTACACTTTACTTAACACAAATCATAACATATGATACTTCATGGACTAATAGAGCATACTGACTTCTTACTACAGCTGATTGTTGAGTATTGGTGAGTAGAGATGCATCAGGATACGTTATTCAGGAAAGCACATATAATGCAGTGGAAACAGATACTTCTTTTATCCGACTATTGATCATTATTCTTCAGGAAAAAGTCAGATCAGTTTGCATCTACCTTAATAAATCACTGATATAAAGCACAAAGATTGTTCTCTTCAAATGAAGGATATTTTTATGCACTTGTGTATCTGATTTTTCAATATCCCCCACTTAAAGGCAAGGGCTTCTGACACGTCATAAAACTTGGTTTACTTTGAAATGAAAAGAGCTTGATGAAAAGTACAGTATGAGGACGTGGAAATTTATTGCATTATTAATTATATACCATTATTGAAGGTATAGTCAGCAGGATTTGTCCGAGCTGTTCCTAAATACATCAGGACATCAAATACCATCGTCTTGGGTTGGTGATACGTCCCGAGCACAGCAAGACAATGAGAAAACCTCCATGGGTAATGAAGGGATTATGTAAAATGAGTTTACACATTGTTCTCTGTAGGAAAAAAAATGCTGCAGATTACAGTTGCATTGCCAATGAATATTAGGTTAGAAAATACAGCGTTTGCCCAATTTAATCTGACTTCCGGTATTAATCGTGCCCACCTCTGCTCTCCAATCCGGATACAGATACAGAGTCACATCATTTTGTTGGTTGAGCAGATACAGATACAAATAATGACATCTCTGTGCACCTCTATGGGTGAGTGGAGACGGTCAAACTGTGTTATAAGCTTAACTTTATAACTGGGGATATAGCATCAGAAAGGGTTTTGTTTCTTTATGGGTGTAGTCATAAAGCATTATGAATGCATTATAATACAGTATGAGTGCCCCCATAACACCCTATGGACGTGGTCCTCACAGAAAGTCTTGTTTTTTGGTTTTTGTGTGGTTTTGTTTCAGTCAAAGCAGTCTAATCCATTCATTATTAGGACTAAGAGTGGTTTATGGGTGCTATTTGAGAGCAATACATTCCACTAGAAAGAGATATTATGTCCTGCTGTCGACAGAAACATCTCATTTAGATGCACTCTCATTTCAGCATCATCATCCTATCAGGACAATAAATCCTCCAAATCAAATAACAGAGGAAGTTGGAGGAAATGGACGTGGGCGCATGTCAAAAATGACTATTGATCCTCTGACTTTAAAATTGCTACAAATCTGCAGTACATTTGCTAACACTACAAGCCATTAGAAATGGATTCAAGATGGCCCATTAATGCTTTTGTGTTCTGGGAACAAGGTTATTAGAGGAACATTTTATGCATGCATTACTCTCTTACGCCGGTCGTCCACAGAACAAGCAGCGTGCAGCGCCCTGGCTAGTGTACCATGAAAATATCTCTCGGAGGGAAAGACAGAGTTTCGATCCAGGCGGCTCATGCCTCACAGTGCGGTGTATTTCAGTAATCCACAATCGATCACAATAAAGTCCTGTGAATCTAAAACATAATACGTACCTGTGTGAAATAACAATGATAGCAGCAATTTAGCCTCGTAGTTTCAGTTGGTAATTTATCTGCTTGTCTGCACTGTCCTTATTGATCATTATGATTTATTAAGGAGCCACTGCCTCATATATTTCACTTCACTAATTAAAGCCATTCAGCGCTGCCTGTTTACTGTAAAGTCCCTTTGTGGATATTAGTCATGCTCAGAGAAATGTCAGAGCTCTGCAAAGCTGCACTAACCTGGACGACCTGAATATCCTCCTGTAGTTCTGCACTTTGATAGTGACACACTTTGTTTGCAGTTCACCTCAGACAAACACTCAGAAGCACATATTTAAGTTTTCTTTGTTGTTACAAAAATAAAGTTTTGTTTTTTCTCAGGCTGAAACTAAATATTATTTTCATGATTGATTATTCTGCTGATTATTTTCTCAATTAATCAGTCTTTTTGTCCATAAAATGTCTGTACAAAACCCAGACATTCAGCAAAAGCGACAAATCTTTGGTATTGTTGCTTCAGAAAACAAATGCAGCAATTATTATTATTTTAAATGTGACTATTTTCTGTTTTCTTAACTCCTCTCTGACAGTAAACTGAATATCGTGGGTTGTGGACAAGACACAGACCTTCCATGATGTTATCTTAGACCTTGAGTGACATTTTTCATTATTTTTTGACCTTTTATAAACCAAAACATCAAGAAAATAACCGACCATTTGATCGACTGTGAAAATCTTCGTTAGCTGCAGCCCTAGTTGCCAATTAATCATCTGTCAATAGACTATCAATTAATCAAATATCGTCTCAGATAACACGTTCCTTAAAAAAATAAATTAAGGTGAATAACAGAGGGACTCTTTGTATGCTTTACACAAACACACACAATCAGTATTCCTCAGTTGAGCTTTGCCTAACAGTCCACTAGAGAGTGATGTAGGACATAACACAGCCTCACTCAACAGGCCAGGAAGCAAACACTGATTATTATACAGTATAATGTTGTGCTCTGTAATATATCAGGCTCAGTATAATGCTGTGACTTCCAGACTCATCAGTATTTTTCTATTCTCTTTTTATCTCTATCCTCTTATTCACATACTGAGGCTGGTGTGTGTTGATGTGGGGCGTATTTTTACTAAAACAGCTGAGACAGCAGATGGCCTTTAATATACTGAATTCCTTCCTCCTCTCAGTTTCAATCTTATTTTTGCACTGTGTTAGTATAGTGTAGTATGCGGCATTAAGAGTGGTGGTAGATGAACTCAGATTCTACTTAAAGGTCCAGTGTGTAAGATTTATAGGGATCCATTGGCAGAATGTGGCAGAAATGGAATAAATTATTCACAAGTATGTTTCCTGTAGTGTTTGATCACTTGAATATAAGAATAGTTGTGTTTTCGTTACCTTAGGATGAGTGTGTCACAGTGTGTTGAATTAAACTGGGTCAAACCCAAAGATGAATCCAAACAAATCCAAAGAAGGCAAAAGTGGAACGCAAAAATCCATGAAACAAATGCAAAGTCGAAAATGAAGCGTAAATCCAAAGCACAGGGGACTGATGCAAAAGAAGGACGATGAACTGACACTGAAACAGAGGCACAAGGACTAAATAGACAAGGAACTAATCAGACACAGGTGAAACAAATGCTGATCAAAATGGGCAGGATAAAGACAAAGACAGGAAGTAAAGTCAAGACGAATGAGGGAGGAATAGGACTACAAAATAAAACAGGAACTATGACAAAAAAACAAACCATGACAGTATGGACTGTGATTTTTGAATGTTTATCTAATTCTAAAAATAGTGATGTGACTGTCATCTCGCTTTGAAAAACAAATTCTTGTCTGTTTTTACCAGCACCTCGGAGTAAGACGTCACTCCCAGGCACCACTTTGACTGTGTCTCCCAAACTTTTTTTTTTCTAGGGACACAACAGGCACAAAAGTCCTTATCAATAAATCATAAATTAATGTTCATGACCATTTTTACTGCCATTTCCACATCATCTTATTATGTTGAGACGTGTTATTGAAAACATATATGCATGTTTAATACATTATAAATGTGGAATAAATACATATATTTAGTTTAGGCTAACTGTTTTTATTTCTTCTCTGCAGGAAAACAATAGAGTCAAATTAATTTTCAGGTTCACAGCTTTAAGATGATGTATACCTCTTTTATGTAGCATATTCTGTTGATCTGCTACACAAAAGACAAAAATGGGTCTATGTTAGGAAGACAGGAAGTGGAAAATTGAAAACCCAGTACTCTGTGTGTCTTATGGCTGCATCATCCATCAGATACAGATGTTCTAGATTTCTTGCACATCATGTCTGCCAAATTTTCCAAAAATTCAGACTGACGTATTTTGTATCTTGGGAAACTTTGGGATCCCAACTAGACCAGAATAGTAACAAAGCTCTGTGGGTTTGAACTATATTTAGCTGCACAGTTAGGGTTTGTAACAAGCGAACCATCAGTCGCCTGGTGCTCATCAGGGCTTTTTAATCTACAGAAACGCATCATATTTTCTAAGATTGTTGTATGATTTGTATGTTAAATTACACCACAGTAGCAATAAAACACGTGTAGTGGAAGAAAATATATATTATTTCCTTCCCTGTAGAAGAAGAAAGTAGCAGAATATACTTAAGTAAGTATACTGTAGATCCAGTGACACGTATTCTTATTTTGTCTGGTGGCTTCAGTGGATGTTTGTGTGGATTGACTCTTATTTCCATGGCGATGACAGCAGCCCTGACTATTACTACTGTCTGTCCAGCAGAGGGCAGCATTAGATAAAGCTGTGTGTCTCACTCTCCCCTGTGTGTTCAGGCATTATACCCACTAGATGAGCTCATTTGTTTCGTGTTTTGTCTCCAATAAAGCTTTTATTTGTGCTTTATTGCAAGTCCACAGACAGGTGGCAGCATTACTCCACAAAAATAATCCTCTATTGCCTTTCAGATGATACTTCTGCACATGCAGTTGCATCATTCTTCCTAGATAGGTATCATGATGGGTCCCTCTGGTGGCTCGGTTGCTCATTGCGTTGAGCTGGGAAAATGATTGTTAACTATCTGAGGCACACTAATAAAGACAAACTACAGTTTTCATTGCTTAATGGCTGGATACAAAATGAAGCGCAACCCAAATGAGGCAAATTATTTATAATAAGTGGACATGTTTATTTGTGAGAGTGGTGGTGATGATGATGATGATGTCTCGTCTCACACAGTCAGTTTATTTCCTCTCTAACTTTGGATGCTTCTTCTTTCAGGCTGACTATATCAGCAGAATGTCCCATGCAACTGGAGGATTTCCCAATGGACGCCCACGCTTGTCCCCTAAAATTTGGAAGCTGTGAGTAAACACCCTCATAAGCAAACGCACGCAGTGAGCAACTGCGTTGAATAATGCATGGAAAGGTACAGTGCAAATGTTTCATTTCAGCAGCCAGGCACTAGACGTGTTCCCAAATCTTTCTAAAAATACCTGAGGTCACTAGTGAGAAAAAGGAGCATGTAGTTTTGATGCAGCATCAGTTTCAGTGTCTCCATCCATGCAGGGGATGTGGGGACGGATGTACCTGGGTGTGTTTGACAGCCCGCGTCCCTCAGGTGCAAAGCTATTGTTGTGGCGGTGCAGGAGATAGCCATGTAGACGCTGACACACTGCTCCTGATTAAGCCATTAATCAACATGTCAGGGCTGCTCTCTTCCTGCAGCCTTCAGTGCCTCAGCTACGTTTAATGGGAAATGTTCGAAACACACCGGGTGGAAACTGCTAGAAACACACACACACACGCACCAAACCTACATTTACCACCAAGGTAACCTTTAAAAATCCAGTTCTGCATCTTGCACAATCACAGCTAAACCATGCTTGTGGCTGATGTCCAGCCTTCCTCATGACTTCTAAGCTAGTTAGGTCACCTCACTCAGCTCCAGAGGTACAAAAATATCTGGGGAGCTCCGGCCACGTAAGCTAAAGATTAGCATTTGAGGTCTTCCCTGCCACTGACGTTTGGCGGGCTATCTTGGGCTCTCTGAACTCAGAGGCAGGACTCCGGTAGGCTGCATGTTCGGTGTCACGACATTTGACCACTCCCACACCTGCTTTGGTCACCTCCACCCCCAGCTGAGACCGAGGATAGGGATGATCAGAGCAACTAACTGCGGCTATACTGGCTTGCATGCTTGGCGCCAAGATATCTGAGGTCGATTAACTTATCAGGGAGCCCAGAATGTCAAAATCTGCCTTGAATTAATTACACAAAGTTTAAATACAGGTCTCCACCTGCTGTCCTTTGGATTTAGTGTAATTGAGATCACAGCTGATGGAGATGCTTAAATTTAATTCACTTAAATTTGATGCAACTTTATTTATCCCTGCAAGCTCAACAAATATAAACAGGCTTAACAGGACAGGAAAGAAAAACACAAGGCAAGTGCATTTTCATCCACCTGCTTTCGTGTCCATTTTCAATTTGCGCACTAAAGAAATGCCCCCTGAAAAACCCTCAAAATATTGCAAAAAAGGTTTTACACTTGAGGTGGAAAAGTTGGTGTAGGGGTAAAAGTGGATGTAAAAAAGTGGATGCAAACCTGTCAACTGTTAATCACAGAGCCAAAAACAATCAAAAGCCTAAAAAATATATGTGTAATTAGCAATAAATTCATCAATAATTAACTGTAAACACATCTAAAAAAATCCACAAAGAAATTGAGCCATACAATAGCACTAATATATACAGTATGATGATATATATTTCCATATATTTATATCTCTCTCTAGACAGATACTGTATGTGCTGTATTTTCATTCAAAGAGCTTTCATTATCTGTGTGTCAGTATTATCTGTTACAACAGAGGTTCTATAAAACAGTTGAAAAGTTGAAAAAAGTTGTAATTTCAAGGCAGCTCCTCACTAGAGTTTTGAGTTTTGAATCAAACTCTCAAAACTCAAAGTATTGAAATAAACTAAATATTGTTCACAGTGAACCATGAACCTGATTTGAAATACACATATTTTTGGTTTGTAAAACTCAAAGGTCCAAGTTTATCCAATGAAGAAAAGTAAATTATCTCAACAAAACATTATTAGTTGGTAAAACTTACTATTGACTTACTACTACTTCAAAACTACTGAATTAAGTTGCTTTTTTTTTTTTTTTTCTCAGCGTTTTAGCTTGTTTCAGTGAGATGGGTGAATGAACTGAAAATATTTGAGCTGGCTCAACCAATCATTTTAATTTAACTGTCATCAAACTGTATTTAAGCTCTGATAACCTCCATCTTTTAACTTTATCAGTTCAAAAGAAATTGTGGCAACCGATTGCTTCAGTTTTTTTAGTTTTGCTACCTTATTTAGGTTTACAGTGTGGAAACTAACTGAAAGTAAACAAAAAACAAGAATTATAAAAGAAATACAAACTAATGAAAAATATAAAACTATAGTAACCCTGCTGCACATCTAACACAAACTATAGAATGCTAACTTAACAATAAGATGCACCTCTTTGACCATAAATAATGTTAGAAACCTCACGTCACAGTAAAAGTAGAGCCTATGTTAGTTATGTTATAAGCTGTAAAAGTTACCGTGGTGCAGTATATCCTGTTTTCTCCGGCTCCATTAACCCTAGCTAATCCTTTGACCTAATGGACAGCACTCACCCACGAGCTCAAGGCTTTCAGAGCTACAGTAGACCTGTCCTGTGCTCTTGTGTTAATCACCTCTCATGGACTGAGCTCTAGTATCATCAGTACTGCTCTCCGCCTCGTGCTTCTTTCACTACAGATCCAAACAGTCTGTGACAGCACACAGCTGTATCTTTTTAAAGGAAGTGTATGATGATCATAAATTGTTCAGATGATGGCATGAACAATATTATGTTAGTGTTGGTGTGCAGCAGTAATGTTCTTTTACATTTGTTTTATTCATTTAATTTCTGCCAACAGCTCTTTGGTTCACAAAAAAGTCACACATGGTGAGCTTTGTATTTTTAGTACACAGTAGATTCCCATTGACTCCTCCATTTCTGTTTTGTTACTATGCTAATATTATCACTTGCCCTTTTAAACCTTTTGTGATTTTCCATGTAGTTTTGCCTCTCTGCCTTATAAACCTTCACACTCATTAATTTTCTTGACAAGTTAGACAAAAAAAAATTGACTCCACTCCACTCATATCTGTCCAGCAGATATGAAGTTAGCCATTAGCTAAGCCTAGCATAAAAACTCGAATTAGGGAGGAAACCAACAGTTAGCTAATAAAAAAATGGACAATTCTGTCAAAAACAGCGAGTAGGCGAGTAGAAACAGCTATTTGTGGCCTGGTGCTCTCTCTCCCAGCACCATCCAGCACCAATAATTTAGTTGTTTGTACTAATTTTCTTTTTCACATAAAGCTTAAACAGAGGTAGATACAGTTTAAGACCCCTCATGGTGCTGGGCCTGTCTTAGCTGGTGTTTTCTTGAAATTTAAAACAGGTTTTGTTCCTCGCAGTGAACACATACTTAAACAGAACACCATTTATTTTTCTCTCTTTGTTTTACAAATGTACTGGATTTTAGTAGGGCTGCACAATTAATCCACGTAGATGACCTGGCCTAAAAATCTCCGGATGTAATAAATCATGTTTGTTTGGTACAGACCTTAACAAATATCACATCATCACGATTTTATTATTTTGTTTTTAGTAAAAATGAAAAATGTAGTGCAAAAATGATCATTCTCACTAATCGTATTACATAATACTTTTTTTTTTTTTCCACCATATCCTGGAGCCCTAGATTTTAGCACACACAAATCTTGAAATGTGTTTTACTCTGTGCACATACGCAGTCATAATTTTCCATTGGTTTATTTCTATTAAAAAAAAACACACAGCAAGGTGTTCTGTAGCCGGTTGGTATATTTGTAAGACTGTGGCTGTTCTGGCCTTCATTATATTTGGGTCATTATCACAGTAAAATGCTAATTTTGTTTCCGTTTTCTTGCAGCCGTTCTAATTCACATCTGGAATAATTTGCATCTCACAAATGAATAGAGGAGGAGCGCCTGTAAATGGCCTGAAACACAAATAGAAAGAAAAAAAAGGACAGAGAATTGTCTCATTTTCAGACAGTCTGTTCACTCAGTTTGTCTAATAGTTAATCTCTTATTTAAGATCACATCCTGACACAGGCAGACAACGTTTACGAGGCTGCCTTTGTACGTTCTTTTTGACCCGTGTGTCTCTTTGCTCTCAACGGTGGACAGAAAAACATGGGGCGGGAATGTAAGACATCTATCATCGTTTCCAACAGCTGGAGCAAAGGCGGCTTTAACTATACACTGAGAAGTGTTGGGGAATAGCCTGAGGAGGGGGAAGGAGGAAATTACCAAAAGGGCACACAGCAGGAGAAAGACTTGAAATAAGCCAGGGACCTGGGAAAAAGCTGTGAGTCTGCAAATTCACAAAGTGCCCACATTTACTGGCTTGTAAACCACTTTGTTCTGAGTAGCACTAAAACACAGGATCAGAGATTTTTAACCCATTTGATATTTCCATCATTCCCTATGAAAACCTGCGTACCGTTGATTTCTCTTCTGGATGACTTGAAACAATCGGTATGCTAACCATGCTCTTCTACGTCCTGGACTTTACAATCGTGCCTGTCAACTAAAGGTCACATATGACAGTTCTTTGTATTAGAATTATAGTATTTAACCACATCTGCTGAGGACTTGGAGGCATTTCAAAACAGGGATTCACCCAAATGTCAGTGACTAAACATAGCAGGGACAGCATGTCATATTTCCAGTGTGCAAGAGAACAATTCTGGTTGGTTAATTTGCCAAATGCTTTTAGAACATGGAGGCTTAGGTGCCTGAGCGATGTGGAGAAGACGCACCCCGACTGTTACACTTAGGGGAGCAAACATGTGTGGTTTGATTACACAAGTTTGTTATTTCATAACATTTCAAGAAATCAGTAAGTAAGTAAGTAAGCAAGAGATGATGCTCTTATGCAGGGGTCTGCAACCTTTACTACCAAAACTAGACTCAAGTCTAACCACTGGCAAAATTTACAGGAAAAAGTGCTGAGCTGCTGACATGTTAAAAATACGTGTATTTGGAAAAATGTTTGCAGATTTGTAAATAAAACAATTATTTGATTTCAAATGCCATCTTTCTGTATTTCTATTAAATGCTTTAGTCATGTGCCACAATATTGTAATGTTTTTGTGTTAAAATATCTTCATTTGGGGACTTTTCTCAGTAAATATTAATATATATGATTGTGTGCGATTAAATTGGCATATATACTTTCTTGCCACCCCTTAAAGTCTCAATGACACTTTCTTGCCTCCCCATTTCTCTAGATCAACCCCCTTCTCTTTAAATACCATCACACAGACAGTGGACGGTGAATTAAAAGTGTTATGAGTCGGTGTGTATCTGATCCACCAACCAACACGGTGATGAACCTTAATTAAAGATAAAGTTTGCCTTACATTCCCATTCAGCTAACCAAAGTTTGTATGTTACAACAGTCTGTCTTTATGGATTTTATTAATGCCGAATCAACAAGAAGACTGTCAACATATGATGCCTTTTCTTTTTAGAGTCATGTGTGTTTTCCAGACATGTGAGGAATTGTTAAAATGTCATATTTCTTAAAGGGACTTTGGCGTATTATTTTCCCCAGAGAGTGCAGGTAGCTTTAGTTAACTCAGATTTGTAGTATGTATATATATTTTTTTAAATTTTTTCATCTTGCCATATCTCCCTTTGCCTGGCACTAATCTTGCAGCTACATTTTTAACTCTATCTATAGCAGCCATGCATTGAGGTGTCTGCAGGCCAACCAACACATCCACCTGCTTGTAATCTTGACAGAGCTGCGCGTGAGGGTTAAGACAGGAACAGTGTTTTAAGACATAAAATCCATTTTTAAAACGATTGGACTGATCGGGATGGACAGAAGAACATGTAATAGTGGTTAAATATGGACAATGACTGGTTGTAAAAACTGGTCACAGCTGGACTCCATTATAACTGGCATGAACTGAAGCTGGCCAACCTGCTTTCTCTGCAAAGACTGAAACAACAAACCTCTTACAGCCACAAAATTATCATTGCCATGGTAACTGTAGCCACAGGAAGTCCATTACATTCTCCAGTGTTTGCATTTCACCTCGCTCCCCCTTCCTCTTATGACTAGCAGGTGGTCTGGTCCAATGAATGAATCCACCACTGCATACTCACCAGTAGGTGTGGGAAGAAAATCGATTCTTAGATGCATTGCAATTCTGTCTTGAAAAGTTATGAATTGATGCAGAAAAGTAAATCATCAGAAATGTAAAAACACAGTTCTTCACATTACGATCGCCTGAACAGTTTTGGAAGATGAGACTGTACGTTCCTTACGGCTGAAGCAACTGGATGGTGAAACGTAACTGACGTAACTGCAGATAGAAAAGAAAGCTGGCATGTGAAAGCATTTTATTTTTGCTTTAATAATTCTTCCTGTCTATACCAACCATTAAGTGATCCTTATCTCATGTGTTTTCAGTGTACATGAAGGAGGACAAAATCCGCAGTGTGTTTCAGAGTTTATCTGAAGTTAATCAGGTCTTTAAATAAAGTAATTCACTATGTTGTGTAACTAGCCCTGCCTGCACCACAGCCCAGCACAGAAACACTACACAGGGAAACAAAAAGACTGAATGTTATATAGGGCTGCAGCTAATGATTATTTTCATTGCTGATTAACCTGGCAATTAAAATAGGTCCATATATGTGGAGCACACAGAAGTGCCCACAACCCAAAGATTTTCAGTTTACTGTCAGAGTAAAGAAACAAAAAAAATATTCACATTTAAGAAGCTAAAATCAGAGAATTTGGACTTTTTTCCTTAAAAAAAAAAAGACTCAAATCATTAATTGATTATCTAAATAATTTGCAATTAATTCAATATTTGATTAACCATTGCAGCTCTAATGTTATACAGTACTAACAAGACTGATTCAGTTAACTCAGACTGCTTTAGTTTCCCTTCAAATAACATTTTGAATACATGTTTGCATTAAATGAGAACTGTGGAGTTTTAGTTGGAGATTATTTCATTACTCATACAGGCATGTGGATATTGTTTTAAGACAGACTTTCCTGTCTGCCATCTCTCTCTTTGAAAGATAACTACAGGTGTCTCCCTACTCCAGCTGACCCTGCTGCTGCACATGGACCCAAACATCTCAGCCATCTTTCTGTCTGGTTAAATGAAGTGATCAAAGGTTAATTTCTGTAAGACTAAACAGACATACCTCAGACACAGTTATGCTGCTATGATTCTGAGAATGGAAAAAAGCAGACTACATACCAGCCAGCATTTAATTTACACATATTTTCCATGTACTTATTAATCCTACGTTTATTTGCATGATGAAAGAAAGAATAGCATCACCCTCACCTTCCTGCTGAGAGTTAGATGAGTTAGATTGGTGGTGAGTGAAGCAAATCGACCAGACACTTGCATATTCTCCCTGCATTTGGCTGGTGGATGGTGCTAGTTTTGGTCCCTGGATGAAAGCTAACAAAATCCACTAAAACTCTCATGTTATCTTCTTTGTTAAATCCATATTATGTGATTTCCCAGCCTGGAAACTGGATGAATCTGCTAAGTTCATGGGTTTTTTGTTTTGTTTTGTTTTGTTTTTCTCGCAAGGCTGTTCCACCTAGTCTTGCGCAACTGTGCTGTGATTGACTACTACTGCTGTGCTCTGATTGGCTGTAAGCCTGAATGTATTTATTGGCAGTTGGGATACATTTAGGATGGTCAGTGAGTGGGATGGTTGGTGGGTAAGTGGATCAAACGCAGGACTCTCACTCAGAGGAGACTGGGCTTCATGTCCTGAGTGAAGCTAAACGTCACTGTTAAGTTTTTTAAAGACTTACTTGGCCTAGTTCGGTTTTCAGATTTCAGTCACAGTTTGGTTTGTTTTCAACTACTTGAGAAGGTTTAGGAAAATATCATGGTTTTTAGTAAAAACAGACCCTTTGACAGCGCTTCAAAGGCTTTCTGGTAATCGCAAGGACACACCATCAAGGCAACAAGAACGAGCCAATCACAGCACAATATAACAAACGGTAGCCAATCACAGCACAGTAGGGTGGAACAAAGAGGTACAGCCTTTGGGCGGTGGGGAGGGATGTGGACAAGGCAGAACCAGGCTAGTGAGACTTTTCATCACTGTAAGGTTGCCAGGCAACCAGCAGCAACAGACAGTATAAATGACTAACATGTGATAAATGTTAGGTATTCTTCAGATCTGAAGTCGGCATAGCCTAAAAGACTTGGAAGAAGACACAAGTTTGGCAGTTGTTTGTTTATTCTGGCCTTAATCTCAGGAAAGTAAGTCTTGATTGAAGCCAACAATGTGTTAAACTATCTCTAACAGTTGGTCCTTCGGTAACGCTTCAACTGCCAGGTCCTGTAGTTTCATGGTAAATAGGTGTTAATTACCAAGTAATATATTTGAAATATCTCAGAATTTATCCATAAATGATTTTTATGATTAGTATGTGATAACTCACAAATGTTGTTTTCATGTAGGTAGGTGGCTTTGTAACTACATAAAAGTGGTACTTGCTAATTATCACATACTTAACCATGAAATTTGCAGGTAATTTCTAAAACATTTTATATACGTTAATTGGTAATTACAGCCCACTACCCGAAAACTTGGTAATTAACTACGATCTTTAGGGGGAAATTGTAGGTGATTTGTAGGTAATTTTTTTAAGATATTTCAAATATATCACTTGGAAATGACCACCTATTTACCATGAAATTATGGAACCTGGTAATTGGAGCGTTACCAGTCCTTGCAATGTTTTAGCGCTTTTGGAAATAATTTATTCCTTTATTTAAATTTCATATTGACTATTTAAAATCAATCTTCCTTTGCAGCTTGTCCAGAATACAGCAGCAACAAATGTAACCAAACTATGAAACCCTCGATCTTTGATTACACTGGCTTAAAGTTCATTTTTTAAATGTTACTTTTAAAGCAATGAATGACTAAGCCATTACATAATGCATCTTTTATCTTCCCATGTTCAAAGCGTTGCCTTGATTCACAAACAAAGCTCTCAGGCTGCTTCAAGCGTGGACAAAATCATTGGCAGCAGTAGGAGGTTAATAGTCACCAATATATTTTTAGCATGTCTGCTCATAAAATGTGAACGTAGTGTGTGTTTATAAAAGAAAACAAATTCAAATGCACATGTGAGGCAGTTGTACAAAGATGTGTTTGAGACAATGCAGAGTGTCTTTGAGACTATAATCCACAGACTGGTTGCCTGGGGTCAATCTAAATTGCTGTGAAGTCTTCTAACACCACAGTTGCTGGATTAGTGCAATACTGTTAGATTGGACACTGCACTGCAGTACAATTGAGAGAGAGAGACACTCACACACACACACACACACACACACACACACACACACACACACACAGATTTAGTGCATCTACAGTGTGTGTGCAGTTTGTGCTACTGTATCGTATTACTGAAAGAGAGTGTTTTTGCATTTTGCAGGGCTTGCTCGTTTTCAAAATGAACTTGCATGAATGACAAACTGTGTGCGTATCAGAAATGTGTTTGAAACTCATCGGCACACGAACGAGTCAAACAGAATCTACGGCTTACTATCATCTGTGCTCCACGCGCGACAGTAACCAAGCCACTAAAATACTAATTCCCAGGCTGAAAGGTCAAACCACGTGAGCGAACCCGCAACCACCCGCGGCAATCTGTCAAACTGTGCCAACATTCACACATAACATCATACCATTAGTGACATCTGCATATTGTGATACACTCAAACTGATTACATCAGATCCAAACACGAGCTCTTAACAGTGACACCAAGTTAATCTCTGTGTAATGAAGCAAAGTGGGTGAAAGGTCAAGTGTTGTATCACAGCCACGCGATGTTTCTTAGCTAGCCGAGGAACACAGTAACACCAGCATGTGAAGAGTTTACAGTGTTTGACTGACGTTTCTGAAGGTTCATAAGGAAATGTTGCTGCTGCTAGAGAATATTTGACCAGAAGTTTCTGCAACAAGGTCTGTAGGACACAAGCTTCTGACCTCCTACTGTTCTGGGTTAACACCCAACACGGCTGCAAAACATATTTTAGCCACTTTAAAAAGGACCACCAAAAAAGAAAACTGCGACTCCAGTGAATTATACCATTAAAACACAGTAACACAAAACATAACTAACAGATCAAATGTGTAAAATGCTTTTGTCAGAAGTCTGGTTGGCTTGGAAAGAGAGAAATTTGGCTTATATAACACAGTTACTTGTTGGGAAAAGCTCTCTAACAGGAAGGTAAAGTGTTGAAAAGGCTCTAAATGTAGTGCACATTGATTTTTTTTAGGTGGACCTTTTGTAAGTGCCTCTAATACATTTTGCTTCTGACCCTCTCCACAGCAATTCTTTCTTTAGCTTCCATGCAGGTGGTACTCTCTACGTCTCCAAACTGGGGGTGTCCCTGCTAGCATCTATTTTAACTAATGCAGTGATTATTGATAAGTACCTCATACAACCCCACATCAAATAATCCGAACTATCCCTTTCTACTATCCGCATCTTTTAACCATCCTGAATATTTTCAACATAGATGAGCCGAGCACATAGCATTTAAAAACATATAGGAAACAGGAAAAGAGAATGTCAGCCAGGTGCCTGCTTAACTTTTATTGAAGCACAGAGCAAAAAAAGGCAGCACTTAATATGTGTGTATCTGCACATCACAAAATTTTACATGATGAAATACATACATTAAGAGTGGCAGTTACTTAGCAAGTGTTTTGCTCTGTTGCAAAATGCTAGCCCACTCTACATCTAATGTTAGCTACCTAAACATCTGATAGCTAATTTTATCAAAACACCAGTCAAATAGCTAGCTCTACGTCACTTATCAGCTGGCTAGTTAAGTAGTGTTTTGATAACCTTAATTAACTTGTCACTTTTACAACATCTTTTAATCAGCCCGAAAACTAGGTTTAATTTTCAACATAAATGATCCTAGCACATAGCATTTGAAAAGGACAGGAAACAGAAGAGAATGTCAACCTGGCACCTGCTTAACTGTAATTGGAGCACGGAGCAAAAAGGGGCGGGACTAAATGATATGAGGGATTAATGAGTGGCAGCAGTGAGTGTGGTAGGGTAAAATGGCTATTAATTGTAGGTGGTTAAATTCCAAGACCCTCCTGTCTACGCGTTGAAGTATCCTTCAGATAAACACTACAAACTGCGACTGATGTGTGTGGGGCTGAATTTAAAGTCACTTTGGCTAAAGCCTTATGTCAGTGTATTGAAATGTAATCCTATGTGGTGGATCAAAACAAAACACACCAGATCATTTCCTGAACAGCATGAAGCTAAAAAGGTGAATGTTCTTTATATTATTTCCATGTTCTCTGTGAGGTTTTGCTGTTTTGTCCTTTCAAGCAAAAAATGAGTTTGAAAAATGACATGTTACGTGATTAAAATTATGTAAGAGTTACATTTTAGTCGTGTTTGTTTTCAGGTACAGGTGCGCTGTCGTTTTTAGCTCCCCCCCTGTGAACTTTGATATCATAAAAATCCAAACATGGACCCATTGTTAAGCAGATCAAATCACATAGTTCAGTTATTTTTGTCATCCTGTAGCCATTCCAGATTTGACAAGCCGCTAACAAGTCACTTTATTCCTCTTGGCTTGTCAGAGTAGAAAAATGTCAACTAAAAAGTGTTTCCCTGAGCATGCTGAGTGAACACACAGCTGATTTTGTATAGGATTTGTTGACAAAAAAACTACAGTTATACATAAATTAACACCAGCCTTATTTTAAAGGGATAGTTTGGGTTATTTGAAGTGGAGTTGTCTAAGGTACTCATCAATAATCAGTGTATTGCTTTCAGTAGATAACTGTCAGCATATCCCCAATTCAGAGAAGCAGAGTGGGGCATCAGGATGGAAGCTAAGCAATGTACTGGTTTGGATAGGGTCAGCAACAATAACAGTTTAAGTGTAAGCTATATTAAGAAAGTTTTCACCACTTTACGTTGCTGTCCGACAGCTTTCTCCAAGGGGAAACCGCTGTTATACAAACCAAATATCACTCTTTCCAGACCAACCAAACTCCAAAGGTGAAATCAGTCATTTTACCTCCAAGATCACAAGAGTTGTTGGTCTACTGCTTATTTTGTGACTTCAGAGTTTTGAAAGGTTAGTTTGGATTCACTGAAGTCACACAATAACACGAACAAACTAACAGATTGAGGCAGTAGTAGACCAGCAACTCCAATGTTCTGTGAGGTAAAATGACTGATTTCACCTATGGAGTTTGGCAGGTTTGGAGAGAGCGATATCTGGAATAACAGTGGTTTCACATGTGAAAAGATTGTCTGATGTCAATGTAAAACTGTGAAAATATTCTAAACATTGTATACACTTAAACTTATATAGATTGTTTCACATAGACGGTGGCTAACCCTGTCCACATTGCTTGACCCCTCTTGCTTTAGTACCTCATACAACCCCACATTAAATAATCTGAACTATCTCTCAAACATTTAGAACTGCGTATCAGTAATATATGGTTTGCAACAGATCTTTTTGTCTTGTTTTCGCAGATGCGTATCCAGTCTCAGAGGTGGTCTACACGTGGACTCAGGGAGCAGCCAAGTCAGTGGTGGTGGCAGAGGAAGGCTCCCGGCTTAATCAGTACCATCTGATCAGTCAGACCGCAGGAACGGAGGACATCTACACCAGCCGAGGTACAGTGAAGCCAGAGCGGACCCCGCCGCCTGACCCTGGACGACCAGGCCTGGGATTAAAACTAACCTGTTTTATCATACACACGATCATACACCTGAGCTAGAACTCATGTGGCCTAATCCCTCTGTTATCTTATATCCCTCCGTTATTTCCTCCCTTACAGCAGCACTCATACAGTAGCTTCAGGCAGAGGCAGGGACGTTAAGCCCCCACTCCAACCCTATTATTCAGCTCGTGTTATTACAGTGTGTGCCATCCAAAGATGTTGTGAGAAGAATTTTTTTTTTTTTCAAATCAAGTTGGATAGAGACAATGAATGAATCACAAGGATTTGAGAATGCCTCCCACACATGGCCAGCTGTCTCTGGGGCAGCCAGAGAAGAGAAAGGGAGGGGGGGCAAAAAAAAAAAAAAAATCACTTATCCGTGGTCTGAGCCATTGGGTCTGTAGGGTTAATCCGTATGCAGGCCCATCAGTTGTGCTTTTACTGAGTGACGTCACAGCTCAGGGATTGGCTGCCGCGGCGGAGACACATGCAGGGGGGGGGGGCTTGGGGCAGCGGCATCTGCTTAATTCTGTTATGTAAAGAAGTATGATAATACATTTCTGCTGCTTGTTGCTAGTGAGTTTATTACGGCAGGGGGGCGTTCCTATAGCTGTAATGTATACAGAGCCAGTCGCTTTATCCTGAATCTGCTGGAGAAAGATGCTGTTTACGCTGGATAATGCATGAGATCCAAACATTTACATTAAGTATGCTTTTTAAGCAGCAAGAGAAAATCCAACAAGGCTGCTGGTGAACAACTCAAAACGCTTTACAAGTTCAGATTAACACACAGCAGAGCTGCAACTAATGATTATTTTTATCATATATTAATCTGTCGATCATTTTCTTGTATAATCGAGCCATAAAATGTCAGAAAATGTAAAAAAAAATTGCTGATCAGTGTTTCCCAAATGTCCGCAAATGTCCTGTTTTGTCCTCAATGCAAAGATATTCAGTTTAGTGTCACAGAGGACTCTGGAAACCAGAAAATATTTATCATTCACAAGCTGAAATCAGAGAATTTGGATGTTTTTTCTTTAAAAAATGACTAAAAACGATTTAAATTGTTGGCACTTCGTTAAAGTCAGTAAACTTAAACCAGCTCACAGTAAGGCTGTAACTATTATTTTTTATTATTGATTAATCTGTCAGTCATTTTTGCTATCAATCAATTAGTTGTTTGGTCCATAAAATGTCAGAAAATGTTGATCACTGTTTTCCAACACCCAAGATGACATCTTCAAATGCCTTGTCACAGAGGAGAAAGGAAACCTAGAAAATGTTCACACTTTAGAAGCTAAAACTTTGAACTTTGAGAATTTGAATTTTCTATTTTAGAAAAGTGACTCAAATTGATTAATCAATCATCAAAATAGTTGGCGATTACTTTAATAGTTGATAACTGATGGATTAATTGACTAATGGCTGCAGCTCTAGCACACAGGTTGCTCTATTTCTGTGTGTGTAACTCCGTGTACCCACCCCTCACTGCTCAGACACACTGAGCCAGCATGGCCTTAATTAGCATTGCTAATCTGAGGTACAAACCCTCTTTAACAAGCCAAGAATAGCTCAGCAGAGGGCTCACACTGGGCGCAGCTGACCTTTGACCCTGACAGGTTAAGCTGAAGAGGATGAAAATATAGACACAGGAATTGAATTGATGACAGGCAAACCTTGTCATTTCATCTGGTTACACACATCGGCGCTTTCAGGTCAAAATAGGAAGCGTCAGAGCTCAACAGATGGTTTCGATCTGAACTTACCAGTTGACCAGCATGGCTGCGTTGTTCTCCGCTATGAACGGCAGTTCCCCGCAGGCACTCCAAAAACCAAACAGTAAAATCCACCACAACCGCATTTTCATGCCTTGCAGATTTCCATCCACTTCCAGGCCCAGCAGGCGGTCAGATCAGAGTGGGGGTCGCCCAGTCGTGCCAGCACAGAGCAGCACTGCTGCTGGCTAGTAGTCCTCGGAGCGAAGGCAGCACAGGTGCCCTTTTCATTAAGGACATGATGCTCGTCGCCGCATCGCACGGACGGACCGTCCAAACTTTCCCCCAGTCCGTCTCAACCCCCCTCTGCCTCAGTCATCTGTGCACCTGCCTGTAATCACCGCTGATCAGGTCTGTTTTAGTGTTCAAGCTCAGGCAGCCAAGGATGTATGTCCCCAATCAAGAGTGGCCTGGCTTGACAGAATGGGATGGACTGTCTGTTCACACACACACACACACACACACACACACACACACTCACACACACACTTACACACATAGAAAGAGAGAGAGAGAGAGAGAGCGAGAGAGAGACAGAGCGAGAGAGATATACAGGATGCAGATTGTGACAAGGGATTAGCGAGACAGAAAAATCCGATTTTGCCAGGAGAAAGCAGCAGTCATCTGTGGATTTTCTATAGTTTATCAGACTCCATGGCTCGACAGGATTTTTGAGAAAAAAAAATCCTTCAAATGCAATCTTCAGTTGATTAACAGGATATGATGATTTCCCCACAAACCTGTTTTCTAATAATTTAGCTCACACATTCATATTTAGAGGAGCAGTCTGGCCCGGAGGTTGTCAAGTAAAGTTTACTTGTGCATCAGCCCTTAATCACAGCCTCCAAGGACTACACAACGCCCACTGACTGGAGAAAATCACAGACTTTTAAGGACAAAAACAATAATGAAACAAAGAACAAGCTTTAGAAGTAAGTAGGGCTGTCCCCTGATAGTGGACGATTCAAATCATCAGTCGGAGTCCCCGCTGTCGGAGTCTGTCAGTGTGCGTCACAGCTACAGGATAAGACATTTACATACTCAGCTGATCTAACAGAAGGAAGTAGACTGTTCCAGACAAATGGGCAAAAGCACAGTCAACCTTGGGGTATAAATAAGAAAACTCTGATGATCTGAGTGGCTTACAGGTGGAATAAAAGGGTGTCAGACAGAGGAATCCCCCTCTACAACAGGTCAGATATAAAAGAAATGATCATAAAAGATCATGAACATTCAACATTTACTGTAGCCCAATAGTCTGTGGCCACCAAATCTTCCAGGTAGTTTTATCCCCATACTGCGAGCCTTCATTGACACGATGCCACAGTTCCACAAACGTCCTGATCCTTTGTGTCTTTTAGTCCAACGTTCTACAAAAACCGTGAACAGTACTCATCACTGGCCAGCTACTGATACGTCAGGGCTACTGAAGTATATGTGATCCTTACAGAAGAACCAGGAACACAAAAGGTGGACTACAAAAAAATTAAATGCTGAAAAAAAAAATGGTTGAATGGAAGCAGGAGTTTAAGTGGCTAAAATAGGACAAATAAGGATGTAATATACAGCAGCGTGTACCACCAGTGTCCTCAACAAGCTGAGAAGTCTAGCTTGTTTTTCATCAGAATTTTCCATTCTGGCTGCCAAAAATGTACTCTGGCCACTAAAATTTAGGTGCTTGGTAGCCAGTGGGGACAGCTCTTACAATAGTGTCTATCCCTGAAGTAGGTTACCTTCATGTCCACATAGAGAGGTCACACAATGTAAAGACATCAGCGCTGTCTCATTCAACATGAATGTATTCCACCAGTGTTCCACTGTGATGCACACCAGCAGCAGTCACAAGCTAAAATAGGAAACACCTGGAAACAAATGTGACACATGTGGCATTACTGGCTGTTTTGTAAATAGGCCACCAGGGACTAGAGAGTAAGGCAGGTAGATTTAGAGCAGGTGAAAACAATATTTTTGTTGGCAGAAAACAGAGAGTTTTGCAACATTTTTAGATGAATTCTGGGTTATTTTTAGTCTGAATTTATGTTTACAAACCCCAGCACCAGTGTTTAAGACCCTGGTTTTCTTGTATCGTTTTCAATGAAATGATATTTCAGAGAGATTATATATTTTACTGGAGTCTTACATTAACTTACTATGTAAGCACATAGGTAACATTCTTGGTTCACTGTAAATGAAGGGATGTAACAAAACCATGCAAATGGTCAATTTTATAATTTTACTAGCAGATTGTAACTTTTTTTTACTTACACAATAAGGCTGGTGTTATTGTATTTTTTTGTCAGTAAATTCTCTCACAGGTCCAGTCTGTGTAAGATTTACACAGATTCAATGTACAGCTGAAATGGAATATAGTATTCATAAGAAAGTATTCATTAGTGTAGAATCGTGTTTTCGTTACCTCAGAGTGAGCCGTTTCTGCGTACAGATGGCGTGGGTCCTCTTCCATTGAGGCCGCCATGTTGCACTGCCTTCTACGGTAGCCCAGAACAGACAAACCAAACAGCCTTTTGTGGCTTTTGCAAGTTTAATAGATTTCCCTACACACTTGGAAGGGGAGGGTGAGGTGAAGTGTTTGCAATCTGCAAGCTCACTGTTCGATGCAACAAAAAATTCTACAGTTCTACACACTGGTTCTGTAATACTTCCTGCTGTGTAATTTCCAAAAAAAGCTGGGCACTGTAGTTTTAGCAAAGGTTACTAATAAATAATGCGTTTTTTGGAGACAGTTTTAAGCTGCAGATTATGGGCTTATGGCTTTGCTATGCTGTCTGTGATTTTATGATAATACCACTTAGAGCTGCAACATTAATCAATTAATCGATCTTTTTGAATCCTTTTTTAACAAACAGTGTCCAAATTTTTTGATTCCAGTTTCTCAGATGTAAATATTTTCTGGTTTCTTTAGTCCCCTATGACAGAAAACTGAATATCTTTGGCTTGTGGACAAAACAAGATGTTTGAGGACATCACACTGAGCATTGGAAAACAGTGATCAATATTTTTCACCATTTTCTGACATTTTCTGGACCAAACAACTAATCAATTGATCAAGAAAATAATGAACAGATTAATCAATAATGAAAATAATCGTGCGGCTTGAGACACGTAGTAGCCGATAGACATATAGCTGTTGTTTGGTTGATTTTGTCCCAAATACCATTTACCTCAGTATTATAATACAATATCTTTTCCACTATTCACAGTAGAGGTTACATTTTCAGAAAACTAAAATGTCAACACTTTTTCCTGCAGGTCAATACACCGTGATGATGGCTCATTTTTACCTGAAGAGGAAGATCGGCTACTTCGTCATCCAGACCTACATGCCTTGCTTCATGACAGTAATCCTGTCACAGGTTTCCTTTTGGCTCAACAGGGAGTCTGTGCCAGCGCGGACCGTCTTCGGTGAGTGTAGTCGACTGATCGCACTCATCTCTATCTATATGCTCTGAAGTGAGCTCTCCTTTTACTATGATCAAGTAGGTCAGAATTAGAACAGAAGAGCAAGTGTGGTTTATTAAAAGTGACCCAGTTTTCTCCACCACCAGGTGTGACCACAGTGCTCACAATGACCACTCTCAGCATCAGCGCTCGAAACTCGCTGCCCAAAGTGGCTTACGCTACCGCCATGGACTGGTTCATCGCAGTGTGCTACGCCTTTGTCTTCTCCGCCCTTATTGAGTTTGCCACAGTTAACTACTTTACCAAAAGGAGCTGGGCCTGGGATGGAAAAAAGGCAATGGAGGCCCAACAGCCCAAGGTATGTATTTCTTGTTTTTGTGTACACATGTGTGTGTTGACAACACATTGAGGGAGTCCAAACCCGGCAGCTGACTCACACTGTGGGGACCAAACTATTACTGGAAAGCTGAGGGGTCTTCCATCAACATGGATAAGGGAAAAGCCTGGCTTATTTTGATAAGTCTGGCTAATTTAAGTGAGAGATCCGTTCCAAGTTTGTGGTTTATAGGAAAAGCCTTCTCAGTTACCATGGTAACTGATACCACTGAACTAGCCTGCTAATTGTCAAGCTTAGTATCAAAAACAGAACGTCAAAAATCAGTTCTGCCAAGTTTCTTTTTTTGTTCTCATCACTTCTGTCTGTGTGGAAACAGTAGTTCAGACCTTTTTACCTAAAACTTCAATTTTGTAATATTTAGATTTTTCTCCTACATGATTCAGATGGGAAACAAACCCATGCAGCTGCTGAGGTTTCAGTAGATGAGGCAGGGTGAGGCACCTTTCGATTTTATCACTTCGGCATGTAGTATGTCTGAGTTTTTTGGGGTTTTTTTTTGGTTTTTTTCACCAGCCATCTCTTGTTAATTGCAGCACTATTGGCCTTTTTTCATTATGACCCTTTATATTTTTCATATAGTTCAATCTGCAGGGTTTGCTTCACTGCTGAGAAGAAAAACATTCTTGTGTTGACTTCTTTTTGTGACATAGTATCATCTGTTTGACAATCAACTAGTCGGCCTGCGCTAATGTTCTCCATGGAGAAAGTTGAAGTTAATTCAAGCCAGGCTTTTTCACTTATGGTAATAGTAGCTAACAATAAACAGAAACTCCTCAGCAAGATCTTAAACAGTTAAAAAGACAACTTGCATTTGTATTGCAATAGCACATTTATCTCCTAGAAGACGACTGCCACAGCACACGTTATCCCAGAAGTTGAGGACATGAGAGTTTGTGCAACCATATTGGACAGAGCAGCTTTAAATCCTACTGTGGGTTCAGGCCATGTCAACTGCAGTGAGAAATTGACTCCTCTTTTCCTTTCCTTTAATTCTGTCCTCCATTCACTCTTCTCTTCTCTGTGTTACTTAAAGCTGAAGCGTGGTGGTGTGGAAAGAGAGGAAAGGAGGAGTAAATAGTCCATGTCAGACCTGATAATAAAGTAAGAGATGAATTAGGCAAGATGTAGAAGTTCAGAAATGGTCGATCGATAAATTCACAGTGCAGTCTGCCAGTGTCGTGGCACAGTGCCAGTTCATTATACCCCAAGGACATTGATCCCCACTTTCAACCTGCACTGGCCGTCTTTTATTCTTCTCCCTGTGTTTTTGTCTAAGAGTGCCTGTGTTATTTTGTTCTGTTTGATAAATGTGCAGCATCAGTTTTGGTCAATCAATGCATTTTTTTGGTTTGTTTTTTTTTTGGGCTCCCCACAGAAGAAGGACCCTTTGGCTCTGTCGAAAAAGCCAAACAACACCTGCTACACAACCAACCTTACGAAGGACGCGTCCATCTCTACCATTTCGAATAGCACGGCAGTACAGCTCAAACCCTCTGAGACCAAGGTCCCGGACCCCAAAAAGACTTACAACAGCGTGAGCAAGATTGACAAGATGGCCAGGATAGTGTTCCCGGTGCTGTTTGGGACCTTCAACCTGGTGTACTGGGCCACGTATCTCAACAGGGAACCAGTGATCAAAGGAGCCGTGTAAGCTCTGCTATCAGGCCCGTTCACCTTCCTGACAACCACTTCAGGATTTCATGACTGGAACGCAATCAAAATCAATGCCAAGCACTTAGTCCTTGTATCATAGGTGTGTTTTTTTTTTAGGTCATTGGATAACATTGCATGTCTGTCGCTTCAGGAAAACGTTGCCATGTTTGCCTTGAGTTTGTACATGTACGATATATGACTTTTCCTCAAAGACAGTTTAATTAATCACATTTAGAACTCCAGTCACTGATTAGTTTCTGCCAAATTCTGATATTTTAACATTTTTAGCATTTGGCATTTATATTTTCTTCTCAAGTCTAGTAGATGATGGTACAGCAAGGCCAAATGCTATGCAAAACAACATTTTTACTGCAGCTTTTACCTTTATAACTCTTATTTTGTACAAATGGGCTGGAGGTCCAGGTGTGCGCGGCTGGGCCCAGGCACATGGAACTTTGCTTCCTTGTTATAAGCAGATGAATAGCCATGCTCAATGTATTGCCTTCAGAGTGTGATAACTCATTATGAATGCACTGAAATCGCCTGCAGTTACTTTTTCAGAAGCAATTTTTTCCACGTACATTCAATTTTGTTCATTTTTTGCTACTTTTTGTTCCCTCAATTTTGAATGAATCCATAAAAATGGTTCTTCTGTACGTAGAGATTCAGTAAGGGACAGATTTCAAGCTAAAGTGATAGTGGCAGCTTCTGTTTCCTGGTCACCATGTTGAGAATCCTGTATGTATGTATGTACGTAGTTTAAAGAACATGTGTGTATATATATGCCCCGCTTTTAGAAAAGCACCACTAAACCAGTAAGTTTAGCTTCTATGTTATGCATATACAGCAACACAGTGTTACTCCAGTCTAGTGCTTCATTGACTGATATTGAGAAATGAGCAGAATAGCTTAAGCTTTAGCAATTTTGACAGAATATACGATGCTTTTTAAAATTATTTAGTTTTTTTTTAGATCAGTTTGTTTATATAAGCTTTGATGACAACGTGCAAATATTCTTGATAAATATGTGGATGCTTTGAGCAGGATCACTTTTTTGTCATAATTTAGAATAATTGCTGTAGTTAATAGACAGAAAGCCACAATGACCAGATTATTGCATTTTACCACAATCACACGATTTGTTTTGTTTTTAGGGTTTTGGGGCAAAAATATGAAATCAAATATTAATACAAATTTGTCATTATCGTATGTCAAAGTGTGATCTTAATGGGAATAGTATGACATTTTAGAAAATATGCTTATTTTCTTTTTTTGCCAAGAGTTAGATGAAGAGACTGATGACACTCTCATGCCTGTATGTTAAATATGTAGTTACCACATCAACCAGTTAGCTTAGCTTAGCACAAGGACTGGAAACAAGTAATTCCGTCGAAGGAATTACTAGTATGCTTTCTTACTTCTTTGACAAAGCTTGAATAAGAAGATTGATGCTACTCTCATGTCTGCAAATTTAAAATTTTATTCTAGTGCGCTTACTCTATGTACCGTATAATAAGGAAGCAAATGTGGAAGATCCAGGTACAAAGTTGGCTTCATGCTCCACTGAGCAGATCTGATAGGAATGAGCAGAGGCCCGCCTACAAAGGTGCATCCAGTTTTATATTGATAAGTCTATGGTGCAGCTGAGAATCACTGCACCCAGTCAAGAAAAAGTCCAGTGCATAACCCTCCCTAAAAAACGCAACTGGTTTTTACAGTTTTTCAGTTTTCAGTTTAATAGGTCGAAAAAAACGTAATAAGACGTAACAAGTCATAACAAGGTGAAAAGTACACAAAGGATGTAACATGATGAATATGACCTAACAAGACAAAAACGGCATGACAGTACATAAAAAGCTGACAAGATAAAAGACCTAGCTTGACCTAACAAGACATTACAAGACAAAAATGATGTAAAAGCTGTAACGAGATGAACGTGACGTAACAAGACAAAAATGACATAACAATACATAACAAGTTGACAAGATAAAAGCCCAAGCAGAACATAACAAGATTAAAAAAAAAACAAACAAAAAAAAAACATGAAAGACATAACAAGACAAAAGGGAGCGGGAGAGTCAACTGCGGAGAAAAGGTGAGTTCCAGTTAGCTTTGCATAGAAACCGTCCATAGAAATGTTACTCTTGTACTGTAAAGAAGTTGAACGAGTACTTCTACTTTTACTTTTTAGTCTTTTTTCAACACAAGTATCTTTACTTATACTTGAGTACAGAATGTGTGTACTTTTTCCACCTCGACAGCGGCATCGATCTTCTCATCTAGCTCTCGGCAAGAAAGCAAAGGAGCATATTCAGTGGAACAACTCCAAGTTGAAGTGCTTTAAAAGTCACCGTTAGACAAGTTTTTTTTTTGTTTTTTTTTCTTACACGATGCTCGTTGCAGAGGCTGCATGCTCTACACTCACCTCAGCAGAGTACTCTGTTTTTTGCGGTCTTCACGGTTCTCACGTAGAGGGACACTTAGAATCTGAGCCTGTCGTCTGTTTGGGTTTTTAGGATGAATACATGAATGTGATCCACTCATGTGACTTCATGCCTTCTGTGTGGCCTGCCACTACTTAATAAGATAATGGAGCACATCAGTTGTATTGTATTACTACATTTAAGTGAATTTTAGGTACAGGCTGTCCTTTAAATGCAAATACCTGAAGCAATAAATAATGCTCATATTATAAATAATGACTTCTGTTTATGGTAGTGTGTGATCATTTGACCTTCATGTCTTTTTATCCAGATTTGATCCTTTTGGCAATAGTCCTTTTCTATATATGACTATACTCTGATTCATTTTAGCTGATCCCTTCCCTCTTTGGAAGCACAGTGCTCTCTGACCATCTTTAATGTATTTTATTATTTATTTTATTTGATCAAAATTGTCTTTTTTTTTTTGTAAAAGACGTGCAGATGGCCAATGTAAGGGTCCGGGGCACTACTGAATTGAAACCTTTTTTTTTTTCTTTCTTAATTGTTATGCATACCTGATTCCAAATAAAGCTTCACTGACTCTACCTGACTGCTGTTATTGGTCAAAAATACTATAATAATCAAACCTTATCATGACATGAAGTGTCACGTTATAAATATCAAATGAGAGTTCTTCATGTCTCATCTGGTTTCTCTGCTGCTGGAGTCCAGATCAACACACACAGGAGGATTCAGTAGCTGATGCATGAATCTGCTGTACATATTTACATACATTTATGCAGTGGACGTGATAAAACGCTGGTCTTAATCTCGCATGATGGAACAAACGGTCTGCACGTGCTGTTTCTCCTTTGATTATACACATGCACATCCAGACCCTGCAGCCTCTACAGTTGGTCTACTGGTAAATCCATCTTGGGGGTCTCTGTGGCGGTAACATCTGGCTCACATCTGTTTGTGAAGGATTTAGCTCCATTTAAGTTGCTTTTTCCATTCAGCAGGCCCATACTCTACGCCAAATTAAGCTGTCACTGATGGCACCAAATGACATCAATCATAGTATATGGCTTGAAGAGCAGAGATGGGCTGCAGTATCTGCTGGTGCAGAGGACCGTCCACCACAACACTATCAAGACTTACTCCATGCTACACAACATGCTCATGCTTGCTAACTTTCACATACATTATTTTGAGCCAGTTTCGGTTATTTCTGAGGCACGTACATTTCCATGTGATTACAACAATACAATTATTTTGATGAAACAATTTCCCAAAAATTGTATTGGTTTATTCATTCTTAATTTGCCCACCACTGGTAGTCAGACATGTTTAACATACTGCTTTTAACAATTTTAGGAATTTTCACTAATTCAAAAGGAGACCTTGTTCTGTAACACCGAGTTTCTGAGACCTCTACAACATCAATATGACCCAGATGTTCTTGGAAAACCTGTTGTATGCAATCTGAGACATGTCTTCTGCCCTCTGGTGGATTATAGGTGCACTGCAGGCAGCAGCCTGTCTGTGAGTGCAAAATCCAATATGGCTGCCTTCATGTAATAAGAACGTTTTAATGTTTTCGCAGGGATATCTTTGCTATTTTTAAAAAAGTTAGTGTAAAAATAACATTAATATATTTATTTATATGTTTAATATTCCAATATGAATATTTACGCCACTAAAACAACTTATAATTAATTAATTTTTTTTTTTACCCTATTTCATATAGCAGGTATATAAGACAATTTATCTGTGAATTCCTTAATCATTACTCTAATTAAATTCTTTTTTATATTATTTTTATTTGTAAATTTTTCATACAGACAGACAAAACAACAAGATCAAACAAAAAACTAGGCTCAGACATGTATTAAAAACAGAACAAAACCAAATGTAGTATATAAACATGAGATGAGGAGCCATGCTCAGTAAAACTGAAAGGCTGCCCAGTGTGCAGTCTGCTCAAAGATTCTGCGTGTCAGGTCTAGCAGAACGAGTTTTATCATTTATCCCACCCCAACCTCATCCAGGCGAGCAAGAAATGGGTCCCAGATAGCTGAACATTTCCTGATTGAGTTAGTCCTCAGGAATCTGAGTCTTTCCATCTGTACGACTGATTTCATATCAGCTATCTGTTTCTGGAACAAAGGGGGAGAAGATGACTTCCATTCTCTGCTCTGAATAAATTTCATGATGCAATTTATATTATGCCTACCACAGTCACAAATACAAATGTTAAATAAACTAATTAAAGATTGAAATGTCATTTAAGATAAATTTCACAAAATGAAAAGAACCCATAATTGATCAATTGAATGCAGAAATGTTGTATCAAATGTGATACAAACAAAATATCATACATGTATGTAAATGATATGCATTTTGACACTGTCAACTGTCTATGACTGTTGTCAATAAGCATCATATGGTCAGTTATGTAATTTTTCATGCAAAATTGACATTGTTTGAGATGTTTGTGTTATGTCAACTTGACATTTTCAAACTTACAGAAGTGTTTAGCTTTATGTTTGAACATTACATTTTACTGTCATATGTGGTTGGTTTTGATATTAGCTATCAGACCATTACAAATGTGTCATGAATATGTTCCTCGACCTCAAGTAAAGTGGAAGCATATGTACTTGTCATACAGCTGTCATTAAATGTTATGAGGCCGATTTGACGACAAAGCACAGTGCCAAGGTGATTTAACTTACAGAGTTATCTGATGGGCCGATAGCGGTTAGCTAGTTTACTTGTTGCTACAGTAGACTACCCGCTCTTTGCTGGTATCTGTAGCTGGCTAGCTAGCATTGGCTAGTTAGCTTTGTTAGCTGTGGAGCTGGCTGCCTAATTAGCTGATTTAGCCCTGGGGTGCTGGGAACCAAACCCAGCAAGAAAACCACCACAGTACTGTATTCCCTGATATCAATCAAGACAAGACGAGCTATTTTTGCCCTGGTTAATATCAAGATGTCATAACAAAGACATCTCAAACAATGTCAACAATGCATTAAAACTAAATAAGGGATCTGATTAACAGTTATAGGGAACTACACATTATCAATGACTTTGTTCTCTGCCTGATATGGCAAAGATGCCTAATTTTAAATAAAAAATTAACAATAAATTAAATTTAAATAGAAAAATGAATAAATAAGACAGAGTCATTTTGCCAGTGGTCATGCTTGGGCAGCTTTAAAGAAACCTTGAAAAATGTTGTGACTGATCCTCATTTATCAATTCTATAAACCTGTTATTTACACTTTTGATAAGTTTGCATATGTTGTGTCTTGTCTTATAACTATGTTGTTAAAAGGGAATACATAATATTATAAAATGGTATAATTGACCAAATTACACTTAGTGACAAACAGAAAGAAAATCATTATAATCTCCTTCATGTTCATGACCTGGTTATGACAATGTAATGACGGTCTTATGCACACCCCTTCAAATAAAGTGTTACCCAATCAAACTGTGGGCAGGCATTTGTGGAGCAGTTACATCACACACAGGTATCAGTTAGGTGTACAGCCTCCAGGCTGTGGCTCAGGGCCAACTGAAGAACTTGGAAAGCGTTCAGAGTGAAAAACCAGTGGGGTATGTAAAGGCAATTCTAATATAAGGCACTATTCATTATGGGCACTATCTATGACACGTCTGCAGAAGTGCTTAGTCAGTAGGGATGAGAGGACACTCGCTGTACCTTATGTTCAGACATATACTGCAGCTGCTTTATCAGCATACAAAATATCTGTGGCTCCTGCATGTGGCTCATTTGATTTCTGGAGTGCTGAGTGAGCGCTTTGTCTGCGGTTACCACAGATCCAAGTGTGAATTTACCTCTCCAGTGCAGGAACACAAAGTACTGTAACACTGTATCATATATATAAGTTATATTTTTGTGTGTAACTGACCTTTTCTTTCCATGAACCTAGTACAGCATACAGTTTTGTTTACTGCACAGCTTCAAAATGAGTAGAAATACATCGCTTTTTCAGGAAGCAAACATCACATCACTTATCTCTACTTGTGTTATTTGCAAAGAAAGTGTGCAAACTATTGCATCATAACAGAGGTGAATTATAATATTTCTTAAAAAAAAAAAAAAAATAGGTCACCTTGACTCAAACCTTGCAGCTTCATCCAGGTAATAAAAAGCCTTTTTAAATTAATACAGCTCTTTTAAAACATTAACAGAGTGCCAGACAAAGGATGAAAACAAATTTGACAGCAAAGTAATAAAAATAGGAAAGAAATATAAAACGTGCTAAAGATAAGAAAGCATCATAAAGGTGGGGGAGGGGTCAAAACCAAGACAGGACTTTACACACAAACAAGACTATAAAAAAGACTTTTACAAAGTCATTTGAAAGTTAAAGAAAATCATTCAGCCTTATCATTTAAAGGCAGCTGGTGCCAAGATGGAACATTTCTGCAGTTTAAAAAAACAAAATCACACCCTAAACTGGGAACAGACCAGCCACTACTGAGGTCAACAGGTCTAAGTTAAACAGAATAAAGTATAAGAGGCAGCAAGCCCAAAACGTACTGTTCTTATATGTAGACGCAGGGTCTCAGGAGGTCAAGTTTACTCGACTGTAACAGACTTCTACAGTGATACAACAGAATTTTGACAGTAATCAAATGGGAAATTAAGTTGCACTTCTTTTTCTTGTTTTCCTTTCTTTTTGCAATAATGTTGCACTTCTGCTCACTTGAGTAAAACTACTGCTCTAAAATTGGAATAAATGCTTGCAAACACATTGACTCAGTGATATTTACACTTCTTGAGTGCTGAAACTCATATAAGGTGTGTGTATTCTGCAGACTGGAAATGTGATGGACACACTATTATGTCTGTTTTCTGTCCTCTTCTGCATTCTAATGAGCAAAGCTACCCCAAAATAAAAACAACCAGAATTGGCAAAAGTACAAATACAAATTCTGTGCTTTTTACTTGTGCAAAAAAAGACTTTAGTAAAAGTACGAGTACTGATTCAACTTGTTCACTGCAATAAAAGTAAAAAAGTTCAGGCTCTGAAATGTATGCAGATGATAAAAGTAAGAAGTAGTCCTCTGAAGGCCGTTCATAATGACTGTTTCTATGAGAAGCTAAGTGACACTTCACCTTTTCTCCATGAGTTTCCCTCTGATTCATTCTGTCACGTAAATTTTTACTCCTAGTTATATAATTTTTTATCTCATTAGCTCTTTTACATCTTTTACATATTGTTACGTCGTACGTTTTTTTTTTTTTTTGGCTTGTTATGACTTTTTCATTTGTTTCATATTTTATGGGGGTTTTTTTAAACCTGGTTACATCTTTTTATATCTTGTTGTGTCTTCTACAGTTTTTTTGTCTTACTTTTATGTCTTGTTACGTGTTTTGCATATTTTTTGTCTTTTCTGTCTTATGAATTTTTTCTTTTTTGTCTTATGTTCTTATCTTGTTACATCTTTTTTGTCGTGTTGTCTTTACATTTTTTGTCTTTTTTTCTTGTTATGCCTTTTTTTAATCTTACGTCTTTTTTGTCATTACTCCTTTTGTCCTTTCACATCTTGTCACATCTTTTTCATCATGTTGCATCTTTTTTGTTGTGTTATGTCTTTTATATCTTGTTATGTTGTGTGCAACATGCACTGATGAATATACCAAAGAATCGTCCCTCCTTCATTTAGGTTGAAATGTTAGGAAAGCAGCACACAATGATGCAAAATTAAAATAATCAATAATTCCCCACAAATGCCTTAAAACTAAAGTAGCAAGAAAAAAATGGAGCAGAAAGTGTAGAAATTTGTGCTACAATGTAGGGAGTGAAGAGTAAAAAGTAAAAAAAAAATTAATATACCTAAAAACTAGTACAGTTATGAAGTATTTGTACTTTGTTAGTTCCCACCTCCGACTTAACCCCACATGAGTTCCGAGATGTGACTTCTGTCTTTTAATGGTCACAATACATTTTCTTTGTCTTGTTGGACAATGTCACCAGAATTATTCCATATTATCACAGTTTTATAGACTGAATTATGCTGTAAAATTATCTTGGTTTGCTTAATGCAATCATAATAAACTTCATGTGAATACATACATATACATGCATGAGTCATCACACATAATGAAGGCTTCCACAATAATGCCCCGATTGTCACACGTTCCATTTTCCATGCTGTACTCAGGTGAGGATGAATAGGTTCATATTAACACTGATACTTAACATGCAGGAATATAAACACTATGAGTTTAATGAATGGAAAACAGATAATTATTATCTCCCATATAAAAAGAAGTACTCTGACCCCATTAAAATAATTTACATCCATTAAAAGTAAGCTTGTTTGCAACTGCAACTACCTCACTCAGAGTCAAATTATGGAAAGAAAAAAAACCAATAAAAAAAAATGAACATGCATCCTTAATAATTTCCCATGGGACCACTGAGGTTACATGTCTTGCAGTGGGCAGCATATGATTCATTGGCACCAGGCAAGGTTCCAGTTGGTTTCTGTGGATGATGTACGCTCCCTTCATGTTTGTATGAGCTCCTCCTGCTGCGTGTCTGCATTTCTCTGTTCAACCAGCAGAGGATGGCAGCAGTCAGCTCCAGCAGCAGCAGCACTGCAGACACGATCGATGTCACAGGATCATCACAGTGTCTGTTAAACAACAGATTGGAGCTGCTGCCTGCAGCTGTGTGCAGCCATGCGAGCGTCACGGTGCTACTGTGGCTGCACCCTTGTTCTCCATGAGGGAGGGGTTTGTGTTTTTGTAAAGGGTGAAAGAGAATCTGTCGTCGTTCTTACTTTGACAAAGATGTGATTCACATTATTTGGTACCGTCAAACCCAAATGGAACTATATTTATGAGATACTGCGGTATCTGGCTGTCATCGGGAGATTATTTATCTCAGCAGCTCATTTCTTCTACATGTGACAGAGGAAAAACACAAGAGGCCGACAGAGGGAGAAACTGTCAGTTTGTTCTTGGTGCACAAGTATCTCACTGAGGCTCAGCCAGTCATCCAGTTCATTTAAAATGATGGCCAAGAAGGGCCAAGGGCCAGTCCCATTACTCTCTGAAGAGAACCTCTGCATGACCCCAAATAAAAGACTGCTGAGAGGGAACCAATTCACAGTCAGGGCTGGGGAGTAATGGATTACATGTAACAGGATTACATAATCTGGATACAAAAAAAAGGTAACTGTATTCCATTATAGTTACAGATTAAAAAAAGGTACAGACTCAGATTGGGGATGGGGAATGGGGATTATTATAGGAGTAAAATGTTTTTTGTTAAAAAGTTTGTTTTTTATTTGAAAAAGGTTCATATTCTCTGATTTCAACTTATTATAATTATTTCTTTTCTGGTTCTCTTTAATCCTTTCTGACAGGACATCTGTGTGCTCCACATGTTTGGACCTGACAAGACTGTGACAGGATTAATAAATCAATTAAATAATTTTGAGTCATTTTTAATGAAGAAAAAAAGGTCAAAATTCTCTGATTTCAGCTTCTTAAATGCAAGTATTTTCTAGTTTCTTTCCTCCTCTCTGACAGAATGTTTTTGAGTTGTGGACAAAACAAGAGGAGGAAAAGGACGTCTCCATTTTGTGACATTTCATGGACCGAACAACTAATTGATTACCTGAGAAAATAATCAACTGATTAATTGATGATTAAAACAATTGTTAGCTGCGGCCCTAAAAACACCATATTAGGCTAAACAATTTCACCATATTTTATACTGAGGTAAAATAATGGAAAATAATTAAGTTACATTATTTTAATGTTGTGATACTTTAATTACTTCACTGACTACAGGTAATTAGTAACTGTATCTGAATAAATTTTTAAACTAACCCTCCCAACCCTGCCCTCATATACAACATGGGGTTGTTAAACAAAAATTTTTAATGCTCTCTCTCTGGTGACAATACAACCTTTAATTAAAGGGCAGTGCCACCTATTTTACCCATGAAGTTTAGCTTATTAGCTGTGGAGGGAGTTTTGAAAAACTAACCCTGATAATGTCATTGTGATGTCATCAGGGTTACACTGGCTTTGGATTTAGATTTGAGCTTTTTAACAGAAAGCCTTATAGCATTATATACCAGAGGCCTGGGTATAGACCTTTTTCACAGCAGCCAGTTATGAACAGTTATTAACATCACTGACAGTCACTGACAGTTGTTAACAATAGTTAACAGCTATTAATCATCATTACCTGTCATTTACAGTTATTAACGGTCATTGACAGTTGATATGACCATACAGTTAACTACAACTATTAACCATAATACATTTGTATCTATAACTATTGATGAATCAAGAAAATGAACAGATTATTCAATGAAAATAATTGTTAGTTGCAGCTGTAATTTCCAACAATGATCAACTTCAGGAAACTCCAAGATTTATTTAAGGTAATGGAGCATTTCCTACTAGCTGTTGGTTGCTATAACTACCGGAAAACAGACTGGACATGTCAGAGAGTGAGGAAGGAAGCTGGCAAACATGACCGAAACATAATGTGAATAAAACTTTATTTACCTCGTTAATGAACATGATTTCTAACTTAAATATGGGAGAAAGATTTTTTCTTCAATAGTGATCGTTTAATAATGAAGACAACGACTCCCATGATTCCATGGTATTTAAGATGTCATCAAACCAGGTATTTTGTAATTGTTTCAATGTGAGAGAGACCCCTAGTGGCACAACTAATATATTGTGTGTTTAAGGCTCTGTTCCATTCAGGTCAAACAGAGTCAGACTGCTGCTATTGTGGCTGCTGATTCACTGCAAAGGCTTGGCTACACTAAATGGAATGGGACCTAAAGTTGTATCGTTGGTAACACCTGAGTTTAACCTGCTTTTTCATATAACTATGGCTGCTGTGAAAAAAAGTTCAATGAAAGAAGTAAGTATTTCGGAGGCAAGTATTATCAAATTGCATAATGGGACATACAGGATTGTGTTTTCTGAACTTGCTAATGTCTGAGAAAACTGGGACATCTCAGCCTCACACTTTTCACACTTTTTTAAAACGTGCCTCTCATGAGTCCCCCAACTTTATGAAAGCCCATTACTAAATCACCTCAAGTGTTTAATCTCTACCACTGGTTGTCCACCTAACTGCTACTGTAGGTACAGGAGACGGACAATATAAACACAGCATGACAAGGTCCCTCAATTACAATTACAAACACTGCTACAAAGGCTGCATGCCAATTAGTAAAATTTGGCAACTATAAAAGAGCTCTTTCAACACTTTGATATGCAAGACTTCAAATGAATAGGTGACGACTAATAAGAGCTCGAAACACATCTCCTGTGCTCCCACTGCAGGTGCATTTTAATCAATGAAAAAATATAATTTTAAAAACAACAACAAGAACAGAGGCATATTTAACCCCACCACTCCCACCCACCCCTTTCTTTTTTTTTTTTTTTTACCATGAAAGACCAGCTGGGATGTAATTAATATTAGTGGCACTAACATTTATTTACTTTAAAATTAATGGATTGTCTAGTATAATGTGTCATATAACTGAAATAAAATTCAGTCGAGTCACAATTTAAGACATGTTTTATTAATACCACTTTACAATAATGTTTTTTTTTTATGATGGGTATTTGGGTTATTAATTATGTTTCCTATGGGAAACATTTCACCTAATGATAAAAAAGGGCAACGATCACCTGCTGCTTGCCAAATCGTGAGCCCACTGTTAAGCCTCAGACCTCATTTCTTTTCTTTGTCGTCTCCATCAGCAGCATTTATACCTGTCAGCTTCATCAGATATTTGTTAATAGGTTAATATCATTTAACCACCATCAGCATATCTTAACTGTCAAAAAAACAAATTGCATATCAAATTAACATATCAAAATGACCAGACTCATACACTGAGGCTTTGGCAGTATTGTTTACCTTGACATTTTCAGCATGCACTGTTTTACGTTCCCTGTTGCAAGTTTTAAATGTTAGTAGCTCATTAGCAAGATTAATTAGGGTAGACTGGGGACAGTTTCAACAGGGGATGGTAGCGACAAGTCTTATTCCCGTGTTCAGAAACATACAGCACATGCTCATTTCGACCCTCTCCTCACCAGGAAGACAGAAGACACAGTTAACATATGTGGCTGTGTTTATTTGAAAAAACTTTTTGGAGGTATGAAAGTAATTTTTTTTAACAAGTTGTATTTTTGTCACACGATCCTGACCTTTTTTTTTTTTTTTTTTTTTTATAAATTTATTAAAAGTTTTGTTGACGTCTAAGTGACATGACTAGCATGTGTCAGTGTGTCTTGCTAGCACATCATGGTCTGTCATGGCTGTTATGGGTTGAGGTCAGCTACAACTTCTGACTTCTTCCATGCATGTAAATCTGTTGTGAACGATATGTCATATGTATCTTCTATATGAGAAATTAGCAAACAGATGTAAGTTTAAAGTCTGCATGAAGGAAAACAGGAGTTTTTCTTCTAAACACATTATACATGTTTGAATAAAGTTGCTTAAAACTTGTGAAAACACTGAGAACTATGTAGTACTGGATTTGGAGTTCAATCACTTTCTGTGATCAGGATATATTGGGTGGACCTGAAACATGGCTCTGTGATGTGCCAGCGTCATGGTCACCCCACCTCACCCTCCCTAACAGTCAGTTACGAACATACCTTCAGCGACTCTCTCAGTCCCAATCAGCCCAGCAGTTCACTTTAGCTCACTTCAGTTCCAACAACCCGACACAGAAGAAAAGAAAGAAGAAACACCTTGCCAGCTTCCTCTGGTTCTGGCGGCTCAGACATGTCTGGACAGTTTCAATAAAGCTGCTGTTTCAAGTTGTTTTCAGGTTGTAGTGTTTGACATCGAGATAGCAGAGTGGACACACCCCAGAAAACTGCTCATTTTTTTATGATCTTGAGACCTAATTTTATATCCTTAGTGATTTTTTTAAATAATTCAAATTTGACTGGGTGAGTAATAACAAATGTTTCTGTGGTGTGACAAACTCAGACCACACATTTATTGTTGCTTTATAAGATCTTTAACATGTCAAGAATGGTCTCAGATGCATTAAGTGGTGCAACTGTCCTCAGTCACCCCTATAAAATGGTCTTATAATTTGTTTTTAACTGTTTATTTATGATGTATAAAGTGTTTACAAGCCAATTAATATCCTGGTTATAAACCATTTATAAATCATTAAATATAAGGGTAAGTGGTACTATTTTATTTTTATCTGGCACATGTTCCAAATATCCTAATTAGGAAGAAAGAAAAGGGAAAGAAAGGGTCAACAAAAAGTATTTTTACCTGGTTAGACAGTTCTTAGAAGAAAAGTGCAGAAAGTAGTCTTTAAGAAAGTGGAGTGACGCAGACTCACCGTGGAGGAGTTTTGGGATGAATCGGGGTCTTTCAGAGGACGCATTCAGAGTGTGCGCACCTGCGTAAGACCAGCAGTGTCCGCAATCTGCAGCCCGACGAGTGAGAAGCTGCTGCTCCGTCTGAAAGCGCCGGAAAGAAAGGATCTCTTAAAAAAAAAAAAAAAAAAGCCCGCACCATTTTAACAATGAGTGAAATTTGTGATGGATTACAAACTATGAAGAGCTTTTCCCTCGTTTCATCCTCCGAGCAGCTGTGACCATCGTGTCCAGACACCGATACGCACCGTCCTCTGCTCTGACACTGATCTCTACTTGTTGTCCCCCCCTGCGAGAAACATGACATCCAAATTACTGGCTTATGTCCTACTGCTGTCTGTCCTTTACACATGGTAAGTGGCGTACTTTTCTGTCAAAACCGCTCTTAAATGACTGAAAAAGATGCGTTGCGTTCAGGGATTTTGGTAAAATTAAACTTAAGCTCTCCTAATTCCAATTGTTTGCTAAAGAAAACTTTGCGCTCAGCTTTAAGTTTATCTGAAGGACTCTAATGTCATGTTTAGGTGCGTGCAGTCTGCAGAAAAAAGGCTTCTCTTCATGGCATCGCCTGTTTCAAACCACCTTCTTTCATTCTACCTGTGCAGCTCTCTAACTATCGAGTATGAGGAGGACTATGAGGATGTCACTGTGAACCAAATGCTGGCTCCCAAATCTCAAGAAACGGACACCACGGAAATACTCAACAATTTACTCAAAGAATATGACAAGAAGCTGCGACCAGACATCGGAGGTAACTCACTCTTTTGTGACTTTTCACCTAAATCCAAGATATTGAGAGATGTAGATCAGCTGAGGATCACACACCTGAACCACCACCATCAGTCTGTGTTATAACCTGATACCTGCTGCTGTCTGTCAGTATGTGTTGTCCTATACAATATAACATATCCAGACTTGGAGAGTAACGGATTACATGTAACGGGATTATGTCACCTGGATACAAAAAAGATAACTGTATTCCATTACAGTTACAGATAAAAAAAAAATGTAATCATATCTCAGTGCACTGCCAATTCATTATCATGGCCTCTAGTAAAAAAACAAAAAATACTTAACTGGGTGGAAATTTCTACTTATTTGTCTTTAAATCAATCAGTCAGTCAATCAATCACTCAATCAGTTGCACACAACAAAGGAAGGAACAGCTGTACAAACTAATAAACCCAACAACCAACTTAAAACAATGATTAATCTATTATTAATGACTATTGAATTAATCTGCATCTATTTTGATAATCAATTCATCGTTTTGAGTCATTTTTTAATTAACAAAAAGGAGATTTCAGTGTCTTAAATGTGAATATTTCCTGGTTTCTTTACTCCTCTCAACAACAAGCTGCATATTTTTTGAGTTGAGGACAACTGTGTGCATCAATCGGAGTATTGAGCAAAAAAAAAAAAAAGTCATGCAAAAGTTACTTTTCCTAGTAACTAGTTAGTGTTGTAATGCAGTAACTCAGTTCTCACATTTTGAGAGCAGTAACTTGTAACTGTAACTAGTTACTCATTTCCAGTGACTGGCGCAACACTGATGAATTGCTAGACAGATCATCGGCCTGAATGATTATCAGATCCAGTGATCAGCATTTTTCTGATTGTTGGATTTCTTTTTTTAATTCAATCACTGATATGATAAATTCATTTGAAAAATGTGTCACTGTGAAACTGATGTGACCATCTCTCTGTCTGTAGTCACCTTTCTGTGGTCTCACCCGATGTCCCGCCCACAACACTATCTGATTGGTTGAATGTTGAGAGGTTCCAATTTAATTAAACATATGCTGTAAGATTTTTTTTTTTTTTTTTTTTAAGTTTTTAAAAGTTTTAAGTATATATTGGTTCTAAATCTTGTTTGTAGATTTTCTTGATTACTAATAATGGATATCAGTATCTGCCCTGAAAAAAACACATTGGTCGACCCCTAATATATTCTATCAAAAATTTGCACTAAATAAATATTTGTATTATCCAAGGAATTGATTAGGATATTTAATGTTTATTTGCAATTTTTAAAGCTTAAAAACAAGAGAGCAGAATGAGTTGCATGTCAGACAAACCAGCGGTTCCCTCTGGTTGCACACTGGTATAATAACTGCCTTTGACACAGTTCACTGTAACATTCTATCCATGGTTGTTTGTTTCGAGGGAGGAGAGAATCCCCCAGTTTTTTTGTTTGTTACTTACTGACCTACAGCAAAAAAAAAAGGTCAAGATGCATCTCATCAGCATATCCTCATGAATATAAATTACATTCGGAGGTTGAAACTTTGAGTGCAGGAGGGAGGTATGAGTTTTATAATTCACAGACTCCCGTGCCTGTTGCATTTGCATTTCTCATGTCATATACATTACGACAGGGTGTGTTGGACCTGTAGAGTCAGGGTTTTACACTCGGCTCCTGCTGCTGTTTCCTCTCTGACTGTCTTCAGTGTCTGGATCAAGAAATGGCATGATGGTCATATCCTGCCATATGAGTTATAATAGATGAATGATCATGCTTGTGGAGCAACAGATCACATGTAACAGGATTACATGATCTGGATACAAAAAAAAATGTAACTGTACTCCATTACAGTTACATATAGATAAAAAAAAATACAATCAGATGACAGATACTTTTAGTAAAAATGGGGATTATTAGTGGGATTACAATTTTAAAATAAAGAACGCTATACTATCATGCACAGAGCCAATTCATTATCATGGTCTCACAAATTTATTATTTTTTTTGTCTTTAAATCAATCAATCAATCATCAATCAATCAGCAAAGTAGCTGAGTAGCTGGACAAACTAATAAGCCTAACAATGAACCTAAAACACTTAGAGCTGCAACAAATTAATCTATTAATAATCAACTATTATATTAATCTGCATCTATGGGGATAATTGTTTGATCATTTTGAGTCATTTTTTAAGAAAATGTGACTATTTTCTGGTTTCTGATGGAGAAGTTGGTTGACAGATTAATCAATAATGACAATAATCATTACAGGAGAGACTTGAAATTGAAAGAATTGAAAAGTAGGACGATCAATGGCTGTCAATAATTGTCGATGACTGTTAATAACTGATAATGACTCACTGTGAATTAAAGAATTTCAGCCTCTTTAAAAATGACTCAAAACTATTAATCGATTATCAAAATAGCTGGCGATTAATTTGATAATCGATTGATCGTCACAGCTCTAGTGTCAGTTAGTCCTTACTCAGTCACTGCATGGTGACTATTAACTCCATCAAGTCTCTGCATCCAGCTGCTGTTTGCCAAGAAATAGATGCAGCCCATGACTCCCCACAAAACCACAATTGCTAGCTTTATATTTCTGATTGTGTATGAATTAAACAAACAATATACAACATGTTACTTAGTATGATTTGTTGGCATATTTTTGAGTTTTGGACAGACTCAGACTGGCTGTTTCCACATTTTATGCTAAGCTAAGCTAAACACCTGCTGACTTGAACTATGAGAGTGGCATCAATCTTCTCATCAAACTCTTGGCGAGAGCAGGCGCATATGTCTCCCAAATCTGACTCTTACTTTGAGGCTATTATCATCATCAGTTTATATTGTGCTTCAGTGGAGCTTATCAGAGTACCAAACAAATGTGCATTAATCAAATAACCACACATGATTTGCCACACAGTGAGCCCTCTGTGTCCCTGAGGGTCTGGGCCCAGGTTGGTAATTAATTCAGCCAATGTGCATGCTGTAAAAATTTTCAAAAATGCTAGCAAATTGCCAAACAGTACAAACCCTGATTTATTGTTAACAATGTCTGAACAGTGTGTGAAAGGATTAACGTGGCTGGTTTCAGTAAAGATGAAGTGTTTCTGACAGACAGGTGCAGCCATCAGGTTAACATGTTCAGTCCAGTCCTGTTAATGTACTTTTAGCAAACAGTCTTTAGCATCTGTATTGCTTGAGCCTGAGGGCAGTTGTTGCATGTATGCTTCACCTGTTACTATGGATACAAGCCAGGTAAGCTCTGTTGTTTGGGCCTGACAGAGAGGGGGACAGAAAAGAACAAATATTGACCAGTACACAGGATGTCACTGAGGGGCACGTTGAGCGCTGGAAAAGACCTTTTGATGCCGTCCTGAGAGAGCTGATCCCTCTCTTAAGTGCCACTTTCTCTGTGTCAATTTCTGCAGGTGTCATTTTGACTCCAATAAATAACCCTAACCTCTCACTCTCCTCTCTTATGTAACACATCTGAGGCTTTTTTTTTTTACTTCCACTCACCCTGTGGCCACTTTCAGGTGCTTTTATTTCCCTCACTCAGTCTTCTAACCCCTCGGTGCCTTAAAGCACATACAAACACGAGTCAGTTTAATCATTTAAAGATTTTCCAGCAGCGTGTTGTGATGTATGGACGGTGAACCACCCAAGCATTTATGTCAGCACAAAGGGCAGACCTTATTATTCTTTTTATTAGCTGTGTGTTCGCCATTGAAAATGAGCAGCTGCATCATTTAAGTTCCATTAAATTTGAAACCATTAAAAATCATGACCTGGTTACTCTGTGAGCAGTTTCATGTAGGAACTTCTTTCTTTTTTACAGTAGACTCTACTTCATAATAATATATCAATATTATATTGTATCATCATCATAGATTTTAGACATTGTTTTACTGTGATATGTAATAAGTGTTTTCCTTTTTTTAAGTTTTAAACTTTTTTGAATAAGGAAAGTTTACTTGATGTAAACTTAAATTTAAATTTACTTACTAAAATGGGGGGGGGGGGGGGGGCAGAAAATAACGGCAATGAGAAAGAAATGAGAAAGATGTGCGTTTTTAGCATTTTCAACTACATGTTAAGGAAAAACCAATATACACTGCCTGACCAAAAAAAAAAAAAAAAAAAAAGCCACCACCTGGATTTAACTAAGCAAATATTTAAGAGCCTTCCATTGGATAAAAAAGATGTTGCCCTGTTTCAGAAGGGTCAATTTATTGTCCTGCAGATTGATGAAACTACTAAAATTGGGTAAGAACTGTCCAATTCATTATTAAAACCTGGAAGGATAGTGGTGAACCATCATCTTCGAGAAAAAAACGTGAATGATCGTGATCGGAGATCATTTAAATGTTTGGTGAAATCAAATGGTAAAAATTCAACAGTAGAACTCACCGCTGTGTTTTAAGTTAAAGTTAAGTTCAAGTAAGAGCATTTCCACAATGTGAAGAGAAATCAAGGGACAGGGACTAAACAGCTGTGTAGCCTTAAGAAAAACACTTATCAGTGAGGGTAATGGAAAAAGGTCATGTGGTCTTATGAGTCCAGATTTACCCTGTTCCATCATGGTGAGAAGAGATACAGATGAACTGATGTTCCCATCATGCCTAGTGCCTACTGTTCAAGCCTGTGGGGGCAGTGTTATGATCTGGGGTTGCTTCAGTTGCTCAGGTCGAGGTTCAGCAACATTACGTCCCCAAAAAAGTGAGGTCAGCTCATAAACTGAATATACTGAATGAAGAGGTTTTTCCATCAATGGATTTTTTTCTTCCCTGATGGCACGGCCATATTTCAAGATGACAATGCCAGGATTCATCGGGCTCAAATAGTGAAGGAGTGGTTCAGGGAGCGTGAGACATCATTTTCACACATGGGTTGGCCACCACAGAATCCAGGGGTTACCAGTGAGAATCTTTGGGATGGAGACTTTACACAGCAGTCTGACTCTCCCGTCATTAATACAAGATCTTGGCGAAAAATTAATGTAACACTGGACAGAAATAAATGTGACATTGCATAAGGTTATCTAAACGATGCCATGGCAAATGTGTACTATTGTACTACTAAATTATTGATATCTACTGATATGAAATTTACCAGAACTGCTCTCTCTCTCTACTATCTCCAAAACTCTGCAACTGACACCAAAAAAATCTACGTGGTTAAAAAACACTACTCAGGCCAGGGGAAAATATGTTTTTGATTTTGAGGTGAACTGTCCCTGCTAGATTTAAGATTAAGATTTAAGAAGCTTTATTGTCATTGCAAGGGGTACAATCACAGTACCCCTTGCTATATCACAGTACTGCAAAATGCACAACATGTGTGCGTGTCTGTGATTCATGCACGTGCATGTGAGCACAACAAGTTCGCACAGGTCCTTGCAACCTCCCTGCGATGACCCTGATGTCACTTGTGTTAAAAATATCAAACTTGGCTGCAGTGATGTGTTTGAGGTGTCCAGTTCTAACACTAAACTGAATCATTTTTTAAATTTTAACACAATCTGGGTAACGTCAATCATAGAGACCGTGTTCACAGTGATGGAAATGACTGTTTAGAGGTACAGATGTATGAATCAATCCAGTAAACCAGTGAAAATCATGAATCAAGAAGGAATTTCACACTTACTGGATGATGTGAATGCAACTCTGTGCAGCTGTCAGCCACTGGATGTAGCAACTAGGTGTCTGAGTAATAAACACAGTGACCTTTTCACTGAGATACTTCAGGGACTTTCTTTTCCTGTCTGTTTTTTTCCCCTCTCACACACACACACACTCATTCACACAGTAAATTATCATTCTATTGTGTATCACCAATTTGTATTCCTCCCTGGCCGCCTGGCCAAAGCTGACTAAATTAACTTGTATGGATAATTTCAAAGAAGCAATGATAAATAGGATGTTGGCAATTAGCTTCTCTTTTTTTTCAATTCCCCTGACCACAAACCACAGATAAGTAAATTAGACGGTCATTTGTTGTGGTGCTGGCCCTTTGATGGCAGATGGTGCACTAAAGTTGTTTGACCTTGTCCTCTTGAGCATTAATGAATGTGACTTTTGAAAGCTTATAATGTTCTGTGGTTAAACAACAAGGGGCATTTTTAGAGCGTGGTTTGAATGTAAAGTGATACCTGCGCTGGTGATGTGGAAAGCGGCCACACTGAGCCACACTGTGTGGGCAGGCTTGGGCAGTAACGGATTACATGTAACAGGATTATGTAACCTGGATTTTAAAAAGGTAACTGTATGCCAGTACAGTTAAGGATAAAAAAAAAAAGGCGTAATCAGATTACAGATGGGGGGATTATTAGTAGGATTACATTTTAAAATAAAGAACAGTATCCTACCATCCACAGTTGCTGATTCATTATCACTTTTTTTGTCTTTATATCAATCAATTGCACACAACAAAGGAGGGAAACCAAACAACAAACATAAAACATTTAGAGCGGCAATGATTAATCTATTATTAATCGACTATTATTAATTAATTTTAATTTCAAAAAAGTAAAAATTCTCTGATTTCAGCTTTTTAAATGTGAATATTTTCTGTTTTCTTTTCTTCTCTCTGATAGTAAACTGTATTTTTATGAGTTGCAGACAAAACAAGAAACACTGATCAATATTTTGCACCATTTTCTGTCATTTTATGGACCAATGACTAAATGACTAATGGAGAAAATGGTCGACAGATTAATCGATAATCATGACAACTATTTTCCTGTAACCATTATTTTAATTAACAATTAATCTGTTGATCAGTTTCTTAATTAATCAATAAGTTGTGGATTAATTATGGTTAATAACTGTAAATAACTGTTCATAACCATAATAACTGTCAATGACTGTTAATGACTCTAAATGATTGTTAAGAACTATAAGGAATAGGCTGTAATAGAATACAGTTACCTTTTATTTTATTCTATTCATGTAATCCCGTTAGATGTAATCTGTTACTCTCCACGCCTGCCCATGAGTTCATGTGTAGCTCTTTAATGGACTGAAAAGCCCCCACAATTAACAGATGTGTTTTTCTTTTTCTCCTCCCCATTGTACATGATGTCAAGTGAAAAGCAGTTAAAAGCTGACACCATCACATTATAATAGGCTTTGAAAGTAGAAGAAGAGCATCAGGCAGAAAAAGGGAAACAGGAATGTGGCGTCTCAAATGCCACCTTTCTCACAGAAATTGATTGAGGCTTTTGTTCCAATCATCACCTCGTAACTAAGTCAGTTACAAAAGATTCTTTCAGGATCTGTCAGACTCAGTTCAGCAGATGACACTGAGTGATTGATGTGGCTCACACGCTGTACACTGAGTTCACGGTAATTAGTCAGAGCTGCATGTCTCAATGTCGGAGGAAAGAAAAAAAACAGAAAATGTTGAAGTCAAGACGCTAACAGTCAAATGAGGTATGTGAGGACTGAGGAATAATTCTTCCTCAAGTTTGAAATTTATCAGTCAGATTTGCATTTTACAACTCTCTGGTTGCCAAACTGTAAAGGCGTATACCATGTCAGACGCATATTGTTTGTCATAATAATCAGAATTTTAGGTGTGTTCGAGTCATATGACATAGGATTGTGACATGAGGTTGAAAGCAGACCTACATTTTAGAAAAATCAAACTATTACCTGCAAACTTAAGAATAAACTTTCATTCTAAGGAAGAACAGCGTTGATTTTTGGAGAAGAGATTATGTTCCAGCTGACTTTGGTCTCTGCCTGTGTGTCCTGCACAGTGAAATTATTAGACAGTAATGCAATACTACTGTAGATAAAATGATATTGGGCACAATCCTGACTTAAGTCAGTTTAATTACATTCTGCCTGTCTGTCCTGCACAATCTACAGAGCTACAGTTTAACTGGATCTAACAAAAACATGTCACACACAGTGGCTGTTCAACAGAGGGCGCTAGAGGGGGTCAGTCCCACTTCTCCCCACATTCCAGAACTTCAGTGAATACAACTTAACTACTTAAAAATATATACTGTATATTTTTATTAAAGGATAATATTGTGTAGTTAGTGTGTAAAATGTTCTCTGTTGGGTAAAGTTACTGATACGTCATGTGTTTCCAGCTTGGGGGGGCTTTTTCTTTTTTTTTTTTTCCATTGACTCTCATTCTGTGGATGGTTGTGCATGAACAGTTTGATCCTCTCAATACAAGAGACAGGAGCTTGGTGGGGGGCACATATAGACATTCAATAGAACTAATTAATTAAAAGTTATGAACAGTTATGAACATCACTAACAGCCATTAACTGTTAGTAACAGCTATTAATATCATTGACAGTCATTGACAGTTATTGATGGTCATTAACAGTCATGGATTGTCACTGATAGTTATTAACATCATTGACATTCATTAATATTTATTAACTGACAGTAACAGTAATTAATGGTCATTGACAGTCATTGACACTTATTAAACGTTATATACATAATTTGCATTCATTAACCATCAGTAACAGTCATTAATGCTCATTGACAGTCATTGACACTTATTAACAGTTATCAATATCATTAACAGTCAATGATAGTGCTTAGCATCATTGACATTGATTAACCATCATTATCCATCAGTAACAGTCATTGACAGTTATTAACAGTTATTAATATCATTGCCAGTCATTAACAGGTATTAACCTCACAGACAGTCATTTACTGTCATTGACAGTTATTAACAGTTAACATCATTGACATTCATTAACCGTCTGGAACAGTCATTAATGCTCATTGACAGTCATTGACAGTTATTAACAGTTATTAATATCATTGCCAGTCATTAACAGGTATTAACCTCACAGACAGTCATTTACTGTCATTTACTGTCATTGACAGTTATTAACAGTTAACATCATTGACATTCATTAACCATCTGGAACAGTCATTGACAGTTACTACAATCATGTACACTTAGTTACAAATATGAACCATAAATAATCCACGTGCATAACTAATTGCTCAATAAAAATAAAAAAAAAGATTAACAGATTGATTGATAATGACAATAATTGTTACAGGAAAGACTTGAAAAATGGATGATCATTAGTTGCAGCTCTAATGGTCAGTGTTCTAAATTGTGGCCAAAATGTTATACAGACAGTCAGTGGTTGTATCTATAATATGAATTTTCTGGATATTAAATGTTCATCTGCAGTTTTCTGTAGTGGTCACATTAATATTTGCTCTTAGTTGCAAGAACAATACTTTGTACTCACATCTTCAGATGTGTCGTTTGAAGAAGAACTTCTAATGAAGCAGAAGCAGACTTCTTTTGTCTTCAGGAAGTTGTACCAAAAACAGCAGAACGATCAGTTCTTAGTGAGCAACAGATTTGGAATGAGTGGCTTTAAAAGCCTCCTGGTGATGTGATTGAGGACCGTTTTGAAAGAACAACCTCTGATCATGCTTCATCCCCCCCTGCTGTTTGTGAAATAAATGGACAAATGGCCACAAAGACTCAACAACTCTCTGCCATTTGATCTCATGATGACATGTCTGGCATGATTTATTAATATTATTATGTAGCATGTTCATGATTTGCTGTAACAAAAAAAAAAATGCATGACTTGTATTGCAAGATAAAGACAAAAGGTTTTATCTACACTAAGATTTAGCTCTAGTCTTAGTTGCAGCTACACGGCAGATATTTTCCTGCACATTCATTACAGAGCCCTCCTTAAACTAGCTTTGGTGTCTAGCTACTTACTGGGTGACAGATGATCGGCCGTGGTACAGTTGGCCGGAGGGAGGTGATCTGTTCTGCTTTTTGAATATTTCAGAGCCCTTGGCATTTCTCCTAGTAATGAGCCCGGACAGCAAGAGGAGAAGTTGAAGTCTGTATGCCATAAGTCATTATGCTGCCGCTCAGAATACACAGACGCCAACCACGAGCAGGTTGCGACTTTCCCACATGTAGTTATGTCATCGGGAGCGCCTGCTAGCTTGTGTGATTAATGAGTAACAAAAATGTACAGAAGTGGAGAGTGTCTGAGAAAGCAGACAATGATAAAGCTTTGCTTTGGTCCTGAGGGTCAGAGTATTCAAGGGAAATAAAGTAACATATAAAGTAATGGTACATTCTATTCAGAGCTGCAGCTATCCATTACTTTCAATGATGATTAATGTGTTTTCTCTATTAATTAATTAATTGTTTGGTCACAATCTTGTCAATTGAAAAGTAGGTCCAAACATGTGGAGCCCATAGACGAACATGAAGTCTCTCCTCCTGTAATGATTAGTTTCATTATCAATCAATAATCAAATTATCAATTAATGTTAATTAGCTAACCGTCTACAAGAGATCAAATCAGCTAGCTGTCATTTCAGCTGAGAAAAAACTCAGATAAAAAGCTGCTTTTATCTACCTCAGTGTGAAATCAAGGACTTGTCCTTTAAAAAATTACTCGAGTGGTAAATCAGTCGCTGCTATTATTATAAGCTGCATGTGTGACCTGCTACAATGGAGCGCTTGATAAAGTAACAGTAAATAAGGGGGTGGAACTTAGAAACAGGTCAGCTGTGAACGCAAGGCCAAAGAGGCAGCGTTCGGCGCCAGCTAACAGCACTCTGGTGTTGTTGTGCCTCCACAGAAAACGGCAAAGAGACAGACAGAGCACATCTCACGGTCAGGAAGTGGAGCACAGTGCAGCGCTGCTTGTGTCAGTCTTTGAGCTGCGGCAAAAATAGACCCTGAGGTGCAGCCTGTAAAACCCCAAGAACAATGAGTTGTTCACTTGTTAATTGCTGTATGTCCATTTGAAAATTTGCACCTTTGGCAATGAGGCTGAATTACATTACATTCTTCATTATATAGCACTAATTGTGTTGCAGGCTATAATTCTGCACCTGCCTACAGTGCCACTTAGCAGCAGTTAGGCTGTGACTCGTCATTCAGTAAATGAGGATGGCTCATTAACTTTAGGAAAATAGATAACATGAAGGAGAAATTAATTAGTGGTTGTGCGTGTGTTATTTATCAGTGCAGCCATCAGTGAAACATTTGGACTGGTCATCTACTAAATATACTGAGCTGTCTCCTCAGATACTAATATAATAGAGTTATATTGTGTGAAGATGGGCAGTTTTAAATAACAACAGGAAAACAAGAGAATAACAGAGTGAACCCTCTCAGGGGAGGGTATAATCTGTTCTGCAATGGTGAACGAGTACTCGGAGACATTTTATACAACCATCCGGTGAGGGGGAGAGGCAAGCCTTAACCTCTGGTGAGATTTATTTGTCATTAAGGTGGGCAGAGGATGATGAACAGGTCCACAGAGACATTAGCTAATCTCTGTGCAGGTTTGCACTGGAGCCTGGCCCTGTCTGATGAATGGCTGTACATTAGCTGCGAGCAAGGAGCAGGGACAAACTGCAGCCGCGTCTATTTGTTTGACGTACTGACAGGGATATTTATGGCAAACAAGAACATGTGACCACAGCTGCATATTTGCCTTTTCATGTAAATATAAAATTAGAAATGTCCTTGTCAAGCTACACAATCCTGTCAGCCTTATTCAAAGAGACGTAAAGGAAGTAAGAAAAAGGGAAGCAGAGACCCTGACAGACATAGAATAGAATAAAGTATATAAAGTTTTAAACATTTGCGGGGGTGTGCATAACACTGTCATTACACTGGCATAACAGTGCCAGATACCTGTCATGAACATGAAAGAGTCTTTGTTAATGTTTTTGACTGCTGTCAGTAGGGTTGGGTACCGAACTCAGCACTTTTTAAGCGTACTGATCGGTACTACTGAGTACCAATTCACGTTAGAGCATTGCCAAATACTGATTCCTGGGAGCAACCCTGTGTGAGCAGCAGCAGCTTGTTTAAGTCAGAGAGCGCCGTGACGGAGTCGGGGTAATAGTGAGCCAAAAGCGGCTGCAAGTGTGGTTAAACTTTTCAAAGCTCAACACAGACAGCAGTCGCTGCTGTCTATGTAATGTGAAACCAAAGTTTCAAAACAATTAACACTGTTGAAATTGTGAACTTTTGACTTATTACATTTTTTTTACTACAGAGAGATTAAAGTGGGTACCAGTACTGAAGTCCACTGGTATCTGAACTGTATTGGTTCAAATGTGAATGGTACCCAACCCTGGTTGTCAGTGGCTATTTTGGAATACAGTACTAAGGTAGTTCGATAGGGAATACAGTACTGAGGTGGTTTGATAGGGAATACAGTACTGAGGTGGTTTGATAGGGAATACAGTGCTGAAGCGGTTTTCTTGCTAGATTTGGCTCCTGGCACCCCAGGGCGGAATCAGCTTAATAGGCAGCTAGCAACGTGGCTAACTGAACTAAAATGTAATGTTTAAATATAAAGCTAAACAGTCTCTTTAAGCATCATAATGTCAGGTTAACAAAGGCACTGACAGGGTATGGTGTCTTGGTTAATGTCAAGTTGTCATAACAAAGACATCTCAAACAACAGCTTTGCATTAAAATTACATAATTGACCAAACAACACTTGACAACTGTAGTGAAGACTCATTCATGGTTATGACAGTGTAATAACAATCTTGTGCACACCACTTCAAATAATGTGTTACCAACATTTTTAACTGGGATGTGAAGGAGTTTGTTGCATTAATTCCCACCTCTTTACTCGTTACTTTTTGTACTTTTGTCTGTGTGAACTGTTTGACAAAAGAAAAAAACAGCAGCAGGTTCATTGAGTCTGTCCTCATCAAGGATAACTCTCCCTGTTTACAAAAGACTGAAATATTTAATGAGTTGAATTAGACTTCCACTTATGTAAAGCATCAGACCGATCAATTCTGTTGACCTCTGTTGGCCTGCATGTTATCTTGAGTGGGTTTGGATCTTCCCACCACAGCCTCTCCTGAATGGCTCCTCGGTCAGGAAGATAATCCATCTTTGATTTTCAATAATTCCTCATCACCAATCACAAAACGGGGTGTTTGGGAGTGGGTGCTGCCCACGCTGCATATAAGCGATGGCAGGTCACTGTTGGAATAAAGAGGATTAACTTTTCCTCTTTGAATGTTAAACAGTGTTGGGCAACTTGGTTGAAGTCAGTATTATAATACTGATGAAAACTTTCTGATAGATATTTAGGGTATATAAATAACAGAATATATTGCAAAATTGCAAAATCACACATCAGATAATCAAATTATGGTTAAAAGCATTGACCTGTGAAGAAAACATAAAAATTTTTTTTAAAAACTTTTGTTTTACTGTGTTTAATTACAATTTGCTCCGATTAATTTTGGCAGAATACAATAACAAAACACATACAAAAGATTTCACAAACACAGATAAAGTTGACCTAAAGTTTATTTCCATTAGGGAAAGAAAACAAATGATAGTAAAAAAGTAAAAATAACCAAAGACATACTCATTCTTAATTTTAAAAAAAATCTGACATAAGCTATTAAAATTATTATGAAAACTATCAAGATTATTAGATATTAAGTCAGAATTTCATTTATTTTGTCATTTTGACTTAGCAATGTAATATTAACATACACTCTTTTGGTCTGTAAAATGTCATAACTTTGACTATATAAATGAAACAGGGTCTGACTGCTCATCAGCCGGCTCATTATTGGATCCAATATTCAGCATTTGTATGATTATCAGAATCTGTGTGTCTGTTTTTTTGTTTTTTTTTGTTTTGTTTTTTTACATAATTTAAAAACTGTGCTACTTAAGCTCAAACATATGCTTAAAGGTATTTCAGTACAAATTTAAGTTCTATTTATTCTTACTTTATTTACTTTATAAATATTCCAGGAGCTATTTTACTGATTAATTGATTAAAATATTCACTAAACTTTAAGAAATGCTGCTGGCAGCTCCCTGCACATTTTGTTTTAAGATCATGTTGAAAAGTTTCTATTTTAATTAAATAGCTCAAAGGCATTTCAACAAAGTTTTGTGCTGGAGTTTGGATTAAATTTTGACAACAAAATTTTTATTTTTACTGCACATGTAAAAGCACAGTTCCAAACAGCACTTCCCTTGATTACTAATAATTGTAATGTATGTAATAATCTGCTTGTTTGACCCCTGTTAAAAAAAACTGGCTTTGTAAGTAACGATTTTCACTCTTGAGAATAATTTACATTGCAACATTTTGAAAGTTTGACTGACTGTGTATTTTCACTTTCATTGTGAATAACTTTTCATCTGTTCCATGTCCCTTCTTTTCCTGACAAAAATGAGTCTTCGCACTAAAAATAGAATTAGAGCTGCATAATCAAATGATCAATTATTATTAGACTATTAAATGAATCGCCAACTCTTTTGATAATCATCTTTTGATGACGCTCTCTCTGACTCTACAGCAGGGTTTGGAGAGTTACTTTAAAAATGTATTCTGATACCATTACTAATTACCTGTTAAAATGTAGTCAGTGATGAAATCAAAATATCCTAAATATGAAATTATTAAATATTAAATTAAATATTAATATTATATTAAAGTGATATAACATGATTACGTTCAGTTACTTTTGGATGATCTCAGTATAAAATGGTGAAACTGTTTTACCTAGTATAGTGTTTTTAGGGCTGATTAATCGGTCGATTTTATCAATTAATTGATTAGCTGTTCCACAAAATGTCAGAAAATGGTGAAAAATGTACATCAGTGTGAAGATGATGTCCTTGAATGTCTTGTTTTGTCCACAACTCAATAACATTCAGTTTACTGTCAGAGAGTACAAGAAAAGACACCAGAAAATATTCACATTTAAGAAGCTGAAATCTGAAAATTTTGATATAAAAAAATAATATAAAAATATTAACCAATTAATTAATGTTGTCACAATTTTGTCAGTTAAACAGGTCCAAACATGTGGAGCTATTTTTCAAGTCTTTCTTATAATGATTTGTTGCATTATCGATCAGTCTGTCGACCATTTTCTCCATTAACTGATTACTTATTTGGTCCATAAAATGTCTTACATCAGAGATGAGTAAAGAAACCAGAAATTTTTCACATTTAAGAAGCTGGAATCTGACATTTTGGCTTTGTTAAAATGAACAAAATGAGTCAGAATGGTTAATCATTCATCCAAATAGATGGAGATGAATTTAAAAGTAGTTTAATAATATATTAATCATTGCAGCTCTAAGTGTTTTATGTTCGTTGTTTGGTTTATTACTCATTAAAGCCCTTGCACACCAGATGTGGGGTTTTTTGTATGATTAATTTGCACATTAATCATATATTTCAAACCTGTATCCAGCCAGTGCTGGATTTTCTTCTTTTTATTAAGTAAAACGTGTACCAGATCATCATAACATGATGCTGACTATATCTTTTATGCCGCATTTAAAAAAAAAAACAAAAAAAAAAAACTAGTTGATGTTTGACAGGAATAGTCAGGCATGTCAAAATTTGCCTCTGAACATTTGCAATTTTGAGCCATTTATTTGTTCACTCAGAGTAAAGGCCTTCAGACAAACATTACCAAAAGGTTATTATGGCTCCAGTCATTTTTCCTAATACTCCTACAAATTTTGAGCAAACATCAAATTGGTTACATACCATTTTGGACCAAGGTTGTTTCTTTTATATTCTGTATGGTTTTGAAATTACACATCATCTTCAGTGGTCCTACAAGAGAAAATACTGTTTCATTCACAGTGTTAAAATGAAAAATGTTATTTCAGTCTAACTTAAGTTCATTTCAATGCTTACTTTACTTTTACAGCTCCTTGTACACCACCGGAATATGTGGGGAAATAAAAAAAAAAAAATCATATACAAACAATAGTCTCCCCAACATAGACAGGAAAAATTACAACTTATTGGAAGAATACAATAGATGTTGATCAACGTGGTTCAAAAGTAAGCAGTAGAAATATATGTGAGAATATAATAAGTAATCACTGATGTATATTTCACTTCACTTGACTCTTCTGCATGTGGTACACTGTATCTATGTGAATGAAAATAGCAGGTGCTTTTGCATACATTGTCATTGAACATGAGTCACATGACCACATGTTAGATTGAAAGTAGATACCCTGCTGATCTTATCTCCATAGACTTAATGGAGAGAGGCTGTGGATCAAAGTGTTCCTGCTGGTCATCTTTTTATAACGAGAAAGCTGCATATGACGTCCCATATGTCTAAATGAGTCATTCATAATTTCAAGATGGGTTCTAATCTAAGATGAGACACAGGGTAAAGACCATAAGAGGAGAATCAATTCAAATGTGATCTGTGCATAAATAGAAATGTTCTCAGTGTCTTTCAGTAGCATCCTTGTGCACCCATGGCCTACATGAGACGATTTTAAAATCAGCCTCAGCGAATGGAAATTAAAAATATTTCATTAGTATCACATTACTTATCAAAAGGAGATCACAAATATTAGCCTAAACTAATTAATGCCTTAGGACAGACCTTTTTATGTGTTTTGTGTAGTCTGAAGTTATGTCAGCAACAAGTTGAAAATGTCTATGAGATCTAATTACTTAATCATGACACCATAGACATCCAGAAAATTGAGCAAAACTAAGCAAGTAAACAAAGGGTTTGTCTTAGGGGAGGCCTTCAGTCTCTTCTCCATTCACGTATGCTGGCTTGGCTTGACTCGGTTTGACTCAGCACATTGGCCCAGCATGGCAGGGATTTGCATCTCTATTAAAATGGGGCTACTCACTTGAAGCGACTCTAAAATGGTGAATAAACATGTTACATTTCCTTTATAAATTCTTCACAATAAACCCCCTGTTATTTTATTAGTCAGCATCTTCTATTATGAAGCTAAATCAAGAAATGTTCAATTTACACCATCAGTAATGTAACACAACTCCTATAAGCTGAAAGCGAACATGATACAGTAAAATAAGGTGGATACCTGAGTGTAAAAACAGCGACACCGAAGAGAAACTAAACTTTCAACACAGAGATTCAGTTAGAAGCTACAAAAGTACTGCGAGCCGAGCACACAGAAGGCTCTATCTTCAGCCCAGTGCAAAGCAGTGCACAGTGCAGCACAGCCGTCATCGATATTTTCTGCCCGACACAGCTGTCATTTTCTCGCCCAGCGCTCACGTTGTCTAGGCAGCAAATGCACTTACACCCCTCTGTGTGCCCATGGGTGTGTTGGTGTTAAAATGAGGTGTCATCAGGTGCATTGTTGGTGCATTTCTATCTAGAGGTAGCAGAAAGTGACTGAATCATTGACCAACAAAAACCTGGTCTAAAGTCAGTGGTGCAGTATTTCTCTGATATTCAGTAGACACATTATTCTGATGGTGTGACTACATCATACAAATAAACAGTCATAAAAATCAACATTCTGATCAAAAGTGGATGATCACAGGTGGTTGAAATAGGATGGAGGGTCTCCACATACAATAGAGACGCTGTGAGCATTTACACACGAGGCACAGCAGCTGTTGATTGTTTAAATGTGACAGGATCAGTCAGGATCTAACAATTATTCATGTCCTCTGTTCTTCTACACATCCAAAATATCACACACACGGTCAAAGTTCATACCATTTTTGTGGTATACAGTATAAATCCTGACTTCCATCAGAACTGTCTAAAACAGTATTTCCTCTGGAGAATTTCAGCTGTCCTGTCAACTTTATAACTGCTTTTATTTCGGTTGCTTAAATATTAACAATATTTGCTGCAGTGACATTACTGCATGCACAGAAACATAAATGACAGCAGGATCTTTGATCATTAAATGATCTAATAAATCATGTTAAGCAGTGCAAGCTGAGCAGGTGATTTCTTTATTGTGTGCTGTATTCATGTACGTGTGTTTTCTTTTATTGTTTAATTTAATGATTAGAGAGGCTGCTTTCAATAAATAACAGAGTAACATTTTCATGCATGCTGTAATGTCACAGCAGCCATGCTGCTGTTCTTGTGTGCATTAATGCGCACAGTGTGGAGATCCTATTTTACCCACCTGCAGCCTATCTGCTATTAATCATCATGTTAATTTTTATGACCTGGCCCGTGCAACTCACAGATTAACCGCAGTGCCTGCATCTCTGGAAGTAGGTCATTTTATCCTCCCTGTTCACCTCTTCAACTTGCCAAATTTGTCATTTAAATAGCAATGTGCCAGAGGCAGGCATTCCTGGCTCTTAAAGGGGAATGGGAGATGACACTTTTCATTGGCTTAATTCAAAACACACCTATGATTAATTAAGAGACTAAATAAAACCTCTTTGCTCCTTGCGCCTTACTTAACACACAGGTTATGCACTGCTTAAACTGGAAAGTGGAGTTGCCCTAAAAGCATGTGCACCATGTACTTTAGACCATACTTTTAAAAATGTTTTTGTCCCTGCTCTCCTGCACAGACATGAGTTGAGTCTTGCAACACACGCTTGTTTTAAGGGGACAAAGGGGGGTTGTCATGGGTTGGCTGCGGTAGGTGAGACATCACCACAGCCCCCTTGGAAGCGGGTCAGATTTGCTTTGCCTCCGCTCCAGCGATGGTCCATCTTGGGCACGACTCGCCACATGCATTATTAGAAATAATGGAAATGCAAATCAACGTGGCACGGTTTGAGTCAGTACAAGCAAAACCCCTGCCCTACACCTACCTCCTCATTCTTACTTCTTACTACTACTTCCTGCTAAACATGAATTACTAATGCGAATTAGTTGCATATGAGCCTAATTCATAGGAAACAGGGTTATGCAGCAGTGCACCTTTATATAATGAAGTATGTGCTGTACTCTAGATCTCATTTGTAATCTAAACTAGATGAAACCTTTCTTGTTTCGTTCATTCAGTGATATTCTCTTTTGGAAACAGTGTAATGAGCCATTTTATCTGTCCATTGGGATCAAAATTATTGAGTTTTTTCTTCTTCTTCTTCTCTACCCCCCCCACCCCCCATAATGACTGCTGTGAAATGTAAGACCCTATTATTATCAGAGAATTTAACGTGTCTTCTCTTGGCGAGTGACACCATTTGAGATTCCTGTGGTCATTAATGATCTCTCTTAATTAGATGGGATGTTTGCATATAAATACGCTCTGTTTGGAAAAGAAGATCAGGTCAGGAGGAGAGAGGAGAAGACTGAGAGGCAGAGCAGCGTTGTGTTGAAGAAGGGTTGATTCTCTCCAGTTAATTTCTTATCTTGGTGGTTGCTCCTCAGGTCAAAACACATCCTGTTGTGGGAGCTGACATTATTACCTGCCAGCGTACACGCAATGAGCTGTTAACTTGTTCGTAGGAGTGTGTTTGAAGTGTTTGCAGCCCTGTCCCAGCTGGCATGAAACTGGTGCTGATTATACTGTGATTTACAGAAAAGCGCAAATTGGAACAAAAGCGTGATCATAAAAGGTTTTGGAATGATATTGTCTGATATTACATGCAGATCTCTCGAGCTATTTGTCTCATTTTATTTTTAAAGGTTTACGCAGTGGATTTACGCAGTTTGCTCACCAGGTGTTGTGTGGTTATGAATATAGTGCTTTTGAAAAGCTGCCTCAGCAGGGACTCGCCAGAAGTGTTCTCTAGTGTGCCATCTGTTAGCACGTGAACCGAGCGCTGGAACAGAGACTGGCAGGTGGAAAAATTCTTGCTGTGGACTTAATTGGCTGAGACACGAAGACTCCAAAGACAGGTAATGTAAAATGATGGAGAGCTCTTTGCTATGTAAATGCGAATGCTCATGGCAGCAGTATGTCACAGCTGCCACTTAGCCGGTTTAAAAGTTCAAGCTTTAAGTGACAGTCTTACGCTCAGCATGAAATCCTCCGGAGCAGCGAAGGTGGGGAAAACCAGGGATGTTCCACCTCAGGTGAAGCTGGCAGATGGGGGAGGAGGAGTTAGATTGGAGACAACAGTAAGGAGGAGGAAATATATTCTTACGCTAGCGTGCATACACTGTTAGGAGTGTGTTGGTGCGTATTGCTGTGATGTTGCAGGCTGTGAAATCTGGTTGGAAATCTGTGTGGCAGACCTTCCTCTTCAGTCTACCAAGACCTTCCTGGTGGAGGCGACTGTTGGCCAAATGTGGCATATGTGCAATTATATGACTCAGCAGTCCGACTGACAGCCCGCGACAATGACACAGCGCTGACACTGTCAAACTAGTGAGAGTGAAATGATTCACCTTGACTAAAATATATGTTGTCAATTGTTGCCTTGGTAGCCTTTTTCCATTATTACCTCATGCCACGGAGATACATCAAGTCCTTGTTTTGCCTTTAAGTGCAGCAGAGGTGGATGAAGTCCACACATTCTGTTCTCTAATAGAAGCACAGATACTTGTGTAAAAAAAAAAAAAGACTCTTGTAAAAGTGGAAGTACTAATTCAACTTTTATAAAGTAGCCCTCTGAAGGATATTTGTACCAGTTATTTATGTGCAAAGCTAACTGAACCTCTCCTTTTCTCCAGGGTCGACTTTCACTCTGTCTGTTTCATCTTAATACATCTTTTATGGCATTTATGGTTTGATGGGTCTTTTACAACATTTTCATCTTATGTCTTTTAAATCGTTTTCATGTTATCATTTACATCGTTTTTGTCTTGTTTCTTTGTTTTGTGTCATTTATGTCATGTCATTATTACCTCTTTTATGTTGTTTTCATCTTGTTTCGTCTTTTACTTTGTTTTTGTCTTGTTATGTCTTTTCTATGTGTTATTGCTCCATGGATTTAGGTTGAAATCAATCTTGATGTTGGGGAGGCGCTGCTCAATAATGCAAAATACAAATAATCAAGTTTCCCCTAAAGACATTAACACCAAAGTAACAAGCCTGTTTTGAAAATCTGTGGAGTTAAAAGTACAGATGTTTGTGTTCAAATGAAAGGTATAAAAATCGACAGAAAAATACTCAAGTAAAGTATAGATACATGACAAATCTACTTAAGTACAGTAATTTGTACTTAGGTACTCCCCACCTCTGAAAAGTAACATATGTAAGTTTTGTCCCCAGGCCTCTCTCTCACATTAAAACAATAACAAAAGACATGGTTTGACAACATCATGAAGTAGCGTAGGACTGTGGGAGCAGTTATCTTCACTAAACAACCACCATTGCAAAGGAAAATCTATCTGACACGACTCAGGCAGAAATCATTTGCATGAACCAGGTAATATCACAGTTATATTTGTAGTATGTACAGTCACATGGGACTTCCTTCCTCACTCTTTCCATCTTATCTACTGTTTTCTGGAAGTTACAGCTATTAGCAACTAGCTAGCAATGCCTCACAGTAAACGCAGTGTTACCATAAAAAAAATGTGTATTTTTTGTGTTTGAATATTGTTGGAAACATTTGGGATAATATGCGTACACAAGGCAACAAATATATGACATATGTCTAGAATTTCTAGAAAATTTTAGTTCAGTTAAAAAAAAAAAGTATGAAATTTCAAGTAGTAGACCCAGAATCATTACATTTTTTTGCTGCTTCTTTGCAAAACAATTGCCAGCATTGGTCATAATGCGAGTCAGCTCCTGATAGTTCAGTTGGGGGTTGTGTTATGGGATTGTGATGGATTGTGTTGTTGAGGTGTGTCATGCTAGCAGCAGCTAATGAAGCCCCAAGCCATTAGCTTCAAGCAGGTATGTGGAGTAGGCAGAGGAGATCATTTACTCAGGACTTTTTCATTTTCAAACTTCAACTTCAAACTCGTCTTCAGACCCAACTGACCTTGACTCTAGTGACATCACTTGAGGCAAGGCACAGTCTCTCTGTGTAGCGAGAAAAGACTTGATACATATTTTTTATTCTCATATGTTATAGTACTACCCAAGAGCTATTAACAAACTTTCATGTGTCACATCAAGAGAGTTCCCCTTCAAAGCTGCACTAATTAATATTTTTATATTAACAATGGAAAAGATGAGCCTTGCAGTGATGATCCCACAGGGATTTATCACCGACTCTGCAGTTCCCCTCAGCTCTACTGAATGTTTTAGCATATTTCAGCTTATTGTTTTCATTTTCCAGCCTGCAATTTTTCTATTTTGGTTCACTTGAACGATCTCATCAACCCTTTTCCCAGTAATAGCAGGCAGCTGTTTTCAGTGGAAAGCTCTGTTAAACCCACTCTATACTTCCTGCCCCAGTACCAAACAACAGACAGACAAACAGACAAAATGATGAACTAACATTAGCTAGTGAACATATTGGAGTATTTAGCAGCCACGAAGGCAGATATTTTTCTGAGAACAGAACTACAACCCCAATTCCAAAAAAGTTGGAACATAAAATATAAATAAAAACAGACTGCAATGATTTTCAGTTCCTTTTTGGCCTGTATTCATTTGAGTGTAGCACAATGACAAGATATTTAATGTTTAAACCTATAAACTTTATGATTTTTTTGTAAATCAACACTCATTCTGAATTTGATGCCTGCAAAACATAAGAATTTGGACAGCAGCAACATCGGAAAACCTTTGTTGGCCGACACAGCTTGTCACTGCATCTGCGATTCTGCCATGTGAGGAGAAAACCCTATTATCAACAACATCCAGAAATGCTGCCAAGTTCTTTGCCCCAAGCTCATCTGAGATGGACTGATGCAAAGTTGGAAAGTTCAGCTCAGTTCAGTTATTGAAAATCACAGATGTCATGTCCTCTAGAATAAAGAGGAAAAGGAACATCCAGCTTGTTATCAGCACAAAGTTCAACAGCCAGCATCTGTGATGTATGGGGGTGTGTTAGAGCCCAAGGCATCATGGGTACCTGTGTGTGAATGCCCCATTAATGCTGGTACATACAGGTTTTTGGAGCAACATATGGATAGTTTTTAAAAGAAAAAAAAAAAACCCATGTATTAAACAATAATTAAATCAGTAGTTTATAAAGTCAGGCAGCCCACCAGCAATAAGGATTCTTCCACTGTGTGTCACAGTTGTGTTCTCTGTCCTGCTGCTGATGAACATCATTGTTTTGTGCTTCAAACGGGAGGTTTCAGCCTTTTTGATTCCTGGAATTATTGTCTACCTCCAGGTGAGGTAGAAACGTTGGAATCTGGAGTAGGACATAGACCACCACAGCACTTCATCTCGGTCCAATCAGGGATAGAAGCGCTGCCGGATTATCAGTTAATTGCATTCATCTGGAGCCCCAGATGTAATTCAGTTCATGATTAGTTGCTGGAGTGAAAAGCAGCAGGGATAAGTGGGATTGAGAACCAGTGGACTATACTCTGCACTTCCTGTGATGTTCCCCTGATATTCTACATGGAGTTGTCAGCAACGTCTGATAGTATGTTGTGTTATGGTTCTTGTCTGTGGCCTGTTGCCTATATCATTTGTGAATGCATGGAGGCGTAATTACTGTATTCAAAAGAACGTTTACGACAGCAGTTTATGTCATGAAGACTAACGTGTGATCATTATTAACAGCCGCAGCTCCCTGAGGACGGCCTCACACAGCAGACGCTCGCTCTTCAAAGGATTCAGAACAACAAAGTCTCATCGATCCAGCTTCATTTAGCCTCTCTTTGATTTACAAAAGAGGCAGGTATGGTGCCTAAAAACAAGTCTTGATCAATAAGTATTTTTGCTCTTTTTCTCCCACAGTTAAACCAACTGTTATAGACGTGGACATCTATGTGAACAGCATCGGACCGGTGTCATCAATAAACATGGTAAGTCAAACCCTTTCTTTCATAATTCATATATGTTTTTCTGAACTTGAAATGTGTGTTGCCCATAGTTTGGTTGGAGGAGTTGTGTGTAGCTGAGACAATGCTAGTCAGGGTGTTGTTGACTGGGGGAAATTTAGGCCTTTGTTCTTGTGGGAAAAGACATCCAAGGTCCCTCAGTTGATCATTTCGTGGTTCGTCAGTAAGCAGTTTATAATGAGCTGAGCTTCTGAACAATATCTGCTCCGTTTATTAATGGTATTAAAGCTTTTCCCTCCAGTTGATGAAAAGCATTTGTTTTTTTATCTTTAGCTTTTAATTTAATAATCTATTGCAGGGATGCACTGATATCCATACCAGCATCAGGTATTGGTCTGACACTGTGCTCAAAAAGCAACTGTGATACCACTACGCCTGATACGATTTCACAAAAAGTAGATTCTCACAACACAGAATTCAAGGCGTTTGCTAATGCTTACCCTGTTTTCTTAGTTGCACCGTTGCACCTCATTCTGCACCAATTTTAAGTTTCGGCCTGCATCTCCCTCTGGCAACTGTGTGTAAAATTGTTCAACAGTCCATGTGAAACTGAAATAAACACACAGAGTGCACCTGTAGACCACAGCCGCTGTTCAATAAGTCCTGCTGGGTGTAAACTAGTTGAATGCCTCAGTAAATTAATCCAAAGACGAAGAAAAACACAGCTGGGACAAGATTGTAACCCTCTTTTCTTGGTTGTTAGCATTTTCTAGTCCTTCTGGTTGTTGGTAATAAACAGGCTACAGCTTCTCTTTGTGTACTCTGGGCACACAGTGTGTAGTTTGAGTGTGTTTCTGAGATGGTTTTTGACCTGCAGGACTCATTTTAGAGTCATCCCAGCTTCATCAGGCATTGTTTGCCATGCAGTGTAGAGGGGGAAGTCGGGACTGATCAAGTGATTTTGGAGCAGCAGATGCTGCCATCCAGATGTCTTACTTAGGGATATTCTCGCCTATTTAAGCAAAACAATGTCAAGATATTCTGTACAAGTTAAACCAGTGTGGCTTCGTATGAAAAGACTGCAGATACTAGACAGGCCTGCCTGCAGTCCAGACCTGTCACTCACACTCACGCACAACAGTTGAAGCAGAGCCATGAGTTGATTCCCTGAGGTCAGAGCCCTTCTTCTGTGCGAAGAGACAAACAGACCATCTGAAACTGTCATGGCAACACAGCGCCATGTGCCGTCATGTATGGATAGTGAAACATAACTAGCACACCTGCAATTCTCTCTGCAAAATAGACAAGACATAAGACAAAAAAGATCATATTACTGCTTTCAAAGTAATCTTTATTGGCAATTGTCGATAGCCAGACGGGCAGATGGGCCAATTAATCTTACATTTTACAGGTCAGGTCGTGGCTAGTCTGCACACTGTAAGTTTAAGTCTACCACTGAGTGCTTGTTTCAAGTGGCATCACACAATCCACTATCTATGTTGTCAAATCACCGGGAAACAAATCCCAAGCTGCAACCTACACGCTGAAAATGGCAAATTAGTGCCTAGGATGCTAAAGGTCTGAGCGTAAACAGCTGTTACCTTTTCTTTTGCAGTGATGTAGTCATTTGAATGCCAGAGCTCGCCTCCCAAAGTGTAAATGTTCCACCAAAACAAGTTTCCCCTCAACATTACTTTTCAGCAGTACCACGGCTGCATCCTGGGCTTAAGCACTGAACAAGACAGGGCGTTCTTCCCTCTATAGCAGAACGTGTATGCGTGGAGTCAGACCTTTCTCCAGCACTGATCACTGTGGAGAGAGGGATCAGGCTACGTGAGACGAGATCATAGCGTACAGTTTGAGCACATAAATTGTGAGCTTTAGCTTTACATCACAGATGATTTGTGTGTACAGTAGGAGTTAGAATTAAACAACATTTCTAAAATCAAGTGTATGACCAACAGAATGATCGAACAATTCCAACTTGAGACCAGAAAAGACCATTACAATTTAGGTTAAGACCAACAAATTAACACGTCACGTTCTGTGAGCATGTGTGAAGTAAGTTGTATGAAGCCTTTTGTAGCTCCAGAGAGGGATGGACAAAGTGTGATGTTACTCATGTGACATCAGTAAAAGACACAATATCTCTGGTTCTGCTGCGTTGATTTTTATCTTTATTTTTTAACTGTCCATCAGGAGACTGACAATGTTATCAGAATGCAGTGTTTCATAGGTGTTGTATTGACCTCAAACGTAGTCACACATTTATTGACTTTCCAGCTAAACTTTACATCTTGCTGATGTGACAGATTTGAGTCTCTCTGGACTCTGGTTTAAATGTCCTGCTCAAATGTACAAATGATATTTTGATTGTCCTGCACTGTCGCCTGGAGATACATACACTTAAAATTGAGAGACGTTAACTGTATGAGATATTACTGTGGGACAGGGACTCAGGGAAAGACTGCGGCTCAGAGGCGTGACTTCAGACTTCTTTTTAAAATCACAGCTCGCGGGAGTTTATGAGGCTCAAGCAGGAGAGGTTTAAACTTACTGGACAAGTGGGAGGAAAGAAAGGGGAGAGGCAGATCACAGAGGGATGAGGGGGTCTAAGATGGATGTAGAAATGGAAGGAAAGCAGAAAAGTTGGAAAGAGATGGGTGAATGGCAGAAGATTTTAGGATACTTTTAGTCGAGTGTGTGTGTGTGTGTGTGTGTGTGTGTGTGTGTGTGTGTGTGTGTGTGTGTGTGTGTGTGTGTGTGTGTGTGTGAAGAGTGGTCAAGGGAGGCAGAGCTAAGGGTTTAGGAAAAGAATACAGATGGACAGACGGAGAGAGGAGATCTGTGGTCGAGAGGGAAACAGATTGGAAGGCAGGTTGAAAGAACTGCTGAGACAAACAGATAAGGCTTTTTTTCTTGAGCAGCTTGTCTGATCAGGATCACCTCTTTTGAAACTCTAATGTGGTATGGGGTCTATGTTTTAGGACTAATGGCCAGACTCTAATCATTTGGCTCACATCATTATTAGCAATAATGATAACTTAAACAGAGTTTCTCAAAACAAATATACTTTACATGGTAGACCATTTCCAGAATGGGACAAGTAAAGTCAGGCAGAAAAATGAAGCAAAAACAGAATGAAAACATAACAAATAAACAAACAAATAATAATAAAAAGTTAATAAAAAGTTTGTTTTTTTTAAGGCAAGCCTCAGACCCTGAGGCAGGATATAAACACATGACAGAGACGTCGTGACTGTAAAAGCCCGGTCACCTTTAGTCTTGAGTCTGGACTCAGGAACAGCCAGCAGAGCCCTGCCTGAGGATCTGAGGCTGTGTCCAGGCTCATAGCAGAGGATCATGTCAGTAACCGGGAGCTGAACCATGAAGTGCTTTACAAATTATCAGTAAAATCTGAAAATCAATTTCAAAACTAACTGGTAACCAGTGAAGAGAGGCTAAAACAGGGCTGATATGGTCTTGTCCTCTTGTATCGGTTAAAAGCCGGGAAGCTGCATTTTGTATCAGCTGAAGATATGAGATTGGATTTCTGGCTAAACTCTGAATACAGTGAATTGCAGTAGTCCAACCTAGGTGAAATAAAAGCCTGGATGATGTTCATCGACATATTAGATATTAGATGACAGATCCTAGATGTTTCTGTACACTCACAGTGGACTTTAGGAGACCAAACAGAATTATTTTAATTTAGTTGTAGTGGGTTTTGGGATATCCAGTGTTTAATTTCTGACAGACAGCATAAAAGATGGTTAAAATTGCCTTCTTCACTGTTTTTAAAGAGAAATATATTTGTGTATCATGTATCATTGGTCTTTGTATTTGTTTATGATTTGTTCCAGTTGAAGCATGTACATGCAGAATAGCAAGGGGCCAAGGATGGAGCCATGGGGAACACCACAAGTCAGAGGGGTCGCTGTAGAGCAGGCATTGTCCATCGCTACTGAGAAAGTCCTGCTCAAGAGAGAATTCAAACCATTTCAGAGCAGTGTCCCTAATGCCCACCCACTTATGAAAATGATCCAATAAGATAGCCTGATCCGCAGCATCGAATCCAGAGCTTAAGTCGAGTTTGTTGCATGCACTGATTCTAATACAAAAACCAGACTCAGAGTACTGGCCAAATAGGTTAACCCTGCAAACAGACAAAACTGACAAACCCCATGTACACTTCCTCCCTAGCTGCTACGAGCGACACGGAAACAACCAATCATTTAACAGGTGTCTAATTCAGTTGCACATCGAAGTACACATCAAATCAATTATTCCCAAACATGTTTTCTGTCATTTTAGGTAGCTCTTGGTACAGTGATGTATGTTCAAGTGATCATGTATCTCATCAGTTCAGTTTAGTTATTATAAATTATGTTATAAAACTGTTTGTTTGGGTTTTTTTTACCATGATTGACAGCTGAGCTCTGCTAACGATTGACTGCCCGGCTGTGTGGGTTGGAACTCGATACCACAGCTCCAATTCTGATCACTACTGCACAGATTCTGGAAATATCCCGAATATTTTGGCTTCACTTTTGTACAGTGGGAGGAAGTAAGAGTCGTGTTGTCAATCTTTATTTACTGTCATTGTTTGTAGGTGGCTGGAGGAACATTGTAAGCCAAAAACAAGGCGGATGCTCATTATTCCGCTGTGCAGTGTTTGTGGGATCAGAGCTCCCAAACAATCACATTTATTTTTCATTTGCCCAACTACATGAGGCATTCCACTTGACTGAACACAGAGTTTACCTGCTCTGGGCAAGTGTTAATGTAAACCCCTGCAACTTTTTTTTTTACAGATCACAAATACTGAAGTCTGTACGCCTCTTAATTTAAGGGAACATGGCACAAACGCTTGCTGTTGAACTAGAAAATGAGTTAGCAGTATGTACATTATGGAGCTTTGTGGTACCATAAAACACCTCACAGCACTGTCAAACAGCTCATTGTGTGCTTCATGTGCAGTGGACATGTACCGATGTTCAGACATACTGTACTGAAGGAGTCTGTAGACCTTGAGAGAGCATGACAGACATTCAGTGTGGACGCAGAGCCGTGTTGGAGGAACTGGGGGATATTGTCAGTGAATTAAAGACCTTCTGTTCCCTGTGTACCTGTTAACCTCTCTGCTCTGCTTGTGCATCAAAATTTCCTCAGCTAAGTGGAATTTTTAGTAAATAATATCCTGTATGTTTGTATTCAATCATGGCCTATTTAACCATCTACCTTTTAACTTTACCTAAAAATACATTCAGAGCTGAAAAGAGTGACATCGTTGGGTTTTGGACTGTCAACTGTATAAAAAAAGGGAATCAAATTTCACATTTGAACCAATATGGTACAGGTACAAGAACCTGGAATTCAGTACCAGTACGCAACGGTGCCTTTTTTCGGTACCCTAGTCAGCAATTCATGAATATTGGTTTCATACGAAGGTTTTAGACATACTAATAAATATCACACACTGTTGTGGTGTACTTAATAGCATGCTAGTAAGGAATTTCAGATGTTGGCTAACACTATTAAAAATGCTAAGCTAACCAAGACAGTTATCACGGTAAAAAATAAGTCCAGTTATCTCCAGCAACACCTTAACCCATGAGCTAATTAATCTCCTGATGAAGTCAATGCCTCACTTAAAGTTTTGCTGTCCATTATGGGCTAAGTAACATGCTGTCTGCAGCCGTTATCTGGACATTAGCTGGACAGTACCAGTAAAATTACCAAGTTCAGTACCCAGCTCTAATTAAAGCGGTTGTATTTGACTTTCGCAGCTACTACAAGTCACAGTAGATCACCAGCATGTTAGATCAAAACAAATGCATAGAAGAAAGCAGCATCTCAACACACTCTGCTCACAAAACTCAGATAAACCTGTCAAATTAGATGGTGCTGATTAAATATTGATAATTTTCTCACCCAAAACACTGTTTGGCTGTAGTATGAGTTTTTATTGTGGCCAGGCGGCTGCCATCTTGGCTCCAGTTTCCAACAGAGGTTCCTTAAACTCAGATCAAACTGTGAAAGTGCATCTGTATTTCACTTGAAACTGTTTCAACACTGGCCAGGATGTCCAACAAACAATTGTGTGTGAACCAGAGAAGTTTCTCTTAAGTATCATGATTCTTTTTTCATATCCCTGAATTTATTTTTTTTACATATATAAATAACTAGCGCTTGGTCCGTTAGCTCAGTGCTAACACATAATGGGAATTCCCATTGATGCTTGAACAGTAATTAGCGTTGTGAATAAGATTATCTTAACAAATGCTTGATATAAAACAACATGTGTGTTCAGGCTTTAAGATATATATTTCCTCTGCTCTGTTGGAACAAGCTAACGGCTGCTGATTTTTCTCGGGCTTCAACGATCCACTAGAAGAGCTACAGCAGCCTCAAAGGGTCAAAACTCAAACTCGAACTACAGCTACTTGGAAGAGACAATGTATGCCAGGAAAAGGCAGCACATATATTTATATTTTATATTTCTTTTATTGTTCACTAATTGATGAGCAGGTATAGCTAGATGTAGCACTTTACTTTAAAAAGTACATACTTTTTTATTTTTTGTTTTATCACTTTTTTATGCAGTCAAGTCAAAGGTATTGAAAGTTTTTTTATAGCACCAGCTTAATGAGCAGGAACACCTTAAGTTTACTTTAAAAAGCATTGAACTTTCTACTTTTATATGCAGTATAGCAATAATGTTGCTGTAATAAAACTCAAAGACTGACTGACATGTGATGTGCATGTTTTTGGAAATATGAATCATGATAAACAGTCTCTCAAAGCGAACAGTATGACTCAACATTTCCCCATGGTCTGGTGTTAAAAATAGCCAACAAAATCACAGTAAATTGTAATATTTATCACAATAATTAACAATCACAATACAGAGACAAGTGTATCATCCCAGCCCTAGAATAAATGTCGTCACTGTTTGGTTTCATTTCATGGGGATAAAATAGTTCAGGCATCTTAAATTCGATGTAAAGCTTAGCCACAACGTACCTCAGACTCAACTGTACCTTGAGCTTTACTGCTATAGTTCTCATGCTAACATTAGCATGTTTGCATTAACTACTAATACCATGCTAAGCCACACAGGTGTTTCTATTAATTCTGGGTGATAAAATCTTGTCTCGGGTTTACGTTGGGTGTAACATACAAGTGTAATTACTAACATTTGTGACATTACTGTTAATTGTCAATCAAGTGTCCTGCACGCACCCACACACAGTCTTGATGAGGATTAATCAGGACAATTAAGTGAAACCACCTGTGTGTCTGCACCAGGGGTGTGTGGCTCTAAGCTATTGCCACCCGAGTCACTTTGTGTGAACAGATGACAAATGTTCAGACCCTTCAGAGACTGTTTTTTATTAAAGAATTCACGTGAACTTAATCCAGCTCTCCGGCTCTCAGGACATGTACTGGGTGTGCAGCTGAAAGCCACATTTGAACAGAAAAAGGATAAGTTGTATGATCAACAGCTGAGTGCCTCATTGTTTGCTTTTGAACGCGCCAAACTGTTTACTTCTTTTAGAGATAAAACATTATCTCTGTTTATCCTGTCATATAATGTCTAAATATTGCTGTCTTATCTGGGACCAGGGCTGTTTCTAGCTTTTTGGGGGCACTAAAGGGGGCACCAAATCCTCTATGGTAATTCTGGGCATGCATTTAAAATTCAAATGCATCAATTTGGTGCACTGTAAGAGGAAAAGAGGCCAGACCTGTTAAAAACTCTTTTTTCTCAAATTTCTCAAACATTTCAAGTTGATCCCTTGCAGCTTAACCTACAGAAAATGCTAATAAATAGGAAATGCTGGGGCTCCCGTACATCAAGAAACTCTTGAAAACTTATAGGATTTACAGAATCATGTCATATGTGCATAAATGAGACTAATGCTGCATTTTCATTAAAATGTTTATTTAAACAATAGGAACAAAATTGTAGCTAACATAAGTATTTATGCTATTTCCAGACAGCATAAACATGAAAAAGTTTCAGAATCGACCCTATTATATTCAAACATCTTTTGATTTTTTAAAAGGAGCACAACCTGCCAGTTGTTATGGAAACATATCCAACGCACCCAGCATCTTTTCTGTCTGAGGAAATTTGAAAAAATACAGTTTTACAACTTAAGAAATTAGGGTTACTTATTTTAGATGATAAAAAAAATGGTAACAACTAGCTGCTAACATTCTCACAAGGCGTACTCACATGAATAACATAGTGACATGACATGTGACCCCGCTGATCTCTAGACTTGCATTACACTTCCCCACTGGTGGCTGTGGGAACCTGTGCAACTGCATAGTCTGCATATAAGCAAGAAACAGCCCTGTATGGGACATTCTATTCATATGACAAGCAAAGCCTTGCTGAAATTCATTCCTGGAATATTTCACGCACATGTATGCAGCATGCATACATGTGAGCCAGTTATTTGGTTTAATTTGAATTTGTAATACCTCACTTTCGGTGCATATTCAGAGCTACTGCAGCAAACCATTCAGCACACCCTCCGTGTGACAAGCTAATTTTAAGCCCCATTATTAGAGAAGAATTCATATACAGTATCAGTTGTCATACGTGTATTGTTTCTAATTGCAATGCGGTGTATAATTCAGGGTGTCATGACTTCTCCTGGAGACAGACAGTGATTAATTCCCTTCGCTGTGGGAATAAACTCAGAGGAAATTAGGCCATTTTCACAGCACTAAAGTACAATCAAAGAGGAAACTATTGATTGAATTTCAATTTTAAAACTCACAAGAAGTGGACTTAATTAATGTTCATTAGCCCACTAAAGTACAGTAGCGGGTCTTTTGACATAAAGGTGGCACTGCCTACACACAGTCCCTGAAAGGTTTAAGTGGAGTGGTGTAAACTGTGGCAGCTGAGCTTGTCATTAATAGTGAATCGCTGTGATTGTGCTGTTCTTTAACAAAAGGTGACATCACTCGATCCCTGCACGGCTAAAACAGCAAGTGAGCTATCAAACCATCGATTTATCTTTTCATCTGCCCATTCATTCATCCATTTGGCACCGCTTACCCCGGAGTTCTGACAAGTGATCATTTTGTATTGTCTCATTGACTTAATTTTACTGTAGACCCAAAGGATTTCCAAATCTGTGAAGTTCATGCTGAGTCCCAAATCAAGGGACAGAGCATGAAATTAATCTAAGGCTGGATGTGAAGGACGAGATGAGAGTCCTCCCCAAAAGACACACCACTGGTGCAAGTTAAACATTTCAAAGTCAGCCAACTTTATCAAAAAGAATTGTCCCTTCAAACAGCCACAAAGTCATGTAACAACAACACAATAGCCAACAATATAAAAATGGTTGAAAATATATCTATTTCACTTTTTAAAGTTGTTAGTTACTTTTTTTTTTTCCTTTCGTTGTGATTAGCTTTTTATTTAATACTGTTATTTGTAATGTAAGCTGTTGTGTTGTTAATAAATCAGTGGCGTTGCCATATCTTGCTGCTTGCGCAGAAGCGATCAGGCGGCTGGCTAATAGGTTAATAACAGCAAACTACGTGGTTTGTCCAAGTGGTGTTGCCCTAGGTAGCTATCCAGGCTGGCGGCCCGCTCGGTCACGTGCAGGAATGGACCAATCGTGCACTGTCACAGTGATGCAGTGGTTGTCATGGTAACCACACCCGGCAGGTCCTTTCCTTTTTCTTTTTTTTTTCCAGCATTTTTAGAACTATGCAGTAGGTGGAGTTCTGGACAGATTTCCTGCAGCACTCCTTTATAAATCTGGGGAACATGACAATGACCGCCTTCTGTTCTTTTCATCTATGCTGTCAGTTCATATTTTGAGTCACTTATTCAGTTTCATTACCTGTGGAGCTTACTTTGTGTCTTGTCATGTTTAGCGCTGCTACTAGCTGCTCTATCTTACTGAATTTCCATGTCTCGTGTTAGCTTGCCAGGGCTGACAGGCTACAGCAGGTGTCAGTTTTTAAAATGCAAGGACAAGTGTGGCATACAAATATGCCTTCAAACAGTGTTTTGACTGGTTTCCAGCAAGCTGCTTCATTAAATTCTGAAATGCCCATAATTAAACTATCATGACATTGTGGCAAACTGTTTTCTACCTGCTGCTGCACACACATCCTGGACTGTTTGTAAATGGGATACCCGTCTATTCGCCCTTCATTTTCTTTCCATTAGGCATCGTGACAATGCAACACACCGTGAATGACCCATTCAGAAGAAACAAATAGCTGAGCTATGTTTTAATAAGCAATGAACAATATGTTACACTGGAGAAGGCAGCCTCTTTGTAATTATAAAGAAGCTATTTTTATATTTGTGGGTCACTCAGTGTCCAAGGCAACCTGGAGTCATCCAGGAATTCCTGCCAAAACGAAAGCGGGTGCCAGTGGGGTCCCTGATGCTATTCTCACCCTGTGGAGAGAGCTGCCCACTCACAGGCTATCACACACTGGAAATCCAAAATACAATATTCATGCCAGTTCATTTCCCACTGCGTAAGCGAGCTGCTGGCAGGACCACTGCAACATCCTCGGTACTGTGGATTTCTTTAGCTCCCAGCACAATATTAATTTGTAATGTTCCTGAAATTTGCAGCTTTACTGTAATTGTTTGGCTCAAACCTGCTGCGACAGAAAATTACCTTGATTTTATTTTTTTATCCACCTCATAAAATCTTCCCTCAATAGGTGGGTCAGCTAGTTCAACTTAGTTACAGGATGGTTCAGAGACGAGAAGAAAAGTATGTTTTCACTTAATACGCCCAAGTGATGCATCTGATTTTTCCATTTTTCTGGCTGGAAGATTTGGGTAATGAAGTCATCAGCATGAGGATGGTATAATGAGGCTCTTGGTAACGCCACAAACAGAACAGATCTCAGAGGAATATTAATATGCTGCATTTGTGGTTCAATCAGCATGTAATGAACTTACAAAAATATCTTTCCTGTTTTACCCATGTTCATGACTTTCATGATACCTGTGTGGCCACTGAGCAGCCTCAGTCTGATCTACAGCACCTCATCTGTAAAACTAAGGCTTCATTCTGAACAACTTTGTGTTCTGCTTTGATTTCAGACATGACAGATGAACTGACGTACTGAACCACAACCCACTGTTAAAGCTAACTATTTTAATAACCAATTAATTGTTTTGAGTATGCCTCACAGCAAGAAGGTCCTGAGTTCGATCCCCCAGCTCACTTGGGCAGGGCCTTTCTGTGCGGAGTTTGCATGTTCTCCCCGTGTCTGCGTGGGTTCTCTCCGGGTTCTCCGGCTTCCTCCCACAGTTCAAAGACATGCATGCTAGGTTAATTGGTGACTCTAAATTGCCCGTAGGTGTGAATGTGAGTGTGAGTGGTTGTCTGTCTCTATGTGTCAGTCCTGCGATGAACTGGCGCTTTGTCCAGGGTGAACCCCGCCTCTCGCCCAATGCTCTCGCTCAACGTAATGACCTATGCCAAGTCGCCCTCCATCCTTCGCTTAGCTTTTGGCTAGCAGCTGTCGTGACTCACCCTGATGTCTTTTAGATGACCAGGTGAAGCAAACTGCACTCATACAAATGTATTTTTAACAGCTTTGTTGTTGAGAAAAAGACAACATTATATTTGTATCAGTACTGGCAGATACTCAAGTTTGCTGTATTGGTATGAAAATGTGCTATTGAGCCATCCCTAATATTTTTCCACCTAATTACAGAGAACATCAAGTCTCTCCTGTAGTGGAATGAATATAGTATTCTGCCTATTCTGATCATGATGGTCCACTGGCGCTGATGCAGACAAAATATTCTAATAATAATAATACAATAATACATTTTTGAAAATGGACACACTTTTCCACTGGTGCCAGTTTCTCTTTGTTCTTCATAGATTCATCTTAATGATCAGCATGGGTAATTCAATTATTGTAGTTTAGTGTTGAAACAATGACATTTAGCTCCTCCTCAAATGAGACACTGAGCAATCATTGCAAGTAGCAACTTTTCTCTCTGTTTCAGACACTTTAAAAGGCATACTTATGTAGAGCATCGTATTATTGGCCTGGCAGAAAGTGTTGTGGGCCGTCACAATGTTTAATTTTATATTCTTTATCAACTGAAAGGTTTAAAAAGTTACATGGACAGGACAACATTTAGACCACATTTAGTCGATATACTGGGAATCAGGAATTAGAGTGAATTTTCTCATCTTTTTGTGCAGATTATTGTTATCCAGCACTTTCAAAGAAGTTATGGCTGTGGTTGTGTCTCCTGATGATTTCACAAAGTGCACTTCAGAAACTTCTCACCAGTGATTTACTCAAAGACTTTAGGACAGTAGACTGACATTTGGAAGGGCAGAATCAAGGAAGCTCCAGAGACCACAGAAAAAATCTCCTTGTTATCCCTGCAAGGTGTGAGCCTGATCATAGAACCACTTGTGTGTGTGTGTGTGTGTGTGTGTGTGTGTGTGTGTGTGTGTGTGTGTGTGTGTGTGTGTGTGTGTGTGTGTGTGTGTGATCAGGAGGGCTGAATCTTTTCCACAGCTGATCTTGACTATTTGCTGAAGAATCGCTGTGATTCACAATTGTTGAAAATCATTTTTTGAAGGTTCCACGCTGACACGGCTGTGGTCAGAAGCATGATGTTTCAGGCTCATCCGGTTCTTGTGAATGCGATACCTCAAGAACACATTCAGGGAATTTCTTCAGACTTGGTACAGATGACCACTTGGACTGAAGGATGAACTGCTTAGACTTTGGTGGTCAAAGGTCACTCTAAAGAACTCAAGAATTCATGCGCCTTTGTCTTTAGTTTAGTTTTATTTTTGCACAGTTAAGACAATACACAAAAAAGACAGAAATGCCAAATAATGTACATTGCAAGGAGGGGCAACAAACCCCATAGGGTTTATTGGGAGCCTCCACCTTAATAAAATATTAACAAAGTTATTAAGAACTCAGAAATACCCCAAAATAAAACCAAACAGAAGGATACAAAAAACAATACAAGTGATGGCAAACTAATAACAACAAAACAACTGTGATAATAATATCCATTTAAAAACAGAAGATATAACTGTGGGATGTGTAAGTGAATGTGAGTGTGTGTTGAGGGGTATTAGTTTATACTGTACTGACCCTTTAGCAATAGTAAAAAACAAAAGCATCACAGTGAGTAAAACAAATAAAACATGGACATGTGTACTTGAGACAAAACAGTTACAAAACATCACTTAAATGCTTTTTCAGGTGTCTTTTGTAGCATTTCATAGAGATACAGATTTTTGACAGGTAGGAAAAACTCATTTCATAATTTAGTACCACTAATTATTGAAAATTGACTTCTGCAAGTGAGAAATTTGATGATCTGATGATTTACGAGATAAATATGAATGTAACTGAATTCGCTCTAAAATAAGCCTTGAACTGCTCAGGAATATTCCCTTCACTTAGACGATTTTGTAAATAAAAACACATTTAAAACATATTAATGTCATAAACAGTACAAATCTGAAGTTTCTGAAATAAAGGGGTAGATGAAATGTGTGACTCTGATCGATCCTGACAAATTTGGTTACATCCAAATATTCATGCAGGTCACCTGGTGGAGATCTGCACTCCGCTGAGTGATCTCCTCCAGCTGCATGTTTGTTTCATTTCCAGTCCTGATGGCTTCAGCGCTGAAATCAAGTTTTAATTTGCTCCTTAGTGGCACGAAATGTCAACAAATATTTTTAAAAGAGTAAAACTGCTCCTTTAACCTTTAGATGGTAGAAAAACAAGGACCCAGCACGTGTGTTGCTCCCGTTGTTAAATCTGGATTTGGGTTTATCCCTCCCTGCCATCTTGGAAGTTACTGGAGCTGGAAAATCTTTATTAGTGCCAAGCAGACAGAACCTGTGTGCGGCTGAGGAGGGAGAAGTGATCCATAACCATCAAGGTTGTTTGTGACGGGCAGAAGATTGTGAAGAGTTGAAGAAAGTAACTACAATGTTAAAGAGAATAAATTATGTTGGACAGGTCTGATGATTAAATTAATTGAAGTGTGAAGCATAAATAATACACCACGATAACAAGCCATCTATGTGTAACATTGAGATACCTGGAGGGCAGTGGAGAATTTTAACAAACTCTTATACTCTGCAGGGTCAAGGAGAACTGGAGCCCTTCCCAGCATGCACTGGGTGAAAGGTGGGCAGTTTACAGCTTCCAGTTTCCCTGACCTGCATGTGTTTGGACTGAGGGAGGAAACTCATGCAGATATGGCTTTCATACTCTTTCATTTAAAATGTAGTATTTTGCAAAGCTAACTAATAAACCCAACAATGAACATGAAACACTGAGAGCTGCAACGATCAGTCTATTGTTAGTTGACTATTAAGTGAATCTGCATCTATTCTGATATCTCATTCATCATTTTGAGTCATTTTTTGAGAAACATAAGTAAAAATTCTCTGATTTCAGCTTCTTAAATGTGAATGTTTTCTGGTTTCTTTACTCCTCTCTAACAGTAAACTGAATAATTTTGAGATTTTGACAAAATAAGACACTTAATCAACATTTTTAAGCATTTTCTGACATTTCGTGGATCAAACAACTTGAGAACTGACTTGAGAAAATAATCGACTAATTAATTTGTGATGAAAATAATTGTTAGTTGCAGCCCTAAAGACACTATATTTGGTTAAACCAGAGGTCAATGACCTTTATTCTCAAAAGAGCCATTTTTGGCAAAGAAAAAAGAAAAATTTGTTCAGAGCTGCAACTATTAAATTCTCACAGATGTTTCCTTTTTTGGATTTGGATTTGGCACCTAAAGAGACTGGCCACCAGCAAAATTTAGAGGAATTGAAGATGCAGGCTATGAAGCACCTTTCAGTTGACGAAGTATGAAAACATTTTTGAAAACAATATTGTAACTTGAATCTTTGAGTTTTAGAAACCCCACAAAATTTTAGACTAACATCACTGAAGTGAGAGTAAATAATTGTTAATAACTTAATATTTTCAGTTGCAAACATTTGATTTTCAAGCAACGACAAATCACAATTTTTGAAATACAGAATTTTGGGTAAATTATCTAAACAAAAGATGAAAGCTTGTCAAGGATGTTTACTTTGTTTCAAAACTTGAGAGTCTGAGTTTGATTAAAAACTCAAAACTCTAGTGAAGGTAGTTGCCTTGAAATTGTGATTTTTGTCAACTTTTTTACAAGTGAAGAATCACTTTAGACCTACAGCAATCATAAAAGAAAATGAAAAAAAAACAACATTATTTATTTCCATATATTTTTTTGTCAAAGCCACAGGGAGCCACTGAAGAGGGGCAAAAGTATCCACAAGTAACGGAAAGTAATCAAGTTACATTATTTTAATATTGTGATACTTGGATCCTGTTACTGACTACATTTTTAACATTTTTAAAGTAACCGTCCCAACGCTGCCCTTAACATGCCCTTGTTTTTGTTTGCATGGTAATCAGAGTTCAAATTAATGCCAAATGTTCACTGAATGAGTTAAGTGTCTATTTATGAGACATGAGAAATCATTAATAATCTTTTAGAGGGAATAGATGTAATAAATGGTTAAATAGAGCAATATGTGAATGGAGTCTGGCAAACAGTCCAGCTCAGAGTGTGTATATTCTGAAGCAGCGTGCTTTTGTTTTGGGGTCTTACCTATTGCTCCGTTAAGAGCCATACGGTGTGAAAATGACTACCTCTGTGATGTTCTATCACAAAGGAACTGCTAATTGAAAACGAGGGTTTTGTTGCATCGTGACGCTCACAATCAAATTGTGAGTTGTTGAGACTTCCTGCCCCAACAGACCACGTCTGTGCACTTGACAAACAACACCAGGTACATGATGAAAGTTTGTCTCCTTGTTCCAGGCGACCTTTAGCTGTCTCTAATGAGGACACGAGGAGAGACTTGAAGCCAACAAAGGAACATGATAAGGTGTCTCAAAGCACAGGACAGATACAGTATGTAATGTATTTCCCTTTTGCTGCATAATCATAAAGTGCCAGTTTCACACTGCAGAGCTTTGCCCTAGTTTACAGTCTCTGGTGCAGTGACCATGAGGGGAATTTTTGAAATTAACTATATAACTTTAATTTGCCACAGATGTAGTCAAGAACATGTTTATTTGACTAAGATGTTGAAATGTTGATTTCTGACTATTTCACGTCTGAAAAGGGGTCATTCACCTTGATCTGAGCCAGGAGAGGAAGAATGTTGAAGTGTTTAAAAGAGATGAAGCACTTCTCAGTGTGAAAGCTGAAAAATATCCTTATAGTCTTTGAGTTCATGGTAATGTCAGACATGAGCGGTGCAAATCCAGAAAGTACTGACAAAAATACATGAATACAAGGAAAGAAAGTTAAAAGGTAGTTCTTGTTTTCACCAATACTTTGTTTTGACTTTTAACCCAACAAAAAGCATGAAAATGTAACAGAGCCTGTAACAGTAATATCAGTCTCTTGGTATCAGCATATACACTGTCCAATATTTTTCAAAATGAAAACTTTTTATTTTTTGACAGAACATAATGCATATTGTCTATTATTATTTTGTTTATTTTTTTCTTAATCCAACTTAAACCTGATGTCATTTTGGACAATAAAGATGATTGTTAAACTGTAAACTTTAAGTCACAAGTGTTTAATACAACACGTCCTCATTACCCACACAACTGAGAAGGTAGTTTTTATTATGGCTTGCTTTTGCTATTGCATCATTTTGATAAGCTTATGCAATGTCACAGCATTTATTTCTGTCCAAAGTTACATTAATTTTTCGCCAAGATCTTGTATTAATGATGGGAGAGTCAGACTGCTGCATTAAGTCTTCTCAAGCATATCCCAAGATTCTCAGTGGGGTTAAGGTCTGGACGCTCTTGTGGCCAGTCCATGTGTGAAAATGATGTCTCACACTCCCTGAACCACTCTTTCACTATTTGAGACCAGTGAATCCTGGCACTGTCATCTTGAAATATGCTCGTGTCATCGGGGGAGAAAAAAAATCCATTGATGTAAAAACCTGCTCATTCAGTTTATTCAGTTGCTGAGCTGACCGCATTTTTTGGACACATAACGTCGCTGAACCTCGACCTGAGCAACTGAAGCAACCCCAGATCATAACACTGCCCCCACAGGCTTGTACAATAGGCACTAGGCATGATGGGAGCATCAGTTCATCCACCTCTCTTCTCACCCTGATGTACCCATCACTCTAGAACAGGGTACATGGGTCAATGGTCCTTAGCAAAATGGTGCCTTTTCTTCTGATTAGCTTCACTGATAAGTGGTTTTCTTAAGGCCCAATCCTTGAGTTCTCTTCACATTGTGTGTGTGGAAATGCTCGTAGTTGTTTTCTTTGCCAATAATTTGACCCTTCTGAAACAGAGCAACATCTTTTCCTCAACCACAGGATATGTCAGGTTGTTTAAGAAATGAGAAGCTCCTCACTGCCTCAGTTAGGGTTAAATAACTTGTTGCCAGCTGGAACATATTAATCACTGCAGTAATTATCCAATGGAAGACTAAGACTATTTGCTTAGTTAAATCCAGGTGGTGACTTTTTTTTTGGCCATATGACTAGTGGAAAGTACCAGCAGTGACAGGCTTAATGGAACTACATTAGGCAAGTCACATGACACAACACACATGGTTTATGTTGTAGAACAGTAGCAGTTTGGTTAAGTTTAGGCACAAAAACTATTTGGTTATATTTAGGAAGAGATCGTGGATTGGGTTTAAATTAATATTTCATCTATATTACACAACATAATGAAATTTCAGCACCACAAATTTTTAAACCACTCTATTGCTGTGTCTCAATTTAGATAAATCTGTTTGTACATTGTCATGTAGTACACTTTGCACATTATGTACGCACTTGCATAGTGCAAACATTTCAACAGGGTCTTGCTGTCTCAAATCAAGAAAGGCCATTGTGTCCTCACTGGAACTGCTGATCTCTGATCACTGCTACTTCGTCTTTGTTGCCGAACTGAAACCCAGCAAAGTTTTACTGCCACTCACTAAAACATCTACCTGCTTGTCCTTTTAGTTCTGTTTGCTTTTGTTTCCCCTCTGTTTCTCAGGAGGTTAAAAATACGCCATAATATGCGTCAATCTCTGGCCGGCCCTCCCTCCTCAGACTGACTGAAAATGCATGATTGTTATTTTCTATTTGACAGTATAATGATACTTACTGATAAAATTACCTCCATGACTTATATCTGTATAAGTCAGTCACTGCGGCTGCTTCTTTGGCTGCCTGACCTGCCATGTTCCCAAATTTGGTAGCCCCGCCTTTTTGGCTACATAGATAAGATGGCGACCATTGAGGACGAGGAGTGTCCAGCCTTTCACACTCAACCTTTTGGCCATTTTGAGCACAACATCCAGGTACTTGTGCACTTCATTTGGCTGTAAATATCAATATGAACACACTTATTTACTCAAAACAGGAAGTGTAAATACAGAAGTACGCAACACAGCTTATGTTAACATTTCAGAAAAGACCATCCATCCATCCACCACTACTCCCCTGTATACTTTGTTGCTCCTAATACTTCCTGACACATCACACATTCATACAACAATATAATACAAGGAATACAAGACCTAAAATATAATGTATGTTTGTCAGTTACAGCATCATTTTATAGACACATAATCCAATGCAGGTATATAAGAGGGAACATCATTATGTTTCATCCTTTTATTTCTCAAAAAAAAAAAAACATTAATAATGCTTTATTTGCATAAGGGGACAGGAGGGTCAGTGGCACATGCCTCCGCTCTCTTTTCACAGAAATGAAAAGCTGCGCCTCTCCAGGCGGCGCAGAGCCGTGGTGTCATCATGGTAGGTGGCCTCTTTCAGCCGCTACACATTCCAGCTGTTTATTCCCTCCTGAGCCATTAGTCAGCCCGTTTGCTGTCTGATTTGTATTCTGGTCACTTTAAACACCAGGTAAACTGTGTCAGAATAATTCCCCACGTATCAGAGTTGACATCAAGCCATGTGCAGATTTTCAATAACGACTAATTTTCCCATTTGTCCGCATGATTTAAAGCCTGATGGGAAATATTCCATTATAAGAATAAATCTGTTCAGCACGACACAACTTAACATCTTGTAGACAGGAGAGAATGATGAGTGATGGAATTAAATATTTCACTTTCTACCCGGTGTCTTTTAAAAGCAAAGCCTCATTGAATCACAAGGGACAGAGCAGATCATTTCTACTCTGGTGCTGAACTTTAGTAAAGTCAGTTCAGTTACTTTTAAAACAGATTCTGGTACAGCCTCCTCTACTGTTTAGTGGGACTGAGTATTATAATGACAGGGCTCGTAGCGCTCAGTCCAGAGAAATGTGACTTTGTTTGTGCTAAAACATACAAATTTCATTGATGATTTCAAGTTACAGAAAGCAAACAAAGACATTAAAATTAGAGTTTTACGGGTAAAATGCAAAACTAGGCTGCAGAAGTTCAGCGATTTTAAAGATAATTAATAATTCCCCTTTAAATACTTTAAGACTAAACTAATGAGCCTGTTTTTAAAATTTAAATAGTAGTAAGTATAGATACATGTGTTTAAATGTAAGGAGAAAAAGTCAGGGGTGGAAGTAACTAATTACACATACTCAAATTACTGTAATGAAGTAGTTTTTTGTGGTACTTGTACTTTTATGAGAAGATTTCAAGTCTGTACTTTTACTCATACTTAAGTGTTCATTACAATGTGTAATATACTTAGTTACTTTTAAAATCATAGTTGAGTACAGAGCACAATTTGAATTAATATCCAAACCTTTCATCTGCATTTTAGAAGCCAATCAGGTGATCTGATCACAAATGGGCCAATTAAAACCAGGACGTGAACAAAAAACAAAACAAAATGCTGCAGCAGCACACACACACAAACACACACACACACACATACACACACACACACTCACACACACAGATTCAGAGTGATGATGTTAATAATAAATCATTGATCGATTAATCGCCATTAAGAATTGGATCAGTTAGAAATGTAGTCATGGATATTTAATTCATTTATTCATGGTAGTCAGTGGCTCCATTGTGGTGGAGCCAATTGAGAAAAAAAAAATGTATTATGTGTTAAAAATGATTAATCGATTGTTTGCAACCTTTGGTTGAGGAAAATGCACAAAATTTGTAAACCTAGTGGTTTAAACCAATGGTTAAAAGTAACTAATAGTCTGAGTAGTTTTTGCAATGAATACTTTGTACTTTTACTGAAGTATATTTTTAACACTAGTCCTTTTACTTGTAATTGAGTATTATTTTAGCAATGTAACAGTATTTGTACTTTTCATTGAACTAGAACTAAGGGGACCATCCCAAACCATTAAAAAAGCAGCCACAGACAAAACAATTTCCAAAGGACCCCAGGAAGACTAGCAACCACTTGGTGGAAGCTAATGGGGATCAGAATAAAGAACAAAGAATAAAGGTATGTGGACAGAAGAATACTTTTATAGAACATGCCTCAGTCTAAAACAAGGTTCTCTTTAACAACATAGGTGGTATTTTCATGCAGCATCAAGCATGTGACTGGTCTGCATGTCTCAGGGGATCATTTGTTCTGTACCTTAGTGTGAATGAATTTAACACATGCGGTCTGTTCCTACTGTACAGCAGAGTCTTTGATTTTACCGCAAGTATATACAGTTCCTCTAAATCAACAACCTTAATTTAGCAGCTCCTCTGAGGCAGCTGAGGTGAAAGACCTATTTTCTTCACAGCAGTGCCTGCTGGAGTGTCTGAACACAGCTGCAAGCAGCGGGGAAGGGAAGCGAGATCGATACTCTCTCAGCATAGTTATAATTTGCTTCAAATGTGAAATTATATAGGAGATTACAAAGCTAATTTTTTTTTGCGTGTGTTATTAGACATTTACCTCTAACCTTCCATCTGTAGCTCACTGTTTCCAGATGTGATAGCGTCAGCTCAGCTTATTTGATTTGTAGCAGTTTTCCTTCACTGTTCATTGAATCCTGGATAATGTTCAGTTATTTCAAGTCCCCTGAGCTCCATACAATTAAAGGTCATGAGCACCCAGTGGTTCTCTTGATTATAGACTTCATTCTAATTGGTGAGCCATTCAAACTGGTGCAGACAAGGTAAAAGGTCAAACGCATTTCAGGTGGTGGCAGCAGCATAAGAAGGTGTGGGCTCTCAGAGGAGGGCAGGCTATCATTAATTTCATTTTATTGTACATCTCTATCTGTATTGTTGCTAAAGAGAAGCCTAAGAGCTCAACTGGTGCTGAGGAGATTTCTGGCTGTCTGAGCTCCCAGGGCAGCATCACTCTCAAGCCAGTTAGATTACAGAGTACGGACTGGTCTTGCTTATCATCTCTGTCACCCGTAAGCCTGGAGCTTGTCCACATCTAATCTTGCATACTACTGGATGTATCACCTTAAAATGTTTTGTGCACATTCATTACTGTATGCTCAAGCACCTTCCATAGTTGCTGCAATTCACAATTTTTGAAAAAAAAAAAAAACTTGAAAAACCTTGAAAAATAACGTGTGCTGACTATTGACTCCTCCTTCCCTTAACCAGCTGATAGGGGCAACTGCTTGGCTAAAACTAGGCAGCAATGTTGAGAAGTAACTACACACACGTAATTAAATTAGGAAGGGAGGAAAATATGTAATTAAATTACAGTTACTTATCAAAATGTTGGTGATTTCAAACAGATTTCATTCAAATATCCAGGCAGAGATCTATCTTCAATACTGAATTGTGACTATCAAACATGTTTGATGTTTATGATTTAAAATCTGGATGATTACATCAGTATGGAAGTGAAAGAGAGGTGTTACCAAGCAACGGTAAACTCTAGCCCTTGTAGGTAATGTTAGCTTGCATACTACTGTTGACAGATATTTGAACTACTAAAATCTCACCTCCAGTTCTCACGACAAAGCATTAACTCATTACAGTGAGTTGTTCCGCTCTGACTGTTTCCATTGTTTACGTCTGTTTGACCACAAAATCATGCAAAATCACGTTCCCCATGAAATCACATGAGATTGTGCTCCCTCTGGCACGGTAATCTTAATAATATCCTGTGGCGAGCGCTGTGCCATTATTTTCAAATCTTGTACTGTGTGCGTGTTTGAGATTAGAGAGAGGATAATCTGTAAAGTTTCTCCTGATGTGTTTGGTGCAACCAGATTTTAGAATATGTTAGGATTTTAAACCTCCAGTAGTGTGGGGCCAACCAGTTACTATGTACACACAATAAACATGGTCACTGGATTTTTTCAGAGTTACATTATGTGTCTGCATCAAGTACAACCATACCTGTATGTATGTTGACAATGTACATTTACTCCTGGGAAATGTGTGTGTGTGACCAACATATATTGGCTTTTCTACTTTTAAAGTTCACACCTCAAGGTGCTAAAATCACCACATCAGGAACTCACACACCTGATGGTACCCATGTACAGGTGTTTTTTTTGTTTGTTTTTTTTCCAAAATAAAAGCCATCTGAATTCACAACATAAAATGAATAAACTAGTTTGTTTCTTTCAAGGGGGGTGGGGGGTGGGGGTAACATCAGGCTAAAAGAGATCTTAAAACCATTATCTAGTATCACCAGCAACACAGCCTAAAACATCTGTTCAATCTGCACAAAAAGCCCCTATTTTTTATGCTAAGCTAACATACTTGGCTGCTTGAGTGGTATCAATCTTTTCACCTAAGACATTGCAAGAAAGTTAAGAGTATTTTCTAAAATGCCAAACTATTCCTAATGTTATGCAAAAACAACACCAGTTCTAGTGATTTTTAGAATATCTTTGGTGTGGTGGTTTCACTTAGATAAAAAGAAAGAAACGTCATTGCAGTTCATTCATTTTTTAAAACCAAGCATAAGTGAAGTGTTCATGTTTATGATCCAGACGGTCTAGACTTCAGAGACCCTGCGTTCTGTCATGGTGGCACTTACTCCTCAGCTTCAGACCCTCTTATTTCCTATTGGACATGTACTGATTTTTTTTAACTTTCCAGACTCTACAATTCCTCATCTGTCTACCAGTTAGTTTCCCTTCTTGACTTTCCTGCTCCTGTTTTCTTGCTTTTCCTGAATCCACTTGGCTGAGCACTCAGCCAGATAACCTCTGTTAAAAGAAAGCAAGTCAGTGACTTGGATGGATTAGCCTCAAAGCTCTAAGTGACAGCAGTCTGGATGAAGCAGCTGGAGGTTTCTGCAAAGCGCTGTGATGTTTTGGGGTCTCTTAGCTAAATGAAAGCAGCGCTGCTTTATTTCAGAAATTTTATTGGTAAATTTATTTATCCATGCTTACCTCATGAAGGGCGCTGTCACCTCACAGCAGAAAGGTTCTAGGTTCAAACCTTTCTTCCTGGTGTTCTGTTTTTCACCCACAATCCAAAGACATGCAGGTTAGCTTAATTGGCAGCTCTAAACTGCCTGTAGGTGTGGATGTACACCTGAATGGTTGTTTGTCTCTTCAGGTCAGCCCTTTGAATGACTTCTAGTGCCACCATGAGGAATGTGAAACATCCAGAGGTGGGATTTAACTAAGTACAAAGACTTTGTTACTGTATTTAAGTATTTTTATTTTTATATTTTGCATCATCGTATGCCACCTTCCCAACCTCAAGACCAATTTCAACCTCAATGGACAGAACAATAACACATCGACAAGACAGTTCCTTGTGTATTCATCAATGCATATCACACACAACAGATGTAACAAGACAAAAAAGACTTCATAAGACCAAAAAAACCTACGTAAAAGACATAACAAGATGAAAAAACGCAACAAGATGAAAATAACATAAAAGTAAAAAAATGCGACAAAAAGGACATTAGACAGAAAACAATGTAAAAGACATAACAAATCAAAAAGATGAAAAAAGACAAGACAAAAACAACATAAAAGATGTAACAAAGAAGACATAACAAGACAAAAAAGTACTTAAAAGTGTGACAAGATGAAAAACTGTAACAAAAAACAACATAAAAGATGTAACAAGACTAAAATCAAGGTAACCAGACAAAAACAATGTAAAAGATGCAACAAGATGAAAAAGGTGAAACGACAAAAAACACAAGACAGAAAACAACGTAAAGGACATAACAAATCAAAAGATGGACAGAAAAGATGTAACCAGACAAAAACCAAGTCAAAGTCATAATAAAATGAAAAACGACATAACAAGACAAAAAGGATGTAACAAGATAGAAAAACGAACAAGATGAAACAGTAAAAAGTACACAAGATGAAACAGACAGAGAGAGAGACTCAACCCCAGAGAGAAGGTGAAGTTCAGTTAGCTTTGCACAGAAACAGCCGGGGGGGATAATGTCCTTCAGATGGTGACATTTTACTTTTACACTTTACTTTTATATCTTTTTTGCACATTACAGACCCTGCACTAGTACTTCTCTTTTTTTGTTGCAGAAGTATCTTCTACTTGAGTACAGAATGTGTGTTCTTTTGACACCTCTGGAAACATCTTAACAAGTAATCAATGTGTACATCGATGACATTTGGGACAGAAGTCCCTGCACCTCTTAAGAACAATTCAGATCACTGTAGTGATTCTTTAACATTGTCACATCTATCACATCATCATAACATCTAACAGCAACATCAAGTCAGTGAGTCCAGTACTGAGGTTTATGACCAAGTACATGCAGAACTATTCATCAGCCTCAGTCATAGTTTGTGTTTAGTGCTAACACTAACACTCTAAACTAAAGCAGTGGACATTAAATGTACATGCTAAATGTCAATATGCTAGCATTGTCATTTGGAGCTGATGGAATGCTTCCATTAACATTTGGCTTAAAGCACCGCTGTGCCCAAGTCCAGCCTCACAGAGCTGTGAGCACAGCTGTAAACTATCATTATGTTTATAGAGGATTCAAGAGGTGTCAGATAAAGAGCTCTGAGGGTCAGTTCACATCCAGCACAGCGCCAAAAAAAACTCTGCACCACCAAGTGTCATATTTTATTTAAACCTTCTAACCATGTAATTTAGGGTCTTATGTACATAATAGTAAGCTATAAAAAGTATTAGAAATCAGATTTAATCCAAATTTTGTCATCTGAGTTTTTGTACACTTTCCCGTACTTGGTTTGAATTAGGTGTGTTTGTGCTCAGAGATTTGTTATGCAATTAATTACACAAACTAATTATAAATCCATGTCTGTTGCTATGCGGGTCAACAAAACTTCTCTGCTGCTGCAGCTGCTCTCTCAATCTGAGCAAACTCAGCTTTAACACAAACACTGATTTAACCTGGTCGAATTAATATCAGTTAAAGTGTCCGCTATATTTATATTATACTTTTTCCCCTTTTTACTTTGCTGTAAGTCAGTCTTTACTGGCAGCAAACTGAAGACGCTGTCTGTGCTCTCCTCACAGCCACAAAACTCCATTGAAAAGAATCGGTAATTTTCCATCACAGGGCAGGGGAGTTGCTGGTCTACTGATTAGTTTGGACACGATCAAAAGCGCTAACACACCAAAGTCACACTAAATCCAAACAAACACAAACTCCCATGTCCTGCATGGTAAAACGACTCTCTGTCCGTGGAGTCTGGTATTTGTAAAGACAGCAGAGACGGTGTTTCTCATTGTAAAACCCTGGCTGATGACAAAGTAAAGCCGGTTCATAATGTATTGCTCGCTGTGAGTTTGTCTGGGAAAATGTAAACACAAACTTGTGTCGTCTGATTTCAAGGAGAAACCAACACAATGGCAGCCATTAAGAATTACTATAAAGAAACAGCCGATCTTCTCACTAATGGTCTTGTTTGCATATGAAAGTCATATAGAGTCATTTCTATTAAACTGATACTGTTTCATGGCTGGTTAAAAACTCCTTGTAATATGTTTAAGGACTTGTAATTTGTTCATTTTGTATCACTGTGTTGATCATAATGAGGTTGTAACAAAGTCTCATAACACAAATGAAGCTGATGAATGTATAACTCTGCTTTAACCTTGCCATATTTTTCCACACATTGCTTCAGATGGTATAGACGATTATTTTTGACTCTTTATTCAAACGTGTCAAGACAAATTGAGTTGCTGTGGAGGTGCTGACAGCAGCTTAAAACTGCGGGCAGATGCGCTGCAGCCTTGGAGAGTTTGCTGTCAGCACGATGGCGAGTTAAGCAAATCACTGAGCAGTAGCAGGTGAGGTCTGTGCTCAACATATGGGCCAGTGAACAAATAAAATGATAAATGCTCCCGCTGGTGAAAGTGATGAATGATAGATGGTGTACAGAGATGCGTTGCTGAGACTCATAATCCTTCTATTTAGCGCAATTTCAAAAGAAAACCAAGTAGCAGGTGAAGCCCTCTCTTTTACCATGGACAGAGAACAGCACTGTTGTTCTTGTGTGTTTTTGAAGTGAAACAGCATCAAATGATACAGAACGGTGTATTCATTAAAAGATTGTCTGATTTTCTCTTTCAGGAATACCAGATTGACATCATCTTTGCCCAGACGTGGACAGACAGCCGACTCAGATACAACAGCACAATGAAAAAACTGACTCTGAACAGCAATATGGTTGGACTTATTTGGCTCCCAGATACCATCTTCAGAAACTCCAAGAATGCAGATTCCCACTGGATTACAATGCCCAACCAGCTGCTCAGAATATGGAACGATGGGAAGATACTTTACACCTTAAGGTAAACACAGAAAACAGGACAAAGATGTCAAGAGTTTTAGGATACAGTATGGAAGTGGAACACAGCAACAAGGCTAATATGGTGTGGAGAATTATGGGATTTCTTGGCAGGATTGGGGAGAAACAGACTACATGTAACGGGATTAGGTATTTGGGTTTCCAAAAAAGGTAACTGTATTCTATTACAAAAAATTCTGTTACAAGAAATAAAATGTAATCAGATTACAGTTACATTTTGTAAAAGCAGAGATTGTTATGGGTGCAATTTTTTTAGCCATTATCTTGTTTCAACATCTAATCTAAAGAAACATGCTAAACATCCTGAGTTTGAATCCCAGGGCCTTTCTGTGCGGAGTTTGCATGTTCTCCCCGTGTCTGCGTGGGTTCTCTCCGGGTTCTCTGGGTTCTTCCCACAGTCCAAAGACATGCATGCTAGGTTAATTGGTGATTCTAAATTGCCTGTAGGTGTGAATGTGAGTGTGAGTGGTTGTCTGTCTCTATGTGTCAGCCCTGCGATGAACTGGCGACTTGTCCAGGGTGAACCCCGCCTCTCGCCCAATGTCAGCTGGGATAGACTCAACCCCCCCGCGACCCTTCACGGTTACAGAAAATGCATGAATGAATGTTAGCTACACAGACCAAATGCTAACGTTAGTGGTAATCCAAAAGTAATGGACAGTAATCAAGTTACACTGTGAAATTGGATTATGTTGCTGAAAGCATTTTTAACAGGTAATCAGTACTTGTATCTGAATACATTTTTGAAGTAACCCTCCCACCCCTGCTGCTTGGTTCCCTCTGTGCTCCTGAACTTTTAGTCACAGTAAACGTACAGTGTGATTTATGGGATATTTCTTAGCATGGCTCCTATAATTACCTCCCTGAATCTCCATGTCCTTTGTGCTGTGTGACCATTTAAACTTCCCTCTGGGTTTATCAATCACTCCGTCACTTTGCACTGTATTAAATCAGACTTCAGCAGTCATATTCAATCAGAAATTTATGCAAAATAATTTGCAAACATTCCCCAAAAAGAGCAGCTTGCAAAAGCAATTAGCCCCTGTCATTACCGTTTGTAAGTGCAAATTGCCTGCTTGAGCTTTAAGACCAATTTACCAAGGCAGCCACCCTCGTGCCCTAAAGCACTCTTTGTAATTGGAGCACTCGACATTAATATAAACTGCTCCTTCAGTAATAGGCATCTCTAGACTGTCCTCAATCTTTTTTGGCAGTGTCCTTATGTTGTGACACATCTCCAGATTTTTAATTGACAGTGTTAAAGGGCATTTTTGCATTTTTTTAGACTGTATTAAAGGTGGAAGGTAGATTTAGTCGAGCGCTGTTGCAGTTTTTTTTTTCCTGTGGCTTTTTTAAATTCATGTCAGGCTGTAAAACATTCACAATCCACATGAAGCGAGCACATTTCCGCTAAGAACAAAAAAGTAACCCCCTGTCCATGAGCAAGTCAAGTCACAAACAAAGGCCAGCCAGATCCTCCCTCATGCACTTCTATTGATATTGAGTATTCAGCGTGCAAACTTTGAGGAGTAATATCCGTTGATGGCATGAGAGAAAGACAATGAAATGTCATTGGCTATTAATTGTGCATTGGCTTGGCTGCAGTAAACAGAGATGACATTTTGTGATATCCATGCCTCTCCCACATGCATGGTATTGTCCCATTTCCATGCTTTAATGAGGTTTAAAGATCACACCAGAATGACATTACAGATTTTTTTCTTTCTCCACTTTCTTCTTCTTTTTCCTCTCATGTGTCCACCCTGGACATTACATGTATAATCCACAAACGTATTTTTCTCTTATTTTTGAAGGGAATGATATACTACTATGCGCAGTGCACACGCAGCTGCCAATTCATTATCATGGCATGCAGTGAAAAAAATGCTTCACTGGCAGGAAATTTCACAATTTTTTGCCCTTGAATTAATCAATCACTCAATAAATTATGCACAACAACAGGAGAGAACAGCTGGACAAACTAATAAACCTAACAAAGAACATAAAACACCTGCAGCTGCAACCGATTAATATATTATTAATCAGCTTAAATTAATCTGCATCTCTTTTGGTAATCAATTAATGGTTTTGAGTCTTTTTTTTTCCATTTAAAAAATCATCTTTTACTGGTTTCTTTACTCCTCTCTGACAGTAAACGGCATATTCTTGGTTGTGGACAAAACAAGACATTTGAGGACATCGTCTTGGTTTTATGAAACACTGATCAACATGTGACAAGACTGTGACAGGATTAATTAATCAATTAATCATTTGAGCCATTTTAATCAATCAAAAAGTCACATTTCTCTGAAGTTTCAGCCTCTTAAAGGTGAATATTTTCTGGTTTCTTTACTCCTCTCTGACAGTAAACTGAATTTAGCCTAATATAATGACGACACTATTAGGCTAAACAATATCACCATATTTTATATTGAGGTAATCCAAAAATGACGTTACTTTTCGGAGTGCCTGTATAGCTCAGTTGGTAAAACTTTCATATTGTGGTACTTGGATTATGTTACTGACTACATTTTTAAACAGATTATTAGTAACTCTATCAAATTACATTTTTTATACCTCTTAACCCTGGTAGGTTCATTGGAACAAATTCTGGATTTATTAAAGCATCAGACTTATTTTCAACCTTGTGAATAAAAGCTAATGTGTATATTCCATCATGTTTAAAGAGGTCAGGCCTGTAGCCTCTTTTCCCACAGAGACGACATCTTACCTGCTTTCTTTAACTGGTTTATATTTGAGGGTCAGAAACATATTGGCTGTATAATTACTTCTTCACGTTTGTCTCATCTGAAGGGACAGCACGTACGTATTTTCCCCACGATGATATGTTGTGTGGTTAAAATATGTTTGTTGATACATCATCATTGTGGACGTACACATGGTAGCAAAGCAGTGGGAACAATCAAGTTGTACATTGTCTCACCACACCAGTGTTTCTCAGTCCACAGAGTGAACACAGTCAGTGACTCGTCACTGTGTCTGTTATGAGTTTTATGAATTACAGCTCACTGAAGGCTCGTAAAAGTCATACAAGTCCACCTTCATTTTTCAATTAATATTACTGCTCACATAGAAACTGTATTTCTTTTAATGCAAGGTAGCTGTGAGAACAACTATGTATACTAGGAAAAAATCTATTTACAATATGTTAAATTTATAGTTCTAAATATTCGGGGGCAGGCCCAGCTGGGGGGTGCAGAGCCACTGCAGGGGGGACATGGTGGACCAGAGAAATAAAGAGTGGAACAAAGTTGAATGAATGTGATTTATGTAGTGGAAATAAACAAGCAATAGTTTGCTGATTCTATCATGCTTACCTTTATTTCATTAAAACTTTTGAATCTCTTTTTATTAGTTTCATCCCAAAATGACTGATTAAAAAATTGTTGGGTGGGGAGCACAAACTTTTTTTGGCGCCTGTCAGAAAAAGTTTGGGAACCACAAATCTACAGTTGCCAAGGATGCAACTAACAATTATCTTCCTAACTGATCAGCCTGGCCAATTATCGGCTCTGATATTTAGCGTTTTTATAATCATCAGATTTTTTTTTTCTTTTTTTCGTGATTCAGCTTCCAATAAAATTAAGGCTCCGATGCAGCCACCTCGCTCTGTCTGCAGTCTAGCTCAGTGTCCCACCTACAGCACTGATTGGTCACACGTCATGAGTGATAGCCTATCAACACTGAGGGCTACTGTGCCACAGACAGGCTTTAGCAGACTGGAGCTGCTCTGGTGAGCGAGCAGAGCTGTGTTTCGAAGGAATGGCAGCAGATACTGATGAAGTTGCAATAAACATCACAATCTGATCTTTTTTTGCAGTTACGTCAATGAAAATGCCCTAAATTATAGCTATAGCAATTTATGAGCATTGTCATTTTAAATTTAATTTCATTCTCATCATAATAATTTACAGGATCTTCTTTTTTCTATCATATTGGCAGAAATGTGTTGCCATAGATACAGATGTTTAAACATGAGCATACATCCCTGTTAACAGACTCCAGCCTGCAGTGTAGTTCATACACTTCACTGATAAACCACAGAATTATAGAGAAACATGAAGCTGCGTGATCAAAGAAAGTTTTTGATCATATTAGTGCACACACACACTCTTTCTCTCTCTCTGCTGCAGTCACATTTTTTTTAACCAGCTGAGGATATGAGCGCTGTTATCTCTCTCAGAAGTGAATGACGCTCACATTCATGTTCATTAACTGCAAACTGAATCATTCAGTTCACTGTTCACCAAAAATATGGGCCCATTCAATGAACACCACTCTTTCAGCATGTTCATGCACAACACTGTATATATCTATGTATTTGTATGTATGTATGTATGCGTACATATACATATGTCGATATTGTATTCATTTATACTGACATTTAGTATTTTTTTGCTTGCTAACTTTTGCCTTCTTGTTTTAACTTTATCTTAATTTTACCTTCATTTTATCTTGCTTTTTTGGCTTTCTGTTGCCTTATGACTATCCTGCCTTTGCTTTGTCTGTCCATGCACTTTGTAAACAGTTCTTAAAGGTGCTATATAAATAAATTACTTTTCTTGGTGCTTTACTAACACTTGCTGATCAGAAGAAAAGTCAAAACTGACTACAAATGGAGGGGAAATCAAGAATTAAACTGTAGAAAAATTAGCTGCGGAGGGCAGATTGTGCTGCTGTAGCACATGTACTTACAGCTGTCTCATGCTAACTGATTATGGTCCTTGACTCTCCACACTCTGGGTTGATGACTACTAGTTAAAAATTGCTGCCCTACTCGAGGCTGAGAGGTTGTTTTTTTTTAATCAAAATTAGCATGTACTAATGCATTCATGCCCACATTATCATCCTGCCTCTTTTTTTAAATAATCTAAAACAAATTACTTTCATAGCTGTGATATTTTGAAAGCATATATTTATGTGAATTGGATTTGTATTACATTCTGTAGAGGAGAGAGTTTCAGAAACTGTTCTACTGTTTTTTTTTTTCAGGCTGACAATAAACGCAGAATGCCAGCTGCAGCTACACAACTTTCCAATGGATGAACACTCCTGTCCGCTCATCTTCTCCAGCTGTGAGTACACCTTGTTCGGTGTAGTGTTCTTTATATCTATTATATTTATTTTTTTAGTGTCCTAATCATGTGATCCCTATTACATGTAATCCTTTACTCTTCAAGCCTGTTCATTGTCAAAGTCAACTGTTGTTTCTCCCGTCAAATACTTTCAATGTGAGCAATTTGAATTTTTCAGATTGCCTAACAGTAGCAGTAACTTACTTTAGCATTTTTCCTGGGAATGTTGCCACAGACACCCACTTCAGAATACTGCAAATATGTAAATATTGCTATAGTGGGCCATAGGCTCAAAAACCATTGTGTTACCAAGGGTTTGCATTAAACAGTGGCTCTATTTTATGGTGTGTGCCACTATGAAAACAGCTCACTTGCACAGTTATATGGAAGCACACATCAGCATGGTCATTTGCAGGTTTTTTGCATCTTGCAGCCCTCTATGTCTCTGAGTGACTGTCCTTTCTGTCTGTGGATCGCTACAATGTGATAAAAATGGAATTAGGGCCAAAAGTTCCATTAACAACCCACGAAAGGCAAGAAGGCAAAGAAACCAAACAGTCTGTCCATCTATCAATCTCCTCCGCTCTATGTCGAACCCTGGACACTGTGGCTGCTGCAGTGGCACACAACAAACTGCATACACGTTTATTAGTGGAGACTACGCTTGAATAAACACACCACATGAACATTTTTTGCTATTATTCTTTAGTTCAGGAACCATAATGTACAGAAAATAAATTATAATGTTTAACACTGTAAAAGGATAATGCTGTAGAGATTCCCCTGAATGGTTCAAAGTAGGCTTTCAGGGGAGCCAATGTTCTTTTCAGTGGAGCCGAGGTCCCCTGGAATACAAACTATGGTATGACTTCATTCACAGATAGACAGTGACTTAACAGACATTTAATTAAATGATAAATCTGAGAGATTATTCCTTTAATACAGGGCTTCACTGAGTGACACAAATCAAGTGTATCCAAGTGTAATCCAAAATCTTTTTTAGTACAAAATTCACCGTCTGTGTCACTGTCCCTCCACTGCAGCTCTGCAAAGAAACACAAAAAAGACACTAAAGAATGCATTGTGACACAGATTGTCTATGTACTGTGCATTTTGTTCCTCATCACCCCACACTTTCTTTGTAATTAACCTTCTCGTCATGACCATATATTAGACAGGAGGAAGTATTACAGTGATGTGCCATGTAAGTATTGTTTTAGGACAAGCTAGAACAGAGTTTGCTAAACTTTTTTCATGGAACTAACTTTTCAAAAATACAAACTGCAGTTCCTATAGGCCACAGAGTTTATTTCTGCATACATGAATGTTCTTGACCATGTTCACTCACATTTCCGCTATCATCTTGACATGAGTCATTGAAAACAAATGTTAAATATTTTTGGAATGAGAAATACATTCATTTAGGATGAGTTAACAGGCTCATTGTTTTTATTTCCTCTCAACAGTAAAATAATGTACACATTTTAAATACTTTATTGTAGTCATACTGCAGATATAAATAAATTTACAGAATTCTTCCATAGTCTTTTAATTATTTGGTGACCCAAATAAAATCTCCAGTGACCCACCTGAGGGTCCTGACCCAGTCTCAGAGAATGACTGCATCATAGAGCCAGTCTGATTCTGCTATATCTGTCAGTGGCACATGTGTCAAACTCAAGGCCCGTGGGCCAAATCTGGCCCGGCACCTCATATTATGTGGCCCACAAGAGCTTGTAAAGAATTTGATTTGTGCAACAGAATTCCATGCTGCTTTATGGAAGTACAATGTCCACACTGCACGTCCCAGAATGCATCCGGATTTTGGTATCCGCACACTGCAGGCTCCTAGCCACGAGATGTCAATATATGCTAATGCTATATGCTAGATGGCGCTTAGCTGAGTGATTATAGCTAGTAACACTAATAGCAGCACCCAAGCAAAATGCTGTAATTTAATTTTTAATAAAATAGACATTTGATTTGAAAGCTTTCTTGTAGTCTATGCAAATGAAGTGAACTTTTAATGTCATTTTGATTTTAAAATTTATTACTTATTTCTACTTTGTATATTTCTTTTTCTCTCTTTTTTTTTTAAATTGTAGACTATTCTAATTGTACACTTGAATGGCTGCTTGCCTTGTGTAACAGCTCTGGAAGGTTGAGACTCAGGCGCAGAGAACACACAGGAGGCAAAGTGAGGTTCAAATAAAAATCACTGTCTTTACTAGAGTTCAAAAGGCAAACAAAAACAGACAGGAAAAAAGGCACAAAACTAGAATCCCATAAAAAGGCAAAGTCCAAACAAAGTCATGGAGCCAAACACAGCAAAACAAGAAGCAGCACCACTGACAACAAAGACAATCTGGCAAAGACATGTGGAACTGGTGGGGGTATAAATACACAGGGAAGGCAAGGAGGGTAATCAGGGGCAGGTGAGTAAGTGGCCGCAGGTGTGGTTGATGAGAGGCGGGAAAACACAGGAAACTGAAAAGACACAAGAGGTAGAGTTACAAAATAAAACAGGAAATGACATGATGAAAACCCGAATGTTACACCTTGAGTTTTTCCTGAACTTATTTTTTGAGAATTGGTTATTTATTAGTAAGTTATTATACTAAACCTAGTAATAATTGAATACAGAAGCTGTTATGTATAATGATAACACTTAGATATGTTTGTATAATCTTACCAACCCCTTTGAGGGTAACCATAATGTTGATGTGACCTGGGATGAAATTGAGTTCGACACCTCTGGTCAATAGCATTTATTTACAGTTATCACTATACTACATGTACTGTAGAACTGATACAAAAGTGACCAGTATGAAAAAGTGAAATATTTGGTTTTGAGTATCCTGTGCAACAAACCACCATCTTTTATCTGGCACTTTTCAGGTGATTATATTGGTTTTATTTCTTTCTGCACAGCAAGTCCTTACTGTTGTCACCCTTGTAAACAGCTGCTTGTGAGCTGCTTGTGTGAGAAAAGCAGACAAGGACATGCAGAATCATTGTAATGGCCACTTACAAGCAAATCTGGAGTGTTTAACATTCACTGATGTTTTTTAATCCGCAAAAGTAGTGTTGGACGACAGTGCTGGCTGAAGGACTGAAGGACAATTCAAACATAGTGAAAGTGAAGTGCAGCAGCTGCAGAAAAAATGATAAAGGTTCTGTCATAACAGGACAGAGCCTCTGTGTGAAATGACTTTTAATATTTCATGTTGGAAAGTCAATCAGAGGACAACAAAGAGACACAAAACAAACATTTTTCAAACACCCGACTGTCTTGCATCTAGATACATGTGTGTGTCCACACAGAGGCAGGGCTGGGAGGTTTACTTTAAAGTATCACAATATTAAAGTAATGTAACGTTATTACTTTCTTTTACTTTTGGATTGCTTCAGTATAAAATATGGTGAAATTGTGTAGCCTAATATCAAATATCAATTATTTTTTATCATCAATTAATCAGTCAATTATTTTCTCAATTAATTGATTAGTTTGGTCCATAAAATGCCAGAAAATGGTGAAAAATCTTGATTAAAGCTCAAGATGACATCCTCAGATGTCTTGTTTTGTCCACAACTCAAAAATATTTCATGTGCTATCAGAGAGGAGTAAAGAAACCAGAAAATATTCACATTTAAGAAGCTGAAATCAGAGAATTTCTACTTTTTTTATTTAAAAAATTGTGTTAACACGTGTTAACAAATAGCAGCTACATATTGATATTATTTAATATTTAACTATTTTTGGCCCTTATTACATTTAATAAACATTGTAGTTATTAATATTGCAGTTTATTATTGTCAGTAACCAGGGCTTTAGATACGAGTCTAAATACATTTTTACAAATTTTTACAAGTGTGCCATGATTACTGTTTATATACAGAGGTGGAAGATGTGGTACTTCTTTACTTAACTAAAAGTAGAAATACTGTAGCCTAAAAATACTCCATTACAAGTAAAAGTCCTGAATTTAAAATGTTACTTAAATAACAAGTAAGTTTTATAAGCATAATGTACTTAAAGTATCGGAAGTAAAAGTATTCATTACACAGACTGGCTCCTTTCAAAGTATTTTATTATTATAGAATATTATATTATAATATTATTACTATAATTCTGTTTTTATCACTAACAAATGCATTTAAGAGCATTTTAATGTTGTAATTAATCAGCTATGGAGTCAATTAGCACCACAATACTTTGTATAGCAGCTTAGAATAACATCATATTCCATGAGCATATCATATTTTTTAATGTCAAAAATAACAAGTAATTACATCTGTGAAATAAATGTAAAGTAAATAGTATAATATTTCTGTCTGAAATGTAGAAGGGATGTCAAAAAGTTGGTTCACAGAAAATTAGTAGTCAGTAACAATGCTACTGAATTTCCACGATTTGGTTCATAATTTGATACATGGAAATCACTAAAACAAGAATAAAATTGGTTGTATTGTTGCTTGTTTGAGGACAAAAAACTGAGGGGGTGTTTTACTGAGCCTGCCACAAATCACTGTCAGGGGAGCATGTTGTCATGTCTGGAAAATAATGCAAAAGTGATCCCTGCTTAGAGAAAGTGTCTGTAGCTTTTTCTTTCATTCTCTTCCTCTTCTTCCCTTCTTATTTTAACACTTAGTTTAACAGTTATTTTAACAGAATTGTAGTACACACATCTGTAGGTCTGTACTTACAGGATTTAACCTATTTTGTTGTGCAGTGATTAACTGAGCTGACAGAGCGCACGGGATGCGCCGCTGAGTTCACCGCTGCAGCCAGCGAGTGTGTGTTTGATGGGGGAAGGGGGCGTAGAAGGAGGACTATTACACACTATGTTTCTGGAAGTCACTACTCCAACCACACATTTGACCCACCCATCCTAAACTGTAATATTTTCTAGAGAGTCAGTCCAAACCTGCCTGCTGTGTGGGGTAACTGGGTTGGTCTGCACATCACTACTTTTTCTTTAAGATGAGTTGAAGCGAAGCTGTTGCTGCAGCTGCACATGTTGTTATCTTACACATGTAGCTGTTGTTGTTCAGCTCTGGTAGGTGTTCTTCTCCTTCTGTTGGCATTTAACAGTAGACTACAGCACTTGTTAGTGTTTATGCCGTTCCTGTCATGTCCAGAAGAATTGCATCCCTGGTACCTCTGGTGCCTAGGACACTCTAAAAAAAAAAAAAAAAAGACTACTGTCATGTTTTAAAAATGCGGGTATCTACTTGTGTTACGGCCACCGCCATGCTCTCCTTTTTGCTCTTGCCATGTCTATGTTGATTACAGTGTGTGGACCCCGGCCTGTATTTGGCTCCAGCTGGGGTGGGCGTGGCCTACCCCACCTTCCCACTCCTGTCATGTCCGATCTACCAATTGGTACGGTCCTACTCCAGACCACCAATCAGCTCGGGGGGAGCAATACTGTATAAGTTTGGCGAGAGCGTCTGTCTGGGTGGTTTACATTCTGACATTCAGCTTGGCAGTTGTGCCTCTCAGTGTTGTTTCTTGTGTATGTCGATTAGAGTAACATGTTTTGTGTAGCATTAGACACTTTGTTGTTGTATAAAAGGACTGGGTCAGGCTTTAGGTCTAAAAACTGTTTTTACCAAGGTAAGTTAGTTAGACAGGGTTTTTACAGTTTTGAGGCTATGTTTATTTATTACTTTTAGCCAGTGGTTAGCTCCTCTTTTTGTGAGTCCTCCTTTTGTTTTCTTTTGTTGAGTTGAGCTGCACCCATAGTCCTTTTCCCTCTTTGCCATTTTCCTTTTTTTATCGTTTGTCAATTTTGCAACACTGTTAAATAAATAACTTTATTTTACCATTTACAACTGATGTTGCATTCCCTTTCCCACCACAAGCTAGGCGTCATAACAGTAGTATCAAACAGAAGTATAAAGTAGCATAAAATGGAAAGTAAATGAAAATTCTACTGAAGTACTGTATTTGTGTTAAAGTAATATATACTGTATATTCCGCCAGTGTTCATATTTGAAAACCTGCAGCACAACATATTACATTGCAAGCCCTCACTGGAAAGCAGTATGTTATATCCTTCGCCTCTCACTTCAGGCTTCAAGCAGGTAGCTATGGCAACATTTGAACAATGTGACTTAGTGGAAATTCACACAGAGGTGTCTACAGAAATAAAGGAAAGATAAGTACAGTAAACTGAACCATAAGTGTATTCAAGTGCACTGAAGTACTAAACCACAGTCACGAGTAGCAGACAGCCTACCCATTATCAAGTATACAAGTACTTAATAATGTATAATAAGTTTCCACGTGTATCACAAACACTGTATAATATACTGTGCTCAACAGAAGAGTTTTGCTCAATTGAAAGTGCACTGTAAAAGTTCACATCATGGAGTTGATTCTGTCTCTTTGGCGTGAGATTTAAAGGTTTGTCAGTCCACCCTGCAGGACGTCCAGTAAACCTGATGACGCTCCAAGGGCTGGAGCATTGTGTTGAAAATGAAGCGTGTGGATCTATCTGCTCTCTGCTGTGGTCTCACACTGATCTATTATCAGGATCACAGAGTGACTAAATGTGATAAGACCTTGCACCTTGTGCAGTGTATTAGGGCTTAAAGCCTGCTCACTGCGCTGCCACCCATCCCGCTGTGATCCATCAAGCCCATTTCCTTACCTAAGGAAATCATCAGATGTTACAATGGTTTCCATGACAACATGTCAGTTTTATGATTAAGTCAGATTTGCTTATCTTAAAACCATCATGTCTCTGGGCGACTGGAATAAATTAACTGAGTACAATGCAGATATGAAGCATAGTTGAAAAGACAGACAAAGGGAAAAGAATATAGACTCTAATTAACACACTTCATCTACATCGTCTTAGATTATGACCTGGGAAAAGAACACGTGATCGGCTTCCTCTGATCCTATGAATAACTCTTTAATCTAGAACCGCCACGATTAATCAAGTAATCGTTTATTGATTGTCCAGATGAAATGTCTTGTTTTGTTCACAGCTCAGAAATATAATTGAGGGGACTGTTTATTGTCAGACAGGAATAAAGAAACCAGAAAATATTCACATTTAAGAAGCTGAAATCTGAGAATTCTGCCCTTCTTTTAAAATAAAAACCGACTCAAAATGATGACTCCATTATCAAAATAGGTGCAGTTTAATTTAATTGTCTATTAATATCAGATTAATCTTTGCAGCTCTAAATGTTTTATGTTCATTGTTAGGTTTATTAGTTTGTTGTGTGCAATTTATTGATTGATTAATTGATTTAAAGACAAAAAAATGGCAAAATGTCCACCCAGTGACACATTTTTTCACAAGAGCCCATTTTAATTAATTGGCAACTGTGTGTGCAGTGTGCATAGTAGTATATCTTTCTGTATTTTAAAATTATAATCCTCCTAATAATCCCCACTAATCCCTCAGCCTTTTCTGTATCTAGATTAAGTAATCCTGTTATATATAATCCGTTACCTCCAGGCCTGATTAAACTAATATTAGTGTTAAACAGTGGTGGGAAGAGAACTGAAAATCTGTACTCAAGTGCAAGTCCTGTTACACTGCTAAAATACTACTCAATTACAAGTAAAAGTACTGGTGTTAGAAATATGCTTAAGTAAAATTACAAAGTATTCGTCTCAAAAACGACTCAGAGTATTAGTTACTTTTTAACCGTTGATGTTTAATGCACTCTCTGTTGTGTTCAGTAGTCACTCGCCTCTGCAAACTAGGGTTGCAACTTTTGTGGATTTTCTTTCTTTCTTTCTTGAAAACACTAGTAATCGATTAATCATCAATTTATAAAATTCAAAACACGTTATTTGTCATTTTCTATTTTTTTTCTGGAGGTTTTTGTCTTTTTTTCCTTCTCATTTTAAGACTAAGTTCCCTTATTCAACAAACAGATCAGATCACCTGGCTACAACAATGCAGACGAAAGGTTTGGATATCAATTCAAATTCTACTCAGTACTCAATTATGATTTTAAAAGTAACTTAATAGATTACATAGTGTAATACACACTGAAGTGCAGGTAAAAGTACAGACATGAAAATCTACTCATAAAAGTACCCCAAAAAACTACTTACTACTAATTTGAATATTTGTACTCACTTACTTCCACTCCTGCTGTTAAATTAATATCATTCACTGAATGGTGCTGTGAGTCTGTCACTAATGCAAATGTCAGACAGAATATTGCTAATCCAGTGCTGTCATTCATAAAAGTTGTCGTTGGTTAAAGAGATATTTTCAGCTGATATTTTCTGATCATTTTCAATCTGAGTAGCGATTGCTGAATCTTTAATGACATCATTAATAGCGAATGAGAGAATGTGGCAAATGTTAATGGAATTCATTCATCAAGCATGTTTGAAAACAATTAGCAGTTCGGGCGACGGCTTCTCTCACAGTTAATGTTTCTGTTAATTGAAAGCCTATTACATCAAATCGCTATCAGGCACAATCATGATTTTGTTAGCTTTTCTGCTTAAAATGATTATATGTCTGTTTAAGACAGGACAAATCCAGGATCGTGTGACAGTTAAAGCATAAATACAATCATTAACCCATCAGTAACCTCACATGATCGATTGTAAAAGGACTCCCAGGCTCCGTGCACATCATGTGAAGGTCAGAGCAAGCATCAAGATGGATTCAGTACATTATTGAACCAAAGCTTTCATTTAATCTACTTTCCTTCTGCCTCTGTCTTCATTCCAGACTGTCTTTTCATTAGCCAGCCTCCAGCACAAGACAAATGTTGGGCTGGGTGGCCCTAGGTCTGTCTGCGCAGGATATCCATCATTAGGATGTGCCACGTAGCGCCAAGGGTCACACACACATGCTCTGTGTAATTGCAGATGGATACCCACAAGATGAGATGATTTACAAGTGGAGGAAGAACTCTGTGGAGGCGGCTGACCAAAAGTCCTGGCGTCTCTACCAGTTTGATTTTATGGGCCTGAGAAACACCACAGACATCATAAAGACTACAGCAGGTATGATCTGTCTGTTGTGCTGTTTTTGCCTCAAGCTTAACATGTTGTTGACAAGCTCATTCTGATATGTCTTTATGTATAGTGTCAGTGAGAAGGTTCAGACTTTATAGCCTCAATTCTAACGTCAATTTTTTTGCTCTATAATGCAGTTTTAGAGAGTGTAATTTGATGTGGCAGACAAGTATGGCATGGTAACATGTCAGCACAACTAAAGTCTAAGCTCGCACATCTTACTCAAACAGGCACGAAGCTCAGAGGAAAAAAGGAACTGCACTATCATCAGCCTTTATATGAGAAATCTGTGCTCAGGGAAACACAGAGGATACTAAACAGCCCAACACACACTCTGAACCCACAAGTTCAGATGTTGCTTTCAGGCTGATGGAACTGTAGATTAAACCAGTACTAAAATTAATGAATCCCATCCTCCATCAAAATATTAAGAAGCAACAAGTAACAGTCTATTTCTTTTATTTTGGGACTAGAAATATGTATTCTGACTTCTTATCTGGCTTGTTTACACTTGATTTTATTGTTCAAAACTGGCTGATTCAATCTGGTTTATTATTTGAACCTGGTCTGATTATACCTGGCTTTATTATTTTGAAACAGGTTTGATTTGACCTGGTTTTATAATTTGAACCTGGTTTGATTTGACCTATTGTCTTTGTTGTTTCTTTCATTATGTCATATACACGTCACACACTAGACATGTGAATTTAAGCATGTCTAAGTATGTTCAAGCTATGTTTATATGGTTGTAGTGTGTTGTGTGATGCAGCAGCTTTGAGCCCAAAGCAAATTTCCCTGCAGGACAATAAAGTTTACTTTACCTTAGCTTACCAGTATACATTAGAGCTCACTTTGTAGATGCAGTGGCAGAAATTAGTGTCAGTTCAGCATCATTCCTTCAGTCATTTATTATGTGACAAGTTGTGTTTGTTTCATGAAGCGCAGATTGTTATGTGTTTTTTCTAGATTTCAGAATTTAAGTCCTGCCAGGCTGGATTGAGGAGAAGAAACTTAAACAAACTGAAGCGATAAATATGACAAAAAATAAGCCAGTATCAATAGAGTTTTCCCTGCCGAGGCACTAGTAGTTGCAACAATTTAATGCAGTGTGTGAATAAAATAAAAAAAAGCCCCTATGAAGACCACCAAATCAATTCAAAGATAAAGGGACAAATCCATTAGTCAGACCACTTGCTGTCCCATCATTGCTTATGTAATATCAGCTGCTTGTCTACACTGAGCCAGAAAAATAGACAGTACAAGTCACAAAAGTCCATCATTACCGTCCACTGCATTGAATTTTTTATTGAACTACTTACTCTTTCTTTTTTACAGCTTTTTGAAGACTGTTTAACACCCCCACTGCGCAAAATCCTCTCATTATTTAAAACATCACAATCTTATTCCGTTTGATAGAGTTGCTAATAAATGACCTCTTCCACATGAATAATAAAATGTCATATTTTAAATAATTAGCTGTAACCTTCGAGACCTGGTTGATTTGTCGACACCAGTGGTTACTGTTGGTATTAGTGAGTGCAGCAGCCAAACAAATTAACCTTGTTTTAATAATAAAAAAAAAAGAAGTTGATATTAATTGCAACTGTGATCTGATTTCATGCTGCACATCATGCAAGACATTTTCCACACAACAGCAGGTCACAGTAAAATTGGTTACGTTGCTGAGAAGTTGGAGTGGACTGGGGCAGTAATTTAGGCCGGTGTTTGTGCCAGTAATATGTCATCTTTTACTTTTAGTTAAAAAATAAAAACAAAAAAAATCATCCAAAATAGTTAAAACAGCTAAGTGTCTTTATTTTCAAGAGTTAGTCAATTCCATAAATTAGGCAACAGGAATAAATATTCATATATCTCATTTCTGTTCACATTTGGAGAGCTCGTTTTGCACCTGGCATTTCCTCTGAGCTCTGACTGGATTTGTGTTTATCATCATAAAGCTCTGAGTAACTGGATATTTCCACCTGCTGCACCTACTGTGGCTGCCCTGTGTTGTTTTCTGTTAGATTTACCTATTTCATTTAACATTTTTAACTCTGGCTTGACACGTCCAGACCAATCAGCTTGCCAGGCCCCCGAAAACTCTCCCGCCGCTCCTGATGGCCAGTCCTCCACTGGTTGGAGGTGTGCAGCTTGTCACCTGCAGTTCTTCATCTAACAGTTCACTGAGCCTGTGCCTGAACTAGAAGGGAAGTGTTGGTTTAGCACAAGCTGAGTGTAACTTCATACAACTCTTATGCAGTTTTAGCAGAGTTAACAGTAAAGAGCAGACTCTGTAATGGCGGACCCCGCCACTAACAATGAAAACTACCATGTAGGCAGATAATTATAGAATGTAAATCCATTCACTGGCTATTGCTAGAAAAAATGCTGGCAACAAATAGTTATAAAAAAAAAGAGTTTAGATTTCCTGAAAATCTTAAGGATTATAACTGTAATGAGTCGTTATTTGGGGCCAAAAACTGACGACATTGACCACACCTGGATTTCTGTTGATTGTGTGTCACGGTCGCATAACTGTTAGTGTGTATGGAGGCTTCTCTGTGAGGTGATGTCCAGGTCGCTGGCTACCACAGTTTATCTCATACAGGATTATAATGCAGTTCAATTTTCCCACCAGTAATAATAATTGATATCAGCCGAAGAGTCCACCTTAAGAGGAAGCTGTACGTGATCTGCATACAGCTGACTCAGCCCTTATATTTTTATATACATCATTTGCATGTAGAATTTCTCATTAATCTTTCAGTACCAGACTTTATGCAGAACTGCACCCCCCTGCCCGGCTCCTAATTAGGTCCTACTGACACTGAAGTTAAATTAAACTACACATTAATGTAGTTGTAAACAGACATGAGGGCACTTTTAAAATGTTAATGAAAGTATTTGTCCACAATTAAAACTTCCTTATGACAAGGTGATAAATGACTGATAAACAGATACTGACTGACAGTATATGTTGAGTTTGTTGTTTCATCCTTGACCTCAGGAAGTTTGACAAAGAATAAAAATATCTGTATTTAAGTATTTTTGAATGCATGACATGACAATAATTACTGTATGTACAAGTAATTAATATTAGCCCTTCATAATAAATGTACACTTGAATTTTATGAATACAACTTTGCTATGTAATATTGTCATTTATTATTTATTACAGATGCTTCGTGTGAAGAATTATAGTTTTGACAAATACATCAACCAACACTTAAAATATTTACATACAATAGTTGACTTATGTGTTAAAGAAATTCCAAAATATATAAATATGCAAATGCTGTTCATTTCTGAAGTTTGCCTGCGGAACATAGGTTGTCTCTTATTTCACTCTAAAGTCTTAGCGTATGTGCAACGGAGGCTTTAATCACACTTGAATAAGTTGCAAATTGGACCAGGATTGACTTCCAAACTAGTTGTGATGTCACAAATCATGCTTGTAGGCCCGCCCCTTAAAATCAGATTTTCAGTTATTATAGGATACTTTTCCACTTTGAGTAGATGAATGTCAAACTGTGCACACATCAGTCTGCACAGTGAAGATCGAACTTTCAGCTCTAGGAACAAAAAGCAAAAACATATTTTTAGGACAGCTTTAAATGTTCATATACTACTTGTAAATGGGTTATGAGGAGTTATTTTACACAGAGATCAATGATAATTGTTTGCTACTACATATGCAGGATCTTCAAAGGTTACAACCATAATTTGCCCGATTCTGTACCAGTGTGTGTTTGAAAAAAATCCCATTAACTTGTTGTTGTTGTGTTGTTTTTGTCACACACAGGCGACTATGTGGTGATGACAGTGTATTTTGACCTGAGTAGAAGAATGGGCTACTTCACCATCCAGACCTACATCCCCTGCATCCTCACCGTGGTCCTCTCCTGGGTGTCCTTCTGGATCAAAAAAGACGCCACACCAGCCAGAACGGCTCTAGGTACCGTGGCCTCACTGCAGTCCAGAGTCTCTGTCCACACCAGGACTCGCCGTTCATGTCTGGAACATTGTTTTAAATTTCAGCTGTAGAGATAATTGGAAATACTGATGCAGGCATCATCTCAAGGTCCTACTTTTGAGTTTTCCATTTGTACACTTTAATCATGTTTTGCTTTGAATACACTCTGTCTTCACATGCTCTTATCTATACTGCATTTGTTTGTCACTTAACCTGAGTCACTCCATCTGCTTTTTCTGTTTTGTTATGCTTTCTCCCTCTTTTGTACATGCTGTCTGTGTGTTGTTGTGCAGTCCTGTGGAATATTTTGGTGAAGGTAATTTAATTTATCCATTTTTTTTCTCTGTTTACATCTTATCCATTGTTCACATTGTTGAATGAGCTTGTGTTTGGCCAGGCCTTTGATTACTGGTCCAGTGTGCAACATGTTTTGGCAGAGTTTGGCAGTAATGAAATATAATATTCCTAAGTAAGTTTTCAGTAGTCCATAATAATAATAATCATCTGAAAATAAGAATCTTTGTGTTTTCGTTACTTTAGAATGAGCTGCTTATATTCACAGAAGGCATGGGTCCCATGTTGCACCACCATGTTTATATAGTAGCCCAGAACACACACTGGCTCTAGATACAGCCTTTTGTGTTTTTGCCAGCTTTGCAACCACACAGTTAGAAGGGGCGGGTGAGGTGTTGGTTGCAATCTGCACCCAACTGAATACTAGATTAATGGTTTTGAGTCATTTTTTTAATTAAAAAATCTCAGTGACAGTCATTAACAATTAACTGTTATAAACATCATTGACAGTTATTAACAGTTAATAACAGTTATTAACATCATCGACACTCACTGACATTCATTGACAGTTATTAACGTTTTTAATAGCTGTTAACATCACTGACAGTCATAGACAATTATTAACAGTTATTAACATTATTGACAATCATTGATGGTCACTGACAGTCATTAACACTTATTTACTGTTTAACAGTTATTAACATGACTGAAAGTTAATAACCATCCTTCACAGTTATTAACATTATTGTCTGTCATTAACCGTCATTCACAGTCATCAAAGGTCATTGGCATTTATTAACAGTTATTAACATTATTGACAGTCAAACCATCATTAACAGTCATTACTGGTGATCAGGTGATTCAGTGTTATTTGTATAGTGTAACGTTTTAACAAACCATGACAGTATAGCACCAAATCCTAACAAAGTTATCTCAGGGCACTTTTCACATAACCTACTGAGCTATCTTTGCTGAAGTTGTTTTAAATTATAATTTTGTTCTCTGAATATGTGCCATTCACTGAGCTTTTAATGAAAACATCAAATGACTTATGCCCTTTTCACAAGTGGCCCATTGTTGTATCATCTGCTCAGAGCCACTGTGCTCCACACCTGATGAAAGACACAAAGGAAGAAAATGAATAATGAGTGATATTAATCTAATTTGAAGCATCTGGATCAAACCAGGAGAGAGAATGAAGATAATGAATGGATATTAAATGTAGGCTGATTGTAGAGGTACAGGGGCAGCCGAGTCAGTGTGGGAGTAGAGATAAAGGATTGGGGTGAGTCAGCCTTTGGCGGCAACCTTTCAGCTCAGGTTTGAGCTTTAAAGGGATAGTTCAGGAATATTTAGAATATTTCCACCAGTTTACCTCAGGAAACCATCATTACATAAGTCAAATATCACTCTCTTCAAACCAACCAAACTTCACTGGAAATCAGTCATTTTACCTCGCAGAACAAAGGAGCCGCTGGTCTACCACTGTCTCGATCTGTCAGTTTCTTTGTTTTATCGTGTGACTTTGGTGAATCTGAACTGTCCTTTAAAACCACAGAGGTAACACAGTAACACAAACAAACTAATAAATCAAGGCAGCAGTAGAGCAGCGACTCCTGTGTTCTTGGTTGTAAATAACTGATCATTGTGTCTGGCTGGTTTGATGACAACGATATGTGCCTCATGTAATGGCAGCTCCCTGTTGGAAAAGTCTGTCTGACAGCAAAGTAAAATGGTGAAAATATTCTGAATATGGTGTGCACTTAAACTAATACTGACTTTGTTGGTGCTAACCCTGTCCACAGCAGTATATAGCAGATAGGTACAGCGTGGGACTACCTTAAAACTTCAAGCCATATGTCCTGCACACAGTGTTGTGTACCTGATCTGTGTTTTTGTCAGCTCACATTGGCTCGTCTTCACTTTGTGGATAAACTAGCAAAACTGTAACATAAGAAGTTGTTTACCAGTCTAATTTTTGCCTTAACCCCAAGATTAAACTTAAACGAATTAAGGGGGCCTCATGCCTCATTGTAACTCCAAAGAGAGATGATTTTTTATATTACAAGATTATCTAAATCATGCCCAACATCAGAAATAAAGTAGGATGTGGGGTTTATTCTGATGTCAGTGTAATATTTTGCGCAAACGGGCTTCAAGGCTTAAAACCATCAATTAAAATGATCTTATATTGTCTGTGTGTATTACTCCGTCTAGTTTGCCTAATTTTCCAAGCTTTAGAAATCAAAAAAGTCCATATTTTGTTACTCAGTCTAACTTTTTGTTACTGAGCACTCAGAGCAAGGGCTGAAAAGGTCACAGAGTTCGCCCATGAGCTCAGCTCAGTGTGCACTGCTAAGCCTGCAAAACCACGCCCACCTGGGTCAAATACCGAGTCTTGTTACAGTACTAACTTACCTTAACAGCAAGTTATCATGTGCTTTAACATGCTTCTTTTTGGAGAAAGTGTTCACATACACCGGGCCCTTCAACCATTAATGTCTGATACATTAGAACCTCACAATTTCCTCCATATTAAGCTGTCAGTAAAGATAAATGCCTCTGAGAGTTTTCTTCTCTTCCAACCTGCTGTTCATTCTATCATTTAGAGCAAAACTCTCAAATCTGTGCCACAGCATCAGCAGAAGGCAGGTAAGTGTAATCACTGTGGCAAGCAGAGGCTAAAGGAAAAGTGTGAGATGTCCGCCTGAAATAGATGGGGCCAGCTTGTTACCATGGGAACCTCAGCGAAACAGTCACAGATGTGTTTTTTTTTTTTCTTATAAGCATCTCTATAATGCTCATGGAGGAGGAGATGGGAGACAGGAAAGAGTGAAATCTGCTTGAGGAATAGAGGTTTTTCTCATGTCTGTCAGACTGAGTGACATCAACAACATCTGCTCTTAGTCAAGATGAAAATGTCAGCTTCTAACTTAGCAGCTAAGTGACACATCTTAACTGAAGATATGGTTACTTTTACCATGGTTACAATTACTAAAATAGAGGCGATAAAGCCAGGACAGCGTTCTGCAACCTGTAGCTCTGGATCCACATGTGGCTCTTACACCGCTCCAGTGGCCCTCAGATCAGAATTTCAAGGCAACGTACTGCAATAGATTGTTGAGTTTTCAGCCCAACTCGAACTCTTGGTTTTTGGAAAGGTTTTACCAACTACTAATATTTAATGAAGATAATTTACTTTTCCACTTTAGATAAACTTAAATCTTAAAGCTTCAAGCCCCTCCTCTTTTCAGGTGAAAGTGAATGATGGTTAAAATTTTCTACTAAAACCATTTAATTTCCAGGCACCAAACCAATGACAAATAAGGGTCACAGCTCATTGTGACCAATATTTTGATTACAATTTTTTAGTTTTCTAAAACTCAAAGAATCAAGTTTATCTAAAGAAGAAAAGGACATTATCCCAAGTAAAGATTGTAGGTTGGCAATTTTTTAAGTTTATTTCAAAATATAATAGTTTTACAGTTTCCCAGCAGTGTCATGTAGACCAAATGTTTCTACCTGAGCAATGATACAACGACAGCTACCACAACCATACAGAATTAGCAGAATTTTTAAAGAATAATATATATTTTTAAACACACTTGTATATATGGAAGCCCATTTCTGGAAGCCAAAGAAACAATATATCCTCATTGTAAATCAAAGTTACGAGATTGAAAAAAAGTCAAAATTATGATATAAAATAAATGAGAAAAAGTCATAATTATGAGATTAAAAAAACTCAAAATCATGAGATAAAAGTCATAATTATGTAATAGTTGACTTTATCTTATAATTATGACCTTTTATCTCATGTATTACTTTTTATTTCATAATTTGACTTTTTATCTCATATTTAGATTTTTTGTATCTCATAATTTTCACTTTTAGCTCATAATTTCAACATTTTATCTCATAACTATGAGTTTTTGTTTCATAATTTTGACTTTTTTATTTCATAATTATGATTTTTTTAAATCTCATAATTACAACTTACCATGAGGTTTTCTTTCATTGGTGGAAACTGGCTTCCACAGGCATCAGAATCAGTATCAGGAAGTAAAAAACATCTCTGCTCTCTGCTTTTTCTTCTCAGAACTCCAGACAACATCGAACTGAAGAGTTCATTTCATTCCTGAGTTTAAAAAGAAAAAACCTTGTGTATCTTCATTATATCCTTTGAAAGATACCTGAGATGAGTTTGTCTTCTCTTGTGTCTTTCAGGTATCACCACAGTGCTGACTATGACAACCCTCAGCAGTGTGGCCAGGACGTCACTACCCAGAGTATCTTATGTCACCGCCATGGACCTTTTTGTCACCGTCTGCTTCCTGTTTGTCTTTGCTGCTCTGATGGAGTATGCAACATTAAATTACTATTCCTACAGCACTCGGAGACCCAGCTGCATGGCACCTAAAAGATCAGTGAGTCGCCCTTGAATCAGTTTTCATACACAGATGTATTAAATATTCCTGCAACAATATTCCTTAAAACCGGCAAGTAGTGATAGAAATGATAAAATGTAGATTGGGGTGATGCCCTTATGTAGAGGATTACTGTCACTTGTTACAAAAGTAGCTTTTCTCTGATAGTGCTTTGGTCTTGTTATCTCAAGACAGACGTGAGAGAATCTTTCAGGTTTGAGTTGATGTGACGGTGCCCTTTATAAGCTCTCCTGATAAGACTGTTACTATTTTAAGGGACACTGCATCAGTCTGAACAGGCTTCCGAGACAGACGGGCCCTCTCTAGCCCGTCAACAACTGAGGGAAGAGAGTGCAGACTGTCACCTCATGTTCTGTGCAGAAAACTCTAAGCTTTAATGGTAGACAGACAAAATGCAGAACTGTCTGAGCATTAATGCACTGGAGACTGAGGTTTGCCTCTGTGGATGTTAATGTGAGCTTGTTTCTCCAGATAAGTTTATTCTCACTGTTTATTTGAATAAACAGGCTTGAGGAGTAACTGATTACATGTAATAGGGTCAGGTACTCTGGATACAAAAAAGGCAATTGTACTCCATTACAGTTTCTGATTAAAAAAGACTTCATCAGATTACAGATACATTTAGTAAAGAAATAGGATTATTAGTAAGATTATAGTTTTAAAATAAATAACAATATACTACCATGCACAGTGCACACACAGCTGTCAATTAAATATCATGGCCTCTAGTGAAAAAATGCTTCACTGAGTAGAAATTCTGACATTTTTTTTCTTCAGATCAATCAGCCAATCAATAAATACCGCATAGGAGAGGAAGGAACAGCTGGACAAAGTAATAAACCAAACAATGACCATAAAACACTTAGAGCTGCAGTGATTAATCTGTTATTAATTGACTATTAAATTAATCTGCATCTATTTTGATGATCAATTAATCATTTAGAGTCCAAATTCTCAGATTTCAGCTTCTTAAATGTGAATATTTTCTGGTTAAGGACATCATCTTGGACTTTGATCAACATTTTTTGACACATTTTGACATTTTATGGACAGAAAATAATCGAATTATGATGAAAATAATTCTTAGTTGCAGCCCTAAAAACACTATATTAGGCTAAATAATTTCACCATATTTTTTACTGAGGTAATCCAAAAGTTAAGGAAAGTAATGAAGTTACATTGCTTTAATATTGTGATATTTTTTGTGATATTACTTTGCTGACTACATGTTTTTAACAGGTAATTAGTAACTGTATCAGAATACATTTTTAAGTTTGTGTCCAATTTGTATTAAGTGCAGGATTTATCCTGCTGCTTCCTGAAGGAAAGTTTCCATTTTTGAGATTTGAGATTTCTGGACTACATGTCTTTAATGTGTGGGATGGTTATTATTTTTAAAAAAACTTAATGGTCATGCATTTTATGTATTTTTTTTTCAGTGAAAATCACCTTTCTAACCTTGTTAACATGCCCATGTGGTGTTCACATGTTATAAGACATATCAGGAGGAAAATAAGAAGTAAGCTTCATGTCTGAGCATTTCTTGCTTTGAAACCGCAGTGAGCAGTCACAATCAATCGAGGGGGTGGTGCTATACATGTCATTAGTGGCGATGCTCAGCCCTCAGGAGAAGCAGTTAGTTAGTTAGTTAGTTAGTTAGTTGGTTAGTTTCTGTGATTATCTAGAAAAACAGAGGAGAAGCCAAGTGCAGCTACTTAGGGGTCGGTTGGGGTTGGGGGGTGTTGAGAGGGTGGGGAATATTTGCATATATATGATCCTCAAATACTAAATGATGACGAGGTGTAGAGCTATATGTAAGACATATTAACAAGGTATTTGAACTTATTTTGCAAAACACACATACCAGACAATTAATTACTTCTTGCAGAGCATTTTATATTGTTTAAAATATGACTGGAGGTGGACTTTAATATGCCATAACTTTTAGAAATGTACCTACAATGATGAAGATTATAGAAATAATCTCAATCAGTATACAGTCATGCACAAAAACACAGCATCAGGTATAGCCTGTTTAAAATGATTTCTTTGCAATCTTTAATTTTATTAGTATCCAGTATTTCACTTGCCTGTATTTTACTTAATCTGGCTCTTCAACTCAAATGTGTCTTACTGAAGTCCACAAAAGGAAAAGGTGCAGAATAAAAGATTTAATTACACTAAAATTAAAAACCAACTTAAAAAAATGCTTGTATTGGTAACACAAATGGATTAAGTTTTTTAAAATCAAGTTAACAGCACTGTTGAAATTAGTCACTTAAAGGGACGTTCCACATGTGAACATGTGTTAATTTGTGATGAGGTGTACTTCTCAGCCAGCGAAAATAGATTTGAGGATGTCATCATGGGTATCTTGACTTGGACCGTGAGATTACAAATTCTAACAGAAAGTGTGCACTACAAACCGGAGACACAGAGTTTGAAGGAAGGTCTAATGAATGATTTGTCCTCCCTGTACCTCTTCTTCCTCTTCTTCTCCTTCTCAGAACTACTCTGTCCTGGATGTGAGACCTCCACACACCGTCATCGCATTAAACAACTCCATGTACTGGCAGGACTTTGAGGACGCTTGTGTCTACGAGTGTCTGGACGGGAAAGACTGCCAGAGCTTCTTCTGCTGCTTCGAAGAGTGCAAAGAAGGTGCGTGGCGAAAAGGACGCGTCCACATAGACTTACTTGAACTGGACGCATACTCGCGTGTCTTTTTCCCCACCTCCTTCTTGCTGTTTAACGTCGTGTACTGGGTGGGCTATCTCTACCTTTAGCACACTGCAGGAGCCCCTTCGGTCACGACAGATGGACGCAACAGTTTAACGGAGGATATTCAAGGTTAATAAGAAAGGTAACACCAAATAAACTCCTTCCTGTGGTACCTGAAGCTACCTGGAGACAAAGAAAGGACAGGGTGTGTCTGCAGGCCCGTGCTGAGCAGAGATTTCTGCCTTGAGACTTCAGGTATGAGAATACAACACAATACTGATTCCCTTCGATATGCTGTACGCAGAGGACAGGATGGACTGTGAAGACAAAGAAGGAAATGTGCTTTGCACTGCTACCCCAAACTTCTCAATCAGGAGGAAGACTTGTGTTGTGAGGATTGTACCGGCACCTATTATCCAGCCATCAGTCAAATCCAGTTGATGAAAATCCAAGGACATTCAAACCATTCATAGTGCCTTCCTCTGGAGGGGTAGATACTATCTGCTACAATAATCAGGGAATAATGATTTATATAAAAAATAAAAAAAAATACAAGAGCCTGGCTTTGACTGATTATGGCTGTTCTCATTCAGAGCTTTGAGTCACATTTATAAAACAGCCGCTTGTTATAACAACCACATGAAAAATCATTTGGTTTTTATCTCTTCACACTGACTTTCAGTCATTAGACATGACTCATTCCTCCTGCTTGCAACACTTTTAGTACCCCTATACGCTATAATAAATAAACTGGTTCCCAGGGAAGAGAATGAATTAACCTTACAGCAGAAAGAAGCATAATATGTGCTTTACTAGCATTTTTTTTACTTTAAAGGATGTGGTGTCAATGATTTTAATGGCTCTTTATTATTTTATTTATGTTTATCTTCATATAGGCACAACTCTCTCATCGGGGAAGTCCTTTCAATGACTAATTATGAAAAACACACCTTTCCTTTAAGGGAATATGTCAGGAAATACATTTATTTGCTCTCTTGCCAAGAGTTACACGAGAAGATTGATACCACTCTCATGTACGCTGAGCTACAGTCAGCAGCCGCTCATCTTAGCTTAGCATAAAGACTGGAAGCAGAGGGAAACAGATAGGCCTGTACCAGACTGGATTTGGCTGTTTAATATAAATATTTGACTATTTGTTTTGTTTTGTTTTTTTTCCATATACACTATTAGGCAACACCTTGCTGAAATGATAGATTTTTGAACAAGGTTTCACGTAATATAGTAAACAGGCCAAATACTCCTGAACTGATGCCTTTGGAGGTTGTATCTGCTAACTATGTTAACAATGGAGAGGAGCAACACTTTTTCCCAACACTAGATATCAACTAAGAGCCAGAGACCACTGCTTACGGGGGCCGAGATGTTTCCACTTTCAGGGGCCAGTCCTAGAAACAGTCTGATTCTGTCCAAAGGTAACAACATTTGCCTACCAGCACTTTGGCTTTTGTAGAGGTTAAACATGAGATAAATGTCTTAATTGCTGAGATTCATTTTTTATCTTTGGACAGAAACAGGCTGTTTTCATCTGTTTTCAGTCTGTATGATAATCTCAGCTAACCTGCTGCTGGCTTAAGCTTCAGATCAGTGTACAGAAGTGACAGTGGTATCAAAATGATTATGCCTGTTTCTCAAAATGAACTCCCATACTGGACTCCCATATTAAAATGCCCAACTTTACAGCAGAAATAAACATGTTTACAGCCTGTTACAAAAAGCCGTTTTGGTCTTTATAGCTATTCCCTATTCATTACAACTATATGAGGGGTAAATTTTTATATAACTCTCCCGTTTTAATGATATTAAGGCTTAAAATAAATTAAGGAAGTGGCTGCTTTGAGTGACAGGTAAATGCTATTGTAGGTAGTTAGCTTCATTTGGCTACCTCCACCAATCTGTTCTCATCCCAACTCGTCCCATAATGATGTTTTGTCACTGCCCCTCATCGTCTCATAATGAAGAACAAGGTACCTTTTAGCATGTATGACATATTGCTGGAAAGCATTTTTATCACATGGATAACATTGTGAAAGGTCGCAGTTTGGGTAGATTTAGGCGAATAAACTCCTTGGATAGGTTTAAGATCAGACCATGTTTGAGGTTACGTTTACCACATTGCATATCCATTTAATCAAGAAGGAAACTAGTCACCAGGATTGTCCCTGCTTAAAACTTTTAACAATGTTGTGGGTTCACATGGGACACGAATCCAGGTCTGCTGGGTGAAAGTCCTATGTTTATTGAAGCCACTGATCCACCCCACCTCCTCCATATGTGAATCTCTCCCTCTTTATACTACATCAACAACCCATTGTGTCTCATTCAGTTGCAGATGGGTTTACACTCAAGTCACTTGAAAGAATAGGCGTTTTTTTAGTCTGCTAACAGATAACCATGTGCATCTGTGTAAGTCGCTGAGGGGCTGCGACAAAACTTGGGTTTGTGACGAGTCCATTCGTTTTACACCTCTGCTCATTTTAGGATCAGCCAAGTCAGGCGCTGCCAAGATGGCAAAGGCCGAAGCCAGTGTACCCTGAGCATCAGAACAGCTCTTCAGTAACCTATGGGTGACCTCAGAGAGGCTCCATCCACTATTTATTATCCAGTCTATGGTAATGAGTGGTTTATTGATCGGTGTGAGCTGTGTATGGGCCTGCATTTTCTTCTACATCAGCATTACTGTGGAGGTTTTAGTCTTTGTTAAAAAAAAATCTGAGGTTAAATATAACACCGCAGTTTGTTATGTCTGCCAACTGCACTGCCACAGGCTGGGGCCCTCTGAGATGGAACACCCAGGGAACAAAGGCAGCCATGCATATAATTCATGTGTTATATTTCGAGATGTTACACATATTCTCACCATGTATTGGTGTTGCACAGCAGCCACTTCTCGCCAGAGCTCTTAACACACATTAGAAGAAGTGAATAGACAAAGAAATTACTTCTTTCAGATGTTAAACTAACAGCAACCCTTCAGTTCTTTTCTGAACAGTCAGCGAACGGGACGCCCAAATTAAATATAATGGGTGTCATTTGTATATTACTGTAGGCACAAATATGATAATCCCACTCATTAGGCTCACTCATCTCTGTAAGGCCGCTGACTCTTGTTTGCATGCAATAGAAAATTAAACACTACCCTGAAGAAGATAGAATTATAGTTTTAATATGGACTGTTTGTATCATAACTTGATTTTCCCTGTGTTTAGATTTGGCATTAGCAACCGTTGAATTGCCTTAGCGTAGCCCACCCAGAGCTGAGATGAACACCCAAAATACATATTTACCTCTGATGATAACCTCAGCATGGTGAAGACCTCACTTCTTTGCCTTGGGCAGTATACTTAAGTGGAACTTTTTATATATCCCTTTTTTGAGCTGTTTTCTTTTTAATATATTTGCTATGTTTGTGCCAAATATTTCACATAGTGCCCTGTCATTTATGTTTTCAGGCAAGTTTGAGCAAAATGGTTACACTAATATGTTTTGGTGCTGCACATACAGTATAGAGAGGCGAAGTCCTTCTCATTCCAGTGTGGGATCTTACTTTGGAAAAAATGTTAACAGTAGTCAATGGCTCCATGTTCCTGTTTGAATTGCGTCATGAATTTCACATATGATCTTTGGCAATTCAGAAGATAATTTTACAAGACAAAAAAGTTGCAGTTTGTGGTAGGTCTGTGGTAGTTTAATTTAGTTTTGTGTTAAACTGCTCTGTGAACTAAATGTCTTGTCTCATACTATATGACATCTGGGTGTGTAGTCTTTTTAATCCATATCTTCACAGTCTTAAAATGCCAAACATTTTTAACTTTAAAAAAATCATATGTCTAATTCATGGCACAATTCAAACAGGCTGAAAAGAACATTTGTCTCTGGCCATTAACTACTCTTCATATTTTTTGCGAAGTTAGGTCCCGTGGTGGTCCTTCAGAGGGGGCGTGACTTTGCCCTATGGAAGCCCATTTCCACCAGTGAAAGAAAAAATGGGAAGTCATAATTGTATAATAATGTTGGAGAATGTTTATCTCTTTATTAAGACTTTCCATGGGGATACTTTTTCCTTTCACTGGCTGAACTGAGCTTTTATACACCTCTCTATAGTATGGTGTTGAAAAAGAAATATATGTACTGTATAATGTTGGCTTTTTTAGACTTGTGGAGTGTTTAATGATTGCCAGAGCTGATGCTGCGTTCACATTGTGGCAGTACGCAGTAAGTAAGTAGATGCGAAAGTGAACGGTCATTATTTCCAACTGTGAACTAAGCCAGCACTGGTGTAAAGTGCCGCCTACTGTGCCTGCAGACAAACAAGATCCTGAATGAAAATGGATGCAGCCACATATGTTAGTGCACCTGTTCATCCCGTCGCCTCAACAAACACAAAGTACCCGCAGCACTTCTTCTGACAATCTCTTTTTGGTTCTTTTCATGGTCAGAGCAGTCATTTGGACAAGAAATCACATGTAACAATAATAATAAGAACAATAACTAACTTTAATCTGCCACACTTGGCGTTTTGTTGGCCACAATGTGAATGCAAAACTGTTGTTTTATACAGCAAATTTCTGATCAGTGTTGTTCTGCAATGTTAATTGATTCATCACTCCGAGGAGCTCAGATGTTACCGTGTTCTGACTCCCTTCTGCTGACAGATGAAGGGCAATGCAATAAGGTATTCTGAGTGGTTATATACTTTACAATAACCGTTGCATTTCCATGTTGGGATAAAAGATTATCTCTGGGGTACTTCTGCCTTCATTAGACAACTGACTGAGAGAGGGGAGGCGTGTGACAAACTGACAGACCCAGGCTGGTTCACCGTCACCAACCGAGCCACCGGGACGCACCCATATGTATGTTTGTATCCTGCCAGTAGAAACTTAGGACTGTTAAAATCACACCGACCTTCAACTCAGTTCATTCTTATCTCACTCTGTATTATCAGGCAATAGTGTCTAAAACACTTAGCAACAACAGACACAAGACTTTTACCATGTAACCCAGTAACTTCTCTTGATTCAGATTCAAATGTAGGCCCAGAGCTATTGCGAACATTGCTTTAGAGGCTCTTTGAACGTTCACCAATATCACATTTTCTGCAAGATCTTGCTGAGAGTATTTAAATATCTTTTGTCATATCAAATATCCAGATTGACTTTGACATTGTGTAACACTTTTTTGAAGGGGCGTGCATAAGACTTTCATTACAATGTCATAACCATGCCATGATACCTGGTTATGGATGTTGTCATTAGGTGCCATTCGCCTAATTTTCTTTTTTTTTCTTTTTTTTTTTTTTTTTTTTTTAAAGGTTATTTTTTTGGCATTTTTGCCTTTATTGACAGTGACAGCTGAAGGTATGACAGGAAAGGGGGGTGAAGAGACAGGGGATGACATGCAGCAAATGAGCCGCAGGCGGGATTCGAACCAGCGGCCGCTGCAGAGGACTAACAGCCTCAATACATGGTGCGCACGCCCTACCGACTGAGCTATAGGGGCACCTTTTCGCCTAATTTTCAATGCAAAGTTGACATTGTTTTAGATGTCCTATGACAAGTTGACATTAACCAAGACAACATAACCTGTCAATGTCTTTGTCATGACAAGTTGACATAATATTTTCCTTGACCCCAAGTAGAGTGGTACCGTTTGGACTTGTCATAAAGACGTCTCTAAATGTTATAAGGCCAGTTTGACAATGGACTACAGTACCAAGGTGATTTAGCTTACCGATGAACAGACAGCACTTAGCTAGTTTACCTGATGCTAAAGTAGGCTAACCACTGCCTGCTGTTATCTGAAGCTGGTGTTAGCGAGTTAGCTCGGTTAGCTGTGGAGCTAACTCAGTTCCCGGGTGACAGGAGCCAAATCGAGCAAGAAAACCACCTTGATACTGTATTTCTTGTCAAACTGACCACAACTGCTCTGTTTGCTGGGAGTGTTTACTGAGTTGATTTTGTTGATTAAAGGTATAATCTGCAAAATGTTTACATAATCTCTTTCAATCATCACTTATGACCCACTAGAAGTGCATGGTGGTGGTTATATCTGCAGAGACCCCTCCTTCTGCTTGTATTTCTTCATTTTCTTCTCATTCTTTTGCTGTTTCACCAACCCAGAACATTGGTATTTGACGTCCTGATGCATTTACGAAAAGTTCAAACAAATCCTACTGACTCCACCTTTAATGTCAAGTTGCTGTAATTAAAGATATCAATGGCTTGATTATCAGACATCTTAAACAATGTTAACTTTGCATTAGAATGATACTTAATAACAGTCATAAAAAATAAATCATCTTCATGACAGGTGTCATAACACAGTGTAATGACATATGTCTTATAACCATACATTGTCTGATAGGAATAGATGAACTGTTGATTGGAGTTGGTGTGCAGTGATACTTGTGATTTATGGGGTTTACATAGAACATTCATGCACCCTCACGATGCTTCATTTAGTGTTATGACAGATTTGAACAAAATTAATTCAGTGTGCCTTTAAACTGACACAACAGATTTTCCATTGGCTGCTCCCTCCACTCCCTATTTGAAGTTTATAAAGCCTAATTCCCACCCTCCCTGTCTTATTTGCTGTTGACTTTGAATCATGTTTTTCCAACTGGACAGTCCACATTTTTCAGTATTATCTTTCCAGACTCCGGGATAGCCAAGGGGGTAAACACAGGAAGGGATTCAGACTGGGATTTGATCCCCGGCCAGTCTGGCCATGTGTGTGGCTCCAGACTGAACCAGTGAACCAGCACTGGGCACAGTGTCATCTGCGCCGAGGATCAGCAGGATTATGCAGATGGGGCATGTGAGGGGCAGATATTTAGACTTGAAACGTATCAGTCTGTCACTAATGTGCTGTGTAAACCCCGTGCAAAGAAAGTTGTATGTTTCCGTGATCGGGTGATATCGTCACTTAAACGTTTTGAGAGTTTCGGTGCAGTTTTGGTGACTTGAATTACAATAATCTCAGTGCAAACACTGCATTGAATCTAAGCCACATTCAGTAAGTACTATTGTGATGAATAAGCCAAAGATATTTCTGTTTCAGTTTATTCTTTGATGGTTTGAATCATGTTTGAGGATATTTTGTTGTCCTAGGTTTTAAAAAAAGAGAACGGCTTCAGTTCCATGTATTCAGTGCAGTACTGTGAAGTGTAAAATGGTTGGAAACTCTGAGCGTAACAGAAATTATTAGTCTAGAAGTGCTCTAAGACAGTTGATGTCATTTGCCAGTTCATCCACGGTTGTATTATTTGTGGCAGAAATCTCACTAACAGCTGCTGAAGAGGATTTCGACGAGGGTCTCTGCTGCTGTAACAAAGTGTGTTTTCTACCACAAGCTTTCATTCTGTAGCCAGACGTGTGCCCTCTGCAGTGGTGAATCATATTTCTGTTGACATGTATTATCTCCTATCTAACTTAACTGTACACACAATACTCAACTGTACACTCTTTCTGCTTTGTGTTCTCATATTTGTGGCTTCATTGTGACATAGATATCTCATTACTCAATGGTACAGTCAAGTGCAAGTGTTGAGATTGTACTCCTCAGCAGCGTGGTGTCCTGTGAGTGGGGTTGTTTTGATGATTTTGCTCCTACAGTCCATTTCTGATGCCCATGCTATTTTCATACCTTTGGTTCTTTTTATATTTGAAATGTGCATTACGACCAAGGACCGGAAAATATGGAATAAAGTTTTTTTCATAAATGTACATCAGTGTGGTCAGTTTTACGCTTCAGATGTCTTTGGTTAAAATGCATTTAAATTCAAGATTTTTAAAAAGCAGAGTTGTTCCAATATTTTTTTTTTGCTTCCCAATAACCATTCTGATTCTGGCCAATACCAATACCAGTGTGCTAATCAATCAATCAATCAATCAATCAATCAATCAATCAACCAGGCTACATGGATGTGGCACTTTTCATACAAACAAAATGTAACTCTTTATTGATCCCCAAATTAAAATCCATCAATAAATTAAAAACAGTGGGTAAACAGTAAAAAAAATGGTAAATTGTTAAGAGGAAAACAAACCAGAAAATACAAATAAATAAATAAAATCAAATAAATAAAATGATGTACCAAATAACAACAAACAGACTATATGTATAAACAAATAGGCAATAAATAAATAATTAAATAAATAAAGTTGAATTAAATGTTAGATTAAAAAGGTAGCTTGCTTTTAAAAATATCAATGCCCTCTGTGGCCCTAGAAAATATAACACACAGAGAATAAATGCCATTGATCAAAGGTTCTCTTTTTTTTTTGCAGCCAAGGACCACTTTAGATAATAAATGTACGAAGGACCCCCTCATGTATGTCCCTTGGAGTGAGTAGAGTAAAAAAAAAAAGCTCCATCAAATTATTCTAAGTGCAGAGAATGAGTCGAAGTAAAATGTGGATTCTAATTATTCACATAATACACAATAAAATATATGAAATATATACAAAATGTTAATCATATAAAATAATAATAATAACAATAATAAATACATGTAAAACTAACAATAACAGGCCCAGCGTTGGACATTAATATGAATATGATGAACATGTTTCCCATAATAAGCATAAATAAATATATTTATCAAAAGTTATAGACTTGTCAGATTAGAACATAAGTTAATCACTATTATAGATTTAAAAATTGAAGTATTATTTGAATGAAGAGGAAAAGAAAAATCTTTTTTCTGTGTGTGTCATCATCATGTACAGTAAATAAATGAATCTGAAAAGTTTTCATGGACCCCCTGGCAGAGTGCCTCGGACCCTGGGGGTCCCCACACCCCTATTTGAGAAACACTGCCATAGAACAGACCCTGCCATGGTTTTGGTGTTAATAATTTACACAGTATTGGATTAGTGCATGCACTACTCACATACTCACCAGTAGTAGTAGTACAACTCTGTTTAGAAGGACTTAATGCCTCCTGATAGACTCTTTGTACCCCACTGGTTTTTATTTTTTGGAAAAATAAGAAGCATGATGGGACCTGTTGAGGAACTATCCGTATGATGGCCGACAAAATGGCCGCCAGTCTCCATCTGAGCACAGTGTTTAAACCAGTGATCTGCTGCAGATCTTTTCCAGCCACACTGCAACAGAAAATATATTCAGACAAATAACAAACTGATCCTCAGTCTGTCTTCAAAATCAATTGTTTGAAATCCAATAGCTTTGCAAAGGTGGAAGGATTGAACATGCAGCCTGTTTTTGACACACACACATTTACAGTGCAGTGTAAAAATCACTGTCAAGAACACAAACCATCACTGTAAGAGCTCTACAGGTCACTGAAATCAAAATAAATGAAACAAAATAGAAAGAGCAGCTATTTCTGTGGTAGAAAACAGTCAGAGGCAGAGTAGAGCTCTCTGGCACATCTTCATCTACAGGAAAGCAGTTTTAAAGGGTCAAAACTGCAGCAAGTATGAAAGAAATGTATAAAGTAAGTTTGTAAAATATGTTGTCGCTGGTGAAGGTCAGGAGCTTTTTCTACATTCTGTATTTCCTTGTTCAGACAATATACTGTAGCTACTAGTTCAAGTACTTCTGCAGTTTTGCTGCTCTTAAATCTTATAATGCACTTTATCAGTGCTCTGAACACCACAGATAGAAGTCCAAATGCAATGCACGTAGCATTTGAGTAGAAGAAGACATTCAGAGGTGGGAACTGCATGGCATTATGGGACTAGAGACAGGTGAGAGCATATGTTTTTTTTTTTATTTGAGTGACATGAAACTTCAAACCTGCATTAGCTGTGTTTTGCTGTTGCCATGTTTTTTCTTCTTCTTCTTCTTTTTATTATTATTATTATGGTACATATTCACCACAGGATAACTAATCCTCTTCAGCTAGTGCCATCATCAGGTATATATTATAATATTTATTATTATAAATATATTATATATTTTAATTTGTTCAGTACTTTGGTTTATGATCAAATACCAGCCAAACAAACATTGCCATCAGCCTCAGCTGTTCTTTGTGTTTAGCGCTTAATTAGTGCTAACACACTAAATTAAGATGGTGAAGATGGTACATCATATCAGCTAAACATCATCATGTTAGAATGGTGTACATGTTGACATGATGATCACTAAGAACAAGTATGCCTCACAGAGCTACTAGCATTGCTGTAGATTCTTAGGGCATGTTCACACCAAAAGCAAAGTTTTTGCATTTTTTATTTTAAAAAATGTTAATTCTCTGATTTCAGCTTATTAAACGTCTTTTTTTTTTTCTTTTTTTTCTTTTTTCTTTTCTCTGACAGTAAATTGAATATTTTTGAGTTGTGGACAAAACAAGACATTTGATGACATAATCTTGGACTTTGGGAAACAGTGATCAACATTTTTTTCCACACTTTCTTAAATTTTATGAACCAAATAACTAATGGATTAATGAAGAAAATGGTTGATAATGAAAATTATATATTGGACCACATGCTTCTGTATCATGTAATTGTACTGAAATGTATTTTTAAAGTAGCCCTTCCAACCCTGATTGCAGTTTAGAAATATTGATTTGTGCAGCTACAACAACAGATAGAGCAGTGTGGGTGAGAAAGGAGAGGAGGTGCTGGGGCAGGAGACTCCTCTAAGGCATCATCAGCAGATGCAAGAGGTGTAGAAGAGACAGGGGTCTCCTGTGTCAGGAGGCAAGACTCACACTGTGCAAAAAAGTCTCTGAGACAGTCCAGCCTGAGCAAAAAGGGTGCAAAACAGGAGCAAAAAAAAAAAAAAAAAAAACACCAATGAAAACAACCAAAGTGCAATAATCAAGTCCAGGTCCATACAGTGATTCATTCAGGAAACACGGCGTCTGTGGAGTCATTAAAAGTCTCTTTCTGCATGAGCAGCAGAGGAGTGAGGCAGCTGTAGCTGTGTGATTTTGGTGCAGGATAAAAACCAAACCAGAACTATTCTATCTCATTCATAGATCAGTGCTGTGTTGGCCCTCCTGCCCACTCGGCACTACAAATTGTCAGTTGCCATGGTAACTGTGTTCTTCCTGACATAATGAAGTGCAACTAAAGATTTGATCACAGGCACCAACGGGAACTTGACTCCGTTTTATCAACTGGCCTTGACAACATTTTGTCTGCGGTACTTTTAGAGCAACTTTTAAAAGTTTTCTTCTATTTGCACAGACAATTCACTCAGTCATTTGAATGGCCTCAGCACACTTGAATGATACCGGAAATATATTAACAATACACAACACAGTGCATTATTTATTGTTTTAATTGATGCTTCTTTCTAGTTTTGTTGTCCACTTTGCTGCTGTAAGACTGTTGTCAGAATTAAAATGTTACATTTGGAACACTGTCATGAAACAAAACTCTCATGCCCTGATATCTTTAATCAGGATGTCTACTGGCTACAACGAAAACCCCGAAACGCTGCCTCCAGAGGTTAAATCGTCAGCAGATGACAGCTGATGGGTTCTGAGATTGTAAAAACAGAGACAGCCCCACAGTGGGCTGAAGAGGGCTGCAGATAACAGGCTCTTACTGTGGTTTGTAACCAGCACATATCCAACAAATCATCACAATAAACAGCTTACCTTACTTTACTGTGCTGGGCCAAGTTTCCCAGTTTCTGTGTACCTTAGTGTTTTACGAAGGTTCCTAAGGTATACCTTAGCGAAAGAACTTATCTTCCTACGAGTGTTTCCCAGACTGTCCCTTAGCGGGCAGTCTTGAGGAAGAACTAAGGTACATCGTAAGCTCTAAGCTGTCTTTCACCGCAGTGTACGCGTCAACTGATCACTTATAAAGGCTCATAAATTACATTTTAGCATAACAAGTGTTGCCATAATCATTTTACCTCAATCTAATACTGCAACAAATTAAGCTATGCCTACTGAAGATTTATTTATTCATTCATTCATTCATTCATTCATCTTCTATAATCCCTTATTCCAGAAGGGTCGCGGGCTGCTGGAGTCTATCCCAGCTGACATTGGACGGGAGGCAGGGTTCACCCTGGACGAGTTGGCAGTTCATCGCAGGGCTGACACATAGACAGACAACCACTCACATTCACATTCACACCTACGGGCAATTTAGAGTCACCAATTAACCTAGCATGCGCCTACTGAAGATCATCTGCTAATCTATTTAAGAGTTCAGACGAGATCTTGTGATAGTTCCAATAAATACGTAGTCTATAGCCTACAAAATAGTAGTAGTATAAATCAGGACATATAACACTTGAAACTCTTGAAAAGCCAGGATAAAATCTAAAGTGAAATGGGTGAATGAATTTGTTCTCATACAAACAAAGGATCTAATACAAATTTGTTGTCTTCACACAATACACACCTGTAACACCATGTCCACATTTCACTGCAGTGTGTGTGGTCTGTGTCATCACTGTGCTTCTCTGCTGGCAGTATTCAGCACTCGGGGTCAGTTTCTGGTTCAGTCTACTATCGACTAACCAGATAGTCAGAAAAGTTATGTTAGCTCCATTACATTTTTTTAAAAAAACCCACAATTTTTCACAAATTGGATTAGTGTTTTGGATAGGTTCTATACTTTATTAGCATCACTAACATCATGAAAAGAACAGACCGATTAAATGACAACGTTCTCATGATTTTTTTATGCACAAAACTTAGTTTAAAATTAACTTCATCCAAATTAATTATAAAACAAAGGATGTAATGTGTGTAAATAGCCTAGAAGTGCACTATACTGCAGCTGTACATTTGTCCAAAAACATAATGTTGGCCTAATAAAGCTAAAACAGTGACAGGATGAATGGAGCCTATCACTAAGGGACAGTTTACGAATGGTTCAGACCGCCCCTCTAAAGGTAAACCCTTCAGAAGGTTCACCTTAGCTAAGGAGACTCTGGGAAACAGCCCGTAAGCTTGAGGGAGACCTTCAGGTACAACTCACGATGCATGTAGCACCAAGCAGGCTCTGGGAAACAGGGATCAGTACAGTTAGGTGAGATACTGAACTCCAAATTGCCCCTGAAGACATAACCGTCAGCATGTGAGTGTGTGTGAACGGTTAATTTCCAAAGAGCAAAGGCACTTTGCATGGCAGCCTCTGCCATTATTGTATGAGTGTGTGTGAATAGGTGAATGTGACGTGTGTTGTAAAGCACTTTGATTGAAAAAAAGTGTTCTATAAATGCAGTCCATTTACGACGCAGCGCAAAAACACCCGCACTGTACCTGCATGGCTTGACTGTTGATGGCTGTTCACAGCGTGGCTTGGCAGCACAACAATACTTGGCCTACTATAGAGGCACCCTGTTATTCGCAGATCTTTAACTCTCACAATGCAGTTTGCCAGGGAAAAAGGTCATGTGTTCAACATGTCGACGCAATATGCCTGAAAAGCATAAACGTCATCTTGAAAATAAAATCATAAAATCTTCAGAAATCTTCAGTCATAAAATCTCTAGTACTCTAAGCTTGCTATGCTAAATATGTAAATTGAGCCAGGGGATGGCTAGCTTAGCTTAGTTTAGCATAGACTGGAAGCAGGGAGAAACAACTAATCAGGTTCTGTCCAAAGATAAAAATCCACATCAAAAAATACCTAAAGCTTTACGATTGTGTGCAAGAACAAGAATTATGGGGATGCAGTTGATGGCAGTTATTCTGTATGAGAAATAAAATGACACTGATGGATTGAATGAAATATTCCTAAGAGTCTGTGAATGTCTGGCTGTGGAGAGCTAGGCAACAGAAGATCAGAATGGTTTTTGGCCCAATATATTCAGAACCAATGCATATGCAAGCCAGTCTGAACACAGCAGCCTGAGAGCTGAGGGCAGACATCGGAACAAAAATCTTTCCTTCAGGATGGATGGTTTCAGCTGTTCAAGTGTGTGTCAAGAAATATGGTAATCTGATGGTGATTTAGCCTCTGGGGGCAACAGCTAATGTTTTGGGGCTTCTGGTATAAGTCAGTGGATGCTCGGATAACAGCCATCCAGGCCAAAACTTTTTCCTCTGTGCGCTGGTCATTGGGATGGCTATGGCTTTTCAAGGAGGAAATATTCAGAACCTTATTGTGTTTGGTCATTTTAACAAAATAATATTAGAATAAAATGTAGACATATTTAGGAAAATTCAGGAACCTGTAGTTACACAGGTTTTATTTTACTAAGTTATTACAATGCAAATTTAAAAAACTGTCAAAAGACTACCTTGCTATCATCGTCAGGCATTTAAAAAAAAAATGCTAATGCAATGCTCAATCATTGTCAGGCAATAGAAGATTGGTTCCGAGACTTATTCTCCATGTGGACTGCTGACCTGCATGCAACCAAAGCCGACTTAGACATGACTGGTCAATACTACTGGCACAACAATAAGACAACATATAGAAACCAGAAGAGTTTGACACAAAAACCCCTTGCCACCAGATGAATTCATATGCAGATATCTGTTGAACAACAATGCTAGCAGCACTGTGCATTGAGATAAACGCTAGCGTCATGCTAATGTTTCCCTGTGAAGGAAAGAGGGAGTTTTTCTTCTAAATGCAGTATACATGTTAGAAAATAGTTGCTGAAAACTATGTACTGAATTGTGGCGTTATACTGGTAAACTGTTGTTCATGATTTCTGTGTTCAGGACTTTTTTGGGTGGAGCTGAAACATGTCTCTGTGACGTGCTGGAACCATGGTCTCCTAAAACTATATAAGCCCCAAGAACCGACACAGCCCAGCAGTTCACTTCAGCTCACTTCAGTTCCAACAACATGAAACAGAAGTTAAAAAAAAAAAAAACATCTTGTCATTGTCCTCTGGCTCTGGTGGCTCAAACATTTCTGGGCATGTCCAATAAAGCTGCAAGACAGAGCGTCCATGTCTTTTTCAGATCATACTGTTGTTTGACACTGAGACAGCGGAGCAGAGAATTCTTCTCATTTTTTCATGATTTTGAAGCGTATGTTATTTTAATTATTCAAATTTGTCTGGGTGTTAAATAACACATTTCTATGGTTTCTATTGCTAATTATCAATGAATGAGTACAGCTGAGGCTGATAGGAGTGTCATAGTTTTGAGGTATTTGTGCATAAATAGTGGACAAACTTTGACCTGATGAGAGCACCAAGAAACATCAAGGAGTCACCGAAGTCATTAGGATTCATCCTACGGGGACCATGAATGTCTGCACAGAAGTTCATGGCAATGCATCAAGCAGATAAGATATTTCAGTCTGGTCCAAAGTGTTGGATCATCTGACAGACTGTCCAAAATTGTCAACCATAAAGCCTTATCAGTAAAAATCAAAGACTTCAGAGATACAAACAACAGAAATATTAAATTTGTGGAAAAACTGCAATTTTGCACATATCTATCACTATCTCTTCAAACTTGAACGGTAGGTAAACACACTTATTGACACTTCTTGAATTCTGCATTTTACATTTTGTCATTTTTGTCATTTGTCATAGAGGAACACTCTTTGGTTGTCTTAGCTGTGGAAAAATAAATGCAGCATTTTTAAAAAATTATCTTAATAGTGACTATCACGGTTTAAGCAACACTCCAACACAATCATTAGCTGGTGCATTCAGGGAGGAGGAGGCTGCTCAGTTAACTTGAGTGACTGCACATTGTGTCAGTGGGTGCAGCCAGCTGGGAGCAGGTGTAGAGGAGGAGGGGAAGGCTGGAGGATGTAGACATTAGCTGCTGGAATAGTCTGTTTCTTGCCTCGTACTGTTTCTCACTGACAGCCTAATCAGTCCACATTAGACTGAGAACTACGCTGTGCTTCGGTATGGAAGTTACCAGGCAACAGTTCAGAGAAATACTTCACTGAACTCAAAGATGATGAGAATCCTTCAGAACTTTTGGTATTCATACATTATATTAGACTATTTCACAACTGATTGTGGGTTTCAGCATCTTGGTACCTCTTCAATGTCCCGTAGAAATTACAGGTTGTGTGACAAAAACACTTCTTATATGTTATTTTTGGCCAGGCATAAGGGTTAGATCGCTGTAGAGGCCAGACAATCTGTGTCCCACTGGGATGTCGGATGATCAGGAGACATATCTCCCAGCTCTGCAGTGTCTTTTCATGCTCAAAGAATTAACATCAGAACCACCGGAATTTTATTATTACTAGAACGGCCATTCTGACCACTTATGCTAGGCTGCACTAAATGTGAGATTTATTTTCAAAGCTTCTTTTGAGGTTTTCAAATGAAGTCTGTTGTCATACTTTATGATATCAACACCCTAAAAAGCAAAATAATCCTTGAAAATAAATCCTCAGTTTGAATAATTTAAGTTTTTAAAGTTTAAATGGAGCGCTAAGCACCAACATAATATAATCTTTTCTTATAATTAGAATGTTTCATTAGATAAAACCATATTGTAAACTTTGGAATTGACTGCATCCATCTGTTTTCCATAGAGATGTACCAATTCCAATTTTCTAGGCCAATTCTGATTTCTGTTTTTTTAAGGGTCTGACCTGCTGATTCTGAATTTGGCCGATTCCGATTTTCAGTCTTCAGCATTCACAAACATGTTTGTAGCTTTTCTTGTCAAATTCAATTCGAAGTCCATACACTCGCTAAATATTAATTAAATATTAATTAAACACTATTTCACATTTTCTACAAAAGTCCTCCAGGTTACAGCCTGTCCTCATTATATTATTATATTAAGATTATGCACTAGAGGGAACATGATCTCGCGAGATCTCATGGAATCTGGTGGGATTTCGTGGGACACGATTTCACATGATCTGGTATGGAAGCAAATGTAAACAAACCGTAAACAGATGTGGTGCAGCAGTTTACTGTAGTAAAGCTTTTCATTGAGAAAAACAGAAGCAGAAGAACGAGTTTGGATGTGAAAATGTTTGAGGAGATGCATCAACATGTTTATTCTTCAACCTGAACAGGAGGAGAGATCTTAACTGTCAGTCTGTGAACAGCAGTCTGCTGCTGGCTAACATTAGTCTGAAATGCTAGAAAATCTACTGCTGTTCTGAGACATCCTCAACTGCTGTGTCTCCTTGTAGACTGTCTGTCCTCTCTTCTATCGCTAACACCGATTTCATGCGAGTGTGTGTGTGTATGTAGCTGTGATCAGTGCTGTTGTGGGTGTGACGTTACAGTCAGTGTGTCTGCTGCGTGCATGATGTGACCATCGTGCAGAATATGTGTGTGAATATGACTGGCACAGAATCACATATGTAACGCTGACTGGCTGGTCACTGGTCAGGGCCGGTCAAGCTGAAAACCGTCCAGTTCTGGTATCTAACCGGTCGATCAGTGCATCCCAAGTGTCCAATCATTTGTTGTTTTTGCATTTGGACATTACATCGCTCTGAAGTTGTTGGAAATGTTCGGGTAACGTGAGTCAGAAACAATCCTTTGTAGCCACCCCTGAATATAATTCCACAAATAGTATAATAGTAATAAACAATGCTGACATTTAATTCTGATGTTTGTTCTGAACACTTTTTTTTTCTCCTCGGTTCTGACACAAAGCTAAAGCTAAGTTTTAGCTTTCCAAGAGTGTAAAAAAAATTTGGTAAGCGACAGTGACGTGCATCTAAAACAGCAGGAATGACAAAATGAAAAAATATTCACAGCTTTTTTGTGATTTGTACTTTTGATAAAATACTAATGATAGAATAAAATGTACACACATAGGAAAAGTCATGATCCTATAGTCACGTGGGTTTTAGTTTAAAAAAAGTTATAACACTGCAAAATCTAAAAACAGTCAAAATGACTGCCTTGGTTGTTCTAAGATTAAAAGCTTCTTGCCACAGGTTTGTTAGAAGATGTTCTCACCATCATTCCAACTATTTTTGCATTTAGAAATCCCTGTTACTGCGGGTTCTCCTGCATGCTTGGAAGGAGAGAGTGAGGGAAGCTGTTTGTGATCTGCAAACTCACTGCTGACTGCCAGTTTGTTGTGTGAGCCTTTTGGCAATTCATTAAGTGAAACCATATTAGTGTTAATATTGGACTTTATTTAAGTGTCTGCCAGCGCTGGTGGCTTTGCAGCCACTGTGCAAACAGTTTGTTGCATCTTCTGTAGTTCTTTTCATCATTTTCAAGTGGAAAATTCCAGATATCTCCAATTTAGAATTACAGCTACTGATGTTTGACATTAGCATACATAACATTAGTTTAACATGCTGTATCTATCTATTGTTTAATGAAGTTACAGTGAAACTTAACTAAGCAATATTTCTTGATATTGCTGAAATATTTCTTGATTTACTTTAATGTAGCATGTTAATTTGTGACGCTGTTTTTATGCTAAGCTAACAATGTCTGTTGGCTGTAGTTTCATATTTAACAGACAAGCTGGATGTCACCTAACTCTCGACAAGTGAATAAGCATATTTCCCAAATTGTGGAACTATTGCTTTAAAATCCTAATCCTTAAAGACAACCAGTTATTTCAACAATCAGTTGGCCTATCACTCTTATATTTGGAACGATGTATGTGTTGTCCAGTATGCACTGATATGAAAACTTTTTTGCAACATAATACTGATCAAGTTTTTCTTATTAGTTATTACTTATTTTATTTTGGAAGAATTTTACCTATATTTGAAGACTACTCTGAAACATTACAATTCTTTAAAGAAACTTACTTATGAAGGAAGTTAACCTCAGTGTTGTGTTTTATTGGTGTCACCACTGTAATTACATGCATCTCCATCAGATTATCTGAACAACAAGACAACAAAGTTTGACCACAACAGTTGTTAAGAGTGAAACTCTGCATGGATCGTGACTCCAGCACTCTCACTCTTAGTCTGTTTCATCATGCACACGATGCCGAGATAAGAAATCCAATTAAGTTGATGCTACACAGTCTTATTTCCCATTTCTGCAATCATCTCGTACATGTCTATAAACAATAAGCCATTCAAAGTGTAATACATTTTTGTCATAGATATGCAAATGCACTATTATTAGGGGATGGAACGGTAACAAGCCAAGTGAGTTCTGATCAGCTGGGATCACAACTGTGGTTCAACCAGGAAGAGACACTGCAGCTTTTACTCTGAAATCTCTTGTCTGGTGGTTTGAAAAGAGAATAATGGGCCCTTTTAATGACTCCTGTTTTTGTTCTGGCAGATAATTATCACAAGTAAGTTGAACATAGTGGAGAGAGGAGTGCTGTTCGGTCTGAATCAGGAGTGCGAGGCCTCAGAGATGTGACAGTTTGAAGGGTTGAGCTCCGACTACACGGTTCACCAGGTGATCTGTACGATTACTTCTCCCCGTCTGGATAAACTTCCTAATCACCGAAACCAGCTGCTTTAACATTCGAATAGAAAGAATACCTGCAGTGTCTTGACCCTCCGCGGCAGCCGGCTCCACGCTGTGCTCAATCACTGCACCCAGCGGTCGTCCGCAAATCCTTAACATGTAACCGCTCCTGCAGGCTTAACATTTTCATGTCAAACCATATTACATGTGCGATGTGTGAAGACAGATGTGCCATTGTTGATAATGTCATTTTAGACCACAATGTACAGGGCAGACAGAGATAAATGTTAAGTTCATTTGATTCTAAATAAGACAGCAAACAAGTGTATCCAGCCAAATGTCAGATGGATCCATTAAACCACTTTTAATGAACGAGGCAGAGACGGTGGTCTAAAGCTTCACTCTTTAAAGGCCATGGCAGTGATTTTAGATATCTTACTGCAGGAACAACAAATTATAATGTAATGTACTGGCATTATGCTTCACCATCCTGAAATGCACCATAAATTGTACATTCATTTCATATCTCTCATTTATTTAAAGCTCTTCTACTCTAAAAATAGTTTTTTCTTATGTTTATGTCCTCTGAAATGTCTGACCTTGATTATACTGACTTGTATCTGTGAAATATTTGTCACTAAAGATGTGTTTTCACTTTCCTCTGCTGACAGGGAAGATGTCTTTGCACTTCCCTTAATGATTTCTTCATCTAAACCATCAATCTGGCACTAAGACCTCATTCCAAATAGGCTGCTTAAAGAGGTTTTTGTTACATAGCGATGTCCCAGTTAAGGTCATGTTTTCCTTACTTCCAGTTTTTCTGTCAGTATTTTATTTTGATACTTACCTTTGTCTCTTGTTTTAGGGTCTTTACTTTCCGTCCATGTGTGTTTCCCACTTTTGTGATTACCTGCCCAGCCCTAATTGTTTTCACCTGTCCCTCATTACCCCCTCCTCCCCTGTCTATATAGTCCTTGTGCTGCCTTTTGTCCACTTTGTGTACTTGGCTCTGCTCCAGCCTACTGTTTATTGGCTAAAAACATGGTGTAAATTAACTTTGTAGTTACCTTCAGTTAACTGCTTTTCAGTTTGTAGCATTAAAGAGAAAAGAAAGTTCCATACTTATCAGATTTGTTTTTAGAAGAAGTCATAGTAGCCTGATGTCAGTACCAATATCAGTCCCAACAACATCAAGTGTTATGTTGCAAAAAAAACCCAAAACAAACATATTATTTAAGGATGAGCCTTTGTTTATTGAATCAGTGTTTGAAAAAGGAATATTATTCATATTCATTTCAATTCAATTTAATTTAAGGTGTCCTTACAGGAGCATATGGAGACACCTGTGATCCTTTTACATGTAGTCAACTCTGTACAGCAATGACACAAACTTCTTCATCATCTTTATGCACAAATCAAATGCCATTTTGTCCCAAAATGAAGTACAAAAATTAACAATAGAATGTATCAGTTTCACATACATGTCAATAAAATATCTGCTGCACCAGTGGCAATTCAGATAAAATGGGAGGATTTGTAAGACAAGTGTATCATGGAGAACACAACTATTTTGTACCATTAGAGAGTTACAACTAAAACTAATTTACAGAGGAAGATGAGTCAGATATTCATCTCTTTTGGTACCGTAAGGAAGTAGCATTATTCGGGATTAAAATTGAAAAATGGATTTTTGCTTATAAAACAAATTGTTATTGTTGTCCTTTGACAATATTGTTTGGTGATTTGAGAGATGTTGTAGAAGGAAAAGACTTGTCTACATCATCATTATGACGGGGAAAGCACACATATTTAAAGCTACAAAGAGACAACCACTAAACATCGATCATTTCAAGATGTTTTTGAAGCATCAGTGGGTTCTTGACAAGGATGTCAATAGGAATAAAGAACAGAATTTAAGTTGTGAGACTTTGAGTCAGAGTGAATGCTGGAGGAAAAACTAATTTCTAAAGTTGACAAAGACCAATCAAAGGGATGTGAAGAGAATATCCTTTGTTTGTGTGTCCAAGGCTTGTACATTGATGCTCACTGTAAGAAGCTGTGGTGACAAGGCCAGATCCAGAGTTTCACAGTAAGAGAAAAAAGGCAGATTTTATGCAGAACATGTTGAACAAAATATTAATTATACCAGATGATTTGAAATGTGTCAGGAGGGAAAATTTCACTATGCAACGTAAATCAACTTGCAGAGCATTCAAAATAAAATAAAGTGTCATTTATTTATTTATAATAGGTCATTTCAAATACTGTCCTGCAGCAGGGGGTATTAACAGATACAGATGTTTGAATATGATGCTGTTAGAGTTATTGATTGACCCAATGTTTAGTACTTTTCAATCAAGTAATATTAAAGTTATTTATTAATTAATATTCTTACAATGTCACAAATGAGGATGAAAGCCTATCATAAATAACCAGAGCCCCTAGTAATGTCTTCCAATTATTCTGTCTCATGAAGTGATGAAAATGATCGTATCATGAGAAATCCTTTCATTTCACTAATCTGGTAATTATTTCATCTCTATCAGACTGATGAGTTCATATGTCCCTATGAGGCAATAATTAATAAAACTTCAATGTAATTCAGACACATTAAAACATGTTTAGAGATGAGCTCATTGTGCGCCATCAATCTGCTGTTTTGAAAGCGTTCTGGAACAAATTCACAATCTCGATGGGCTTTGTCGATGAGATTGAATGTCTTTCCAGAGCAGCCTGAAGGATTAAACCCCCCTGCCATAAAAGCAAAGCCACACAGAGGGAGGGATTGTTGTGTGTCACATTAGTGATCATCTTGTTTCCTTTTCCTTCTGTCAGGCATGTAAAAAATTTCCGTAACCTAACAGACACTAAGTTCCACACTAAGTTAGCCTCAGAGGCTGCAATAAACTCTCACTTCTTTTCACACGACACACAGGGTAATTGATTCTGTTTTGGATCTTCACAAAAACAGTGTCAAAGCATCACTTAAAGAGGACCTATTATACTCATTTCTGGGCCTTTGTATTTCATTTCTGGACTCCTATACAGCAGCTACACACCATCGCCTGCACAGAAAGCTTTGTAGATCTTAAGGACACTGTGCCTCTCGCTGCATCGCTTCTTTGTATTTTCTGCATCCCGCTAAAAATGGTCTGTGTAATTTACTCCACCCCCCGGCCCTCCTCCATGTATGCCTCTCGCCAAGCCCACTCCGCTGTGATTGGTCACACTCCCGAGGACTTCCGAAGGGCTGGCGAGCGCTGCCGAGCCCGGCTACCAGCTAATCCAGCTTCGTACTGGCCCATATTGACAAAACAGTCAAACATGGAGGTTATTTGCTTTTGCTGGCTGGGAAGAAGCAACTCTTTAGGAAAGCTAAACAAAGTTAACTTTCCCTCACACCCGATCAAACATTTTCTGGGAGCCATTGCTCAACATGCTAACACTGTGAAATCGTTGTAGACAGCAGAGCAGCGCTGACCATATAAGTAAGTCTGGCACGCATTAACGTCAACGGGACTACATCGTTAAAAAAAGACAGTAAAACACAGCGTGCAGAGCCTCCAAAACAGCTTGCACGGCTCACTTCCAAATGCATGAACCTCATTATTTGACGCTTTGGAATCCTTTAACATGAGTATACCGACATCGTGACAACATTTATAGGTCAGAAAAGAGGAAAAGCATAATAGTTCCCCTTTAACTATAACCATTTTGACTGTTTTCTAATTTATATGTGCAAAGCATTTGTTGAATTAAGAAATACAAGACTGGTGTTACAATAATTTTATAGAAATTACCCAAAAGGCAAAGACAATGTAAAACAGCAGCAGAAGCAGCCACTAGGGATGTTAACGATTTATCAATAATCAATTCATTTATTTTACTGTGCATGTAAATTTTTTCTGCTTCATAAATTAGATGTCATGTAAAGCAACAATAAATGTGTGTTCTGAGCCAAATTTGAATGATTAAAAAAATCACTTTGTGTATAAAATGAGCGGGCCACAGAATTGCTTAACTAAAACTTAAAATGAGGAAAAAGATGTGCAGTTTGTATCTTATTACATTTTCATGATCAATCGATTAATTGATTGTTTACCTTTTCAACTAGAAGTCAAGGAAAATGCACAATGTTTGCAACCCTAGCAGTAACTGTAGCTGCATACACCAAACGGCAGTGCCAGGCTCGAACAAAATTAAGTGGAGTCATTCAAAATTAGTCTTGCAAACTGTAAGCACTTCCCTTAATCAATCATTGGTAATATTAATGATCAAATAATCGATTAATCGCTAAAAAAAACATTAAAACTTTGCTCATACCAAACAATACCATGTGTTTTTTTCCCACCACAATCAATTTTACTTTATTTATTTCTACAGCATCATCTTGCATATTCTCTGACAACATTACATAGCCTGTGAAACATAAAGATGTGAAAGCTTACATATTAAACACATGTACTTGAATACTGGACAACATGTGGAGCACACTCATAAAAATAATTTGTTATGTTTCAGATCTTTATTTGCTAGAAGATCAATTACTTGATTAACCAAATTCTTAACAACCAATTAATTAATTATTGATTAATCATTATCACCTCTGGTCAAGATGAATCTAAAATCTGAATTCGATCACTGATGGTTATTACCCTACAATAAAATACTGCTGCAATCACTATGGTCTAATATATGCAATGGCATACATATTGATAAATACATAATTACTCTTACAAAAATTATATTTTTGCGCTACTTCTATTTTTCAAGAGATATCCTAACAGAATAAATGCATTAGATTTTTATCATAAGAGATTATATTTAAAGATCAAAATGACCACTTACGGCATTTCTGCTAGTTATGAAATTCAGGCACTTCTGATTAATATTTTTAAATTAACAATGGATCAAATGACTGGAAAATGGAAGATTCGTAGTGATCAATCCAAAGATAATCATCAACTGAATCAACTGCCCATCAGCTTTACTCAGCTTGTTGGCATCCTTCAGCTCAAACTACAGTCCTTACAGCATTATCATAAGTCACTGGGCATCTTTTTTTTGCTTTCTCTCATACTTTGTTTCAACTCAAGTTCTTTTTCTTCTGTTTTTTCATATCTATTACAATAACAGCCCTTTAATCGTCTGTGAATGTTAATCTAACAACATTGCACATCTTCTTATAGCTCCTATGGTATTTAATAACGCACTGTGTCATTTCCCTGTAAGACTAATTAAAAAGAAAGACATGTTATCAGGTCAGTTCTCGATGTTAGGGTGATCAAAGAGGGAAATGTTTATTCCAGTCTATATCATCTTGTAACAGGAGGATCAGGCTTTTTTTAAAATAGCCTTTAAAGTGGATCCTCTTAAGCTCCGTCACTCCAGTTCTTAATTACAGAGGGTAGAACACATTTAATCCCTTCTTGATGAATAAGAGCATTAGCTGTGGATAGAGGAGACTTCTTAGAGGAAATCGAATGAATTCTCATTGAACTGGTGTAATTAATTAGTTTATATGGTCAGAGGAATAATACTGTCACGACTAACCCAAAAATACAACATGTTTAGCAATAAATAGACACTATTGTCTGGCCTACTTACCTGCATGAGTTCTCACGTTATCATCTTGTTTTGTTTTTTTTTTTGTTAATTAATCTGAACATTAACTTAATTGACATAACGCAATAAAGTAGGCATTGCAAGTATACAGTTTTGATCTCCATCCAAAGGCCCCATGTAACAGACATGTAAAACATAGGCAAAGAAAATGGAAGATCTGAGTAGGTTAGGTGTAGGAGATTTCTCTCGATGACTCTCCCTGAGTAAGTCGTATAACCAACTCAGTTTGATATGGAGAGTCAAAGGCTAGGCACTGGCCGATGCATGTTACTCGTGAGATCTCCAACAGGTATGTCATATCCTTTCCATCTGGATTTTTTTTTTTTTTTTTTTTTTCCCACAAGGGTGGTGGGTGAGGGCAAAGTAAAAAAAAGAGGAAAAATTAAAAAGACTAAAATTAAAAAAGGGAAAATAATGAAAGGGGGAAACAATAATGAAAAATCAAGAGAAATAAAGAAAAGCCCCGTGGCGTCCGTGTGTGGTCTTTGTGGAGGGAAAAAAAGGGGGTGTGGTGTGGTGAAGAAATATAGTTTTTATTGTGGAGTCAGAAATAACAAAGTTGCCAGCAATACACAAGATATGTGAAATTGTGACAAGAACACACAGGTTTCAGTGACATGTTTTATTTTTTTTATTTTTTTGTATTTTCATATTTTTATTTTTATTATTTTATATTTTTATTTTCTGACTTATGTTATTTTGTTTAAGCTGTGGGGGACTCCGTACATGTGCCTGCTGTGGGAGAAAAAAATAAAGGCAGGGAAAAAGAAGGGGGGGGAAGAGAAAGGATAGTGGGAGTGGGAAGAGGGGAGAGAGGGAAAGGGGTGGGAAAAGGGGAAAGAGAAAGGAGGGGAGTGGAGGGGTGGTTGGTTTGACCCCAGGTAAGTGGGCCTCAGGGTTGTGAGGTTGTGTCCGGGCAAGTTGGATAATGATGTGGCCTGGCCATAGACTGGGTAAGGGGAGAGAAGGTCCCCCGTTATTCCCTGTGGAGTGTCCGGAGGTCACATGGGTGGTGGGTCCTGGCACCTCCCCAGGGGGCGGGGGCGGGGGTGTTGGGCAGCTGGGTGGTGTGGGCCGTCCCGGAGCCAGCGTGTGTTGGCTGTATTCGGTGGAACTGATGATAGGGTTGGGCTGCCAGACGAGGATCTTCCTTCCTCGGCATACCCTGCCTCCTACCTGTGAGGCCCTCCAGCCCCTCCATCTCCTCTCTCTCTCTCTCTCTCCTCCTCCTCCTCCTCTCCCTCCTCCTCCCACCTCCACTCCCCCAAAGAACCAGCCCCATAACACTAACATCCCATTACAAAAAAACAATATCATCTTCTATAGTCACACCTGTTTCACCCATATTACCCATTCCAACGCACCAGTTTTTATGACTCCGTCACAACGGCTCCTCCCATTTCCCCACAGCACAGCCAGGCTTCTACTACACCTCCAACCTCTCATCATAACAGCAATGGCTGTGGGCCTACATCCCCACCTGCAGCACAGGAGATTGGGGTTCTGATCCACGATCCCCCGACCAAAGTACCGCCACCCAACACCCCCTCTTTTGACTCCATTCCACTTCAGTCTACATTTCATCCGTCTAATGTTGCAGTTCACATCTCAGAAGTCATTTCTCCCTCACTCCCCATCACAGAGAACTCCGGCGGCACGGTGGATGGTGACGGCGGACGGGCCTCCGAATTCAATAACAAGAATGATAATTTCATCAGTACCCCAAACCAGAAAAAAGAGAATCCCAATTTTAAGCAGGGCACTAACAACATGATGAAAGGGAATGAAAAGGTCAAACTGACCAACACTGTTTCCCTATCTGAGCCCTCTTATACTACCACCAGGGAAATCAACAGGCAAATCTGAAACTTATTAATAACACCATCGCGACCCATCTTCCATTTCTGGCTGAAATACCTCACAATACATTTATCACTGAACCGGACCACATCCACTGGACCCCTGCCACGGCGAATGCAATATTTTGTTATTGGTGCCAACAGCTAAATTTATCCATCCCTCAAAAGCCAACCCAGCCACGCACACCCCCACCTCACCCCAGAACCCACAACTAGTCGCCTCCCACATCACCTCTCACTCTAATGTCCTCAACCTTTCCACTCTTCTCACCTTGTCCTCCGCTCAAACCCAACTTTTAGAAAAAGGCCTCTCGTTCATCCCCCGTCCCACCCGTTTCAACTGGGAGGAGCTTCGAAGGGACATCCACACCTATCATAGACGCATCAAACTTACAGACCACTTTCACAACCGCCCAAGCCATACCCCCCTACCTTTTACTCACCCTTCACACTGGGAACCGACAACTAATCAACTTCATCATAACACAATAAAACTCATTAATCTGGACCAGAAAACTTTGCGTGCCTTTCAGCCCCCGGCAGACATCCCAGATAACCTGTCAGGGGCCGAATGGAGCGCATTAAAAGAACTGTCACATAACCGCAATATTATAATAAAACCAGCTGACAAGGAGTCTAAAGTCATCCTGATGGACAGACAACAATACCTCTTGGAAGCCAACCGCCAACTTAATAACACCACATATTACACCTCCATACCTGACACTACCCAAATCAACACACAATCACAACTCAGGAACATTATTCATTCTCTATATTTAAAAAAAATACATATCAGCAAAACAAGAGATTTCTTGTACGGTCCCAACACTCCCTGCAATAGATACTTTTACCTTTTACCAAAAATCCATAAAGTTCCTCCCGGTCGACCTATCGTGTCTGATTGTAATAGTGCTACCTACAACGTCTCCCAGTTTATAGATCATTTTCTTAACCCACTTTCCACCACACACCCCAGTTACATTAAGGACACGTACCATTTCATTGATATCATCAGAAATAGAATCGTTCCCAACAACACTTTTCTCTTTACCATAGACAGTTTATATACCAATATTAATACAGAACTCAGCCTTCAAGTGCTCCAATCCGTTTTTCAAAGAAAACTGGACCCTGCCAGACCCGACACCGAACTTCTGCAGTTAATTTCACTCTGTCTCAAAAATAATGACTTTACTTTTAACAACCGTCACTACCTCCAGATTCATGGAACAGCCATGGGCCAGCGATTTGCGCCAGCATATGCAAATATTTACATGAGCGAGTGGGAGCGAGAGGCGCTAGAAAAGTGCACACTCAGACCTTCCCTATACCTCAGATACCTCAATGATATTTTTGGAATTTGGCCACATGACTTACTATCCTTTCAGGAATTCATTAACACCCTCAATAACCACCATCCTTCCATCACTGTAAAATCCACAATAGATGCATATCAGGTTCATTTCTTAGACACCACTGTTTTCTTTCTCCCAGCCCAAACAGATCTTGACCAAGGTTTATTTTAAAAGCACTGACACACACACGCACTCTTACAGAAAACCAGTTACCATCCAAAACATACTTTCTCAGGCATTATTAAAAAACAAATTATTCAATTTCATCATATTTCATCCCTCCCCTCTGATTTACACAAATCCATCCGTACTCTGTTTACAGCCTTGCGCACTCAAGGTTATTCCAGGAGGTTTCTGAGGAAAATTAAAACTAGCACCCTGGCGTCTCTCGCTCCCGCTCGCTCCCCCCACCATCCTACTGCCATTTCTCACCAGACCACCCAGAACTCTCATCTCTCACCCACGCCCCCTCCTTACACCCGCAACATCACACCCGCACAATCTCAAATCAATGCTCCTCCCACACCTGCGCCTCCCCCAGAATTCTCTACCCCCCTCCCCTACCCGAACCAGGGTTTGTATCCCACCCCCCCGCACCCTCCCACTTCGTCCCCCACCCTAGAGGACTGGTGCAACTTGACTATACATTCGGACCCCTCAGACACCAATAACACCGACCTCCTCCCGCTCATCTCCACTTTCTCTCATCATGTCACATCTCTTCATCACCAGCTAAAAGATAACTTCACACGGATTCAACCTGACCTCCCGTGCCTGCAGAATTATCAGATCATTTCGGCTTACAGGAAAAACCCAAATTTGCAAAACATATTAGTCTGCTCTAAATTCATCACACACACTCAGTCCCCACAATCACCAGAATCAATACACTTCAAAAATAGAAAATTTATTATCAATCCTTACAGCAACCACTCCTTCCCCACCCTTGGCTCCTTCTCACTACAACACACTAACATTATTTACATAATCTCCTGCTCCACCTGTAATATGCATTATATCGGTGAAACACAAAATACACTATTCGCCTGGCTCACACAGCATCTTCGCAACATAAGACTGAATTCTCTCACCACACACCTTGTCCAACATTTCCAACAACACCCGGTTTCATCTTTGATTATTTCTGGACTGGAAGCGGTGGACCATTGGACCACCGGACAGAGGAGGAGGATGGAGAGAATTTGGATCGAGAGGCTGGGGACCACTTTTCCCAGGGGCCGTAATGACTCCCCCTAACAAAAACCTCCCTCTTCCCCTCTCCTCTTTTTTATTCCAGGCACCACCTACCCTCTGGAGCGGCTCCCTGCGATATTTGATTTCCTCCCCTTTTCCTTAATTCTGTTCTCTAACCAAAACCCTCATTTGTGTCTTCTTCCTTCCCGCCCCCCCTATCCTCTTCCTTTCGTTTTTCCCTTTCCCTTTCCTTCCTCCCCCTTTTTTTCCTCCCCTTCCCCCGGCTTCTTTCTTCCTCTTTTTCCTCCACTACTACCCCTCCCTTGTCTCATCTTTTTTCTCCCTTTCCCCTTCCTGTAATATACCCCATCCCAATTCTCTCTCCTAACCTTAACCATCCCCTCACCGGCTCTTTCCCTTGTCCCCCCTTTTCGCTCTACCCTCCTTTCCCAGATCTCTATTTCTAATCCCGTTCCATATTCCCCATCCCCTACTACCTCTCCCTTGCTTCATCCCCATTTCCCTCTTTTTTCCCCCCTCCCTTCCCTAACACAACCCTGCCCTCTTTATCCTCCTAACCATAACCACCCCTCCCCTGCTTTACCTCCCTTCTCCTCATCTCCTCCCTCCCTCCCCCTATCCTATTCGGTCCCATTCTTTTCCCCTAACTCTAACAACACTCCCCTATTTTTAATCTCTTTTCCCCTGTCCTCTTCCTCATCTTCCCCACAGCGACCATCACTACGGTGTTCCCCAACACCCCGCTAAATTCTCACTTCTCAAACTGCTCCAAAAATTATGACCACCTAAGAATACATAACCTGCAACTCTTTTTTTCCCCTCTTCCAGGTAACCTTTGGGAGAAAATAATAAAAAAAAACTTGATCCAAGAAGTGTTTCCTGAACTTGTGTCTATCTGAAAAATTGCTCTAAGTGTGCCATATTCCTGTGTGATGGCCAAGGCCACACAAATGGACAGTTGAGGGTAAAAACCATGCACACTCACCTCACTTCTTTGTTCAATGCACAGGTTAGTTTAATTTGCAGTCAACCACACCCCAAACAATTCAGGTCCACACAGTTTGAGTTATAATTTCTTTATTTTCCTTTAGCTTTACACTGTTTAAATGGAGTGCACACATTTTCACACTGTAAGGTTAGATTTAGTAATTTTCTGTTGTATTAATCATTTTTCCTTTGTCTTTTTTTTTGAGATACCATGCTGGTGGGGGTGGTTTCCTCCTGGACGGGCAAAAGGTGTGGCACAGGAGTGGAACCTGTTAAATTCTGTGGCCAGCTCATCAGGCCGTACCATCTGCAGCCGTGTCAGAGGGGGTTTTTGGGTTTAGTTTGTTTTTTCTGTGTATTAGTTTTAGTAGATACCATTTTGTTTTCCCCTTTTGTGTTAGTTGGTTTGGCCAAGCTGGTATATATGTTCCCTCACATTTCATTTTGTTAGGTCAGTTTGTTCAGTTAACACAGTTTTGTTGCTGTCATTTTTGAGTATAGTTATATTTTGTTGACCTCTTTTATAGGCCTAATTATTAAGTTCTTGATTTATATTGTTTGGCATTATTTTTTGGGTAAATAAAAACCCTCTTTTCAACAAATTCCTGTTCTCCTCGTTGCCTTACTGCTTTGTCCCTGACATCCTGCATATTGTTATTATCCTTTTTTGGGGTTGTATTCAATAATATTATATTTCTACAATTAGGAGATACCATATTCTTGCACTAATTCCATAGTGTTCTACCACAAGGTCCCCCCTATGTCCACATTATTTTACCGTCCTCCTACTTTCCTACACCTTTTACTTTGGTTCATCTTACCACATTTTAACTCATCTCAGTTCGACCCCCTCATCCACTTCATGTCAGCTTCCCTAGTTTTTCTAATTCCTTGTCTCCTGGTCTGAGTCTAATTAGTTCACTCAGTTTCAATCTTATTTTTGTTTTGTATTTATTTAATTATATTTCTTTAATTGTATTTAACTTTATCTTTAGGATGTCAACTTGATACATGCAGTTGATCTTTTTTGATTTTATGAAATTATCCCTTGGTTTTGATTTATTTATTTTCATCTTATTTATTTAATACCCTTACTTTAACATTTTCTTATTTGTTGTTGTTGTTGTTGTTGTTGTTGTTGTTGTTGTTGTTGTTATTCTTTTAATTTTTCATCAGTCTTTTCATTATGATAATTCTCACTCAATTTTTATTCTTGAGTAATGCATTATACTTAAACTTAATTATACAGGACCATTAACACTCAGAGCACTTACCTCTCCACCATTTAGCACTTCTGATTTCCAGCACTTTTCTCATTATACCAGCAATTGGAAGCCTCTCATTTTATCACCCCAGTTTGCTGTGTGTTTACTCCAGAATTTTACTAATATGGCTTTTAATTATAGATACTTTTCAATTTTGTCTCCTTTGTTGCCGTGTCCTTTTAATTAGGCATGTTTGAGCACTTGTTACCTCCTCCTGCTTGATTCGGATTCTACTCCTTGTTTATATTGTTTATGTGTGTGTGTGATGAGTTTGAGTGTTGATTTTATATTTTATACAATTAATTTTGCACTTTGGGCCTCCATACCACTCCCCTTAGGCCTTACCTCCAGATTGCCGACTCTCCAACACTCAGCCCTTTATTCCCCTTCCCCCCTATTCTCTATAAAAACAAAATTAAAAAATGAATAAAAAATATAAAAATTAAAAAATTAAAAAAAATAATACAAAAATACAAAAAATAACAACATGGGACAGGGCTGATGGGAGGTGGCGGGGACTTCCTCCTGTTCCTGCTGGGGCTCGATCCCGGTGCCTCCACCCGGGATTCCGCGGACCTCTCATCGTTCCACAACACAACCTTTATTCAGCACAAATCCCTTCTGGCACAAGTGAGGACTCTCGGCTAGTAGGCCCGTGCCACCAATTCTATTGGAATTTGAACCCTAACCCTCACCCAGGCAAGGAAAAGGGAAGATCAGAGTAGGAGAAGAACTCCGACAAAGTCAAAACCTCATTATTTTTGTTTTTGTTTTTTTCGATAATTTAAGAAAATGGGTGAATGGAAAGGGTGACGACAGGATATAGGTAATGAGGAGTGGGTTAACCTCAATCAAAACCCAGCCGGAGTAGGCTCATCCTGCGTCTTCCTTCCATCTCCTAGATTCCTGAGGGGGAATTGGAGTGGGGTGGGAGTGGGTGGGTAGAGTGGTGTCAGGGTGGGTATAGTATTGGGGAGAATAGAGATTGGGGATTAGGCAGAAGGGGGAGGAGGTTGTGTTTAGGATAATTATAAGGATGGGTATAGTATAGGGAGAATTAGGGAAGGGGGGTAGAATTCCTTCTATAAGCAGAGATGATTCTCAAATTCTGTGAGCAGGGGAGGTCAGGTTGGATCTTGAAGAAGTTGGCTTTGAGTTGGCAATGGAGGGCCGTGATGGGGTGAGAAAAGGTGGAGATGAGTGGAAGAAGCTGGGTGTTAGCGGTTTCTGGGGGGTCCAAATGAATACTGAGGTTGCACCAATCCTCCAGGGTGGGGGAAGAGGTGGGAGGGGGCGGGGAGACAGGATGGGGGTCCTGTTGCGGGTAGGGGGATAAAGGGCTGGGGGGAGAGGGATACAGATCTTGTTTCAGGTAGGGGAATTGGGGGGAACGAGGAAGGGGATACAAACCCTGGTTTGGGTAGAGGATTTCTGAAAAGAGGCGAGATCATAGGGCCAGATGCCAAAAATGTCGTCTAGGTACCTCAGGTAAAGAGACGGTCTGAGGGTGCACCTGGCTAGCGCCTCTCACTCCCACTCGCTCATGTAGACGTTAGCGAAAGCTGGGGCAAACCGCTGGCCCATGGCCGTACCATGTATTTGCAAATAATGAAAGTTATTGAAAGTAAAATCATTATTGTTGAGGCAGAGAGAGATAAGTTGGAGGAGTTCTGTATCCGGGTTTTTCTTGAAGAAGTCATCAAGAAAAAACTTCCTTCACCTAACCCTAACCCTCACCCAGGCAAGGAAAAGGGAAGATCAGAGTAGGAGAAGGTTAGGTGTAGGAATTATCTCAATGACTTCCCTGGGTCAGTCGTGTAACCGACTCAGTTTGGTGTGGAGAGTCAAAGGCAATGCACTGGCCGACGCATGTTACTTGCTAAAGATCTCCGACATGTCAAATCCTCACCATCTTGGTTGTGTGGAATAACATATGGGAAAATGGGTGAGTGGTAAGGAGGACAACAGTATAGAGGTAATGAGAAGTCGGTTAACCTCGATCAAAACCCGTCCGGAGTAGGCTCATACTGTGTCTCCCCGCCACCTCCCAGATTCCTGATGGGGAACTGGAGGGGGAGGGGGGAGGGAGTGTTGAAAAATTATTCTTGTGAGTCCAGGTTCGGTTGGTCCAGTGTGTGAAAAAAATTCTTTGTATGTCCAGAGTCGGTTGAGTGGATCTATGGAGAGGGAAGGGGGGAATGGGTGTTGTATAGGGGAAGATAGAGAAGGGGGTTAGGCTGGAGGTGGAGAACAGAGGAGGGGGGCTAGGCATGAGGGGGGAAGTGGTTGTGTTAAGGTTTAGTTGGAGGGGTGAAGGTGAGGGGTTAGGTCAGAGAGGGAGGAGGTTGGGTTTAGGATGAGTAAAGGATGGGTATAGTATAGGGAATAATGAAGGAAGGGATTAGTTAGGAGGGGGGCGGGGATGGTTGTGTTTAGGGTAAGGATTAGGGAGAGCATAGAATTAGTGAGTATTTAGATAAGGATGGGAGACAATTGGGTTTAGGATAAGTATAACTATGGGTATAGTATGGGGAAGAGTAAAAAAGGGGAGATTAGGTGGGAGGGGGAAGGTTGGGTTTAGGATAAGGGTGGAGGAGAGTATAGAAAGGAGAACTAGGGAGAAGGTTGTGTTTAGGGCAAGGATAAGGGTGGGTATAGTATAGGGGAGGGTAGAGGAGGAGGATTAGGTGGGAAGAGGAAAGGTTGGGTTTAGGATAAGGATGGGGGAGAGCATAGAATTGGGAAGTAGAGGCAGTGAGTAAGAAAAGGTAGGAGGAGATTGGGGTTTGGATAAGAGAAGAGGGGTGGGTATAGCAAGGAGGGGCAGAGAATGTGTGGAAAGGAGATGAGAGAGGAAAAAAGTGAAAGGTTGGGTTTAGGATAAGGATGGGGAGAGCATAGAAAGGAGAACTAGAGACAGTGAGTAAGAAAAAGGCAGGGGGAGGTTGGGTTTAGGATAAGAGCAGAGGGGTGGGTATAGAAAGAAGGAAAAAAGAAGAATGTGTGGGAACAAGATGCAAGAGAAGTTGGTAATGATAATAATAATTAGATGAAAGTAATAAAGTGAATTATTTTTGTGGATTGGCATATATGGGTTTAGACTAATGATGAAGAATCCCTGGCCTTAAGTCTGGTAAGTCATTGTGTTTTTCCAGGAAGAGTCATTATGATGTTATTTTATGTTCATTGCAGTTGTGATTTTAATTGTAAGTAATTGCAAAGGTTTTTAGTTGTCCAGTTTTGGGAAGACATAAATTCCAGGGAATCCTGAGAAGCCCAGAAATTTATGTTCCCGGGAGTTCCATGAATATAAAGGTTTGTAAACTATCGAAATGTAGGACACATCATCAGTAGTGGACCTCAGAATCATAGGGTGTTTCGGCCATTAACACTAGACACCCTCCTCCGAGGGAGGCCCAGGCGAGGATGATCAATTCTTGCTGTGTGTCCTTTGCCCAATTAGCATTGAGTGGTCATATTTTGACGATTTGCAGGTAGTCAGTCAGAGTCATGTGTTTTGTCCTGGTAGGTTTCAGTGGTTTAGTTCCAGTTGAGGTCTTTTAAGTTCACTTTCAGATTTTCTATGTCTTACCGTTTGAAAATAGTCTTTCATAAGTCGTTGTATGATTTAGAAAGGAGTCTTCAGGGTTTTGAAATGGGCAGGGTTGTGTTCCATCTCCATTATTAATAATAATTTGGTGTAAATTAGTCTGGACGTTTGAGTATTTAAAGGTATTTCTGTAAGCAAAGGTGCCGGATACACAAATTGTGTATTAATTGAGTTGTGGAAAGGATTTAAGGTAGAGGGAAAGAGGGGTTGGGTGTGAGAAGTAGCCGTTGCCTAGGTCCCGGTGCATCCACGGCCTAGCCACCTAAGCTGGGCTAGGGGATGGAGAATTTGGGGGAGCTGGTGACAAGTTGAAGGAGTTCAGTTGAGGTTTGTGGGGGGAATCAAAAAACCAAATTGCAAGTGTAGTGAAGTGTGTAGTGCAGTATGTGCTGTTGTATGGGTGGAGCTATTCTCCTTAGAAGACTTGGGCTACGTTTAAGATGCTGATGCCCTGGATCACCTGCCCCGTAGTGCATTGCCCTATAGTCGGGACACGGGAGGCCGCATACTTACCCCTGGCTTGGTAGCAACAGATCAGTTGTTAACACCGCTAGGTAGCTCTGATCTGTCAGAGGGTAAGGAGGTTGGGTTTAGGATAAGTATAAGGGTGGGTATAGTATAGGGAAGGGGGATTAGGCGGTAGGGGGGGGGGGGGGGGGGAGGTTGTGTTTAGGGTAAAGATGAGGGAGAGTATAGTAAGGAGAGCTACAATTACTGAATAAGATAAGGATGGGAGGGGGTTGGGTTTAGGATAAGAATAGTGGTGAGTATAGAGGAGAGGAAAAGAGAAAGTAAAATTAGGAGGAGAATGAAAGAGGGGAAGAAAAAATTATAATAGGTGAGGTGGGGTAAATTAATTTTGTAGATGGGATTAAGTTGAAAATGAAAGGTTTTGGTATTTATTTAGAAGAGAAGTGTCAGAGGAGTTAGGAGGGAGGGAAATGGCAATGGGGGTGGTTGGTTTTGTACAGTCTGGGATTCTTCCCTGGTTTTACTGTTTCGTCATTCCACTCCCTGCCAATAGTTTTGTATTTAAAAAAAAATATATATTTTTTTTTTAAATGTATGAAAAAAAGAAATCGGTGAATTGTCTCAAAGTGTAAAAAAAAAGAAGGAAGAAGAATTTTTAAAAAAATTTGTGTGTAAATTCTGATGTCTCCTGAGTAGGAGTCCATTTTGTGGGACAAAAAAAAAAAAATGTATAACACACACACTTTATATACATTTATTTACAATACAGGGTTTGTTCCCCTGTAAGTGTTGTTCTTTTCTGGGGTCCGAGTGCTTTTGTGGTGTGGTGTGCTGCGTTGTAGTGCCGAGTCTGTGTTGTATACTGTTGCGCTGTTACGGGAGTGCTAGGTTCAGACCGTGTGGGAACCAGGAGTCCAACTGTTGGATCCAGGTTAGTTCCGCTTTTCTCCTTTGAGCGCAAGACCATCCGGTTTGGCTCTGTAGGGGGCGTACGTGTAGGTTTATTAATACATGGTCCTGAAAGTGTTGTACCAGAGGGGTGTTTGTTTTGCGGCTGCGGCGGATATTATGGCGGTGTGCCCACATGCGGGTTTTTATGGCGTCACGTGTATGTATTGTTTTTTGCATTTTTTGCAGGATATGAGGTAGATCACATTTTCCGTGGACAAGGATAGGCCTTTCTGTCCAAAATATGTTACGCCTGTTTTGTGGTTCTTGATTGTGGGTTGATGTGTGTCCTGTCTTTTGTTTTTTGGTTGTTTTGGGGGCATTTTTGCTCTAACTAGGAGGTCCTGGAGGCTCTGGGTTTTTTTGTAAGCAGATACTACTTTAAGGTTTTCCAGGGTTGAGTTCTGTAATGCTGTTTGGAGACTGTGTTTGATTTGTGTGTGTGTCTTTTGTCCGTAGGTTGAAAAAATGGAAACTAGTGGGATTATTCTTGTGTTTGGGTATGGTTGTGAGGGGTTTTTTTCTTTGGTCATTTTTTTGTGCATTTTGCGTAGGAAGCTAAGGGAGTATCCTCGGAGGTGTAGTGCGCGGAAGAGGGTGGCGCGTGCTGTTTCGAAGTCTGTATGGTTTGTACAAATGCGTTTGTATCTGAGTAATTGGGAGTAGATGATGGCGCTGTAGGTGTGTTTTGGGTGGAAGCTTTGTTTATGTAGTAGTGCATGTGAGTCAGTTGGTTTGAAGTAAACTTTTATGTCGAGTTGGCCTGTTTCCGTGAAGCAGGGCCCTTTGAAGACTGTTGTGTCTAAGAAGTTGACCTCTTTTTTGTCTAATGTAGGTTGCAGTTTGATTGAAGGGTGGTGTGTGTTGAGGATTGTCATGAAATGTTCAAAGTCCTCTTGTGAGTGTGGCCAAATGCCCCAGATGTCATCCAAGTATCTCAGGAAGGTCGATGGTTTTAGTGGGCATTTTTGGAAAACTGAGTGTTCCCATTCCGCCATATAGATATTTGCGTAAGCTGGTGAGAAGCGTTTGCCCATGGCTGTGCCTTTAATCTGTAGGTAGTAATTGCTATGAAACTCAAAGTCGTTGCATGTGAGGTTTATGTGTAGTAGTTCTAAAATGTATTTATCTGGGCGTGTTGTATCTGGGTTGTTTGATAGGCATTTTTGGATGGCTCTCATACCCATCTCTCTGTCTATGTTAGTGTATAGACTTTCCACGTCCATTGTAAAGAGGTAGAATGTCTGTGGTAGTGAGAGAGTTTGGATTTTGGTTATGAAGTCGTTAGTGTCTTTGACATAGCTTGGGTGTTTGTTGGACGGTGGATTTAGATAATGGTCCAAAAGCTCAGCCGAGCCGTAGGATTCGCTGCCACAGTCTGATACAATAGGTCTCCCGGCTGGGATTTGGTGTGGGATTGGCCAGGTTTGGGGGGGTTTGTGTATTTTCGGTAGCAAGTAGAAGTATAGTGGGCGGTGAGGAGATGTGCCCTTCAGGTAGAGGGCTTGGGTGCGTGTTAAGAATTTGTCCGTAACCATGTTGTCTATTATGGTGTGTATTTTTTTTAGCCATGTCTGGGAAGATTGGTGTGTTTAGTTTTTGGTAGTAGTTTGTGTTTGAGAGTTGGCGTGTGGCTTCCGTTACGTAATCTTTCCGGTCTAATATAACTACTGCCGATCCTTTGTCTGCTGGTTTGATGATTATTGTTGGGTTGTCTCGTAGATCCTTCAAGGCTGACCTTTCCTCTTTGTTTAGGTTCGGGTGTTCCTTTTTTAGTGGTATTTGGCTGGCAGAGGTTTTATCTAGTTCGATAAGTGTGAGTAGTTGATGTGGTAGGGTGTTTGGAGCGGGTTCCCAGTTGGAGCCTGTGTGGAAGGGTTTTTGTGGCTTCTGTGAGTTGGATTTGAAGTGTGCTGCTAATTTCAGACAGCGGTGGTATTGTTGCAGGTGGCCTGCAAAGGATTTACGTATGTCTGTGTGCATGGTGTGTGTGGGGACAAAGGATAGGAGGAGTAGGAGAAGGTTAGGGTTAGGGTAAGGATTAGGCTTAGGTAAAAGAAGGAGAACAAAGGTTAGAGTTAGAGACTCTAACATCAATAGAACCCCCCCCACACACACACACCCACCCACAGATACAATTAGACAGTTACCCCGGTGCCACATTCTATCACTTTCTAAAAGTTCTTGAGAAAACCCTGGTTAATCTCACTACTAAAATACTCATCCTATCTGTTGGTATCAATAATAAGGACCTGGACCCCAAGCTGACGACTCAAATCCCTATACAAACAGGCTCGCTCCGTTTTCCCCAACACCAACATCTATATTCCCATCATGAATTTCTCACCACACCTCACCACTACACAACAGGCCAATCTGAGACTTATCAATAACACTATCGCCACCCACCTCCCTTTCCTTGCAGAAATACCTCATGACACTTTCATCACTGAGCCTGACAACATTCATTGGACTTTCTTAATCCTCTATCCACTATACACCCCAGCTACGTTAAAGACACCTACCATTTCATTGATATCATCAGACACAGGACCGTCCCGACTAACACATTTTTATTCACCATAGACGTTGACAGCCTCTACACAAACATCAGAACTTGGACTCACAGTACTCAAATCCGTTTTCCAGAAAAACCCAGACCCCTCTAGACCTGACACAGAACTTCTTCAACTGATTTCACTTTGCCTCAATAACAATGATTTCACCTTTAACAATCTTCACTATCTCCAAATACACGGCACAGCCATGGGCCAACGTTTTGCACCGGCCTATGCCAACATTTACATGAGCGAGTGGGTGCTAGAGAAGTGCACCCTCAGGCCATCTCTTTATCTCAGGTACTTAGACGATATTTTCGGTATTTGGCCACATGATTTGCCATCTTTTCAAAACTTCATTCACACTCTCAATAGCCATCACCCCTCCATTTCAGTAAAATCCACCATAGATCCACACCAGGTCCACTTCCTCGATACTACTGTTTTTTTCCAACACATAGACTCCCAAATGAAACAGATTTTTACCAAAGTGTATTTCAAAACCACAGACACACACGCGCTTTTACATAAAACCAGCTACCACCCCAAACATACCTTTACAGGCATCATTAAATCACAAATAATTCGCTTCCATTGCATCTCATCCCTACCGTCAGACCTCCACACCCCCATCCATACTCTTTTCGCCGCTCTGCGTACCCGAGGATACTCTAAGAGATTCCTGAGTAAAATAAAGACCAGCACCCTGGCGTCTCTCGCTCCCACTCGCTCTCTCCATAACCACAGCGCCACACCTCCAGACTACCCATAACCCCCCTCCCCGATCCACACTTCCCCCCCATAACCACAGCATTACATCTTCATCATCATTAAAAATAATTTCTTTATATAACTTTAATATCCCTGATCTTGGGCCTCGTATTATCTCTTCCCACTTCTTCTTGTCTGTCTCTTATTATTACTTATTGGGTATTTATAATTTATTTTTGATTTTATTATTTATGATTATCTCATTTCCTTATGAATTACCCAACAAACTTTTTTCTTATTTTCTTATCCTAATAAATAAAATAAATTTAATATATCATTAATATCTCAGAGCCACCTCCTCTGACCTCCTGAGCACTTTTACTCATTAGCACTTGTTCCATCATTATTTATTATTTGGAGGACCTTATTCACTCCTTAATAATCCCTGCTTGTTGTGTGTTTCCATATCTTTGAATTTGTAATAAATTAATTAAACCATTGTTTATCCTTGCTGTGTTCCTTTTTTATGCTTGGGTGTGCCTTGTTTTGTTTTGGTTGTTTTCTTTGATAAATCTATTATAATCATTTTTTTCCCCCAGTTTGATGTGTGTCTTTGGGTTTCGGCATTTTTCTCTTGTTGCTTCCCTATTGGGCCTCCATACCACTACTCCTTAGGCTGCCGCCCTATTGCCTGCTCTCATCCATACACACAGTTTACATACCCCAACTATTATATATCATCCTTCTGGTTTTTCACTTTCTAACTTCCTATTTCTTATTTCCGTTTTTTGAAGTATACTGTTATACCCTTTGTCACAGCAACCATTTTACCATGAAATAGTAGTATAAACACAGGTGCTACCAATGATACTAATTAAGGTTCTGGTAATCATTCAGGTCAAACAGAGTCAGAGCTCACTGGAAAGGTTCTGCTATGGAACGGACCTTAATTAGTATCATTAGTAACATCTGTGTTTATCCTACAATTTAATATCAAGACGGCTGCTGGGAAAAAGGTCTATTAACATTGATTCTATGTCACATCATGATCAGGTACTGGAGAGAGCATATACGACCACCTACTAAACAGGGACTTCAATTTGAGGTCCCTTTTGTTTTATTTTTCATATACTGAAGAAAGAATTCTGAGTTTAGCTTTGTTGGTGCAACAGCAGGTTGATGCTTTGAGCTGAATTTGGGTGCTCTAGATTTGTCCTCACCAGCAGGTTGGATGTTCTGAGGTGGCAAGGCCACGAAAACCTCTAAATGAAGTGCAGGCTGCAGGTCTGATGCCACAGTCAGTGAGTGAGCCAGTGAGGCAGCAGGAACAGCAGGGCCCTGTAGCTGGCATGTCATTAATGTTATCAGCTACACCTATGATTGACAAGCGTCTGTAGTGTGGTGAAAAAGCAAACCCTGAGGAAGAGCGCCAGGCGTTAAAGCAAATTTGACATAGTGGCCAAACCATGTAATGACAACGTCACTTGATACTCTGTGGGCTAAAAGACTTTTACCCATAGACATACACTGAAAAAAAAACAGTTAAAATGGTGGATATGTTTTTTGGGCATAACACCATACTTGCCAACCATCCCAGAGTCTCTGCCCTTGACAAATTTTCACACCTTCATTTGTCCTTTTCAATATCACAACCAATTTCTGACACCTGTACAGGGTGTATAACCTCTAAAAGTATGACTCTAAAAGTCTACTGTTTCCATGTGTATAATAATACAGCTACATCAAACCAGATCTGAAAAGAAGAAATCCTGTTTCTTAAGGACAGTTTTAAAGGAAAGCAATATGCATTTTGTAACATCTGCAGAATCAGTTTTCTTTGAAGGGCATTAACAAAAACAAAAAAAGGAATAGTAGACAGCTGATGAATATTAGTTTATGCCAGAGACTTATGCAAGTTCACACCAGTGGGGCAATTTTTTCTGTATCATTTCCTGTAAATTAAAAGTAAAATTAAAAGTATTTACCTTAAAAATGCTGTTGCAGTGTATTTTCATTCTTTAAGTTACCAGAATGCAGGAAACAAAGTCTCTGACACAGCAGTCGTGTCAGTATGGAGGTGTTTTTTACATTTGAAAAGGGGTCACCATTCACTCAAACTGTTTAGAAGTGATTCTGCAGTGCTGTTTTCCTGTGAAACACCAGTAGTGTTTTATGGACCAAAAAAACTAAACCCAACCTTCAACTGAATAATGACTGAATTTTAATTTTTGGATGAACTATCCCTTTAATGTGCACTGCTACTCACTTGGCTATTGTGCTATATTTATTGTAATTATGGAATAAAGAAAAATCTAAGAAGTCCCTATGAAATAAACTAAATATAAGTATATTACATTTTCATATCATGTTTTTGTGACTTTAAGGTCTGATTGGTTAAATAATCTTGAGCAATTATTACCTTCACGATAAGCACATCACATCCTTTCAATGATCAAAACAGGAACAACAGCACCAGTGGCTATGAAGCCTCAAAATATTTCTCTAATTTCCGTAATTGAAAACCCTTGTCATTGTTAATACCTCCGCCAAAGAGGTCATGTTTTTGGTTCAGTTTGTTTGTTTGTCAGGAGGATTATTAAAAAAAAAAAAAAAAAAACTTTTGGCCCGATTTTCATGAAACTGCAAGGGCGTAGCACGGGCCAAAAAAGAACCCATTCAATTCTGGAGAAAATAACAGGATGGACACAGAAATCATTTTTTTACTCAAGAAGAACATAAATGAACATGCGAGATTATAAGGCTACAGCTGGGCGCCGCCATATTTTGACATAATTCTGGAAATATATCCTGACATATATAGTGGTTGCACTTGCATATTTACATATCAAAGAAGACCGGACTATTGGCCTTGGCAGAGGTCTGCGCTCTCTGTGTGCTCTTCCACTTGATTTGAGTCTTTCTTGATTCCTAGAAACAAAGATTGAATATTCAGTGGACTGTCTTTAGGGAGGCGTCTGGGTCAGTGACCACAATAAATATGCTCCTAACTCTCGCTGAGGACGGCCACACTGAGCACCAGATAAGTGGCTCACTGGACTGCTGGATTAGCTCCAGCTCCAACAAAATGTCAGCAGTTATGCAAAAGAGCAAAGCAAACAGGACAGAAATTGTTCAGCAGGAGCTGTCTTGCTCTCTTTTTTTTTTTTTTTTTTTTTTTTACAGGCTGGAGTGCAGACACAGACAGTCAATATAACAGAGCTCTGCAGCTGTGTGATGTGTGAGTTTAATAAAGGAGACATTCAATGATCTAAACCAACAACAGCAGAGAACAGATGTTTGCATCAGTCCCCAAGAACTGAAACAAAACAACATACTCACCAGGTTGTACTAAAAGTTCAACAGTCACACAGAAAAAAATTGTAAACCAGCAGCAGCTTCAAAATGTAGTTTAGACATTGAACGTGTGCTGAGCGATGTGTGCAAAGCTCTCAGTTTTTTTCTGGAGGATAAGGCCTGGTGGCTACATTTCTTATCAATAGACCCAGTGAAAAGACCGAAAACAACAATATGGCTGGTCATCTCTCAGTACTTTCCCAGAGGAAAGGAAAAGTTCAAAATAAGATCTCGTCTTTGTCTAGCCTGTAACTTAAGATCAATGTGAAACTTTGACCACTTTCTCCTACTTCTAAAATCAGCCCCAGACTAATTTGAGCCCAATTTAAAATCTCTAAATGTTCTTTTTTTTTTTTTGGTCTCACTGCACTGATCTTAAAATTTTGTTAAATAATCAACTCTCGAGATAGCAGTGTGTTCTAAAAGAAAACTCAGTTGTCTTAAACACGATCTTAAATTTGTCTCAGTGGTTAAATTAAAATCTTGTTGCTCCATACGGTCTCAGAGACACCTATGAACTCAGCTTCTGTTTTGGTCCTTTTTTCTCCTGAGGGGTTCTTGGTAGAAATAAATAAGTGAGCTCAAAAGAAGAATCTCAGTTTAATGACATGAAACAGGCTACAGCACAGAGGTGTTTTCTTGCTGCATTTGGTTCCTGGTGCTACCATGGCTCTGAGACACGGCTAACCAAGCTAACGGCAGTTAGCGGTTAGTTTAGTTTCTTTAGAAAAAAATGAAGGTATCTTTTCTTGTGGAAACTACATAAACAACCTTGGTGCTGTATTTTCTCAGCACCAACATCGTAGTGAGGTAATGTGTTTGCTGGGTTTACCTCCCAGCACTCCCAACAGGCTAACTGAGCTAACTTACTTTAGCACTGTTTGCCCTGGCAACCTGCTGTTAGCTTGGTTAGCAGTTACTCGGGCCCGGGGCTGCTGGGAACCAAATCCCTGTAGCCAATTTCTGGTCATCAAACTGGCCTCTGCTGGTCTTAAAGGCTGTCAGCTAGGTCTGCTAATTCATCTGCTCTCCCTCCTAGCATGCATGGACAGCTTTAGTTGTATGGCGGGTGGGCGTAACACACCGTGCTACTGTAAACACCAATCAGTGCGACAAGTCAATAATCAATAAGCACTCTGTTGACTGTTTCATGGGAACATTAAGCAACAGGTAAGCTGCTTAAACTATCTGTCCATCAAGAAATGAAATCAATAAGAGTTGAAGCTGAGCTGTCAGGGGACACTGGAGGAGAAACCACAAAATATTTTTATCATGGTGGTGAATTTCTCTGTTACAGGCTTTTCCATCGATAACCATTGTGCTTTCACACCAGACTGTGTTGAAAATATATAGAGGAGCCATTAAATTTAAGAAAAGACCTTCAGTAATTTATCAAAATGTGAAGTATAACTTCTGTTATGCCCCGGTCTAGGGGAACCCTGGACATAACAGATAGTGTGCTCCCTCTGTCTTCCCACTCCAAAGAAGGCCAGCGACCAAGTTGCCAAGTTTAAGAAAAGGTGCAGTTTTATTTTACTTCAGGGGGAGAAACAGGCCAAAATAACAAACATAACAATCTAAAGAAAACCCTGAACTTACCTAACAAAAGTAATAGAAAATAAATGACGAAATACTAACCTGAGCTCCTAACTGAATATAAACAGGAGAAAACAAGGTTAAAAATAAAAGCCCCCCCCCCCCCCCCCACTAAACTGCCCTACTATTTACACTTATTTACCATTTTTACAAAAGCTCGAGGCTTATTCTGCACATGCTCCTAGTGATCTATCAAACAATTTCTCTAAGTAAATACAAACAATTTTACGTCTACTTGTCTACAAAAATTACTCTGACCAAACAAGTCGCAACACCATGCTGGCGGTTCTTTGTAGTGGAGAGACTGGAGAGGAGACAGAATGCAGGCCGCCGGCGTTCAAATAGGCCTTGGGCTCCGCCCCCTGACCAATCGCACAGCAGCAATCCTCCTCATCATCATCATCATCCTGCGCCACCTGTTCCCAATTCACGCTGGAGAGCAAAAAACACACACACACACACACACACACACACTGGGAGAGGAGACACTGCAGCAAAGGACAAACACATTCACAAATGACCCACAGGGTCATAACACTTCAATTGTGTGGCTGATGGGAAAAAAGTCAAACCTATAGACCAACTTTGGTTGTTTTTTCAATGTATGGTATCTGAGTTACAGCTCACTGTAGTGGAGAAGAACAAAAATTAGGGTCTCAGCCTCCAGCCGTTAATTACTGTGTTACTCCTGGAACACATTTAACACATTAATGATGTATAACCACGTAGAGTTCTCTGAGGGCGGAAGTGTCTTTAATAAATTAGATGCTAATTAATGCTGTGATCCAGAGCATGGCTCTGTAATGGCAACAAAGTGGACAACACAAATAGATTCCCGATGACTGTAACAAACAGGGGTGTTCCACACTTGAAGCCACCACAGATCCCCTGGGAGTTTTAATGTGAAACAACAGTCCTGCAGGAGCTACATACATCGATCGGTGGAGCTGGGTTTTAGTTGGCCTGGAGCCGGACTCATTAAAGGGAACATGAAAGTCAGTTTAACTCTCAGTCACTGCCAATAAACACAGTAAGAGCAGAGCTGTGGATGAGGCAGAGGAACAACTGTGCAACTTCAGAGGAAACACTGTCAAGTACCAGAAAGCTTTTCACATGAAAGGAGATCCCTCTCTGTTGCCGTAGATACTGTACCATCCACCAGAGTTATTCTGTGATAGTGTTGTAATTTATTTTTGTTGAGTATCCACCGACCTCTGTGTCCTCTACTTTACATTTAGAGATTTTTGACATTTTTAAGATGTTGAGAACTCCCAGGGCTCGAGTGGGAAAGTGTAGGTGGACAGAGCAATTATGAAACTGTCAGCAAAGTACAGGCAAGATAACAGCAGATTTTTTCTTATCTTAAACGGCAGAAACCCAAATGACCCCCTGAAAAAAACGATTATGTAAGATATTGGTACTGCTTTCTGATAAGGTACCATGTATTTAAAGTTTATAAACTGAAGCTAATGGTTTTATTAACATACTTGCCTCTCGTTTTTCATCGCCCTCTCCCTATTTACAGTTTTCATGTGACGTCACGTCCGTATGGGAAGGCCCCCTTGGAGGGCAAAAAAATACTGTCTTCTGCTGCACACCAGCTTACGAACTAAGCAGTCCCTGTTGTTTCAGATAGTTGTAGTGCGATCGGATGCACTAACCGACGAGGAGAAAACCCTGAAAGGAGGAGACAGGATTTGTGCCGTCAAAAGTGCCTCTATCCCTGCGGAGGGCAAATACTATGTCATGAGATTATTGTGTTAAGCTCACAAAATGATACTGCCTTGTCATTACTGCCCAACAACACTGACCACAATGTTAGATAGGTAACATTAGTTAATTAGCATTCTTGCTTTGACAATGAAAAATTTCTTTTCCTTCCTTTTCAGGATGTGAAATCTCCCTCTGACTGGTGTTAATCCTTCTCCAGAATCAGAGGTTTAGCTTTTTAGCTCCTCATCATGAAAACCAAGCATCTGCAGAGCATCTGGACCTTCTCCCATGAGACTATTATTATATGGAAATTACAAATTAGAAATTACCCCCACTCAAATTTACTGACTTTACCTCCATGTGAAGGTTCTGTTGTCCGATGTCAGTCCTGTTGAAAGATTAAAAATATGTTCCTTATCACATGTTGTCTCATCATCTTTCAAGAGTTTACTCTTCTGTTGGATTTGAGGTTCCTCCACATTAAAATCTAACTGCAGTCTCCATATTTCTCATCCAGGAGGCAGAAAACAAGTGCAGGGAAACAAAGAAAAACAACTTGCAAAAAAGTCCCCTACAAATGATCATCACTGGCAACTTGCAATGGAACTTTCACTTTAAAAATTAAGAATCACAACCTCAGCAATTACTATAAATTCCTAGAGCTCCCCGGATTATTTACCTTGCAAGGCAAGATCAAATGACTGGACTCAGGTCAGACTTAAGTCACAAATTTGAGGACTTGCTTGACTGGAATTGATTAAAAACTCAACTTGACTTTGACTTGATATTAACTTGATATAAACTTGAGACAGATGACTCAAAAAGACTTTTTCAAGATAAATATTTGCATTTTCCCAAGCAGATCAGCAGAGGCCAAAGCAAGAGGCAGCTATCATGGAAGGCTAGTCCAAAAATATCACAGCCCTGGTCGTGTCACAAGTTTCTGTTTTTCCTTGTCCTCTGTTTCCCCCTCCCCCTGTCTGTCTCTGTGTGTCTGTGCTGTGGGTGTGGCGACTCCCTCACTCTCCTGGGTTCCTGATTGCTTCCATGCTACTCACCTGAGATCCATCCAGTAATCAACCCTGTAGTAAAAACACCAGCTCTCCTCACCAGTCTACTACTGTGGTACAGTCACGCTCCAGGCCAGTCTTTGAGATAAGAGTTTTACCTTGTTTAAGATTTTTTTGTGGATAGTTACCGTTTTTCTGCTGCCTTAGGATCACTGCCTACCTGCCTGCCTGCCTCTCCATCTGCCGAACCCCTCCAACCTTGTCCGCTCCCCTGCCATCAGCCTGCTCCCCTCAGCTTCCTTCCCCCAGACCTCCCCCCTGCAGTCACACTCCCTTTTTGTCACTCTGCTTTTTGAGTCTGTGTTCTGCATTTGGGTTCTCCTAGTGGATTACAACAAAAAAATTGCCCTAAAATGTGAAATCTCACTAAGATTTATAAGGCGTAAGCAGGCTGCAACAATAAATCATATATGAAAATAAAACTCAAACTCTCATGACCACTGTCTTTTAGGGTTGCAACTAATGTTCATTTTTATTGTCAATTTATCTGTCATTTGTTTTCTTGAGTAATTCATTAGTTGTTTAGCCTGTAAAATTTCAGAAAATTGTGAAAAATATCAGTATTTCCAAAAGCTCAATATGATGTTCTCAAATGTCTTTTTTTGTCCACAATCCAAAGACATTAAGTTAACTGTCATAACGAGTAAAGAAAGGAGAAAATATTAATATTTGAGAAACTGAAATCTGAGCCTTTTGACTTTTCTCTTTTAAATAATAACTAAAGATTAATTTATCATCAAAATAGTTGGCACTTAATTTCATAATCAATTAATCATTGCAGATCTCCTGCCTTTTAACTGATTTACATGTGGAAACAGAGGGATCATCAGAATTTACTGTTACTTGATTTGCTTGACTTAAAGCAGGGACACGACTTGCCTAATTCTCACCTCACTAACTTGAGACTTGCTGGTGACTTGAAGGTTAAGACGTGAGACTTGCTCGCCACTTTCACATGTTTGACTTACTCACACCTCTGCCAAATATCCGCATGAATAACAAAACTGCAAGTGAGCCAAATGAAAACAAGAAACATCACAACCTTTATTGTTCACAGTGATCTCTGTCTGAATGTTCTCAAAGTCCAAACAGTTAAAGATAAATGACGTTCAAGTTGTCAGACTGTACAATAAATACAGGTGATGGTTTCAGCTGGACAAGGTGAGGAGAGTTTGTCCTTTCCATGTAAGAGCATTTACATTATTAAACATTTTCTACATTAAATATGGTTAGCCGAACTAAATCATTGAGTCTACATGAGATCATAGTGTACACAGTACAATAGATAATATACAATGTTTAGATAACAGTCTACATCTGTTTTATTGAATCATTCTGCTGGTCTCAAATTTAACTAATGATGTTTTTCAGCTTTATTCACATGGTGTCGAGATTTGGGCAGCTGACAAAAATATTAGACATTATAAAATCCCTTTCACTGGGTATTGTGGTTCCTTTATTTATAATATCAACATGAGTTTGGTCAACCATGGGTGAAATGTTCGCCTAAAACAATTTGATCAGTGTCCTAAATGTCTCTAAAAGCAAATCAGTGTGATTTATGTCTAGAGAAGACTTTTTGTAAACAGACCACATAGATTTCTGGCTGGAATCATAAACACCAGTTACAACCACTGAGGCAGTAGCACCATGTACAGCGTGGAGTGGGACCATTGTTTCCAGTACAGACACGTTCCTTCCCTTGGATTGGCTCTTTGCTGAGGACAAAAAAGTTCAAGTTTTGTTGGTAAAGTCACCAAGAACTAATGTATCATATTGTCGGATGTTATGTCCAATGTTTGGGTCAAAGCTCTTGTAATTCAGGTCTGCACTTTTAGTCAAGGCATTTGCCAAACTGTGGCTGCTGTGCTTCATGTAGTGCCTGTAATCTGACTGGTCAGTCAGGTCACATGTCACATGTTGCAGTGAGCTGAATGCTTTGGGTCTTTGGCGCCGTGCAGCAGGTGTGGATCACATGTTCCATCCCAGTCCGATGTGGGTGGCCAGCAGGTAGCACATGCCGATCATACATGTCATTATCATCATGGGGAATCCTAACCTGTAAGAAGTGAGGAAACGACACATTCATGTCATATATTCACATTTTATTCTTTTCATTTTTTTTCTAAATTATCAATATTAATTTGGTCACGCTGAGATAAACTATGTGACTCAGTAAACAACAACACTGCTCATGTGTCCTCCAGAACTGCCCATGTGACTCCTCTTTGACTGACGAACGTCACGTAAACTCCGACAGCGTAGAGCTGAGCCTGACAAGTCCTAAAATGACTTCTGTGAAAAGTAAAGTTGCAAAGTTGTCACTCTGTCTCTTATTAATTCAATTTTTGTGTGTTGTGTAATAATTATAGTCTACCAGCCAGAATGTCTTGTTTGTACAGTATATGGCATGTTTCCACTGTGTTTTGATCCTTTCCAACAGTCAGTGGTTTCTATTCATTCCCACGCAGGATAAATATTTTCCTGCAGATACTTGAAGGAAGCCAGAGTGAAAAACTGCTGTTTTTATTGTCGTGGAAGTTCAGTCATTGTTGCATGATAATGCGATGCAGCCTCACATGGACCAGAACACACCATATAAGTAATATAAACAGAATGGACTGCTGAGTTGACCTCCTGAAACTCAGGCACACGCCACGTCTTTTTTCATAACGTATAATACAACTGTCTGTCTGAAAAGCCATCAAACATCCAAAAAATGGGTCACTACAGACACATGGTGGCTACATTTCTCTATTTCAGACAAATGGAACTGACTGCCTGAAGCAACTTGTTCATAAATAAATATTTGATGAGGCGGTGGGGACTTAACAGCTTCCCTCTACAACTGTTTTGTGTCCTCCTTCATGTGAATACAGTTTAGTGTCATTTGGGATGTCCAGAAGTCTGGGCAAATGTGGTTGCTATATGATTTGTATAGCATGTATGTGAATATTTCCTATATTTTTCTGGACACAGTCCAGAATAAACAAGTGGAGGAGCACTTACTGTTGAATAAAATAGCCATCAGCCTGCAGCTGACCTGACATTTATTAACAGCTGTCTTTATGACTTTTTCTGAAGCTGTTTTTTCTGGTAGGAGGTCAGGAGACAAGACGGTAATTATGATGAGTGGGAAATAAATGGTCACTTTAGAGAAAAGGTGTTTTAACATGCTGCACCTCGGAGAGACCTACTGCCTTATTGCAAATGTTTTATTAAACATTTGCAAGTTCAGTAACATCTTTCATATTTTTCCTCTTATTCTACTACTGTCAGATTCAAACTGCTTCTCTTTGTTGAACTAACTATTATTTTTCTATTATTGAACTTTGGCATCCACAGAAAGTCTGTTAACACTCCATTATAATAACCATTATAACCATAAATGGTAAATTGATACTTAAGGATAGAGTCAGCAGGAGTCAGAGCTGTTTGTAAACGCATCAGGATGTCAAATACCAGCGTTTTGACTTGGTGAAACGTCCTGAACACAGCAAGACGATGACAAAAAAATAAGGAAATGCAGACAGAGAGCAGGATCTCAGATACAGACACCATCACACACTTCTAGTGGGTCATAAGTGTTGATTGAAATGTGATTTGAGTCTATACATTGTTTTGTTTTTTTTTAAGAAAATGTTGCAGGCTGATAAAAGATGATCACAATTACATTCTGATTAAATTAGTAAACTAACAGCTTGTTGCCACATTATAACATTTTCTAAGTTTTTCATAAGGATTATCAGATGATTTGTAAACCTTACATAGAGAGATGAACCAGATATTTGTAACACTTTGTTAATGGTTAATAATTATTTTTTAAACTGTATATAAACATTATTTGGATGTTATGATATAAAGTTGCAAGTAATGATTCTAATAGTTACATTATGTTACTTTGCTTTGCGTTGTGTTGCGTTGCACTGCATTAACTTACAAAATGTAACACAACCAAACTATGATTGTTCCCTAAAACTAGCCTTCATGGCCCACCAGGGGGCTGCAGCCCACACTTTGGGAACCACTGATTTAAATGATTATTGTAAAGGTGCAACCAATGTTTATAATACTTTGTAAATTGGTAAGAAATACCATGTTGTGCATCTAAACATTATTTGGATGGCTGTTATAAAGCTGCAACAGATGTTTATTTTAATGTTTTTCTTCTCAGATATATATGTATACCATCATCCTGCCAGAAACTGCAGATGAAAATGAGCCTGTTTCGCTAAAACTGGCACATTTATGTGACTTAAGTGATCATGTAAAATTAACATGCACTCTCTCTAATATGTCTCTTCTTAAATATGTAAGCAGTTGCTTAATAGATGGTTTATATAACACATGTAAGCATTATTTAAACATTTGTTAATGACAACTAAAGCATAATTATTCATTTACCATTTATTAATGAGGGTTATTGTAAAACAGATTCTCATTCTGATGCGTGACCCATGGGGTAACTCTATTTTCACTGCACAGACCTGATGGCGCTGGTACATTCAGTGAACCAGGACACCTCAACCCGCAGGTGAAGGCTTGTCTTCCTGCTCACTGTCTCCTGCTCCGAGACAGGCCCAGTGACATGTTAAAACGGGCTTGCATATTATTTGCCAAATTAAATCACATCATGCTTGATCACAGAATCTAAAAAGCCTTCAAGTGCACACAAACAACTACTCCAAAGTTGGGACCTGTGACAGACTAAAGTTTGTCGTGAGGCCTGAGGAAATTGTGATATTGTCTGGCATTTTCAAAGGCCAGCCCAGTTCTCATTGTTGAAATTTAGTTAGCTTCATGACGCAGGAGCAACGATCACTGCCATAAAAGTGGGAGTAACCTTGTCAAACTGCAATGAGTAGATTATAGGTCAGTTTTTCATTCCTCATTTAGTATCATACATTTTCAATGCGATGACTTCAGAACTGCAGATGGTTTTTTGTCATTTGGACATCTACCATGTCCTATATGGACACATGGCGGCTCTGAGGGCCAGAGATCTGTTTGCCCCAGTCTCTGACACAGATCAGTTTTGGAGCAAATAAAAGGAAAAGAAACTACATGTATATTTAGTGTGACACTTTTGTGATTTATCACAAAGTGAGAGAGAATTAATTAGAAGTACAGCACCCCTACTGAAAAATGAAGAGAACCCATATCATTAAAACATCATTTCGAGCAGATGTTGCTTACTCATGTGATGGTGCGGTGTGCGATGTGAGGCTGAGTCAATGATCGACTCAATAAATAAGTCAGGACCAAATAAACCATAAACCTACAGCTGTTACACCTCACACTAATGGTGCTTCACATCATTGTTTATTAACTGTGCTCCTCTTCCTATGGAGATGAATGCCAAAATGATAACAGCAAGTTATTTCTAATGCATGGATAATTATTATGATGATGAAGCATGATTACAATGGGGTAATGGGCTGCTTGTTTAGTTCGGTTTAAATGTAGTTTTACAAGCAGATATACTTTTATTTTTTCAGTGTTAAACAGCCATTGCAGTAATGTGCCTTTCACTGCAATAACTACTGTCGTGCAGGTCAGACAGGGGCCTTGAAGAGAATTATGTGAAATGGCAGGGTTAACTGTGCAGGCTTGATTTTTAGAGAGATGTAAAAGGTTACATGTCTCTTTGCTGTGTGTGTTTTCTGTTTGGCTGGGCAGGATTCCTTCTCAGAGGATGTTAAGGCCTAGGATTTTGGTTCAGCTTGTACTGATGAGCACTGACTCATAGGTGACTTTGTTTTTTTATTTTTTATATTTACCATATAAACCTGTTTTTCAATAGAAATCTCTAGAATCAATGTGTAAAATAAAGTTGAGCTTGGAACGTAAAATGTATCAATGTTGTAGTTTAAGCTGGATTAAGATGGCAGATGTATTTTGTGACTTTTTGGAACATGATAAGGCTTTTCTCCATTGAAAAGATGTTTTTGGTGTTCAACCAATAAGATCAAACTCTTGGCGAGGCCAGTTGGGAGAGGTTAGTTTGTATTAGACATGATAGATGGATGGTTCATCCAATCACCTGCCAAGTGTTTTTTGAAAGTGCCTGCACTTTTCCATATAGTTTCTAAGAATGACTTCACAGATGGTTCTATGTAACAAACCATCTGGCGTGACAGGTTAGGACCTTTCTACAGGGACTAGGAACCTTTGGAGGAACCTTTGGGCAAGTACTTCCCAAAAGCACAGAAACTTTGGGGAGGGGGCTTGCAGTGCCGAAGACTTCTGATTGGTCACTATTTCATTTTATCACGATTTTTTAGAAATCTGCAGGCACAAACCAGTTTGATTTTTGTTCACTGTGCTTCGACGTTTGAACAAAGAGTTACAGAGGAAAGCGTCTGACAGATGGACACACGACAAAGCATTTATGCTGAGGGAAAAATCCAGCTGGAAATGGAAACGGTGATGTTGTTGCAGTGTCACACAAATAATGATGCCTGTCCATTGCATTATATCGCAACATCATTATTCTATGTCCCTAATCTTATATAGTTGCTTGCAAAAATGATGTGTAAAATAGTCTTTTTTTTTTTTTACACATCAAGAGACTAATTTTCCCAATCTTGGCTAGTCTTTAAAGTTGACTTGAAGGAACCTTTTAGTTCCTTGTAAAATTGTTCCTGGAACTAAAAGTGTAGGGTACATTGGGTGGAAATGTGGATATTAATGGAAAGATAGATAAATGGAATAAGTCATAGTCAATTTCATTCACAAGATTAAATTACTTAATGCTAAAATGTAGCTGACTTGATACCTAATTAGGGGTCAGCAACAGCCTCAGATAACAGCATACAGGCTTTTGGTATTTTTGCCCATGGGGAAATGTATTAAAGTTTGCTGTTTGAAACAGTAACAGCAATAGTCACAAAGTCTGTTTCAAGGAGCTCCTATGCACCATATTAGGTGCAAATTGTTCGATAAACAAAACAGCTCAAGTGAAAAATATGTCCTGACCCAGGGTGTCAGAGTTATAGACATTGCATGTGGTAAAATTTTGAACTTTAATTAAAGATCCCCCATGTGGCCAATTAAGTCTGTATTACATGAGTTTGACAGCTGGTTAAATGTTTGGATGCCGTCATATCTCACAGAGAAATTAGAATTTCAGCAATTAATGAAGTGCCCTAGTTAAACAGAAATTGCTGCTGTCCTTTGTTATCATTGTTATGAGTTTAGTAAATGCTTTTCCATGCACACAAAAACTAAAGATAATCCAGAAAAAGATCTCTATCAAAAGACAATAATTGTGCTTCTTTTTTGCGGAGCTGAAAAAAGTTAGCAACTACTGAGCTTATGTATCTGTTCTCTGTATTGTATCTGTCTTATATAAGTTCCTTTGAATCAGAAGCCGCCTCAAAGTCTCATTTTAAGATGACCTTTAGGAATGTTCCACATGTCCAGTCGTTTGCACTGAAGAGGCTCAGTAAAGAATACAACAAGACCAGAGGACCTTAAAGAGTAAATGCTGTACATATGTGTGTGCACATATCCGATAATTGTGTCACTGTATTACTCTTTATTGCTATAACTATTTCTTCATTCTGATGAATAAAATTATGCAGTTCCCATCTAATATGCATGTGGAAATGTCAAATTAGAACTTGAACCAAGGATTAATGAGGCTAGTCAAGCACTTAGGCTCATTAATAATGATTTGAATAAGGCGTGGTGGTGCATCTAAATTTTAACAGAGTAAAACTTTCTGAGTGACCAACTGAGCTGAGTTACAAAGGTCGTGATAATTATTATTTTTATTTACACATCAAAGGTTTAAAAGGGGGTGAAAAATGAGGGAGACTTCCAAGAAAAGAATAGCAGGGAAAACAAGATTTGGAAGGACCTGCCTTTTAAAACTGATCTACCTGACCCTTCACTTCCTGTCATTTTTGAGGTCTGTCCCATTTATCATGAAACATCCTCTAAGGACGTACTGAAAGATTTCAGAGAAAATGGCTTTAGCCTCCTGTTAACATTTGGAAGCAACAGTTAATTTACCATTTGAACTCAACTCCATTCTTCCACGTGTACAGTAATTCTCCAAAAAACTATTACAACAATACACTGATGGTGTTTGAAACAATGATCTTATTGCTGAATTTGAACCATCCCAAGATCCACCAACTACAAAAATGACAATACTAGTACCAATACCATAATCATTCAATCTTAATTTTTTCAAATGGTCTTTTTTATGAAGAATGCTTGCTGAAATTGGCTGCGGGCAAAACCATATAAATTGAGTACCAGAAGGATTGAATGCAGGTATTGTTTGAGGGGTGAAGATTCAATGATGATGCTGGGTAATTTCAATCAATTCCCTAAAGATATTAAATACCCAGGCCTACTCCTCAGTAATGTAATCTGACGACAGATTACAATACTGAGGAGTAGGGCTGGGTATTCCGTTTCTATGCCGATAATGTCCAGCTCTATGTATCATCTGAAACCATCGTCACTGCTACTCACTCTGCCCTGACTAACTTCACAACTTCTATTAAATCACGGCCAACTTTCTCAAACTGAACTCTGACAAATCCAATATGATCGGCAGCTCAACTCTATCTCTCTCACCTCACATCTATAACCTCTGAGTAATCTTCAAGAGAAACCTCTCTTTAAACACCTTCAGTGGCTCCCTGCACCACTGTAGATTCAATTCAACCCTCCTCTTCACTCTCAGAGCCCTCCATAACCAGGCCCACCTCTACCTCACTGTCTTTCTCCACCTCCGCACTCCTAAATGCTAAAATGACAAACTGACAGATTTTATCAGCTGTAGCTGGCTAATTAAGCTAATGATAGCTAGATGAGTTAATTGAAAAAGCTGTCTCGGGCTGACATTTTAATGTTTCCGGCCGATTTGTTTTAAAGCAAGAATCCTGCGAAGGGGTCTAAAATATGCACTTGATGACTACATATACATAATGTTGTGCTAAATGACTGAGACTCAAGGCACTTGTACCAGGATTCTCACCTGCTGATCAACATAGAAGATAAGGAAATAAATAAACTGAATTACTGTCATATCATGGTGTAGAGCGAGTTAGATCTGTCAGGAAAAAATGTAACATCTGACTCTGGGTTTAGATTTATGCTTAATTGTTTTTATGTTTCACTTTTAATGTTACAAGAAAAAAGGTTTTTGAGATGAGAATTAGCCAACGTGTAATGCTGCCTACCTACCTAACATATTTGGCTTGCTGGAGGATAAACTTGTTTTAAGTCCAGTACAGCAGGACCATGGTTGTATTAAACAGACACAGTGTCGCCAGCCAGTCTTGCTTCCAATTTTGCTCAGAGGCCACTTGCAGTATTGCAGTCTGTATAACTGACACCTCAAAATGCAAACAAGGTCAATTATGACTTTTTCTTTCAGGAATTTTTGATCCATGGAAGTTTTATTTTTGTAAAACTTTACTAGACACAAGAAAAGTGATTTAAAAATCTGTGACTTCATCACAATGTAAAGTCTATGGGCCAAGCCAGAAACACTACTGTGCATATTCACTGTGTCACATAGACCAGAAATAAAACTTATGAGCCAGGCAAGAATTCTCATTTAACTGAATGTAGTGCTGAAGGAATGAGTCCTAAAACCTAGACATGAGTTATATTAGCACTTTGATTCCCTTGTCTCAAAGTCTGTGGATTTTTTGAATGGGTTTTTAGCTACATGTCTAAAATAAGGTCTTTGGTTAACACAAGCTTGTGAGTTTTCTATATTTTGTTCTGTGGCATAAACTATGTCAGTAAATACCCCACCTGTAAAAGCTGGAAGTTTTTACATACCTAACAAGAATGCAGTTGCTAACAAGGGGCCGAACAATACTCACTTAATGGGGCTGACACTGAGTTGTGCAACTGAGGTAGTTCATTCATAGCCTGGCATTACTGTTGTGTTCATTTGTGAAGAGTATCTTGCTGAAAAAATGTCAGTATCATAAACTTTTGTTTGCCACCCAGGTTGGTTTCTGCTCTAATCCACAATCCAAAAGTCATACTGGCTTTTTGGGGAAGAAGTCTCAAGTCCACTTGAGCGATGCCAACTTCCAGGTTGACCTACAAAAATACACCATCTCTGACCCTGCTGCAGTCTATAGGAGCCATTTTTGTGTCTGGTGTCTCTCCAGAGGGAAATTTTGTGTCTCACAATCGTCTTTTCTTTTTCTTAATAAGAAATAATAAAAATAGAAATTAGATTCTTATTTTGAGCCCACTGAAGTCTCAAGGTTTCTCCTTGATGACCCTATGGAGCAACAAGACTTTAATCTGACGACTGAGACAAATTTCAGATCTCATTTAAGACAACTGAGTTTGCTTTGAGATCTCACTGTTATCTAAAGAGCTGATTATTTAACACAAATTTAAGATCAGTCCAGTGAGACAAAAAAAAAAGAACATTTTAAGATTGTTAATTTGGCTCAAATTAGTCTCGGGCTGAGACGAGATAAAAACTATTTCTCAGGAGCCGAATTTAAGAAATATGACAAAATGGTCGGAGTCTCATATTGGTCTTAAATTGAGCTCATTTATGTCTAAGAGACAAAGACAAGATCTTATTTTGAATTTTTCTTTTCCTCTGGGCTGTACCAAATACATTCATGAGCAGGACAGAGTCGCTAACATTACGCCTACACTTTGATAGTATCCAGGCACTGCTCCCACACAGTGGGGTAATACTACATGATTAGCACACAGTGGATGTTATAGTCTTAAACAGTCTTTTCTTTAGTGTAGGCTGTAACTGCTGTTACACAGTCTGCTATTGAAGGCTGTCCATAGAAATAATCACAAGAATAAAAGATTCATTTTTACCTTAAATCACACACTGTATTCCAACTTCTGTTGCTCTTCTGTTGCACACAAACTCTGATTATTAGACCTTTATGATAAGTGGTGCTACTGATCAGGAAACTTCAGAGCACTAAACCACACTATTCACCCTCAGGGTGAAGAATCAATAGCTGGATAGTAATGTAGCATTCATTGATCTGTAGTGGGAGAATACAGTTCTCTCCATACTGTTACTACATCTAACAGAGTAATATATGTTGGTATTTCAATTATACTTGAAATTATATAATTTCAAAAAAATGGAAAATATGGTCTTACAAGGTCATGGTCTTCAAATAGCCCAATAACCTGAGACCACTGTGATTTCTATCTTTGTGAAATGAATGTCCACTTAAGATGGATGGAGTGAGGAATTTCTAAACTGTTATCATAATCAGACAAGCTGAGGTCACCTCTAAACGAGTGAATCTCTTTCTGCTGAACAGCAACCGTTCCCCCAATCACAGGCACAGCATGAGGGGACGGGGGGCAGATGAAAAACTTGCCACAGTACGGCACAGAGTGGAACAAGGTTCACCTTGTCTAAAAAATTCCTGTCGTACCTCGTGATCTCGCACATTGATTTAATTGCATGTGACGGAAGCTCTTTGAAAGTCCTGATGCAATCTCAAAGGCCTTCTTTAGATAAACCACAGGGACTCGCTCGTCTGAATGTGGCGGCTGTATGCTTGACACAGGACAGCGCCGCTTCCTGTGACAGTGTGTGACCTGTGCTGCTCAATGAACAGTATGACTTGCAAAATGCTCAGATGTGTAGTGTTCAGGCTGTGGAGTGGTACAGAAAATATTCTCTGTACCTCAAAATATATACAGGATTAATTGTCACTGATATAATCTTTTTACCCTAATTATGGTGCATGATATATTTCTTGCAAATGAAGGTACCGCACCTGCAGTCTCTAGTGGAGGGGACCATTGTTCCCAGCACACGTCTCCTTTGCAGATGCAGAGAGCTGTATGAATGAGAATATTAATTCTGTCACGTGGCGGCACAAGCTGTTGAGAAGCTGAATAATAGCTCGCTCTGTCTCACTCAGATCGCATTGTTTAGCGTCATTTGAACTGGAGCCTCTTTGTTCCTCCTGTTCTGCCCTTCGCTGTGCCTGGTGGTCAAAGCGCAGTGAAGGGGCGGACCAGGAGCTGTGCCAAAGTAAAAATCAAAAACTGAAGAGTGGTTCGCTGTGGTTATTCAGCTTTTGATTTGTTTGATTTCATAGGCCTCAGGTGATTTGCTTCAGATTGCTTTACAAGTCTTTCGAGGCTGAAAGCAAACACCCTGACAACATCAGTGTGCAGAAAATGACCTCAGCAAACAAGGCTTTCAGTTTGTTAGCTGCCCTGTCATTAACCTACAGGGACAACTTAGATTAGAGTGTAATTACAGAATTAAATATCAGAGGTGGAGAGCAATTAAGTATATTTACTTAAAGGAGCAATATGTAAGACCCTAGCATTCAAAAATGAGTATTGCAGTCCTCATAGTGAGTTGGAGTCACAGAGGGTAAATGGATGGATGGATGGACGGACGGATGGATGGATGGATGGATGGATGGTAAATCTCTGTTTACACACAAATGAAAAATAACACCGTTAGAGAAACCTGACACTCAAGGAGCAAAACCTCCACCCAGATCTGCACAATTATAAGCACTTTTTGCAAAACACTGCACAGTTTTTTGCATTACACTAAACGTTTCTACATTAGACACGTAACTCTAACATGTCACTTGTTTGCCTTTTCAAAGCACTGCCTTTCAAAATGCCGAGCCATTTTGTCCATCATGTCCACAGAGTGGACAGACACTCAGCTGCTCGATGGTAAACTCACCAGTCAGGCTTAGGCACAATAAAAAGTTCAGACATTTCAACAAAAGCACAGAGGCAAAGCAACCTTTCACTAAAATCAGTAGAATGTAGCCTACTATTTACCCTACATCACTATTTTTAAACAGGCAATCCGTGTTTTAACCAATACTGCGTACACTGTCCTGTGATATTTACACATATTTTGATTGGTCTAAGTACCCTGTGATATGGTCAAAGCTTTGATCAGATCCAGTTAGGTGAAGAGATGATGCTTAGGATTTTTGTCATTCATGATTTCTTCCACAAATGTTTTTGCTATTTCAATGTATTATATTCTATGTATGTTCTTCTTTTCAATGCAAAATGCAGCCTCTGGAAATGCGTGAGAGAGAAATAATTATTTGGACCATTGTGTGTTGTGTTTAGTCAATATATTCATGTACTTTACTCTGACATTATTTCTGAAAAAGTCGAACCCAGACAAAGTGAAAATTAGAAATGTTACAAGTGTTTTACAGTGAGTTCAGTCGTGTGTAACTGTTTCAAACTGAATCAGATCATATCAACCTTGTGTGTCTTGTGTGGTAACAGTTTTGAGTTTTGACAAATTATTGTATAGTTTTGAATGAAGTGTTTCTTCTTGCAAAATATCTGAGTTGTTCTGCTACTTGTGCATGTAGCTGTGTGAATTGTGTGTAACGTTTTGACAAAATGAGCCCTGTTTTCAAAATCTTGAGCAGTTATAAAAAAAACCCTGTAATATACAATTTATGTTTGAAGCCAGTCATTTCCCCCTGCCATTCTCTCCCCAAACTCAAAGCTTCAGCAGGTTACCTGCAGGTTGCAGGAACACTGAGCCCACACAAACACAGGAGAAGCACAACGTTATACTTTGACAATGACAAGTGCAACAAGTCCTACACTGTAACTTGATCAGATGTTTATAACTGTCAGTTGTCTGTAAATGTAAAGCTAAATCTATTAATACAGACGTATCTGTTATACACTCTGGAGTTGGTGTTCAGTGACTGCCTGTCTTACTGCCTACCAAACTCCATTAACATTTTGCGCAATTTAACTGTTATAAACATCTACTCATTCTAAAACATTAATGATTTCTCACGCCTCACAAACACACACTCGACAAACATTTGAACCAATAAATGTGAAACAGGCAAATAAAAACAATTAGAAAACGCTGGCTGTAGCATTTCAATCATCTTTATATTTCTGACTTTTTTATTTCATAGTTATGAGTCATAATTTCAAATTTATCTCACAATTATGACTTACCATGGAGATATTTTTTCTGTCACATTGAGCATGTTAGCGTTGACAATGGCTCATACCCTGCAGAGCTCAACTATATACCATCCAGTATATAGAGAGTAGTTTCTTTTGCCATGCTGTTTGGGTTAATGGTTTGAGGAGTGGAGGATGATCAGGGCCTGGGGGCACGAGGGAAGCAACAGGGACCATACCAACTAACTGCTGAGCTATTCAGGACCACTCATTTTCCTTTGTGATGGTCTATCAAAAAGGCATCTATATCCCTGTGGGCTCATCTGGGCCCTGAATGTAACCACCTGATACAGCACTAGTCAGTCCCAGCTGCTGGGAGTCACAGACAGACTTCCTTCCCCCTTACCTGTCTCTCTGAACAGCTGTGACCCTTGCCACAGACAGCCAATTACAGGCAGTGCTTCAGCCGAGAGCAATGCTTCTATCCAATAACTGTAAACACAGCAGCATAGTGAGAGAAGTGGAGCTGACAGGCTGCAACTGTTCTTATCCATTTCAATGAAAGTCCATGCAGATGGACGATCCGGAGTCTTTTCAGTGCACTAATCAATTTCTCAACATATATATAACTAACTGTCATGACATTTTCCCTTTTCACTGAAGCTTAAAAGTAGAGTGAGAAGGAAACGATAAAGTGAGAATGACAATATACTTGTTTTCTTTACACTGAGGGTCAACTATTTTTATACTTTTCTGTCACCAACTCCAGCCACAAGCTCACTCCCTGTCCTCTGCCCCTCCTGTTTTAGGAAACAAAGAAAGATGGACAAAATCCTAAAGGAGCCGGTTGAAAATTCTGAGCAAGCAGCCACAGAAAATCTCATTCATTCGCTACTGATTGACTGATATATGGTAGCATTCTGAGATCTAACACGAGGGGACCACATCATCCCCTGGTCGACTGAAACCACAAAATGAAGTGAGAACGCAACACTGCTGAAATTACATGTGCGGTCATTACAGAGTCATCTTTAATTTTTCTCTATTCATTTATTAGTCTTTAAAATTTAGGACAGGAGTGAACGTGCCCATCAAAACTTGCCAGAGGCCAGACGTCACATCCTTAGCATGCTGATTGAACAGTCAAAACAACACATGCTCACATTTGAGAAGCTGGAACCAACAAATGTTTTTGGCATCTTGGCTTGATGAATGATCAAGTACTGGACTAATTAAAATACTGACCCAATGATGGAACATTACAGTTTATTCCCAAATGTTTAAACACGTTTCCTGAAACTATAGCTCAGTTTCTCAAAACTCTGAATACAAAACAGAAAAGAAAGAATAATTTTGTCAAAACTCCACAAATGTCTTGCAAAATGCAACACTGCACTCAAAACCATGTTCTCTCCTCTCCAAACTGATTTTTCAAAACAAAACGCACAGCTTTCATATGAATATCTCTTACAGCATTGCATCCATTTAAAAACTGGTGTGATCAACTTAATTTACTACCATCAAAATACTACTTCATATTCATGTGTAAAACTGTATAAATTGTTTGCTTTGTGCTGAGCTCATAGTTCTATAGTTTGTGTGTAAACAATGGAGAAAAACTGAAAAAGATCAGGAAAATACTATATCCAATCTCATTACAAAAGATGTTGAGACATTTAACCCAAAAGCACAAATGTGAACCTCGTGGTGGTGCAAAATAAAAAAAATAAAATAAATAAAAAAAATCAGGATCACCACAGTGATTAATATTCATCCCATGAACACCACGAATGTCTGAACCAAATTTCATGGCAACCCATCTTTTTCTGAAATGTATACACACAAAAACTGGAACTATGCACCCAAGTTTAAAATGTCAAACAACAACAAGACTCAAAGACTGCGAAACTTTGAGCATGATTCCTTTGTTGTCATTTCAATAGAAATTTTAAATCACATTTTTGCAAAAGTACAAGCACAAATCACACCATTTTGCACACTTTGTTCACTTGGGAAATACTGGCCTTCAAAATGCCACGCCCTTCTTACCAATCGACCTCATTCACAACTCAGTCGTTCAAACTTTCATTCAAAGTGTTTGCAAAACACTCCAATCATGTGTCAGAGCATTAAAGAGGCCTAAGGTGACCTCTGCTGTGTTGGGGAACAACAGAGCAGCATGGAAGACAGAGGAAGAGGAAGAGAGGCAGCAGGAGAAGGAAGAGGAAGGCCAACCAGTATTTCTAATGGAATCTGCAAATTCAGTTGACCATGTACTCAGTCGTGGTCTAACAATGACTGAAGCTACATCATTACACCCCCACAAAGACAGTCTAAACATGCTCTTACTGTCAGGTTTCTCATTTCATTTATCAGTTGCTGCAAAGTTTGGAGCAGTCTGACTCTATAATGAACAAATGTGCATTATATTTATGCTGATACAATAATTGTGTCAATGTGATATTTGCTGTGTATGATATATTCACAGTATTGTATTACAGTACAATACAGCAGCAGTCTTTTGCAGAGGAAGGTAGAGTCAATCATCATTCAACACATGATTCTTTGAACTACATTTGATGATGAAAGTCCATACAGCGCAGACACAGACACTGTTCACCGGCGTGAAAGAATGTCTCTGTTTCATGTAAATCCCACCTGCAGACATTCAAGTCACAGATTCAAACATAATCCCACGAGGAACGGTGTCGTCTCTCTTTTCATCATTACACTTAGCAGATCCATGAATCAAATGACATGCTATTTCCAAGCGATTGCATTATTAAGCCTAATCAGACTCATATTCATCCGTCTTTCAACATCGCTGACCACTTCCACCACTTCTACTTCTCCGACAAGCAAATTGCAAAGTATGTCTGGCTGTTACATCACCGGGATGAAAATTATTAGTGAGCAGGTGGTAATTTGGGAGGCAGCCTACTTGCCATCCTGCCTGAGATAATACATATTCACCATTCACTTGGCTTTTTTTTTTTTTAAAGAAAGAATCTGGTAGTTCTCAAATCAAGTGTGTTTCACTCAGTCAATATTTAATCAGTCACACAAATGTCGGTGCTTTTTTGTTGGCCAGATCTGTAGATGTGACATCTATTGCAGAGGAAAACCCCTTATCTGTACTGTAGCTGTCCGTGGGGGGTGGGGGGCTGGGGATTACCCTATCCTACCCTACACTTTTCTTTCGAATCGAGGGTCAGATGGATTTGATCCTAAGTGGAGATCCTAAGGAGAACTTCTCACATTTACCAATTTTATTTTATTTTTTAAATTTACACATAAAGCCTATCATCACTAATTTTCAGAATTAATGATGCATTACATTCTGTCAGGTGTATTGGTCATATATGTTAATATGCAGATTTTTTTCCAAGTTTTTTTTTGAGCCATTTTCATATTAAGACATTTGTCTTTTATTTCCGTGATAGTCCAACCTGCAGGTGACACGGCATTAACAGCGCTCATTTTTCACGTTTTTAGCTTTAGCAGGTCCCTTAATTCCATTGCTGTTGCTGTTAAAGTGTTGCTGTTAAAGTGGCATAGACTTATATGATATTACTGAGTGGTTAATATGCTAATTTACAAATCTGCTGCACATGAACTCAAATATGCACAGGTGGATCATTTACCCAGGTTAGGGTTAGGTATGATCAAGGTTTGTATGAAAAAAGTATGATAAATTTAAGATAAGAATCCCAAAATATTCTTGCATGAGGCCCATTGTTCTGTTGACTGCTGAGCACATTTTGCTGCAGTCTGAGTTCCTCCACTCTCGCTGTAGTGAACATTTTTCAGCGCCCTGACAGCATCACTGGAGAGGACAAACTGAAATCACTGCCCAGAACAGACGACGTTAACTCATGTCTGCCAGGTTGTTTCCTGGAGTTATTTTACTGACAGAAGGGTACATCTGCTGTATATACAACCCAAGTGAGGTCAGTTGGTAACCCTTCAAAAACCAGTCCTCAGAATTCCAAAAACACCTCCTCAAAGAGGAGAACAGCTTCTACCACATGATGCACATATCTGTGAACAGGACTCTGGAGGAGGTAGATATTTGCAATCTGAATTGTGACACTTCTCACTAAATGTTCTCAGCCATTTCAATACACATTGTTGGCATCTCCTATTGTAGCATGATGGACATTAATATGTAAGTAGGCCTTTAGGCAGTATAGCCTATGGTAAAGGATTCACAGTAATGCACCAGTCTGACTCATTACCCCAAGAGGCAAACTACAAATAAAGCAACTTTGGAGCAAGAGTTTAAAACATGGGTGATATGTTATAATTAGCACCGTTCTTACCTGAAAAACTCCACAAAGGAAAAGCCGTAGCCGTGTTGTTCAGCAATTCCTGCACACACAACATTTGCTGATGCTCCTATTAATGTGCCGTTACCTACACAGACAGGAAAACAGCATCAAAGAAAACTGTTAAAAATCCAGCTTTTTTATTATTCAGGTCTGAGTTCAACATCATATAAAACACAGTTATTTTATTAAGAGCATGAAGGACAAGAAGGTAAAATTTTATTTGAAGGGTGTGCACAAGACTGTCATTACACTGTCATAACCATGTCATGACACTTGCTGACACTTGTCATTTAGCATCATTCTGTCAATTATGTCTTTTTAATGCAAAGGTGACTTTATTTGAGATGTCTTCACTATGACAACTTAATATGAACCAAGTTGTTATGGCAACTTGACTTTAACCAAGACAACATAACCTGTCAGTGTCTTTCTCATGACTGCTTGACATTATCACACTTTAAGAAACTGTTCAGCTTTATTTTTAACCTTTTTTATTTTTAACCCATTAAAATGTGGTTGATTGTGACACTAGTTGTCATGACACCATTGTAAGTGTGTCATGGATATATATATATTTTTTTTACTTCAAGTAAAAGTGCTACACTTGGGACTTGTCATAAACATGTCATCAAGTTTTATTACACTGACTAGTGTTTTTGTAACCGTGTCAGAAATAATTTCCTGGACTCTCAAGTAAAGCGTTGTCATTTGGACATCATAAAGGTCATTAAATGTTATGAAGCCAGTTTGACAACAGAGTACAGTGCCAAGATGTTTTAACCTACAGAGTTACCTGATGGACAGATGACAGTTAGCTAATATACTTGATGCTAAAGCTGCTGCAGTCTGCTGTCATCTGTAGTGTTAGTTAGTTAGCTTTGTTAGCATGGAGCTAGCCATCCTAATTAGCACATTTAATAATATTTAATGACACCTTTATGTCAAGTTCAAATGGTATCACTTTAGTTGAGGTCAAAGAAATTATTCTTTACACAATTAAAAAAGCATTTGGACTTGTCATAAAGATGTCATTAAGTTTTTTTATGCTGTCAAAATGTTCCACTTAACTTGTGGTCAAGGAAAATATTCGTGTTACATTTATAAAGGTCTCATGACAACCAGTGTCAAATTCAACCACATATGACAGTTCAATGCAATGTCAAAAAATAAAGATAAATAATTTGTCTGATAATGTCAAGTTGTCATGACAAAGACATCTTAAACAATGTTAAGTTTGCATTTAAAATGTCATAAATAACCAAATCACACTTAATGACAACAGTCATACACATCGATGAAGATTTCATTGTGTTTATGACAGGTGTTATGACAGTTTAATGACAGTCTCATGCACATCCCTTCAAATAAAGTACAACACAAAATTTCAACACTAATGCAGTTACAATAGTAATTATATTAATCATCATCTCTCACCTCTCTCAGTATTTTCACCATTAGTATAAAGTTTCACTATTTCTAATCTACTGCAGGCAACATTTTGACAGTCAGGGTGCGTATCCATCCTGCCATTCGATATTGCTCACATCTCAAAAGGTGTCAGTGTGGGGATGGAGCTGGGCAGCGGCAAACATCACACTGCCGATCAATATGGACCTGTCACAGTGCAGTTGATTAAACTGAAACACTATGACAGCCCTCTAACTTTCCCTCCCTTTGTGTCCTTCCCGCCCAAACAGAGCCACACTGTGCCGAAGGGCCGGCCGCTGGAGTGTGGTAAAGCCTGAATGAGACGAGCTTTGAGGGCCTTGGGCTGCTCTCACAGAAACTCCCCAGGGAGTGACACAGCCGTACAAAGTGTGGCTGTCACCTGGAGCATAAGATGTCTCCTTCTGGCAGGGGCCATCGATAAAGATCCACACCTTTCAAACAGGGATAAACTATGAAGTCCCTGGTGACTGTAAGGGAGGTGTGTTTTTAAAACCAAACCTAACAGTCTCACACCCGATTTTACAATTCAAGGAACAATAAGTAGAATTTGTAAGTTGCTGTTTGTAAACACGCCAGCAAGATATTGATATGAGATATGAGTCTAAATCAGGACGTCAAGTACCTACGTTGTGATTTGGTAAACTGTCTCAAGCACAGCAAAAAAAAAAAAAATGAGGAAATAAGACATTGGAAGGCAGCCCAGAGGAAAGAAAAAGTTCAAAATAAGATCTCGTCCTCTTGTCCTGTGTCTCCTAGACATAAATGTGCTCAGTTTAAGACCAATATGAGACCATTTTCTCATACTTCTTAAATTCGGCTCTTGAGAAATAGCCTTCCTTTCGTCTCAGCCTGAGACTAATTTGAGCCCGACTGAAGATCTTAAAATGTTCTTTTTTTGTCTCACTGCACTGATATTAAATTTGTCTTAAATAATCAGCTCCTGGGACAACAGTGAGATCTAAAAGAAAACTCTTAAATGAGAAATTTGTCTCAGTGGTCAAATTAAAGTCTTGTTGCCCCATACGGTCGTCAAGGAGAAACCTCTGAGACACCTATGAGCTCAGCCAAAGATCTCCTGCTTTTCTTTTGTTTTGCTCCTTTTTTCTCCTGAGGGCAGGTTTAGAAGAAACTTCAGTGAGCTTTTGTAGAAACGGGTGACTCCACACACTTCTGGAGGAGTCGTGGGTATGACTGAGTAGGATTATTTTTGTAGTCTACATATTGTAGACCATTGTTGAAGAAATGGAGGCTTACCCCCAAGACAGGCTCCCATGGCCAAGGCAAAGATGAGAGGTTTTACTGGCAGGTTCACATCTGCATCCTGACTTAGGTTGATGAGGACTGGAATCTGAGGGTACAGAGAAAGATTGGAAATTAGCTTTTAGTGGCAGAAAATTAATGTGGATTCATTATCTCAGTTTAGTTTGGTGGTGCCAAACTTTCCAAAACTAGCAAACCCCACATACATATGTATATACACAGAGGGCTCCATCTATGATGTGGTAGGTGATGGGTTTTACATGCAACATAGAGCAGGTGATGAGCCAGATCAGATCCCACCATGATGGCAGAGCAGTGTGTACTCAAATAGGTCCCAATGTTTTAGAATTTCCTGAAGATTGTTGGATTATTTTCTGGAGAATTTGCTCAAATTCCTGCTTCTCCTCTGAATATGAATGCACAAATGAAACATTAAAGCTTTCATGTGCAGTGCAGTAGAGAATATTTCCACTGGTGCCTGCTGGAGGAACCTGATGTTGCATGAATGAATATCGGCTGTATATCACTTTCACAAACCATTTTCCCCTGGTTGGGAAATCAAACTCTCACTGAGTTTTGGAAACAGATATATTCCTGTTCTTAGACAAATAGCAATAGCTCACTACATACTTAAATTATGGCTCAATTAAGGTAATTTAAGAACTTTTCCTATGGCACGTTTACATAAATTTGTAAACTGTAACTGAGCACAGGAACATGTTAGACTAACTTCATCATGCTGAGAATATTACACACCACTCAGTCCACATAAGTGCCCTATGTCTCTCTCACTCTCTGCTGCTCACTTCTTCCATCAAATCAACTCAAAATGACATTTCTCCCTGCAAAAACTGTTCTCAATCTGATTGGGGTCATACACTTAAGCGATGACTGGATATTTGAAAGACAGATTTTGCAAACTGTGAATGCTCCATTTCCACATTTGGAGAAAAACAAAAAGGTAGCAGGATGTTCCGGTGCACTCCTGCAGCACTATGCCTGTGATTGGATCTATAAAATAAAAATACTATTTCCTAATGATAAAATATGTTGCATTTGGTTGGCTGCCATGGAATTGTTTGTGCATTCTGACAAATACACTTACTTGCTTTCTTGCTGAGAGTTATAGTAGATGCTGGCCTCCTACCACCAACTGCAACTGTTAACTTAGTAAAAAGACTGAAAAGGGCTAACTTAGCTTGGCTCTGTCCACAAAATCCACCTGGAGATTCAATAAACTTGATATTACTGGTTATAAATCAGTCCCAATTTCATACTGATGCCTCTATGTTACCTACATAAACAAACAAGACCATCAGCAACAAGGTCTGCTATTTCTATATAGTTATAACATTCTTAATGTCTCCTTAAAATTACATCTTTACATCTTCTCTGGCAAAGTTACACTGAAGAGGTATTTTTTTATTGTGATAATTTTATTTTTGACATTGTGTTTTGTGATCATGGCAGAGGAAACAGTACTACTTTTGTCCATAGCTTTAATCAGTGAGCTATAGACAGATATTTTTTGTTCCTGCTGTTGCTAAACTAAGCTAAACACTGCTAGCTGTAGCTTTGTATTTACTGTACACACATGTAAGTGGTAATCTTCTCATCTCATTCTCAGCAACAAAGAAAATAAGCATATTTCCCAAAATGTGAAAACTACTGTGCTGAAAATAAGATTTAAGATTTAAGGGCCCCCAAATTGGTTCAGTCATAAATGAATTTTTCTGGTCTGAATGGGGAAAATAAATCTTCTCTCAGCTTCAGTCTTTTGTGACCATCTGGACATGCTTTCTTATCACCTGTGCACTGAACTGGAAAAAATAGGTGAAACAACACTTGCCTGGGCCTGAAAATACTAAAAACAACCCGGAGAAAAGAACATTTTCAAAAACCCCTGGATACACTGGTTGAGTAACATCTCATCTCATTCTGTCAGTGGGATAACGTCTTTTCCTTTTCTCACTGTCATTTTAATTGAGCGTACTGGCGCCCCTCTGAAACATTGATCTCTGTAAAAACTATTAATTTTCAGCAAAACAGACAGCTGACAACAAAAGAGGTGAGGAGGCAGTTGGTCTGATATTTGTAACAGAGAGCAGCTGCATAATGCATCAGTGTCTGAGAGAATCTTTCTGTGTCTAGTATGGAGTCAGATGCACCACCATTTACCAGCACACTCACACTCAGTTAAAAGCAGTGAGCATGTTATTTTTATTTGGATCAATGTTGTTTTCTCTGCTCTTCTTATGTGAAACTAACAACACTACATTTTAGTGTTGCAAGTCCTGTCTGGAAGATGAAATATTTTATTTCAAAATTATTAGCTGGGAGTCATCATATAAAATAAATTATGCTGGAAAACACATACAAATGTCAACGTCAGTCCTGATAATTACCAAATAAAATTTAAGGATTTCTTAAAGGGAAAATTCACCACTTTCTGTGTTGATGGTAAATGTAGACAACTGAAGCAATAAATCCTTCAGTGCTTGATATATATATATATATATATATACATATATATATATATATATATGCACTGACGAATTAATTGACTACATTTACCAACTTTGACTGGACATACACATAAAAAGTGTTGAATTCTCTTTAAATGAAGCATTATTATACACCTTTTATTTTTGGCTATATAAGTAATCTGTACATTTCTCTCTGTGTGGAAGTATGAGAAGTAATATCAGCTGTATCCAGCAGTTGTTTAAAATGATTTGAGATTAACATTCCTGTTCTATCAGTTCCTGTGGGGAAAAATTTTGTCTGATGTAACTGTTGATATTGAGTATTGTAGGTTGTGTGTTATAAAAATTATGGGAGCATTAAGTTGTGGCTTAAGCCTATGCCTGTTGGATCTGTACACAATATGAATATTATGTTGCATTGTTTTCTTCTGCAGTGTTATGTTTTTTTTTTTTTTTTTTTGTTTTTTGGTTATTGTTTTGTCAGACCAAAATAAATTCCAATTACAATAATACAACTATCCAGTTGGCAGCTTGTCTCTCCTGACAGATTGCAACGGAAAGCTCAGCACTGGAGCATCTCCTCTGAAATGATTAATAAGTTAGAGCTAACTGCCCTCTGAGATTGTGATAAATAGTCAAAAGTCCCCTCAACAATAGTTGCACTTCAGTATTGTGGGCGTAGGGGCGGGGGGGCTTATTCTGGTGGAAGATTTGTACATGGGGATTTGTACACAAGCTCTGGCATTAAAATGGCCAAATTCCTGCTGCTAGCATGGTTACGTTCATACCATTAGCGTCCCAGGTGCTAAATTGCTATTTTCAGCATGATTTCAGAGGTTGTTGTTGTTGTTTCCTGTAGCAATGGGGAATTTGAAAATGGGAACACAGAAACAGCAGAGGGAAAGGAGAACGACCATAGACCTATAATACAACTAGACAGGGCATTGCTTCTCAGTCTTGCCGGCAATTTTTCCCAGTGGCCACTCGCAGTACTGCAGTGAAAAATTTCCCACCGGCCCAAAAGGCGGAGGCGTGTATTTTTGACAGATGCCATGTCAAGCTGCACAGAGCAGATCGAGTGGGTAGGAAGTCAGATGTAGAAATGGCATAGAAAAAACTGACAATTTTCAAAGTGAAACAGCCGGTGTATTTTGTTGCCTGCCCCATGTCTGTGTTTAGCCTGACTCTGATGAAGATGCAGTAGTGTCGAAACATTAGTCTGTTTGCGTTATTAAAGCTATAAATTGATCGGTTGTGCTCCAGCCCTTTTTGTTCCTTTTGAGTTTTACATTTTTGCTGTGAGATGTGTGGACAACCCTTTTTCTACCCCGTGCATACTTGTGATCACAAAAACAGACAAAAAAGAAACCTTTTAACTATGTAGCCTGCTGACCCACAGTAGCAGCAAAAAAATCAAAAGAAGTGGACCAAATTAACAAAATCTGAGCAAGTCAACATAATCAGGCGAGCAAAACGCTCTGCTTGTGAAACGCTGCTGGTGGGACATGAAGCCATGTCAAGGATGGATTAAAACCGTGGCACAGACATACTGAGCCCAGCTGAATCAACAGGTCAGTTCATTACTACTATGAATCAGTGTTGCCAAAAATATCAATATATCGATACTGAATATTTATAATGCTATTTATACTTGATACTCCAGAACAAGCTGCAGTTTCTCACTGTTTTTTCTCTCAAACAGCCAGTTGACACACACTGCTGCATTGCTGACATAGTCCCATTTCTTTTTACTTACCCGGTGGTGTCTTCTTCTCAACAATTGTCTAATTTTCTTTATCCACAGTCATGTTACAGCCTTGTTATAGTTCAACATTGGAAATTCCAGTATGGTGACAAGAATACTATGAATGGGAGCTGCTTGAACTGTGCTTGTGTGTGTGGTTTCACAGGGATATACAGGAGAGTGAAATTAAAGCATCACGCTGCAGCCTCTCACCATGGTGGCAGTGAAGGGAATGTTGTCAATGAGAGAGGAGGCCAGAGCCGAGACCCACATCACCAAGATAATGGCTATAGCCAAGCGCTGGTCCTCCGGCACCGCCTGAGAGAGGAGATAATAAAACAGACAGATAACTGCTACTTTCATTGGCACTCAGATGCACACAACCCCTCCTCTGGCCCGTCACTGATTTAAATCAAACACACAATTATGTTCATTCTTTGACACTGAGCCTCTCATCGGGGAGGCTGAGAGGATGAAGCAGTTTGAATGTGTGACACAGCCACAGGTGGTGCTGGTGGTGCCTTTGAGTTTTATCTCAGAGATCTGCTGTACACACACGGCGAGGCCAATTTTCCACATGTGACAAGCATGATGCGGTTTGAACCCTTTTGATAAGATCTCTGGTATGCATGACCAGGTTAAAGGAGGCAATATCTCCTCCTTTCACCTGCCCTCTGCGTGTATGAAGAGAGAAAGGCCATGCAATTCCTTCCCAGCATGCTGTCCATTGTTTGTGGAGGCTGAGCGGGTCAGAAACCATGCATAGCACACCGCCTGTCATGTGTGATTATTAGACCTACAGAGGCCCACGGTCCAAACACGACCTGACGTACCTATTACTGCTGCAATTCTCTGCTAAGAGACACCTCGCTTGCATGATGTACACAGGCTAGAATATGGGTGAAAATTACCTCAGACCCCTTCAGCTGCTGACAGGAATCAGATGTAAACAAAATAATTGAATTCAGAGCTGTGCAGAACAAAAGCATCAATATGCATGAAAAGCAATATCATGTCACCTGTGTCCAATTATCAACTATGCCAGTTGCCCTGAGAAATAATTGTTAAGGTTGAGAATCAAAAGAAAGACTCACTTTTATAAGCAGTGCTGTCTGTTCTCCAATATAGTCGATAAGCTGCAGCTGGGCTAAAGCCTGAAAAATGAAGAGGAGAAGATTAATACGGAAAAAAAAAAATATCTGAGGAGAATTAGTTATAGGTGGGATTAAACCAAGGGAAGAAAAGCAAATTGTTTTTTCATTAAGCAGCCATTAAGTAGACAAAGACAAATCTATTCTTGTTATTGACACAGAGAACAAAATATTCACCTACTGGTGGACATTCATTATGTGGACTGCTCTCTGACACTATACTGTGTTAAAGGCATTCAACACATTTAAGAAAGTCCAGATTCTTATTTCAGAAACTCCAGATTCTGACTATTTATGACTTTAACATTTCTCAAATATGTGTTTTTATTTATGAAATATATTCAAGTGAAGGGAATATTCCTGAGCAGTTCAAAGTGACTTTAAAGCAAATTCACAGATCCATTCTAGCCTGATCAAATATCAGTATATTAAATTTCAAGCATACTTGAGTGTACTTGCAGTCAGACTAACCATCAGTATGTTTATCTATATGAGTGTGTTAATGTTCAGCTGAGGTTTGCTATTTTGGAACAACCAGTATATTTTAGTTGCAATGCAGAAAAGCACAATTTCAACTTTATCTAGTAGATGTGCTGAAGTCGAACACTTCAGGTGTACGGCTGTATAATCACACTTAACCTTGTTAGTGCTACTTTTTCTAATTACACTGAAGAACAGCTTACAGTAAACTCAGATTAAAGTGCACGTTTTGTAAGCATACCTAAATACACTTTTTTTACACTAATAGTATATTACAAACGACTTGAAAATAATTGTACTTTCCAAAACTAAACTACCACTTTAAGTATTGCAGAATTACTATATTTATTTTTAGTACATTTAAGTTTCAGTTATATGTTGAACACATTACTTTTTTACTCAACTCATCAATTGTCAGACCTTCATCCTCCTAATTTTTTCACTTGCAGAGGTCAATTTGTGATAAGGTTTAGGGCTACCAAATTTTGGAATGGCTTTCATCACCTGTACAAACAACATGCATGTGGATATGATTGTTATATGGTTGTTGTGATCATAAATATTGTGTAACAATTATTTTTTGATAATAATTTTATATTCTCAGCCATTTTTGTCTATTCTTTTTTTTATTTTTTCCTAAATAAAACTAACCACTAAACCACATTTTGTGTTTTGCCTAAACATTTGTTTGAAAGATTTGACATTTGTTTTTGTTTTGTTTGTTTTTTTTGTCTTGTTTTTTTTCAACATTTGAAAGACTCAGAAGAGACACACAACAAGCAGTTATTGCGCTGGCATTATGCTTTCATTTTCTCCTTTCACAGGGAGGCTCATGGGTAAAGAAATAGATAATTACTTTTCAAACTGTGAGCTCACTGCCCAGTGTACTGTCAATAGATCTGAGCACTGACGCTGTTTTCTTCAGGAGGCTTGTCAGAGGGGAGCCAAACCTACATTTATCCCAGTTCTGGCTCACTTTTTATTTGTTATAATTACCTCATGCAACAATTGGAGGCTCTCAGCAAAAGTTGTTGTTGGCATCAGATCTCCACTTTTTTGTGTGAGGTTTGAAATCTCTTGACAAAATATAAACAGGCTTTCAGTCAGTGCGTTAAATACCTCCATCAAAACAAAGAGACCGGCAAAGAACAGCAGTGTGGCCCACTCCACCCGGTGCAAGATGATCTCGAAATCCTGGATGTCGGCCAGGACCAAAAGCCACAGTGCGCCCAGGATAGCGATCCAACCTGAAAGAGAGAGAAACGTCATCCGAGATCTCCCTTTACAGCTAGAAAACACTCTCGCATACATAAAAGTTATTTCATGGTATTTTCCAACTGAGCTCAATGAGGCAGATTTTCACAGGTTTATAACAAGAGGACATATCGCACACCACACATGGGGATACTTAGGAGCCTTGTTTAAGTGTTCATTAACTGAGCTAAATGGAGTCCCATCTGCTCTCTGTTCACTTAGATTTGTCTTTAGTCACAACCTGCAAAAAGACACAACCTTCATTAAATGTTACCACTGCATTTTTATGTACACTTAGAGCTTTATTTCTCTTTTATGTCATGTTTGCTGCCCAGTATAAGTCAATGATCAACATCTAAAACTAGGGTCAACGGTCAATGGACAAAGACAAACAATCATTTGATCCAATTTGATATTTGTCATGAATTAGACTTATGATGTTGTTCATTTAAAATACAAATTTTCAAGTCAAGAAAATCATTGTCATAAAACTGTTGAAGTATAAGACTGTGAGCACATATAACAAAAGTTAATGTTAGCCACTGACGCTATGCCAGTGTGTCTCATGCCAGGATGTAGTCATACAAGCAAAGGGTCCTTCATTCTTTCTTTCTCTTCTCAGCTGATTTAAGAACCAGGAATCAATAAAACACATCCCATAAAATGATGGTACAAGGGACAGCGATGTTGGTGTATTGTGCGAGGCGAGAGATGTAGTTCACTGAGTGGCTTTACAACTACGACAAACCCACAACAATCTGCAACTTTCTTGACTTGCATCTTTGAAATGACATTATATGTGTAATTAATGGCCCAATTCGAACAGGACAAACAAATACTTGTCTCAACTACTGTTCATATTTTTTCCCCAAATATATATATTAAATAATTACATTAATATCATGAACATGTGACAGCTAGCTTAGTTGACAACTGGATGAGTAGGAAAATCTTTAGTCGGGGGAAGTCCTATCTAAAACAGATGTGCGTGGATGATGCTGAGGAGTTTTCAGTGCATGCCGTCACTATAATCTAATAAACAGACCCTACCATGAAGTGGCACTTGTTAGAAACAAATGAACGAAGTGCTTGGTCTGTCTTGGTGGGTCTGATGAAGCATTCATTATCGCAAAAAATGTCATTTCAACACATTCGAGTCAGGAAGACAAAAGCTGGCACCAGTCAGTGTTTTTGAAAGAGGGGAGAGTGTGTGCATCCACTTGGAGAGAATTTGATTAAACAGGTGAGCACCAGTAATTGCCTTGGCCAAGGCCTTTGGGGAAATAATTTCACAACTGATGAGAATTAGTGAAGAAAGAAAGAAGAACAATGGCAGGACACAAAAAAGAAGAGTGGCAGAGGGAAGATTGGAGACAGAGAGACTGATAAGACTGAAAGAGAGACTCAACGTTTGTGCAGCTTCACGGCATGTTTGTGTTCAGGAGCTGCTGAGGTGTTCCTGGTAGTCTCTACCAGTAACTGGTGTGCTGTAAATTTGCTTTTTAAGAGACGATTTGGTTCTCCAGTATTGACTTTAATTTCTAGATAATGAGACAGACAATTTTGGGGGTAATTGTAGGCCAAGGTTTGCTGGAAATGGCCAACCAGTATGAACAATTAGGCAACAGGAACATGGCCAATTGATATATAACTAAATGGATGTAAAAGGATATATACTGAACACTGAAAATCAATTTACAAAGATGATTCATTTGGACTTCATAGCATGTTTTATAAGGGGTTTGTTTTGTTAATATTGTAGCTAGGTTAGAGTTGCCAACAGAGTACTTTATTATAATTGTCTCCACTTCAAACTAATACTGTTTTCATACAGTTCATGTATAGCCTATATTTTAAAGCACTTTGGCACAAACCTGGTTTAATTTTAAAGACTGTGCAACACAACAATAAATGCATGTTCTGAGTTTATCACAGAAACATGCCAATAACCACCCAGACAAATCTGAATGAAAGCCAGTGCTTATGCTGATCCCAGCTGGGACAAAGACATGACATTCTTCATTTAAATGTACTTATTATGGCGTATGTGACATCAAACAAATATATGGATTTTTAGCAATCTTTTAGTGAATAAACATTTTTTATTAGAAGTCCATAGATCCAAATAGATCCAATTAAAAACAAATAATTAACTTGTAATACAGTAAGCGACCCACTAATCACTGCAAAGTTCTATGATTCTTTCAAGCAACAGATGACAAAAAACCTGACTTTTGGTTTCCTCACTACACTGATATTTCCAGAGGCTGCGTCCAGGAGCAAGCAGCAGATAACAAACCTAAAGAGCTCTCCAATTAAAGAGAGTTTTTAGGCAAGTCTGAGCAGTTTATGATGGACTCATCTATCAAACACAAGACAAGAGTGTCTGAGACCGAAAATGCGCTGTGAAGAATGTCTCATCGCAGTTTTCCAGAAGGTTCACAGAACAAAGTAAACAAACACAAGGCCAGAGCCAAAAGATAAAGAGGTTTGTGCTCTGGCTCGAGCATCTTGTACTCCTGTGAGCATGTAGTTAGATAAGAAACTGATGTTTCAGGTGTCCTTTTGCCTTGCCAGAGATTTGACTAAAGAGTTATCTAAGTCATCTAAATGTTGAAATTTAAAGCACAAGGAGTTTTTAACTGGTTATGAAACAGTCTCAGTTTATCACTGATGCCTCGGTATGATCTATACATGCTCTCAAGATTTCTAGTGAGAAGATTTGCTATTTCTATATTGCTATTATTAAATGGACAGCTCACCCCAAAAGTTAAAATTACATTTTTTATTCCTGACCTGTGAGTTGCAGAGTTTTGGAGATATCAGCTGTATCAATTTCTGCCTTCTCTCTAATATAATGGGACTAAATGGCAGTCGGTCTGTGGTGCTCAAAGCATCAAAAAAATCTCCAATGTCTCTTTCCAGAAATCATGATCCAGTTACTCAACATAACTCAAGTAAAGTAGTTCAGGTGGATTCTACTGCAGAGAGAAAGTAGTTCCTACATGAAACTGCTCACAACAACGTGTGTAAATTATTTTGAGTAACTGGGTCATGATTTCTGGACAGAGACACTGCTGTTGAATTTTTCAAATGTATATTTTGGCACTACGAGCACCACAGGACTAGTGCCATGTAGTTCCATTATATTGGAGAGAAGACAGACATCTCGTATTTTTGATTTTTGGGTGAACTGCTCCTTTAATGCCTGTCACTGGGTCAGAAGCAGGAGAAGATTTTTATTTATTGTTAAGGTTATATTTTGTGGTGGAAATGCTACTGCTTTTTTCCACGGGTGCAAGAATCAATGCTTGATGCTGGTTTTCCTATTTTTCCAACTTAAGCATTTTTCAACAACTTTAGCTGCAACACTCTCCTGATTTCTGCTTTGGGATCAATACAGTTTCATCCAAACCACAGTAGTAACTCTCATACCCACAGACACATTAGAGAGATCAAATGACCAGGCAATAATCAGACTGAAATTAAATCTTACTGTGTGAAGTTAATGAAATTTTAATGAGGTTCAGTTTTTTAAACACGTGTGAATGAATAGACTGGGGCTTGCTGCCATGGCTCAACCCTGAATGTGACCTGCATGCATTAATGAGAGCCGTGTTTGGACAGCCGCCGATCCCTCCGCAGGGATAGAAAACACGCTGCTGCGGGGTCATTCCCGTTTAATAAATGTCACTGAGAGGTAACCTGAGCAGCGCCTGTAATTAACTGAGCATGTTTGGTGACTGAGTGGCCTCAGCAGCGAGCGGAGAGATGACGGGGTGTGTGTGCAGACAGCCATCTTCATTTAGGGGACAGTGTTAGCGTTAATGAGATGCTGTTAGGGTCATCCGCCGAGCGCACATCAGAGACATCGTAGTCAGAAGCGCCTGACAGACAAGATGTAACCCTCAGCCTAACCCACATGTCCAGATTTACTAACATGCCCAAAAATATGCGAGTGAGCCGATTTAAAGCCTAATTACAGCACACATCCAGCAGATACACAGCAGCATTAGCATCCATTTGAAGGTGTTATGACCACCTGATGACTCTAATTGATAATCCAATATCCACTCTCCTTTTATCTTTGGTTTTGGTCTCCACCAGCTGCAGAAAAAAATGTTTGGGACATAGGTGTTTTTTAGAGCTTTTTCATTTTACATAAAATGTTAAGAATTACACCAGTGTTTCCCAAATTTTGGTTCAGGACCCAAAATGGTTTGCAGACATTCAGCACAGGGTGCAAAGATTGCTCAACGTAGTTACTGTTGCTATGCCTGTCGAGCTTTTCATTCTCAACACTGCATATATGCAGTTTACAGTGATAACAGCAGCAGATTAAACATCGACATTGGGATCAGTTGTTGAAACACGAGGTCTTTGATTCATTAGAGACCAACTGACAACTGTGAATTTTGTTGGCTAAAATGCCAACTCTCACGAGCAGATTTCACAAGCGTAGCTGGCTAATGTAAGCTAGTACTAACTCCTTGAGTCATCCAAGAAGTCCGTCTTCAGCTGACATTTTAACGTTTCCATCATGCACGTTTTAAAACAAGAACCCTGTGAAAGTGTAAATGTTAAGTTACCTAACAGCTGCATACAAAATAAAATGGTAATGCTAAAAGACTGAGGCTAAAGCTAGCTTACATTGGTCGGCTGGTGAAACACAACAGATAAATCTACATGGTAGATGACGGAAATACACTCATACACACTGAGTCGGACCTCGATCGATCCACCCAACTATTTCATCCATTGTTTTCACATGTATTGATTATATCAGCTCTAAGGCAATGCAAAAAACCAATGTGTTAATTTGGCAGTCAGATAATTCCTGGATGTCATAGTCTTATGAATTAACTATATGATGGTTTTACACAGCTTTTTGAGTCACTTATTTCTGATCTTATCATCTTCACATTTATCATCTTTGTGTGTAACTCAGTGTTATTGCCACCTGTCTTTGCCAGGAAACTTTTCAAAAGGAGACCGGACACAAATCCGAACACATCTTTTGTATCAAAGTGCAGATTTACAGGAACATTATTCTTTAACACAGGTTTGAAATTGCAGCGCGTGAATAGATGTAATGTAATGGGTCTAAATGCAGCTCAGTATCCATGTAATTTGTTGGATGCATTTCCTAGTCAGCCCATTATTTCGGCTCATTTCAAATGCGAGGACAGAGGAAGCTGTGTTTCATAATTACATGACAGAACCTATAACCACCCAGTCGGGGCCTGCGAACACAGTGCAATAATGAGATAGTGCTGCGCTTACCGAGATCAAGATGAATGCTGGGAACGAAGGAGTTGACAAAGAACATGAAGATCACCACAGCAAGGACGGACACACACTTCACCAAGAGTACCTTGTCGGTTATTCTGTGCTGTGGAGGAGAGAAATACATTCCTTTATCATACAAGTGACGCCATTTGTCTTGAGTGAAGATTCAAAGACTAGGCCGGCTTCATTATTAAGATAACATCGATGCAGCGCAGTCACAGGAATCTGTCTGAGGTGAAGAAGGAAAGCCTACCTTCTTTTGCAATTCTTGAATGTTTTGTTCCCAGTTCTTGTCCTCTTGAGAGATTTGTCTGTCAGACACAGCAACATCAGTGTTACAAGTGTACAGCGTTAGAGTGTTAAAATAAAATTTAAATAAATATCAGTTAAAGGATCAATGTGTAAGATTTGTGTATTTATTGGCAGAATATGGCACAATCGGAAGATAATATTCATAAGTATGTTTTCATCAGTGTACAATCACCTGAAAATAAGAACTGTTGTGTTTTAATTGTGGTTATCTACAAAGGGCAATGCTATTTTGCTGCAGATTGTCTGGTTTTTATGGCTACTGTAGTTTCTCCCACACCAGACCTATTCAAGACCAAAATTCAGCCGTTTAACCACCTTTTGATCATTTACAAAGATCATTGTGATTTTATTTAAACAACCTGCCAACATTCTAACTCTGTGGGTGTTTATTAGAAGTTCATCATTGTATTAGTAATCTTATGAGCCCATTCATTGGTTATGTCTGTTGTGTGGAATTTAGGAGGGTCAAAATGAGTGAAAAAGATTATCTGCAACATTGTGTTTATTAACAACAACAACAAGCTACTTCAATCTAGAAGTACAAATGTGCCTTGTTTTTTCCTGTGCTTTTTTACGTCATGTTTCTTTTCCAATTGTGTAAACTAATAAAGTGGAGAAACAATATAAAGGCACATTGTTTTACACATTTAAATTCCTAACTTTACATGACACTTTTCGTGGCGCTTTTTTCAAATCTGCAACCTTTAAAAAGTAATCAAATCTTCCTGCCCTACATGCTAGGAAGGGGAGAGTGAGCTAACCATTAGATGCCACCAAATCCTGCATAGTGGTCCTTTAAATCATGAGAAAAGGTGTCCAAAATACCAGTTTATGAATACATACTGAATGTTGCGCTGTTTTTACATATTTGTTGAGCACTGTGTATGGTACTTCTGTATTTCCCAGTGTGGTATGAAATTGTTTTTACACCGTAACTGCTACATCATATAGTAGATATCTCAGTCCAAAACTTGTCAACAGTGTTATGATGAATACTGAATGCTAATATGCACCAATAACATCTTCATCATGTATGTGACTACAGAAAATGTGTTTCCGTGAGGAGCGATAAAAGCATTCTTAACAACCACATATATAATTTCTGTTTTCAGTGAGGTTTTTTTTTAACCTTTGGAAGGTTTTCATCATCTTGCGGAGCAGACTTTCCAGGTTGAGGACTTTTTGCATCAGGAGGCATTTCACAGCTGTCTCTTCTCGGCTGGCGGGGTTAATGCGCTGAGCCGTCTGCCTCCAAACCAGGATCTCGTGCTTGAGTTCTGGAGGAGCAGGACAAACAGAGCAGGAGAGAGAGGGCCCCCTGTTTAGTGCATGTTAAACACATAGTGACGCTTAGGGCACATTGACACCAGCTTCGTTTAGTCCGATTGAAACAAACTTTGGAGCGTTTACCCCCTTGGTGTAGTTAGTTTGGCTTAGTGTGAATGCAGGAGCTGGTGCAGACCAAACAGCCATCTTCTGATCCAACTCAACGGCCTGGACGGTCTCAGACCGCTGTCATGTCAACTCGGGAGCTCTTTATAACTGGTGTGAACACTATTTGGTGATTGGGGAACTAGTAGCGCATTTGCTACCAAAATTTGAACTGGAAGGGGACAAATCTGGACTCATAACGGCACAAGAAATGCCTGCATTATTAAATTATTTAAAACCCGTCATATGCACGGCCTTCTAAAATCTGCTGAATTGTGCTCCCCAACAAATCCAACATGAACATGACCTGTCAGTGCTCAGTGATAGATGATTTTCAGGTCATTTGTTGTCTTTCTACCCACCAAATCTATAACTCATAAACAAAAATTCACCACATGACATGTTTACAATTTGGCAAATGCTATTTGCATGTGGGTTGCAATTGCAAATGTGGCTATTTGCAACTAAGTGTATATAGCAGAAACAAGCACCCAGCCTCTGGGGCCACTGTGTGTATTTATACTCGCATAAGCAAGTAGTTTTGTTGCCTAAACCTACGCAAACTGCAACTGAAAACCAAAAGTAATAATTAAAATGTAACTGGTAATCACTGACAAAATGTAAAAGCTATCACTGACATGTAATTTCACACTAGTGCTGAATCTTTGTGTCCAGGGGTGGACTGAAACCCTGCTCTCCTGCAAGAAAGCCTTGCACTTAAGTCATTCATCCTCCACAGTCTCTCATTAAGAGTGGATTTATCGATCTTTATAGCTAAAATAAGGGGACTCGGAGTGAATAGCTGAATGGTTGCCATGTGCCTATTCATACCCACACACAAATAGACAATTTCTAGACTGTTTGAGTTTTGCCTTTGTGAACGCATACCTGATTAAAAGAAAAAATAAGAGAAGTCAAATCCAGACACACCAGACCTTCTTTACCACCCAAATACTGACCACTTGTAAAATTTTCTCTTACCTAAAAGAGCACTGGTGAATTCCAAAAATCATTGGGTACTAACAAAAAAAAAAAAAAAATTACAGATGTGAACAAAAATAAAATAATTTTTCATGCATGAGTCCCAATGTATCATCCTCCCAGACCTTTAGGTGTGAACTCGCCCTCAGTAGCAGCATGTAGCAGTGGGGGGGTTGGTTGGTAATGGTTCCTACATCTGAGGCTGATTGAGATGTTTGCGGTCAATATGCTGCGAGCCCCCATAGAGGTACTAATGCAGCCAGGCGATTGGCACATTGACCAGCTGAGGAACAGCCGATGTTGGAGCAGATATCCGGCCTGAGGGAGCTGGACGCCTGTGTAGATATCAGTAGGTGCCATCCTTTTTCAGGAAGGTTGCTAGGTGACATTAATAGGATCTAACTGGCACAGGAAAAAAACATTCCTGTAAGCGAATCTTCACAATTACCAGTCGTGGCAGGGGCTTTTGAGCTGATTTAGCTGCACGCTCTCCCAGGTAGGCGGTGTTGGCGGGAGTGGAGGAGACTCCACAGGGTGGGATTTACAGATGGGCTATCAGGCTGGCATTGAACAGTCGCCGCAGTGATCGGTAGTGGCTTTCTTCAATCTGCCTGCAGCTCAGTGTGACAATACAGCTCCTAACAGTGGGTCTGCCTCATTTTAGAAATGGGAGCTCAGTGGTGACGACTGGAGTCTGGTGGTCTCTTTTTTAATGATCCCCTGCTGAGGCTCTCTCGGAGAGGGGACACTATAGCGTCATGGGTAAACGCTGATAAGAGGTGACTGTGTTTCTGGAAGAATTGCAAACAATTTCACACAAATATCCCTGTTTTTATTAGTTTGCCCATTATCTACATCCCTGGGGTCTCGTACACAAAGATCTACAGCAGCAGTGCTAGGATGGAGGACATGGTTACTCTCAAAACTAAACACACCCTGTGGTTTCTATTCTTATTAAATGATCTTACTCTACCTCTGGTCAATGGAATGTCTGGAGGGATGGCCAAATAATTGTTTCTATTGTTAATGGATAATTAAGGAGAGGCATAAAAGAGCTGTGCTGTAACAGATAGGCTGAATATTTTACACAATAGCACAATTAAGGAAAAAAAAAAAGATTGGAACCAAGATGGGAGTCCTGAACTGCTCTCAGGCTGCTCTGTGGATGAGGGAAGCCATTCTGTTACTGCCAGCTAGTCAAAGCTAACAGCTGAATATAAGAGTAAAGGGGTTTTCCTGACACGGGTGAGTCATCAGACTCTTGAGGGAGCCGAGCAGCCGAAAGAAGCAAAAGGTGACAGTGTTCCAGCAAATAAATGATGTTGAACTTCACCAGGAGTGCTTTAATTAAACCAATTTATAACTACATTTACTGAGACTAAAGTTGGGTTGTAAATCCCAAAAGTGTCTGTAACCTAGTTATAAACTTTAAAAAATACTTTACAAGGTTCCTAGACCTTGTGCAAAGTGAAATTCAAGCATTTTCAAGGTGCAATTTTCTAGGACCTTAAAGCTGTAAATGCTCAAAACGATTGGGCCCCATGTCATTTCTTCATCACATTAAATCAGATGTTTTTGTGCCATAAACAATCAAATTTATGTTTTGTGATAGCATTTTATAGAAAACACAACAAAGTTTTGCATGTGTGACTGTAGCCACACACGCAGTGTCAGAGTCGTCATCATTTTACGCAAAAAGAAAAATAACTTAGGTAGGTAGGCAGGTAGGTATGAGCTCTTTCTGATAAAGTTCAGTCAAAGAGCGATTTATTATGAAAGTAACATAATTACAGTTACCAGCAATTTCAAGCACTTTATCCAAAATCCAAACATTTTCCAACCCTTGAAAATACCACATTAAAGTGAAAGGATTTTCAAGGATTTCACTGATCACTGATAGATCTTCCATCGTTATTATTAAGTGAGATGACAGGGTTGTCTGATGAGGACATTGTGAATGCAGTGCTGTGGAAATCATCTGAGACGGAGGGGGAAAGTCTTCATTTCAGAGAGTGGTATGCATGGCGTGTGGGAGGTTGAGGGCTGGGGCCATAACACAGAGTTAATTAAGTTTCTATGCATCTCCTGAGAAGGTGAGTAGCTGTAGTATGGGGGTAGTATGTGCACTGATGTTCTTTAGTGGATAATTCACTTCATAATAATAATAATCAAAAGCCACCATAATTGATTTTAGATTGAGCCACATCCAGAGCAATCAAATGTACATGATACACACCATATTTATGATAGCTCCGCTGCCCGGCGTCTCCATCTATCACTTCAAACAAATCATGGTCTATATAGAAAATGATTCAGGAGAAGAAATGTTTTTTTAAAGAGCAACTCCATCTTTGTCTTTTCTGGGTTTTTCAAAGGAAAACTCCCACTCAGCCAGGGGAAAAAACGGTGACATAGTTTCCAGCACCAATGACCTCCCCTCCCTCAACCCAGTGGGTTTATATGTAGCAACGTCATCATGCAGAAATGTGAGAAAACGTTTTTAGAAGGGCTTGGAGAGATAACCTTTTGATCCTTAAGCATAAGGGATACGTAAGGAACACTACTGGGAAGCTAGAGAATGATACAAAAACCTCAAACCATATAAAGTTGAGAAAATACTTGAACTCACCAACTATTTCAATGGACTCTTTGTTGTAGAGTTTTTTGTTCCAGTAGAGCATCCGCAGGAAAGGAAATGAGGTGAAGAGGACAAGGCATATTCCGAGGAACATGTAGCCTGTGAAACTGGCAAAATCAATCCCCTGTAAGACGAAGAAACACAATGTGTCAGACAGCACAGTCAGACAGTAGTGTCCAGACATGAGTTTTGATGACAAACTATGATCTGTGTAGTACTGACACAAGCATATAGTGAGAATAATAGTTCATAGAATAGAATAGTTCAGCTGAACTGTTCAGTCAGAAACAAAGAAAAAGGATGTAAGCAGGTGCAGGTGTCTATCTGTATGTAATATCACTGTAATACAGTGTAATTACACTGGAATAATTATAGTTCTGTTTGGCACAGAATAGAGGTGTTACGATTTGTAAAGTGGCACAAACTGTATATTAAAGCTGGGGTAGGCAGTTTAAGTTTGTTGTCACTGAGCAAAAGTTCCATTATAACCTTTTATCATGAAGTAATTTAAAGGGGCAGGTTACCCCAAAATCAAAAATTTATATTTTTCCCCTGGACTGCAGTTGCTGAGTTTTAGAGATACTGACTGCAGTGATGTCTACCTTGTCTCCACTGTAATGGGACTGAATGGCACTCAGCTTGTGGTGCACAAAGCACCAGAGAATACATTTGTAAAAATCAAAATCAGCATCTCTTTCCAAAAATTATCACCTGGTTACTCGGCATAATCCACAGATTTTGTTGTGAGCAGTTCCCAGGAGAATCTTCTTTCTAGTAGAAAGAACTTTTCTACTAGAGGAAAGAAAGCAGTTCCGGTAGATTCTACTGCAAAAAGAAAATAGTTCCTACACAAAACTGCTCACAACAGGGTCTGTGGATTGATAGAGTAACTGGGTCATTTTTGAAAAGAGATACTTTCTTTTTTTTCTTCCTTTGGGGGGGGTGCTTTCAGCGCCACAAGGAGAGCATCATTTGGTCCCATTACATTGGCGAGAAGGCAGACACCTCTATAACTCCAAAACTCTTCTTTTTTTGGGGGGGTGGGGGGTGAACTGTCCCTTTAAGTGGTCTGAGTGAAAACTGGACTTCTGCCCCTCCTCTTGGCTCTGTTTTCAGGCTTTTGAGGATCTAGCATGTGACAGGAGACTTAGGCCAATCAGTATAGCAGATGACTGCTGAGTCTCCTTCCCAGAACGTCAGTATTTAACACTGGGACTGAGACTAACAATCAACTATCTTTCTTCAGAAGTGGTTACTGCACCTTTACGTGGCATTATATGCAATAAACATTTAGATTTGAGAACAGCCTGCAGGAATAGCATAAAAAAGCAAAGAATTTGATTATTGCATACAAAAGGTTGTGTGATAATTGCATCCTCAAGGTTTTTTTCATGTCCACAGAGCTCTAGTTTGGCATGGAGCACATCTTTCTTCCTGCATGAGTAAGAAAAGGCAGCCTCTGGCTGAGGTTGTCCTCAGAACTGGGAGCTAATATATGCAGAAATAACATCAATTTATGAGACATATCCTTGGAAATGTGTCCTTGCATGACATCTATAACATACAATTTCTATACGATAAAACCTTTAAAGATGTGCAGTATGGGCTGAGAGTGATGTACACTGTCTTTACTCCTCCTTGTGATAAAACTGGTTAATAGTGACCTCTACAGGATTTGTAGTTTCAAGTTGCAACAAAAGCCTGAGATAAGGGAGGGAGGGGTTGGGGGGGGGGGGGGGGGTGTGACACAATGAAATATGCTGCAGGATAAACCAGCATGTGTTTATTCTCACATACAGGTGTCAAGTATCCAATCAGGTCTGAGTATGAAGGACATTGTGACAGGTGTTCAACAGCTCTTAAAGACCTCCTTCATGTCCTACTATGTAATTTCACCACTGTCTCCTCACTGTCTCATTCATATAGTACAACTCTGACCATTCCTTTATTCATGCCTCCATAGAGACCTGCTCTCTCAGTCTGCTGTGACCATCAGGGCAGCCTCAAGAGATAAGGACTGCTGCTCATGTCAGCTTCATATAAATCAAAACTCTACCTAGAAACTATAGAACAAAACTAAAAAGACAAAAAATTTAAATATCTTGTATTTTTATTATGGCTGGGCAATATGGGACAATATTACATTGTGATATGAGACTACATATCGTCTTAGATTTGAGGTATCGTTATACTGTGTGTTGTCTTTTTCTGTTTTTAAAACCTGCATTACAGTAAAGTGATGTAATTTTCTGTACTCACTAGACTGTTCTAGCTGTTCTATTATTTGTCTACACCCACTTAGTCATTACATCCACATTACATTGTATCCAGATTAATGGTTCAGTTCATACCTCTATTTTTGAGCCACAACTTGGTTTATACCTTGGTTTTTGACCAACAGTTCAGTTCATACCTCTATTTTTTTTAGTCATGATTCAGTTTATCCATCTATTTTTGAGTCATGGTTCGTTCACACCTCTATTTCTGAATCACATTTTGGTTCATATCTCTATTTCTGAGGCATAGTTCAGTTCATACCTTGATTTTTGAGTCACCGTTTGCTTCATAATACATCGTCATTTTTGGTTTTTGTCCATATTGCCCAGCCCTTATCCGTATCTCAGTCCGTAACATTTTTCCAATCATTCCAGTTTTTCGGTATGAAGACACAAGGGGGCAAACCACTAAAAAAGAAGTTTTGAGTGTGTATTTGCTGCTGTAATGTATCTCTGTTTGCAGCTGTAAACTGTGAGCTTGTGTGTTCATATTTCACAGCCAGTGTCAACGACTCCTCTGCCTGGTTGGAGGAGATCCATTTGGCAAGGAGAATCACCAATGTCCCCTCAATAAAATGATACCAAAAGGAGGTAGAGATTTTGTATGCGCCATGCTACCTTGCTCTGTAACAAATCAAATACAAGGACACTGATGAGGGACAGAAAACACACACTCCACAGCTGTGCCATTCTTTCTATCTCTGGATTTCTCCCGAAAATCCCCTCGACACAAACAAGCAAGCCTGCAAACAAACAAACAGGCGAGCAAACCATGCATGCACACACAAGCTGTCCTTATCAGGGGCCAGACATGACTGAACGAACGCGCTGCTGTGTCCCTGCGGTTCTGTCACCTGGGAAACCGAGCCAAGACAAACCGGACAGTGGGCCGTGGGAGCCCGGTGTGACAGGAGCCACTGTAAACCGAAGGAGACCACATACTGCTGCACCCTCAAAGGCTAAAATGTCATGCGCAGTGAACAGATGTCACATCAAGCAGCTGGGAAAATGTCATGTCTTCCAGTGATGTAGCATTATAACCCTCTGAGTATAAGAAGAGAGAAGGTTATGAGAAGAGCCTACAAGTCATTGCCCTTTTCAGACAGCGACAGGCTGCTCTGATTAACGCTATAAAATTTTCTTAACTTTTGTTTACTGGCATCATTTTGTCACATCTGTACAATAGAGGATAACTAGGCTCTAAATGGTTTTCTAAAATATCATGTGGTGACAGAGAAGAAAAATGTACAAGTGTAGCCTGAAGTCATTCAAATCTATAGACCCAATGTCAAAATTAGACAAATATTTAATACAGTTTTGTTGTACCATAGCAATGTAACCTGTAGTGACCGATCATCATCCATCCATCCATCCATCCATCCATCCATCCATCTATCTATCCATCTATCTATCTTGCATCTACTCATGGTTGAGAGGCTGCAGATCCAATGAGGAGCCATTACAGATCCTGTGTGTAAGATGTAAAGGGATTTATTGGAAAAATATGGCAGCTAATAAAACAAAATATGAAGTGTGTTTTCAATGGTGAATAATCACCTGAAAGTTAGAATCACTGTATTTTTGTTTTCATAGAGTAATCCATTTCTATCTACCTCTAACTTCTATCTCTAGGACGCAGGTGCTCTTCCACAGAGGCAGCTATGTTGCGCTGCAAAGTTTCTGCAAGTTTTCTACAGTAGCCTAGAATGGACAAACCAAACACTGGTTCTAGATACAGATATACATTTTTCTGCAGTTTTGCGGCCACCAGCAGTTCTCCAACACACTTTGAAAGGGAGAGCAACAATCTATGTTTGCAAGCCAAACTCTAGATGCTGCTAAATCCTACACATTGGTCCATTAATGTTTACATCCACCAAGCTCAAGCCTGTTGTCCATGAGTAGATGCACAGCTGGTGAAGTTTGGCTGAAAGAATAAAGTGCTCATAACAAGGTCTGTGGATTATCTTTTGTAACCATGTCATTATTTCTGTTGTTAAAAAATGTTTTTTGGTGCATTGAGTGCTACAAGTGGAGTGCCATTTAGTTCCATTGTATTCAAGAAAAGGCGAACATCCACACAGCTGATATCTCCAAAACTCAACAACTTCATCAAAACAATCTAGATCTAAGAGCTGATTTGGAGGTGAAATGTCCCTTTAAAAATCAGTTCAGGAAGAAGCAATGGTCTGCCAAAATACTTTCTATACATGGGAAACACTTACATCACCCTCAGTGTGGTGGTACAAGAACACTGATGTGACAAAGGTCTCAAACCAAGTGTGATGTACAGTACGTCACCCAACACAGGAAAGCTGGGCGTTCAGTTACATGGTTTCATGCATTATTGCATCAGGGGCGACTCTGTCTCCTTCACAAGTTTAATCAGACATGAATCCCAAAGAAAGGCTCTCCAGTGTGCCATAGCACACCACTTATAGAGGGCTGGAGCCACAACAACATACTGTAAGCTGCTGCTGCTGGGGTGCAGTCACAGGAAGGAAGGGGAAGCACTAGAAAGGTTACTTCACACAGGTGTCAGAAATAATTAAATGCACCACACAAGGGGACTCTTAGAGCAGCTATGTTGCTTATAATGACTGTATGAACTGCATGACATGGTGATATTCATGCTTTCAAAAGGATGAACGAGGAGGAACAAATTTTAAGTTAAATCTTGGAAATGTTTGACTATAAACAGACTGTAAAAGCATTGTAACACTGGGCAGGTGTAACAGTTTCCTTCTCCACGGTTCTGACATTTTTAATTCCTGTGATTTATGACGGCAGCAGCAAAACTATAAATTGGTTTCACTGCCACTACATCTCCATTCATCACCTCCACATCAACATAAATAAGGGTCACGACTCACAATTGTATAAATACATAGAGAGATTGTGCTGAACAGAGATGTACAACCCAGCAAAGACAGATGATTAAATTTACCCACAATGTATACCCATAAATTAGTTGGAAATGTCTGTGTGTGCACTATAATACCAGTAGACTGTGTGTATGTACTGTAAAGTCTGTATTAATGTCAGAGCTTATATGAGGAATATGAAGGCTTCAGAAAAACTGGCAGCAACAACATCATTGCTGGCAGTACACTCTCACTTTATTTATATGTGCTGGTGTTAATAAGTGTTATTACACTTACCCACGCTAATGTTCTAATAACAGGAAAATAACTTCAAAAAAGAAGATGGAGAATGACAACAACCTCCAGAAAGAGAAATTTAAGTACATGGTCAAGCACCAATTTATATGTAACAATAAATTAAACTGTTTGCTTGTGTAAAATCTTCTGACTTTGTTATCGAAAAAATTTCACCTGACAACAGTGATATTTAAATTGACAGCAAAGTCTATTTAAATTAATAGTAGATACGAACAAAGTAAATGTGGCAGAACAGAAGAGATGTTTTGATGGCCTGTTGCTTCACCTCGTGTGGACCAAGTGTGATGAATTGTTATTGTTTGCTCATATGTTAAAGCTGCTTTAAGCCATTTTTGACCACTAGAGGGCAAAGACTCACAGCAACAGACCTTTGTTACACTAGTATAGCCTAGATTCTCAAATTATGTTCCACTGGTGGTAATTGAGTGCCATCTAGTGGTACACTGAGGAATCTCATAAATTTTAAAAATGTCAAATGAAAATTCTATGAGATTGCTGAAATGCAATTTGAAATAAGTTTTGTTTTTCCTGTAACATTTTTGTTTCTGCTACATCGTCACATTCACGCATGTAGCGTGCATACTTCTTCCATGATTAGCTACGAGCTAAACCGTGGTGGTATTAAGCCACTGTGCATCACTGCACTGAATACAGTGTGGCTTTGACAATAAATAATCTTCTTATTAGGAATAAAACTGCTATTTACATCAGTAGTCTGTTGTTAAGGAAGGTAGGCCTGTGCCACTGTATTTTAACATCAGCCATAATGGTGATACAAAATGGTCATACACAGTGTAAAAAGTTTAAGAAATAGTGTTATAGGCTTATCTAGTTCTGAGCAGACAGATTGCAGAATGCTTATGCCATCTGATTTTGCTTTTGACAACTGTCAAATATAATATATAGAGACTTGGATTATCCCACAGGGGAGTATGGAGGTGATTTTTTCTGTTGTTTTCCTGTTTGAAAACTGGTCACCATTCATTTATATTATTTAAGAGATTCTGCAACGCTGTTTTCCTGTGAAACTCCAGCAGTTTCGTGGATTAGGAAACTAAGCCCAACCTTTAATTGGCATGAGGGTGAGTAGATAATGACTGACTTTTCATTTTTTTGGTGATTTATCCCCTTTATGTATCCTTTTAACAAAGCCCACAAAAAGTTCCTCTGTGGCCACCAAATATTCCATGAAGGTGGCCACCTGTGGTCACCAAGTTTTATCCCCGTACTACTGAAAGGCTTCACCAACATAACGCTACAGTTCCACAAACCTCTAAATTCCTTTGTGTCTTTTGGTTCAACATTATACGAAAACAGCAAAACAGTATTCATCACCAGCTAGCTACCGGTGTGTTGGGGCTATTTAAACTTCTAACACAATCTTTATATATAGAAGAACCAGTTTCCCAAAAGGTGAACTATCAAAACAACAAAACAATAAAGAAAATTTAGGAAAGAATGGAGCTGAATCCTATCAAGATGCTGCTTAATTAGCTTCTATAAAGTACTGCTGCTGTCCCTTTCTGTCACAGCAGAGTTGTTTGGATTAGTAACTGTCAGCCTGTTTCTCAATGTGAATTTATTACTGTCATTACGGCGCTGCTCCTTCCGTAATTAGCCAAACACCTTGACATAAGATGAGATTTTCAAAACAGTTACGAGCCAACCATGCTGCCAAAGCTGTTCATTATACACAGTATATATATAGGATAGCTTGGCACTTTAAGTGTTTCCCTTCAGTGGCAGTGGCTTTGTGATATATTTGATTACTTAATTTGAGTACAAAATCCTTCACTGCCTTGAGGGCAATGAAAAAATACAAACACAACTTCATCATTGCAAACACAATAACTTATGAGGAAAAGGCTTATAAATCATCTTTTGATCATGGCAGTGACCTTTGTGACTTTTTCTGAATCTCGAAACGACACACAAATGTAATTAAGCTATAAAGTCCATGAATCAAATTGATATTTCTGCCTCAATTTCAAGAATGATTGCCCTCTGGAAATTGTTGATCTGTAACACAAAAAAAGATCAATAAAAAGCTAGAAGTGATGTGAATCTATTTCAGGTTAATTTGTCGCTCACCTGTCAGTACTGCACCATCTGTACAACTCAAACAGCAATTTCCTCTTTATCTTATTATTATTCTCTGTTACACACATGTCATGAGAAGCATTATGTTTGCTCTACTAAGCGTCTGGTTCATGTGTCAGATTACACCAAGCCGATCTGTTACAGTATATTAGTGCAAGTTTAGGCAGAGAGCTGTGAAAGTGCCTACTTCTTTGCGCAGGTCCTGATTTGATACTATAATCACATTGGGTGGATCTCCGACAGCTGTGGCGGCCCCTCCAATGTTGGTGAAGATTACTTCTGCAATCAGGACATGTCTGGGGTCTAGATTAAGCACCTCACACAACCTGCAAAATCAGATAGAGACAGAAAAGCCCTTTAGCCCCGATTAGATTGCGACGGGTAGACAGAAATAAATGCAGCAATATAAAAAGGATACTGGGAGATAAAAAGCATTGGTCCTTTAACATTGCAGCCGGGGAACAAATTAGAGCACAGTTTTGCCCGGATCTGTATTATGTTTATCCGGTGTCTAATTTCAGTCAAATATCATTATTATTCTGACCTTCTGGCAGAAAAAGTGATTTTGAGAACTTAATAATGGTTTACTGTGTGGACTCGATTCAAGGTCAGAAAATAGAGACAATAACAATGAGGGAAAGACGGAGGTGGGCGGCACAGAAACTGATTTATAAGAAACACACTAGAGTAAATCGTAGCTTCTGTGTGGTAGTTCTGGTTTTAAGGGATGAAATGTGTGCTTCAGCCTTTTTTTTTAGTCAGGAGGTCATGATCTATTGACTGATGTGACTATTTAAAGGTCCAGAGTGTATGATGTCTTGGCAGAATGTGGCAGAAATGGAATATATTTTTTTAATGAAAGTATGTTTTCATTAGTGTATAATCACCTAAAATAAGAATAATTGTGGGGTTTTTTTTAGATTAAAATGAACCCTTTATATCTACAGAGGAAGCAGATCATCCTCCTGGGAGGCCGCCATGTTGCACCGCCATGTTTCTACAGTAAATGAGAATAGGGAAACTAAACAGTGGCTCTAGATACGGCCTTTCACGTTATGCATGTGTTGTGCCCCCGTTGTTTCTCCTACATGCTTGGAGAAGAGAATTAGAGGTGGTGTTAACAATCTGCAAGCTCAGTGGTAGACCTATGTGGTGACCTCTCCAGGGTATAGTCTTCCTCTTACCCTCTCTGCTGGAATAGATTACAGTTGGATGAACATTTCAAATCGCTATACTGTACCTTATGGTGACTGGGGTGAAAAGCATCATAGTGGTCACGTTGTCCAGAAAAGCAGAAAGAATGGCAGCGATGAGACAGAGGATAATGATCATTGGCCACACTCTTCCTCTGGATAATTGGTAAGCCTGCAGAGAGAAGTAATATGACAATGAGTCAATGTTAGTGGCACTTAGCAACCTATTAAGCGGATGTCTTTATTCATTCAGAGTACATTTGCAGGATGGATTTAAAATCTAGGAAAACTGAGTCAGCCGCCGAGTGACGTTTCTCAGGACTGACAAATCTTAGATGCATTTCAGCCTGTCAGAGCATCAAAAATGTCATAAGGAAACATCATAAATGAGCACTTCAATGGTTACATTTGCATAGAATGAATACAAGATGTAGACTCCAAAAATAACCATATAATATTTAGTAACACAGATTCATTCTCAGTCTTTACAGCTAATGTACCAGCCTTAACCCCACGAGAGTAGCTCAGGATGGCCGCCTTTTGTATGGAGGAGTACAATGTGTCAGAGCTGCTAAGCCGTTCTCAGAAAAGGTGTTTTAATTTGGAGTGCCTGCCCTTGTCCAACTCACACTTAAAATTCATGAGCCCGCATGATCCCTCTGTTCTGCAGGTCTGAGTGCTACTGTACCTGAAGGACAAAGGCATTCGCCCTCCTTCACCATCCACCCAGAATATTCAGGATTAAAACTGAGCACCCCAGAGCTGTTTTTCTGATGGGAGGAAACCTTGACCTTGTACAGGGGATGAAAGTCTTATCTTCCTCTGCAGAGTAATAGACTAATGTGAGAATGTGTATTCCTTAATTATTTGTAGGATATGTTTATACTGTATCTTCACTGTAGCGCCAACAGAATCCACTTTAGAGGGACAGGTTAACCCAAAATAAAAAATACACATTTTCCTCTGGTCTGCGGTGCTCTTTACCCATCTAGATTATTTTGGTGTTAGTCCCTGACTTTTTGAGATATTGGCCATAGAGATGACTGTCTACAGTCCCTTTTACACTGGACTAACTGCTAACATCAGGCTTTTTTATTCAATGGGAAAGGGTACAATCGGCATTCGCTCCCAGGTGAACACAATATTTTCACCTCTTTTCAGCAATGAAGGCTTGTCAGCTCTTTAGCCTGTTTTTCATCCACATGTGCAGCTTTACATGATTTGCCTCAGTGTTGCAGCAGAGTTTGCAGCTGCTTGAATGTATTTGGTGATGAAGCAGTCCTATTTAGCCAAGTGGCTGAACGATGTATAAACATTTTACTTCCAATAAATTCTTCGTGATAAACATCCCAGGTTATTTTGTTATCTACAAGCTTTTATCATGAAGCAGCAAAATCAAGAAATACTGCGTTTTCATCAGGAGTACCTTCACATGACTGCTTTGCAGCTGAAAGCAAACATGACACAGTGAAGAATAGAAGACAAAAATTCTCAACCACAGAAATTAATTTGAAAGTACTGAGAGCTAAATGCAAAGACATTTTTAAAACCTCTTTCTCTTGGCTCTCCTTCACACACCGGCTGAGTCTTGGCACACCAGAAATAAACAGAAGGGCAAATTGGTGTACTGGCAATATGAAGGGTCAATCATCTATTTTTAGCAGGTTTACCCATGTTCAAAAAATCTGCACAATTTTGGCATAAAAACAGGATTAGATGGCACTCTTCTTCCTAAAAATCACGACCTATTTACTTGAGAAATCCAGCACCAAATCACACCCACCGACTGTATCAGCATGCAAATGGAGGCGTGGATCTACTCGTACAGTTGAGGACGCCGTTGATATTTACATCCCAACTGTCATGAGCATGACCCTTTCATCCATGAGTAGATGCACATTGGGTAGGGGAGTTCACATTACCATGTCATCTTTAATCCCCAGTGGGGATACATGTTATCCCTGCTTCTGGTCAGACAGAATAAATGAAATGCAGGGAAGTTGATAAGTCGAGTGGATTGAACTCTCATATGTTAAAGTGGCGATGATGACTGCAGCTCACACTTGTAATAACACAATAAATCCTGTTCCATAATTGTCCCTGCCATTGTCAAGTTAACTGTTAATATAAACAATAATAACTAGCTTAGTATTGATGTCTGCTAGGTAGGGAGAAAGTCACAATATTCTTTTGCCTATATTATAACAATTTCACTTAGTAAATCCCCCCTCCCCCCATTTGCATCCATCTTAAGAGAGAAAATAGTTCCTACATGAAATGGCTCACAATAAGGTCTGCAGATTATCTTGAGTAACCAGGTCATGATTTCTGGAAAGACACATTGTTGTCAAGTTCTTCAAATATATTTTTTCGGTGCTTGGAGCACCACAAGCTGAGTGCCATCCAGTTCCATTGTATTAAAGAGAAGGCAGACATCTCTACATGCCTCCAACACTCAGCAACAAGCACTATATAAAAAAAAAAAAAAAAAAAAAAAAAAACACTACAGGGCAGGGGAAAAATCTATATTTTTGATTTTGGGGTGAACTGTCCCTTTAAGCAAAATTAACTTTACAGAGATGAAATGTATGAATATACAACTAAGCTAGGAAATACATTTATTTCATATTGAGAGCAGTTGCAGTAAAAAAGTATTACACACATTTGACTCATTTCAAAAAACAGTACCAGCCCAGTTTTCTGATCTTTCCCACAAAACAAATGTCATTCTTGTCAGCCTGTTGCAATGCTGTACCTTTGAGTCAGGATGTAAACATAGGCATCAAAACATATTAGGTCACCTTATATCACAATGGTCATCTCAAATATTTGTCATGTCAGATAAGTCAATATTAAAATCTACAGGCATGTCATGTATCAGTGCTATTTTCAGAAATACCTCAAAGCCTGTTGCTGACTTTAAAACACAAGTGGGCAGCTATTTTCACAGAATTGTCACTCAGGATCTATAAAATCTAAAGTAACCACTTTGGTACGGTGTGCCTTCATGTACAAAATGTCAAATTTTCTCAATCGATCATAGTGATTTTGTTATTTTCTGTGTTAGTAGTGGGACCCATCATTTTATCATCACTCACCTTCACTGCACAATAATCAAAGAAGCCAGTCTCTGAAAAAATGGCCACCAGCACCATCTGGAAGAAACAGGACACATTTTTATGAACAAAAACAACCATTTTCCATTATGTAACAAGATTATATGTCACCCTGAAAGTGGTTACCACAGACAACAAGATGGTGCTCACGTAAGAGACGGTGGTCAGTAAGACAAATTATCTCCACTGTGCTCCACTTTCAGGATTGTAGAATGTTCTTTTACTTTATTATTATTATTACACTCATTACGGTATGACAGCAAAATTAATCCAAAGGCTGAGAACCAAAAAATGTGTTTTTGAAGATAAAAGGAAGCAACTCTAAACTCTAAATGAATGATTTGTCTGAATTTATATCATACATTAACAGTTCAACACAGTTGTTCTATATAATCACTATGGCAGCACATATAAATAAACAGTATCTTGGAAATGTATTAGATTTAGGTTTTGGATATTTTCAGAAACTCCCTCTGCTGTGTTTCTCAGAATGAGATGAGAATTTCAGTGGCAGCTGTTGACAGTGGAAGTTGTCCAAAGGAAGCTACCATCTGTGGTCATGAACCAATATGAAATTTAGATATCACAGATCTGGCAAAAGTATCCTTTATGTGCATAATAAGAGTTGAATATGTTGTTGTAGATGTGGTCTGCTGTAAAGTACCTGAAAGTACATTTTTAGGCTGAACATATGCTTAGGCTGGGTTGAACCAACAAAAAAAAATTTTTTAAACCTGAAATAAATCACTTTACTTCACTCACTTCAATCACTTTAATTTATGTTGCCCATTTTTTAAACTAGATTAAAATAAGGAAAGATTCAACTTAAACCTCATTTTTAATCTCAGTTTAGCTTTTACTCTAAATCTTTAAACTGTGATCTAGTATTAACTTTTAAACTAACACTTGAGGAAGTTTAACTGTTAAAATAGCTGCCTTTTTGACATGGACAGAACAAAATAATTCTCTGCTGAGCCTTCATGAACTAGGCTAGCCAGGTTTTTAGCTAGCTAGCAAACAAAATTACTTTTTTACTTTTACGCGAGCTAGCAAACAATATAAAGTTTTGTTAGCTAGCTAGCAAACAATGACTTTTCTTACGTTTCATCTAGCTAACAAACAGTATAACATTGTGTTACAGAGTAGCCAAAAGTTTCCCCTGTCTTTTATACAGTAGTTACTATGTCCTGACAGCACTCTTATTAATTTATTTTTTCTTTGTCTTCATTTGTTTTAATTTGGGTAAGCAAGTATCTCCATATTTTTTACACTCCATTCACTTTCAGTTTATATCAATAAATTTGGATTTACTAAACTGAGATTAGTCTTTAATTTTGCAACAGAGCTCTGCTTAATTTTAAATATGGATTTACTCATTCAAATCTAGTTTTGCTAAACTCTGATTAGAACTATCCTTAGATTACATGAATCTTTGTTAGTGCAGCACAGTCTTAGATGTTATACTAAACTTTACAGGAAATATTTGTTTCTGTAGAGACAAGATTCTATATTGACATTTTCACTTAGAAGAAATAGGAAATCGGAAGAAATAGATAGAAAGTGAAAGTAAAGAGTCAGATGTCAATATAACATAAAGCAGTACTAAATAATGTTTTCACATGCAAAATATTACAAACCAGACTGTTCAAAGGGAAATATGAGTAAATTAACACACAAAAAACATCTTTGACTTAAGAGTCTGACCATGCCAAACAGAAGAGCTAGCGTCTCATAGTCGATCCACTCCACCACTGTAACCAGACTGGGCCGCTGTGGAAGAGACAAAGGAAATGACATCAATTTATTAACAATTATCAGATGTATGAAGAGAAAGCAGAAGGGAAAGAGTCAATAACTTAGTGTCAGGACAGATACATTCATCCCTAGTGAGAATCTGGCAATGTGTAATTTTTAATACAGCAGAGCACTTTTTTTGATTTACTATAGCAGGAAAGGCACATGTGGAGCTCATAACACTAACTACTCTGTTCCACTGAAGTGTCCCAGTGAGCCACACAGGCTCAATACATTCAGACTGAGACCCATAATTAATGAGATTCATTACACCTGTATGCTTTGCCCTCATAAGTTGAAAGAAGAAGTTGTGATCTTTTACTTAACTTTCTTTCTTTTCTTTTCTTTTTAAAGAAGTAACAAAAATTGCTTGTTTTAAATGATAAATGTCAGCTGGGTTTTGTGAATGATGGATGGACAGTAACTCAGTCCAGCTGATTATCAGAGCAACATAAAATGCCAATCAAGTTTATTAAATCATCTGACAATTTAGCAGTCTATTTTTCATTTCAAATACATTTCTTTACTTCTATTATCAGTTTGGAAGAACTTCAATTTTTTTTTTCAGTTAGTTTTTGTTAACTACCCCCTCACCCCCCCTTGAATGATCCTTAAATGATAAATGTTGGTTTTGTGGTATGAATGATGAATGGTGAATGTAAGACGAGCAAAATGATGAAACATGACTCTGTTTTAATCATACTACGACTTTTTAAATCAAATTGGCTTTAAGCTAATCAAATCACTTAAAAAATTATCTTTCCTTTTTCTCCATTTTTACCCCTTTATCTTTCAAATCTCATATATTTTCATCAACTTAATTTTCATCAGTTAATTTTTGTTCAGGAATGAAGTCTCCAAATTTATATGGCAGACCCTCTGAATCCACTTATTTCGAAACTAGGAAGAAGCCAGCTTTTAGCCCAGCTCTGTGCAGCACATCATGTAATTTAATATTTCCAACTGAAAAACACGTATTAGAGGCAAATGAGTTTATAGCAGATGAAGGGATATTTTCACAGTTATTTCAGACATTACTTGCCCATACAACTCCTATTCAGCTAGGCTAGCTTGCTAACTTTTAGCCATTAAGCTAGCAAACTAATTCTGTCACTAATTCAAAGCTTTAGTTGTTCCCTACAACTGTTGGCAGTTTGCTTACTCACATTTTGACAAAAGTACAATGTTTAAGATAAGTTATTAATTTCACAGCTCGCTAAAACAAAAGAGGAAAAGAGACTTACATCACCGATGATAGCCAGAGCAGCTAGGGCTGCCAAAGATCCCAACATGGCCGCCAGAGTGCGATGCACAATCTGAAAATTCAAGAGATTCAACAGGAACACTTAGTTTAATGCCTCTAGATTAAACAAGACTACAACATTTAAATAGAGATACAACCAATGTCATTCTCTCCTTTTACATTTATAAGAAATCTGATATTCACTACTGTTAAGCGAAATTCCATAATTGACCCCCTCTGAGGTCCCATGCATTTTACCCCAATAACAGTTGAGCAAGCTTAGTACTTTGGTCATTTTTGTCCTTTCCTGTTTCCCGTACAGAGATACAAGATGTGTCGGGCACTTCTATGCTTAAAAGAAATCTGTAGTTTGAAGATGGTTAACTGATGTTGCTGGGGGACCAGTATAAGCAACATACTTTCACCTCTTAAGTTAGCTAATGTTAGCAAAACTTGCTAACTACCCAGCTAATTTACAACAATCATCAGCAAGCTAGTTAGCACGCAGTTTGCTAAGATTAAATAGTTAGTTAGTGTTTTGCTGACATTAGCTAACTTTAGATGTGAATATATGTCAGTAACAAGCTTGCTGTTAGGGGCGGGGCTGAGTACAGGTCAATTAAATGGTAAAGTCATTCCTGCAAAGACACAGCTTTTTTTTCATTCGGTAATTCATTTATTCACATTTATTTCATTTTTTGTTGTATGTTATTTTTAATTAAATGTTGGATTACTTTATCTTTCTCATGCCAGTGTTATTTTTTAAGTTTTTTAATATAGTAAGAATGAGTTATTTAAGCCTGATGTCATATAGTATACTGCCTCTCAAACTTTAAACTTCAAGTTAATAGAGACAGTCTCAAAAAACCCCAGTTACTCTGAAGATTTAACAGCAACAGGAAAAGATGAGTCAAAAAATCTTGTTGAGGCTTGTGTTCCATTAGTTCTATGATGGTCTGTCATTTTCTTCGGTGTAAAATATCGAGAAATGCAGAGCTTCAAGGAGATATTACAGACATCTCTGTGATGCTGTGGAGAGCCGCCCTCCTCCACCAGGCTCCATCACTACTCTCATGTATGATGCATCCCATTATTAAAAATTGAGGCCAGTGATAAGCATGAATGTGTTATCAGACATCAGAGCTGCTCATCTGACATTCATGCCACCGCAATAAATTGCAGGAAAGTAGGTCACTGCAATTGGCAAATGCATGTATACAGCACACATATATAATACATATGATATATGTATATATATATATATATTTACATATATATATATATATATATATATATATATATATATATACATATATATGGTGTGTGTGTATACATACATACATATACATACATATATATATATATATATATATATATATATATATAAACACACACACACATATATACATTCTGTTTTATTTTTATTTATGTGGCAGGTTTATTCTGGCAAAAGAAAGAATCTTGCAAGTCTTTTGTCTACAGTAAAAGAACAATGTCTGATCGGAGCAGCATTAATCGTCTTCAACACATGCTGACCTTGCTGAATTACTCAACACTAAACCGGGTCCCGTCATTCAAGTCGAATAATAATTCAGACAGTCTGCAGACTTTCAGAAACTTCTCTTTGTCTGAACATATCTTTTCAGATAATGGATATGGAGGAACAAAAGCTTCCTCTTCTTCTGCCTCAGCCTTTGTCCAAAGTTTTGAAATGAAAAGTGTGCTGTAATACTTTATTTTAGATGTAATGTCTGCAAGAACATTTCACTCAAGTGGCCATTAAAAATAATAAATTCTGTGTCCAACTTTCCAACACAAAATCACAGTGTCCTAACTGTGAAAGAGAACTTAAGTGATCAGGGATACTTCGATTTTTTTGAGGTGGGGCTGTATGAGGTATTTATCCACAGTCAATTTTGAGAAGCAGCAAGAGTAACAGTGTTGAAAGCTAAGCAATGTACAGGGTCAGCAGTAAGATATATTTTTATTCAAGTGTACACTATAATCAGAATGTTTTCATCTTGCTATCAGACAGAGTTTTCTAATTGGAAAGTGAATTTATTTAAGCCAAATATAACTCTGTCCCGCTCAACCAGACTCCTACTGCTGCACTGAACTGTAAGTTTGATTGTGTTACTGTGTGACTTCAGTGTTCTAAAAGGTTAGTTCAGATTTACCGAAATCATACAGAAACATAAACAGATTGAGGCAGTGGTAGACCAGAACCTCCACTGTTATGTGAAGTAAAAAGACTGATTTTGCCAATGGAGTCTGGTTGGTTTGGAGATAACAATATAACAGCAGTTTCCCATCGGAAAAGGCTGTCTGATGGCAACACAAAGAGATGAAAATTTTCTGAATATAGCATACACTTAAACTGATATTGACTTGGCCGTCTACTGTAGGTAAAACACTGACAATGGATAAGTACCTCATACAATCCCAATTCAAAAAATCCAAAGTATCCCTTAAGAGGTGGAAACTCTCTGCAGAGGTGTGAAACATTCACAGATGGATACCTGACAGTGAGGAAGTCATATGACATTTTGCTGATGTCTAACTAGCCATGCGCTGACTTTATGTTCTTCTGCTTTAGGAACAACCCCTCATACTCCCAGTTGCAGCCTCTACAAGTGGACCCGTCAGCGAGAGATATGACACATGAGAGCGTGTGCAGAGACTGTGCTGTCATCTCTCACACCCCTCCGCTGACTTTCACACCATACAGTAGTATTCCCCCTGCCAGCAGTGAGTTAGTGAGTTCACACCTTGTCGCGCTCAGGGAGATTAGCCTGTCTAATTAAAACCAAACACTGACTGGAAATGAATGAAAATTACAGACGTATATCCAGGGAGCTCACATCTAAACAAGTATGTATAAAGTGAGACGCCAGTGAGCAACACATCAAAGTAATGACAATTAACATGTGGGAAATATTATTTCATAATAAATTGTTCATTAATTAACACTGAACTAAATGATAAGTAATTATTGACTTCTTGCATATGTTAATAAATTACATTAATAACTTTGCCCGAGATGACGTCCTCAAATGATTTATTTTGTCCACAATTCAAAAAGATAGGAGCAAATAAACTAGAATATACTCACATTTTTAGATGTTGACATTTTTCTTAAATGATTAATCCATTATCAAAATAGACACAGATTAGCTTAATAGTTGATTGATAATAGATTAATCATTGCAGCTCTAAATGCTTTATGTTTGTTGCTAGGTTTATTAGTTTGTGCAGCGTAATTGTCAACTGTGTGCTCATGGTAGTCATGGTAGTATATTGTCCATTATTTTAAAATTCTAATCCTTCTAATACCCCTTTTTTTACTAAATGTAACTGTAATCTGCTTACGTTTGTAACTGTAATGGAATGCATTTGCCCTTTTTTTTGGTATCCAGATTACATAATCCTGTTACATTTAATCCATTACTCCTTAAACTTGATTGCAAGGTGGTCGTATGACTGCAGTTTTTATAATGTTTGGGTTAAGAAATCTTCGCATTGACAGTATGGCACAATATGAATTAAATTTGGGTTTAATTACCTTTAATTGTGTAGTTTTAAAGATGTGAAGTTTTATTATGTAGGGAGGGTCTGATGGAGGATGCTATCAAGTTGCATTGTGGGAAATGTAGGATCCAGTGATACTGAAGTTTGACCCATACTAGAGACTAACAAGCTGTTGACACATATGGACTTATAAATGTGAATTTTTATTGTACCCCAGAACAGATGAACCAAACTGCCTATAGATATGGTGTTTTGTGTTTTTGGTGTATGTCGCAGGTACCAAATGTAGTTTCTCCTCCATGCTTGAAAGGGGAGGTCACCCTCACCACCAAATGCCATTAAATACTACACACTGGTCCTTTAAGCCCCAGGTTAGACACAGCAAGACCATGAAACTGAAGCAGCTAAATGGAATTCAGCCATTATTCATTTCATTATTATATGTACCTGTGACAAAGGTGTTAGCAGTGCAACACATGCAGGGCTCAACAACACAGAAGTGTAAGGGAGGTGTCAGGTCTAATCAAACAAAACAAAAACAGCTGTGGGGACGTACCTGGGTGTCACCACCTCTGATACAGTGCAGCGAATTACTGTTGACAAAATCAGAGCTTCCTCTGCTGTTATACCTGCTGTTCGTGTTGCATATCGCCAACAACACGGCAGATACTGCGTTGAAAACAAACTCATTCATCATCCGTAGAAGAGCGTGAGCATTTACCTCGAATATGATGAGAACGTAGACCCCAGCCAGGATGATTCCAGCGATGGCCACCTGTGTCTCCACGCTGACGTAGAGCGACTGGTGGGTCATGGACAACGGCACCACCTCGTTATCCTGCAGGAAGGCCTGAACCGTGATGATGATGGGGTCGCTGTGTGTGAGAAGGAAGTAGCACAGCAGCAGGAATCATGTGTATCTTTTCCTTTCATTAAATATTATCAATCCTTAAACTAGAAATTGTCAGAAATCCATCATGTAATATAACGATGAAGTCCAGCAGCAGAGACAATACTATGAATAATTTACAATATTGTATGAGGCTGTCCAAGAAATCAACCCTGCACACTCAACAATAATGGAACATTATATGATGCTATGTGGCATAAACACACCTATTACAGCACTTAATAGAATAAGAACCATCTTAATAATAATGTTCATGAGGATAGAAAAAGAAGCCTAATGACAGCTCTCAGGGGAGGCAACTTTGAGAGGAAAAGTGCTCATTAGAAATCTGGAAATACAAACTCAATTCTCTGTCTCCATTCATGAGGAATTGTTTCTTTAGATTTGAAGCTCTGCATTTTTTTTGAGCATTTTATGCATCCTGCCAACTTAGTAACTTTTAGATGATCTGTGGTAGCTGCAAAGGATTTTTATGTAACAAATGCATGATTGTATATAATGTATGTTTCTATCTATATTTCTATATTTTTACACTAATGTTTGCAGTTGGTTTCATGGTTACCTTTCTGGCAGAACTCAAGCTATAGCTAACTCGTGCAATAGCTGCAGATAGTCATGAATTAGTTTTCCTTGAATTTACGAAAGGGGTGCCTCAGGGCTCCATACTCGGTCCTATCCTGTTTACACCGTATATTAAAGACCTGGGCTCTTTGATTCATAACAGATCTATTCATTATTATGATGATGACACCGTTATGTACTCATCAGCAACCCTCTATTGAAAAAGCTGTCTCTAATTTAAAGTCAGATTTTTGGGCTACTCAAGAGACCCTGATTAATCTTAAGCTTTTACTAGCAACTACTATTACTATTTTACATGCACTATGCAGCTCATTAACAATAAAATGAAATTATTCTAGGAAGTTTGTGATGATTTTTTATTTCACATGATAATTAACCAAATTTATGCTAATTGCTCAAATTGAAATAAATGAAGCCTGTTCTGAAGCCTTTTTGTAAAAATAAATAAATGAATGTTTTTTTCCTTCTATCATGATAATTTCAATAAATGAATCTGAAAATTTTTCACAGTCCCCTTGACAGAGTGCCATGGACCCCTGGGCTTCCCTGGACCACTATCTGAGAACCATTGGCCTTAGCAGGTGATGCCAGTGGGTGAAGGGAGGGGGAGGGAGGACTGCACATCATTACTCATTTTTAACATTTCTAGACATCAGAAACATGGACTTTGACTCTTAAGAAGTTAAATCACAGACATTTCCAGGTTTTGGCAATTAAAGTAGCTCATTATGCAAATTACTCATATGCCCAAAATGACACTTTTAGTATCTTAGTATCTTTTAGATGATATTTTCGTCATAAAAGTTCATAGGAAACAACATTGCTGAGTTTGATAATGGGGGTTTCCAGTAGACTATAAGGAAGCAGCTGTACACTGTTTTTTATCTATACAGTGTTCGGGGTACCTGCTGAGCATCTCAAATGTTTTTGTCAACAGCATCTGGTCACTTCGTTCGCCATTTAGAGGAATGGTCCAATTATGGATCACCTGTTCACAAAGAGCAGAAGAGAAAAGAGTTCACCTTTCACTGCTCAGCACTCGGCACAGATGATGCAGCAAAGAAGCTAAATGTGTATCACACAGACACCCTGACCTGCTGAGTCCTCCTCCTCCGTTGTCCAGGCTGCTCGGTCTGCTCCACCTGGATCAGGACGTACTCCTGGGTGGTGAAGTCGATCATCCCCCCTGTGAACGGCCCCCCCACCTGGAGCTTCAGCAAAGCGTTGTCTCGAAAATCTGTCAGGTTCATTGCTGCAGGACGCCGACCGTCAAGAGAAAAATATGGCTGACGGGTGACTCTAAAGATAGGTCATTATTATTATTATTATTGTCATCCTTTTTATTTATTGTTGCCATTCTTTTGTTGTTGTTAGGTTGAGTTTGTGTCATTTAATTTGTCTTTTTAATTATTAATTTAATCTAGACAAAACTTGAAAACTTTGCCATGTACTGGAAAAAAAACAATGGTCTAGATGAACTTTTAGTCATTGCAATAAAGTTCTTTTAAAAAGAGAGAAAAATGTGGATATGTTGAATGTGTGCTTGTGTATTTGAAAAGAGACTGTCACTAAATCTGTATTTCTTTTTTTATTATAAATCATAAACAGAGGACATTTTTTCCTGATTTTTGGAGATGACATTTTGGAACTGATTAAACACTCCACAAGAATACGCAATCTCATAAACTGTTCTTCTTCTGTAATTTTCATAATATGATACAGAAAAAAAGGATCCTCCCCCTCCTTGAATTGAAGTACACAATGAAATACAGAATTATGCATCATTTATTCACCTGTCAGGTTTGCTACCTCGCCCTCTTACCTCCCCCCTATCTTGTCCTGCAGCATTCACTCTGATTAAATCTGTATGAACATCCTTGCAGATTAAACACATTTTTAAAAATCTGTCAAAGTAGTTTTTTTCTTCCCCATGTGTCTCTGCATGCCCTCATACTAATGGTAAAACATCACGTCCCACGCCTCCCCCTGATGATTAAAGGCATGTTTGACCTTTTGCAACCCAGTTTTTTTGTGTCTGATTTCAGAATACAATAGAAAATACCGGCGTGATGCAGTAGGAAAGGATACAGAAACTGTCTGTTGATGAGACTGCCAACATCCTCCAGGGGTTGTCTCGATCTGGATACATGCTGAAGATCAGCTGAAATCACATTCATCAACATGTTATTCAGTCAGCACAGTTCCTATATGACATGTAGAGACGCTGAGAAAAAAGAAAATCTACAAAAAAATGCAGTAAAAAAATTATGTAGCTTGTGAGCTTAGTAAACATGTGTGCTAACTTAGAGAGCTGACTAACTAACTCGGTGCTAAAGGCTAGTTCTCTGCCTTCTGTCCAATTATATTCTTTGATCAGCTTCATGTCAATAATGTGATTGACAATTGAATGAACATTTCAGCATTTTGGGAAATACATTTATTCTTAAATTGATAGGACTGATACCACTTGATTGTCTGTGTGCAAAGTATGGAGCTAAAGACAGGTAGCCATTAGCTTGGCTAGCATAAAGAGTGAAAGCAGGGGATAATTGTTTGCCTAACTATTTCTAGACCCCTGCATGAAGTCCCAAAATATCTTCTCTCCCCATTACTCTGCATGTAACTCAAATTTCAAATTTGCCATTTTCATCATAAGGTCAATTCATTCCTTAGAAGAGCATGGGATGATTTCCAGTGTCTACACTTTCGTTCATTCACAATTTTGTGCAACAGATCCAGAATACAAAAACCTGGAGATTTGTGAGAGTAGTGACATCCTCTCATAGGTGATCTTTTTTTTTCACAGAAGTACAACATGTGTACAAGAGCGCCACATTATTTCTCACATCTCCAGCAGGTGTCACTGCTACTTAGCTTATGTGTGGCTAATTTGCTTGGGATCTAGTAACTTCTAGTTAGCAGTTTATTCTTCTAGTTTATTCTTTAGTCTTCTACAATTTTCTCACCCACATCTTTTGTCCAGCGTGATCTCAAATCATCTCAAGTGTACATCCTGAATAAACCCACACAACCAAGTTATGTGGAACAACTCCTGAATCCTAGTTGGTCAAAATAATTTTTCCTATTGGAGAACACAGTGTCTTATCTGTAAAAAATCCTGCACCTCTAACCAACAGAAACCTGGTCAAAAGTCAGTGGTGCAGGACTTTCCTGCTATTTAAAGGATGCATTATTCAGATAGTAAGATGTTTCTACATCTACAGGTTCACACACGCGTACTCTCTGCTTCTAGTGCACTGCAGTTAATCCACAGGTCGTGGAAATTAACACTCCAATAAATAGTGGATGATTGCAGTTATGTGAAATAGGATGAAGCTGTGTGAGCATAAGAGAGAGAGAAGCTGTGCTAATTTACGCCCTGACGGTTGTAGCTTCACTGTTTAAATCCAACAGGATCGTCATGATGTCTGTTGTTAATTAATGTCTTGTGTTTCTCTACACCTCCACAAGGTCTCACACACAAAGTTAATGCATACATACATACAGTTACAGAGTTGCCTCTGTCCTATCTGTTCAAAACTACAGTTTTTAGTTCAAATATTACCAATATTTGCTGCAGTGACATTTACTGCACACGCGGAAATGAAAGTTAAAGCAGCATCTGATCATTAAACCATTGAATAAATGTTGTCAGGCAGACTGATTTTGGAGGTGATTTCCTCGTTGTGTGTGTATTTTAATGATCAGGGAGGGTGCTTTCAGTAATTAACCTACTGCAGTAACATTTCCTTTTGTGCTTTAATGTCACAGCAGTCATCCTTCTGTGCTTCGATCTGTGCATACAGTGGTGTTGGAGATGCCCTAATTACCCTTGTGCCATGCACTTTAGACCATGTACTATAGATTTTTTAAATAGGGTCCATTGTACTTTGTCTGTTTGACCTGTACACAAACAAATGTAAATACAACAAATTGTAGTTAGAGTATTTGCCGATAGGCCTGGGAGATTGTTGCAAAACAAACCTTTTCTCTTGTAACACTGCAGTCACCTTTGCAGTGCTGCTAATTGTGCTGTAGCTGCCACTGTCCACTTAGCTCAGTTAGTGTCCCTGTTAGAGTCGGACACAGTCTCAGAGTCCAGCGGAGGCCAGGGAATACAGCAGATCTGACCAGGACTCTGACGACAGGGGGTTCGGGCACTGAAGTGATTGAGTGAATCAACATTAATTTGTAAGTATACATCAGAATTTGTTTTTGTGAAGTCTGAATTTCCATTATTTATTGCTGAAATTGGTTGTTCAGACATATTCTGAATCATTACGGTTAGCATTTAACAGGTAGTTCGCTTTGTGCCCAAATATATTTAAATATTTAAACTAATATAATAATCGTGCAACGATGGTCAATGACCCGAACTAACAACCGCCAGTCAGCTAGAAAAATCTCTGAGTATTAGAGGTGCCAGCATGTGCATTTTTGAATTTCAGACAGCTGTTTTTCCCTGCTTGCAATCTTTATGCTAAACTAAACCAAAACAAGTCGACCTCCATTCTTAGCACACAGATGACAGTGGTATCAATCTTCTCGTGTCATTTTCTGAAAGAAAGCAAGAACTATCCTTTTCTATTCATAAGATAACAGAAGTAATGAAAATAAGTGAATAAAAACTAAATATATTGCACATATATTTAGCACAAACTGAAGTTAATTAATAAGTTGTTTGTTTTTTTATAAAATGATGTTTTATTTATGATACCAATATTATATCAGATATTCCAGTGGGACACATTGACTTACACTGCAGAGAACAACAATAGTGAAGATTGCAGCAGTTTTGGAGGCTCTGAAGCAGCATCTGACAAGACAAGAAAAGTAAAAAAAATGAAACAGAATGACATTCAGTATGATTGTTTACTGTATCCCACGTCAGGACCCCCACAAGATTAATCTATGTTGTCCTGAAATGATTACCATTGTAGGAAACAATAAAAAACTAAATTGTTCTCTACAAAAAAAAATCTTTTTTTTCTGTAAAGTTTCACCTCTTCAAGGTCTAAAAGATAGTCAAATGAAGCATTCTTTGAACCGCTCATAGATCAAAAGTGGACATGCCTGCAGATTAATGGGTTCAAATGAAAAAAGGTTGGGAAACAACGGTAGATAAAATGTTCCAGTCGGTTTTAGTTTTCTGCTGACAACATGAGGGGTCTCACTTTATATTACTGGTGAGTTTGAAGTTGAGGTTGAGGTTGTCCAGAGGGTCGCTCTTGTCCGATGAGGTGGAGCGGGACAGAGACAGACTGGTGACCTCGCTGCCCAGCCGATACCTCTTCTCCAGGTCCAGGGAGCCGGTGTCCCAGGGCTCCTCACCTCCAACGAAGCTGGGATCGTGTAGGGTCATGTAGGTCATACTAGAAAAAGAGTAACTACTGTCAGTCTGTTATCGCTTCAGTGAGAGAAATAAACACTACATTGACTTTAAGGACACCAGCTGGATGTAAGCTCTTAAATTGAAAAAATGTTTCTAATACTGAGCAGCAAAAACAACATCCTATAATCACAATTTCATTACATGTGTTGTACATGTACTGTCAATTGAATCAATGTAGGAAGGGTGGTGCAATGATGGTATAAGCTGAATAAGTCATTTCATTAAAAGACACTGCTATCATGTCATTCTGATTCTACGTTATTGAATTATAAAAGCAAAATTATATAATCCCTTTGTTTTTTTGTTTTGTTTTTCTGACAAAAGAGATTCCAGTCAGACAACACAGATTACCTGAAAAAATACTTCAGTAAGGATAAAATAAACTCCCCAAGTGTATTAAAGGACCAGTTCGTAGGATTTAGTGGATTTCAGTGGTGCACTTGCAGATCACAAACACCTTACATCACCCTCCCCTTCCAATCATGCAAAAAGTAAATTAATAGTTAAATAATTATGACTTTTTATTCATAATTCTGACTTTTACTTATCATTATTATGACTTGACATGGGGACTTTTTTTTGTTCACCTAATGAATTATGACAGTAATTAATAGTACATTTTTACAATTTACACATTTTCTCTTGGTTATTTACTTCACAAAGTCCCATTTATTTATTGAATAGTGGATACTTTGAGGCTCCACACCAAATTACTCACCTGTCATCTTGAGAGAATCTCAGCAGAGGCGACCTCTCTGTGATGTTGGCTGAATTTGTTTTTCCTCTGAGAATATTAACCACGCTGAAACCGTGCCTGAAACAAAAAAAAAGCAAAGGAATGCAATGACTTTCATGAAAAAAAAAAAAATCCAAAATAATGAGTCTAAATCTGTGCTTTTCAAAAGCTGAAAAGCAGATTTTTATGTGAACTTTGACCGCAGTAGCTGTCTTGACACAGCTGTCAGTCACTGGTTAAAGCAGTGTGTCAGACCTGTGTAACCCACGGGTGGCAGAAAGGTGGGTGAGCAGCTGGTGACTCAACACCTGAGGAGATCATTAAAGTGTCTTTTGTCACCCTGCTGATGCACTGTATCCCAGAGGCTCCTGCAGGCTGCTGCCCTCAGAGAATCACAGCTGGGTCTCGACCAGTCACGTCCACACTTATGCACACACACACACACACACATACACACACACACACATACACACACCGACTCTATATCTGTCTTCATCTCTGTCTGTCAACTCACACATACACACATTTAAAGCTGCTGTTGTTGAGAATGTTTTGATGTTAAAAGTGCCTGAGAAGCAGTACTAATTTCCTCCTCTGCCACATTAACAGTTATTTTTACTTTTAAAAAAACGCCAATCCAGTTTTTCATCAAGCCCTCAGTCATCTCAGCAATTACTCTGACAACAGTAGAGACGTCATGAGAATGGTTATGCAATAGAATACCAACCCACTGAGCCAAACCTGTTAGATGGAAATCTTTCTGAAAATTAAAGGTCCCCTTCGGCTAATCTTATAATCTTGAAGGGTTTTTACCCTCTGCCTGTCAAAAGGGTTGGGTGCTTAAACACAGTCTGTGCAAGTATTTTTGTTTTTTGTGTAAGTTTTTTTTTCAAAAGTGTTACAGGTAAAGTAACATATTATTGCAGCCGGTTAGTTTGGCGATGGCTTTTGTTAACGTTCTGTTGTATTTGAGAGTTAATTCAGTCAATCATACTTGTTGTTATTTAGAGTCTGGCGGGCATTACCAAACACACTCCAGACAGTCGGGTGCTTTGAGTCAATGAATGTGGCGAGGGTGTTGGATAAAGGAGTAGATTACATTACAGAAGTCTGCCACATTAATCCTCTTAGATACTCTTATACAACTATAAAGAGATTTACTCCATGTCTACAAATGTTTTCTCCCCTCTTCTTTCCCTGACATGACTCGGCTCTCCAGATGTGACTCGACACAGAGATTGCACGGTCGCACTTGGAGTCAGAAGGATGTTGAGCCCAGACAGAACACAAGATAAAAATAGAAAGAGTCATACGGTGGTCTTTTTAGGACACCTACAAGGACCAGTCATCATGATTAATACTGACCAAAAGAAAATAGGTCATGTTTTAGTTTTACTATTTATTTCTACACTTTAAAAACTTATGCAGATAGTTTTATTTCTTCAAGTTAAGAGGATAGTTGACCCAAAAATGAAAATCCAGTCATTATCTACTCAAGCTCATGCTGACTGAAGGTCAGGTTCAGTTTTTTAGTCCACAGAACACTGCTGGAGTTTCACAGGAAAACAGCACTGCAGAATTTAAGTGAATGGTAACCAGCTTTCAAACAGAAAAAAACAACCGGAAAATAAATAAATAAAATGCCTCCATACTGCTTGTCTGGCGTAGTGCAAGCATGCTAGCTTGTTTACTTATGCTTATGTAGTTGGGTTTTTATTTGACTTCCCAGTATGTATTGTGCAAGAGTTAAAACTACTGGGAACCTTCTTTTTTATACTTTGAGGAAAACATATATGATGGAAACTGATTCTTCAAACTTAGAAAAAGTAAAAGAAAAATATTTTTTGTGTGATTATTTACAGTGTGCCAATTTATTGTTAGTATATATATATACCAATTTACCGTTTTATGTCCTGCAGAAATAGTGTCTGCTAATAAAATGATATTGATTTCTATTTTTGGTTATCTATGTGAGATTATTTCCAGTTTCTTTCTTGTTTGGTGCTGGGTGGATAGCGTTCAGTAGCTTTATCATAGCTTTTTCTCCAAAGTAGTGCTGATGAGAGCTGTGAGTGTGGACCTAAAAGTGAGCTCTGAGCTGTTAAAACAACACAATGTGCTAAAAGATGCTAAAAAAAATTCAGTAGATCTGAGAACTACATACTGTAGTTGGGTGATCATTTTCTGTGGGTTTGTTACAGTGAACACCTCTTTCACATTATATGTAGTACTAACCCTAACCCTTGTTTAATTTAAATGGGCCTGACATGACATTAACCACATACTAAAGAGCTACTGCTCATTTTCTCCTGATGCCGAGAAAATCTCGTGGAAGATCTCCAATAAAATAGCATGTGGTACTGAGCCAGTTGTCACTTTATATTCAGGAGGATTTTATATCTGACATTATTTCCTGTTTCAAAATGTCTAGTGTTACAAAAATAATGAAAAATTGTGTGTCAAAATTGACCCTTCATAAGTCCCACCCCTTTTTGGTCTTTGGTCTCTCTCTTTTCTCGTTTCCTGTACTTAGTAGTGCTCAGCTCATCTATGTTTAAAAGAGGCATATAGTCACATCTTAAGTTTGCTAAAGTTAAAAAAAAATGCTAGCCCACAAGCTAACTTTTGATGTAGATTACCAAAGAGCAAAACACAGTAGCTAACTGACCAGCTAACGGCTGGTATAGATTAGCTAGCTGGTGAGCTGGTGTTTTGGTTTTGGCAAATTTTCCAAAAACGGATGGTACTTGGAATGGGTCGATTATTTTCAAAAGACTGTTTAACGTTAATGATGCAAGAATATCAATCTATAGACTTTTGTTGCCTTAATAGGTCTCGCCCAAGCTACTAAATGTCACACTACAGTTCATTATGCTCGTGTTCAGACATATTTTAAAAGTGCCAGATGAACAACCTGAACAACCACTCTTTCTGTTGAGATATGAGCTAATCAGCCAAAATACAATTATGACTGCTACATAGCAGGTGAACAGGTTTTGGTCCTGGAGGAAATTTTATACTCTTACGTCCAAATTAGCTCATTTACCCTGTCTGATAAATTAACCATCACCTGTCCGCTTTTTGATTATATTTGGTCTTTTTCAATTTTTCCAGTTGTCTGTTTGTGTTATCTTAGTTTCTGGCGTTTATTTGTTGTCTAATTATTAAAGGCACGACTTGCATACTGTATGTTGAGCAACCTCATCTATCTGTTGACTCTTTGCACATTTTTATGTGTCAAAGTATCGTGTTTAATCTGCAAGCACACAAGATTTAAAGCGCCTTATTGCTACTGTCATCAATACAAAAAGGTCAAATATACAACAGGGTATTATCCAGCCTACTGCAGGGCTATGCAGCAGACACACAAGTATCAGCTGTAGTACACTCTTTGTCATGTGCAACTTTGACTTTATGAGTTCATGAAGCACAAAATTCCCCAGTTTAATCCCAATAACGTCACAGCCACGGGCTTGAGATTAGCTCCCCCCTGAGGGACTGAGATACACACCCACAGCCACACACACCTAAATCTGTCTGTGTGTGAATGTTTATACTTCACAAGAACATTCCAGTGTTTTCCATGTATGTTCATACAGACCCTGGGAGATTTAACCAAGAGGGCATGTGTAATGTGATTCTGCACGTGTGGTTCAAATTCTTAGTCATATGTCTTTGCACCAGAAAACACAGTGAGAGGAGAGAATAAGGGTTAATCTCTCTCTAAACTAGAACACAACAAAAACTTACTATGAAAACTCTGAACCAGATATTCACATAAGGCCTTAGACAAAATTTTAATCTACAGTAGCTGTTTTTTGGCCACTTGGGGGCAGTAGAAAGAAACACAACACTGACAAGGTGAACTTGCAAGCAAACAGCTGCTTTTTCACACATTTAACAGATAAGGAGCAACATTAGCATTCAATTGAAGGCATTTCTCTGACAACCTGATGAATGCAAATTCAATTAACCTATGCTTTTTGCTCTGTTTTGGTCTCCACCAACACCCTTGGGGGATATCTGTCTCTTTAGGTGGTAAATGCGTCATATTCTTCAGCTAGGTGCTAATTTTACCTGTCTGCTGCACCAACTCTTGGCGCTTCAGTGTAGCATAATCTTTTCTATATTCATCAAATCAATTGATCTGACTGGTAATTAAATCTGATTTGTAGGAGTGATCTGAACATAAATACCCACGAGTGTAGTTTTTATGTATGATTTTTGTCAGGTACGAAGGAACAAAACAGCAAAAGCAAAAAGAGTTTCCCACTGGATAAAAATGTCAGCTGGTTGCTTGCAAACCAAATGTGACATAAGAGGGTGACATTCAATTTTTTTCTTCTTGTCAATAAATCCCATGAAAACAAAACTATAGCAGTAATGAATTGATCCCACTAACAAGTGCTGCCTGTGTATCCAAAGTGATAAAGTTAATTTCCCTTGTTCCAACTCCATTCTGATCCAAAAACTATTAAAAAAATATATAAGTTAACCACACCGGTGTGCTGGCTGACTTGTTCCTTTATTACCATGAACATGGGCACTGTAATTATCTCACCCCAAGAAATGGTGTGGTCTTTGCCATTTGTCTGTCTGTCTGTCCCTCAGCAGGATTACAGAAAAACTACTGGTCTGTTTTTCATAAACCTTGGTGGAAGGGTGTAGCATGGGCTAGGCTAACATAGGCTAACATTGTGAGACAGGGCACTTGGCCTTGGAGTGCCCTTCCAGTTAATTTTGGCACATTTCCACAAAGACCCCCTTAAGTTGCCATAAAAAATCAATAGCATTAACAATCTGCAGCAGAACATAGTCTAATTGGAACCAGTGGCCTGGGGCTGAGGACCACCAGCAGGCTGGGCTAGTCAGAAACTATTGTGGGATTTGTTTACGATAATGGAAATATTGAATACCACCAGTGTTATTCTCTCGGGTGCACTTGCATAGCTTTAAGACACTTGCTTACTTAGTTTTTGGCTTTTGAGGATGCCGTGTAGCTAGTCTTTTGACTCCGTCCACTGACACTGAGCTCAACCACTCAGAGCCTTTCTGGTAAACTAACTAATGTCAATAAACCACCATGAGAGAGAAGAAATACATTCAGTAGTCATACCCATCCTCTTGTCGAACAGGGACAAAGCCCTCCGTATGGATGACGCACTGTCCCGAGGGCAAAACTGCAGACTGCTGCAGCTTCTGGGTGTCTCTCCTCTCTGAGATGCCCTGCAGCAGACGCAGCTCCCCAAAGTTCCCTGCAACGGCCTCTGGTGACCTCAGGCTGCTCCGACCCTGATGGCCTTGGGCCGACGCCTGAGACATCTCAATCTCCAGGTTGCTTTTGTTCTCCAAATACATGGCGAGACTGCTGGAGAGTAGAAGGAAGCAGAGGTAAATTCAATGGTATAATTTTTTGGCCACTTGAGGGCAGCTAAAACAAACAATACACTGACATGTTATCATCTTTTAAGTTGATCTGGCTAACATGTTAGCATAGAGTTGCCTACATACACAGAAAGTACAGAGCAGCATTAGCATTCATATGTAGTCGTGTTTCTGGCCACCTGGCAAATTAAGTCCAGTATTCACTCTCTTTTAGCTCTGCTTTAGTCTCCACCAATTCCGGAGGGAAATATCTGTCTCTTGAGGTGCTAAAAGCCTCATTTTGTTCTCCACCTAGCTGCAAACTTTGCCTGTCTGCTGATTGGTGCTATATATAAAAAACTAGCACATAGTCCATTAGCTCGATGCTAACAGATTATGTGAATTATTACAACAAACATAACTATTTTACTTAACATGCTAAACATAAAATGACTTGCATAAAACTGCACCTGTCTGCTGATTGGTGGTCTCCACAAACTGCTATCAGAGCAGCTTAGCGGCTTAAGGCTACTATGTTTAGCTAGTTGCTAAATTTCTCCATGTGCCAGATTCTGGGCAAGTAATGTACATTGGTTTAGGTATCTTTTGCTGAAAATATAAAATTGGAGCCATGAGAGTGAACCAAAAGAGAAAAGTTGAAGGCTGGAAAACCAAAACAACGAAAAAATAATAATAATTAATTTCTTCTTTTTTTTTACTTATTTAATTTCATAAAATGTCTTTTTCTGCTCTTCGACTTTTACTCTTTTCTCATCAACAGATGTGAATGATGCAAATAATTATTACATCACAGCCTAAAGACAGATCTTGGGATAAATTAGTGGCCCAAGTCACTTGCCTTTATATCACTAATTTTCCTCTGCCTGGTTGAAAAGGAACAAGGGACTGTTGTTCACAGAGAGCTGATTGAGCCACAGGCTGCATAATCTTTTTGTCAGCTACAGCATGAGTTATATACCATACATGTTAAGTATCAGACTTGATTTCAAGTGTGTATACTTTGTTATGTAAATTCGAGCCTTGTCATGCTGCATTAGCAGTGAAGGAAGCCGACATGCATTATAGCCTGCCTGAATTCGATGGGATTATTACTCACATGAAAGGCAACACGAACTCACGTGTGACATCTGAGCACCCTGTGATAAGACCTCTTTGAGGAGCTAGACTACAATCCTGTCAGGAGGCGGTACAGAGTTGAATAACTGATCCCTCCAGCAATTTGCAGGAATATTTCCAGGAAAAAACTACTACGACTGACCATTTCACATTACACATAGTGATTTGATCCACTGTTTATCCAAAGATAGTGATCATAGCAGCTTTAAAGTTTAAAGTTGCACCATCAATTATACATGATAATACATTTATACCTATTTCTTATGTACAGAAACAAGTGGGCTGTATGAGGTATTTACATACTAGGGATTCATGATCCAATGGAAACAGATATTTCTTCTCATTACGTCAGCTCCATTAGCTCAGCATAGTTAAAAAAAAAAAAAAAAAAAAAAGTCACATCAACCTTAATTATTCATCTTATTTAATGCACCAAGGTTATTTTCTTTCACTGAAGGATATTTTTATGTACATGTGTATCATTACTGTGGAGATTCTTTCTCCAAAACATGACAAAATATTTAGATTTATTGAACATTTTTTCCCTTATTTTTCAATATCGCTCTGTATAAGTGTGGTGGTGGAGTGGTGGTGGTGTTCATAAAACTTAGTTTAGTTTTTTTTTTTAAATATAAAGAGAGAGAAATAGATGTAAGTAAGTATCCTTAAGTATGAGGATGAGAATACAACATTTGCACAGTTTAACATAACTTCTGGTATAAACCACGCCCACTCCTGATCTTCTATCTGAGTACAGATACAGATACAAATAATGACACCACTGTGTATCTCTGTTAGCTACAGTAGATGGCAGTCTGTGCACCCATAGCCTGGAGAAGGCATAGCAGTACCGTAGTAGGACGCTAAATAATGTACTGCTGTGGACACCGTCAGCAGTAAAACGTATTTTAGCCACATAAAAACCCATAAAAATCAATATCAGGTAAGTGTGCACTATATTTGAAATATTTTCACCACTTTATCTTCCCATCAGACAGCCATTTCTGAAGGGAAATCTCTGTTATATAAGCCAAATGTCACTCCATTTGCAAAAACAGTCATTTCATTTTGTAGAACACAGGAGTTGCAGGTCTTCTGCTGCTTTGATCAGTTTGATTGTCTGCCTAATTGTGTGACTTTTGTGTTTTCAAAAGGTAGTTCAGATTCAGTGAAGACACACAATAGCACAAACAAACTAACAAATCAAGGGAGTCGTCAACCTGTAACTGCTGTGTTCTGCAGGGTAAAATTACTGGTTTTTGTTAAAGGAGTCTGGTGGTTTTAGAGAGAGTGATATTTGGCTTGCTGTCTGACAGCAATTTACATATAAACACTTAAACTGATATTGATTTTTTTTTCCGTGTGCCTTTTTTTAAGTAGCTGGTTTGTTGCTGACCCTGTCCATAGCAGTCCATTACTTCTATGCTGGTGCCCCACTCTGCTTCTCTTAAGTGGAGGCGTGCCAACCGCCCTCTACCACAGGCGAAATACTTACTATGGATAAGTACCTCATACAACCCTACTTCAAAAAATCCGAACTATCCCTTTAAATCAAGTCAACTCAACATGTAGCATTTTTTTGGCATTCAAAATAATGTCAGGGTGCTGGCTGGTGTTTAATTACATCTCATCTAACACCGTTGTCCAATGCTTGTGATGTGCCGCATCAGAGAGAAGAATGATCCTTTTCATATGACATCCTGCCTGTGGGCTGCGTGTGATCACAAAGACAAACTGCTTTCTTAATTTTTTCCACCCTCGTTCACAGCAATTAAAAATACAAGATGGATATCTTTTAACAAGTGTATTAAGAGCAAGACAAAAGCACAGTTAGAGGAGGTTAATCACTGCAACCACAATACCCAAGACTGTAACTGAAGGATTATACGACTCAGGTGTTTGGGTTTTTCCACGCATTTTAATTTCCACCTTCAAGTAATGTCTGAAAATATATAACATAACATAAAATATAGTGTATTCACACACTTGTAAGTGGAAAGAAAGGGATTTTCACAAAGCTTTAGTGGTACTGTATCAGGTGGTAATACTTAAACCTCCTATTAGAACAAAGCCGACTTGTGTAATACAGAGGTGTAAATCCACAACAGAAAAAATGCAAAGGAGCAGACTTAAATCTAAACTTGAAATAAAATTTAAACTTTTATTTTGTTATTTTTTCTGTTATTTTTTACAAACAAAACAGACAGGACAGACAGGAATGAAATTTAACAAACTTACCTTTAAGGACAGATCTAGATGATGATGATGATGATGGTGTTAATAAGTATGATGAAGACAAGGACAATGATAATGGTAGCAGGAGTGATGATGATAAAGTCTGTGGCGTTAAACGATGGACATCCAACAGGTAATTCACGCTGTAATCTAATCCCGTCAAAATTGCTGGTATGTGCCACTGATGCTGGGACTTTTTGCTGTTTTAGTTGAGCACAGTGACGGGGTTGAAGACAAGAGAGGCTGAGGTGTTTCTTCTCCTCTCCTGTACTCCCCAGCAAAGGAGGGAGATGTTGCAGAGTGGTCTGGATCTGGAGGAGGAGGAGGAGGAGGAGGAGGAGGAGGAGGAGGAGGAGGAGGAGGAGGAGGAGGAGGAGAGTGGCGCAGTTTGCTCTCCACTTATAGCAGAAAACTTTCCCATTCAATCATTCTCTCACACTTTCTCACAACCAAAATCTCTCCTCCTACCAGCCTCAACCCCAGCAGTCCAAACTCATCAGTGAAAAGAATGTTTCATAACAATTTCTTAATCTAAATAAATACAATTTTGCTCCTAAACCTACGTGAAACTTTACATTTGGAAAAAATTAACACAGATTTGTTAATGTAGGGTCATCAGAGCATCCTGATTTTGTAATGATTATTTAGAAGGTGACATTTAAGCTTAATTAAAAGTGACAGAGACAAAATCAAAAATCCGTATCTGCTTTTTGTGCTCAAGGTGTCAAAAAGAGACATTTTTAAAAAATACTATGAGCATCATCAGTGCCATCTAATTCCATTATCTACTTCCATTATTCTCTGTAAAATCACACAGGAATTTGGTAGAATCAACTAATTTTCTTATGAACTTTTCTCATTAACTTAATGTAAATATACAAGTTTTATTTATTCAAGTTAATTAAACTTAAATATCTAGGATTTATTTTCAGAACACCTCAGAACTTATAAACATAAACATTTCTAGCAAGAAGTCTTTTGACTTGATAAAATGAGTTGAATGAATGTACTGTACAGAGTTCAATCAACTCAGTAAACTAAGTTTCTTCAGTGTATTTACTAACTTTTTAAACTGAGAAAATGGAAAAAGAAATTAAATTTGTTTGGTTTGTGCATCAATTTGACAGTTGTTCAGCTTTCAACTTCGTTCTTAAGCATATTTTACATGTTTTCTCAAGTACAGCTGAAATGATATGAAGTTTATTTGATTAGAAAAGTTTGTTTTAAATCATTACAAAGTTACCCCAACAAATTCAGTCAACTTAAAACTTAAGGCACTAACTTGTTAAAAATAAGTTTATTCAAATATATTCACTTTTTTTTTAATGGTGTACTTGAGAGACCTACCTTTAAATTGAGTAAACTGCTGAATGAATTGCCAGCATTCTTTGTGATTTGAGATCGATGTCGATTTTTCTGGGAGGGATAGCTGTCAGCTGTATAAACAACTGAGCCTAACTCGCTTTAACAGGGTGAGTCAACTCCACAGATTTAAGGTGTAGAAAGGTCAGACAGGTCAGAGACAGAGAGGCTTCAAGGAAAACTTAAACCCACAGGCTGCTTTTCCAGAGAAAAATGCTCTGTCTTTTCATTGCTTTCAAATATTATTTCTCTGAATGGTTGTCACAATTATCTTGTATTACATAAGGCTTGTAAATATGCACATCCTGCTTCTCCAAAGCGAAAGGGGATGTAGCTCATTTGAAGCCTTATATTTCATCGATCTTTTCATTCCACAAGTCATGCAAATCTGAATCTTTTCTTTAGTTTTTGATGTATTTTTTGTCACTAAAGAGCTTTCCAAAGTATCTAAATTAAGATGAAATCGGTCTTTATACAAACACAAGTTCAAAGTGTGGGCAGGAGAGTGGGGGACCCGGTTAAGCTCACTAAGAAAGGGTCAAGGGGTCAAAGGGTCAGAGGGGATGTTTAAAGAAAACTTGTGAGAACTGCCTCATTACTGTCCAAAAAAAGCTCTCTGGTTGGAGAAGTTATTTGTATCTTGAGGCCAAATGTAATGAAGGGTCTTATTCATCATTTAAAAGTTACTAATTAGGTACCCATCAGAGCCGGCCCTACCCAATGTGGCGCCCTAGCCAAGATTTTATATGGCGCCCCCCTCCATCAGCAATTTACATACGCTTACAAAAGAAATCGAATAGCATTGTTTTTACCATTGTCTTTAAGACCCCTCCATGTCGTCCAGCTACAGAAATATAAAACTGATTATTTACTGATAAGCATACCATGTTGAGGCTAATCGCTCAGAAGCAAGTTATCAACTTAACAGTACACTGTGCTAAATAACTGACGCAGTACAACTGATGCTTCATTTCATTACTGTGTCTTTACTTTACCTCTTTCTTTCTCCCGTTTTTCCTCCTCTTCTTTTCTTTTTTCTTCCCTGTGCTCTGGACAGTTTAGGTCGTTTTCACATGTTTATAAAGTTCTCTGGGGTCACATTAATAAATTCGCCCCTCACCCCACAGAGAGTGAGCAGGTACCGATCAGCCGTGGGGGGGTATTATCATTTGTAGTAATATTAATTGGGCATTGCTTTACATTTGAATCTGTGTCAGCTTTTCCATTTTAAGAGTTAATAGTAATAACTAGTTTTAATATAATTATATAGAAAGGTGAATTTTTTCCCGATTTTGTGGCGCCCCCTGGAGGCCACGGCACCCTTAGCATTTGCCCATATTGCCTAATGTGCCAGCCGGCTCTGGTACCCATCCAATCTGACCCCATCTGTTTTCTTCCTCAGGCCAAAAAGAATAAAAGTAAACATGATACTTACCAAATTCAGCCACACTGTAAACGGTCATACGGGATTTTAGTGGAATCAGCTGATTGAAGTCTTTTGTCCTGAAAAGATGAGTGGAATGAATGTACAGCACAGAATTAAATTAATTCATTAAATCAAGTTTCTAAAGAAAGATGATCAGCATATTATCAGATTTCACAGCATGCATTGTTTAAGGTTTAAAAGGAAATCAAAATTATTTTCTCAAGTACAACTGAACTAATATCCAGTGTTGCTGGTCTAGAAAAATTTGTTTTGAATCATTACAAAGTTACCTCAAATACTCATCAACTTAAAAGAGATGGTTAACCGCCAAATCAAACATTTTCCACTGGTCTGTAGTGCTATTTATCCATCTAGATGTTTTTGTTGTGGGTTGCAGAGTTTTGGAGTTAGTACTATGTACTTTCTTTCTACTAGAAAGAAACTAGTTCCTATATGATGCTGTTCACTACAAGGTGTGTGGATTATTTTGAGTAACCAGTTCATGATTTTTGATTGTGAATTTTGCAAATTTTTACAGTGCAAGTTTCTGTTTTACTTTCATTAAATAGTAAGGGAACAACAGAGGTATGGCTGCAAATGTGCAGATTAATTTAAAAAATTGTCATTTTCAATTGAATTAGTGTTTTCTGTTGTAAATGTAGACTTAAATTCAGTGACTCTTATCTTTAAAAAATTAACAGAGAGACAGGACTGGGAGTTGATGATTCTGGGGGGCACCATTGGGAGCTCTAACAAAATCAAGGTGTGTATCTTTAATCTTTTAATACATCTGCCTTTGACCCAACACAACTGAGCAGATTAGGATTTTAACGTCCTGCCATCCATGAGGAAAACCCAGTGAACCAGACTAACAGGACCTAAGTAATTACAAACTCCCACCACTAAAACCTTCCCCCATTGACAATTATCTGTCCAGTGAACTGAACAAAATCAGTGACAAAAATATATTTCCATTAACTCTCCCTCCCAAACTGCTGTCTGCAGCCGAGTGATTACAGCAGAATTCCAGTATCTGCCCTCTCCATTCCCAGAAATCAGCAAAGACAATGTTTCCCATTGAGCAGATGGGAGTCACCTGGTCTGGACTCACAGTTGCCTGTGACACCACAGGATGAAAGCTACGCAGAGAAGATGCCCAGGGCGGAGACGGCACACTGGTCTTGTGGGGCTGTGAGAGAGTAGCGAGAAAAGGGCAATCACATGTACAACAAGGGGAGAGGAGCGTCAGCCAGGGGCTTCGAATGACGTTAACTAGTGTCACTACAGACTGTGTGAGTCCTGGATGAATGAGTTACTCACTGCTCAGTCTCAAGCATACACAAGCTGAGGATTCATATCAACAAAGTCATGTGACAAAATCATCATCATTGTGAGGAAAAGTCGTGAATGTGTATCAACATCATTATTTTCTTTTTTATTTCTAAATGTAATAATGATGAATTAGGGGGCTTTAACATCAAGGACATGGGCTGAATCTGAGTACACTTGACCACAAAGGTCAAGATCCATCCCCGGGTCCTTTTGGAGTATGGTTCATGACTACTCCAGTATGGTTTGCCTGAGGAGTGAAAAACGAACTGTATGAAAACAAGGAAGTGGACTACTTTTGGGATTTTGCGATTGGCGGGTTTTTCAACACTATAGCTTACCTTGCAGGGCAGCTGGATTTACGAGAATCCATCTTGCCAGGCTTCAAGTTATCCATTTGTGCCTGCACCAAAAGTGGTACAACCAATCAGCATCCAAAAAGGGACTACCAGCAGCTACAGGTGCGGTTTTAGGTGCGATGACAGTGAGAATCATTCACGGAAGCAACTCATCTCAAACAAACAATGGCGAATCCAGAAGAGGTTAGCATAAATACTGTGATAGCATCAGACAACTCAGTGAGAATGTTTTATTGCAGCAGCAGAACATAGTTAGAGTTTGGCGTCGAGGCTCCACAAATTATGTTTCCACAGAGATATTGACAAGTGATGAGCAAATATGTTAAAGCCCCAGTTGGACCCTGCAGGTGGATGCTGGGGTGGTGGTGGGGCTGAAAGAACAGGCAGCGACACTGATGCAAGGCAGCAATGGCACTGACAGGCAGAGGGAACGTTTTGTATCCACTACAGAGAGTGAGGAGTGTCAAATGTGATTAGCACTGCAGCTCGAGTTGAACTAGCTCACAGGCGTCACTACATTTATATCAGAACTGGAGAGTATTTCTTCATTAAAAGAAGAGCAAAGAATGGCACTGAAGGCTTTTCTCGGTGGAAGAGATGTTTTCACTCTTAAAGGTGGAGTGATTCATGAACAGCCAAATGAACATACTCCTCCCTTCAGCTCTTCTTCAGAAGTTTGCCAAGAAAATGGCAGTAATGACTGAGCAATCGAGCGGAATCCAGCCGAATCCAGTGCATCTGCAGCCCAACGGTGAGCTATTGGTAGTTTCAAGGGGGGGAAGTAATATTTTATCACCATGAAAATACAAGTGTGAATCAGACAGAATCAGGAGCTAAAGGTCTAAATTTGATTTTTTTTAAAAAAGTGTACTGGATTAGAACCCCACCCTTAAATTGTTTAATATCAGTCACCCTACACCAGATACTATTTGGCACCATTGTTTGCATTTGATGTTTTAGTCCTAGTACTGTCATAATATAATACTTTATAATAGTTTCACTCTCACTGCCTCTGTGCAGGATGTGTAGTAACTCCAGAGGGGTCAAGGAGATTACAAACTGCAAGAGCTGGTACCAGATGGCGTAATGTCTTCATCAAGAGTCTGTGACTTACAACTTTTTACAAGTATTACTACTACTATTTCACATCAGTTAAGGAAAATAATCTTACCGCAGTGTCCATTTAGAAGCTGCTCGATAGCCTTTAAAAAATATCAAACAATCCTCATCAGGAGACTTGTTGATTTTAAAACACTGTCAAAAAGCTCTTTATTAGCGATTATGTATGAGAAGTCCTCTATGTGTGCAAAGAAAAAAGTAATTTGAACATCTGTTATTCATTCATCTCTCAGTGTACTGTAGAGGAGCTGGATCATGTGCCGCCAACTCAGTGGCCTCTCTGGCTCAGCAGATAGCTAACCAACCGATCTGAGAGCAACAATGGGTAAGGCCTAGGCCACCACTTCTAGTTCATCAGGGCTCTGGCACAAATGGCTGACGGCCAAGGAAGGCGCAGAGCACACATTCAGCCCAAACTATAGCTTGAAGAAACCATAAGCTGCCCTGAGGATCAAGTCCAAGTATGGATCTTTAGAGCTCTTGTAGGTGTATGCTGCTGGTCATTTTGAAGAAACCAGACTAAAGAAGGTGTTAACCTTCAAGTTGATCTGGTGGTTGGACTGAACCTCAAGGTTGAGGATAATCTTCTGATATCCACAGGCTTGTGAAGTAATGGATTACATGTAACAGGATTATGTTATTAGGATACAACATTACATTACAGTTACAGAAAAAGAAGACATAATAAGACTGCAGTTACATGTAATGAAAGTGGGGATTTTTAGCAGGATTACACTTTTAGAATGTGCAATGTGCAATGTGCAATGCTACTAACATTAGCTACACAAACCATCTGCTAAAATTAACTAACATTAGCTACACCGACCAACCGTGAACTTTAGCTAGACAGACCAATTGATAACATTAGCTACACAAACCAACTGCTAAAATTAGCTCCACACACCTACCACCAACATTTACTACACAGACCAAATGCCAGCCTTAGCTACATGGACCGACTGCCAGTGTTAGTTGCACAGACCAACTGCTAATATTAGCAGTTCAGTTTAAATGCACATGATTAGAGCTATTAATCTAAAAATGCACACACACAAGGACAGAATAAGTGAACAAACAAGTAATACACCAACAATGAACATAAAACATAATATAAGGCTAAAGAAATTCACCATATTGGTACTCCAATAGAGGTAATCAAAAACTAACAGAAAATAATCAAGTTACATTACTTTAATAATGTGATACTTTGATTAGGTTACTGACTACGTTTTGAACAGGTATTTGGTAACTGTATCTGCAGTAACTGCACTTTGCATCATTTGGGAAACTCTTCATGCCTCCTACACCAACGACAACTTAATTTCCTGTTGTTCACATACAGCAGCAATAATCTCCACCACCAGCCCTTCAGTAGCAGCTCTGGCTTCCCCGTCTCCTGGGCCTGGACAATGTTTCTGCATTGAGGCTCATGTAGGGTGAAATCTAAAATCGTCATTAGCTGGTTAAGCCCTGTTCAAAAAGGCCATTTTGGGGGGATTATTGGCAGATTTCGTCAGAGGGCAGGTTGCTCTGCTGTTTCGATGGTATTTGGATGATATTGTCTGTTCCCACTGCATGTTTCAAAATCACCATCAGAACACTTGAACCACTTATCCATTGGACAGTGCAGCGACTGTCCATGGGTCAAAAGTTTAAGCTTCCCAGTAGCTGTGGTAATGGTGCAAAGAATTTTTCATAGGCAGCCTTGAGGCCTATGGCCTTGCTCCCATGATCGTCTGATCCTTCAGGAGTACAAGGGGCGGCCTGGTTCCTCTGCATCTAAGGAGGTAGCTGTTTGGGTGAACAGTGTTTAAGGTCAGGTCACTCAAAGACTGGAAGAAGCTTTTGAAGAGAAACTGGGGATGAGGTCAATATGAGCAGGGGTAGGGGATTACTGAGGTTACCTGAGTAGCATGAGCAGTAACATCTTAATGTTGCCCTGCGGGTCAAACAGTTAGACGGAGGCTGAGGCAGCTGCATGAGCCTCAAAGGCTTTGTGAAGTTGTTCAACACAACAGCAACACATCAGTCGATACCAGAGGTGGGCAAATATTTTTTATGGGGGCCACATGAGAAATTGATCAGGCTGCCATGGGTCAGACGCGAGTTATACAAGGTCCCAATAATGGCAAAATATTGGAGTGGTCAGAACTGTTCTATGTAGGGAAATTCTACTGTTGGTCACCCTTTCTTGCTGTGTGATGAATTGTGGGCTAATATTTTGTTGACAATGTCTAAAACGTGATGTTTTACAGTGTACCGTGCATGATGCATACAGGTTGCAACAACAGCAGCAGCAAAAGTAGAAGAACATAAACAACATGAATATACAGCATTGAGTGAATAAAGTCACAGTTTAATAGAGAAGATACTGTTCATTGTTATTACGAGTGAACACAGCTCTGACCCCTTTCAAAATAAAGGCGTGATAATGGTTTAATGGTAAGGCAAAATGCTATCGAGTGTCTGTGCAAGATTTTTTACTTTTGGTATTTCCATGATGGCCTTGCAGGCAACATGAAACCTTTCAGTGGGCCACATCCGGTCCCCCAGGCCACATTTTGCCCAAATCTGATCTACACTGTAAACTAGTGCTGTGCACGAACAAGCTAAAAGAGCAGCATTCATTTAACTTGGTTATATTTTTGGTGAACTGAACAAATCAGTTTGTGATGAGAGAGAGAGAGAAGTAATGGTGCTCACATCGTCAGCTGATTAAAAAAAAGATTGACTGCAGCAGAAAGTGTGTGTGAATATGAAGTAGTAATAGAAAAGTGTTGACATGATATAAAAACTTTCTTTGATAACGAAGCCTGATGTCTCAAATTCTGTTGTGTATCAGTGAAGTGTATGAACTACACTGCAGGCTGGAGAAACACACAGATATACATCTCCAAACATGTATCTATGGAAACACATTTCTGACAATACAACAGAAAAAAGATCCTATTAGTCATTATAATGTGAAGCTTTTAAAATGATGTCTCAAAATAATGATTTGATGACTAATGATTAATTTTCCTTCTTAACTCACAGACCACCTTAAATACACCAATCATATTTTGATATAAGAAACACATACATGCACTAATTAATAACACAATGGATACATTTTCACCAAAAATGACAAGACTGTCATATTACATTTCATGCAAGAAGTCAGAGTGTTAACACTGAGAACCCACTGTGTCTTATCTTTGTTTGTTTGCTTGTTTTTTATGAGGTTTGAATTCTTTTGGTTGTCGTCTGCACTCAAAGCAAAACTCTATCTCTATTTTGCACAAGACTAGGCTCCTATAAGATTTTAATCATTTGAAAAGAGTTAAAAGTAATCCACATCCACAAATAAAATAAATACAAAAACATGAATACTGTGCACCAGTTAATATAATGTTATTATGTAGACTCCAGTGTCCCTGGTTCTATTTCAAATCTTTAAAAATAACACAAAAAAACAGAAGAAATTAACATGAGCTAGTTCATTTTTGGAACTGTGAACTGAAAATTTAAAAATGTAAACTTTAAATATGAACACTGTAATGTCTGTGAATTGAGCTTTGAGCTGGCTCTTTTAAAGAGGAACCTTGACACAACACGGCTGTAAACCAATGGGCCTTTTTCACAGCAGTCATATTGATAAGAAATAGTTGCATTAACTTAAATGTAGAAAATGCTCCTCTCAGCTGCTGTCAGTAGTTGGAACAGTGATTTACAGTGCAAATGAAACAGTGGCCGTATGAATAGAGAGACAAGGAAAAGCTTTTCTGAAACTTGTAGACACAAGGTCATCATGCTCTTTTGTCTACCTCCCACATGCAGTCACATGCTGTGGACCCAGAGAGCTGCCTGCTCCCTCTCTGTTTCTCTGTCTGCCTGTTTGGTTAAATCAGTCCGACTCCCGAGCTGAGCAGCATCCCTTCCTCCACGTGATCCAGACACAGTGGCCTAAGACTCAACTGACATGTCAGACAGCTTAATATGATGTCTAAACTAACACTCAGTATCGGATGATGTCGACTAATAACTTATACTTAATAATTCAGCTATTTATCCCCCACCAGGCGTAAGACTGTGGGAGGTGTGTGTGCAACTTACTGTGCTTGAGCTCGTCCACAGTTAATCTCACAAACTACTGGATACATGAGCCTAAACTTTTTTGTGCACATTTTTGACTGCATCATTAAGGACCTCTTGTCGTAGTGGTAATTCACAATTTTTGAAAAAACCTTGAAAATCTTATAAAAAACCAACTAGTATATGACCTACAGAGACTGCTGACTCCTCACTCATCACAGCTGGTCAACTGGGGCTGCAAGTCATCAACAACTGCTTGACTAAAAGGAAGAGTTTACCTGTTAGTGTTGGGAGTAACCAGCATGTAATTAAATTACAAAATAAATATGTTGCTGAGTTAGTAGTCAAAATGTTGCAATTTCAGAGGGCTTACATCTGAATATTATTTTTGTGTGAGAGTTTTGCACAGTATTGATAAATTGATCAAGAAGCTGTCTGAGGCATATTAAGATCTGCATAATGGGTTTATTACCTGCACATTACCTCCACAGGTTTATACTGTAATAATAAACATAATGGAGGCGTGGAGTTTGAAAGATTGTTCTTACCAGACCTCTGTAGTCCACTCGTCATCTCAGGCTGATGGACTAGCAGCTCAAGGTTACATTAGCCGCTGCTAACATGACAGTGGATCTCTGACCGGACTGTCAGTGGTTGAGTTGCATGATGAAACGTGGTCCTGGAGGCTCCACCTGTAGCAAGAACTACCACAGGAGCAGTTTTGAATACTTTCACAGATATTAATACACAGTAACAGAGTTTGGAAGTAACTAAGTACAAATAATTTGTTACTGTACTTCAGTAGATTTTTTAGGTATCAGTACTTTTCTTGTGTATGTATTTATTGTTTATTTATTTTCAGACAACTTTTCATTTCGTTCCCCACATTTGCACACAAATATCTGCACTTTCTACTCCTAACATTTCCAAAGCAAGCTTGTTACTTTACTAGTAAGGTATTTGAGGAGAATATGTGTTATTTTATTTTGCAGGATCGCCCGCCCCTTTCCAACATCAAGACTGGACACAGAGAAAAGACGATTCCCTACGTGTCCATCAGTGTGTATCACGCACAACAGATGCAATGAGATGAAAACCATTTAAAAGACATAACAACAACAAAACGACTTAAGACAAATAACACCATAAAAGAGATGACAAAACAAAAAACACAGACATAACAAGACATTACATAGAAGACGTAACAAGATGAAAAATGACACAATAAAATGTAACAAGATTTTTTTTAAAAAACATAAAAGACTGTACTTCTATATCTGTTTATGGACAGATCTCGTCAACTTGACAGTGTCACAACTGTGCAAGAAACAGTCACACTGTGTGTAGGTGAGAACGTAGTTTAATATAGACAGTCCAGGCTCTGGGGCCCATGGGATATAGGGGCCAGTAGAGAGAGTGAGCCCTCCATCAATATGTTGGATGGACAACAAGCCCTTGCAAGTGTTTCAGACTGCCACCTTAGAAATAAGCCCGTCCTCAAAGAAGAATTTGCCTTAAATTACAAATAAATTCCCTTGAAAAAGCAAAACCACCTCCATCATGTTTTTCTTTTTGGTAAAATAGTCAGCAATAATCTGTAACAAAACTATGCTTATTCTACATAAACTACTAACTTAAATGAACTATAACAGGTTAACTGAATCTTGCATGTTTATGACACTATCGCATTGACAAAATCTGTCCATACAAACCTGCCAAAATACTAAAAATTGCCTCAGTGTTAGTCCTTGTTACAGCAGGTGTCTCAAGGATCACATTTTCCATGATGACACAGACAGACAGACTCACAAAGTGAAAATATACCAGCTACATTATTGCAGCTGGTGCGTCCAAACCTACAGTACTGAATACTACTGTTAAAGTACAACTAGGAGGAGGACCCAAATGCAGACAACAGGAGGCAGAGGGGAGAGTTCAAAAGATATTTAATTAACACAGAGATCAACAAAGACTTACATGAATGATGCAGGGGAGTTCTAAATCCAGAGAGGGGGGAAAAAACAAAAATCCATTCAAGGGAGAAACAAAACACGAGGAAACAGAATGCCACGAAGAAACACTGACCAGAGACGAGACAAGACGAGTATGAACCAACAACTACGGAGGACAAGACACAGGATTAAATACACTAGGGAGGGGGAGGAAAACAAGACACAGGTGAGGGCAGGCAAAGACAGGTGAAAATAATTAGTGATCACAAAGGGCGGGAAAACAGACAAAGACAGGAAGTAAAACCAAAACACATGAGGGAGGACCAGAAACTACCTAAATAAAACAGGAAATAACCAACAAAATCCAAAACCATGACAAGTACACTTAAGCAATAATGATTATAACCTACTGAGCCCTCCTGGGACACAACGTCAGCATGTTAACAGGAACAACTGGTGTGATCCCTTCACAAGACGGCCTCCAATGATACTCTTCATTGTCCACTGTGGATCCACTGATCATGTGATTGTAACATCTCCAGTTTGAGTCGGGTAGGAGACCTTCTTTACATGTTGATCCCACTGCACAATCAGGCCACAATTATCCTTGGGGAATATTTAAAATTGTAACTTTCTATATCTGATGAACATGCCCATCAATGTAAATCAATGTCTCTTTAAAAAAAAAGGTTTCCACAGCTCTCCCTCGCTCTCTCTCCTCTCACACCGACTCTCATAGAAAAAACAAACTATTGTTTGCCGTCTTAACACACCCCATGGAATGGACACGTTAACGTCCTGGAAATCTCACTTCCAGGAAAGCAGTGAAACTTTCAAAGATTCATCCAAGTCTGTTTCAAAACACCACTCACATGTCCATTCTGCCCGCTGAGCCATGTCCACTTCAAACCAGTGATAAGAGTTCAGGCCAAATCACAAATCTCTCATGTGAGACAACCAAAACTGTTGGAACTTTAGTGCAGGATTTTGTGTTCATGCATCACTAATAGTATAAAACTGAGAAAATAAATAGTCAGGGCCTTTAGAGTTCTTTAGTTCTCAAATACCAGAGGTGGCAAAAGTACACACATTCTGTACTCAAGTAGAAGTACAGATACTTGTGTTGAAAAAAGACTGGTAAAAGTATAAGTATTCAATTTTAACTTATGTCTAATTATGTTTGTATCATGTCTGTATTATTACGTCATTTTCGTGTTTTACATCATTTTGTTATTGTTACATATTTGTCTTGTTATGTCGTATCTTGTTACATATTTTTCATGTTTTTACGTCTTGTTACACCTTTTTCATCGTTTTCATCTTTTACATCATTTTCATCTTATGCTGTTTGTCTTCATCTCGCTATTTTAATGTTGTAAAAAGTAAAAAGTGTTTTACGTTGTTTTTGTCTTATGTATTGCCACGTCTTGTCTTGTTACATCTGCCTTTTTAAGTCTTATTACAGCTTTTACGCTGTTATTGTCGTATTATGTCCTTTTACTTTGTTTCTATCTTGTTTTTTTATGTTTTATGTTTTGTTACGTCATTTTCATCTTATGTATTGTTAGTTTTCATCTTGTGTTTTTTTTTTATCATTTTCTTTTTACATCATGTTACACCTTTTACGTCATTTTTGACTTGTTACATCTTTTTTACTTTTTTTAAAATCTTTTTATGTCTTTTTCGGCTTTCTACATCTTTTACGTATGTGTTGTTACCTTGTTTTCGTTTTATGTTGCTTTCATTTTGTATTATTTTATGTCATTTTCTTCTTTTCATGTTTGTTACACCTGTTACATTGTTTTACTTTTGTCACATCTTTCATGTTGCTTTCATCTTACCTTGTTTTCATCTTGTTATCTTTTACACTATTTTCTTTTTGCTGTGCCTTTTTACTTTTCATCTTGCTACGTCTTTTTATGTTGTTATTGTCTAAAACCAAAGTAACAAACCTGTTTTGAAAATCTAAGGAGTATAAAGTACATATATATTTATTTTTTTAAACGTATGTAATAACTGTAAAAAGTTGTGCAAAAAACACTACAAAGTAATGTACAGATAGCAGGAAATTCTACTTAAGCACAGTAACAAAGTATTTGTACTTAGTTACGTCCTATCTTGGTCAGTTATGGTGCAAAGACTCAAATGCAATAAATAAAAATCTGTAAAAATTACTAAAGGATGCAGTATGAACACATCCACTCACATGTTCTCCTGACTGGTAGTTTAACAGACTATATAACACAGAACCATAGATGAAGGAGACCGTTCATTCCACTCTCCTCCCTCCCTCACTGTACTGAGAAGCACCTGACTCCCACCAGTATAATGTACTCTGTGATTATGACTGAAAACAAAGCACTAAGTCTTCAAAGAATGCTAATGATTTTTAAGCCAAATCAAGCCTTCATAAAAGAGACGTTTTTTTTTTTTCCTCATGCCTTTGAACTACACAGAACTATGCATTTTACAAAGTGGAGAAGTGGACGTAGACAACACAGCCAGAGGAACTATGAGGAATGTGTAGTGAAGCTTGAGCATGAGTAAGCCTTAACATCACATCTCATCATCTTTTTTTCCCAGCACGTGAGGGGGGCGCAGCCCCTCATAAAGCTCCAGCACAGATGACAACAGCACGTTACAGAGGTAATTATGGGAGATTTCTTTAATCCCACAGAGCTACAGAGTTAACGGTGATGTCAAGATAACACTCCAGCACCATCCTGCTACAACCTTTGTACCATTTATTAACAGGGATTCTTAAATACATTGAAAAGAAAATCTGGTTTAATTTGGGCTAAAGCTCTGCCTGATAAAGAAAAGAGGGGGAAGAAAACCCAAATGATCCTCTGACCTAGTTTGAAAAAAAATCAGTAGAGCCTGTTAACCCTTTCCAAACGCAGTACAGTTGAAGAAGAACATTAATCCACAAAACAAGGTCTGATAAAGATTAACGGAGGACAAAAAAATCCAAGAAATAGATGTCATTTTGAAATTATTTGAAACACCGCTTGTACCAATTTGTGTCGCACTTGTTTTTTTCTAAAAATCCTCTCAGATCCTGCTGTTGGTTTGTCTGGGAAACAGAATATTATATATAAAACAAAATAAAAAAAACCCCACACAAACCCCATCACCAAACTGTTTCATTTCAACAAAACCATGGCAAAGAGTCTATTTTCCATTTGAATTTATTAACAGAAATGTATTAACATTTAATATGCAGGAATAAGACCTTCTGTGAATACATGGCACAATCATATTATATACATTCTTTAAGGAGACAGTGCACAAACATGGTGGAGGGAGGGGTAAATACAGGAATCTTAAAATGACCCTTCAGTGGGCTCTGACTGAGCCCAGTGAGAAACACTGATTTTTTTTTTTTAAGTTAAAAATGTTGTTTATTTTTTTTTATAAAGAAACATGGCTATTACCAAGAAACAAAAAGTAATACTACTGTTTTGTCGCACATCAATTTCTATATACAAACTAGGGACAGGTAATTCACACAAACCAGAGGGAGAGTTCTACCACAGTGCTAGGCTGGAGCCATTTTTTTTTACTGTAACAATATACATAATTCCCATGTAACACGACAATTACATGTGCAGCTGATCACCCCACGTTATTTTAAAGAAACTAAATCAGAGCAAACGTGTGTTTGTTCCTCTCTTTAGCTTATAATGCTTTTAAAGCTCATTGCACATTTTTCCCCCACAGACGTTTGTGTCTTAGTATGAACGTGAGTGTTAATAACAGGTGAGATTAATGCAGTCTCTCTGTGGCAGCGTCCATTCGTCCTTCCATAAAGGTCAGAGTTCAGTGCCCCGTTAAGTAGTCCTGCGTGGAGTCTGAAGCGAAGGAGTCGGCGTCCTCGTTGTCTGAGTCCTCGCTGCTGTCGTCAGCGGCGGGCTCCCCGGACAGGGCGATGCGGGCATAGTCGTCGGTGTCAATGGACTTGCAGAAGTGAATGGCGTATTTCAGTTTCTCCTCCAGCACCTGTTTGCACGAGTACCTGGGCAGCTTCAGCAGGAAGAAACACGTGTAGGACTCTGGCAGGAAGTGGTCAGGCGGGTTGTACTTATCTAGCACCTATCAGGACAGAGAAGATCAAGTTATCAGGTCAATATAAAGCTGGATTTATACTTCTAAACATTATGGTTTCATGTGCTGAACTATTTCCTGGCCGGGGGCAGTGATCTCCTGGTGATGTATTCTCAAACCATCCCAGAACAAAGAGTTGCTTAAAGTTAAAAGTAGATCTTGGTTAAGCATCTTACCCGCAATTTCCACCAGCCACGGCTGCTTCGTGTTACGGCGGCGGCGCGGCAATCAGAGCGATTCACGGCCATTCTACACAATGCTTGTGTGTCCACCAGATGCGCTAAGGCACATTTCAGACGCTTCCCAGAAGCGGCTCGGCGCTCCACTCCGTGGAAAATATGCACCAAGTCTATTTTTGTTGGATGCCAATTAGCACAGAGCAGGTCGAACAGGTAGGAAGTCAGGCACGGAAAAGGCAGGGAGGATCCGATTAATTTTCAAAATAAAAGATCCCGTGCAGACTCACGATAATAATAATTAATTATGCAGCCTGCTTGTCCACAGTAGAAGCACAACATAATCAGAGGGGCAAAAATGCTCCACTGCTGGTGGGAACTGCAGTCGCACGTATGACAGAACAAAACCGCGGCGCACATGCTACTCCACAAAGCAGCGTCTGGTGGAAACCCCCAGTTAGTCCTAACGTGAAAAAGTTAGTAGGGAGGAGGACTGTTAACAGGCTTAGGAGTTTCTTAAGCAGAGGAGAAAATGTCAGAAAGACAAAGTTCTGAATGACAGTGAATTAGTAGAAACGCTACAGATCAGATCGTGCAGGAATAAGGTTATGGTTGATTTCATTAGAGATGCGCTCACATAAAAATAATAATAAGAAACTTTATTTATATGTCACTTTTTTTAGACAATGGTACAAAGTGTAAAAGAAAAAAGAATAGAAAATCAGACAAGGCTGATAGATTTTTCATGTGTTAGAATAATCCTATAATGCCAGAAAACAGTAAGTTAATAAGTTAATTTGCCTTTTTGTGAAAATCAGTCGTTATGAGGCAGTTAGATTCCTAGCTACTGTACCTAGCAGAAGTGATGTAGTGTTTGCTGCATGTCTGATGGTGCTTTAATCAACAATTTTCAATACTGGTATTGAAAATACCAGCTATTCATGACCTGAGAGCACCTGGAGAAACTGTTCTTAGTCATTCAACTCATCCAAAAACTGATGGGATATCTGTACAGTTTTGAGCTATAAAAACATAAACAACTGTCAAAAGGACCATTAATACCAAACAGCAGTCTGTCAAGCCCAAAGGAGAAGATGAAGGTGGGTGATGTTTGTGGTACTGGGAAACAGTGGTAGAGTGAGACCTCTTAGTTGTCTGTGCTAAAGAGCAGGTAGCCGAGGTCTGACAAACAATCTACCGTGCCAACTTGTGTATTTCTCTACTTTCATCTGTCGCTTTGTAAGCAGCACCATGTTTGTTGTCAGAAACAATCTCTGCCTCGGCTCCATCTCCATCTCCATCCTACTACTGACAAGCTAACAAGTTAGCTGCACTGAGCTAAGAAACAGCACAAAGTTCACTTAATTAAAAAAACACCGTCTCTGGTGTAACGTTGATGTAGTGTTTGTCTTGCATGTCTCGTAATGTTAGACAGCCGGTCATCACCATTATTAGATCTTTGTACAAGTACGTTTTGTGCTGAATGGCTCACTGATGCTGATGAGGAATTTTTCAATACTCAATTGGATCGAAGCGATTCAGTCAGTTCAAAAGTATCACAGTTCCCAAAGCCCTGGTTGATGCTGCCTGAGACTATGTGTATATAGAACTAGAAAGCCTCCTGCATTCCACTGTTGAAACGAGCCCAATTCTACTTTATAGTTACTGATACTAAAAAAATTAAACATTAACATAACATTACTGCCAACATTTGCCACACTGCCAACATTACAGCAGGCAAGAGAACATATTTAAGTCTTTTATGAATTAAATCAAATTTTTTTAATATTATTTTTTAATATTTTCTCGGGCAGTTCAGTCATTTTTAAGACTTTTCAAAAGTTGAAAGTCAGATTCCCGTTTCTTACCTGCACAACAAAATCTCGCCCACGGAAGTCAGCGATGGTGCGAGGCAGCCGTGTGCGACCCCAGACGAACCTCAGGAAAAGCGACCTCTCCGTGTTGGAGAAGGACTCCATCACCTCCCAGAACCACTGGATGAGCGGCGATGTCGGCTCCACTCCCTTGTAAGTGGCCACCGACTTCAGCAGGTGCAGAGGGATGTCCGGGCTTCCACACACCTGAGGAGGAGAAAACGATTACTGTCAAAGCAACACACAGCCTGAGGATAGAGGCTGCGTCACATCCTGAAAACCTGCTCTCACTAACCATTGTTTCCAGTTCGTAACCAGTGAAAAGTGACAGCAAGGGAACTGGAACTACTCGAGCCATTCCCTCACGCACGGCAGAGACTTGCTCGTCAAACTCATGGAGCCTGAAGGAAGGGAACAAAGACAAAAAAGGTAAACACAAACGCACACTGAAAAATCTGAATTTTATTCAATCGGCTGATTTTCTCACCTGTAGTTAATTGCCAGGCGGACATATTCTGCGCGGTTCTCCAGGGTGATGTGGGAGTACTTGGAGCTGAGCTGGATGTCCTGGCCGCTGGCGTTGGGCACTGTGAAGGGCAGCGTCATGGCTTCAAACTCCTCGGCTGTGGCCTCGTTGTCCCGGATGTACATCAAGCCAGGAATGAAATCTTTATCAACCTGGGAGGTAAAGAGAAGATCGCCTCTTAATATTTTAACAAAACTGTTCCATCCACTTGTTTCTTAAAAGGGATATATTTTTGATTAATTAATGTGGGGCTGTGTGAGATACTAATTGATAGTCATTTGATTACCTATCGTATTGTGTGACTTTGGTGAATCCAAACTATCCTTTTAAAACATCACAGTCGCACAATAACACACACTACCTAACAGATCTAGGCAGAGTTAGACCAGCAGCTTCCGTGTTCAGCAAAGTAAAATGAGTGATTTCACCCATGGAGTTTGGTTGGTTTGGAGAGAGCGATATTTGGCCAATATAACAGCTGTTTCCTGACAAAGTAAAGCAGTGAAAACATTCTAATTTTTTAAGTGGCTTAAATATGTTTTGTTGCTGACCCTGTCCATGCTGGTGCCCTTATCTTTGCTTATCCTAACAACCATCCTCTAACGTAGGTAATACACTAGTTATCAATAAACACCCAAGAAGACCCCAGTGTTTCCTCTAGGATTTTTTTCAGCAGTGGGGGCAGGCGTTCCGTTTCTCTTCTTAGAGAAATATTTCAATAAACTCATCTGAAAAATGCAGTCAGTTGTTACATAATGGCGTGTAGATATTAATGTTGGCCTAATACTATCAATTAGTTTACTCACGTTAGCGACATTGAGTTGGCACTGGGCCAAATTAACTTAAACTACCGATAAGTTACGTAATGTTAGCTGGTCATCAACATATTGTGAACGTCTGTTTAACTTGTAAAATCTATGTCGAGTTATCTCAAGCTAATAACTTACGTCTACCTCTTCTCCGGCCGCTGCTTAATTGTTTATTTGTAATTCGGGAATTCGCTCCTCTGACTCTGCCCTGTCGCGTAGGTGCTTGACGTGTTTGACGACCGCGCCCCCCAAACAACGCTAGCATCATGCAAATGAGCATGCGCAAGTATATTTCCATACTGAGCAAGATAGTTATCTGCAGTTTACCTTAGTGCTCGCAAGTACCCGACAGGAGTCTGTTTTGAAGGTGGAGAGATGCGGCGGTGGTGTATTTGCGTCAACAATAACAAAAAAAAAAAAAAAGAAAAGAAATTTGAAGGAGTGGCGGCTAGGATTTAGGAATGGCGGGCCGCCACTCCTAAATGAATGCAGAGGAAACACTGGACCCACATCAAATAATCTGAACTATTCCTTTACTTACCTATAATGTAACCTGTGTATGCATTCATCTGTGTGTGTGTGTGTGTGTGTATATATATATATTTATGTGTGAGTGGTCTTGTGGCCCTCGTGTGCACAAGAGTTCCGGTGAGCGATGCACTCTTTGAGTCTCGTGCTGGATTCATTTATCACCCAACCTTTCCAGTATCTCCAAGGCAAAACCACAAAACAAAAGCAGCTTTGTGAAGGAAAGGGGCCTCTCCAGTTTTCTCTCAAAGACGGTTCAGGAGCTCATGATCACAGCATGAGGTCAGGAGTGGACTCACGCCATCTCCTAAACAAAAGCTGAGATTGTGGCCCATGACTTCTTTTACTAAACTATACTGAAGATTTTCACCTCTCTGAGGAGCAGGTACAGTGAGTTTACAGACATGTTTCTTAATGTAGGGGAGCAGCGTGCTGATAGGCTTAAGGTTTCCAGTAATCTGAGAAGGAATGTTTAGGAATGTGTTCCTTTTGCAGGTTATAATGCTGATCATGAGGGTTTCAAAAGTTATGTAATATGTGACATAAAGAGAGGAATTCCTTTTTGTAGCTGGATGGCGGAGATGGTAGTTCAGCTAGACATGACTGGAGTTAAGTTGCATGTGACTTTAAGGGTACAGAACGTTAAAATCATTTATGACACTGAGCAGAGGTGAGAAGTAACTAATGCAAATACTTGTTGCTGTACTTCAGTAGCTTTTTTTAAGGAATCTGTACTTTACCTAAGTATTTATTTTTCTGGCAACTTTTTACTTTTACTCGATACATTTAAACACAAATATCTGTACTTTCTTCTCCTGACATCTTCAAAATAGGCCCGTTACTTTAGCTTCAATGCGTTGGAGTGAAATTATAAATTACTTTACATCATTGTGCACTGCCTTCCAAACATCAAAACTGATTTAAAGTGGATTGAACAATAACACATAGAAAGGATGATTTCTTGGTCTATCCATCAGTACACATCATATCAATTAGACATAGCAAGACGAAAACGACATGAAACGAAAAAGGTGTAACAAGAAAAATGATCTAACAAGTCAAAGCCGTAACTAGACAAACAGGACATAACAAAGCGAAGACCAATGAAAAACAAGACCAAAAAAATGGATAACAAGACAAGGAGAAACATATCTAGTCAAAAAAAATAGATAAAAGGTGCAACAAGACAAAAAACTAGTAGGAGACGTAACACTAAAAAACACTTCAAATTACATCACAGATGTAACGACAGGAGACAGAGACTCAAGACAAGGTGAGATTCTGTTACCTTTGCACAGAAACAGATGGTAGAAATGACTCTCAGAGGATGACTTTTCACTTTCATACTTTGCGTACATTTCAGAACCTGTACTTTTTCATTTTTACTTGAATAAAGATGTTTTATCTGTATTTCTACACTAAGCTGCTCATATTTACTCAGAGTCTTATGCAAGAACAGTTTCGTTCTGTTATTCCAAAACATTTTTCTGTGAGGTTTGTTCAAGAGCTCTAATTCAGACTCACCAAATCTTAACTGCACAAACTCAGTGCAAGTTGTAGTTTTTTAACCATTAGCATAATTGACACCCCAAAATTGCTATATGAGGATATCTGTCCCACTCCATATGTGGTCAAGTTTCCTGTCATCCAGGAGTAAAAAGAAGAATTTCACATTGCAGAGCTTCAAGTCGTGCTGACAGAAATCAGCAGATTAAAACATAATAAGTTCAGGAGTGTCAGTGGTTGTGCATGGGGACCTGAAATTCCCAATGACATTTAAAGACAGGAGGGCTTGACATGTAGTTAGCTGCTAAACAATCTTGTAGATAAAGCACCCAGACAAGACAAGAAATTGATTGAAAAACAGAAATTGATAATGTAAGTGCTGGGTCTATGGGGGTAATTGTAACAGTCTCTGATTCCGAGTTATTAAACTGCAGGAACATTTTGGAAATCCAATCCTTAATTTCACAGTGACGCATAATACCAGACACAGTGGTGGTACCAGGATTTATCAGGACACATACAGTTGGATATCATCCACATAACAAGCACTAGGGGTTCGCTTTGAATTTATTTTGAAATTCTCTTCTTCGGCTGTGATGCTGTGCAACAGACAGGCTAAAAGACAGAGCTGCTCCAACGAGCAGGAAGTGAAGGCAACAGATATTGCCGAAGAAGCGATTAAGGTAATTATTACTTAATCCGGAGCTCTCAGGTGAGCCACACTGTTAGGGGTGATTCGTATGGATCACTACCCTCCGTTACAACACTAGTTATTTATCATATTTATCATGATTAGACTTGAATGCAAACATACACATTAGACCATGTGCAAACTTTTCAGCTTGTCATAATAAAGATTCAAGGTAATTAAAATTGAATTCTTAAAAAACCTGTTCAATTTAATTCTTATATTAAACAAGTGTTTTTTACTCCTGTGGATAATAACTGGTCTGGACCACTAGTGAATTTTGATTGCACTTAAAAGAAAATCTATTAGAAAACTGGTCAGTGCAACAGGTTCTGCCGCATCACCTCTGTTTGTATGAGCAGCTGCCCAGTGTTTGAACAGTATTTTCACACATATTTTCACACTCAATCAATCATCATGAGAGCCCTGTTGTGTAGAGAGGAGCAGGGCTGTGTACATACCTCACTGAGGTCAGCAATGGTCAGGTTCATGCCTGCCAGCTGTTTCCACACCGGCTCTGCCAGATTCAGGCTAAGAGGGCTTCCAGTCCGGATTGCAATGCCCAAGAGGACTCCTGCAGACACAGCAAGGCAGAGCACATTACACACAAACATGAACAATCATCTGTCGCTGTGCAGCGCTCAATGTTTGCAACACAACAGCAGGAATATCTTTATTAAATGAAGCATGCTCAACAGTTCCGGCCAGGTGTTTATCAGTGAAAATGCACATGAAGTGGTTGTACATTTTAAAATAAACATGCATATTTTCAATTTTTGTTTATCTAGGATTAACGCCCCAGAAGACCCGACTTGGAGATTAACTGGATTATACCTAGGAAGCGGAACATGCTCATGTGAAGAGGGGACTTGGCGGCAGGGTTGAGCAGGAAGCAGTCCCTGTTGGCGCCAGACTCGTCGCGGCCGTTGGGGGTGACGATGAGCAGCGGAGTCAGGGCGTTCTGCAGCTCCTCGCACATCTCGGCGATGGACTCGCTATAGCCACCGCCACAGTCGTCCACAGACTCCCCTGAGGAAAAATAACAAGGGTACTTAAAAAGAGCCACTCCGAGGAAAAGGGATGCACACCCTGTGCTGCTGATAATTTGATGTTACTTTGAGAATAACACATCAGCGACATGACCACGTAGCACCTACCCACAAATTTGACCTTCCACACTCGATGAGGGAGCAGCAGGCTGTCTGGGCTGAATGAGCTCATTTTGGCACACATCTGACCAAATACAGACTTGGTTCCGTCGGGACCTGCCAGCCCCCCTTTGCTGCGGGAGCGCTTCACCTGCAGGGTGAAGAAGAAGAGAGAGGGAAAAAAAAGAAGAGAGATTATAGTTTGATTTGTTTCTGCTCTGTGCTTAATAACTTCCTGCTAGATAGAGAGGAAGTCCTGATAGGCATGAATTCCTGGATATGACAGCTCTCTGCACTACAGTTACAACCAGGGGGGTGTGGGCAGTGGTCCGAACTGAGACACTATGTGGGGTAAAGTCTAAACCTCAATCCAGGAAGTCTCCTGCAGACAGGCTGGATAACAGATCACACACACCAGAGAAAAATCCCCTTATTAAAGACATCACATGTAATGCTCAGGAGCCTGTCTGGAACATAGCCTCCCAGTGAGAGTGAGAAGAGGAGGAGGAGGAGGAGGGGAAGGGAACTACAGTAAGAGTGTGCAGGGGACCTGAAGAAAGATAAAAGAGACTTTGAAACAGATTGAAACTGTGTTATTTGCATGTATCTCCTACTGTACCTGTATCCTGTTGAGCTCCACCACTGGTCCATGCTGTCTGTCTCTCACCATCGTGGCTTGAACAACCTTCCTGAAAGCTGCCTCCTGTTCAGACAAAATAAATGTCCAACCAGACAAATAAGATACTGATTTAGTGCCAAGGAGACATACCGCATTACACTGCCAATTTTGCCTGTAAACACAGCTGTTAAACCTCTTAAGCTCTGGCCAACCCAGTTTTTCACTCTTGGCGAATGAAAAACTGCCATAGCAGAATTAAGTCCCTTGACCACTCACCTCAAGATATCTGAATGAAAATGGGTTCTTCAGGTACGCTGTAGACCAATTCATGCAGTTTTTTGCATGCAGTATAAACGTGCTATTTTTGCCTGTTCTATTTGAATATTTCTGCAAACTGGGGTCCCTAAACAGTATTAGAGTATCATAAATTTGGTATGACTGTAAAGATGAACACTCACTGAGCCCAACTGCATTTGTGGAGGATGTTGCTAGTCCAGATGGAAGACCTCAGAGTTAGCAGATTATGATTAGTTGGTTTGCTGTTAACTATTAAATCCATCTGCAACTATTTTGATCATTGATTAATTGTTTTGAGACGTTTTTTCAAGAAGATGTGTCCAAATTCTCTAATGATTCAGCTTCTCAAATGTAAATATTTTCTGGTTTCTTCAGTCCTCTGTCACAGTAAACTGAATAACGTTTGGTTGTAGACTTTGGGAAACAGTGATCAGCATTTTTCACCATTTTCTAACATTTTATGGACCAAACAACAACTACTATCGATTAATGAAGACATGGACCAACAGATTAATCAATACTGAAAATAATGGTTAGTTGCAGCCCTGTAGCCATTTAACTTATAGATTATAGATGTGGGGCATTCAATGTATAACTTTTCTAGGCACAGTATACTGACAATAAGGGGGTCTCTGAGCAATTCTCAGAACAGACATGCTCACCATCCAATCACCAAAAAATGACAATCTTGCAGAAATGTTCCCAGAAGTTTTTAATACCAAATGATACAATGGATTTTCTATGTATTCCTCAAGGTCTTAGTGTCTTAATATGTTAATCTGGATGGATTTTTGACCATTTTTATCAATTCTTGTTGCCGATTCTTGAACAAAAATTGGTCAATTTTGCCCTAAATCTATGTAGTACACGCCATCAGCCCAAGAACTGCAGCAACAATGTATGAGATAATAGAACATGGGAATAACCATCATTTACAGTCATAATAATCTAAGATCTTAGACACTCTAAACTTTCAAAATGTGAATAGTTGCCATGTTTATTTCAGATTTATGACAAGAAGAACTTCCTGAGCTGCATCTCAGATTAATCTTCAGCTCCCAGCTTTCAGATGATGTATACCCCTTCTACATGGTATATACTTTTGATCTCCCCCTACATATCTCCTGCTCCCCCTAAACAAAAATCTGTGTATATAGAGTGTGAGGGAGTGGAACAGATTAAGTTTCATATATATTTTTCTGGATTAAAATGCATGCTCTCTCACCTTCCCCTGGGAAATGAGGATGCCTCTGAGTGTGTCGAAGCCCACTGAGGGTCCGTGGCCCGTCTGACCCAGCCGACCCTCCAGGTCAAACATGGGTATGCATGGGCAGAAGAGCTCTGAGATGTGATGCAGCAGCAGCAGCCTGTTCCTCAGGGCCATGATGGGGATTTCCTGCAGGTGGTTGTACTCCATGGGAACCTTTAACACACCGACACAGACAGTCAGAGATCGAGAGCATGACAGGCATTCAATGGTCTGCGAGTAACTTAGTTTTAATGATTTCTGTCAGCAAAGCTTTACTGCCATCTACTGGGACATGTGGACAGAGAATTAATTTTCCAACATACAAAGAAATGACAGTTTTAGTTCCTTTCTGAAGTGAGTGCAGTACCTGTGCAGGCAGTTTCCCAGCATTAGTGGGCTTGCTGGTGGACCAGGCGAGGGTGTGAGCAGAACCGCAGGCAACCCTATTGATCTTCTTGCCCTGCAGCGCAGCCACCAGCCGGGGCCTCTGGATGGCATTGGTGGTACCATCTCCAAGTTGGCCCTCATCGTTGTCACCCCATGTGTACACTTCTCCTGAGCCAAACACAACAGCAAAGCTTTCTGTGAAGCTGCAATCCAACAGCTCAACTGCTGGGACTCAATGATACCAACTGGCAAGATGGCAGAGACAACTTATACAACAAACTGATCTGAAATAAGCCGACAGTTATTGATGGGGAACATATACAAATAGGATGATCATGCATAAAATGGTCCATCCTACCATCTTCTGTGCAGCACACGCAGTGCAGTGAACCAGTGGCGATGGCAATGACCTTCTTCCCTTGCAGCCCCTGAACCTGTCTGGGTCGTCGAACGTGGTCATCAGAACCATGGCCCAGCCGGTGGTAGTCCCCTTTCCCCCTGAAGATGACATGCATATGCACAACTGAGCTATCTCTTTTCTGATAACAACTATGACACAAGATGTCATGATATATCTACTCTATACTGTAACGTACATACCAGGTGTACACAGCTCCGGACTTGGTAAGAGCCACAGAAAACTGTGAGCCACACTCCACTTTCACCACTCCAAGGCCGGTCAAAGAGTCAATCTGAAGATAAGAAATCAAGTTATCAATCATTTAATGGGCCATTATAAAAACACACACAAAAACAAGCAAAGTCATTCACCCCACCACTATGTACCAAAGATATATCAAAGTAGAAATGTAAATTAATAAAGTGAGTGTATGTGTGAAGGAATTATTCTACTATTCAAGTGTCTGAAGCACTGACTGTAAATACAGAGGGACAGTGCTTTTCCACTTCCTCCCACAATACAAAAAGATACACATATACAAGTGCTGCTATCTTGCACATATGATGCCATATGGAGATGGAGCCAGATTCTGTGCAGTAGTGATCAGGGTTGTCGAGGTCCCACTCATACAGCCACCTAACTCATTCGTGAGCAGGGCTCAGCTGTCAATCATGGTGTGAAGCCCCTTTTTATAGCATCAAATAACTAATTAAAGTCAAACTGATCAGAAAAAATTAAGATCAGTGTGATAAGAACTGCCTAAAATGACAGAAAATTTAAAATTTCTTTAAATTTATTTGACATTTATTTTGATGTTTTAGTCTGGCCTATGTCCCATCTGCTAACAATGAGGGGGCGGGACTTATGACCTCTACTGTAATCAGACACCAGGGGGCAATCAAGATGTTTTGGCTTCAATTTACAGAGGTGTCATGTCGTCCATCCAGAATTCAATCAATGAATCATCATCATTCCTAGTCTGAACACATTTTGAAGTACAGCTGCAAGTGATCTGTGCCAGATTTATAGTCATACAGTGTCAGATGTTCTGAATCCTGGAACTATGAAGGGCTGTTGAAGAGGACGCGGTACATTGCTGAATGTGAGATTCTTAAAAATATCCTTATTCACCAAGCCTGGCTAAGAAACAGACCAGCAGATAATTCTCTGTGAAACTAAAACTTGTTATTTTTACACTTTTGTTTCTGCATGTTTTAAACAAATGAGATATGGCATGTTAATTGGTCAGGTTGAGAGGTACTGGTAGATGGATTTTTTTAAGTTTGGACAGAGCTGGGCCAACTGTTTCACCGAGTTTCCAGTGTTTGTGCTAAGCTTCGCTAACCATCAGCTGGATATACCTTCAAAGTTGGCTTAAGAAAGTTACTGATTTTCTGATCAGCTCTCAGCAAGGAAGTAAATTAAGTGAGGATGTTAAGTGTATTTCACAAATAGTCAAAGTATTCCTTTGATCCCTCTCTACTAAGTTTTAAAGATAGCAGTGCTTAACTAACAATTTAACATAATAAGGTCCTCAAAAGTATTAATACCTCAATACTTGTTTGATACCACATATTTAAACTACATAATATCCACCGATTAAAGTACTGAAAGTACCAAAGCTATAAAAATAACATGGCAACTCCAGACCATAACAGTTGTGGCTACTGATCTTACAAGAAGTAGAAAATTCATCTGAAGCTCAGTTTATAGTTTTCAACAGACTCTTACCGTTTAAAATAACAAGAGAAAGAAAACCAAAGTATAAAGTGCTGCTTCTGCTGACCTCCAGTGCACACTGCGGTGTAAATTGCCTTACCTTCATGGGGATTTTGCAGCCATCACTGCCTCCCCGGCCCAATTTGCCGTAGTCCCCGTCTCCCCAGGACCAGACCATGTCATCGTCTGTTAGACACAGTGTCTGGGCGTCCCCGCTGCCGCAGGCTACATCAATGACCCTGTGACCCTGTAGTGCATCCACCTGGATAAATCACACAGACACCAACATCAGCTTTACCACACCGTGATTGTCTGGGAAACCTTGTCGGAGTCAGAGAGGCAGAGTAAACTATTTGATTCCTGTCCAAACACTTCGGGTTGACAGCTATGTTTTTTTTTTAGCTCTTTCAGTGTACTGACAGACCTTCAGAGCACTTCATGTACTGTACACAGGACAGTATTTTGAGTCGTGTGGGAAACTGAGCTAAATGATGACTGACCAGTTTGGGTTTGAGCTGATCTTCACTGTCACCATGACCCAGCCGTCCGTAGCGGCCCTTGCCCCAGGTGAAGAGCTCTCCACTGGCAGTGATGCAGGCGCTGTGTGCCCCTCCGGCTGCGATATCTACCACTTCCACTCCCCTCAGAGACTCGATTACACGAGGACGGTCACAGGGACTAAAGTCAAGAGAAGTCCCAGTTACTTTAAAAACACTATACAAATCCATGTCATCTTAAGTATTAATGATTAAAGACATAGTTAGGATTATTTCACATGGAGTTGTATGAGGTATTTCTTCATAGTCAGTGCATTAGCTACAGAGGATGCTGGTTGACACGCCACCAGTTTGGAGAAGCAGAGAGGAATACCATGGAAGATAAGCAATATCCTGCTGGAGACAGAGTTAACAACAAAATGTATTTTAGCCTCCTAAAAAAGGTCCAACTGAAAAAAAAAATCTTTAATTGTACACTGTATTTAGAATATTTTCACTGCTTAATCTTGCCTTTTCCAAGGGTTAACAGCTGTTGTACAAAAGACAAATATCCCTCTCTCCAGACCAACCAAACTCCTTTAGCAAAATTAGTCATTTGAGCTCACAGAACACATGTTGCTTGTCTACCTCTGCAAAGATCTGTTATCCTTTTATTTATGTTACTGTGTGACTTCTATGTTTTAAAATGACCAATGTAACATAATAACACACAGAAACTAACAGATCAAGACACCAGTAGACCTGCAACTGTGTTCCACGAGATATAATTATTGATATCACCCATGGAGCCTGGTTGGTTTGGAGGAAAAGTATTTTGTTTGTACGACAGTTTCCTGTGGGAAAAGGTTATCTGTCAGCAAAGGAAAGTGGTGAAAATATTCTAAATATAGTGTTCACTTAAACTGATATCGATTTTTTTTTTACGTGGACCTTTTATTAAGTGGCTAAAATACCTTTTCTTGCTGACCCTGTGCACAGCAGTACATTTCTTAGCTTCCTGTTGCTTCTCAAACCTCAGGGCATGCTGACCGTCATCTACTGTGAGTAATACACTGATAAGTACCTCATGCAGCCCCACATTAAATAATCCAAACTATATCTTTTAGACAGTGTATTGTGTGTGTTATGAAGTAGAAATTGTGAGTAAAAAGTGTTATTTCTGATTCAGTCTCAACCTTCTGTTCCCATGGCCAAGTTTTCCATCCTCAGCCTCTCCCCATGAATAGACTTCTCCCTCGGAGGACAGCGCCAGACAGTGCTTCCCTCCAGAGTTTACAGCCACTTTCCTGATAAAGACGTGTTGGATGGACTCCAGCAGGGTGGGGGTGGACACAGACTCTGTGCCTCCAATACCCAATCTGCCTCCAGCTCCATATCCTGTTGCATACAGCTGAAGATCAAGACATCATGTATTAGTCCGACAATATATTACACTTTACTGGAAGTCATCAGAGTGACATTGTTGATCAATACTCTTGATAATAAAAACGTGCAGACTGCAGCCTACACAGGTTGTGTGAAATACCTTTCCATCAGCAGTGACAGCAAACAGAGTCTGCTCCCCGCCAATGAGCTGCACTGGTCGCAGGGTGGCGAGGGCTTCAGTGGGAGTGGGTACTTTGACCTTTGCCCCCTCAATACCCCCCAGCTGTCCTCTGTGGTTGTGGCCCCAGCCGTAGATGGTGCCGCTCCCCCCAGCAGAGAGGGTCCAGTCATCTGGTCGGCGGTTCATCCACTGTACGAGTTGCTCGTCATGCTCGCGCTTGAACAAGTCATGACTCTCGTGGAGGCCGTTCATGATCTCATGATCGGCCATGAGCTCGCGAACTTTCTTTGTAACCTTCAAAGGGATAATGGAAGGAAATGGATTAAGAACGTTCTCAAGTCAAAGTGTGATGAAGAGAAGTGAAACCCGGCACAGACGGCACAACCTGGCACACTAACCTCATCGAGGAAGGGTCTTGGTAGAGAGGTTCTCTTGTCTAGAGCCACGGCGACTCTGGAAGCAGTGCAGTATCGGCGGAACCAGGCCCACTTATGCGTCTCGGCACAGCAGGGTAAGGTATCGAGCTCAAGATCACAGGCGAGCGCAACCAAGACCTGAACAAAATGTTAAAATTAGCCACTGAGAGGAAACTGCTCTAATGATCTGTAAAAATCCAATACACTCTCAAACCCTGGTGCCATTGTGTTGGTAAGGAAACTACTGTGTAGTATAGAAGAGGAACACACACCAAGGATTGGGATGAGGTACTGATTACTGGAACCAGACTTGAATGCAGGGAAAAAAAGGTGTGACACACTCTGGCCCCACATGCATTTATTTTATCCTGAAGACGTTTTGGTTGATCTTGAAAAAAGGCCTAAGGGTCGAAATGTCATTATAATAAAATAAATGCATATGGAGTGTGAAACGCTTTTTTCCTAAGTCAGGGAAACTACCATGAACATACCTTGAAAAATGGACTATGAAGCAGCTGCTTCCCTCCTCTGACAATGGGGTCCTCATACTCATACTGCCTCTGCAGGGCCTCTGGTAGCCCCTTCACTAGAGCAGCCAACGCACTGCCTGTGAAACTCTGAAAGAAAACAGATAATTAGTTCAATTAACTACTTCACTTACAAAAATAAAGGCTGCATTTGACCACTGGCTGTCCATTAAGTATCCCTGCTTTTGTTTGTCTTTGATACAGTTCTCAAAGAACTACACAGAACATACAGAACAGAACAGAAACTGCAGCACTGCAGCAGACAGTGTATGAGCTAAAAGAAAGAAAAAAACATGATGCTGTACATTGTGAAAATCTAATCAACTGAACAAATAAACAGTCAAATTACATCACACATCATCAATAACAACTGAAGAGATCTGTACTTATTTATTACTACGGCCACAGCAGTGTCATTGATTGGTGATCTCATGCGTGCCTCTCAGCTAGACACATATATTAGAAAAACAATTTCTTGTGTCATAGCAAAACTCAATTAATTGTAATATAAATATATCAGCTTGCATTGTAAACACTGAAGGACCAGATATGAAATTAACACTGAAAAGTCAATTATAAAAAAAAACATGACTGCGTCAAAATTGGTTTGGGTGTCTCACTAATGAAATATATTCAACATTAATATGTGAAAGTATAGCGGCTGAAAAAAAGTTCATGCCCTCCCACACCCACATTTTTTTCATTAATATAAACACTGATAAGGGAAGCAACTAATTAAAAAAGACTGTTGAATTTGAGAGAAAATAAAGGTCAGCACAATAGCATCAGGTAACTCTTTTTTTTATACTCCCTACATCATCCCTTATCATAATCATTCATTTCACTCCACATTTTCCCCCTGGTCCTCCACCCTGCCCCTGCAGTGGCTCTATTTCCCATCAGGACTATGACAACCACTGGTATAATGTTAACAGCAGCCACTGTGTGCTGTTTAATCTTTCCTCACACTGTACTCACCATAGAGCGCGCCTCGCCCTCACTGTCACCCAGCAGCCTGTTTATGTTGATGGACTGACCGTACTCTGTGGTCAGGAGCTTTCGTAGTCTCTGCAGAGCCCACATCCTGTGTCCTGCAGCTGGTCAAAATTACATCAAGCACAACATGAATATACAGTACATTTCATATAGAAGAGTATCAACTACACTTAGGACTTTTTTAAATCAGGAAAGTCATACTGTACCTAGTGCACTAAGCTGGGCACAAGCAGCTAGAGAAGCAGCCAGGCGAGGAACAATGCTACGGTTGGAGGCAAAGTTGAGTCTGAAGTCGAGCAGACAGGTGACCAAATCCATGGAGGGGCAGGACAAGATGCAGCGATCTGACAGTAGGTCTTTAGGACCTGAAGAAAGACACAAAAAAGGCTCAGTGCCAGTCAGTGTAGTGTAGGGCTGCTGTGGTACTGTATATAATGGTATGAAAATTTACTGTTATAACATGTATATTTGCTTATCTGCAGTTCTTAATTCTATAATGTTAGTAAAAGTTTTGTGTATGTGAGGAAATATTTTGTGAAATTATAACAAAGCATTTGTTCAACCAAAAAATATTGTGTAATACCATGAAACTGAACTGAAATTTTCTGAAGCGGCTACCATACTGTGAAAATCTTATACTGCTGCAATTTTAGAAAGATTTCAGAAACACACCCTATCAAATGGCACATTCATTAGTGTGTGAGAGGTATAATATCCAATTTATTTATGCTAGTATACAAAGAAGGTTTTTACGGGTCATTCTAGTTTAGTCACCAAACACTGAACCACACAATGTCAGCGGTTTGCGTTTGATGTGTCTCACCAGCAGCAGGCATGATGGGGTAGACAGTGAAGCGCCAGCCCCAGCCGTTGACAGAGCCGTCACTGGTGAATTTCCATTTGAGTTCATCTCCCGGGATTCTCAACTCACTGGACCAGTCGGACCACTCCCGACCTGAAACAGACACAGCATGCCGCCATATTAATTTTCAATTCATTGGCACATGCTCAATGACAATTTAGTCATATGGTCACTCTCATCACCTGATCTGACAGAGACAATCCGATTGGCTCCATCCATGATTGTTAACGGGTCGTGGCGTCTCTCGGTTGAACACTGTCGGTCGAACTCTATCCTCAGGCCCTCAGCACCTACAAACACAAATAAGAGATGTTGTCTACATCCAAGAGGCAAGTAATAATGAGCAAGTGACAGTTTGAAAATAAATAAGACACTTAGAGTCTTAAAAAATTAGCAAATTCATTGTTTGTCATAACGTTACAAGCCGTGATGAGGTTGAAAAGATTAATACGTTAATGAGTGACAAAATTGCAAAGTCGTGCAGAATTCACAGGGATTTGCTGAATTTGCATAAATTGTTGTGATTGCAACATCTCAGCTTCCTGGAGGGACTGATTATCATTAACTTCAATAGGGTGTGTACACTCTACTAAAGCTCCCCTTTTTCAGGGGCATACCACAAGAAAAATGTCTTTTTTCTTTCACTTGCTCTGTATAAAATAATGTACCCAAAGACTAACTAAAGTGTAAACTAAAGAATCTCTCTATTTTTCGTTCTTACCTGGTATCTTCACAGTACCGCTGGTAGAGGTGTCATCAGTGTACGGATGGCTGCTCTCCACAACAACTGGCTGTGAGGACAGACGGCCACTCTGTGAGTCTGTGGCAACGTCCTCCAACTCAGTGACGCACAACTCCAGCAACATGTCAGCAACCTGCACACAACACAGACCCGAATGTCAAATGTTACCATCCAACAACTTTAAATCACAAGGCCTACATGGAAGCAATAAAAAATGAACACAGTAAATCACCTGAGGATAAGCTGTGCCCATCCCAGACAGCACAGCAGACAACACCTCCTTGCCCTTCTCCCCAGAGCGACAGGACACCGCCAGTTTAAGCAGGTCCACCATTACACGAGTGTCATCAGGCACAAGCAAACTGGTGAACTCATCGAGGTACTGGGGCTCTGGACCGACCACTTTACTCTGGCTCTCAGAGTCCTGAAGATGAACACGGAACAAGAACACGGCTGAGTTAGGTTAGTTATATGGCCAGGTTAATGGCTTCAAACACAAAAGCTCAGTTTGACAGACTAACCTCTTTAGTCTTTGTCATGGTTTCAGCGATGATGCTGGCTGCTCCGGGGTCATCAGTGACAGGGATGAAAGGACGCGAGGAGGCGCCAGAGGCAGAGGGAGTCATGGCTGATGATGGAGTGACGGCTTCTTCTGATGAGGGAACCTACTCACACACACACACACACACACAACACAGAGAAACACAAGTGGTAGAGACACACAATAAGGAAGTTTCATACAGTGTGAAATGTATTGTTTTGTAACAGCTTATTCTATTTCTTTAAAGCTACTTTTGCATAATGAATGCATTACAGCCAGTATTCATTCTCAACAGCTGGAATAGCACACAATAAATTTAAAATACCTTTTGTATCATATTATATACATTTGCATGGAATTCAAGACAAGTATAGAATACATAGAAACTTTGTGATCTTTCTTAGTATTTAAAGAAAAATTCTGTTCGTTTAAACAATGGCAACAAAATGCCTTTCGGTGATTTGGCCCCGAGTTGACAAAGATAAAATGACAATTAGCAGCTACAGGTGAAAATAAACAAAACTTTGCAAAAATTCATGTTCATGCTTTCCATTTAGTTGGCATAATGGGGCAGAATTGTTTTCAAGTTATAATCCTAAAGATTTTCATGAAATCAAATTCCTTATTAATTACTCTTTATGGTCTGTATTTTTTTTAAATAACCATTCAGTTTATTTCAATTTACACTCATAAATTATTAGGAGCGGGACATAATATGATATCATCACAATACTTAAGTCATGATACAATATTACTGCAATTGTAAACATTTTATGATATGAATATTGTGATAATGTATATAGTGATGCATTACTTTTTTAACTTATAAATAGTCAAAAAAGCAATTTATCTCATTATTCTAGCACCAAAAAAAATGTATTCACTTTTGCAATATAAATAATTTGTACTTGGCATCTGTGTATCACGACAATATTACCACATATATTTCGCAACACTGTGCTGTATTGATTTTTCCCACACACCTATAAACTATCTTTCTATGTTTACAGCAGTCCACCATTCTCGCACTGGATTCAGGCTGCCTTCACACACTTGAAAATTTCAAAATGAAGTGTGTAACTGAGCACAATTTTATCTCATAACAGTGAGCCTCACTGTTAACTGTTCACTTTAGATCATATCAGAGCCGTATTAAGAGCCAAACGCAAAGAGAACACTTTGCTGCTGCTGCTTCACATTAAGTGTTTCAGAGGCAAAACACAAGCTGACTTTTATTGTAAATCAGCCACAAGAAATGCAATGTGATTGTGATCGTGGCTAGCACTGACCACAATAGATTATCAATAATGTATCTGCAAAGAAGGACAAAACCCTCCCTCCAAAAAAAAAGAATTTTTGGCATTTCTTTTCCCCATCAATCACACTTGGTTTCATCACCAGGAACTATGGGTGTCACAAAACCAACTAGGTCTGAAATCTTAAGGACTACAACTTCATGACCCAGAATGAAAACGGAGAAAGTTGTGGTAGAAAACTCTCACAGGGCTTTCATCATAATTCATACCCAAATATAGTGTGCTGATGGTTGCATATACACACCTGGTCATTATGGAAACAAATGCATATTGCATGGTTACTGTAAATCAGCACAAAATGCAGTTGAGGCAGCACTTTTCTGACCAAAAAAAGCCAAACGGCATGGGAACACCTGCATGACTTTTATTCATTTTATTTTGAAAAAGTTTTACATTGGTGTTTGTAAATTTAAGTTTTACGATGCATTTTGCCTCACCTCTCCCTTCTTGTCTTGCCAGGGATTGGGGCTGACTCGTTCCTCAGCTTCAGGCAGGACAGGAGGACCTTCTTCATCACTCACACTGGATGAGGAAGAGGAGTCTGATGGGGGAACAGGTGAGCTGGAAGGACACTCTGCTGGCAGAATCATGCTGGCTGGCATCAGAGCACCAACCACTGCATCCCTGGGGAAATGCACAACACGTCCTGTCAATAATAATACTCACTAATGACGACAATTATCAGTGCCGGTCAGCAAATTTAATTATTTAGAGGTCACACACTTTTAGCCCATCCTGTTCAGAATTCACACCTCGGCAGGGCATCACTCACCTCTAGTTTTTTTAAATGCAGCAATTAGGATTTTAACTGATGATAAACAAGATGGATATCCAATCCTGAATCTCTGCATGCCTAGACTGGTTCCACATTAGATGTAGAGGCAAATTAAAGATTTTACTGATCATAATCAAAGCTCCAATATATGTGACATTAGCTACATTCCAGACTTCTTAATCCTGTACTCTTGGCCAAGGCTCATCTGTCTGTCCCAACAATTAAAATTTAAACTGCATCTTGTCATTAACACCCCAAAGTTATTAGGATGTAGTTCCTCTTTGTTGTCCTTTTTATCTTCAAAGCGATTTCATGTTTTAATGCCTTTTCCTAAACATTCTGTTGACTCCGTTTCCCAACATCTTTGTGTCTACATTAAATATAGAGCTGCATAGTTTGTTTGATTAATTGATTAGCTGATCAAGAGAAAATTAATTACAAACTATTTTAATAATTGAAAAGATGTTTCAGTCATTTTTTAAGCAAAAATGTTGCTTATTTCAGCTCCTTAAATGTGATGATTTGCAGACTTTCTTTGTCATTTAATGATAGTAAATGAAGAATCTTTGGGTTTTGGACTGTTAGCTGGACAAAAAAAAGCTGTTTGAAGACGGAATATCGGGCACGGGGGAATTATTTTTTTTTGACATTTTATAGACTTAACAATTAATCAATTCATTATGAAAATAATTAATGCAGATTGACTGATAATAAAAATATCTGTCAATTGCAGCCCTTATTACATATCTGAGAGGACACGGGTCAAAGGTCCTTAAGACATGTACTGGTTGTGTTGTGTTACATACCACAATGTTCTGACCCCCCAGGTGGGTGGTTGTTTGGACAACATACCTGGCATACATGATCTGGAGAGCTGATAATACATGAGACAAAGCCTGCTGTTTGGCCAAGTTGCCATCCAGACTGAGGAGGATCTTTGCTAGCGAAGGTCGATTAGGTTTCACGTTGCTCTGCCCGCTCATCTTGTTGTTCACGGCTGATGAGTCACTGTCTGACTGGACACCTGTGGTGCACAACACCAAAACAAGGAGACACACTGATGTCATTGATGTCAAGCACCCTAAACCAGCTCCAGCCATCTCGCAAAGATGTCACAGCAGATTCAGGCCTACAATTCTGGACCTGTCTAGTCCAGTTCAACCTGCACCACCTCAACTGCTACAGTTATCTAGACAGGCAGACATGGAATGCCCATGTCCCCTCTCTACAGGCAAGGAAAACAATAGCTTCTGCAACGATGCAGGTAACGAGTGTTACAACTTCAGTTTGTTTTTTCCTTTTATATAGAAGACCACATGAGCAGGTCTTAAAATGCCTCTGATTTTTGCTGTCCTTTACTACAATGGCACAGGTTAGCTGTTGGCTGACTTGTATGCACCTGTGATGCATTCAATAATTAAGATAAAAAGTGGTGCAACATCCTATCAAATGTTCAAATCAAATGCAAATAACAGACTAAAACAACTTGATTTTGAATTAAACATACATTGTTCTTAATTATGAGCAATAATATGTTATTAATATAACATACAATAATTGCAAAACTTATCCCAGAAGGCATTTTTACTTTTATATTTCACTGAAGTCTTGATCTGACTATGACAGAACAGCTCCACCTTGTGGACAACCTGCAGTCTGCCAAACATGCACTGTGTATGGGAGTATATGATACTTTTATACACAGTTCCAAGAGTCAAATCTAAAAAAAAAAAAAAAAAAAAAAGCTGTCATCCAATCCCAGCCATCACGACTGTAGGCTGTCTGTGTTAAAAGGCTGCAAGGACATGATTGATTACCTAAATAGGATGCTCCGAGGGAGTCTCTGGCCGTTTGGAAAAGGACTGGCTCGTGAACCGAGGGCGTGGTCACATCCACAGTGGTCCAGGCCACGCTGTGGGAGGAGCCGCAGGCCACTCGAGTGATCTTCTGTCCCTCCAGGCCCTGCACCAGGGTCGGCTTCCTGTTAACTGTAGTGGTGCCGTTGCCCTGCTGCCCGTGGTCATTGTCTCCCCACGCATACACCTGGCACAGAAACACATCACAACACCATGACTGGATTTCATTTTTGTCAGTGTTCAATAAAATGAAGCCTCCTATAAGCACATGTTGAGCTTTTGGATGCAGTCACTCAGTCAGCCATTTTTTAGTTTTGAAGAAGGCCTTAATTAACCCAGAACTCATTGTGCCATAGTAATACTTAAGATAGTCAAGAACTAAACTGCTTTGTGCAACAGATGAATTTAGACATCTGTCTAAAGTCTAACTACCTGTTATATCTAGGCCATGGTCAAAGTCTATTTTTGTGAAACCGGCCCCAGGACTTCAGAAAAGCTTCGTAAGAAAAAGTAAAGGCACCGCTCCAAGCACTCAATCTTAACAAGCTCTTAAAGTGGTCAAATATTGAGTAGCTGCCTCTCATCATTGGAAGTGATGTGCTAACATTATTAAATTTGTTCTCAGGAAGGGTATTATACAAGATGAAATAAGCTGTGTAACAGTAAAGGTCAGAGGTGTTCAGAAGAGTAGAGGACGAGTCGATAAATAAACTCAGGAGGAGGAATTCACACATCTGGAACGGTGCCACAGCACTTAATGAGCAGAGTGCCTGAACTATGTGCTCTGGTTTATAATCCTCTGATGTGGAGGTCAGTACAAACCTGTCCTGTGTCTGTAACAGCCAAGCAGTGCAGCGCTCCAACAGCAACATGCACAATCTTTTTGCCCCTCAGTCCCTCCACCATCTGGGGCTTCCGCACATGGACATCGGTGCCATGGCCCAATCGGAAGTAGTCGCCTTTGCCCCTGTTTGGAAGCACAAATCATTAACACTTTTTGGAAAGGAAAAAACGAGGAAAGATCCGGCACAGTCATTGTATCATTCATCCATCTTACCAGGTCCACACAACTCCAGATTTAGTAAGAGCCAAGGAGAACTGTGCTCCACATTCAATCTGACAGACTCCCTGCCCGTTGAGCCTCTCTATGTTCTGGGGGATGTTGCAGCCCTCACTGCCTCCACGACCCAGCTTTCCAAAGTCCCCATCACCCCAGGAGAACACCAACCCTGATGAAAGATAAACACATGCATTACCAGCTAGAAACGCATCTATCTAAAACAAAAGAAAACTTCTCAAGAGGTATTTTGTGAAGTGTTCACTGATACTCTACAGAATTCCTTGAAGTGAACAGAAATACCTTCATCAGTGAGGGCTAGAGTTTGAGCATCTCTGCTCCCACAAGCCACCTGGATAACACGGTGTCCCAGAAGCACTTTTACCTAGATGACAGACACAACAATGTGCATGGTTGACTTACACACTTCATAGTATACATGGATTCATAACAGGGAAACATCATAAACAAATAGAGTTCTACACATGGTACAGTAAGTGAGTATTTGTCTTTCTTAAGGCACCTGATAACAGTGTAACAGCTAAGAAGTACATTTTCTGTGCTGTACATCTGATGATTAAGTTTGTTGTCATTATTTTGTCATTAATAACCTTAAGCTAATCAGTTCCCCTGTAAAGTAGGTAGAAAACAAAGACATACCAGTTTAGGTCTCAGCTGAGTAGTGTTGTCTCCATGTCCAAGGCGGCCATATTCCCCCAAACCCCAGCTGTACAGCTCCCCACTGGAAGTGATTGCTGCACTGTGAGAGCTGCCGCAGGCGATGTCACGAATGCGCTTGGTCTTCAGTGCCTCAATCAATCGAGGTTTGTCACAGTTCCTACAATGGAAAATCATACTTTTATTTAATCACATCATACAACAGCTGGCCATAACACTACAGCATGGAGATGTTAAACATCCACATTCTGGACAATAATGACTGTAAGTAAAACATTTCAACTCAAAAACATGACTGTCAACTAAAACAAAAACTTGATTATGATTGAATGCATTTAAAGAATACCTAAATTGAAAAAAAGGTACAGTGATGATGTTTACTTGTACAACATAACATACATTCTGCTGAAGTGTCCCAGTTTGCCGTCGTCTCCCTCTCCCCAGGAGAAGACCTTCCCGTCCACAGTCAGGGCCATGGCGTGGCGCCCCCCTGAATGCACAGCGACCTTCTTCACCACATAGTTACTGAGAGCAGTGATCTGACGGGGGATTGGGATGGTCCCACTGGATAGGCCCAGGCCTAATCTACCGTTAGTGGCCTCTCCACATGCATAGATCTTCCCCTCGACCGTCACTGCAGTGGTGACACAATGGTTACATACAGCACACGCACATGTTATATATGAACACTGACTCCAGAAAAAAAACCACATCACCCACCTGCAAAGAGGCTCTTGGAGCCACCAGCCACTTGGACCACATTGAGTGCAGACAGAGTTTCAGAGAAGGAGGGCACCTTAATCTGTGAAGGACACAAACAAAACTGATTAGAGAATGCAGCAGCTCCTGAGCTTCACCCAAAGGCTCACCCCGAGGACACGTCTGTTCCCATCTGCTGCACACTCTCTATAATCACCGGTGGGTGTTTGATGCATCCTCAAATGTGCTTATCAAATGCGCCATTTGAGTATTGTTGTTTTATGCTACTTTGTACTTCTACTTTACTACATTTTAAAAGGGGAAATATTAAACCTTATTCTAATATATTTATCTAACAGCTATAGTTACTCGTCACTTTGCAGGTGAGAATTTTACATTCACCAAACAGCATGTCACAGGTTAAAAAGACCTTCCATTTAACCAGCTATAACATCAAAATGCTCAACACGTTAATGCTACGGTGACAAGAATCCAATTACTTAATATACAATAACTTAGCACTCTAAAAGAGGCCATCTTGCAGCATAATGCTGGAAATATACTTGCTTTTAACTACGCGTTTGCATACGCACCCCTACGCATCCCTACGATTCATGGCTGCCTCGCATATCCTGCGTCCATTTGGAGCCATGGTTGTGCACGTCCTCAGAAATTAACGCTATGCATACGCAAACGCACGGTTAAACAGCAAGTATATCTCCAGCCTAACAAGGACTTTGTAACAAATACATTTTGCCACTAATACTAAACAGAGCTGCAATAATTAACTACGGAATAAATCGCCAACCATTTTTATAACTGACTTTGATAACAGATGTCAAAATACTAAAATGTGAATATTTTCTGATTTTTAGTCCTCTATGCCAGTAAACTTAATATCTTTGGGTTGTGGACAAAACAAGACATTTTTCTGACAATTTTATGTTATTTTATGAACCAAACAACTATGAATTGTTTGGTCCATTGGTTTAATTGATAACTAAAATAATTAATTAATTAAATAATTAGTTGCCACCCTAAAGTAAAGTATGAAGACCGGCATCTAGCTATGAAAACACTTTTCAACTACCTTTTAAACTACCTGTACCACCCCTTTACTACTACCTGTACCACCCCTTTACAGAGAGGATTTAAGGCATTTAAACCATAGGCTGGTTTAGCCACGAGCTAATTTAGGGTCAAATACATTTTAAGCTGCACCTTAGAACCCTTGAGTCCTCCCAGCTGGTCCTTGTCATTCAGGCCCCAGACAAACACTTTGGTCCTGATGGTGGCTGCAGACTCCAATCCTGAGGACTTCTTCCGAGCAAGACTAAAGCACAAATCAAAAATACACACAGTGAGATCCTGGCTATGAATCCACTTCATGTTCATGTGAATTATCATGTCTTAATTGTTTAAAAAAATAAAATGTATTCAAGTAAACATAGCTGAAGAGTTAATTTACAGTGCTGGAACAGATCAAGCACACTCTTAATGCAGCTCTATGATCCTAAACCATGGTAATCTTTTATAATGGCATTAAACCATTCACCTCTGAGCATATATATAACTCTACTCAGCTCTACATCCTCAGTTTACCAATTGACTTACAGTGTAAACCTCCAAGGATGCAGACATTAAGTTGCACAGATTACCTGCTTCAATAGAAACGCCTGTTAGACAGATAGTTGATAGTAAAAATGAGGAAAATATCTACAACCACCCTGCACGTATTCCTTCACGGGTTGAAGAGTCCAGCACTGACATATTTATTCCTTGGACTGTCATACCTCCCAGTGGCAGTTTTATCATCATCTTCTTCTTCATTGTCAGACGCCAGGAAAGGGACTGTGGCGAGGTCTTCATCCTCTGCTCTGATACGCCCAACAATACCAAGTCCATGAATCTTGCAGTCTATACCAGAGCTGCGGCACTGCTTGATTGCAATCTCGATGTATCTGTGATACTGGGGTGAAAGACGTCATTCAGGTTACCTCATCACTTTTTTGAAGGAAAAAAATAATTGAAAGTTGATGTTTTAAGCTAACCAACCTCAGTACAGTCACTAAGCAGAAGGACAGTGGTGTCTGATGGATTGATATTGATTGTCTTCAGCTCAATCAAGTTGTTCAAAGAGCTTCCACCTGTATTTCAAGAAAGAAATGTTACTTAATACATATGGAACTACTAAGAGTAAACAGTAGACCACAAATGCAAATTACAATTATCTAATGGCAAAAATATATATGATCTGTAGGGTTTAATCCAGAGAAAGAAAAATAATGAGAAAACAGAAAAAAAAAATGTAGAACATAAGGAATATTCAGAAAATATGTAGGACTAGTTTACCTTCTTAAAACACATGCAACAGATGTGTGCATGTACCAGTAGAACACAGAGCCCCATAAATTTAAAAAACACTTTTATATCATTATTCAGTACAGAAACTTGTAGGCTGTAAATTTTGAGTGAAAGTCCACCAAAGCATGGAAAAACACTGGATTCATACTTTATGCAAACCCTTCTGGGCCAAATATTGGCAAAGATGGCAGCATGTCACTGATTTATATTGTTAAACAATAGGCTATAGTGAAACACCTATCTCAGAGTAACAGAAGAAACAGCCATAAACTGCCAAAGAATCCATCCAAAATCTCACAACAAGTAAAGAACTGTGAACTGTGTAAAGGCTTGGCACTTAAACTTTTAGTGATCATTGACTTTATTAGGCCTACTACATCCAATGCTGCAGCGTAAGTCTTCTGGCTGATGCAAGTCGCACTGGGCGCCTCTGGATGCCAACATGAATATGGGACACATTTTGGCTTAATAGAATGACTTTGAAAATGCCAAATGACTTACTGTAACACCTTTTGTTTGTTTATACGGTGAAGAATTGTAAAATAGTGACATTCAAGCTGCATATCTTATTTATATTATATTATGTTCATTCTAATGTTGATTAACATAAATGCCGTTATTCTGCGTTAATAATACCACCAAATAATACCTGCAGAGGTCAAGTTGGGAACCTATATTTCTCTTTGTTCCATTTAGTGTTGCATGAAATATGAACAATGCATTTTGATTGTAGCTCAAGTTGTGCCTTAAAAACAAATGCATATCCCAGGATAGTGTGCTTTTGTGCTGGGATAGACAATGTCTCACTTTCGGGAAAAATATTAATCCATAGTTGAAACTAAGGGGCAACGTGTTGGTAAACTTCTTAAAGAAGAACATAAATTTAACCCACCTGACACCACCACTAGTGAGGGCATGTAGCTGCTGTCCGCTGGGTCCACAATCATCTTCAGTCTGTGCACAAGAACATCCGGGAAGAGCTCCAGACGAATCCAGTGCTGCAGAGAAGGGATGACAGATCCTGTCAGGTGATGCATTACACTTTAATAAACCTAAACTAAACAGGCTGTCATCCAGCTTATTAGAGTATGCAATTCAATCTCATGCCTTTCCCTGCGAGCCAGAGGACTGCCAACACTGATCACTGCAGTCAATGAGGCGTGAGGCCTGGTTAACGGAGGATGAGACGTTGAGGCTCTTGACAGCCCGAGACCAATCATCGATCAGCATCCCTCGCTGGCTGCTGTGATGCTTCTTGAGCTGTTTTCCTGAGCGGCCACAGAATGCTGGAGACTGGCCTAGTTGTGGGGAAAATGAACAACAGGTTCATACACATACACAAACAGAAAAACAATGGATACTATCTTGGCAAATGTGAGACTGACCAGGCTCGTTGATTCGACCAAAGGAATGTCTGGTGTTGTGTTTGCGGGTCTTGAAACAGTTTTCACAAAAGTCAAAGTCATCACAGTTCCTGCATTTGAACCTGGCACCATTTATAGGGAACATCTGGCAGCCATCACATCTGCAGAAAACACAAGTTGCTAACTGAGCAACACACATTGAGATGCATAAGTGTATTGGGCTGACAGAAACCTTAAAAATATCCATACCTGACCCCAGGATGAACACTGGGCACCAGTTCCATTTCAGACAACAAGCCAGTCCAGTGGGACTGCTGAGGGAAATCCACTATCACATCCTTTCCATTGGCACTGAAAGCTAAAACAAACCATTGAGCTCCATTAGTACAGCATCTTTAACTGAGGTGTTTGTTAGGATTATAAATAGAATAACATTAGGAGAAGATGCTCAGTTAAAAGGGACAGTTCACCCCACAGTTCAATTTTAGAGGTATTGGCTGTAAAGATGTCTGCCTTCTCTGAAATATAATGTGCAAAGTGCCAAAAAATACATTTGAACTCAACAACATTGTGTCATTCCAGGAAGCATGACACAGTTACTCAAGGTAGTCCACACACCTTGTTGTGAGCAGTTTCATGTAAGAAGAATTTTCTTTCTGCTGAACTATCTATATCCACCAACAAGGGCTGCAACTACCAATTATTTTCTTTATTAACTGATTACTTGTCTGGTCTACAAAATGGTGAAAAATGGTGGTCAGTGTTTCCAAAAGAGTAATATGACATCCTCAAAAGTCCAAGTCCTAAGAAGAATTCAGAAGATCAAAACACAATATTGTCACATTATGAATAACAGTGGAAAATTTGTATGCATGTAAACACAGATGTTTTTTCCAAATGTATTTTGTTTTTTGGCTTTTTGACCACCACAAGCTAAGTGACATTAAGTTCTATTAGAGAGAAGGCCGAAGGTGGAAAACTCTGCAACTCCACCAAAACCAAACCAAAAAAATTGGGCTAAACTGTTCCTTTAGAGGCTACAGAGATTAGCTTACCTTTCACAACCCCAACACTCCTGTGAGTGACGGAGCCCCATTTGTACTTTGGCGTGGTGACTGTGGGCTTTACCCTCACTTTGTCACCAATCTTGATATGAGAAGGAGAACTTTGTGGTGGGAATCCTGGAAAAAGCAGATAAAGACCCAAAAACACGTCAAAGAGTGAAGAAAAAACATGCTGCAAAGATTTTCCTACAGCTACTACATTAAAAATCACGCAATCTTACCAAGTAGTTCGATGTGGATGTAGCGAACCCAGTACGTTCCTCCTTTCTGCTGCCAGTCACACTGCACATTTAAGTCATGAAGTCCATCTCTGTCCAACTTGATCACTTTCCCAACATCTCCATCATACACTTCCTCATACGTTCTGCAGCACTTCACCATCATCCCCACCTGCAGAGACGTCACCAATCCATCACACTTCTCTCACATTTCTTTAATGCAGTTTTAGAAAATCTTTTAAAGGCTGCTGCTCTTACCTGAATGTTTTCTCTCACATACACAGCATAGTCATCGTTGCTTTGGAAATCTGATCTCTTCTTAAACGTCTGGCTTTCGGTCACCACTGCGCCTGGAGGCTAATGTTACACACATATAAAACTATCATTAATCATGTCATAAGTGGGAGCTGACTCAGTCTATTACTGAGAGGGTCTACGGCAGAAATAAAAGAGAAGGTAATGTACCACAGGGAATGTTGGCTCAGCCTCCTCCAGCTCCTCCAGCACCTCCTCATCAGAGTACTCATCTGACACGGTGTCGGCATCTGACAGCTCAGTGACATGAATGTCTGGATGGTCCAGCAGCCAGCCCACCAAAGCCTCAACACCTGATATAGACACTCAATTACTCTCCAAAAGTAAATCTCAAAAAAAACTATCACAAATACAGCAGACACACTGCTGCAGTGACAGCTCCAGGGTTGTGGCTACAATAATGGGGACACAAGCAAAATGTATTCAGGTTTGTGTCATATGAAACTCTACCTGGGACGCCAGAAGCAGTGCCTGTAGTTCCAGACAGCGACTTCAAGGCAAACTCAATGTTTTTCCGTGGGAAACCCATCTCCATAAGCTGGAGCACAATGGGTAAGGGAGGGACAGGAGAGGTCTTCTGTTTTTTCTGTTTGGGAGGTCGGACATGTTGTATGGTGACAGGCGTGGTGGCCTCGCTGGAGCTGCTCTCCTCAAACAGCGGAGAGGAAGGGTGGGCGGATTCCACAGCCAGGTACTGACACACTGCCAAAGCTGCAGCCTACATAAACAGCCAAACACAGATGATACTGAGGTCTAACCAAATACACCAAATCTAATGTATGCAACATTACCACTGACACTTACTTTTAAGGGTAAGTTTAGTACTTCTCAATCTGGATCCCTTTTTCCCATGTTTTTGTGACTAAGCGACTACTGGAGACAACAGCTTTGAAACTGGTCCAGCTGTAGCCAAAATGGGCAGCAATGTAATCCTTATGGAGAAATGCAAACTGCCAAAGTATTTTCACTATAAGTGCTTGTTTTTCTACTGACAGGTCAACATTGTTATTTTAAGTGTATGGAAATATGGCTACAGAGAGAGACCTTCATGTTTAACCAGAAGCAGCTCTACTGTTCTTGACAAAGGCACCAGACTCCATTCACAGAATCCATCATTTCTTCACTTCATTCAAACACTAAAGTGAAATAAAACTCACCAAAAATGTCTTGGCTTGTCTTGTTCCAACAATCACCAGCTCCGTTTGGTCAAAACAAAGCCTTAACTCACCATGTTACATCAGAGAAGCAGAGGCTTGGAACAACATGTAGTGCCTAATATTTTCAATATATTATATATTAACATTGTGAATTAAAGGTTTATCTAAAGAAACAACCAGGGTTGGTGATTGTTGAAGTGGTGGAAAGATGAGCCAAAACAGTACTGATGAGTTTTATTTTGTTTATCCAATTAGACTGAATTGTGATTTACGATGAGAAATTTACTGTTTCTGGGAATCTGGTTAGTGCAACAAGAATGATAAATCAGCTGTTGCTTGTTAAACAAAATTACCTTACTCTCAGACAATATTTTTAAGATTCCTGCAGAGAAAAAGCCTTTTGTTAGACACATAAAAAACAATCGGAGTCTGTCAACAGCAAATAAGCACTTTCACTGGACTTACTTTGACGGTTCATAATTGCAGTCAGTTTTGTGGTTGATGGCTGCAGCAGTCTGACTCAATACTGGTCCCATTTTTTTTTAAAAATTGTCATTTTATGATGATTTTTTGTCATTTAGAAGCAAAACCATGAATCAGATGATAGGGTCCAAGTTGAAAAATACAGAAGTTACCCTTTGACACCGGATAACTAAAGAAGGGCCTATCGACTCACCTCCATCTCTTGCCTATCAAAAATGGCTTTGATGGGGGAGGGCTGAGTGGCAGCGGACAGCAGCTGCTGCAGGAGGATCAATGGAGGCAGGGGGCCCTCAGGGGACAAGTCCACCACATCAGGGGATGACACCACTGGATCTTCTACAAATTAAAAAAAAAAAAAAGTGTCATGAAAAAAAAAGGAAAAAATAAAAACAAAAAGGTGCTTTTAAGTTCTGCTCATAAAAGAATATTTTCCATTCACCCACATGTAATCTCAAGGAGACCTCTGAAGTGAGCAAGGTAAGTTTGCTAAGTTTGTCCTCCCACACAGTAGCTGCTGAACTTTATCAAAAGAAATTGTACTGAATGTGCAAAGCAGCAGAAAGTTTGGAGGATCATTGTGCATCATTAGGTCAAATAAGAAATTCTCAGTCTTAAAAAAAATTAACTATATGAAATGTTGAGACACCTTTTCTATCTACCGAAACATTTTTTTTTTTTTTGGAATGGCAGTCAATTTACATTTGTAAAAAACATAACAGAAAAATGAAACTTAAATAGAATTAAACTTAGAAATGCAACCCCTCACTGGGCGAGGTCTTACCACTGGGGTTAGGACCGATGTCCCCAACTGCGGGCTGGGAGAGGATCTGCCTGAGTTTGTCCTGATGAGAGAGCAGGGCCCGTCCTGCTTTTAAAATATACAGCCTGAGCTGCTGGCACCGCAGCAGATGTATGTCCACCTGGTCAGCTGGAAATACAACAGTTTTGATTAAATCCACTGGACTACACATTACGACTCAGAACACTAAATCAAAGCATCCTCCGCAGCTTCAAACCCTTTTGTTAGGGTCTTTATTTGTAAAGAAGACATGAGACAAGGTATCATTTATCATAATAACTAAAACATGCGTGTTGCCAAGGCACTTTACCAGACATTAGTCTAATACAGTTAATGAAGTTTTATTTTATATGTTTATGATGTCATATGTGAGTTCATCATGTCTAAAACAGTTTTGTTGTGTGTCTCATTACCTGTAAGCCCTCGACTAAGGGACTTTTTCATGCGTTTCTCCAGTTTGCTCCCAGCTAGGCTGACCAACTGGGCCCAGACGGCCAGCATGGGCTCAGTAAAAGGCAGGTTTTGAACACTGAAGGATACTGCAGGCAGCTGAGGAAAAGGACAACAAAAGAAAATCAGTATTTTATTGTCTAAAGAACTTGTTTCAAGGAGCAATGTAAAAAATGGCCACCTGTTAATGGAAACTCTCAACACATTAGGGGCAGTGTTTCACCAGAGTAACCTAACTGCTCCTCACTATACTCTGCTGTAACCACCAGCTAGCATACTAGCTGCTGTTTGCTCATTTAGCCATGCAGCTAGAGGCCCCATTCATACTCGAGTTTGGCCACATCTGCAGCTTGGAAATTTGAATTCAGATATTGGTGTAAATTTTTTTTTCTTCACAGTTTATAAAATATTTTGTTTTTTTATTAGACTATAAAAGTAGTAACCTTGCCACTCGCACATATGTCCCCACTTGAAACTATGAGGGGATCGAACTACCGCCTCTTTAGGTACAAAGTGGTATCACTAGACAGGACAGGCCACAGCTAGCTGGTTAGCATGCTGACTTCAGCAGATATCTCTGCAACACAATACATAGACATCTGTGATATACCATCGTAACCATTGCTTCTTAAAATTGTCTTTATAATGTTCACTTAGTTTTTGAGCATTTAAATTCTGGCAATATTTTACACATTGCTCCTTAAAAGTGTACACATAGGAGTATCTACAAATGTCCATACCGGTTTGAGATGGCTGAGCAAACAGACCCTGCAGGTCCTCATCTCGTGAAATTGGACAGTGATGCGTCCTTTTGGTGTGATGCGAGTGACTGTTCCTTCTCCATATTCCTCATGAATAACTTGGCCTCCAAGCCTGAGGCGCCCATCAATTCCTCCAATGACTGCCAGCACCGCCATCAGACTGCCCACTCTAGGACCCTCCGAATCAGGAAAATACTCCTCCAGGAAACACTGAAATAGAAAGGAGACATTTACAATCACCATGTTGTTACAACTGATTTTTATCAATGAAAGCACTAGTGTGAGTTAACATTTCAACACACACAAGCACTGAATATTGTTTAATACTGCAATCATTCTTACTGCTTCAGACTGGCAGCCTGCCATAACATCTCCGATGGAACTCAGCTGAGTGTTGATGTAATCATTTATCATGCCATTCCACTGGCCAAGAGAGTGCAGAGTGCGCAGAACAGAAACAATCTCCTCAGCCAGTGTGCTACTGTGAGTGGCTGTAAGAGATGCCTGAGGGCGGGACTTCCTCCTTCGCAGGGAACCCTCTGTGTGGAGTAAGCAGCAATTTAAAAATATATTAACAGTAATATTTGGTGGAAAAGAGTCTTAAATTGCCTGGGCATGACTGATCACCATACCTCTGAGAAGTGGCAGGTCTGAGGAGCAGGTGCTTAGCAGGCTTCCCAAGAAGTTGAACAACTTCTCCACCAGGAACTTCATGTCCTGAGACCGCTCCATCTTATCCCAGGAGGGCAAGACTGCCTGCAGGAGACGTAGTGCCAGGATCTGGAAACACACAGGGTGCACAAGACAAGTGTTAGTAGTTGGTTTCTGTCCTGAAATGTCTGGCAAATAATAACTTTTAATATCCCTCCCACACGTCTGAGGTTCTTGCTCATAACATTTTTCTTATAGAACCCCTTGTAATAAAGTTTATCTACACATCTTCAACAGCACATCTGACACAATCATGTTATTTTTTCTACCTGTCTCTGCAGAGTGATGGCATTGAAGGACTGGTGTCCCTCAACAATACGGATGAGCAGGCTAATCCATGCAGAGGTGCTGAGAGTGCTGCACATCTGGGGCATGAGAGCGATGCTGCGTATGAAGCCCAGCGTACACCAGCTCCTGTGCTGCTCCCGAGATACCAGTCTGTGAGAGTGACAACCTGACAACAAAGATGGCTCCACTTAAAACAGGATAAAATTCAACAACTTGTCTTGCAAAAACATAAAATTCTCTGTTATCAACGTGACAGTTCAGCTACCTGACTTCTCATTAGCTCCACTTTCCACGAGCATCCTCAGTAGCCCACAGAGGGTTCGTGTAGCATCCGTTTGCAACACCTCTGCATAGATCCCAGCTGACAGAGACAATGTTTTCAGCAGGTTGACTGTGCTGGTTAGCATCATAGCTGTCGGGTGGCTGCTCTTATCTATCAGTTCACCTTCTGTAACAGAGAGGAGATTGTAAACATCATTATTTAAGCCTCAATCTTTGCTTGTAGATGTGGTGATGTGCACTGAACTGACCTGTGTCATCCTCTGTGTCCGAGTCCTCAGTTGGGGGCTGAGCAGCTGGTGGTGGCTCTGCCAGTTTGAGGTCATATTTGCCCTCTTTGCCCATCCTGTAGGAGTTGGTGCTGCTAGTATCCCACTGGACCCTGATCCAGCCATCCTCACCCAGCTCCCCGATGACCCGGCCAAGACCTGGAGCTGGACCATCCTGGGAAGAAAATGCACAGGGTTAAATACTAAACAGCATTCTTTTCTTCTCTGCTTTAGTTAGTAATGATCTAGTTAGTAATTAGCTGAAACATCTGATACTGAGAACAACAATACCAATATAAATATCTTGTATATTACTTTCAATGTCACTGCCAATACTACTTTTTCTATTTTAGTTTACTTTTTACTTATCTTACTTCCATTGTTATTCTATTAGGCACGGGGTTCACATTTACTCCTTATATTTCACTTTGTATTTAATATTCTATTGTTTTTATTCTTATGTTACTGTATTTTTGGAACAGGCTACATGTATCGAGTCTGATGGATTCAGGTACCTGATCTCCCCATTTCCAGTCAACCCCCCTCATAACCCTGGTGCCTAACTTCATCATGGCAGCCAGCTCAGGCCCTGAGGCAGGTAGGGGAGCGGGGGCAGCCTCCTTTCTGGACTCCTCCAGTACTGTGGCTGAACCTCCAAGTGCACATAAACTCAGGTCCTCCTCGCTGCCGTCTGTGCTGGGCCCTGAAAATACAACAACAGAAGACACCAGGGGTGTAAGAAAATATTGATACACTTTAGTATCGTAATATAACGTTTGTAAGACTAAAACAATTCTAAGAACACTATATCAATTTTTAATTAATCATTTCCATGCAAAGATTTATGCCAATGCAATCTATCTTCAGGGATTTCCACTCTAATGTAACAACATAAACTGAGACAGGAAGAAGTGAGCACATTTCTTTGCTCAGATTGTTCAACAAGTTGTGCTGTCATATTGGATGATAAAGGGACTGTGATAAATGTAGATCCCACTGTTATGATTATATACAAAATTACCTTTTTTACATATTTGCATATGGTGATGTTCTTTATACCATGAGTTTTCTTAAAATTTGATTTTTTTTTAAATACAGTATAGTGCCTTTCTGCTTTCTTGCCCTAGAGAAGACATCAATTGCAAAAAACATCCATCCATAAAAACAGATGCCCTTTTGCTTCTATTCTGAACAGCCTGTATCAGTTTTAACTGGACAGTACTCACCTATGAGCCGGAGTATACTCTGTGTGAGGGCCAATATGCCAGAATTTAATAAGAGACTGAGGCTGTTGGACCCATGTTTCAGAGACAGCATGTGTATCATGGATAGTAGAAAGCGGGCTTGCGGAATGGTGCCAAGACTTGGTCCCGCTGGGTTCTCATTGGTGATGGTCTGCAAGGGAACAGGCTGCACACCTGGTTACAAGAACAGGCGAGCAATGAGTTAGTTTGTGTGTATAACATGTCGAACTAAAAGAGTGCACTCAGAGTACAATTCTGCACCAGGCAGACGGTGAAGCACCTACTCCAATGCCACCACCATTGCCAGAAGCAACCAGCTTTGAATAGTTGTTTGTATAATATAGTATAAGATACATTTTCTAATTCATATATATGCAAAGTTTTTAATAAAATGTTTTGTACAGTAGAGTCTCAGTTTTCTTTAAATTTTATAACAATATACCGATCTAGAAATCTACATTTTTGGCTAAATTCACAGAAGCTGAAATTGAAAGTTATTTACATTGCATGTTCCAGTGGAAGTTGCGGCTATTCAGAAGTATAATGTTTTGGCATAAAGCTGCTTAGATCACTCCCAGTAACAAAACAGGAATTTATTCATCTTGTATCATGTCTACCTTCAGTGGATCATAACATACCGGGTATAGAATTAATCTGCAGATGCCCCCCCCCCAACCACACACAGAATCTATTGCATTATAAAAAACTCTATCATTCTCTAACCAGCATTGTTTTCTCCGATGAAACCGCCAGATGACCACACCACTCACCGAGCTCTTTGAAGCGGGTGCTGGCCTCAAGCAGGATGTTGCGAACATTATGGATGGCCCAGGAATACAACTTGCCGAAGGTCACCTCCAAGAGCATTCGGTTGAAGGGAGGAATCAGATCCACATCCTTCAGGCAGTCAGACAAGGGCTCTCTGAAAAGGTGAGCTGAAATGTCAGAAGGCCTAATACTTGACGACAACACCGTGGCTAAAACACATGCCATCATTACATCATTACTTGTGTCTGATGCTTTAACAGTCACACAGAATCACATGAACAAACCACCATCATGTTTTAAAGTCTCTGGAAATAAATTTGACATGAAATAGTAAAAAGGCATGATGTTTAAGTTGAGTGTCTCATTAAGTATCCACAAAAAATCTGAATGCAAATTAACATCCATAACTACTGGACTAAACAGCTCATTGTGCTGTTTAGTCAATTTCTCAAGACTGTGCAGGCGTGGCACATCATCCCTCAAGAGCACTGGCACAGAAGCTAATCATTGTACGGCTGTGGACAAGACAACTGACGTGGATTTTTAATGACTCGTTCATGGAATTGATTGCATAATTTTCATAATAAATGTCTGAGCATAAGAACGCCCAATTCAAACCCAATATCAATAAAGTGTATAAAAATGACAATGACAATGTTTCATGTTCAGATTAAAACTCATTTCTAACACTTTTTAGATGCTTACTATTATGTAGGTAAGGTAAATTATATTCACTTTAATAAACCAACTATTATATCAATGCATTACACAAGATTCAGGGAAATGTCTCTATGTTTCTTTTTAAACCATACATCTCAAACTGTTGACTTACCCAATGCTGGTCCCTTCTGGTATGACCCTCTGCCAGCCACAGAGCATTGCATACTGCACAGATGGCAGCAGGAAGCTTTTGGAGGCCAACTTCAGCATGGTGTCAATGCCTTCAAGTCTCACCTCAGCCCTCTCCAGCTACAGTGAAAAACAGTTAACATCTGTAACATCTGTACATACCAAGAGCAATTCACACACACTTTTTTTTGTCCCTTTTATTTGTTTTCCACTCCATCACAACAAGTACTAAAGAAGCCGGTGATGATCTGTTGTTTACAGTCACCTGTTTGAGAAGACACTTCCTCATTTTCTCCACATCCAGGGGCTCCTCTTTCAGTGCAAATTCAACTATGGTGGCCATAAGGCTGGACTGTGAAAAGGCACCCTGAACACTGTGTTTCAGCCACCGATACTTCTGGACATTGGCCACAGTGTTCAGAAGTGGATGCCACTTGTCCTGCTGTAAAGTTAGAAAACAATACAGGAATATCAAACTGCACAACCACAACCACTGTGACTACACATGTGTCAGTGTTCCCAAATTATTTACACAGGTCAAGTCCTTCACATGTAAGAAAAACTGTTAGGCTGATGAAATTTTGTCTGAAGCACTAAGGTTATTAATTATTACTCATTTTCCATGATATTTTTTCTGGTTTCCATAAAAGTTTTAAGATCATTAAATTGACTGCATTCAAGAAACTTCAAGGGAAATTATTTTTACAGTTAATTTTCCCCTTATGAAATCTTTCAATACTTAAGCCCATTGAATTACCTTGGACGTCCTGCTAGTGGGTGATTTCCTGTCCGCAGGTGTGGGGCTGATGTGAACATTAAGTTCCTCTTCATTGGTCCCTTCATTCTCCAGTTTTGGCTCTTCTATGTCAGTAGACTCTGACTTCTTAGGCACTGAAAACAGAACATAGTTAAATTAAGAAATAGGTCGTATGTTAAGAAAATAAAACCCTGAAAATTGGGTATGCTCCCCCTGATGACTTTTGAGATTGCTCTGGTCCTAATCACAGGTTTACAGATTTACAAGACTGAGCGAAACAAAGTCTAAAGTAATGCATGTTATATATAACATGTATTTATTGTCTGCTGCAAGATGAGAGATGGTGATGGCGACAAGGTATGACTTAACATTAACAACATCTGTGGAGGGGTAACATATTACAAGGAGGTTACTGTCATTTATTAACGATCCAGTATTTATCTAGCTAATGACAATTCTTGCTCCATCCAATCTGACCTCATACCTGCTTTTTTTGAGAGGCAGTTACTGTGTGAGAGACTTGGTTATACTGAAATGAAAAACCTGTTATTAAGAAGTTTTGCTGCCTTACCTGATTCTGCAGCATGTGGTCAATAATTTTTGACAACATTTCAGTGTGCTGCTGCAAGAAACAATGGCTGTGCTTAAGATCATATCATATTTGCATGTTGGCACATTCTTCAGCAAACAGCCCACAGATTTTAATTTCAGTGAATACTGCTGCAAATAATTGCATTGTATCTTATGAAATAAGCCTAGAATTACAATGAGTAAATGTAGGCTTTTCATTGTGGCTGAATGGTTCAGCTGCTCCACCCTTCACAAGAACTAAACATTCTTCAATCTCTCTTGCTTTTACAGTAATTCATTCTCTCATGTGCGCACTTCCAAACTCAATAACTCGGTTGCTCTTGTGCAGTATCTCTTTCTCTTGTGCCCAGCCTCAATAGTCTTTCACCATCTCTCACTTCAATTTTTCTTCTGTCCAGGTCAGCACCTTATATTTTGCAGCTGACATGCCTTATGTGGCAACTTTGTTTCGGCTCTTTCCACACAGCAGGTCACATACCAATGGGTCTGAACTCACGCTGTACCATGACTAGCAGCAAACTGATTGGCTCCATTTCTCCAGGCGCTCGCTGCCTTTTGCTGACAGTCAATGCACATGCAACCAAAAGCCCATCCACAACATCAGATGTTTGTGCTCCGCTGCATCTATGGAAGTTGCTTTGAGTAGACTGAATCTCGAATCCCATCCCCATCAAAAAAATTATTTCTCATTGGATCTGCACAAATCATGCGGGTGACCCATTTTGGATTCAAAGCAGCAAATTCTGCCGAAAGGCGACAAGTTCGCAGGCATGTATCATCACTGTGGGGTTAGATTTTGAATGACCCACCTCTTTTTTTCCTGCGGTCCCTGATGAGTTTCTGGGTGATCCTCCTCCAGCGCGGCTGAGAGCTCAGCAGCTTCAGTTTGGACACTATAGACAGGTCATTGCTAACAGCCGGCCGCAGCTCATTAAACAGGAATCGCAGACGCTCAATGACAGGGGCACACACCTCCTTGTAAGAGCGACCTTGTTCCTGATGGGTCTAAAAGAAATGCGACAAGGCAAACACATCATTAAAAGCCCCATTCCTCTTTGTATCACAAATTACCTGCGCAACATTCTCCACTGAGGAATTAATACAATGTCTTGTGTTTTGTTCTTTTATAGTTAACAAGCTGTGAGCAGGAGTCATACCTTAATTAAAGAACACTTTGCCTGGTAGACCATGCGGCACACGTCAATCACAGATTTCGGGAGGGACCTCTGTTTTCCTTGGTCCACACCCAAGGCACATTGACTGACGAGTGAAAGAGCAATGTGACCTGTGACAGGAAGAGATTTAACACTAAATTGCTGTACAGCACAAATCATTTCAGATGTGAAGAATTGTTTATTACAGTGTTTGAGATTGTGGAAGTGCAGAGAGGAAGGATTGCAATGCTTCTACGCGTAACAGATAACAATAAAAAGCCCATTTCAATTGCAAAGTGAGCCAAAATTAGCTCCTAATTCCTCATCAAACAGCCTGTCTGAGACCAGTTGCTAGGTTACCGAGGTCTTGATGTTTGAGCAGGCAGCAGAGCAGCAGGCGGCCGACTTCCTCCACAGGGTGTTCCGGGGGGAAGGTGATGGGCGTAATAAGATGGTACTGCTTACAGCAACGCTCTATTTGGCATAGGAAGTCCTATAATGTGACAACAAAAAACAAGACATGAGAGTATGACTGTATCCTTAAGCTTCACAGCTCCTGTGTAGCTACGCTGTTTGGTCCTGTGTCATTATTGTCATGCCAGTACCTTCACAGTGTGGTCCTGAGTGTTGTTGTCAGCAATGGCCTGCAGGAAAGGCTGTGCGTGGTCACTGAGGGTGATTCTGCGGGAGTAGAGTTTGGCCTTGTCTGGAGTGGTTGTACCCAGAGAGCTGCAGTGGTCTTCATCCTTCTCTTCATTGTAGTTATAGTGGATCTGACTTGTCTGCAGGCCCCCAGAGAATATGGAGGACTGGAGCCATTCTGTGCAAAGAGATTGAAAAAAAAAATTAAACCTATTCAAATACAGAGACAGATACATCTTGATCTTTAAGTTGCTTTAAAAATCAGTGAACCCACTGGCACATTCAATCTCCATGGGGGACAGGGGGGTGCTTTTGGCCAGGTAGGAGGCATGAAGACCCAGCAGCAGCCCCAGGTTCCTCTCTGTGTCAATAAGTGGGGAGGAGAGACTGCTGAGGTCTGGAGTGGTGACTGTTTCCTGGTTAGGCTGTAGATGACAAAAAATCAAATTATCAAAGATTGGAACCAATTATGAAGGCAGAAATAAATCCAGAAAACGGGCAGAATAGCTGGTACCTCCATGTACTGGCCAACACAGAAGGCCTGCATCGACTCCCTCGTGTCCTCAAACTGCAGAGCAGCTTCCAAAGCGACCACTGGGTCCTCTCCAGCAAACTGGGCTGTAAAAAGAGAAAAACAAAAATGCAGTGAGATTTGGCAATAGTCAGTAATTCATTAGATAGTCCCCACTTTCTGAAACAAATGAAGTCCAAACTTATTGTGATTAACTATGTCATATCTCAATCCAAAAATATATTTTTTAACCTTACCCAGAATACTGTTTCCTGTTAGCGACTGAGACTGAGCCTGGAAGTCCTTGATGTCATAGACTTTTCCATCGATGACTGTCCAGAAACCACCATCTTTGTTGTGGTTCTCCAGGTCAGCCTTGCGTATGAGGGAAACTTCCTCATTGTTTTTGGAACTCTGGCCTGTGAAGAAAGATCCTGCCACAGAAAAAAAGGACCTAGTTACATTCAAAATCATGACACAGACAAAATCTTTTAATCTTCACCTCTTAGGATTCAACTAATTTCACATCAGTGACAGTATATGACATATTTGGTTTTATACCCATAATTCCTGGCCAAGCGAGATCTTCATTGTCGTCCCTCTCATGTCCTGGTGCCAGGTGATTGAAACGATCAAGGTGCTCAAGAAGTCCAGCCAGGAGAGGGATCGAACCAGTCTCCTGCATCAGACCTGCATCAATGGTGAGAAGGAGGACGATGGACACCACCAACTCAGGCAGCAACACTCCTGTCAAAGACGAAACAGCAAGGCATCCTTAAGAATAATGTAACCAGAAGCAGAGTGACAATGATTAGTCAATTAATCGATCAAAAGAAAATAAATCACCAGCTATTTTTATAATCAATTAATCGCTGCAGTTATTGTCAGTCATGATAAATAAATAAATAAATAAATAAATAAAGAGTCTTTGGGTTCTGGACTGTTGGTTGGACAAAAGAATCAATCTGAAGAAGTCACTCTGGGCTCTAGGATATTGTAATATGCCTTTTTCATGATTTTTGACATTATATAGACTAAACAATCAATCGGTTAATTGTTAAATTAATCAGCAGATTTATCAGTAGTAAACATAATCATTAGCTGCAGCCATAGCCAGAAGTTTCTGTGTCTTCTAATCCATAAGTAAAATGAATTAATCAATCAACTATGCCAAAATTCTTTAAAGGCATACATGCAATTCACGCAGCACATAAAACTCAGTACAATGTGTGAGGGATTACCAGTTAGATCTCCTTCAATAACACGAGAGACTTCAGCAAAATGGCGCCGACCGGTAGAGGCAATACTTGTTGCCACAGGGAGGATGTCTCCAATGTGAGTGCACAGCAGGGCAATGTACTTTTTTAACAGAGAACCAACACCCAGAAGCTCCGGATCTGCAAAAACAGAGATATCAAATACTTCCCATTTAGAGCTCATTTCCAAACTTGACAGCCAGCTACTTTTATCAGCACGACTACTGAAAAACATTTAGGTTGAAGAACATGACTTACTGTATCCATTAACATTCTCTGTGCCGTTGACACCCAGGTAGAGCTTGCTAACCAGCAGCCTCTGGAAGCGCAGCAGCAGGTCCAGAGAGGCAGAACGTTCCTTGCTGACATGCTCAGCTTCTAAATAGTTGGAGATACGCCGGGCAACATCCTTCAGCCTCGCAATGGTCTGGGAGGCGATGTTCCTGCAGAAAAACATCAAATGAATAAATCTGCTAGCAAACAGCAAGGGGCTACTCTGTCCTGTGGCAGAGGTGTAACAGGATTCAGGCAAAGAGCAGGTACCTCAACAGCTGCTGTACAAGCTGCACCAGAGGCAGGCTTTGCTTCCCTGCCGACTCGTAGATCCCGGTGTTGATGAGGTCTTTGTCCAGCATGGTGCGACAGCGGTGCATGGTGGAAGCATTGGCCTCTTGCTCATCAATCTCCTTCTCCTTCTGAGCTTCCTTCTTGGCTTCAATGTCCTGGCAATTAGAAAGTGATGTCCAGTGAGAGGGTTATTTCTGGAGCTCAGGGATGTGGGTGCAGGACATTTAATAGGGTGTCTACATGTAACAGCAAGTTCAAAGTAAGACTTTTTAATGCCACCGTTTTTTAAATTTCAGTCAAATTTGCAATAAAACTAAACATAAAACGTGAAAGTATGGGCATATTCTTCTGAGTAAAGAGGTCAGTTCAAAATGATAAGTAATGCAAAATAACAATAACTGATTATACAGAACATTTATCTAAATACATTTGTTAGTGTGAAAACATATTTGTCCTTAATTATATTACAACTGTCTTCTAGCCAGAATCTAAAATGAGGTGATATCAAGGTGGAATTCACTCATACTGAAAGTATTAAGACCCCTGCATTATTATTGTGATTCTTTTGTCTAGTTTATACATGGATTTTAAATAAATAGGTAAACGCCATCACAACTCATTTAGCCTATAGTCCATTGTCATGATGAATCTTGTCAACTTCCATGCTTGCCTTTTGCCCAAATTTTGATAGAGTTGAGACAATTACCTTCAATGTTTCCTGCTTATTATTTAGCTAATATCATTCCTAGTATGTATATTCTGAATAAGGAAAGCGGTGCTTACAGCATTCAATGAATAAAGACCTTCCCAAACAGAATTGAAGACTATTTAATATTTTATAAGGCATTTTACATGTAAATGTGAATCTAAGACATTTGAAGACTTTTTAAAAACCCATAACCACCCTGTTTTAACCGTTAATTTCTTATATTCTGTATAAGTTATTATCAGGGTTCATCTGCCCAATGGACCAGAGCTTATGGTAAACAAATCATAACAAATTAAATGAATGAAGCTGAATACACTGTCTGATAAAAGAGAGCTGAGTGATGACTCATACATTTAACTCACTGACCTGTATCTCAGCAGTGATGGCTGCATTCAGTGCAGATTCCAGCCCTCCATCAGCCATTAAGCTGCTGACCAACAGGTCGATCATGAAGCGACGTCCAGGGCTCACACTCATTTCATTTCCGGACGCTAAGGGAAAAAAGAAATGAAAACCTCAGTGTCTCCCATCCCAATCATTTTTTGACTTCACAGTATGTTTATGGGACTATTAAGTGTCCATTACTGTGTTTAATCAGTGATAGCAGGTTGCACTCACCAGCATTAGGCAGAAGAGAGGATAATGCCCTCGCCCTCTCCTCAGCAGTGGGCAGCAGCACTGACCAGCCACTTTGGAGAACTGCTTGGGCAGCTGCTTGCACAGTATTGAGCACCCCAGCATTGCTAGCGAGTACCACCACCGTTTGTTTGAGGTTGTTAAGTAGCACACTGCCAAGCCCCAGGCCCAGTTCCTCTGGATCCATCTGGTTACTGATGGCTGCATGGAGCTAAGTGAGGTTTTACAAGTATTATGATCAGAAATCCAATAAGCCTACTATTTGCAACATTCAAAATTTTTTTAGGAAAAATAAGAATGAGAGTGTATAGAGATGCAAAAACCAGGTCTTAAAGCAAGGAAAATTTCTGTTTTCTCACAAATTTTTCCTTTTTCAAAAAATTGTGATTTGGTTCTGATTCTGCGATTTCGATATTCCACTTTTATTGCGATTTTAATAATATTGTGATTAACTTTCCAGCCCTAATAATAAACAAATATTTATTCTGACAGTGCTACAGTTTGCAATTTTGTCAGCAGCTTTGTTTTCAGGGACCAAAAACAACAGAAAAGGCTGCATAATTATTCTCTAAATAACATTTTTACATATATTGTACAAAACATGATTTTTTGTATGTTTGCAGGTCAGGGATTGTGGTAGTTAAAGTTTAATGACCTTTGTTTTCAGAGAAAAATTTAATTGTTGATAAAATCTAACACTGTCACAAGCTGCCGACAGACTGTCACCTACCTGAAGCCTGAGCAGGTTGAGTGTGGCGACTACCATGCACTCCTTCTCCTGTGGGGGAGGCCAGTCTGAGCTGCCGTCCATCCCCTCGCTGACCTGTCGCAGGAGCAGGTCCAGCTGCTCAAAGGTCATGGGGCAAACGTCCACCACAAAGGGCACACGCTGCCCGACAGACCACTCTGAGCACGAGGACCAAGCGAAGCTCTGAAGACAAACAAACAAGTAAGTGTTATGTTTTGGGTCTATAATTATTAGCGTTTAAAACTCATTAATGACGTTTATGGATTACCTGTCCTGGGCCGCAGGAGATTCCCACAATGTGTTTGGAGTTAAGCCCTGGAAGTGCTTTAGGCTGCTTCTTGTTAGAAAAGAGTGTATCAAAGTGTTGTAGTTTATCATTGCTTCCCCAACTGTGCACCTCTCCATCATCAGTGAGGGCGAGGCAGTGTGTAGATCCCACGGCAACATCCACAACTTTCTTTCCTGGTTGCAAACATAAAGGCAAAGGTCAATCTTTGGATTCTTAAAGCTTCTGAAGATAATTCAGATATATAAGATGATAGTCAACTCACCCTGTAGACTGTCAAGCAATTTAGGGTAGCGAACGTGCTCATCAGTGCCATGACCAAGGCGCTGGTTGTCTCCCTTTCCCCAGGTGTACACTTGGCCATCTTTGGTAAGGGCTACTGAAAACTGGCTGCCACAGCATACCTTCACTATGTCCAGGTCCTGCAGTTTTTCCACAAGTTTGGGTGTCTTGCAGCCATCGCTGCCTCCTCTGCCCAGTTTACCATAGTCTCCGTCCCCCCAGGACCACACCTGACCTGTGGAAACACACAGAGACAGTGAATAAAAATACTAACATTGCGGTTTGGGTGAGGCTGATGGATTTAAGCCTAAAAGACTCCTTTCTTACCATTCTCTGTCACAGCGAGTGTTTGTGCATCACCACTTCCACATGCCACATCCACCACCTTGAGTCCCTTCAGTGCTGTCACCAGCATGGGTGTGGTCTGGTCCTCACTGGAACCTAGAAGTGCAGAATTTTTTTTCAGTGACAAAACAGACAAAGATTTAATTATCCAACCTGAGAATGTTAGTTGAATGGAGCTTACCGTGGCCAAGTCGACCGTAGTTCCCCCTGCCCCATGTATAGAGCTCGCCATCAGCAGTGATCGCAGCACTGTACGTGCTCCCACAAGCAACGTGGACCACATGCTTTCCTGCCTGTTTCCCATTGAAGGCTGCAATCATTATGGGCTCTTCTAGATACCTGAAATAAAGTGAAAATGGAGATGTAGGAGACTGATGCTTCTCTACAGAGGCTTTCTAATCATTGTGAAAGGTAATTTATGTCTTATGCCTTGTTTATGGCTTTTTCGAAGGAGCTGTTACATTTAGAATGCAGTTAGTTGCAGCTGTAGAAGCTGTCTTTGGTATAATAGCATAAAACAATCTGTTATCCTAGATGTGGAGCATGATGTACAATTTTAACATCTGTTTGATCAATAATTAAGTTTTGCTTTTTTTTAGGAAATGGATTTTGTGCCTGAAATGCCCAGAATCTACAGCTTTATTGTGATGTTAGACAATTACACAATTACAGAGGTCCTTTCAATTTGGAAGTACTGCAACTTCCTTTATATCTTTATATTTGATATTTGATGGCAATTAGGAAATGAAAAAGTTGGGTGACTCTTCTGGAAATTAAACATCAGCTAGGTGGGTTTTCTATAGTTGCTTACGTGGTGTCTCCATGTCCAAGGCGGCCTCCATCTCCACAGCCCCATGAGAACACCTCCCCATTGGATGACAGGGCCAAGTAGTGCTGCCCATCAGGATGAGCTGCTAGCTTCACAATCTTTCTGGAGCTCAGACTATGGATTAGCATAGGAGCCTGCAACAAAAGAACTCAGTGACTCAATCTGTGGCAGACACACATTTTCAGAATAAAGCTAGTTCATCAGAAAAGCATCATTAATGAACAGAAAGGTTGTAAGAAGTGTAGAATATCCATTAATTATAGTATTGAAAGTACTGGAGCTATAAAAAAGAAAATTCTCAGTGTGCTCAGTGAAGACCTCAATTCAGTTCAGGCTTTATTGTCCTGCCTGAAATTTAGTTTTTTTTATACCAGCATCGTAACAAAGTCTAAAATTCTAGTATTGTGACAACTCTCATTAACAGAAAACACACGTGAAAAAGAACTGACCAGGGTTGTGCTCTTGTAGTTTTGGGTGTAAACAGCACCAGTGCTGGACAGGATGAGAAAACCCTTTTCTGAACACACAATCTGTGTGACTCCGAGGCTCGACAGGGCTTTACACTGAATGGGTCCATTAACATTAGCATAAAGCTTCCAGCCCAATAGGCCCCAGGCGATCACCTCCTGCAAGGTTCCCTGGGACAAAATGAGACAAGAGAGGGAATCGGTCACCTGGTGATTGTCTGCCATTGTGGCTTTAATTGGCAGAGATATCTAACCATAATTAAATGTGAAAGGCTCATAAGAATTCTATACACGGCTCTTTTGAAGTCTTTCCAAAGGAGGATTCACACATGACACAGAGTACACAGCCAAGATATATATAGCACAGAGATGAAACAACAGGCACAAAGTATTGAAGGGAGGGGTAGCAAATCTGACCTAAAAAATAAGATTACTAATGATTCAAGTATTGCCAGTTTATAAAAAGAGTTGTCACCTTGTGTGACGAGGGGGAGTTACAGTGTGGAGGGCTGCAGGGGGAAGCCAAGCGGTCCAGGTGAGCCATGATCACCACAGCTGTTTGCCGAAGGTCAATAGCCAGGTCATTATCCTGTGGCAAGGTCAGGTAGCGCAGGAAACTCTCATTTGGACTCAGAGGGGCTGTGAGGATCTGGAAATCACAGCAATCAACCATAAAGGACTTATTAGCTTGATTCTCAACCAGGAAAAGGACAACAGGGGTATTTTAAGACAGACGTTGCCAAGCAACACATTAGAAAGATTTTCATCTGAGAACAAGTTGTTTTAGTGGTTTCTTGTTTTCTCTGTGTCCTAATTTCAAGTGACATAAAAAGAAAGCTTGAGAGATGAGATATGCACCTCAGCTTCCTCTTCAGGAATGGGCTCCTCCTTGCTGCTGTGGATGTTCTGAAAGCGCTGCAGGAGGGGCAGCAAAGGTGCACTGGTTCCCTGGGTGGAGCGCTCATTGTCCATCTCTCTCGTGCCACTTTCCCACAGGCGCAGCAGCAGCAGAACGGCAGACAACAGCTGACTGGAAGGACACAGGGACAGAGAGACAAAGTGAGCGGTGAGGTAGTGGTGCATTTCAGTGCAGGAGGACATCAGCACAGACAAATCAGCAGGTATTAGGGGTATCTGGTTACCTGAGAGTGCCCCTCTGTACAGCCAGCTCCAGCAAGATGGCCAGGGCCAGGTGCTGGTCCTGAAGAGGAATGTTGCCTTTGGTGCTGGCACTTCCATGTACATCACTGGTCCCAAAGAAGAGAGACATCAGAATCACAAGAGGACTACCCAACAGATCTAACAATATAATATAGAATTAGTGACTTATCAGTAAATAACAAACCTGAGGAATTTGGTGGCCCTCTCAACAACTTCCAGCCACACTGATGATACAGTTCCCTCATCAAACAGTGTAGCCTCTGGCAGGGCACGCAGAGCATCCAGTGACTCCTGGAGGAGCTCACTGCAGAGATCTGCATCATCTCCTGTAAAACACAAATCTCTTCCGTCTTATATATGAGAATATAAGAATGCCACGGTGAGGAAATTTTCCCACCAATTAATAAACTCAAGATTATATTGGTGCTAGCAATTATGCTGGGCATTTTACAGGCAAAGATATCACACTCAATATCTGTAACATTAGAGCATTTTGATCTTTTAATGTTTAAATCTTTAGATCTTCCCCCTATTTTGAACAAAACAACTGTGTAGAAGGTTGGTTTATTATTTTGTTTTGAGGTGCCCGGTCTATTAAATGTCCGCCACATTGACCACAACAACTGTAGTCCACAGAGGGGTTGCACAGTAGCACTAACATTAAGAACACACTTTTTGTAATGCTAGCTCCTTGTCAAGGCTAGGTTTAGCAAGTTTATCCTTGGTCTAGAACAATTAGCACCAGCTAACACCTTTGTGGTAACGCTGCAGCTCTGTTATAATTGCCCTTCCTGTGGATTTCAGTTTGTACAATCATATTGGGTTAAAAACAAACTCATGTCCGGCTGTGACAACTCCTTTTTTAAAGTAACATTATGGAGCAGACACTTTCGAGTTCATAGGCTAATTGTAGCATCTTCCATCCAGCTAAGTTTTGCTAAGATGCTAGAGGGTGGAGGAGGTGGGTAAGTAACGTGTGTGTTGAACACCATGCAACACCAGTAATACCTAGTACTGCGGCAAACCTAATACAGAGGGTACTCAAAAATATAAAATGTACAATGTGCAAAGCCCAGCCTGAGGGCAAAAGGAGGATTTACAGAAACTACAAAACTAAGATGCAATTAATGCACATATGAATCTGATACGTGCATTGCATATTCACTAAAACATACTTCCTTATTCAATAGTATCCCCCAAAAGGGAAATGAGAACTATTTATACATTTATACATTTATACATATTGATTCTGAACTTTGCACACATGTGCAGACAAAAACCTTCAGGCAACTAGTAACCAGTCAAATCAGATAAATGGTCCTCATCCTGACTCTTCATGGCAAACTATGCAGGATTTTCTCTCAAAAAAAAAAGTACATAAACTCATACAAAAATAACTGCTCTCAATCACCCCCCACGACCCATCAGAAATGCGTGGCAGCGCCTAAATCTGCAGAGACCCCACCCTCCACCAGTACCTTATTATTTTCTCATTATTTTGCTGTGCTTGGGACGCTTTACAAACCCAAAACATTGGTATTGGGAATAAAACTCAATAATCAACTATCTTTCTGATGCATTTACAAACAGCAGCTGACAAATTCAGGTAGTACTTATTCTATGTTTAAGAACCCGCACTATCAAAAGAGAAAGCTCTAGAATATCTAAAATTTGCACGGCTGAAAGGACACACTGTTACACTTCTGTTGTTCTTACAGTGTATTCCAGGAATACAGCGAGACTGAGGATGAGAGGCTTAACTGTCAGTGTGTGTCTGTGGGTGTGTGTGTGTGTGCTGCTCATGTTACAGGAAAGCTACAGAGAAGAGGCCAGTTCTTTGTTCCCACCCAGTCCCTGTGGACAGGCAGCTCTCAACCTCACATCAGTACATGTAACAAAAACAGTATCTCCAAGCTAACAGTGAGGGACTTTTAAATAAACATATTATTAAATATAATCAGACTATGTGATTCACATGTATACCTAGATACAATTTATATTGATTATATATTACTTGTAAAATCATATTCTATTCTGGTGGTTCTTAATGAAGTCAAAGTCTATGGTGTTGTTGTATTGGACTCTATTATATTAAAATATGTTTGTCTGACCCCTTTTACATATATGAATGGGATTAATTTTAAAGAACACAGTTCAGTGCCAGTCCAAAACAAATGGACACTACAAACAACAGCCTAAAGTGAAAAGTCAACTGCATGTTCACTGAAGAAGTAAACTGAAATTTGGGAAGAGCTAAAATCTACTGTAATGACATGCACTGCATAGTGATAACATAGTTTGAGTAACATTATTGCCTCACACAAACATGTGACTATAGCAGGGGTTGGTGAGGGGTTGGGGGTGGGGAGTAACATTGGAAGAAAACATTGCAAGAAAAACAAAATTTGTTCATTCATGTTGTCTATAATGGAGACATCTTTTTCTAGGCAAATATGCCTTGTGGCAGGAACCAATCTAAAAACAAAATGTTTCATTAGTCTATAGCCCTTACACTGTGCAATAAACATTTACATTTAAACATTTAATGACAAAATTAAAAAAAAAAAGTTGCCTGATTCAGAGCTACATGTGACCTAATGACTCTTTATCATGTTCGCTACATTCTAATCCAAAAGACTCCTGCAGCCCTTCATCTAGCCACTGTCACAAACCAATGCTAAAAACACAGCATTGAGAAATATGTTGGGTTGTTTACTATGAGCAGCTTGTAATATGGTGTCACACATTCGTCAACAGCTGTTGAGCTCCATTAGCATGACAGCAGCTATCATCACCACCACTAGGGCACGTAATGTCTTCACAGTATTCTGATATTCTTACCTGACCTCCAAGCCCGCCGCAGGAAAGCAAAAGCAAAGGAGAGAGCTGCTCTGGAGCCAACTCTGGCCAAACCTTCAACACCTTTACTGGCCGGACGAGGGCTTTAAAAAAAAAAAAAAAAAACACCCAGGATTAACACAAGATGCATGTGTGAGTGTGTTTAAGAGGCCTGTATACGGAAAACACAGTGTGCATTCACACAAGGTTAATCCTGCAAGCTTTAACTCATGAAAGTACATACCATGAAGAAACAGTACTGTGTTTTGTACACTCTTAACTTTCCTGGCTCAATCAATAGCTTACATTAATTACTCACCTCTTATTGTCAGCAGCAGGCAGTGGTGGACTGGGGGGCGTCTTCCAGCGGACCTTGTACTTCTCCTCCATCATGCTGTGGCTCAGAGAGATGAGGTAGCGCTCCAGGATGACTAGCCGCTGGCGCAGGCGTTGGGCAGACAGGGTGCTTTTGGCCATCTGAGCCGAGAGCTTCTGCTGGTCATCTACCAGGACCATCAGACAGTCCTTCAATTCAGTCTCATCTAAACGCACACAAGGGAAAGGGCAATGAAAACATAATCATCATAATGGACCTCATTTGTCACCTATAATTACTTCTCACAGAAAGATAAACTTGCCCACTTGCATGTCATTGTATTATTAAGCTGTGAAAAATGAATGTACATTTGTAATATTTGTAAAACTAAAGCAAAAGGGGGACTTAAACGTGGTTAGAATACTTGCTATTTCAACGCTGAGAAGTCCATTATGGTTTAAACATATATCAGAAAATAGATCATTGCAGTCCTTGATTATGACGGGCTAAGCTGCTTTCAAAGCCATTATAAAATACTTTATAAACACACACCTGTGACCAAATAACACCAGTTTTACAGCGCCAAACAAATTCTTTCAAAATGTCAGATTTTGTTGTGAATTATGATTTAATGGGTGGGCTAAGCATGGTCGAGTGGCAGAAAGAGATGGACAGGATAAAGGAGGAAGGTTTTTAAAAAAGTAGAAATGCTGACATTAATGACCATTAAACAGATGATGAAGTCAGTTTGCTGTTTTCAGTTGTGCTGAGATAGATGTGGATATTGATTTAAAAACAATTATTAAAAAAGAGGCTAAACCAGGCTGACAGTATTATGCCACTGTGAAAAACGGTAAAGGTGAACTATATGGTTTCAGCAGTTATGTCAGCCTACATGCAAGGCCTAACCAACACATCAGTGATCCACCAATCAGCCAGTCCTGGTGTCTCCATTCATCCTTTAATCTCCATCAAAAACAAAAAACCCCATCAACAATCTATGGCAAATTAACACCATAACTTTAGATTGCATGTTTTTATTTATTGCCTATTATGGTTACCTTTCTCTGGTTATATATAATTGTTGTTATAGCTTGGTTCATCTACACTGTAACAAAATCATATTGCTTCCAAGTAACAACAGCTAAGAGAAATATCTTTAAGCATGCTTTCCCCTGCACCTGTGTGTTGTTTGATAACCATTCTGCTCAATGTTGCTGAAGAGTTGCATTGCTCAGCAGAAGAATTATTATTTCTTATCAATAAATTGCTTTTTTCTGTTGCTGTGTGTTTAGTTTATGAAACCTTGCCAGGTATTGGTAGTAACCATTTTATAAAAGCAATAAGCCATGTGAAGCTGTGATTTACAGTGATTTTAGAACAATGTTAAAAATGCTGCTTAGCTGTTCAAAAATCAATGTAAACCATGGCCTCTTGGGGCTCGCTGCTTTATTTTTATACCAAAAAAGGTTGGGCCAATGTACAATGCCATTGTCCATCACTGATGGCTGACACATCAACAACCATTGAGCCCTCTACCCTTGTATCATTGTGATTTAGAAGCCTTCATTCTATTTTGGAGATATGACAGAGAAAATAAAAAGAAGCTGCAGCTGCTGGTCACTGCACTTACATTGCATCTCTATGTCCCATTTATTATTTTCTCATTAAACCTCCCCAGCTAGGTGAACCCACAATGCTCGGTTACACTGGTGGCAGCTGTGTTATTTTTCTGCAGGCCGCTTTTAGTGTGTGTCGTTGAGTCATGCTGCTATTGTTTTCCTAGCTTAGCTTCCACAGCACAGCTAGCTAGCTAACATTGTTTCAAGCTTAACACAACTAACTTACAGAGTGAAAGTGGGAAGCAGCGGCGGGAAGCAGTGGTGACTACAGTGGTGAGCAAATTGGCTAAGAAAAGAAAAAACAATCCACTATCTGCAATGTTTCACTGTAACAGTAACACAAAGCAGACACTCATGGTTTAAATAACTTTGACTTGATTTGCAATGTATTTTGTGTATACGCATCTCTGCACTTTTCTGTTTACCAATATAAATAAACCATAGATAAAAATACACTTTTATCTAAAGTAAGTATATTGCAATAAGTGATGAAACACCATTTCCTATCATTAAATCTTCATTCCACTAGCAGCAGTGTTTTTTCAAAGAAAGGGTCCTATGACACTTACGCTTATTGCTTGCAGTCTTGACTGTTCCTTAATTAAAAAAAAGAATATTCACTACATTCAATATTTTCCCCACTGGCCTTTATCACAAGCAGTCCTTTGTTCTGATCCGGTTCAAAAGAAAATGTTTTATTATGTGTCTATACAGCAGTGCTGCAGGGAAGACAAGATGGGCCAAAATAGCAGGTCTGAAATCCACTTAAGCTTTATGTAAGCCTGACTGGCCTGAGGTTGTATGAGCCACACTACAGTCAGCTGTGCTCAGCTGTCAGGACAGATATGTATCCCACTCAGTCTCAAACTATTTATTATACATTACCAATGGCTAGAAAGCAACTTGTGCTAGAGAACTACCAAATTCATAGCAACTCCTTACAAACAATCTAGCATGGAAAAGAGAGGATACAAACACAATCAGTGCTAAGAATTGGAGCAAATCTATCATATGTGGCTGCACTATCCTGCTTTCAAAACAATAGGTGGGTTGGGGCTCTAACTGCTGAGATCAACATGTTCCAGATATCTGACCACTCAATGGAAAAGCAGGAAGTATGCTGTTTGAACTTTAAGCATCAGTGACAGAGCACTTGTCCATGTAGCGATCCAGTTTCACTCACTGTACAATCAGACCAGTGTGATTTCCTGACTCAGTCAATAAGGGAAAAAAAAACAGAGAGAGAAGCAGCCAAGTAGCTACTAGCAAAGTCTGCATTCACTAAGCATGTAGACCCCATCCCACCCCAACCCCCACCCACCCCCTTGCTTATCTCCCACCACCATAACACTGTCCCACCCAGTCCCAGTAAACACAGCCAGGGTGAGAGACGCTACACCGTGCTGGGCCACATTATAACGCCTACCAAGATTACACTCCGAGGGGTAAAAATAACCACTCAGACCTTCAGACTGCAAGTTGTCATTACAGAGTTTCCACACCTCACGTGCCAGAAAAACATGCGCACTTCAGCAGGGCCTGACAGACGTGAAATTGATAGACACAGAGGTTGCACATGTGTCGAAACGGTCAGTATCACTGTATCTAGTCGACATTTAGGTGTTGTGAAACTGTCTGCTTCCAGCATGGTATTAATTACCCTGACCTGTAAACAGAAAAGTGTAAAATAACAAGAGCCCCAACAGGAGGAGAGGACAGCATCGTAGTAGTGGTCCACAACAAGGTACTTTCCAGCCTGTCACATCTTAACTTTGTTCGAGTATCCCTCTCACCTGGCTGCCGCCCCCAGTCCCATGTCTCGATGATGGAGTGATGCACAGATGTTGAAGTCTCCTCCTCTTCTTTCTTCTCCTTGTCGTTGGGTTCATCCTTCTTCTGAGCTCCAAAGCAGTCAGTGCAATCCTCTGAAATCATTAAAAGAAATCCTGACATTAACCTTCTTTTCCAACATAAAGGTTAAAGTTCTAACTGTGTTCATGGCTCACATGGAGAAAAAAATATACCGTGCCATCACAAACAGATGGCAGCAATGTGCATAAAATATGGGAATAAAAATCATAGAGGGTAAATGGATGTTGCAGTCTCTCAGTACCATACCTGGGTGAGCTGATTCTTCTCCATTGAATATTATCTCTTCATCCTTTACCATTTCATTCCACATCTCACTCAGTCCTTCTGGAGAAAATGCCCGCTGCCAAAGGAAACAGAAGATCAGCACAGCACATTCATAAAATCAACTCTGATGTGCTTGCTTTGCAAGTTCTGCATAACTATGTCACAGACAGGATATTATCATATTATGAGGGTATTATAATTCCAGCTAAAATTAATCCCGTAAACTTGGGTTAGCTTGTTTTTGTGTTACATCACCTATAAATGCACTTTCAAATAGCAATGTCCATGTTGGTTCCTGGCTTGTATTTCATTCCTCTTTAGTTTTTCAAGCATTTGGATCAAAGACAAAGTCTTCCATCTGTTTCACTTTTGGAAGAAAATCTGTTAGACAGTCTTCATAACCAAGCTAAGAAAACTAACACTGACAAACTAATATTGATTAAGGTTAAGTGTAAATACTTTTTCAACAACACATGTTAAAAATTATATAATATCCTTTATTTCCTGCATGAAATTTAGCTTGCAGCAGGTTTCACTGACTTCTTATGTACCAGCGCTATATGCATAGGACTTTTTTAAATCTGTGGTGTGCTGTGGTATTAAATGAGGTATCAAGTATCATTTTCCTATATTAGTATTGTATCAAAGTTTAAAATTCTATAATCACAACAACTAATACTGTCTACAAATAGAGAATGAGAGTACAAATTGCTGCTTTGTCACTGAGTTCCAACTGATTCAACATCTGCTTTAAAATTCTGTCATCAGACTAGAAGTACACTAGTCATGCTTTGCTTTTCTAAAACATACTTGCGAGTGGAAAGCCAACTCCTGCTTTCAAGGATCTAAGGTCTTAAATGTCAAAAACATGTTAGCTCACACAGACGACACCAGACCAGACACACAACACTAAAGCTGCCTCCAGCACTGAGGAGAGCTCTAACAGGAAAAACATGACACCCTTCCCCACTTTCAGTCCTCATTTAGTCATGCAAACCAAATTTCAAATTTAGGGTGAGTCTAGTCATGCTGCAGTTTGTGGAGGTGAGAGCAGACAGCTTGTTGCACTGTCGACTTTGTAGCATGAAACAGTGGATTCACAGTTTTGTATCAGTGTCATCCACATCTGTCATATACTGATAATTACAACCAACATGAGTTTGTTCTCACAACAGAGAGCTTTTTTTCTTAAATTGTTTTGACCCAAACTTGCTGTAATATTATAGGCTCTCTGCACATCACTGGAAAAACAATAATCATCTGTCCAAGAGGCTTGATACAGCCTGCAGGCCAGTGGTTGCAGTATATAAATATAGCCCCTATAGTTCAACACTGTTTGTTAAAGTAGCAGAATTTGGAGTGTTTATACCAAGAAGTGTCATATGCATTCACTTTCTGTCACTGTAGAAAAAAAAGTAAAAATAAAAACAACAAAAAAACATTTAAGTAATAACTGCAGCATCAAGGTTTACAGGTTTTGCACAGCTGGTCCACAACATGACACGACACAGTCACACAAACAAGCAGTCTCTAAAAAGGAACTCAGTGATATAATCTTTTCAGATGGCAAAAAAACAGTTGGGACTTCTGCAGCAGACACAGATGAATGTATTCATTAATCAAAGATTAGAACATTTTCTAAGCTAATAGATGAACATATAAAGTTTCAACTGACATGAAGATGAAAAATATTATTGAACTTTGCAGATTCTCACTTAAATCCAGTCATATGTAAGTGAAACCACAAAATATCATGCTGTTCTCTTAATCTGAAAAGGCTAGGGATGCGCAGATTTTTCGGCCGATATTCACATTGTTGTTTGCAATCAGCCTATCAGCATTTTTTATCTTTTTGCACTCACTAAATTTTGCATTGGTTAATTGCGGTCAAATACTGACAACAGTAGCTAGCATACCTCACTGCCGTTTCAGAGAAAAAGCCACTAGGTGGACACAACTCTGGTATGACTTAAGAGAGAAATGGGGGCCATATTTTTCCTACAAATTATTTCTTTGTTTCCCTGGCAGAAAAGGAGAATAAATCAAAATTGTTATTTTAAACGTTTGTGTCAGTTCAGAATTTCGCAATTGGTGCATCCCTAGAAAAAGCAGTAATGTTCCTTTCATTGACTCCTTTATGTAAACATACCTGTAAGTCTATCTTCAGCCATTTGTCATGAAATCTCAGCTGAGCATCCAGGGTAAAAGATGGAGAAGGCATCTTCCCCTCTCCTCTCCTGGCTGCAAACGCAGCCAACCTGCAAGATAAAGAGATGAAAGGCTTTGTTATGATAAGACAAATTAAGACAAATTAAAAAGTCGAAGTTAGCTGAGATCAGCTAATAATGCCTGACATTATGAGGTCCCTGTGAATTACGGGGGGTAGAGCTTTCTACCTAGCATTAGCAACATTAAAGTTAGTTTTTTTTTTTTCAGTTGAATGAAAACGCAGTTCACAGTCTATCTGTTTCAAGGTGAAAACTTTAAACGCCAGTACATTAACAACTAAAATTACCTCAAACTTATACATTCAGGGATGATCAGCATAACTAACCTATTATTACCATCCACAAGTAAACAGAAGGGAAGCCCAATGCCAGTTTTCAAAACACAGGACTGCATTACATCAATTTCACTGACAAATCTTACAATACAGAAATTAACAGCAGACACCAACTAGGTAACTTCCATATATCGCTGCTTTTATCGCGAATGTTCCGGTTTAAGTAACATTAACTACACAGAATGTCTGCTTAATTAGGTCAACCTTTTCAATTACATATGGTATTCTAGCTGCAATTTTCTTAATCTTAAATTAAAATTACTATTGGGACATACAACTATACGTTGTACCTTGCATTAGCTTCATTAAAATGATTAAAGTTAGAATTTAAGGCCAAAGATGTAGGCTATCCATAACTCTAACGTTACATGAGTGGTTGGAAGGAAAACGAGAATATCATAGCATTAAATGCTAGCAAGGGCACAGTCTCTGTTAACCTTGATAAAGTGGTTATAACCAGGTTATCATATATGAACAGACATAGGTCCAGTGGGTAATAACGCACACTGACACAGCATCAATTCGCTCATAACGCAACACCTAATGCTAAGTAACGTTCACATTAGCTTGGCGGCTAAAGCTAACTACTTAGCTTGCTAGACAGCTAATACTAACAGAGGGTTAGCTTGCTAACGCTAAAACCAGCTCTCATCATCCAGGCAACGATGAGCAAGCTTCTGTGTCATGACACTGAACCGAACGAGGTTCAGCGAATTGGCCAGTTCTGCAACACAACGGGCAACATATCATTTTGCACAATAAATATCTAATTTACCTGCGGTCTCGTCTCAAGATATTCTCGTCCCCTCAGCTGCTTTGCTGCATTAACAAGACGTTCATAATGGTCTTGATTGACAGGTCGCTTTAACGGCACGAGGCATGGAAACAAACTACGTACGTAGTCGTAACAAGGAGAGTCATTGCGATTGATCTGTACCGCAACAGCCCGCTGGATGGGGCTTCGCATCCGATCTGATGCGTGGCCCACAGAGTAAACTCCGCCCGCGTGTGCTAAAAGGTGTCTTAAAATAAGCGCTACGTTTGGATTCGAGGCGGGACATAGGAGGGGCGGGGTTGGCCGCGAATGAAGCCAAACTGTCCGGTAGATGGCGGTGTATCTAAATGAATGGGTGGAGATACTTCTTTCACAGAGGGTTTATTTAGCATTTCATAAAGTTTTCTATGTTTATTTAATTAAATAGGTTATTTATTTAAAAATAATTCGATAACATTGACATTTAAAACCATTATCATGCTTAAATCTAAGAGAAGTTTTTCACATCAGCAATGCTGACATGAAATAGTAGGGCAAACACAGGTGATAAATGGTACTAATTTAAGTTTTTTTTTTATTTAGTTTATGCTGTTGCTTGATATAAATAGCTTACTTTATGTTTGCTCTTTGACCAAATGGTGGCTTGTTTGCTCACTTTTGTAGATAGCATGTTTTTTGTATTTGCTTATGTATAATGCTTACTGAGGTGAGATTCCTTTTTTATAAACCTCACCTGTGCAGTTGGCTTCTTTTTTTCTCTTGTTGATGTATTTCTCACGTTATTGTGCAAATAAATACATACAATACATTAAAATAAAGGTTCCTGTCCATTTAAGTCAAACAAAGTCAGGGTGCAAGGCTATGCTACACAAAATGGAATGGGACTTTAATTATTGTCATTGGTAACACCTGTGTTTATCCTACTATTTCATAACAGTATGGCTGCTGTGAAAAAGGTCTGTTTCCATTTTTGTTATTATATCTGTCTGCTGATTTTATTATCTATTTGACCATAAACCATCTAACCAATATCACTTATCTATAATTTAGACAGAAATTGGGGTTCCTTGTTATTAATATAATCTTCTTATTTGGTCATGAAGAACATAATTTTAGAGCTGCTGAATGCTCATTTTTAATGCACTATCATGTTTTCCGCAACAAACACAGGAGTTATTCCAGAAGAAGGATCAGCAAGATAGCTGGATCTGTTAAACCAAAATTCAACAAATATAATCTCAGTGATCCATCATAAAGGGATTATTGAACCTCCAGGGGCCCAAGCTGTCAGTGGGCCAGTATGCCAATTCCTGTGCATGAAGATTTCTCATTACAGACTAAAAGGGTAACATTTCTCTCTGACAAACTGAACAAATGGCTTTAACATTTAATTTAAGGATAAGAAAGAAGCTATTGTGACACACTTAAATAGTGTTTATCCCCACAGGTTTTATGTAGAAAGTTAAGGATACAAGTATACAATATAAGATAAGTCCAAAGATTATGCAAAAAAGAAATGTTTCAGCATTTTTGAGAATTTGTTGTCACCCCAGCACTAAGGCAGAGGCATGGTGATCTAAATAGGTATTTTTGCTCAAGGGGATATTTTTGTGTCCTCAAGGAGGACTCTCCTTTAAAATGAAGAATATGACTCACAAGGCAAGCAGCTCTTACTCAGTGTGCAGGACCCTCTCCTTTCCTTTTTATTTGTACTTTCCAAAACTGATCACGGCACAACAGAGGATAATAGCCAACAGATATTGATATAAAGTGATCCCTTTAAACTGTTTAAAATGCAATTTCACTGATTGATAATGAAATGTGATACTAAACTGTGGCTATTTCAGACACAAAGAAAATACAAATAAGCAGAATGTCACTGCAATGTGGCGCGACTATTAATAAGCTGTTTGAGGCTAAAACTTTATAATTTAGCAAAGTGCAGTGAGATCATGAGTGATGCTGGGATGGTACAGCCGGGTGGTCAAGGAACCGCGCATGCGCACTGTCTCACTTCCGTATACAAAGTTGGACTGTAGACTCTCAGTCATTCTGCTGGTGGAGCTAAACCTGAAAAACAACAGCAACAGTAATGACTGTTAGCTCCGAGCCAAACGGCGCTTCGTTGCCCGTGGCTGGAATAGTCATAGCAGTTATTTCAAGTTTCATCAATGGGTCGACATTTGTGCTTCAAAAAAAGGGAATATTACGCTCCCGCGACAGAGGTAGACAGAAACAGCAGATAAGTAGACGGACTTTAGCTCAGCTTTCATTATATCTACATGGGTGGAAATGTTGAAATCATATAAAACACATCAATAAGTCAGATAAAGGGTCGTAGACTACAGACTAAACTGTCTACTATATTTTCTATAGGAGGCTCGTACCTCACAGATGCGGTGTGGTGGGCTGGCACATTGTCCAGTAAGTATAGCGCCATCTGTCGGCTGTGGATGCATAAATCACTTTACGCTACAAAACTCTGCAGTGTGTCCTTTTCTTTTTCAGTTATTTAAAACAGTACTCTCCATTAATGTTTAGTGTGTTGACACTTCTGTTCATGAATCTCAATAGTGGTTGTTGGTCAAATTGGGAATTTCCTGGCATACAATGTGGCCCCTGCTGTGATAGTGACACCACTAGGAGCTCTTGGAGTGTTATTTGGGTAAGTCCAGAGAGAATGTGATTCTTTTTATTTATTTTTTTCTTAAGCATTGAGTTTGACATTGTGATATGATTTGATTAGAATAGAAACACCATACAGTGTATATAGCAACATACTGTATTTTTTAGGGATGTAACAACACATCAAATATTGTGATACTGCAACAATAAAATGTCTTAACTGTGATTATATCTATTGTGATACTGCATGGCTAATTATTTTATTTTAATATTTTTTGTTAATTTTATAAAATGCCTCCTACTGGCTGCTGCATTCTTTTTATTTTGCAACCATACGTACATAATTTAAGCATTCATTGCCAAGACAATTCATGACAGATTTTGCACATGCTAAGGTCATGGCTGGCTTTTATTTTATTTTAGCTTACTTTATTGAAGAATTAAAGCAGAAGCACTTTAAGTTAAAAAGAAAAACAAATTGTCTATGAATATGAATTTTCTATGAATAATAATATTAAAAAGTTGTAATTTTTATTTATTTATTATTTTAACATTGTGATATATATCATATCATGGACTTCTTATTGTGGTATTATGTTACTTTGAGTTTTTGGTACCATTACATCCTTAGGTTTTTTTTGTTTTGTTTTGTTTTTTCGCTATACTCATAAGCAGAACTATTTTCAAGAGATTTGTCCTTATATCTGAGTCTTTGCAGACAGTAGCTGATCAGGCAGATACATACATCTATGTGATCTCATTTCTAATGATGACCATTCACTCACTTCTACAGAACAAATACACCACATGACAAAATCCCAGCCACCAGACCACACAAACAAAAAAATTTTATAAAATGTTATACACCGCATTGACATTTTTTTTTTATATTCAGCAACATTTAATTAAAGAGAGGAAAAGAGACTTGAAGTAGTATAGCACTTTGATATACGTTATATGTTATCATCTGTTTGAAGCCCTGTTTATACAGCAAGCATCTCAGACACACTTTTGTTATTTAAGCATCTAAAAAATGTTTTTGTTGAAAAAAACTAAGAATCATGTGAGAAAATTGTGATCTCAATTCTGCAAGAATCGTGCAGCTCTAGTTTCATTCACTCTGTATTAAAGCTGTCACAATCAGATCTTTATTCAGTTCTTTAGTTATCACAGCCAAGAGTATTAATGATAACAATATTATCATTATTGCGATAGCTATAGAAAAAAACTGTTAAATTTAATCAAATTTCAGCAACTGAATTACACTCAAAATATGAGTACAGGGAGGCTGAGAGAGGGTCTGTAACCAAAACTATACAAAAGCATTCAGAAAGTGCAGTTTCACTTGATGGATGGTGAAAAGGCAAATAGACTAACAGTATTATGTATATCATTTAGATGATATCAATATTTAATTTCTCATCGATACCAGTATATCGCAACACCCTTACTTTGTATAAATTATTTTGCTCCCATGACATTAAAACATTGTGTGCTGCTTTAATCTCATTGTGTCACTGCATTGTTTTTCATTTACTAAGCACCAAAGTGCAGAGTCGGGATTGAAAACTATTACACTGTATAACATTTTCAGGATTCTATTAATTGCCTTGCGGATCTTGCAACAAGTTGCTTTGTTTGTGTGATGCAGGGCTGTGCTGGCTTCTTGGGTCTTAAAGGAGCACTTAAACATCCTGGGAAAGCTTGGCTGTTTGTTGTGTTGCTGTGGCTCTGTTGTGCTTATCATTCATGCCCCTAAAGCAGCTGCTGTAACATCAAGACTGGAGTTAGAGGAGAGGCTGTCAGACCCAGGTGACAAAGTCAAATTTGTTTGTGTTTTTGCTGCTGATTTACTCTAGTAATTCTGAGAAGTGTCCCCAACAATTATTAAAATTAAAAGTGCACTGTCAAATTAGAAGCAGGCCAGTAAAATGTCAGGTATACAATATAATGGCATTAAAATGACGATATAATTTCTCATCCTGCAGTGTTTGTGCTTTATGCCCTCTTGGTGGTCCTGCTGCTGGTCATACTAATTGTGTGGATTGCTCCGGCTCACGGCTCATCAAACATCATGGTGTACGTCGCCATATGTTCCCTCTTTGGAAGCTTCACAGTTCCGAGCAGCAAAGGACTCGGCCTGGTTGCACAAGACGTCTTTGGGGAAGGGCCGCCGAGCAACGGGGCTCTGGTTCTCTTCCTGGGCCTGCTGGGGACGCTGGCTGTCAGCATCCTGATACAGTTCTTCTTCATAAACAAAGCCTTGGAGTGCTTCAGCTCCAACATGTTTGAAGCCATGTATTATGTGACTTTCACATCCACCGTCATTCTCGCTTCTGCTCTGCTCTTCAGGGAGTGGACCGCACTAACTTTAACTGATAGCCTTGCCATCCTCTGTGGTTTGGCAACAGTTTGTGTCGGGGTTGTTTTACTCCGCATTTCCCAGGAGGCCTTGATAACCTGGAAGAAGAAGACGGACTGATTTAGTTGCCTTCACATGGATATAACTTTTGTGCCATACCGAATTTATTATAACACAGACTCTGTACTTGATTTGTCAAAAGTACATATTATCCTCTTACTTGTAGTGCTATTCATCCATCTAGATTGTTTTGGTGTGAATTGCTTAGTTTTGGTGATATCAGCCGTAGAGATGCCTGCCTTCTCTCCAATATAATGGAACTGAATGGCACTTGGATTGTGATGCTCAATCGCCAAAAAAATACAACAGTAATGTCTCTTTCGTGACAACTCTACAGCCAAGATCTCCAAAACTCTGCAACCAAAACAATCAAGATAGCACTATGGTTAAAAGGAAACATTTTTGATTTTGGGGGGAACTGTCCCTTTAAGTGACCAAAGCTACAGTGTATTTATAACTACTTTCACTTAACATTTTACTTAAATCTCGTCACAGTTTCTTATGGAACAGTTATTGTGATAATAATCGTTCTTTATTTAATTTTATTAATACTCAAGAATGCAACTCTCCTCATCATGAGACACAGTCACACTCAACTAAAGACTGGGAAACAGTTCATTAGTCAACTTACTGATTTGAATTGTTTAAATAGGAACTGAATATATCCTGTGTACTTTCATGTGGAGTGTTGCCTTCAAGGTTTTAACAGGCCCACTGAATGTTGTCCCACTACTAGATTGTATTAGTGTAGAGTCACCTTTTCATTATTATATCACTACAACACTATATTCAGTGTGCCTCTCAGTAATTCAGTGTCATTTCAGAGGCAGTCTCTCAGTGCAAGAGCTGTATATAAGATGAGTTTCAACAATGACTGAATGTTGTGTCTTGTATGATAGTACCAAATCTAAACTTGACATGTGACATGTTGTGGCTGCAGGTTATATATGTGTAATTAAAGCATTATTTTTGCTTATCTATTTATATTGTAGAATTGTGAACACTATTTTCTACTTATATATGTGTCATTTTTTGTGCTGACTTTGGCAAGCATTTGTAATACTGAAGGGTCCATGAGAAACACTGTCCTTACAAGTTATGAGTCCTGTCTTTGATGAGGGTTTGGTTATCTTGCTTGATTTATAAATTATTAAATTAAACCAATCCTAACATCTAACACCTTTTTTGTTATAAATGTTGCAAATACTTCACAATATAAATGTAATATGAAAATAAATTAATTGCACAACAGATAATAGAAAGGAAAGAATAACATAAACCTTTAAGGATCTGCTAAACAATTTCAGTAAATTTGAAATGTCTCAATCTTATTTTTTAGTTTTAATTTTTCAATAGTATTCAAGTATTTAAAAAAAAAACTTAAAAGGGTATTCATTCTTTCAAACAATGTCATTTTATGGATATGTAGTCTGCTGATATTGAATTATGAAAGTACTATCATGAAACTTACAGTCCTTCTTACCAACAGGGTAAACACACGTGTTACCAATGATACTAATTAAGGTCCCATTCCATTCAGTGTAGCAGAGCCTTTCCAGTGAGCCAACATAAACAATACTGAATGAGAGCTGTAATATGTAATATTTCTAGATTAAAATATCTAAAGGAAAACACTGGACATATGTCAGGTACCTTCATTATCCCAAATGTTTCCAACAAAGTTCAAAACCAGAGAAATCCATAATTAATTCAAGGAAACGGTGTGTTCCCTACGAGCTGCTGATTGCTATAGCTTCCACACTGACATGAAATAATCAGCGAAGAAGAAACCGGTAGGCGTGATCCGTTTTACTGGCGCAATATTGCAATACGTTCAATTAAACACTAGATGGCAGTAGCCAACTACAGAAATGTGTTAGGACTCCAATTGTATGGCTCTACGAGTTTGACCTTACAGATCAAGTGTGTGTGTGTGAAGGAAAATTCTTGAGCCGAGCAGAACTTCAGCCTTCATAAACAGACATTCTGACTTGTGACAGAAGGAAAACACAGATGTAAATAAGTCAATCAATGATAGTTGTATGGACCCTGCTTCAGGGTCCTGGTATTACTCATGCTGGCTCACTGTCACACTGTCATGGCGTATGCTTGAATATAACTGAGCCATATACCTTTTTGCAGCTACAGGTGCTACCAGTGATACCTCATTTAATGTAGCAGAGCATTTCCAGTGAGCCAACATGCACAGTAACAGCACCCTGACTCTGAACCTGAATTAGTATCACTAGTAACACCTGTGTTTATCCTACCATTACATATCAGTGTGGTCTATTGCCTGCTATGACAATTCAGCATGACTTTTCATAACATCCACTTTTACTTGATGAAAATTTCTGCCATGTTTTCTGATTTGTATTTTCTTCAGAATTCCCTTTTGAAGACTGCATAGGTTATCACATTGTCATTATCAGCAGCAGTGAGTTTGAGTCTGAAATATAAAGAATTGCATCTGGTGAAGAAACCATGTCAAGGGTCATGTTGTCAGTGGTCAAACACTGGATATGACTGTGTGCTTTATTAGATACCCTCTCTGGGGATTCCCTGTTTTTCTGGTTATTAGTCAAAGATATTAAATGATTAAAATGATGCACGGCTTTCAGTTCCACCATTTTTTCAATTATTCAAATCACTGTATCCCTGACTATCTTCACATCTGCAGGCCACAGCTATTTCCCTGTGTCATATCTCTGAACACTTGCCCTAGCAGAAGGACAAAGACAAAATCTGAAATCGCTCCCACTGAATTTATTTATTTTAAAAGGACATCTCACTCCAAAATTAAAATATACATATTCTTCCCCTGGCCTGTAATCCCATTTATCCATAAAGTTTTTTTTTTGTTGTTTTTTTTTTGGTGTGAGCTGCAGTTTTTTGGAGTTATCGGGCGTAGAGATGTCTGCCTTCTCTCCAGTATAATGGGACTAAATGGCACTAGTCCTGTGGTGTTCAAACACAAATAATACATTTTGAAAAATTCAAAACCAGTGTCTCTTTCCAAAAATCCTGACCCAGTTACTCAAGATAATTCACAGACATGGAGGAACTATCTTTCTATTAGAAACAAGTAATTCTGGAAGATTCTTCTGCAAAAGAAAGTTGTTCCTACATGAAACTGCTCACAACAAGGTCTGTGGATTATTTTGAGTAACTGGGTCATGAATTCTGGAAAGAAAGAAACATTGCTGTTGTGTGCTGGTGTGTTTTTTGGTGCTTTGAGTGCCACAAGACTAGTGCCACTTAGTCCCATTATACTGGGGATAGAAGGCAGACATCTCGGAAAAAAAACTCTGCAGCTAAGATCGAAACAGTATAGATGGATAAATAGCAGGCTAAAGAAAGAATATTTTTGTTTTTAGGGTGAAATGTGCCTTTAAGTGTTACAGGGTAGGGACTGAATTCAACACAGCATAGTTTGTAGTATATAGTATGGTATATAATATACAGTATAGTTTAGTGTTTTCTTTATCGTGAAAACATGCAGAAAAAAAGAAGGGACTCCGGAGAGTTTTAACTCTCATATAGTGCATGCTGGGAAGTCTGCTAGTACGCTACCATGTTTCTTTAGAAACTTCATTTAATGAGGTGACTGAGCTCTATACATTCATTCAACTTATTATTTCAAGTCCAAAGACTTCAAGTTAGAAGAACTCGCATTTCTAACTTCTGAGTACTAGATATTTTAAGTTTAATTAACTTGAATAAATTATTGTTATGTAATTCATGTTTGTTGTTATTTAGTTAATGGAAAAAGATTAGTTGATTCCGCCAGATCTTTGATTGATTTTTTTTAGTGTACTGTGAATCTTTCAAATTGTAAAGAAAATCTAAATGCCTTCTGCTCTGCCTTTTCCGATATCACTGACAGTGATTCATGTTTATCTTACTATCATTGACATTTCAGCACCTGAGTGCGCACTATTCACTTTACAATCCCTCAGAGGACAAGTCAGGAACATCTTCATTTACATACACCTGGGCCATAAAGTGTTATATAAAACATTCCTGCATGCCGAGGCATGATCACTAAATTCCCGGGCTGTGCTCACTCACTCACTCACTCACATACACCTGTTGGTATGTTGCTTCAACTGAGACCTTGAAAAACCCTCATGACAAGCATTCTTTGGATATCATTGCTGACTAGTTCAGAGAACGATGTGGGTTGTTATGACATGTAAGCTCTGGAGAATTAACTTTTAGAGGTAAGAAGTTACAAAGAAATGACAACAAGGAGTTTACAAAGAAGGATGTGAATTGTGCAGAATGAGGCAAGCTGAGACTAAAGTAGTGTGACAGCCAAGTATTAACATGGGGTCTGCTGATAGGGGAATTTTCAGGGGAAAATACAGCCTACAGCTTTCTGTTATTCATCTTCTTAGAATTAATTCTTTAGCTTCTGTTGTTCTTGTGATCACTACCATCCCACTTATTCATTTGTCTGCACTGTTAATTACTCACTGGCATTGTAGACTTAAAGCACCCAACTTTTCACAGGTAAGTAGCTCGCACCTGGCTACACTGTGTTTGATCTTTACCGCTGACTCAGGTGCCATTGTGTTCATTTAGCCTGGAGACTGTCGTCCACAGCACGTCTCTCTGTGTTGCCTCAGACACAAAATGTTTTGACTCATGCGCGTAGTGAATCAGTCTTTCTGGATTGTGCAGCTCAGTTGATTCAGTGGAAACAGCTGGCAGTCCGAGACTGGAACCAGCCACTCAGTCGCGGTGACCCTGGCGCCTCATGCATGTTTCATGAAGAACACTGTCTTAGATGCTTTTTTGTTGGTTTAAATGTGGAAGCTGTGAGGGTAAGATGTAGGCTGAGATCAGGGTTGAAGGTGGAGGTTAGGAGCTGGTCTAAGGACAGGGGTAAGGGTTACATACCCTCCATCAACACAAATAAGTCATTTGGAACCTATGTATTTGGGTGTTAACTTTCAGGGCACTTGAGACAAATTCAACTCATACATCTATCATAGTAATTCTCAAGTCAAGTCTCAAGATCTTGAGGACAGGTCCAGTCTCTGAATTTTACTGATCAAAATGACATTGCTTTAGAAGATTTTTCTGTCAGTGTAGTACAACAGTGTTTTTTACACTAGTTGATACCAAATCACCAAATCATGTCAATGCATATACTTGCATGGATCCAGACCTTTGAATCTGCCCACTCCACCAAGCTGACGGGAAAAAGAGTGTAACTCGTTGACAATTCAGTCTGATATTGGGTAATGCATAAATAATAACTGAATACTGAAGCCTGTCTAGTCCTGTCCTATTTGTGTTTTTATTATTCTCAGATTAAATCAAGTCTAAATTGAATCAAGTTTAGACTAAAGTTGTTCCTTTTGACGTAATGATGCTGGTGGTTATGATTCATAGTCTGCTAAACAGGACTGAGTCATAAAGAGAAGATGCCTGGATGTGACTGTTCCTCCTGATATGGCGATGCTGTTTTGTAGTATGGTTTGAATTGTAAATTGTACTGCATAAATTGTTACATCTGCAAGTGTAATCAGCGCTGTAATCAGTGGCAATGTACAAATAAAATTGTTATTTGGGCAATATCCTGAGCGCCACTATCAGAGACTTACTCTATGGGACACACACCCAGATTTGATCAACCTGGGTTGGGCTGAGGGTGTCTTGTGATAAAAGCCCGAAACAACCAATGACATGTAGGTCCATGTAGGTCACCTTGAAAAAAAGTATAATGCTGATTGTCAGGGATTGTAACACCCATTCCAATCAACTGAATCACTCATTTTTGTGACTTAAGCCATGAATCCAAGTTGCAAGTCTACAAGTTCCATGTTAAAATTTGATTTAAAAGCAGTATTAATTCATTGCAGTTGGGGGCAGCAGAGCAGCTTGTAAACACAGCATTGACATATTATCACCATACAAAGTTGTCATGGCTAACATGCTAGCAAACAATTGCCTCATTACACATTCAGCAGTTGCAGAGCAATACAATCAGCTCAAAAGGGCACATGTCACCCCTCTGTTCATTGAGCTACATTGACTACCCCTGGCTGCCCGCATCAAATTCAAATCACTAATGCTAGCCTACAAAGTACTCAATGATTCTGCACCTATCTACCTAAATGCTCTCATAAAAGCTCATGCTACCCCTCTGCAACTCCGGTCATCAAATGAAAGCCGCCTGGCTGTCCCAGCACCTCGTACAAGACAATCCAGATTCTTTTCATGCGTTGTGCCACGCTGGTGGAATGACCTACCAAGTACTACCAGAGCAGGGGCGTCCCTCTCTGCCTTCAAAAAGCTCCTGAAGACCCAGCTCTTCAAAGAGCATCTCCTGTCCTGATCTAGCGATACTCTTCTAGGGCCTCTTCTATGTAGCTTGATTGTTAATCCTCTGTTGTAAGTCGCTTTGGATAAAGGCATCTGCTAAATGCATAAATGTAATGTAATGTAATGCAATATTAGTGTTCATTTGAAGCTGGGTTTCTAGCCACCTGCTGGATTCATGTCCAATAATCATTCTCTTTTTTGCTCAGAAATATCTGAGTCTTTGTGCCAGATGTGCAATTGTATGCAAAGTGCTGTCTCTTGCTGCTGGAAACAACACTGCTAAGAGTGGTGAGAGTGAACTCATAGGCCAGAAATGCAAAATATGCTGAGAGGGGCTAAAACTCTTAGAGGAACTACATAGTTGGGTGAAATTCCCTGGGGATTATCCATCTGATTGTCTTTTCAGCAATATGAAAATGACATCTTTTCACCTTTCACTTTCAACTACAACATAGACATAGATCGACATCCTTACATAGTTTTCAACATGAAAAAGGAGGCATTTCCTACTTTCACTTTCAACCAAAACCAAGCGATTCTTAGATGACTGGCAAGACCAGTGTTTCAACGTCTTTTCAACCAAATTTTGCTGGGTGGTTACACCACCCTAAAAGAAAAAGATTTTTAACTTACTCTATCTTTTACTTGAAATGTAAATTGTGGCAAAAGAGCACCATAAACCGATGCAAAAGTGTGAGAAGTGGCTAGGAGATGACTGAGGGTTGTCAGAGGAGGTGTGGTGCTCTCGCTGCATCAACACGTAAAGCAAAAACACCTTCATAACTTTGGCTCACCGGCCGCACAATGTCGCAATTGACACGGACCAAAAAATGTGCTGCAAGTGGCCTGCTATCTGAGAGGTTTGCTTCATCTCAGCAACGGCCCTAAAATTAGAGGACGGTGCCCTGATTTATGTGGAAAAGTTAAGGGGGTGGGGGCACATTCCATGAGTGCTGTAGGCAGGAAGTTTTGGAATCTCCATGGAAATAAAGGCAAAACACAGAGCCCCACAGTTATTTTTCCAAGTATTTCGTACAGGTTTTCAGTGCAAAAATGTGCTCAAAAGCCTCCAAAAGGAGACACATGATTTGTTAGCAATTGTCCCCTCTATAGCTGCCAGACACATTGATTTACTCATATTATGATACAAACAGTGCTTAACTTAAAAAGTGCAATAACTGTACAGGGAAGATAAATGTAAGCAGAGTAAAGCCAGCATGTAAAGAATGCACATTGTTTCACATGACTTTATGGATGAGAATGTGTTAAGTTTATAGACCCCAGCAAACAAACAACAACAACTCTTAATTATCTCAGAACAATCTTACTTCACTGACATCTGTTCTTGATCCACTTTGACTGATGTTGTGGTCAAGTGAGAACCGTTCACAGCTGCTGGGAGCCAAAGTGGTGAAATCATGGTGATAAATGCAACAATCACAGTAATTCCTGCAGAGCTCCAGATGTGTGTGGAATGCATACACGTACATAGGATTGGATTTTTCTTCATCCCAATTGGGTGATAATGACTTTCAGACACTTAAGAGTCGCTAGGAATGAATCTCCCCCTGTGACGCTGTTCAAACTTGGCACTGCCTGGAGTCACGTAATCGTAACCTTTCACCTACAGAAGCCCCCTTACACTACCCACAGTTTGGTGGGGGGTTCTGTGTCTTACATGTACTGATATTGGAGGCAGGATGGAATATGTGAAATGTGATCTAAGCAAAAATGCAGGCTTGGCAAGTAATAGATGTAATAGGATTACGTAATTTGGATACAAAAAAGGTACCTGTATTCTATTACAGTTACAGTCAAAAAAGACACAATCAGATTACAGATACATTTAGTAGAAAATGGGGATCATTATTAGAATTTTGCCTAAGATTTTAAAATGAAGAACAATACACTATCATGGACAGTGCACACACAGTTGCCAAGTCATTACCATGGCCTTTTGTTTTCCAATCAATCAATCAGTCAGTCAGTTGTGCATAACAAAAGAGGGGACAGCTTGACAAACTAATACACCTAACAATAGAAATAAAGCATTTAGAGCTACAATAATTAATGTATTATTAACTGACTCTAATCTGTATCTATTTTGATGATCAATTAAGCATTTTGAGTCATTATTTGCTGAGAAAATTTCTCTGATTTCAACTTCTTAAATGTCAATATTTTCTGGTTTCTTTACTTCTCTCTGACAGTAAACTGAATAACTTTTGGGTTGAGGACAAAACAAGACATTTGAGGACATCTTATTGGGCTTTAGGATGCACTCTTCCACATTTTGCACCATTTCCTGATATTTTCTGGGACAAATAACCAATTGATTAATGGAGAAAATGGTCAACAGATTAATCAATAATGAAAATAATTATTACAGGAAAAGTGGAGCATTTTTGCACATATTTTTGAAGTGACAAGGTTGTGACAGGGTTAATTAATCAATTAGTCATCTTGTGTCATTTTTTTAATTTAAAAAGGTAAAAATTCTCTGATTTAAGCTTCTTAAATGTCAATATTTATATTTTGTTTACTCCTCTCTGACAGTAAACTGAATATTTTTGAGTTTTGGGCAAAACAAGGCATCTGAGGACATCATCGTGAGCATTGATCAACATTTTTCAACATTTTCTGACATTCAGTATACAAAACAACTAATCAATTCATTTAGAAGATAATCAACCAACTAATTCTTAACAGGTAATTAGTAGGTCTATCAGAATACATCTTTAAAGCAACCTTCCTATTCCAGCACAAATGGGACCAAAATAATGGTAAATCACAGAGCCCAGGGTGCCACATCCATGTGTCACAGGTGAAAACAGCATTCAGCAGATGGAGATTTATTGGTGCAGCCTTTCTGAGCTGAGAAAAGTGGCACTCAGCTACAACAAGTAAAGGCAGCAGGAGGAAAATGCGTGGCATTTGTGGAATGCCATCCGGAGCTCACCGGGGGGAACAAGGAGGGCAAAAACATTTACATTAAAAGTCAAAGTTTACAGAGGAATTCTTTCATGGAAAGGCTGCATCGACTCCTTCAAAATGTACCCGACTAATCATAAACGGATAGAAAATAAAATTCAGTATTCAACCCCTGCAGAGATATTTCAGACACTGAATTATCTAGGGTTTGCATTTCTACTTGCACTCTACTTCAACTCTCCTGCACTGTGTCACATTGATCAGTTAACATCGATGGCTCACATACCAATATTCTCAGGATTTATGCTCCGTCACAGTCAGCAGAACAGTCCCTATTGTGAGCCTGAGCAGGTTTGAAATTTTACATCATGTGAAACGAGATCTTCTGTTGATGCCAAGAATGGCTGAAATTCCAAACGTGTCTTCATTTGCTTGGGATGTGATTGTACAGAACACAGAGTACAGCTTACACCAAGCAAAGTAACGCTGCTGATATGATACTGTGTGTCAGGAGAGAGGTGTTTGCTTGACAAGTAATGGAAGTCAGGTGAGGGTAAATATCATGAAGGCATTGTGTTTAAGATGAAAACCACGAGGAATCGATCAGAATTCAGTTCAAAAATCTTGGAACATTAGCACTAAGACAAAAAGACTGAGGTCTGGATCTGTGGACATTTGAATCCTGCATTCTGAAAATTGTATTTATTATTTTATTATTTTATTTTCCTCAAATGTGATCATGTTGTCACAAATGGTGCCAAGGTTACATCTTACCAATATAAAACCTTATAGTTCACCACTGGCAGGGAGCTTTAAAAATTCAAATAATGAACTCCTCACAAACCCGAGCTTCACATTATCAACTTACTTTATTGATTATCCTGAATAATGCTACCTGGACTCACCTAGACGTCCCTACTATCACTCTAGATATTTCTGAATATGAAATAAAACTGCTAAACTCTGAAAGATATTCATATAGTGTTGGTGAGGCTTCCATAAAGATAATTTAGAGCTTTAAGATTGCAATTACCCTCCCCTTCCAAGGAGAGGGCAATCTATTCAGTGGCCCCCAAAACTGGTGCGTAAAATAAAAGAGGCCTAATCTAGAAACTGTTTAGTTTGTCCATATGGCAGCTTCCATAGAGAAGGAATCACTCCCATTATACAATTGCCTTATTCTAAGGTTACGAAAACATAACTATTCTTATTTTTGGGTGATTATACACTAATGAGAACACACTTATGTATTATGTATTGTATTTCTGTCATATTCTGCCCATAGATCCCCCTAAATCTGACACAATGGAGCTTTAAAGTTGTTAGTATTTATCTGTGAGTTGTGTTTCTGGCCACCCGGCAAAGCTATTCACTCTTCTTTTAGCTCTGTTTTGGTCACCACCATTTCCTGATCAAAATATGTGTCTCTTGAGCTACTAAATGCTCTATGTTGTATGTTCAGAAGTTAAGTGGATATAATACTTTCCACGTCCGTGAGTGTGCAAGGGTCCACGAGGGTCTGCTAAGGTCTGTGTGATGTAAATTTTGTCATCAGAGGGGGTATGGCTCTGTACAGACATCTGCATACCCCAAATTTGTTGTGACCATGTGAACTTGTCCATGCGACACTACAGACGCCAATCCACTGCTCATATGTGGACCGTGTTCTCCAAGCAGACTTCAGACATATATTACAGTATAGTACAGCATAGTATAGCATAGAAGAGGGTAGTATAACAGAACTTATAGATGTCTGCGGTGTCTGCAGCTGTCCATGTACACATTTGTTCAGGAGTATAATGGAGCACTCAGTCGCTAACTTTGTCGGTCTGCTGTTTGCTGCTGGGCAGGGCAGGGGGTGTTTTAGAGCTTTTTTCGCTACAAACAGTTGCCTGTTCAAACCAAAATGAGGTTGATGACATTGGTAAGAGTGAACCAAAAGGGCAATACCACCCTACAGAGGCAGTATATTTAGACATATCCAACTGTTTGGAACATACTGAGCATGCATGTGAAGCAGTGGGATGTATTACTCTTCAGGAGAGGCGGAAACGTTGATACATTTTGTCGCCAGTTAAAACTGGTCACCATTGAAATCCATGATGACCTCCATGAGTCCACTCTCCACAAAGGACAGAAGTACAAACATTTCACATCCATCCCTCGAGTCTATAATGAGTGAGATTTTGATTAGAAGAAAAGAAGAAAAATTTTGGATGGATTCAATTAAAAAGACAACAGACCTTTCTCAAAAAAGAAAAGATGAATTCATATTCAATAAAACACTAACCTGACATGCTAGATGAAACTGTTTGGAAAAGGGCAGGCACTTTCAAAAAAACATTTGGCAGTTGATTGGATGAACCATCTGTCTATTACGTCTAGGGCTAACTTCAACCTATCAGATCAAACTCTGATAACTGATGCTGTCACAGTATCTATGCTAACTTCTTCAGAAGCCGCCATTGTTTGTTCAAGATGAGTTGAGTTGAGTTGTTTCCATGGACACTTCTGGCTGTTGTCACACCTAAAACCATACCCATAGCTGCCAGTAGACCCACCTAGGATGCTGATTCGCTGCACCACTTTTGGTGCGGACACAAGCGGATAACTTGAGGATGGATTCTCTCGTGATTGTGTGATCTCACAAATCCAGTTAGCTCACAAGGTAACATTTAAAGTACTTCATAGACAGTTGGGTAGTTTAATCAGTAATATATGATATTTTGTAAGGTTATCATATGTTTTTAGCGATGCTTTTTATGAGTTTGTGTCTGTGAATATTCTCAGTCATCCAGGTCATGGTATTTGTATCAAGGTTTGAAGTAGGCAACAGGACTTGATAGAGTTCTTTCGCCTCTCATCCAAGAGGCTTCTTCAGTTCTAACTGACTGGTTTGGGAGTTCAGGTATTAAACCTAATGGGGTCGTTTTTATGAGCTCAGAAAAACAGACCTGTTCTGCTTTGTGACAAATTGCATCTTCCAGATAAGATTTTTTTTTTCTCACTAGTTTATTTAGAAGTAATAAAACTTCCTCAACCCAAAATGAAACGCAGTAGTAATGACAGTAATAAGATAGAAGGTTTTCCTGGAAAGGAAGGGTGTGAAAAATTGTGATAGTATACAGTTCCATAAAATGGAAACACTCAAGTAATGTACAAGTACCTCAAATTCGTACTTAAAACAGTACTTCAGTTACATTCTACAACTGGGGTTTTTGTAAAACCAGTCCGTTAAATCAAAACAGAGACATTTTATGAGACATATATTAAGTATTTTAATCTATTATAGTGAAATGTTAAGGCATACATACAAATGTTTCCTTTACAAAAGTTCACAGCAACATCAAAATGGGTCAACCAGCTGAAGCAAGGCACCTTAACGGAACCTTTTGTATTTTGACATTGGTTATAACTTAAAAGTAGAGTACATCTTTGGCACCAGAAAACAAAACAAATAAAGAATATAAATGAAAAAAAAAAACTACAAAATATATTAACTTCTCTCACTTCAAATAGCCATTCATGTAAACACATTCCAAAAAAAGAGAAGGGCATTAATAACTCAAATGGGAACAATGCATTGACCAGCAAATACACTGTGACGGGACATATGATGTAAAAACTTGAGGGGGAATATCAATGTGGGAATTTCACATGGTGTTTGTGGGACTTCAAGCAGGACTCCTGTTGATAACGCAGAGATATTGAGGCCCCCAATAAATGAATTGCAGTACTAACAATTCAGAAGTGGAGAATATATTAGCCTCTTCACAAATCCATTGAATTTTAGCCGTATTCCCCACAGTAGAGCAAATCTTGTGGCACATTCCAGTTAAATACAAAAGTCTACATTCAGCAGTGTTCAGTGATCCTACACTCTGCAGGGAGAAATAAATAGAAGATTCCATGTTAAGGATAAAGTCCACTCAGAAATGTGAGATACTTGAGCAATGGGAAAAACACGGCTGAATATAACACATTGATGGGGACAACAAATAGAGTAGCAAATGCAGGCCAATTATAGTTGACCGTTTCTCTGCTCGCAGTAGAAACCAGCTACCACGGCTCAGAAGAAATAACCAGCCCCAGAAAAGGAATCATGTGGAGAATGCGTGCCATTTTAACAAGGGCGAGGGGTCAGACTTTAGATAGCCTTTTTCTTTAACGGGAGCATTCCCTCAGCGAGGGAATGTGAGAAGATTAGCTCCAGTGTGTCAGCGGAGGGGAGCAAAATGCTGGCAGTCGCCATCTGAGGCCCCCTGAACATTAACCCGGGATCTGGAAAATTAGACCCCCGTCAAACCCCGTCAATCCTCGCGGGCTTTTTTAAGAGAGAAGTGAGCAGACGTTCTGCAGGCTCCGCATTCAAAGGAAGTTTCCAAATCCTCTGCTGAGCTGTGAGCAGCCCTCCGAATGTATTTTAAAGAGAGGAGCAACTGCCAGTTCAGGCTTGAGTGGTTCTGTTAGACAGAATAATCCACAGAGGATGCTTATACTGAGTCATTTTATAAATATTCCCATTATTTTCAGAGAGGATGCTAATAGGCTCACTACTGCAAATTCAAAAATACACCAAACAAAACACAGATGTGTTGCGCACTTAATCCAGATAAGTGAGTACAATTGGATATAATTTAAGTGGAGCAGAGCAAGACGAGTGATCCTCGTTCGTCTCACCTCTCAGACATCACAATATGAGCAGCATTTACAAATATAAATACAATACATAACTAAAAAACAAGTTACATGCACAACACATGTATATGCACAATCAGCAGCCCAGTCCCTGTCGTGACACAAAATACTGTCCAGGTACCTTGAACAATTCTTACTCTTGAAGCAAATGTCAGTTGTTCAGTAGAAGGAAAGCTCAGCTCTCCGCTCCACACTGGGCTACATTTTGGACTCTGGACGCCCATTTAGATTCAGACGGTCAGCTTCTCTTCACTTGTGGTCAGACGTTGAGGAGGGCCTTTAACACCTCAGCCAAAAGTCTCTGTCATCATCGGCTGTCTCTGTTCAGTCAAACCAGCACTCAAATGAGGATTTCAACCACCTCTGCATCTGAGCTGTTGATGCTCTTGAATGTCTTGAGTGGAGCTTTTGGCTCCTCCAATGTGTCTACAGTGAAGATAAAATTAGCAGATTAGAAAAACAACTTTGGTATGCTGAAGTCAGTACAACTGCAATGTCTGGCTCGAAGCAAAGCTCAACATGATTTTGTTTAATTTTACCAGCAAAATTCTGACTTATTACTATCAACAGTAAGCTTTTGTCAAGTAGAATAAAGTTTAAATAAACACAATAGTAAAGCACTGTAAAAAATAAACTGAAATAAACTACAACAGTTTTGAAAACCTGCAATCACTTGATGAGATAATTTACTTTATTTTTTTTTTTTTTTTTTTTAAACTTGAATCTTGGGTTTTTAGAAACAAAAAAGTATATATTTCAAAAATTGCTGAGAAAACTCTTTAAAGTGAATAACTCAGACTGTCTCTGAATCTTTTTTTAAACATTGTTAATCTTATTTGGCTTATTGTATTCTGAGTTTTAAGTCAAATTCAAACTAACATGATCTTTTGCTGAGCTGATTTATTTTTCTTCTTTAAAAAAAACTTTTAGAAACAAAACGTTCTGTGTTTTAGAAATTGTTAGAGCTAGATGCTTGAAAATTATTACCTGTTATTCAATTAATGAGTTTTCCCAATCATTTTTTGAAATGCAGAATCATTTGTTTCCGAAACTCAAAGATTTGTGTTCTTCTAAAGAAGAAAAGTAAATTATCTCAACAAAAGATTATATGTTGGCATTTTTTGTTTGTTTGTTTGCTTGTTTCAAAACTGAGGAGTTTGAGTTAAACTAAAACATTTAGTTTAGTTATTTTCTCGTTTTTTTTTTTTTTTTACAGTGCAGTTTGTGTGATTTGAAATGCTTAACAAAACAATAAACCCACCGGTGGTAGCTGCTGAGGTTGCCTCAGATGTTTTAAGCGTGCTTGGCTCTGCTGCGAGCTCAGGCTCCTGCGGGGCCTCGTCGCTTTGGGTGCTGCAGTCTCGACTCGGGCCTTTGGGGACCACGCGGGGTCGTGGTTGCTGCGCGGCAGCACCTGTCTGGTCATCTGAGAGGCTCTTCCCTACAAATGCAGACAAAGAGAGGAGGCTGCTTAATTGCCCGCTTACATCCACATTTACACACTCCTGAACATCTGCCCTGCTGAGTTCTTCCCATGACTATTCTGGATGGGGCTATTCTGGAGTGAGAGATGATATGCATTCCAGTTTAAAAACATGTTGTCTATTTGAGGTACACCAAAGGGTTGTCTCCTACTGACTGCTTTTTTTTTAGGAAGTGTACATTCTGTCTGGCGACGCTGACCAGTCTGCCAGTTGTCGCTCAATAGCATGTGTCATTAAAGATTCAGAATTCCTCTGTGTTACATGAAGTGTCGGGGCAAACATCTTGTACTCACCTTTACACTCTGTGCTGCTGCTCACGGTGTTGATAGAGGGGACAGACCTCGCCAGGCGAAGCCCCTGTTTCTCCAGCTTGCCCTGCTCCCACCTGGAGCGCTGCTGGAGGACTTTGATCACAGCATCCTTCTCCAGGAGCTGAGCATGAAGTGCACGGATCCTTAACATAGAAGATGGAACACACCATTAGATCTCAAACCCCCAGGAAGCAGGATGAACTAGTATCTAACAAAGACATGGAAAGATGTTTACCTGTTCTCCATCTCCTGATGTCTATGACTTGCCAAAGGCAGGTCTTCATTGAAACTGTTGTTTGGTGAATGTCGAGGTGAATGATTGATGATGGTTGTGTCCCTGCAGAGAAAATAGAAGCTTGTTAAAAACCATCCCTACATTTCAATAAACTTGCCATTATTTGATGTTTGTATCTTTGCTATAACTCTCCATGCTTCATCGTACCTCTGCGCTGCTGCGGTGGCAGCTGCATCCATTGCAAACTGCCTCATGGTGCTCTCCTCCAGGTACTTTTGTTCCCACTTGGTGATGTCTGCCTCTAGGGCCAGAATACGCTCCTCTTTTTCCCTCAACTGCTGCTGCAATGTCGAGGAGCTCAGTTCTGAGGCTGTGGGGTCGACTGCCTGGCTCTGAGACTGAGATAACAGATCAACAGGCGTTAACATTTAGGCTTCCACTGAAACAACCACATTTTAATGAAGAGTTTGACATTTTGGGAAATACATTTAGTGGCTGTCTTGGCGAGAGTCAGATGAGAAGATCGATACCATGCTCATATTGGTACGCTAAACATGAAGCTACACAGCAGCAGCCATTTAGCTTAGCTTAGCATAAAGACTGCAAGTAGGGGGAAACTGCTAGCCTTGCTCTGTACCCCCCGCCCAGAAAAGTACGGATTCAAGATTTAACATGTAAATTAGTGACCTTCAGATGTGCCAATAGATTATTTTTTTTAATGTACAGAGAAAACCAGGCTAGCTTTGTCCCACAGTTTCCAGCCTTTATGCTAAGCTAAGCTAATAAACACCCAGCTTATGTTAATTCTTGACAAGAAAGCAAACACAAATCTATGCAATGACTTCTTCCCCCCGTTGTGCCCTAAGGCTCCTATTTGTACACTAAACATGAAGTTACATAGCAGCAGCCTGTTACCTTAGCTTAGCATAAAGACTGAAAGTAGGGGGAAACTGCTAGCTTGGCTCTGTCTACAGATGGACTGTATGGATTCAACCAACAATATTACATTTAGGTTCATTTTTTCACCTTCAGAGAAAACCAGGCTACCTGTTTCCCCGTGCTTTAATCATTTATGCTAAGTTAAGCTAATTAACACCAAGCTCTAGCTTCCTATTTAGTGTTCCAACCTTCTCATCTAACTCTTGACAAGTAAGCAAACACAAGTCTATGTAACAATTTCTTCCTCACCTGTTGTGCCCTGAGGCTTTTCAGCTCCTGCTCCAGCCGCGTGCGCAGCCGCAGCTCGAGCGTCTCCCTCTTCTCGCACGCCGCCTGCAGCTGAGCCAGTGCGCTCTGCAGCCGCTCCACCTTCTCCACGTAGGCCCTCTTCCTCTGCAGCTCTTCCTCCAGCTGCCGGTTGCGGGCCTGCGTGGAGGTCAGAGCCTGCTCGAGCATCTCCCGTCTCCGCTGGCACTCCTCCCCGGAGACGCGCAGGTGCTGTATCTGCCTCTCCAGTTGTTCACGTTCCCGCTGCTGCTCCTCATCTAAGGTACAGAAAAGGTGAAAAAAAGAGGTGAATGGTGGTAAGTTTCTCGTTAACAGCTTGCAAACAAAACTTCTGATGTGCAGAATAAATAAATTTGAGCTGATTCAAATTAAAGATGTAAGTTAATAGTTTTGTAAAACTAACTGATCATGAAAAATATGAAGTTCTGATTCATCAAATAATGACCAATTCTAATTGCCCCAGGACAAGAGGTCAAATGAATGCTAAAGAGGGGTATACTGTACATCATGACTATTCAGTAGCCACTGATGGGGTCAGTCAAGTGTCTGCGTAGGAGCAGGCAGTTACATTTTAAATGGAATGTGACCCAACAAGAGACGTTTACACACTGCCATCCAGGCATGTGCTTCAACGTCAGACCAGTTGACAAGTCCTCTAAACTAAATCAGTTACAACAATTTGCTGTGCCATGAACTTCCAAATTAAAATAAAATATTCCTCATTTACTGATTAAAAGCTGCACCATGATTCAGTGGAAACTTTCGGAAAGGAAAGCCAGTTTATCTGCTGTGCCACTTTAAAAAAGGGGGTTGATTACACAACACGAGTGCATGCCTGTGGAGGGAATGCAGACTTCCTCTTATCCACTTACGCACACAGGCATAGCTTTGTGCTGGGAAAAGCTCTGGAATGCTTCTAAGGACGTGAAGTAAACAAGCAGCTCAAAATATAATTCAAGTGGTCCTTGTAATAAAAAAAAAAAAGAAAAAACTACACATCCCCCTATTGTGATTCAAATGTGGTTTTGCTCCTGTGGCTCCAAGATAACTGTTCTCAGGAAAATGGACAACATTTCTGATCTTGTGCCTGAAGACAATCACGTGGCTCTTTGTAATAAACAGAAATATGCAATCATTCATCCACTCCAGCAGGGTAATGCAAAACAGGCTGATTATGTAACTACAGCTGATTCAGAAGATTTTTGAGAAACAAATCTAATCCTCAGATATGTCTGTGAGGGGTTAGTCGAGTTTACTCTGCAGCAGATCCCCGCACAGGGAGAAATATTCACAACTGGCCTGAAGGTGGTTAGACCATGAGGTAAAGAAATGCCCAAACAAGGAGAGGGAGCGAGCCAGAGGTCATGTTGAGTCGGGCCTGGACGCCCTGCAGTCCCAGACTTATTAGTTCCCCTTGAGGAGGGAAGTCAGCGGTGATGCAAAACTGAGCAGGAGGGGAGCGAGGGATGGGGGGAGGGAGGCATTCCTATTGCTGGAACAGCCTGAAATACCTAAAAAAAAATTCCTGGAATCCAGGCCACATTTACTACAGTGATGAAAATTGGCTGGCGTCTAAGTGCTAAGAGTAACTCTTAACATTAGAGATAGGGACATTTGTGTCGTGACACGCAGGGCCACAGCTTTTATGACTGAGGGAGGAAACCGATCCCTGCTCAACTATGTTCCTGCCATTGTTAAGTGCTCCATAGGCCAGTGTGATCTGTCAAATCAGATAAAAAAAAAAAAAACACCCTCAAACCTCCCTCCTCTTTTCTGACATTAAGAATGCTATTAGATGACAGGTCCTCTAATAAAACACTTACTTTGCTCCAGCAGTTTAACAAAGATATGCTGCCTCTGGTCGGTACACTCGGCTGCTCGCTGCTTGGTGGCTGTGTCAAGTTGGTCTATAGAGAGGATAACAGGAAACACACAACAGTTACACACACTGGTTTACACTTAACTGCACAATATGTAAATTCTCCCGCTAGATGTCTCTCTAATAATAACACAATAATAAAAGATGTAGTTTGATGACTTTGTGAAGTGGCGTGTGATGATGGGAGTTGTTGTCATCACCATAGCTGATGAAAATCAATGTATATTAATGTTTTATTCATGTTCGCTAACTTCCTTCCTCACTCTGATGTATCCAAGGTATTCCATGTTTTCACAGAGGGTATAGTAACTAGCAACTAGCTAGCAACAGCTAGAAGGAAATGCACTGTTAGCTTTAATAAATTAAGCATTTTCCTGTGCTTGAACACTGTTGGAAACATCAGGGATAACGAAAAAAATGTATAAAATATGTCTAGCCATTTCATGCTTTATACATAAGAAGGTTACATATTATAGCTTTAAATGAGCACATACCTCTCAGGTCTCTGTTAAAGTCGTGCATCCTCTTAATCTCAGCCTCGAGTTTATTCCTCATTGTTTTCTCCAGAGTTTCCCGCTTGGCCGAGCCTTTCATCAGAGTCTCATAAGCTTCAGATATCCTCTGAATCTCCAACTCCAGCTGGGAAGAAAATGTGAGAAGATGCTCAGTCTCCATTCACAGTCCATACTGTAGGTAATGTTTCAGTTGTTTAATATCAATGAGGCTAATTAGTCATCCCTACTGCCTGCAGGCAAATGGCTTTTTAACAACTGAAAAGCGGGAATCAACATTCCTGAGTGAACACTTGTGGGTCCCAGGTGTCGAGGCATTGATCTCTTTTTGTGGAAATATGCCAACATGTTTTGAAAGACAAAGAGGGGAGGATGTGTGGGACATTCCAGAGGCGGGAATGAGGAGAAAACTCTCGACACCTAACTTAATAGCAAACAAACCATGAAATAAATATGATAAAAACTCTAGCAGATTTGTCTACGAAAAAAGGTTTTCACAGAGTGGGGCCCAAACAGTTTGAAATGATTCAAATGTTATTAGATGTGTATATATGTATGTATAGTTAGAAGCTAATAAATCCCTTTGAAATGACATTTTTATGTATTTTGTTTAGTCTGAAGTTATGTAAAACAGCAATATTAGGCTCCCTTGGCTCAGGTTTTGAGTGTTTATGAGACCCAAAAACAGGATCAGGGAAATCTGAAATCTGGGGGTGGGGGGGCTTTTCACACACACACACACACACACACACACAGTCTCAGACTTGGTGAGATTAGTCTATGTCAGTCCATCACGCAGCCAACAAATCACTGAGCTCTGTCTCCTCTGCATATCCCGTAACTGCCAGACAGCTCATCACCCTGACATGTACTGGCACAAAACCATTGTATTTACGATTTCCACACCCTCTAGACTATTCACGGCACTGCCCTCTTCTCTCACCTTCTGCAGCCTGGCTGCCTTCTCGGCGCAGACCTCCAGCTCCTTCCTGAGCCGCTCGTTCTCCCGCATCAGCACGTCAGTCTGAGCCGCGTTGTTGCCGGAGGCTGAGGTGATGCTACTATGAGCCACCTGGGACTGAGCAGACACATACCTGCCGAGGAAAGACATGAGTGATTCATTACTACGCTGCTGAAAACCACAATGTGTCAGAATGACTGAATGAAAGCTTGTCTGAAGCTGTTAAATCTGGCCACAGTTGAGCTATTAAATCATCACTCCACAATGTCCTCCGTCTGTCTTTATTACCTGTGATGCTGTGAGTAGAAGGGTGGAGGTGGGTCTCTGCAGTACTGTCCATGCTCCTGTGAGTGGCTGATCATATATCCGGGAAGTCTGGCACAGATAGGATAGTCCGGTGGTGGCCCACGCTGGTCTACACACTGCTGGGGCCCTTGCTGGTCAGGGGCCACAGTGTTTGTGACATTGTTATTATTATACAGCTGTGGATAGCTGTGTGAAGAGCTCATAGCCAGGCTGTGTCTGGGTCCGTTCCTCTCCAGAGAGAGCTGCAGGAGCCTCTCACTGAGGGAGCGAGCGTGCTCCCTCTTCATATCCCACTGTCCCTCACTGCGACCCCCCATTAAGTCCACGCCGGGCCCTTCCTGCTCCACTTGCCCCTGGTGGGAGTTCAGGTACTGTGAGTGGACCTTGGCCTCCTCATACGTGGGCAGCTCCTCTCCGTGGAGTTGGTACAGATGGCACACCTGCTGGCTCTCGGAGTGCAGGCCGTCGCCCTGGTGCTCCTGGCCCTGGGGCTCCTGACGTTTCGACATCTGGATGTACTGGGGCTCGTCCTGGGTCAGGCTCTCCAGAGAGGAGCGAGGGCTGCCCGAGCCCCCGCCGCTGCCTCCACGCAGGGCCTGCTGCTGGATGGCGAGAAGCGTGCGAGTGTCTGTCAGATTCCCGTAGCGGAGCTGCTCCTGGATGAGACGGTGCAGGACCGTTCCAGATGAGTCTTCAGCGGTTCTCATTTCATTCAGTGGGAAATGAGCAGCAAAACAAAAACAGCCTCAAGGTGGCGGTTTGGGCACTTCACTAATCACAAATCTGAAAGAGAAACAGTAATCTTAATCAGACTCAGACTCACAACATATGTTTCAGGTTATTTAATGTGTTTTCATGCTTCCTCACCCCTAAAAAATATCATATTGTGGTTGCGATATGATTCACAATTAATGGGAATGATCCTTTTTGCATCACAATTTTTATTTTCACTGGAACAAAATTTTATGATCTTAGACTGTGGGGGCACTGTGACTCAGGTCTTACTCTAATGAGGCTGACATTTGTTGAGGTCTGTACCAAACAAATATGTTTTCTTCAGGACATCTCTGAAGCACCACAGCACTTCATTATAATGTGGATTTATCACACATTTTACCTTTGTCAGAAAATTGCAGCTTTGGATATTGCACTTGGCCATATTGCAATTTAGATAATATTTTTGATTAATTGCACAGCCCCACTTGTTATCATCACACTCATTCAATGATCAATGGTAGTATTTCACAAGCACAAGCACAAGCCAACACTGAGAATTCCTCATTTACAAATTCTTCTGTTGCACAATGACTTTTGCTGTGAGCTGTTGCTGGAAATACCCCTGTCAGTGATGTCAGTGCAGATCCAGTTTTATCGCCCACACACTCTAAAGCATAACTTTCCCCAGACAGACGGGCAGGCAGGCAGAAGTGTGATACTCAACAGTTGCTATAAACATCACAGACTTCCCACACAACAACAAATACACTGATTTCCCACAATATGACAGAAACTACAATGATGTGTAGCCCCCAAAATAGTGCTGCAACAATCAGTGGATTGCAACCTACTAAATTAATCTGCAACTATTTTGACCATCAATTAATTGTTTTTACATTATTTTTAAAATAAGTGCAAATTTCAGCTTCTGCGAATATGCTCTGGTTTTTGTACCCCTCTACGACAAATCTGAATATTTTTAGCATTTGAAGACATCAACTTTGGCTGTGGGAAACATATTTCAGCATTTTTCAACATTGTCTGGACCAAACAACTTATCGATTAATTGAGGAAATGATCGTCAGAGTCATCAATAATGAAAATAATCCTCAATTGCAGCCCTAACCCAAAACATGGTTCTGCACGAAACATATTGAAATGTACTAACTTAACTAAAACGCCTGTTCTCTAAGAGCTCTCTATGGGAATTACAATGATAAAATCCCAATGAGATGCTTTTAATCGACCAGAAACTCGACTTAATTCATTCTGATTGATTAAATTCCGACTTGCATCCTGTCCAGTAAAGGTGATCCTCTTCCCTAGATAAAAATATATACACACATATATAAATAATCTTTTCTATGTGGACATCAGGTTAAAACAAAAGCATGAAACTGACATTGACACTGAAAATCCACTTCACATTAATACTGCGCCATGCGCAAAATCCGTGCCAATGAGACTTGTAGTTATTAGGCATCCAAACACAATCCCGCTGAGAGATAAACTCGGAGAAAACAACACGGAAAACTTACCTAGTTAATTATAGTCTCATCACACACGGAGCAGTTCACGGTGGTGTAATCTCAACAGAATCCTGCGCTCAATTCAACACGAGTTTCCCGAGTTTCTCCCTCCTGTTTTCCTCCATGTAACGTTGGGTTTAGTGTGTGTGCGCCGACGGGCAGCAGCAGACTGAGCGGAGCGGAGCTGCGCGCTGCACCAATAAATAACTGAGGGCCGATTGTTCACTGAGGCTGGAATGACTGGAATGTAAAGGCTCCAAGTCCCTGTGGGATCAAAAGCAGAGCACAGGGGAGGAGGAGAGAGGAGGAGAGAGGAGGAGAGAGGAGGAGGAGGAGGAGCAGGAGGAGAGAGGGTGAGGGGTGTGAGGGGGTGAGGTGGGGGTGTGAGCAAAAATTGGATTCAGAGCAGCAGCACCATCTCAGCTGGCTGCTTGTGTCATGTAAAGGAGCTTGTTGTTGTTTTTGTTGTGCTGCGGTTTGAGGAATTTTAAGACCCTTCTGCTCCAACAGTCACAGGAGATTTAAGTCCTTACAGTTGTAGGAGAGACACAGCAGTGTTACTGTGAGACTGCAGGAGATAAAAAGGATCTTACATTACAACTTCACTGTCACAAAATCTTTAAGCCTTACTCTGGGAATGAAGTATCAAGACTTTTAAAGATTGCTGTGTTAAACTTATATGAGATAATATAATACAGTAATATAAAGAGCCTATCTGAGTCATTATTTTTGATAAAGTTTATTATTTTGAGACACTAATTCCTTATTTTGACATACTAAGTCATTATATTGAGATACTAAATTATTCTTTTGAGACATTAAGTTATTATTTGACATACTAAGTCATTATTTTGAGATACAGAAAGTTTCTCATTATTTTGAGACAAATTCACTATTTTTATATACTAAGTCATTATTTCAGGATACTGACTAACAATTATGAGATTCTAAGTTAATATTTTGAGAAAGTCATTATTTTGAGTAACTAAGTGTTCATTTTGACATACTAAGTCATTATATTGAGATGTTAAGTTATTATTTGGCATAGTAAGTCATTATTTTGAGAAATTAATTCATTATGTTGACACAATGGTATTATTTCAGCAATTTTTTCTACAAAAAAGTTTCTCACATCTGAGAGGCTTAAAACAAAGAATGTTTCACACTTTTGCTTGATAAATTGCCCTAAATTATTACTTGATTTTTAGAATTGTTGGTGATTCAACTTACCAAATAATCAACTTATAATCAGAACTAAAAATAATGAAATATTGACTTGAAAATTACCAGCTTTCCATGCTAGACAGAAACTACAGACTTAATAAGAGATCTTCCTATAACTAGTACAGTGAAGCAGCAATGAAAAAAGTGCTGTCATATAATTGAGACATGGATTAATCATTATTTTCTTGAGCAGCCTTTTGTTTGCATGTGCCTGGTAAATATTTAAGCCGTGGCCCGTGCCAGTTAATTGCAGAGTGTGTGTCTGTGTGTGTGGACAGGACACAGAGGGAGAGGGGTGGGTGCGAGGCACGCTGCCTGCCAGCTGTCTGTGGACCGAAATCCCCTTCCCCTCCTTTAATAAGAGCTCTGAGAGATGCATTGTTCTCCCCCAAAAAGCAGACATGACGGGGGCAGCCCTGCCATCTGCTGTTCTCCCCTCCACCACTAGCACCAGATATACGCTTCATTCACACACACACACACACACACACACACACACACACACACACACACACATATACACGCATGTAGATGGAGAGTCTGGGATCAGCTGGCAGTGGGGGTTGGGTTGTAGTATTGGATAGTATTGTCACTGAGTGCAGCTTTTTTGCATGAAAAGGATCATCCTAATGTGGTGGTGGAGGTTGTCGGGTGTAAACAAGTCTGCTCTTGTTAAAGCGGCGGTGCAGTCAATCAGCAGACAAACCGCAGGTTACTTTATCTCACTCACAGACAAACGTCCACCTGCTGATTTGCATGGCAGTTGAAGTTCAGCAGTTGCAAAAGAATGTCATTCACCTCAACAACTGATAAGAATCAGCAGGTTCTGCCATTTCTTTATTCTTCTGTGGCGACGGGATAAGCAAGAGGTTTATAACACGTCAGAGCTGTGATGCACTAAAGGATTAATTTGACATTTAGGAAAACATGCTCAACCACTTCCTTGCTGAAAGTTTAATGAGGAGCACAGTCTCACCTCACATCTGTCTGTCAAATATGAAAGCTACAGGCAGCAGCCAGCTAGCTTAACACAAAGAAACCCTCCTATAAAGCGCAGTAATTACACTCTGTTTCTTGTTAGTTTAATATATATAAAAACCACAAGCTGTGGTTTTACAGGTTATGTTATCCTTTGGCTGGGAACAGTCACTTTCTGGAGTCTTGTCATTGCCATGAGGTTGCCGGGCAACCAGCAAAGACCCCCAAAATCACTGCTCCAAACCAAGAGATAATTTCATGCACAAACCTCCATGAAAAAAACAATCTACTGTTTTTACACTGAGGCCAACCCAGTGTTCTGATGACCTGTTATCCAGAAACCCCAATAGTCCGAAAATTGCCTCATTCGACCAAAAACCCATTTGTCCCGCAGCCCTGAAGACAGACGGCCCTTGGCCCACTGCTCCGAATTCACAGGCAAAACTGAACTGATATAACTAATATAATTATTTTAATCTTTTTCCACACCAAAGGTATGTTTGGTGCCTCAACCTAACCAAACTGTGACCGTTTCACAACACTAATCACATGTTTATTATTGTTCTGACATCAAGGTCACCCGTCTATGACAACAAAAGGTCACCTGACTATTGTTACCATGACGACAAAGGTCACCTTATGTTTCCATGTCAAAATACACTAAGATATTAAGGGCAAATACTCCTGGGTCAGTATATTTTTGGAACAAAGGGCCCTTGGAGCAGTGGGCTTTTGTTTTGGGAATAACTGGCTGTTGACTTTCTGTCCAGTGGGACATTTTTTGGACTACTGGGGATTTGGAATGGGCTGTCAGAGAAATGGGCAATCCCAAGTCTTTGTACAGATTAAACAAACAAGATATAACATTTTAATAACTTAAATCTTTGGACAAAGCCATGCTAGCTAACTCCCTGTACTTCCAGTCTTTATGCTAAGCTAAGCTAACAGATATGACAGTGGTATCAATCTTCTTATCTAACGCTTGGCAAGATAGCATACATGTATTTCCCACAGTACTGCATGACAGGGAAGAATATTGCTTTTTTTTCCATCAAATACCCTTCGGTTTTAAATTGTTTTCCAGGTCAGAAAAGCATTCCAATAGTGCTGTCTCCAGATTGACCATCTATTTCTATCTTTAAGTTTTAAGAGCTTTGCTTGACTGCTAATTCCAACTTGTTAGAGACATTATTACACACTTGATACTGAAACAGGAACCTGTTCCTATTTAAATCGGACTAGATTTTGAGGCTAAGCTTACAATTACTACATGACTCACCTGTCATTTGTTACAGTGTAAAGCTATGCTGTTAAAACATCTGTATTTATGTGGAAGTCGTCAACAGGTAAGATAGTTAGTCGGATGATTATTAGCGTCATTAGCGTTATTACGTCACTTGAATACGTCAAGTGTCATGTTAATGGGATACTGTTTCTGAAACTCTGAAACACTTTTTCTGTCTCTTTGCACATAGACAGCAAAGCCTGCACACACACACACACACAAAATGAATCAGTGCTAAACTTGCTGGTACAAGTTGACATCTTATTTAAGATTCCGATCAACCACACCATGTTTTACAGTCACACCTGAAAGAGTGACTATGTTTCCATTCCCTGGAAATTATATTTCATTTAGTAAGAACCAGCATGACATTATTCCATTGTGGCTGCGCCAACCAAAATTGTTATGTAAATGCTATTATATTTCATGCTCTTCTGTCAAGACGTCATTGTAAATAAGAGTTGAATTGCATGTATGAAGACTTGAGAGTGAATCAGACCGTAACATCACACAACACAAAAAGAGTCACTTGCAAATACAATCCCTTAAGCTAGCAAACTAAGCAAGCACCGCTATCAGACCAACTATGATTCAGCTGTATCTCTGTGTATATTTGTTCATGTTTTTTAGGCCATTAAAAATATGCCACAATAGTAAGGTTTATTACTTGAAATTGGTCCTGGTCTTGAGAACGTTCTCAAGATCACTTTTTGAAGATCTCAGCCTTAGATCGAGGGAGGTTTTATTTCAAGACCGGTCAAGACAAACCTTACAAGGCAGATGGATTCATGGGATCATGTGGGAATCCATCTTGCCAGGCTACAAGTTAATCGTTTGTGTCCGCACCAAAAGTGGTGCAGCCAATAAGTGTCCTAGGAGGGACTACTCACAGCTACGGGTGTGTTTTTAGGTGTGACGACAGCGAGAAGCGTAAGATTAGCGTAGATAGTGCGATAGCATCAGTTACCTGGCGAGTATTTCTTTACTGAAAGAAGAAAAAAGAATGACACTGTAGGCTTTTCTCCATGGAAAAGATGTTTTCACTCTTCTCCCAACCAGCTTTGTCAAGAGTTTGATTTACCAATTGGCTTCGCTGGTAGTAACCTGACACACCGGATGGTTAGTTACACAGAACTGAAGGATTCCCGCATGAGCTTGTGAATCAATATGCCTAATAAGGTAATGCTCATACTATGTCATATGGTTCGTTGATCTGATTGGTTGAAGTTAGCCTGTGTAAGACATGATAGACAGATGGTTCATGCAATCACCTGCCAAGTGTTTTTTGAAAGTGCCTGCCCTTTCCCAAACTGTTTCTACAGACTATTTCCTAGATGGTTCTGTCTGGTGTGTCAGATTAGATCGAGACCACAACTGCAGGTACATCACTAAACGTCTTGCTTCAAATACAACCAATAACACGATTCATTTTAAATTGGAAATATTTGTTACAGTTGCCAGCTGTCACCTCCCCACCCTGCTTCACACACACTTCACAAAGTGAATGCAGGAGAGAAAAGTGTGTTTGTCTGTGGTAAGAGGTCAACCCAGTCTTCTTTAATAAAATTTGGCTGCCTAAACCCCCGAAGAATTCATCTGCAAAACAGCACCCAAAAGAAAACACACAGCAGTGTGTAAATCCTGCAATTCTGACACAGTTGGGACAACATCAAATTTATATTGGCCGTTACAATGAAAGCATAAATAAAGCTAAGATAATTGTAAGCGATACTAGCAAAGCTGGCTGGCTAAGATATGTTTCTGCTTCTTATAAACTATAATGAAACAGACCGCATATATAAGTTATATCAATGTTAGATAATGTCAGAGCTGACATACCTATCACTGTACTGTTCCCTCACTTCGGTGAGAGAGGTAGAGATGTGACAGCACTTAGTTTGGATGGTTTACAACACTGCAAATTAGTTGTTAGCAGTTCTTGTTTGCAGTGTTCTCCCAGATGTACAGAAAACTACAATGAAACTACTTTGATAGTGAAGACATTGTAAAAAACAGGTTAATTTTCAGGTTTCTGGAGTTAAAAAGAGTGTTGTTTTTCTGTGATTTCTAAGTGACTTTATTGACATTTGACACTGAGTCTAAAAACAAGTATATAATGTCCTCTCTCACTTGATCTGGCTGAGTTGTGACTCAGAGAAAGAGTAGGCTATGATTTTTGTCACAAATTGTGACATGAGCGGTGTGTCACATTCACAGAACCAGGACTAGCTACTTTCCCTTCCAAGTATTTAAAAGCTAAGCTAAGCTAATCGGTTAAAAAGTACAGGGTCTGTCTTGTTATGTCTTTTATGTTTCTTTTCATCATGCATCTTTTTATATTGCATCTTTTACATTGTTTTAGACTTTGACATATTTGTCGTTTGTCATCCTCTTATGTGTTTTTCATCATTTTCTTCTCATTACATCTTTTTCTTGTCACATTCTTTTTTACTGTTTTACATTGTTGGTCTTATTACATCTTTTTCGTCTTGTTGCCTTTTTTATCTTGTCATGTCTGTTGTGTGTGATATGCACTGATGGATACATTAAGGTGTTTTCTACTGTCCCACCCATTTAGTTTCAGATCATTCTTAATGTTGGGAAGATGGCAAACAGTGATGCAGAAATAAAAAAATATCAATAATTCACCTCAAATGCTTTAACACTAAAGAAACAAGCCTGTTTTGAAAATGTAAGGAGTAGAAAGTACAGATATTTGTGTCAAAATGTAGAGAAAACTAAAATGTTGTTAGAAAAATAAATACTCAAGAAAAGTATGGATACCTGAAGAATTATGTGCAGTAACAAAGTATATGTACTTAGTTACAGTACTTCCCACCTCTGGGAGGCAGATATGTGTTTTTAGCAGTTAGTCAATAAAGTACACGCTCTTCCCTGAGAAGAAAGTCAAAAAAGTCAAGACTCAAGCACCACATTTCAGCTTCAGCAAACAGACATCCTGTAAGACTTTCAGTCTTTTTTTTTCCCTCGGAATTCGAAACACATTGACCATCAGGAGTGACATTTAAGATCAGCCATTCAAACCTGTTAATGGTGAGGCCTGGGCTCACTGGGTTAACACAATACAGACTGTGATCTGGGAGCGGCAGCCTTGTTATGTGAGGTGGGACAAGCTAGGCGCTTCAGCAGCTCCTTTTGTTTTCCTGCAAAGGAGGAAATGGCCGCATTCCTCACATTACCATGTCCATGGGGTCTGACCGAGCCTCCAGTCTGCTGTTTTACTGGGGACGACAGGAGGGCAACCAGCAGCCACTGACATTTTTATTGTAAGGGGGGGGGGGGGGGTTCTCTAGTGAATAATACTGCTATCCTAAATCATAAGCACAACTTTTCTTGACTTGTGGCAATAAAGTGAGTTACATACGCAGAGGCTGTGTGTTGATGTGTGATTTTCTTTTGCTGATGTTATTAAAATGTCAATAAAGAACATGTTTCTGCAGGTCATAACATTTAAAAAGTCAATACACAGATCAAAATGTCACCCTAACATTGTGAGTAATTTCTAAAATGTCTTTCCTTGAAGCAGCAGACAGACATGCTTTGTTTGCTTCCCGTCACCGACTAAAACTTCTCAACAAACGTCAGCAGCCATATTTGGGGGCTGTCTGTGAAACAACTGGAGGTGAACAACATTGATACAAGTCTGACTTGTTGCAGGTCGACCAAGAAACGGTCCCTCGCACCTGGTGACACAAGAAATTCCTCACTTAACCATAAAAGTAAACAAATCACACTGGGCCAGAGGAACTCCAAACAGGACTACCCCTGTGGGTGATGCTATTTACAGATAAGACAAGGACACATATTTTCATGATTGCCTCGTGGGCTTATCACTCCAGCGGTTCTGCTGTGCTCCACTTTGGCTCAGTTCAGCTCAATATAACTGGATTTGATTAACCAGGTTTCAAGCTACAGCACAAAGACAAATAGGCAGTAATTTATTCACCCGTTTGCTGTATATAGTTTTCTTGGTTATGTTTTTTGTTTTGCGAGTACTAAAGGGAACTACCATATTTTATTGTACAACCTTTTGTTGTAAAGTGATTTATAAAGAAAATTAACCTTGTAAAAAATTAAAAGTAGGCTACATGCAAAAGAAAACAATACAGATTTATAAATTATCATCAAACTAAGGTCCAGCCTCTCACTGAACAGATATCCACTCATTCTTGAGGATAATGGGGTGGCACTTGGGGTGGTCATTGCCCCTCTTTAGAAACGCCCCTGCTGCTAGTACAATAGTGAAATATAATATCTTTTTGCAAATATGGACATAGAACAGCAAATGACATTTGGGATGGTGGTATTAGCAACAACTGCATTTTAAATCCCCCCTATTTAGCACTGTTAGCAATTTATAATGAATTTATAAATGGCTTATTAATAATGGTTTTCAACAAACTATACAGAAGACGTAAGACCATTTGACAGCCCATGCATTTGTATTTAGCATGTTGAGAACCAGGGTTGCTCCTGCTACTTCCCAGCAAAAATCCTGCAAAGTAATGATCTATGGTATTTATTCTCTGTATGTATTTTTTTCATGTTTTACAAAGGGTTTAACCAGAGACAGGCCATACAACAATGTAATCAAATAATATCAACTGATATGATATGATTCTCAGTCAAGGTATCGTCAGGGAAAAATCTGTCTAGATGTAGAAAAACAGACATTGTGGTATAACAAGCTGCCAGCCTACAGTTAGGAGGTAGTTTCTAGCTACCAACAGCTAACATTAGCTTAGCCTTGGGGACTGACAGTTAGTGGAGGCTAACTGCTTCTCCACACCTGCCTCTGCACCAACGCGTCCTGCAGCAGTCTGACCTCTGAATGCACAGATAAGACACTGGCAAACAGCTGTTACTGGCTTCAGTAACTGTAAGGTAATTACTGAATTTTGAATTGCAATCCCTTATCCTGCCCATTATTGAAAGAAGTAATCACATTACTAAGTAACAAATTACTTTTAAACAGTAGTTAAGTAGTTGAAGTTAAAGTTGTGGGAGTCAATGATTTGTACATGTGTATAAACAGTTAATAAATGTTTTATAACATATTGTAAGTGTTTGTTCATGTGTTTAATCATACATAATGATATCAAGTAATCAGACGTGGGAAGTAACTAAGTACAAATACTTTGTTATTGTACTTAGGTGGAGTTTTCAAGTATCTGTACTTTATTCAATATTTATTTCTCAGACAACTTTGTGTCATTTTGCGCTGCCTTCCTAACATCAAGACAAATTTCAACCTAACTGTATGGGACAGTAACATGTAGAAAATACATTTCCTTGATGTGTCCACCAGTGCATATCGCATACAATGTAATGAGGCAAAAATACATAACACAACAAAAGATGCAACAAAAAGAAATAAAAGAAACAATTAGATATAAAAGAGATAACAAGACAAGAAGACATATAAAACAACAAGATGAAAAAGATGTAACAAGACAAAAATGATGCAACAAAAGATGTAAAAGACATAATAAGCTGTGGCAAGACGTAAAAGTAGTAACAAGACAAAAAATGACACAACAAGACGTAAAATATCTAAAAGATGTAACAAGACAAAAATCATAAAACAAGACATAAAAGACAAAAAAACAATATTAAAATCGATGATATCACAGCAGAGAGTGAGACTCTGGTGAAGAAAAAGTAAGGAGTTGGCTTTGCTCAGATACAGTCGGTAGAAATGTCCTTCGCTACTTTTTATTTTATACTTTGAGTTCATTTCAGAGCCTGTACATCTTCATTTTTACTTCAGTAAAGAAGCGGAATCAGTACTTCTGCTTTTACCAGCTCTGCTAATAATAACCTCAGCAAAAAACGCCCTCATACTGTGTTCGCTCACAGCGACATTAGTGTGTTACAAATCATTCATTCAGTATTAACCTCCTGCTCATAAATGTTAAATAAAGCATGTTAAAATGAAGTGTACCACTGCATGTAAATCCAGCCCTGAAATGTTTGCTGCTGACCAGAGGTGGCTGGCCATTTGTCTTACCCAGAGGTCAGAGAGCAGCTGCTGTGGTGATAGTCATCTCTGCAGCTACACCAACATCCTGCTGCCTCATTTGCCTAAATAAATCTGTTCTAGCCAGAAACCAGTATTAATTAAGATGCTCTCCTGACGACCGCACCAACATACAACATACATGTAACCACGTGTCCTCGAGGTCACTTTAGTGGTTAATGTTGAAAAGACACTGAAACAAGATAATTTATGAACACACTCACTCACCTTAGAGTAAATGCGTCTATAAATATATAAAATTACACAGAAGTACCCAAAGGAAAGGAAAAGTTCAAAATAAAATCCTGTCTTTGTCTAGTCCTAGATACAACTGAGCTCAATTTAAGACCAATATGAGACAAAGAAAAGACGATTGTACAAACGATTGTGAGAAACAACATTTTCCTCTGGGTCTTCTGTAATCTCTGAAAATTAACTAATTCTGATAACCAGGTGTTCAAAACTTCAGAAAGACGATTACGACTGCCTGTTAAATTACTCCTTGTCATTGTGAACTCATTGAATATTTTACAGTAGCCAAATTGTCTTGACAGCCACCTTCAAAGACAGGTAAGGATTGTCTCTTGCTTTAACACAGTGGCAGCTTTCGAGTGCATTCCATCCACACACTGAACAAAGACTCACTCTGTTGAGGGGGTTTGAGCCAAATCATACGAGAAAATATTAAATATAACTCACGTTCACATTTACTCAGATCATTTTTAATTTTTTTCTTGTGACGTTTTTGGTTTGTGGAGCAAATTTAAACACAAAGGAAGGCGCCGACTGGGAAAACTGGATGTGTTACACAATGATACTGTGGGATTTGAGGATAATTTATAATTGAGAATTCTGTTGTAATAACACATTACAAGCCACAATAAGTTACGCAAGCCTTCTACATCCAAAAATCTTCATGTGATAAGGCTCATCACTGCTGTGTAAATACTCTGAACAGCTGATGCCCAAACATTCCTTTTTGTCACTGTTGCAGAAACCGTTGGTGTTAAGCTCAATTTAGCCGTTTCAGGAAAACAAGCAAACTTGTGTTTGGCTCACAACACAGATCTTGTGTCAACAGATAACACGAGCATTCTTCTGAATGCTTGAGCTGTCTGTTTGAATGCTGCCTAATGTTTATTGAAAAAATAACTTATCTCAGAGGAGGTTTGAGCAACAAGAAGGGGCATAAACAAAGTTAAAACCAATGAAGCATTTTACCCAACACAGCAAGCCTGGGAGCCATCATTATAGGTTTGTTCGTGAATATTTTGAAGAGCCTAACTGATAAGTTGCTCAACCGATATTATCAGCCTGATATTTTCCTATCACAGCTTTTTCAGTATCAACATATAGTTGTTTTTGAAACACTAGAACAACCAAGGTGGTCCTTTTGACTGCTTTCAAATTAATATGTGCAATAACTTTGTTGAATTAAAAAATTAATTGTCTAGTACCTAGACAATGCAGAAATTGCTGCTGTTATATTGTGTGTTCTCATGACATTAAAATAGAAATAATTAATTAATTAGACTCAATTAAAAATAAAGTAGGGGAGACCAGGGACGGTTTTAACACTTTTTGTCTCAGCATCTACAGTATAACTCACCTGATTTTTTGTATTCAAGCTCTCAAATTTTGAAACAAAGTACACACAGCAGTGTTTCCAGCTTTTTTGGTTTTATTTTTCTACTCGTTTCCAGCCTTTTCCCAGAGGCTTTGATTGTTTTTGTGATGGTTCTAGGTGGAAATGTATTATTATTAATGTTAAAATAAAAAAGTTTATAATCTTATAAAATAAATTTAACTGTTTCTTGCCCTGAATAATTCTAGATTAATCTAAGATCATTAGGGTTTAATTCAGGTTTAATATCTAATATCATATAATTGCTCTCTTTTTGTTGCTGTTATAGTTATTTATAAATATTAAAAATACTGGTGAAAATTAAGTGTTTCAGCACAGATATCATTTTGGACAAAAAACTGTAAAATATCCTGCCTCCATTATATATCTTTGTGTGTTCATGTATATATTCTATATTCTGTGTATTATAGTATATCTAAAGAGTATCAGCCAGTCTATCAATATCAGACTTTTCTTACTCCCTGTTATTGGTATTGACCCCAAAAATCAAGTATCATTGCCACTGATGATGAAGACTAACTTTCAAAATAAAAGAGGTGAGCGCAGTTTAAAATGTGCATTTTGTTAAAGTTTAAATGACTCCTTTACTTTTTAATGCAAAGGACAGCTTTTAGTGGAATACCATGCGTCCTCAGGCTAAAGGGCAGATGTTTAGTGGAAACAAAGCACAGCCCAGACTATCTCCTGCCCTCCAGCTCAGAGGCAGATGCACCTGTCAGCCCCCCACCATATGGGCTCTTGTGACAAGAATGCGGTGTATGCAAAACAGAGAGCAGAGCAGGCGTACAGTCAACAGCTCAAAAATACAAAGAAAGAGACTTCAGATATGTAGTTACATTCTGTAGGAAAGAAATCGACCACCTGCTTTCAGAACTGAGAGGACCTATTCAAGTGTAATCCTCCCATTTCTCTTGTTCACATTCTTAAAGCCTTTATGTTGAGAGCAGGTGGAAAAGCCATTTACTGTCACATCAGCTGCAGCTCACTTACAGCTGTGAACAAATGCACAGACTGTTTAACAGGCCGGCTGTTGTTGCTCATCTAAAAAACTCTTCATTTTAATCCACGCCATCATTTGTGGATCCAAAGTGACAGTCACAACAAGTCTGGACAATGAATCTCAGGTTACACGTGCGCTTGGAAGCGCTTGCGCATATAAGCTCGGCTGCCCCCTCCCCATCCAGGGTGCAGTCCCAGTGGAAGCAGATGGCTGGGTAAAGCCATTGCTTCCAGGCCAGATAAATATGTCTCCCAGGGCAGTGCTGAGTGCAGAGCCCCCCAATCTGCCCATCAGCCACTGAGCAGAGATGGATGCCTCTGTTGCTTGAAGCCTAGAAACGGCCGTACGTCAGAGAAAGAGCAGGTGGTGGACCTCTGCTACAGAGGCCAAATATCTCCCCAACCTGCTACTGCAGGCAAGGGTTAATTACTGGTAGAGAAGGGGGGACATTGACAAACGGGACAAAGAATGACCACAATGGAAGATGCATGTATCAGTTCAGAGAACAGTTAATAAACATATTGAAAGGGAACCACATTCAATCAATTTAAGTTTGAATTGGCAAGTGATGTTGCAATAAATGTTAATGTAAAATGCAAATGATAACACTTAATAGTTCAACCTGTATTGTTTTACCAAATAAATTACAAATACATTAATGTAAATAACTGGAGTTTGAAAATTTAGCGTTTGTGTATTTATCAGTTAAAATGTATTAATATTACTGACGTGAATAAAGCTCTAATATTTGGGTTTTCATCAGCGGTAACTAAACACAACTCTCATACAGCTGAAAGTGAACATTAAAAATAAGAAAGATACCAGGATGTAAAAACAGTGACACAGAGAGAAACTAAACATAAAGTAGGGTGTAATCACAGATTGGCCGTGGTACAAGAGATGTCAAGTCAAGCTTGCTTTGGCCCCACTCTGAAATGGAAATGCAAATCAGCACAACACTCGGCACAGCCAAAAGTGCTAAGGGAATCCCCACTGGACTTTAACACCAAGGACTTGTGACTACACTTGGACTTGAGCCTTTTGACTTGAAAATACTTGATACCCTCCAAGCCCAAAGATCAAAAAGTCTGTTATAAAAAGTGTGCCACGAATCAATTTGTTTCCCTTAATTTCCTGAATCAACTAACGTTAACGCTATTCTTTCCCAGCAACTCAACACATAATTCCCCAGATAAACTTTGTTTGTACCGAACCAACAGGATTCAGTCAAGTTGTAGGAGAGAACCATGAAGCACTAACGTAACGTTTCTGAGCGCAGTTGGTAAAAAGGACACCAGAGTGCAAAGTACAGAAACCATGAGGTGGTCAACAAAAATAAAAAATAAACTGCACTATGCAAAACTTTTAGCTTGAAAATTAGAGATGGAGACGCAACAATTTCCAGCTTCATTCAACATTTGAAGTTCACAAAGAACAGTAAATTTTGGCTAATATTAACATAATTAGCAAGCTAATGCTTAGCTAATGTTAGCTTAGAGTTAGGTAACTTTGTAAATCTGTAATGGGTGTGTTTACATACCAAGAGGAAAATTTGGTTTCTCAGAGTCATCTTATGAGAAATAAATGAGATTCTTATTTTGCGATCTCAGCTGTTTCTCCTTAAACACCCCTTTTGGAGAAAAAAGGAGCAAAATGAAAGAAAAGCAGGAGATCTTTTGCTGAGCTCATAGGTGTCTCAGAGGTTTCTCCTTGACACCCGCATGGTCTCACTTATTCAAGACAACTTCTTTTAGATCTCACTGTTATCTCAAGAGCTGATTATTTAAGACAAATTTAAGATCAGTGCAGCGAGACAAAAACAAAGAACATTTTAAGATCTTCAACTGGGCTCAAATTAGTCTCAGGCTGAGACAAGATAAAGGCGATTTCTCAAGAGCCGAATCTAAGAAGTATGGGAAAATGTTCAGTCCCATATTGATCTTAAATTGAACTCATTTATGTCTAGGAGACACAAGGCTAAACAAAAACAAAACCTTATTTTGAACTTTTCCTTGCCTCTGGGTACGCACTAGTATCCTGGTTTTGATCTTATTTGGGATACGCTGTTTACATGGACCACAAGAAACCTGGTTATCCACAACAGCATCCTGGTTTATGATCATCTGAGTGCATTATACCTTGACTTAAACCAGGACATGACGTTTACATGCCCCAAACATAACCAGGATACTCCAAAAACCTGATCATAACCAGGACACTCGTGCATGTAAACACACTCAGTGAGGCTGGAAACACACTGTTACATTATGACTTGTTAAGGACTAAAAACTCAAAGTTTAAGACTTGAGACTTGCAAAACAATGACTTGGTCTCACCTCCGATGACTGCTATTATACATATAATAACATAATAATTGTATTACAGCACAAAATAATCCTTTGCTTTCTAAAAATAAAATAATGTTTGCATGATTATAAACTCTCTACAAAACTTAATTATTATACATGCAAGAAATATTTTTCTGTGCTCAAAATGTCCCATCATATGCTCTGAATTGTGACACAAATATAATTGAGCTTACAGCTAAACCATACATTCATAGATTCATCACTTAATACTAGTGCAGAGACCTGTTTGCTTACTTTTGCACATTGTCTTAAATGTAAGTGTAGTAATGCAATTAATATCTCCAAAGCTGATGAGGCCATTCTAAATCGGGGTTCATCCCCAGAATATTTCACTATTTAGTTTATCCATGTATTTATTTATTGCTGAATGTGAATGTGGTAACACAGGTTTTTGTCTGCCTGACACAGTTTCCTCTGTCTGCCCCCACCTCTGTCCCAAATGTCTGACTTTGTGTTTCTGGCAATTTGCTCCCATTGTGCAGCACTTCCTGATAGGAGGCACTCTGGAAGACTGGGCTCAGTCAACTGCAAAGGAATGTGACATTCCTTTCTAAAATTACGGATGCTTCTTTGGATTTCTGGGGCCGATTTCTGCCATTTTCACTGTGGTGTCTGGAGAAAGTGTTTCCGGACAGACACGCAAGTGAACACAGTGGATGCATTCTAAACTTCATTCATGATTGACTGCGGCAGACTGCTGGACGCCGACAAAGTGTTTATTTTCACTGGTAACACACCAGTGCATATTGTTATTGTTCTTTTGTCCACATTTAACAACATTAAATACGTTGGGGTGGAACTGATTTACCATTAAAAGAATAAATAGATGTCAATAAAACAAGGAAGCACTGCAGTTTTCTATAACAGGATATTATGAATCAAATTTTAAATATGCTGCATTGTATATTATGGCTATATCCAATGCAATAATAAAGCTGCTGAACCTGGAGCAGAGAGTTGCAATAGAATATTCCTCTTCTTTCAATGTGACAAAAAAAGAAAAGTGGTTCTCAACCTTTTTGGCATGTGACTCCATAAAATTAAACACTACCTATCTTTGACTGAGTTGTGACAAAAGAATATTTTTTATTTCTATCTCAGATGAGTGTTTATCAGTCAGAAATCTTTTTAAAAGTAACCCTCTCAACCCTAATCTTTTCTATTTAATTGCCCTCTTATGAGAAAAATCTGTCTTTTAGACTTAGACTTAATAAATCATTAAATGCGAAAAATGGAAATGCTTTTATTTTGTAGCTGAATCCACTGTTAGTCATACCTGTTATTAAGGGCATCTACATGTGGACTTATAAATAAAACGTAACCTGTTGATATTTATTGACCAACACTGTGTCAGCAGCGAGCTTCAGTAAATACAGGTCTGCGTGAACAAACAGAAAGAGGCCACAGGCTAGCTGTGATAACCCTGATCTCCAGATGGTAGACTGGAGTTAAAGGGAAAGAGGAGACAGAGGGGTCAGACATCAGGAATGAGGAAATCCCACCCTGGCCCCAGCAGATAGAGGACAGGAAACTCTTCCATTTACATACAAATTCACCCAGTCAGTAATGCGGCATGTGCAGCTCGGGGTTAGTGTGTTAAAAGCGTGGGAGGAGACCTGCAGACCACTGATAGCGCCGTGTCAGGTGGCCATTACGTGCCTGATGACATCCACAGGCCAAGACTGGGGACAGACAGAGGAGAGGCGATAAAGGGGAACCACTTATGTCAAGTCCAGGAGTCCTATTCATCAAGAGAAGATCTGAACGAGTGAAAAGCTGAATGGACACTATTTTTATTTACAGAAAGTTACAGCTCAGTATCACGGCTGTTTGTGAAATAGTCACAAAATATAATCTATATTACTGTTCACAGGAAGAATTTGTGTCAGAACATCTCTAACACATGGTGATTATATATTTTTTTATCACAGTAAACCTTGACACTGTTAAAGCGCTTCAACCATGTTTATAATGAGACATTTATACCCACAGAGGACACGTCTTCTTCCATGCTGCACCACCATGTTTCTACACACTGTCAAACTGACTGCTCAAACTAGTTATTTGTAGTAAGTAGTGAAAACCTAAAATTTGTTTAGAAATTCTGCGAAGTTAAAAATGTTGAAAGCCAGTACAATTTTCTTTTTGTGTTTATTATGAGGGAAATATATTAATATTTTAATCTATAAAAAACTAGTTTATTTATTACTACACTGAGTTTACTGAACATGAAAAATGGGCTCTTATACTTAAAATTTGTTCAGTTAACTTATTGCAATGACGGGTGACAAATCTGAGTTACATTTACTGAAATATTTGAGTTTAATTAATTTAACAGTAATCAAAGTGGATATGTAGCAGTAACTCCTCTGGTAACTTCCAACTTTTGAGTTTTAGAGCTTTAAAAAAGAAAATTATGGCATCTGATTGAATAAATTTTTTTCAGTAGCCCAGAAAGAACAAACCAAACACTGGCTCTGGATTCGCCTTTTTGTATTTTTTGTGAGGTGCACAGCCATTGTCAGTTCTCTTACATGCTTGGAAGGGGAGGGTGAGCTGAAGTATTTGCAATCTGCACGCTCAGGACTAGATACCACTAAATCCTGCACACTTGTCATTTAAAGACAATAACTTTTGTTTCTTGACTTCTGAGTGGAAACTTTTGTAGGTGTTTGAAAAGACTTGTATAAATAAATGGATAATCCCTTATAACCCTTTGCATATTACTCTGACAGCAGTGTACACACCCTCATTAGATAAATCACATGAAAAAATGGCTCACAGTGAAGGACTTTAAACAGTCACACATCACAACTCAAATCATGTTTATGTAACGAATGGATGCCACACATTCTTGGCCTTTAGTTTGATATTTTAAAGCCCTGTCACTTCCTCTTAATAATTCCCAGTGTCTGACTAAAGCACATTTATCTCTGTGACACTGCAAATCTGTATTTAAAATCCTCCATATACATGAGGCTTTCAGAATTGCTGAATCAACACTGTGAGCAGCCGCGGGAGCCCATTGATTTATGACGTGCGATCACCCTGCAGAGTGATCCCCACAGGTGATGACAATTTTCTCTGTGATCTCCAGCAACACTGACAATTTTACAGCCTGTGTAATTAAACACTTAAACACGCAGAAGCACCAAAGTTGACTCAAGCATGAAAGGAAGGGAAGCTGTTAAGAGTCCATAATGTTTTAGTCTGACCGAGAAGGCATTTCAATTGGCCTTGGAGATTCCAGATAAGGCAGTGGCATTAGAAATATGCAACTGCGAGCCAGGGACCCCCCAATTTGTTAAATGTCTTTACATGTGAGGTTTCAGATGAGGAAAGGTGAAGTAAAAGATGTTACATAAGAAGATTAGTGAGTGGTATAGAAGATTAGGGTACAGTGTGATGATTTCACATGTCTGCATACTTCAGTGGAGACTGGAGGAGGTGAATGATAGATAAAAAATCAATTTGAGTGAAAATCATCATCAACACTGGCTACATTTACATGAACAGTAATTTTCAGAATATGGCAATATTATGAATTTAATACAGATGTGACAGACAAGACAAAAAAGGTGTAAAGTATATAACAAGACGAAAAACTATGTAACAAGATGAAAAATTAATTAAAAGATTTAACAAGACAAAGAAGGCATATCAGGACAAAGAATAATGGAAAAGACGTAACAAGACTAAAAAGATATAACAAGATGAAAAACGACATATAAGGCATAACAAGACATTAAAAACATTAAACATTACATTAAAACATTAACATTAAAAACAACGTAAATGACCGACCGATGAAAAAGATGTATTGAGCCAAAAAAGATCAAACAAGGTGAGATTGCAGGAGGCTGGACTGAAAAAAGGTGGAGTTCATTTAACTAGTATCTGTGCTTCTACTTTAGTACAGAATGTGTGTACTTTTGTGACCTCTGGCACACAAAAGAAAAACTCAAAATTTTTGGTCAAAGGGAGAAACAAACTTTTTTTCTCAACATTACTTGAAACTTTTGATATCAACAGATTTTTGCACAAATATCGCAGCGCTGACCTTGTCAGGGTGGTGATTACAGGAATGAAAGAGGGAGGCTGTGTTTGCACACTCAAACAAAACTGCCAACAGTGGAAACTTTTGAAAAAAATTCTATTTTGATGCAAAAAAGTCTCCATAATTGGAATATGCATGGCTGCTTGCAGGAATATTGGAGGAATATTTATTTACAGTAGCCATTTAAACAGCTCAGTGAGAATGTTGTCTTTTCAGAATAAGGGGAAAAAGAGAGAATATTGTGCACATGTAAGCATTATCTACCGCCAAATCTTTGTCAAGTGACGAGAGCTGCCTGAAAGTAATGAAGCATGAAAATGCTCCCTGTACATGTTTTTACACCATCCACTACACTATCTGATTTCTTGTCACCAAGTTTGGTTTATATGCAAACATTCTTGATGGTGCATGAGACAAATGGACATGATTAGATGGATAAAGACTGACGGAGGAACTTTCACCTTGTGTTTTGTTTAAGACACCCTATCACAATAGTACAACTTTGTCAGTCATCAGTGTTCACTTGAAATGATTGAACACTTCCCTGCATCACAGTAAAATAGCAGCTCTTTGCACCAAAGCCAGGAGGCAGGGCTGTAACTCGCGTTTTGTGGGGCCTATGTAAAATGTTGTTGGGGGGGGGGGGCAAAGTAGGTGGTCCAGATGCATACATTTATCATTTAAATGCACTTAGAAAAACACACCTACTTAAACCTGCTCAAAATGACAACGAATGGGAAACACTCAGGCTCCCCCTACATAAAAAAAAAATCCTGATAACTTACAGGACGTACAGGATCTCCATTAAGTATAGAAGCTTTATATTATACTTTCTGGTGCCTCTGTGTTGTTTTGTGAATTAAACACAGGAATGTAAGAAAGTGCAATATACTGTAATGTTAGTAATGGAAGTGGATATGAGAAATGGTACACTAATGAGCACATGTGCATGTACATGTGCATATGTGCATGCATAATACATAATTTTAATGAGATATGCAGCATTAATCAAGACCCAACTATTCTGTCATCTCTGCAAGATCCACAGTTAAAAGCCTACCAAGAGTTAAAAAAAAAAAAAGTCTAACCTAATATATGACAAAGCCAGAGGTTTATTTCAGGTCTTATTGCAGGTAAGTTTAGTCATGACATTTTTACTGTAACATGGAAAAATTAGGAAATCTTAGAAACTGGAAATGCGGAAAGGCGTCAACTTCCTCTGGCATTTCTCTTGAAAAGATGTACAAATCAAAACATGTTCAGCTGTTTATGTCACTACGCTTGAAAGAATGTAAACTGGCTCTTCCCCCCGCCGATTCATCAGCTTATCCCAGGATGCTTGTGTGGCGTAGATTATAATCAGTTGTACATTGGTTTTTTTTTTTTTTCCTGGAGTTTCTTTTTCAGGCAGAACCATATCAAGCATATCACAGCAACTTTCACAGACTGAATGGCACCCAACATTTTATCTCAAAGGGTCTTTTCATTTGGGATGTGACAGCTGTATAAAAACCTGTAAAGACATAGTTATAGCTGCAGGGAGGGTTCAAAATAACTCATCTCTGCAGCATACTTGCCAATCTGGAAACCATGAAAATAGGAAGGATTTTGAAACCAAAACGGGGATCTTACCCCAGAAAAAAACCTATGAAACTAAATTTCATAGACTTTGTTTCCTGCATTCTGGGGACTTTCAAAGATTGAAAATAACAAAGTAATAGACACATTTTTTGCAAACGGAAACCTGCAGATGACTTATAATTTATGAGCTGGAAAACACAATGATACCACAGCATTTAGCCTTACCTAGTGTAATTTGCATAGTACGTAACAACATTTGCGCTGTCGTCCGAGTGGAAACAGCCGACTTTTAGAGTCCTTTAAGGATCATACATGCTGTACTGTGCCAGACACAGGGTGTGATAATGAAAAGGAAAAAAGGTGTGAAAAGTTGTTATAAACTGTGAGAAATACAGGACTATTGTGACCCTGGGAGGAAACTGGGAGAGGGCAATGAAAAACGGGAGGGTTGGCAAGTACATGCTACAGTCAGAAGTGTTTAGTTCACATTGTTGTATACAGGGATGGCGGGGTTCAAAAAATGTAAAATGTATGCAAAAATGTATCCCAGTACAGTTACTAATTACCTGTTGAAAAATGTAGTCATTAACCCAAGTATCACAATAATAAAGCAATGTAATCTGATTACTATTAATCACTTTTGAATTACCTCAATATTAAATACAGTGAACTTGTTTAGCCTAATATAATGTTTTTAGGGCTGCAACTAACAATTATTTTCATCATTGATTAATCAGTTGATTAATTTCTTAATTAATCGATCAGTTCTTTGGTCCATGAAATGGTGATTAAGGCTCAAGACGACGTCCTCAAATGTCTTGTTTTGTCCACAACTCAGAAATATTCAGTTTACTGTCAGAGAGAAGTAAAGAAACAATGCTTTTTCATGCTTTTTCATTTTCACTTTTTTTTTTATTAAAAAATGACTCAAAACAATTACTCGGTCATTAAAATAGATGCAGATTAATGTTTGTTGTTAGGTTTATTAGTTTGTCCAGTTGTTCCTTCCGTTGTTTTGCACAATTTATTTATTGAATGATTGACTTAAAGACAGAGACAAGAAAAATGTTAAAATTTCCACCCACTGAAGCATAATAGACTATGATAATGAATGAAATTAATTTTACTGTATGTATCTGTAATCTGGTTACATCTTTTTTATCTGTAACTGCAATGGAATAAAGTTACCTTTTTTTGTATTTAGATTATGCAATCCCATTACATGTAATCTGTTACTCCCCAAGCCTGGTTGTTTATATATTTAATAATACGTCACAGCTCACACCTCAATCTTGAAGCACAAAACACGACACAGTGGTCACACTCAGTCAAACCTGTGCATGTCATTGCATAAGACACAGAGAGAGAGAGGAAATGAGGCTAGCCTGGGATGTTTGGGGTTGCAGGGGAAATCTGAAAACTAATTACACGAGACGATCCAAACGGATGCCCTCATTAACCATGAATGAACAAGGAATGCTCTAAATAGTTTTTACATAACCGACACCAACATCCAAGCACACACGCAGATACTGCATAGAAGAATTTCGGCTCTGGCAGCGCAGAATATCAACAAGATGATGCTCCATCACTGACAAAGCTATGGGTTAAATGGGAGTGAGGAGGGGATTTTAACTTTTTGCTCAGAGAGTTCATCCAATCTAATTAAAGGTACAGTCCATGATCATATTATAAACAAAGGGGCTGCCTGAGCACTAAAATTCAAAAAGTACAGTTTAAGTACAGACAGTAAAGTTTATTGTTAAACTGTAAAATATCCTGCCTCCATCATATATCTTTGTCAGTAAGTGTTTGTTAACTGAGGGATCAATGCAAAAAATTGTCTTTGCGTATATTCTATGTACTGTATACTATATTCTGTATGAATAACATTGGTTCATAAATACTCAACTCTGATTGGTCAATGACAGCATCCTAAGGTCTGTTACTTCTGCAAAACAGATCATTGTTATGAAGACTATACCGTTGCTATGGACACAGTTTGGATGATAGGCTCTAGGGGAACAATAAAATCACTGTCAAATCACTGAAATCGTTTAAAAATTAATATTTTGTGTCAAATAATTGATTTTTTGGCAAGTAAACGTAATAACTGGGGTAATGTACAGTGAGCAGGTCATTACTGTGAAATAAACTCCTTCAGGATGATTCAAGACAATTCCGTTTTATGTCAGGGTCTTGCATCATCATGTCATGTTATCCCTTACATAAATGCTGAACTTATAATGCCTTATATCCATGACTTATTCTACTTTATAAAAAGTTTTATGGAGTTTTATTAATGCATAATTAACATGCTTATAATGCACAGTAGACATAACCTTTGTGGAGTCTTACACAAATATATTTTGTACATTTTGGCCTCTATATGCAAATGTAGTTTTAGGTCACTAAAAGACAAGATTTTTGAAAACACCTTTTAAGGTGCAGATTTTCCATAGCTCCGGTTTCTGTGTATCAGTGTGGATGTGTAAAACTGAGCATTTGTAAAATGATGACATCATCATCTCAATTCCCACATTGTTGCTTTGTGTAATGAGCATGTAATGCGCCTGGAACAACAACAACAATGGCAGACTACTGGTTTGTTTGACCGCTGTGTAACCCCTTCACACTGACCAGTTTCTTTTTAACTCAAACCACCACTTATTACCATAAAACACCAGTGGTGAGGATCCTCCTGCACAGAGTTCAACATCTCATCAGTGAGGAGGAGGAGGAGGATAGAGAGAGGTGTGACAGATCCAGGGGGCACTGCAGGCCAGCGGGAACAAGAAAAGGATCATGGGAATTCCAACTCAACTTAAGGCGAGAAAGGACACTGCTAAATCCACAGAGACCACCAGGAGCATAAGTGACTGGATCATCCAGGACAAGAAGTCAGCACTTACCACCAACCATTCAACACTAGACTGCAACAAACAACTCTTTCAGTATCAATAAATCAGCTGACTATTCTCTAGATAAAATGATTAATTGTTTGGTCTATAAAATGTCAGAAAATAGAGAAAATGTCCATGAATTATTACATTTGAATGCCAAAGTAGCATTTTATGATGAATATACAACATCTCTAAACTGTACTGTATCTGTTAAGATCATCAGTTAAGAGCTTGTGGGAACAACAGGACAGGAATTTAAGCATACTCAAAGACAGCTGTGGCTATCAGCTTGTACTGTTGCTAAAAAGATGTCGACTGTCAGGTGGCAAGAAATATCATGACTGTATGATGGGATTTTGTGAGACCCATGGGGAAGGGATGGGTGTTAACGAGCAGTCAAAAGTTCAGAGGTATATTTTGTATAGCTGTACTGTATCCTGAACTGTCATATCAGCAGGACTGTAGTGTGATGAAGTATTAAGGTATGAATTTATTAAGAGAAGGAGGGAAAGTTCTTTACTTTGGTATGTGTTGGTGTGTTGTGTGACCGACAGAATTTAGTGGTTGATGTGAATCTGCAAACCTTTGAAAATATAATAAAAACTACATATTTGGAAGACTGGAAATAGAATATTCTGTCATTTTTGCATAAAAAAGTTATCAATTATCAAAATAGTTGGCAATTATTTATCTGTTAGTCTGCTTATTAGGTAAATTGTAGGTTTCCCACAGTTTACCCACCGTGTTTCTCCTCATTGTTTGAGCTGATCTGAAAACAGATGAGAGGTGGGTAAAACCACTATGTGAACATACCTGCCCTCTTGCATGAATTCACTTTAAGATTGCCTTCTGATTTCTATAAGGTGACAACAAAGCTGAACTGGACCTAAAACTAAGATACAGCCCACCTCTGATGTCCCTTTCTCTGACTCCAGAGAAAGGGACATATATCCACACACACAAACATGTGGATCAATTTGTGTATAAACCTATTATTGTTATTATTATTATTATTATTATTATTATTATTATTATTATTATTATTATCATTATTATTACATGACAGAATGAGTTAGCTTAGCCAGTGCCATAATAATACTTCCACCTAAAAATATATAGTAATAATAATAATATTTGAATCTTTATTTGCATTTTTTGTAATGTGTTCATATATATTTTATTAAAAATAATAATAATAATAATTTATTGGGAAGAAAATAAATAAAAATCACTTCTAATTTTATCAATTAGAATATTTCTATCTGCAGTAGAATGTCTGTTCAGGTCCACTGGCCTGACAGATTCCATGGTTGCTATGTTTGATGTCATTTTAGCATTTTTCATATTTCAAAAATAAATTCACTTTCAGAAGGTCAAGACAGCAGTTTTGTAGTATTTTACTCAATGATTTCTCAAGAAAGTAGATATCCTGCGACAATTTTCAACTGACTTCACTTCACGAACGACTTGGACAGACACTTAATCATGGAAAAAGTAAGAATTCTCTTTTTCTTTTTCTTTTTTCTTTGTCTGAACGGTATTTAGTATTGAGATTGTCAGAAGCCTTTAAATTCATGAATATACTTGAAATGTAAAAACTTTTGAGTGATATTTTGTGGTATTTATGAAGTTTGACCCGGGTTTTAAGGACACCTGTGTCACAGATAATCATAATCATCCCGACACGTAATGATCCCACGTGACCGACAGAGTAATTTAACAAGATTAAAATTTGTAATTTAGGGGAAACGAGGTCAACACCGTTGAAACGAGGTATGTTTGAGACCAGGGGTACTTAATTAAATTCCTCGAGGTTATTTTTCTGGAATATATGGCTAAAAATAATTATATTTTCATGATTAATAATAATAATAAAAAAATATATAATGTACAACTGTACGCCAACCATTTGTAGCCCATGTTTTCTGGTATTTGTCATTAGAACAACTTTGACGAACCAGATGCCTAAATAAATGCGTGACATAAAGTGTAAGGTTTAGCTTTCTTTTAATTGGATTTAATGTTTTTATTTAATTTAGTTTCATGCATAAGTTAAAAGAACTTATGCATGAAACTAATTAAATGACACAAAATACACATTTTAAAAAGCAACAAAAGCGCTGCTATGTGGGAAATTATCTCTGATATATTAACCACAAATAGCCTATGTCAGAATTTTTAAGCCATTTTAGCTATATTGTAGCTATGGCCTATATTATAAGGTCATTTTAATACATTTCTGAAGTACTTGCTCATAGTTATTTCCACAGCAATTGTTTGGTATTACATTTTCTTATAATGCTTTGCATAATACTCCAATACAATGTTTTTGGGGGTTTTTTTGGCTGTGGAAACTGCAGTCTGGGAACTAATCAGCTATTGTCTTAGACTATTTAGATACAGGCATACTCATCTGCAGATATCCGATTTATAGATTATTACTCTTACTGTGGTTTCTCTCCCTGCTTAATAGCCTACAACAGTCCTCAGTGGTATAAAGGCTGGATACCAAAGAATTAAACAGATTTTCCTCAAATTCCCAGACATAATCTACCCGCTAGAGCAGCCACTGGTGGAGAGTAACTGAATGCATTTACTCAAGTACTGTGCTTAAGTAACCTACAACTTTCTGTTTTACAATTCTTATGCTTCATGACATCTCAGAAGGAATGATTTAGCTTTTTATTTAATATAACAGTTTCATATTCTTTCTATTCTGTCTAAATATCATAACTTATGGGGGCCAATCTTAGTTGGGGGCCCAAGGAAGTTGGCTAACAGTAGTCCACTAGCAGTAGGCATACAGCCTCAATAAAAATAAAGTCACTTTTTTTTACAGAAATGTTTAATTCTTCTTCAAGGTCCATGACTACTGTAAGAAGAGGAAGAGGGCCTCCAGACAAGCTCAGGCCCATGGAGACCAGGTAAGCACTTAGATCAACTCTACACTTGCATCATATTCACTGTTTCTCACTATGTTAAAGGTCCAGTGTATTAAGATTTATGTTGATTCATTGATAATAATAATAATAATAATAATAATAATAATAATAATAATAATAATAATAATAATAACTTTATTTGTATAGCACTTTTCATACAAAAAGAATTATAGACATCATACAGTCATAGAAAAGAGAATAAGACAATTTGAGACCTTGATCTTAAGAGTTATATCTGAAAATTCCTGTAGAATGAAAACACATATGGGCTCTTTATATTTGACAAAGTAGTGTCCAGTTGTGTATTTGATGTACATGTTCAACTGTGTGCTGGTGAAGCTAAAACAGACCTTGCTGACTCTCTGCAGGTCCAGGGTGTCATCCCCCAGTCCCACCCTTCCATAATTTTTCCTGGCCTTCCTCCTGCTCCCAACATTCTTAAGGCCCCTGAGTTGATCCCTAGACTTGACCCTCCCTCCTCTAAGCTGAGCCCTAATGCCCAAGAGGACCCTATCCTACCAAGTGACGCACCACTGGAGATCCATGGTTACTTGGTTGAGGAGTACCAGAGGATTTACCACTCTGTGGTGGACGACATGATCAAGTACGTAAATTTAAACTGAAAATTTAAAAAGTCTGACAGTTCATTGGTTAACATGAATATATTGTTACCGTAATCTGACTGTGGTCACGTTTATATTTGTAAATGTAATGTATTTTTTGTGACTTCCCCTCAGATATAAAAGTGCCAAGTCTCGGCCATACAACCTTCAACTGGGGCGAAAGATCAAGCAGCGTCTCTGGGAGACACTGGGTCGTCCAAAGGTAGCCATGGTAGAAAAGTCTGAGGGGATCATGCAGGTCGAAGAGTCGATGGGGACAGAAGTCTACCCACCACTCATAGATGTCGATATCTCTTGTGAACCGCACCCTTAGAAGTGCATTAGAAAGAAAGCAAAACACTGAAACTAAAGAAAATGCAGCATTACTAGTGAACTGGATGAAATAATAGTTCACAATTCATTAACTATAAACATAAAAATTAACTTAAATTTAAAAAAAAGTTAAAACATTCTTCAAACAGAATTTTTTTGTTCCAACAATGACAGTCAAATGACTGCAAAGTAGCCTCAAACTCGATCTGAAAGGTTTTAACAACAGGCTACATCGTAACCTCCACCTCAGAGACAGTAAGGTCAGGAAGAACATCTCCAGCACCATCATCCTTCACCGAAGACTGTAACATCAAGTCTGCAGGGAAACATCTGCAATAACATCAACCTGCACCTCCCAGATAGTAACATCAAGTCTGCAGAAAAATATCTCCAACATCAGCCTGCGCCTCCCAGACTCTAACATCACATCTGCAGAAAAACATCTCCAACATCAGCCTCCGCCTCCCAGACTCTAACAGCAAGTCCGCAGAAAATCATCTCCAACACAGACAGCAACATCAAGTCTGCAGGAAAACATCTGCAACAACATCAGCCTGCACCTCCCAGACAGTGACATCACGTCTGCAGAAAAACATCTTCAGCAAGATCAGCCTCCGCCTCCCAGACTCTAACATCAAGCCTACAGAAAATCATCTCCAACAACATCAGCCTGCGCCTCGCAGACAGTAACATCAAGTCTACTGAAAAGTATCACCAACATCAGCCTCACCCTGACAGACAGTAACATCAAGTCTGCACGAAAACATCTGCAACAACATCAGCCTCCGCCTCCCAGACTCTAACATCAAGCCTACAGAAAATCATCTCCAACAACATCAGCCTGCGCCTCGCAGACAGTAACATCAAGTCTACTGAAAAGTATCACCAACATCAGCCTCACCCTGACAGACAGTAACATCAAGTCTGCAGAAAAACATCTCCAGCAACATCAGCTTCCACAAGATAAAAAAAGAGACTTCCAGAACCAACATCTTGTATCTTCCAGCAGCCAACCACAATCGATGTCTCTGCAGCTCCTGACACCCATTCAGCACCAACTCCAGCATCCACCTGCAGCTTTTTTCTTTCGCAAGACCAGATCTAGATCACTGCCTGTCATTTTCATCCGTGGTCTACAACCAGCTCCAGCCTCTCACTAAAGCCTCTTACCACCAGCTTGGCCAACAGCCTCAGCTTCCACCTGCAGCTATAGCTGTCTTTACAACAGTGAAAAAAGGTAAATGGATGTATATTTTTGCTTTTTTACCTTCTTGTCCTTTAACAATGCAGTAATCTTTAATAATGTGAACAATATGGTGACTTTTTTGTGTACAACTTCACCTTTCTCATCTACAGCCTCCAATAGCCTGCTACATCCATAACCACTGACTACAACCTTTGGCAGCCAGCATCAGCTTCCACAGTCTGCATTATAAGATGTGCATCTTTAAAAAAATGTAAATAGATAATAGACACAATTAATTTTTACTTGACTTAATTGGTCTTACGTACATACAGTTACATTACCTACATGTGACCACAGTGTCTACTTTTTCCTGCTAGCATTAGCCTCACCCCCCCACCTACACACAGTCTCTGACAGCCATCTGTAAGCCTAGCTTGGACAACCAGTACAACTCCAGTTTTCTCAGTATTAGTTTAGTTTCATCCATCTCCCTGCCAGCCAGCAACAACCACAGCCTCCTACCTCCTGCAAGTCATCTGGGATCCTTCCAGCCTTCACTTTCAGCTTCCATCTCCAAACCTCCACCCAGCTAGCTTCCACTGCAGCTACTTCCTGTAACCAGACATTCAGAAACAGCTAAAAGTAGGATATCTTATTATGGTATAATACAGCCTTTTTTACTTGTGATATTTGTTGTCACATAACAATTTCACCACATTGCTGATTTCTAATGCACGAACATCCTTACTGTTCTCAGAACCAGCATCCAGCAGCAGCCTCCACACAGCCCACTTCCACTTGCAGCCTCTGCCTGTAACCAGACATTCAGGGACAGTTGTTTATAACACAGCAAAAAGTAAGATATCTTATTGAAATATAATATTATAATACATTTTTTACTTGTGATACTTGTTGTCATTTTACAGTGGGCTGATTACGTCTAATGCATGCACAACCTTGCTTTTCTCAGAACCAGCAAACCAGCCAAAGACATCATCAGCAAGTCTCTGCCTACAGCCTTCAGCACCAGCCTTTTGTTTGCCTAAAATGTATTTTTAATGTACCTTCACTGTAGTGCACTGTGGTCAACATGTTATTGTAAATATGTTCTGTAAGTATACTGGCTTAAGCTGAACTGACCTGAGTAATGGTTTTTGGATTTTGAGTTTTTATTTTGCGATATAAAGAGACCCTCACTTCATCAGATTTGAAAGATTCAGAACTGTGCCTGTGTACATTTGATCACATATTCAATAGCTGAATCCAGTATACTCAAAGAACCATACAGAAATTTCACCAGGATAAAAACAAATATTTTACTTAATATCATGTTCTTTGGCAAATAGGAGTGTATTTAATAGATAAGCAAACAGGATTTCTTTTTGAAATGGTTAAATGCTGAGTTATAAATGCTCCCAGATGTGTTTGTCAAACATTAACTTCTCAAGGACAGTTAGGCATTCTTAAGATAGACAAAAAAGAAATCCTCTGCACTCAGAGCTGTGTAATGCAGTAGAGCAATGCTTTGAATTTGTTCTACACTGGTTTTCATAAAGTGAAAATACAACAGCTAAGACTTTTGCTTGTTCTCTGACTTGAGCGTCCACACAGTTTTTCCAGTTTTTCTTAATCTGTGTATATAAAAGTAAAGCAAAGCTACAGCAAGAACAGAGAAGTCGGACACATGACACAAGTCAAAAAAAACTTTGGGGACCTTTTAAAACATGATGTCGGTAATGTGATTGGACGTACATTAATGTTAGAGTGACCAAGAGATAGAGACCATAGAGTCAGGAGGAGTCAGAGGGTGTCTTATACGTGACTCAGTATAATCATACAGTGGGATCACTGTACACAGTACACAGAGCTTTTGACCTGTTAATTAGGAAAAATACCTGCACTCCAGTTGCGGAACTATTTGTTTTGGCGGAGCCAAATAAATGAATGAATAAACAAAGAAATCAGAATTTGTTGTCCATTTTTACTGTTACCTAATAAATAGTGTTTGTAAAACTGTTGTATAAAAGCAATAACACTCAAGGTCATGCTGTTATAGTGAATCACAGCTGTGCTGATATTCAGTACGACGACACTCCCTCATGTGATTTTGCTTTACTGTATAGAATATCATATGAGCACTATTTGAACCTGCATTAACTGTTTTTTGACACTTTGGGACAGTGGATACAAATTATGAAGCATAAGTAACATTTCATTGGGGCTGCAACTAACAATTATTTCCATTTTCGACTAACTGGTCAATCATTTTCTTGATTAATTGATTAATTAATCCGTAGTCCTTGTGCTCCACATGTGTGGACCCATTTTTCAAGTAGTATCTGTAAAGATTATTTTCATTATCAAACAATTTGTTGTTCATTCTCTCAGTAATCAATCCGTTGTTTGGTCTATAAAATGCTGATAAATATTGATCAGTGTTTTCCAAAGTCCGAGATGAAATCCCACAGATACCTCACAGATATTCAGTTTAGAGGAGTAAAGAAATCAGAAAATACTGGCATTTAAGAAGCTGAAATCAGAGAAATTTAACTTTCTTTTTTCTTAAAAATTACTCAAACTAATAACCAATTATCAAAATAATTGGCGATTAATTTAATTACTGACTCACTGATTAATCATTGCAGCTCTACATTTCATCAAACATAAAATAAGTTGATATATTGAACTTGTGAGCAAACAGTTCCTCTATACATCCAACAGATATGTAGCAAAATTAACATTCATTTGCAGTCATGTTTCTGACAATCAGGAAAATCTAAGTCCAGCATTCACTAAATCTGAAGCTTGATCTTGATCTGTCTCTTGAGGGAAATATCTGTCTGTATGGGCACAGCAGGTTTTTAGAACTTCTTTGCTTAAAACAGCAAAATTGTAATTTGATACACTGTTATAATAAAAATATTGATTACAGTTTAATTATTAATGCAATACATTTATTGTAGTGAAGTAAATTTTTTATAGAGAACTCACTCAAATATAGCTATACTTTAATTTTGACCCCTATCATCACTAACAACATAGAAGATCAGTGGTGAGGACCCTCCCACACAAAGTAGGACATCTTGTCAGTGAGGAGGAGGAGGGACAGAGGAAGGTGAGGCATGACTAAGGGACACTCAGGGCCAACAGGTACAAAGAGTGGATTATAAAAATCACCAAAAATCCTACAAAATTCAGAGAAAGATCAATGAGTCCATTCACATCTGGCTCCAGAGAACGTCCATGAACAGAGACAGAGGTTACAATGTACAGTTCTACATATAAGCAGATGAAGGTCATGAGATTTGGCTGAAATAGTCAAAAACACAAATTGTGTTGAGTCAAAAAGAGTATTTTTATGTTATGATATTTCTATTTTGTTAAACGCCACAGTATGGACACATACTGTAAGTAGGACATGAGTGTGTATGCACGCACTCATTGTGTGTTAGAGGAATGAGTCTTTTCCTCCTGGCCTCTCTGGCACAGCTCTCTTGGCACGGAGCCCTGAGCTGGCTGATAAGAACGCGCCCCTCTCTGTCTCTGCAGCATTCCAAGTATCCTGGGACGAACGTCCGGAGTCCCACTGCACGAGACGAGTCCGGCCACAACCTGCACCCACTCCCTCCACCCCACCCTCCCCGAGCGTGCTCACTCACACTCAAGAACAATGAGACGTTCCCATCACACAAGGGACATGTCTGGGGCTAGAAGTGGGACATGGACACACGCGAAGCACGACAGGCATGTTGTCTGTGGCCCCGCCATGGAATGTGCAACAAAAAAATGCATGCGGGCTGGTAACAATTCTAGGAAAAGTTTTCTTATCTTGTAAAGGAAGTTTGGCAATTCATAAAAAGACATGTTTATCTCATCCGCCAAGTTCTTCACCGAGGAGAAATATGAATCACATTGAAGAGACATTTCTCATTTACTGAGCCACTAATGAGAACTCTCTTTATACACAGAAACAAACTATGGGCAAAACATTTTAACCACTTGCTGATAAATGGTTTGAATCAATTATCACTCAGAGCATCAGATATTCTTCCCTCCCCATGCTCATCAATCTCCTGGCAGGCTCGGTTTAAGAAATCCCCGCCAACCTGCATTGCCTCTACAGAGATAAGTCAGGCCTCTACACAAACAATCCATCCTCATTCTTTATTCCCATGACAAGTTATGATCCCACAGATAAGGGAAATTCCTCAAACAAATACCTCAGATATCTCCCTTCTTTAAGATGGGTTGATAATATGAAGCAACTTTCCACTTGAGTTTTCACTAAGTTTGCCAAATTTACTGATTGACTTGTTGATTTGGCTTCATGTAACCTTTGAGATGCCTGGTTTGTGACCTAAGGCGTTCAGGACAGTGCTGGATAAGTAAAGACATTCCTGTTTTGTGACAGGAGTGGGGAGGGAAAGTATCTTCCAAACAGAAAACACAGACACAAGCCTCTGAATTACTGCTTGATAGAGTGTCTGACTTGGCAGATTCATTGCTGCTGACCGGACAACAGAGCATTTAAACTGCACCCCCTGCTGGTGGTTTGTGGTACAGCAAGAGGGGCAATGATGCTAATGCTTGAATGAGAAAGTTAAGTTAGTGGAATGGTCTTAATCTTCACTTGGGCCTGTACATTGCAGAATGTGTTCAGTCTGATACTTGAAAGCTGTTTTCATATGTATCTGCTGACATGTATCTGTGCCCACCTGAAAGCTGGGGTAGGCACTTTATTTCTGCAGCAACTGGGCAAGAGTTCAACAATAACCATTAAGCACAATGTAATTAAAACCATCTGAGAGAAAACTAGGCTTCTGCTCCTCTTCTTGGCTCGGTTTTCATAGAGTTTCATTGATTTTTCAGTCAGGCAGCTGATGTCATTTCAACATCGTCTCTTAGGCTGAGTCTGGTCCGTCCACCACTGCCTTTATTTTGCTGAAAATAGCCATTGAAATTTGGAACTTGTTTAGTCCTTCTAATCAGGTCCAAATGTTGACCAAAAATAGACATTTAAATTTGGGCTGTGTTTCGTTCATCTGTCTTTTCACTTTCAACTAAAATCAGATGTAGATGGACATTGTCTTTTCAATGACATGAAAAAGACAAAATCAAATGTTTCTTAGGTAATGGTAAAACTGTTTCTGAATGTCTTTTCAAACCTAAATTTTGCTGGGTGGGAAGTAGTTGCATTTTTGAGAATTTCTGACAAGGTAATTGTGGTTTTCTTTGTGAAGAAATTATATCAGACACAAGTTATTATTCGAGGCAAAGTATTTTACTTCTTCAAACACATCCGAAGGGGGCTTCTCATTTATTAATAATAATTGTCAGTTTTACCAAAAACATCTTATTGCACGGTCAACATACTTTTTTCAAATCTTTCAGTCACATCTCTTGCATTCCTCAGTGGTATTTGCTCTGTAGACTAACTCAGAGATTCTATTGTTGGGGGTGTCCTTGACTTTTTCATGTCAAGTACCCCAACAAAAGATGCACGTTAGACCACGGACCCTCAATCTGAGAGAGTTCTGTCTTAAGGAATTCCCGTTGGAGAATTTGTTTAAATTTTAGGCTTGAAGATCATAAAGGCTTCATAGTCAAAGTGTCAGATCAGGATCATTATAAATTACAAGCAATCAAAACAGCCAATTATTGCCTATTCATTACCTTGTTGTCCCAACTTCCAAAAAAATGTGATAAAAGTTAGTGTATACTATTCCTCCTTTCACTATGGACCCCCATACCACCCACTCAAGGATCTGCGTTCGTCACCGAACTCCAGTTTGAAAACCACTGGACTAACTAAGCAACTTATTGAACTAAATAACCCTAATTCCAACTGAACAAATTCCATCTGCATGAAGAAGACCAAACAGTGAGGCTGAAGGCTTCAAAAGACCCAAGTAAGTGGACTTGATTCTATTCTATAGTTCAACTATTTCTAAATGCCAAGAATGAACCTTCAAGCTCAGGAATTGTCAAGATTTTATATAGTACGGGGCCCAAAACAGGTTTAGGTTTTATGTTAACATTATACATGTTTAGTCTCCTTTTATCATTTTCGTTATGTAGATATATAGAAATATTGGCAACCTTATTCACGTTTGTGTGTGAGTGTTTTTTTTTTTTTTTTTGGTTGTATTTTTCTGTCCATTTTGCTATTCACTTTGGTTACAAGTCACAATGGTCTTGGCTCTGGAAGGAGTTTTCAACAATAACCCTGAAAATGTACTCAGAGTTGGCTTGAAGACTACAATTTTCTTGCAGAAAGCCTCTGTGTCAAACTAATACAAAAACAAGTTGCACTACAGGTAAACATAGGAATAAGTGTTTTGTTTCAGTGCTTAAACAATACTCAATTTTGGCCATTCCTTTTTAATATTACACCTCTTGCAAGTTAGCCAAAGTCATGGAAGAGCAATGCTTAATTGCTGGAATGCCCTTTTAAAAGCATAATATAGTCATTAGAAGCACAAAGTGATCATTTCCCAAAACTAACCAAGAGAATTCCTTTAGAAATAAGATGTCCATTTGTCCTGACAGGGTTGAGAGCCTAATGCAGACAATTCAATTCATTAACTAATCAATAAAGCATTTACTTAATCATCTTGTTGCCTAAAGCATTTTTTTTCTTGTGAATCACTATGTAAATAAGGCAGCCCAAACTCTCCCTGGACTTGAATCAGCCTCACTCCTCCTCCCTCTTACTAGGCCCCTTCAAAGAATCTCCACATATAAAAACCTTTTCACCTCCCTCCAGAGAGAGCCAGAGGAATGCCTGTCTTGCCAAATTCCTCTGTGCTGTTTGTTGGGGCTTACAGTGCTCCTAACACAGGCTACCACATACCAAAGTGAGAAGTCACTGGACTCTAGAGACTCCTGAGCAGAACTTCTGTACTGTTGTTGTGATAGTATGATAGCGAAAACAGAAAAACACATATTTCTTGAGGTTTTTCCACTTTATTTCAGTATGCGGTTCATTAGGAAAGCAGTAAAATATAAGTATTCCCCTCTGGCCTTTCAGTGTTTGTGAGGTTGCGCGCCCCACATGGTTGATATTAACATTCCATCAGCTTTCTAATGATGAGGACAAAGCAGGCCGCAGGGGAAGGTTCATGACAGCATTGGCATGGTGCACACATTCCTGCACTTGACTAGCCAGAGGGCCTCTGCAGGGTGGATGGATGGATGGTGGTGGTGCTGCTGGGGGGTTTGGGAGACTGCTAACTGGGGAAAATGAGGAGAGCTACAGTATAAGCAGGCTTCTCTCCCTCCCTACTGTCTGGGATGTTGGACAGACATGTACATATGTGGAATTTTCTCAGTTATGACAGACGTGCAAGGGAGGACGGACACCTCTTTGGCTCGCAGCAACATTCTTTTCTCTGGACGTAAATGCAAAGCTCTTATTAATGCTGCATTCCAGGCAACTTGAAAAATTAAAATATGCAGCGCCCTACGAGAAAAAGCGCAAAAGAGCCCCACTTAATGTCAGAACTCCGACAAGTAAATCAGGCGGAGGTCAGCAGCCAAAAGTCAGTTATTTGAGGTCACACAAACGACAGACTGCAGGGAAGAATACACCAAGAACGGTCAACTATTTCTTAAGGCCATATCAATCTATTAAAAGCATGATGGAAGCACATTTCATTCCTGGTCTGAGCAAGCATGTCTAGTTATCAAATGAAGTGAGCCAGAAAATACACTACAAAACATCTCTGCCATAAAACTTCAGATACTCAAATACTTTTGTTTTAGTTGTCGACCATCATGGGTCACATTTAAGGTGGTGTGTTTTGGGCCTTTCGCCTCTCCACCTGTTCTTCTTTTTCCACAAACTGACTACAGCTGAAACAATTAGTTGATTGACAAAAATTAAACTACAAGAGCCACTATTTTAATGAATGTTCATCATGCAGAATGTTTACATGTATATGAACATCCTCTACATTCTAGCTCTTGCTAAATGACTTCATGCATTGCTGATTAAGTCCTTGACCACCAGGTTAATGTCTCTGTGTTCTCAAAAAAGGTGAGGTCAGATCAGTCAGCATGAGCCAGTTCTTTAATCTTATCTGTTGAATAATATATTCAAACATGTGGAGCACACAGACGTACATCTTATTTTTAAATTTGTTTCTGTAACGATTATTTTCATTATCGATAAATCTGTTGATCATTCTCTCCATTAATAAATTAGATGTTTAGTCCATAAAATGGTGAAAGATATTGATCAGTGTTTCCCAAAATCCAAGATGACGTCCTCAAATGTTTTGTTTTGTCCCCAATCATATTCAATCTACTGTCAAAGACGAGTAAAGAAATCAGAAAATATTCACATTCACGAAGCTGTAATCAGAGAATCTGGACTTTCTTTTTTTCTTAAAAATGAGTCATCAATTAACTTATTAATTTATTACTTGAATTATTGTTGCAGCTCCAATTCGCTTGATGAGACGGGACAAAAAAAAAAAAGTACGTCCAATAAAAACGCATTCTGCCGCAATGCAGATAGAAAACTGTACACGTTGATGTTGTTCAGTGGAATAAAACGGGGGAACTCAAAGGTCGGTGCTGCCATACTGAACTTAAATGTGCAATATGGATAAAAATAGGAATACACACAAAATGCCCCACAACTGTCATTCTCCACTACGTACAGTCTAATAAAGTACAAGAACACAGTCCTTGGCACCACTGTTCAAGGCACTTTCATTTTTATTCCACCTTGCTCTGTAACTAACCCGTCTGTACTGAAGTCAGGGCTGAGTCGGGCCCTGAGCCACTCAGCAGGTACTTGGACACTGTGTTGTCGTTCTTCTCCACCATTCCCTGGATGTGGGTTTCTAATTTCTGGAGCAGCTCCGTGGACCGTAAGCTCTCTTCCTCCAGGAAACGAGACACCATGCCGTCTGCAGGTGACACTGACAAAGGCTCCTGGCAGCCAAGAAAAAAACACAAATTTAGGATTGTACCAAAATATTAGATTTACCACAAGTGTGGACTTGTTATTTGTGATGAGCCTCACCACTGGAGAAGGAGACGGTGTGAGTTTTTCTTCAGAGCTGAAGCTCTGTCCCTCAGCAGCAGGTTCGTTTGAGCTCGGGGTTGGCACTGAGTTTCTCCTGGTGAATCTCGTGCCACTGGCGGAGGATGAGGAGGAGGATGCTGATGAATGAGGCCTGCTGTTTTGGGCCTGGCTACAGGAGTGCTCTCCGGGGGAATGGGACAGGGTGTGCAGCTGTTTGAAGAGCCTCTGGATCTCGCCTTCAGAGTGAGTGGTGTCCTCCTGCAGCTTAGCTTTTGTTACCCGAACCTCTTCCCTGTTTTTGTGATGTCGGGTGTCATCGCTGCTACAGAGAGAACAAGAAGATGGATAAGGGTCCAGTTTCTTGATCTTATGTGTGTGTTCCTGTGTGTATGCCGGGTACCTGTGCTGAGCAGCCTGTGGTCGGTCAGTCATAGCGTGGCTGAGCATAGCTTGTTCATATTTGTTGGAGACCTCAAGTCGGGTGTGTGTTTCAGCGAGTGCCTGCCTCAGCTGCCGATTCTCTTGTTCCAGGGTGCTCAGAGATGACACATAACTCTCCCTCAGGGAGGCAAGTGAGGAATCCCCCCTCTGAGGAGAACAAAGTGATTCAGTGAGGAAAAAGCAAAAAAGAGCTGAGTCAGATTTAGAAACAAGCACTGAGGCCACATTAAGAAAAGAATGCTGTCCGCTGCGGTCTGTGAAACTGCGTAATGACGACATGACGACCGTGTCAAAGCAGACAAACCTTTGGTGACTGAGACTCCAGCCTCTGTAGCAGACCCCTCAGATGCTGAGTCTCAGTTTGTAGAGTCTCCAGCTGGGCCTGAGTCATCTGAGAAAGTTGGAGAAGAAAAATGTGACTTATTTTACTGAATTCTTGAACAGATACATTGGCTCCAGCATAATTCAGCTTTTTTCAAACCTGGCATCACCAGACAAATTCTCAAATGTGCATCTGCCAGAGCAAATGAAAACATAAGTTTGGCATATTGTTCTGGCTTCCAGACTAGAAAAGTTACTTAAACAATGACGAAACTACTCTAAGGAATTTCATCCTGTGGGAAAATCTCAACTTTAAAATGGTCTCTTACAGGATAACTACACTCCCTTTCAGACATCTCAATACATAAATGTAATGCCAATTTTTAACAGTGTTGTGTCTGAATATGTGCCAAAGTCACCTTTAAATAACAGTTACCATGGTAATGTAAAGGACTGGCCTAGTAACATTTCTGCAGCTCCTCTATTAAATAAATTTAGCAATCAATTAATATTTCCTATGCACACAGAAATAACTTAAGGTTTGGTAACTACCACCAAATCCAATTTGTCTGAACCGGTGGTTACGCTAAAGGAAAGGTTAATTCATTAGAATTTATCCTGTAGAACCATGGGTCGACACAATTGACTCTTCCTAAACTGCTAGCCAGTCTACATAATATGTTAACTAGGTCTAATAGCTAATGGTAGCAAAAATATTTTGCTATCATTACACATATATGTCGTTTGCACAGGTCCCCCAATGACATCATTTAACCATCTTAAAACTGTGGTTCTTTTCAGTGTAGTTGAGCGTTAGCATATCTACGTAGGCTAAAGGAAACGGAAAAGAAGGTTGACTGAGGTTCGACTAGCACGGAGCAAAAAGGGGTGGGATTTAAGATGATAATAATAATATATTGTACTTATATAGTGCTTTTCAGGATTCTCAAAGACGCTTTACAAAACAAAAAAGATAAATAAAAGAACAAATAAGGGATGAGGAAACAAAACTGTCTGTGATTAAAAGCAGTGTTGAAGAAGTGAGTCTTGAGTGATTTTTGGAGAGGGAGGTGGAGTGTCAGATGACTTTGGGGAGTGAGTTCCAGAGGGTGGGAGAAGCAATGGAGAAGGCCCTGTCCCCCCAGGATTTGTGCTTAGCTCGGACTGGGGGGTGACAGGAGGTTAGCGTCAGCGGAGTGGAGTGGACGGATGGGAGTGTGTCGATGAAGGAGCTCAGATGGGTCAACTGCAAAATAGGTTTTAAAATTCGTAATGCAGCCTGTGACAGACCTGCAAACACCCTTCTTCAATCATATCATTATGTTCCATTACATGTTGTTATGTTGTCTGTCCCCTAAATTATTATTAATGTTGTGTACTGCATGCCTGCTCTTCCAAAAGAGTTTGTTGTGATTACTGTGTGCTGATTTCAAAACCTGTAAGGAATAAAAAATTGTCACACTTTTAAAAAAGCTTTCAGCACTTGTCAAAGAACGCTGAAAACTGGACAGTTTGAGTTGACAAAACGCGCATTAAATATTTATTAAATCTCTGATTTTGATAAAAAAAGACCTACACCTGTTTATAATCTTACTTTAACCTCAGTTGCCTTCTGTTCTGCTCGCTCCACCTCACGGCGGAGCTGTTGCTTGATGCTGGATGAAGAGTTGTTCAGTGAGGCGATGGTGACGTCACGTTGGTGTAACTCAGCGGTCAGCTTCGACACCTCCTTCCTCATTCCCTCCACCTCACCGCTGTGAGTCTGCTTGGCCCTTTGAAGCTCTTCTCTGAGCTGAAGAATGAAGCCAGAGAAGTGACAATATCGCTGTTACACAGGTAAACATTACACAACAACAGTATGTACATCAGAAAATTCAGGTTTTCTGACCTTTTTCAGTTCAGCAACAGAGGAATCATATTCTGCTTTAATGCTCCACAGTTCTTCCATCTTGGATTGGTCAGCTCTCTGTCGGCTCACCCTCTCCACTCTGAGCAAGTCAAAAAACATTAATATCATGTTTTAATGTCACAAATTCAGGACTCACAGAAGCACAAATGACAAGTTCTTATGTCCAAAGTGGACATATAAAGAGGTATTTACCTCTCTTTCAAACATGCCAGTTCAGCCTTGAGATGAACCTCACATGCCTGGGCGCAGTGAAGCTTGGTTGCGGTCTTCTCCAGTTCTTGTCTGAGAGTTTCCACACCAACACAACCCTGAGCTGCCAGACAGTCCTCCAGAGAGCTGAGAAAACAACATATTGAGTTTTATTGACTTCCATAAAAGCTCTTTTCACACAACACACAAGTACTGAGCTTACTAAATTACAAATACGCAACAGTGCATCTTGCCTACAGCACCAGTAGAGCGCCCTCCTGTGTACAGTTGCTGTACTGCATCATGAATGAGTAGGGCTGCACAATATGGTCAAATTTAGTTTCATTGCAATTGCAATAAAATTAGTGGGAATGATCAATTTTGCAATACAAAAAAAACAAACAAACATTAATATCATGTTGATATGACACTTGTTGGGGTCTGCACCAAACAAATATGTTTTCTTTCATCTTTCATTTTTAAGTCAGGTCATCTATGCAGCACTACAGCACATTTTTCTTTTTTCAAAAAAAATGCAATTTGGTTCGGCACTTGGCCATATTGCAATTTCAATAATAATGCAATTGGTTGTACAGCCCTAATTTAAAGGTAGAAATGCACCCACCGTATGACCTGATCTTTAGCTTGCAGCACTTGGTTGAGTCTGGCAGCCTCATTACGAAGCCTTTGGCGTTCGAGACTGGCTCTTCGCACATATGTATCCTGGGAGTCCAGCGTGGCGTGGAGTTCCTGCCTTTCCTCTGTAAGGACCTGTAGAACAGCATAATAAAGTTATATTTTAACCTTCTGCACTGGATAACAAAACTGCTGTTTAACATGAGATCACCATTTGCCATTTATTTAAAATTATACTCCTGGAATCTGTTGCTTGTGTACTGGTGCAGATTAACACACTAAGTGGGGCCGGGCAATATCTCAATATTATGTTGATATCAATATATAAGACTAGATATCTTAAATTTTGGATATCATTATGTTGTGATAGTAGTAGTATAGTAATAGTATACCAGTAATAGTAACTGTGTCTTTAGCAGGCTAATTCACTGACACGTGTCTCTGAATTACTGACTTCTGTCTCTTTTTTGTAACATGGGATGGTAGGGAGGGACATAATCATCTTAAAGCGAGGACACACATTACAACAGTTAAGCCAACTATGAATATTATATGGGCGTGATGACTGATAGGACCAAGTTGGACCGAGTCTCTTCCACTCTGTCGGTGTTGACAGTCAGCAGATAAGGTCATATAGTATGTGACATGTAAAGATAAAATACAGAATACATTAAGATAATATTATATAAAGATATAAGGCAAAGATACGATAATCATTTTCCAGCTGTTTTCAGAAATATTATGTTAAACATGTTTGATATTTTTGACTGACATCAGCGATAGATGGAGTCACTTGTGTGTCGCATGACGGCAACATGCACAAACAAAAAGAAGGATGCTCCGCAAAAAAAAGTTCATAGTGTAAGAATGCACTGGAAAGCTGACTTACTCTTTACTTTACATGCAGGTTTGTCTGATCTTTGCAGGTGTCAGCTAACCGTCAACTTTGTCACAAGCTTTAATGTGCCCCTGTCTGTACACGTTCCTGACATTTTGCTAACCTGCTGTTCTCTCTGGTACTGTCCCAGCCACATCTCGAGGGGTCGGAGGCGTTCCAGTTCAAGATCCTGTGAGTGCAAGCTGCCCTGAGCCTTCTCCAGCTGAGTACACAGATGTTGCACCTTTAAGCAGCACTCCCTGTGCTCCTTCTCCTTCCGCAACGATGCCCACTGGGCCTGGAAACCAAATGAAAGAACATGTGTGCAAAAAAGCACCTGCCTCCATTTTGCTTCAGCATTAAACTGTCTGAATGATGTTACTGTGCTGTCATGACATAATAAAAGTTATAAATCTGCTTTTACTTTCACATGTGTGAGCTCATCAGTTAGACTTTTATTTTGGGCCTCCAGTGCTGTCAGTTGTTCTTGGCAGTGGTTGCGCTGCTGATCCCACTCTAAAGAGTGCCGCTGATATTCCTGCAAGGAGAGACAAGGATGACTGCACTACACATAGCCAGCAGATGGCAGTAAAAGTCAATCTATAAGTGGCTAGGGTAATAGTGTGAAAAAACAGGATATAGCAGCAAGTGGACAAAAATTGTTGTACCTCAATCTTTTCACTGAGTCGGTTCACCTCTGAACGGCTGGTCTCTTTAGTATTTGCTCCTCCACTGGTCTCCTTGAGCTGTTTGCGCTGAAGCTTCTGATAACTTCTCTTTAATTTCTCTAACTGCAGAGACAAGTGTTTGTGTGAATGTATTCTCAAATTCAAGTTTTAATCAGAGACTTTGGTAATAGTGTTGTCAAATACACGCACTGGACCACACTGCAGAATGTTCAGCATTACAATTCACAGTAATCAATGCTAATCTTTTGTCGTCTTATGATAATTAATTTGAATAGGATCTAAGACTGTCCAACTATAAAGACCCAAAATAGCGATTAAATCACATCACCCCTGTATGTCATTACTTTGACTTTCTATACATGCTATGCCTGAAGATTCTACATCTAAATTGGAAAATTTTACACAGACTTGTACCATCTTACCCATCAGCTCTAGTCACACCTCATATACCTGTTAGACCCATGCAATATATGCCAGCCTCATGACCACTCCAAAAATAAACAAAACATCAGTAGGTGGTAGAACCTTCTCTTACCAAGACCCTCTTCTTTGGAGTCGTCTTCCTACTCAAATCAGGGAGACTAGCTCAGACAACTCTTTCAAAAGCAAACTCACAACACATCTTTTTGCACCAGTTTTCAACCTCCTTTAGTCTGCCTTTCACACTGAGCTCTGGTGAGTCAACAAATACTATGAGCATGGTTATATATGTGTGTGTACTGTAAGTTAGATAATGTATAAATATCTGTGATGTCCTACTTCAGTGCGTTTTTAATTCTGTTCATTACTGTTCTTACTGTATCTGTCAGATATTGCATATTGTTTATCGTCTACATTTTTGTATGTTTATTTGATGTATTTTTGTATGTTTTTTATCTAATGCATTTTTTCATTTATTGTGCAGTTATTGCTGTTTCATTGTATGTACAGCCCTTTGTGGCATGTTTTGTGATATGACAAACTTTAACTTGACATGACTTGACTGACACTTTCTTAGGTTACACCGGTTTATAAGGATTAAAATCAAATAACACTGCTGATTGCTTTCAGTTATGTCTCACCTCTTCTCTGAGTTTCTGCAGTTGTTGCTCATACTTGGTAACTAACTCTTGTCGACCAGGCTGGGCTTCTTCCAGCTGCTTGCGGAGCAATCCGATCTACAGTCAGGGGTGATGACAGTAATGTTATTGTAAAAATCAATATGTTAACAGTATTTAGTAACATCATGCAGAGTCGTGCAGAGGATGTGGGGACAAACTGTCAAAACTGTGCAGAAAAACAACAAAACAGCACAATAAAACTTTATGAAGGATCTGCTACTGCACCTCCAGGTCTCTTCGTTCAATGAGATTCCTAGAAGCCAACAGCTCCTCTTCCCCACTCTTCAGCGTAAGCTTCATGGCCTGCATTTCATCCTCCCACTCCCTCCTCTGATGACTGATCATAATGTCAATCTGTCTCATCAGCTCCTGCAGCTCTGGCTCACATGATGAAAGGACAGAGCTGGAAAACAGATACAAAATATCAAAGCATGGTGATGTTTGCTGGAACAGTTAAAATACAACATAGCAAATGTCTTCTCTACAAGAGCTCATCATCAATGTTTTCCTGTGATATTAACAAAATAGCTCAAGTTATCTGGCTAGTCAACAGCTTTAGTCAGTTTACCTTATATCAGGATTCTGCAGAGATCCCAGAGAAGCCTCGATGTGGTTGGAAGTCATACTGTCAGTGTTTATCAGGCTTGGTAAATAACATACACCACAGTGGCTCTCTGGACATTTAAACTTCGTCTCAAGTTAACTACCCGCTGAGTTGACTCACCTAGCAACCCCTCAGACAGCATTACCATTAGCAGCTAGCTAACCATAACCAAAGTGAGCTGCAACGGCGCCAGTTAAGCTGCGTGAGTGGGCATGAAATGATTGAAAGGCTACGTTAAAATTAACTTAGTTTGGATTACAGCGAGGCGAAGTTAAGTAAAGCAGAGTATTAAAAGTTTCTAACATGGTTATCAGACGTTAGTAGCTAACGTTAGTTATTTTCAGTGTGGCTAGCTGCTTTTGTTTACATCGTTAACTGAACTATACAGCACAAAAAGTAACTTATTACAATGGATTTCCTGATGTAAGGCGGTAACTCCACCTCCAAACTGTGACCTCAGCACGCTGTACGTCCAGAGTGCTAGCTTAGACAGGGCTTTGTGAGCCGTGTCTAGAAGAGAACCCCAGACATGAGGAGAGAAGATCTCGTGAGAGTAATAATTTTAACCCAAACTACGACCCCTCCCTAACCCTATCTAACTATTTTTAACCACAAACTAGCCTAGATCTTAATCATAGCGTTGTCAAGTGATAAAACGTAATTAGTCTGTACAACATGCACGTTGAAAAAAAACAACACGTACAAATCACGCGAGAGTTCGCAAAACAATGGTTGCCTTCTAGACACGTCCGTCTGTCTGCATCCAGGTAACGTTATGGCTAAAATTCACCTCTTATAACACATCTGTTCTAATAAAAAACTAATTAGAATATAAATCCATACGTACAACGCTTAAGATGCAAGCTGACGCAGGGAAGCTCTTTCTACATGTTGCACACTTGGTAATGAAACTTGTTTCCAAAATCTTTATTTCAATTGTTGGTTGCCAAATGGCGGCACAGGGATTGCAATAAGCGATTTATAAAACAGAAGCATTAGTATATAATCATCAGTAACTTAAATCTACGATATATTTTCCTCTTATCTGTACTGGTGTTGATACATTAAATTCAGAGGTACCACTCCTCGTGAACACGTGGCTCGTTGGTCTAGGGGTATGATTCTCGCTTCGGGTGCGAGAGGTCCCGGGTTCAAATCCCGGACGAGCCCATTCTTTTGCGTTGTGGTGAAGGCTACTATGGAATAGCTAGTGTCAGCTATGTGTAAACATGAAGCTGCAATCGGTTGACAGAAGCGTTTACAGAAATTATATTATAAAATTTTAAAACATGGTCTGGGCTATAATTCGGTCATGTATCAGTCGCGGTGTGGGGCTCTCCCTCTAGCAGCGTGTTGACACGTTGTTGCGTGACTAACTGAATTTTGTTAGAGGCATACATTATACCCTCAGGGCTTTATCCCAATGGTATGGTTAACGTTAGCTACAGGGGAGCTAACCTTACAGCCCTTGAACGGTTGCGTTATCCTAAGAGAAATGTATTAGGGAGCTTTTAGTCGAATTAGAGTCTGGGAAAGACTCATTGCGGCGTCATATATTGTAAACATGAATAAAACAAACAGTGAATAAATAAATAAATGACAATAGGAAGTATCAGCTGGTTATATACTTAAATCCAATGAAAGGTATCGTGTAGCGTGGCTCGTTGGTCTAGGGGTATGATTCTCGCTTTGGGTGCGAGAGGTCCCGGGTTCAAATCCCGGACGAGCCCACGTTTTTCAAACACTTTAGTTTATCTGAAGGAGCTGTGAGCGTAGTAGAATTGTATTTCCGTTCACAGACAGAATGTGTATGTCGATCCATCTACAACTTAACTTCAACCAAAGTTGAAATGTGGTTCATGTTTTGAAAATGTGAACAGCCTATACACTGGGACCGTGTGCTTTCTCTCAGCCCTTCTTCCATGATGTTCCACACCCGTTCTTCCACCTGCCTTCCGTCAAACACTGAACAAAGAGCGTCTCCACCGCTCTGCTTCCCCAGCTGTTGTGTTGTGAGGGGGTTTGGGCCGTGAGAAGAGAGAAAGACGTTTCTGTCCCGCCCCCACAAATACACCAGACACTCCTAACAGGCGGCAGACGAGCTCTCCCTCCCCATTCACTGCAGTGTGCCTGTACTACACAAGAGCAAAGGGACATTACTCTTAGAGAGGCCTGAAGGAGCTCTTTCCTGGAAATAACATTAACAGGCTTCAAGTGTACTGTAAGTAGGCTTTTCGGATATATTTTTTTTTCATCACATATAATGTTAAGTGGTGGATACTTGTGTTACGGTTATGAATTTCAGTGTTATCAATTCCACTTTTCTTGAGAATTTATTGTCAGTACACACAATTGACTATGTGTAAAATTGACATCTGACTGTTATCTATTAAGCCTGAATCACAATATAGTTGAAATTTCATTTGGAGATTTATCTTTAAAAATTAGACTAAGAAAGATTAATAATGTACTTATGCACTAATTTAGCCAATACAGCTTGCTTTTCAAATTTTACTGGTGTGAAAAGGTTTATACTTGTCTCAGCAGCTCATCTAATAACCAAACCAATTTTTATTTAACAGAAAGAAGCACACTGGGTACTTGAGCCCTGCAGCAACCATCTACTTCATCAGTTCCTAGATAGTGAAGTGGTTTTCATCAGGACTTACAGAAAGACTCATTTAATCCTTCAGCAAAACTTGTGACATTCAGCTCGACCATGGTTCTGTGCGAGGACGGCGAGTGCAGCGTCTGCCTCTTGCCCTACTCCCGGATGGACAGGATCCCCCGAGTGCTCCACTGTAGGCACACCTTCTGCGACCTGTGCCTGGAGACCATGTCCCAGGCCCGGAGTGGGCTGCTCACCATTGGCTGCCCTCTGTGTCGTCGGGTGACCTGCATAGGACGCGGCCTGAGCCTGCAGGAGGCTCTGTGGGTCAACAGCAGGCTGTGGGAGCAGATACCGGAGGAGGAGGAGGAGGAGGAGGCCGAGCAGGAGGAGGGTGGACTGAAACGAGAATCCGAGGAGGAGAGGATGGAGACTAAACAACAGACAGAATGGTGGGTTTAACTGTGTAAACAGACTTCTGGTTTGCTGCAATTGTAGGCTCAGTTTTCTCCTTGTTTATGGACATTTTCATGACTATTTACAGAAGCAGACGACAACTACAAACAGAAACTTCCTGACCTTTGACCTCATGTTGTTTCCCATGTCACTTTTCTGTGGCTTCAGTATTGAATAGCTTACTGTATAATACAGCTGTTATGAGGTTAGGCCTATAAATGTTAAAAAACAAACAAAAAAGTTAGAAGAATAGGGGAGACGGGGGACAGTTGTAACAGGGGGTAGTTGTAAAACACTCAATTACTCCAGTCAGAAATAAGCAGGAATGATGACACTTACTCTACACATGCTCATTAGGATTATCTCTCTGCCTGTGAAAGAGAAGCAGAATTATTTCACCTCATCAGTTTTCAACAAAAAATTATTTTTAGTTAGAAAAGTTACTTTTTGGATATAAAGTATTTTTCTCCTGCTGTCCAAAGTTTAGATGCCAGCAAATTTAAATTTAAATCCATTTTATCTCAAGGTTATTGATTAACATGAACAAACTATTTGTTATTGTTGCTAGCTAGCATACAAGATTTTATCATAGCTGCAATCGTGGGCAATTGCGTAACACTGTGTTACAATGATCCACATGACTCAGTGTCAGCACCTTGTTTGTCTGTGTTGATATACTGTTCTGTTAGAAAATTAAGACATTTTACTAAATTTAAAACTGAAATTACTTTTAACTCAATTCAAATAATTAAAACCTAGTTATTACTAGAATAGTTGTCTAGTCCTCTGCAAAAATCAACACAAAAACAAAAATCTTACACTTCAGCAGTAATGTGATTACTTTCATGTGTGCATTTATTTGAGCGACAGTGGATTAATATGGCTTATGTTTCAGTTACAATTGCCCTCAACTACTGTTGCAACTGCCCCAACCAAGGGGCAATTGTAACACTTTGACAGCTTGCATTAACTTTAATGTTATAGTCATGTACTTATTAGTGAAAATGTATCAATTTTATTATTGATTAGTGTTTCTTATATCAAGAGATGACTTGTGTATTTCACTGTGAGGTATGAAGGAAAATGTGACAGACGTTACAATTGCCCCTGGTCTCCCCTATGTCTTTAAAAACCAGTGTTGAATTTGAAGAATTGGAACCTGGATCCAAAAAATTCCAGCCATACCTTCCTGTTCACACATCAACGTTAATCATTGCATTTGTCCACAGAGTTTCTCATTAGCACTTAAGCTCTGCAGTGCCACATTTTGTTGTGGGAGAAAAGTTCTGTCTAACGTGGGAACTTTTATCTTCCAGTGTTTCCTCCAGGTCTGCCAGAACAAAGCTCAAACTGCCTGCGTTCTTCAGAAGGTTCAGTTTGACAAAGCAATACCAAGAAAGAATTGTGCCTGGCAGTAATGTGTGAGTTCTCACTTTGAGATAAATGGCTGTAATAACAAGGAGAAATGCAGTGAAAGTGTGGACTAATGTGTGTCTTTTTTTTTTTTTTTAATTTGAAGGGAAATGAAAGCCTGGCGCAGGCTTTCAACTGAAGACACTATTTAAGGAGACGGATGATGGACGGTGTGGCAGGTGACTGTTCTCTCAGGATATTATAGACGCCACTAGAAGACTCGACTCAACCTTGTCAGGGGAGGGAAAGTTGAGGCCGTTAGGACCAAGAATCCATTTGTGTCCCTGTCAAGACATTGTTTTGTCCTGAGCCAAAGGTGCCCTGGCTGTCTCCCCATTATTTATTCGAGGCTTAATTCCCCCAGCTGGTGCTGTGGGATTTGGTTCAGCTGTCCCAGTGGGACTCACACCCAAAGACCCCCTCGTGACAGATGGTCTCCTGAGGACGTTTCCTTTTGCGTAGCCACTGCTGAACATCCAGCATCACTTTTCTTTTTTTTAATTTATGATAGCTAGGTGACAAAGTATTTAATAAAACTATTTTTTAAAGATTTTTTCTGTATCTGTGTTTTCATTTACTAATCGAATCTGAGTGGCTGTGAGAGATGAAAGAATCATGAGCTCTAAGCGAAGACAAGCTCCTACTTCACTGTGTACATCATTTATGACACATTAAGTATTCAAGTGACTGAAAATAAGTGAAGCCAGGAGATTTTCTGAACAGCATAATGTGAATATTACTTTTTTGTGGGCTTGATGCACAACAAAAACATGCCACAAAAGACTCATCCAACCATGAAAGCAGATTATAAACTCCATTCAATGAGCATCTGGCAAGTTTTCCATGTTTGAAGGTATTAGAGTACTGGATCATTTTATTCCTTTGTGTCACCTTATGTGCACATATCACTTCAGAAATATACCATTCTGACACGAAAAGAGAATTAAATCACTGTTAAGTAGCACAATGTTTGGCGTCTCAGTAATATTAAGGTCATTGTTATCAGTCTGTTTGAATGAAGCAAGAGATCCGTTACTTGTCAGGCTGGTTTGGTGGCCAACTGGTTCTAACAGGCCGTAACAACTGTAATACACTCAGTCATATTTTGATAGATGTGTCAGTTTGTGTTCCCACGGCGAAGTATTATCACAGTGACTGACATCATCTCCTCAATGATGCTAAACACGGAGCTGCATCCAAGTTCTAAATGAGCTGGCGATCAGCAGTGTTTGGCCGTCACAGCTGCAGTCTGGACTTTCAGCAGGATGGCAGCAGCCCTGCAGAGAACAAGACAAACACGACGGGATTGTGAAAGTGGCAGACGACCAGTTTCAGTTTCGCAATGTATTTACTGGCTCCCAGTGCGGCCCTGATAGTGTTGATCACCGGGATTAAGGCGGAACTGAACAGGAAGTGACTCCCGGTACAGGCTGGCTGTGGTGGAAATAGTACAGAATTATTTATAAATACAAAAACATTATCAGAGAAATTAATTGAAAGTAAAAGTATTCTATTACAATGCAGCACAATGGCTCCTGTATTATCGCTGTCATGTTTTGGACATAAAATAGTAATCTGCAAAGTAACTAGTCACTACTGCTGCCAGATAAATGGAGTGCAGTAAAAATGAAGAAGAAATTCTTCAACATTTTAACCTATGTAGTGAGTACTTAGTTACATTTTACCACTGCAGTCTGGCCTGGTCAGACTGACTAATGAGACAGTTAGAAGATCAGGTGCCACAACATACAAAACATACTTTGCGAGAGGAATTCCTGTGGGAAGTCCTTGCAACAAAAACATGGCGTAAGACCATTTCCACATTGCTGCCCGGTACACTGAGCAATAGTACATTCCTGTTTAAGTACGCGTATTCCAGTCAGTGAGTGTTTTGGGTGCTCAGAATAAACCCATGTAAAATGCCGATGTATTTTTGCAACGTCGAAATGAGAAAAACAGGAATCTAGGTCCAAGGTGGACAGAACGGGACAGAACTTTAATACAGCGCCAAACACAAAACTGGATTAAAGACTGAGGAAGGCAGGCATCTGCTCAGAAAAGTTAGCCAGCTCACTTTGTGAGAGTTATTCTGTAGTAAGCTGATTAAAATGTGTTGGTAAGGATCTTACAGAAACAACTTATCTTTTGCATTTACATGATAATGGTAAATGTTAAAGCATACTATAACAGTAACAAGCAGAGAAGAGTCACACAAGTTAAGAATGGTTATAAAGTCAGCAGACTGACTCAGTCTTTGGTAACACAGTAATATAATGTTAGCTAACATCAGCTAACATTAGCCTCTATAAGCTACTGTTCATCTACTGGCACCACAGGACGCCACAGGTCTTTTCTACCTGTGGACATCAAACTGTATAATTTAAATAAATATTATTTTCACTATAATTAACACCGTTAATTTCATTATTATTGAGTACAATTATGTTCAATATGTGTTATCTTTACATTCATTATCTGGTGATGTAGCTTTTTATTGCCTCTCAATATCACTGCCAATATTACTTTCAATGTAACATTATTACTTTGTCTGTTTGGCTTGTTTTTGTACTTAACTTGTCTTACTGCTGTTTGTTATTCTATTAGGTACTGTTTCTTTGCATTTCCTCCTGATACACTTAATATTTTACATTTTTGTTTCACACAAGAATTTCCTTCAGGATTTATAAAGATCTGTCTTATTTCATCTTACCTCATCATACTGGACCAAATAACACAGCAGCAGCAAAACCCATGGATATATTGAATTAAGCAAGTGCATTTTAATGTTTTTTTGTTTTTTGTTTTTTTCAGTTTCCCCCCCCCCCCCCGAGGTCCTGTCTAATAGAGGGCCCCTGTGTCACAATCTAGTTTTAAACATTAAATATTTCAGTTGATATTTTACTTAATTGGGGCCAATTGCTCATCTTTGTGCAAAGAGTCCATTGCAGGTTAATCCTGGCAAATACAGCAGGTAATTCTGATGACGAGTATGGCCTCAAGCCCCTGATGGAAACCGGGGATCTTTGTTGTTGTGTTAAACCAGAAACCACGCACGCCACAACATGTGCAAATACTGAACGTTGGCCCAATTATTACTTCATTACTGGTAACTTCACCTGTGGTTCCCAGCCTTTTTTGTCTCACGTACCGCCACATTCCTGTGAGATGAGCTCCAGTATCCCTTCATCAACTCCACCCTTCTCCCAAACGTGTTTAGTGTAATGGATTTTATAGGGGATCATAAGTAACACTACAAAAAGTAAATATTGTCATATTATTTTTTTCATGAAGACCTTTTTCACAGCAGCCATATTGCTATGAAACAGTCAGGTAAACACAGGTGTTACTAATCATACTGATGAAGGTCCTGTTGCATTTAGTGACGCAGAGCCTTTCCAGTGAGTCAACATACCCAACAGCAGCCTGACTCTGTTTGACCTGAATGGAACGGAGCTTTAATTAGTATCATTGGTAACACCTGTGTTTAACCTTTTATTTCATGTCATAATGGCTGCTGTGAAAGACGTCAATCATTAGTGTTCAGGTTGGTTTGCTACCACTTGGAGTCAATACTTTTAAATAAATATTTCAACTGTTATTTATTTTTGCCAATTATCTAACATTTGATTTTGAACTTTCCAACAACTTTTGTTGCTCCTGCATTTATTTTGTTTACTCAGTTATTGCTGTTAAATTATGGGTTGTTTCTGGGATGATTTTTTTATGCTTTCAAAAATGTTGATGTTGCATTCAAAATGAAATAAAGTTCAGAATATGCATATTTATTTTATAAAAGATAATGAAGTTGATGTTGAATTACAATATTACAATATTGAATGTTATGTATTTGTTTGGTTTTCAATTGAGTATATGTCAAAAAAAGATGATCACATTCTGTTTTATGTTTTACACATCATCCCAATGTTTTAGGAATCAAGGACATAGTATGAAAATAGATTACCTCATATTAGGTTTGCAAATTTTAATCACTTTTCTTAATTGATCATTGCATTAAATTTAGAAAGAAATCTGCTTATACCGATCGATACCAAATGCATCTTCTCCCCTCAATCAAAGCTTAATTTCCAAAGCAGCATATTACATATTTTCTGACAGCATTATGAAATATATAAAGATGTAAAGGCCTACATATTAAACACATACACTTATATATCGGATTGCATGTGGACCACACTCATAAAAATGTTATATTTCAGATCTTTATTTGATCAAATTCTTAACGACGATTAATTGATCATTGATTATTTATCATCATCCCTACCTCAGATGCATACCATCTTTAAGAACAGTTCAAGAAAAAAAGAACAGTGCATGACTTTGGTAATAAGACATCTTTATTAATCATTTGAAGAGACATGCTAGATCTCTGTACAGTGTGAATGGAGAGCCAGCTCTGGACTGATCAGGCACAGAGCTGGGACAGAACATACACCCCCCCATGCAAAGACACATGTTGCATTACTTGGTCCATTTCCAGGGAATGTTAAAATGGGTGACAAAGGTGGACTCTACTTGAATGTGTACGGGGAATAAATACAAAGGAACATCTACAGTAACTGATCAATCATTTGTCCTCTTTTAAAAATAAATACCCATTGAGTCTTTTCTCAAAGAGCGCTCTCCTTACAAAGGCTCTGTGGTCGGTAATGAGAGCAGTACATTCCTGTTGTGAAATAATAAATAGGCAGCAACACAGAGGGTTGACACATTATTACTTTTTTCATTTTGAGGGATTTTATCTTGAAATGCAACCTGTCTTTGTTATTCCCAAACCCACAGAAGAGTGTGTTCCAGCCGAGATCTCCTATGATATTTGATCCATCTCTGTCTCTTATAGTATTATTATTATTATCATTATTATTATTTGGCTCATTATGTGGGTTAGAAAGGCTCACTAGTTTTCACAAGAGTGCTCCCCTTTTTGGACACGTGTGAACAATTCATAAATGTTCAAGTCTACTCTAAGACACAGTACTCCATACGTTCTGGAGATAGAGATTTTTTTTTTTTTTTTTTTTTTTTTTTTTAACATTGTCACTCTAATTCTAAAACATATTTCTTAAAAAGTGCAGTAAGATTTCACTTCAAAGACGAGTCAAATCAAAGTAGTGTTCTCAACACTGGCTGACTTCACCACCAGAACGTTATGATACCTGGCTCTAAAAAAAAAAAAAAAAAGAAAGAAAGAAAAAAAATGAAACAACATTGCATAATGCCAACGTCAGTAGTCAGTTTAAACACAAGCAGCAAAGAAAGGAAAGCTCATCTCAGTGGGGACACGTTACGTGACAGTTTCTATGACAATCAGACAGGTCTTGAATTAAGTGACTGTACATTTACAATGAAGCTTTTCAGAACTTCATATTAACCTGAAAGGTCTACATGTGCAAATTAGTCTTTTGTCAGGAATGAAACAATGCACTGATTTACAATGTTAAAGGCCTGTTTTAATCACAGGGCCTGCGTTAACGTTAAAGATCACCACACAGGGAACTTCATGTTCCTCTGTGACACAAGGCGGCAAGGGCTTTGATTCTCCACTGCTCACTTACAGCATAATGTGCAGACTACCATAATCACAACTACAAGATATCACAGAATGCAACAGCAGACGTCATACCGCTGTGAGTGGAGGACATACCGCAAACAAATGGTGACCCAAACGGTGCCGTGATGTGGCGAGAATGACACGACCTGGCAGTGGCCCTCTATACATCTGCATTCTAACGTTGCCTATACAGAAAGCACACATTTACACACACGCACGACAAAAAGATAAGTCAAGTATACAAATCCAGTTCAACAGTTTCCAGAACCAAAAAAGACTTGGACTATCAGAGTGCAGTAAGTCACTGGTGTAATGTTACCATTTACATATTCAAACTTGTGTACACTGGTAGACAGTACCTATGCTGAAAAACTAGGCATGCATTAGATACTCAAGATGTTTCTGTTCAGTTTGTCTTGTAACATCTAGAACGCACAATTATGGATCCCACGGGGGTTATCGGCAGGAGCGCTATGATCGGCCCGCCAAAACGGAGGGTTTAGGTTTAAGGTTAAAAATGGTTATGCTTGGGTAACAAGCCTCGAGATGGTTAAGATTATGTAACACATTAGGTAAGAGTTTATAGGGAGAACCTCAGGAGTGGGACCCATAAAAATGTGTCTAAAACCATCTGTTCTTTTCGAGCTCTCAAACACAGAGCTTAGTTGTTTGCATCTTTTAAAAAAACAACCTTTCCAGAGAGATTTCCCTGAATATACAAAAATATACAAAAAAGAAACTGGGGAAACTTCCTTATCTACTTTAAAAAAACGTATCCACATATGCAACTCGGGGATCTTTTATCTTTTTTCGCATCTTTGTCTTCTCTCTTTTTTTTTTTCTTTTTTTTTGCAAGTTGTAAGACTTTTTGGCAGTTTCATTAACAAAGTAGGCTACACTACTTTAGAACCAAATTCACATATTGCTAGTTCCAACCGATGACCAGTAGTCAGGTGAGAGGAGGCCAGATTCTCGACGTGCAAAAGTCAACTGCAGGTTAACCAATAGGAAGCAACATAACAAGCATGTGGTGTAAATGATGTGTTGTTTTTTTTTCCAGAACGGTGCTGAGTATTAACAGGAACAGCCGCCTTCAGTGGTCTGGGGCTCCTGCGGTTTGTCCAACTTGATGTCGATCACTGGAGGAGAACGTTAAGGAAACATCTGGTATCCATCTTAATCAGTCACATGCACCTGAGTGGATCAATCAGCTGATACAGATATTTTCAAAGAGGAAATGTGGATGAACCAAGTGAGTATTCTGCCATTGAAGTTTAATAAACGACTATGGTCATCAGTAAAAAGATGCTCAGAATGAGTTCAAAACTGAGAGAGAAAATGTTTTTTAAGGTATCGACCGAACATTCAGTTTTAGACCATATTTCACCAGGATCTGCAACAGTGGCATTTTTTATCCTCTAAAATGTGCATTTAATAGACTATCATTACATTGCAGCCTAAAAAACTAGTGTTGTCGCAATAGTGGAATGTCTCATTTCGATACAAAAAAAAAAATCGACATTCGATAATGCCAATGCCACCGGGAAAAACTGACTCAACACTGAGGGCATAAAATTTTTGATTTTTAAGTAAAAGATAAATATAACAAGGCTGTGACATGAGAGCAGATATAGAAAATGAGACAAGTGATGAGAAGAAGAGGAGTAAGTGAAAGGAGACAGAACTGCAGCCTTGTGTGTCACTGAAAGAGCGAGTAAATGCAGCTGTTACTGGAGTATCGATACTGTGAAATATGAGTACTGAAAGCTTTACAAATATTCAGTAGAGGTATTTATCAATATATCAATATTTTTGACAACACTATAAGAAACTACATCCAAATTTCTCAGTTGAAACATAAGACTGTAACGCTGGTTACCTGGATGAAACTCCATGTTTAACCAATTCATCCACTGTGTCTTCATGTCTATTTGAACTTTGTCACACCAGCCTTTTTTAAATTACGTCTTCATATAGACTTTTTTTTTTTTTTTTTACCTCCCAAGGAAATCTGACTTTGGAGAATCAATTTCATCTTTCTGTCAACAAATTATCAGAGTGACGAAACAATATTTGTGTTTTGTGACACATTGATGTTGTAACTGCATTTTAGCTGGTTGAAAAGAAGGCAAAAAGAGACATTTAGACTTTTAGACTAAAATCAATGCTGCAATCCCGCTTGGTGCTGGGATGTTGAATCTTTTCATTTTCATTCACATTGTGTTCAGAGAGCCAGAACTATGCACTGTAGTTTTAATGAGGGGCTGCTGTACAACGACCACTAGATGTTGCTATTTCCCATGAATCCACTTCATCAACAAGGCATCAACAATTCAAACAGCCAAAACACTTCTGCAAGTCAATAATACATGACTAAATTATTCACCAAAGAAATCAATTTGAAAATATTCCTAAAATATCATCTGTAATCAATTTATTACAGTAGTTTTTGAACATGGTGGGAGAGAGTTTTCTGGGAGTTAAGTATCCTAAAAATCCTCCTCTGACAAGTTATCCAGCTCAACAGGGAACCCTCTCCTCTATTGTTAGTCGGGTAATAAACTGAGAATGATGTTGGCAAAAATCACTGGCACTGCTGTGCTACAATTAAAGCTGATGAACAATGGTGTGTGTTAATGAGTTGTTGCTGTATAAATCAGAATGATTCTGCTGTTTTTTTTTCTCAGTTTAGATTATTCCCAGTCAATCCTCCAGAGCATTTTTTTTATATTTAGCAGTGAGAATGAGGGGCAGACCTCCTGTTTTCGGGAGAAGAGAAGTGTATCATGACTGTATAAGACTGGTGGTGAGTGTGGCAGCACAGCAGCAGCAGGCTCTTACTTGTTATTCATTCTTCTGGTGAACATTATGCATGTATAAGGAGGGGGGCCTTCAAAAACTGTGGCCTACATATTGTATGCAAGTGAGTCTGGAAACTGTCCCACTGTGGCTTTCAAATGCCCATCCCTACACTGGCTGTTAAACACAGCAGTTGATGTGTGTGATTTCATATTTTTTTATGGTAGCATGTCATCACAATGTGAAGGACAGTCTTTAAATGCAAACATATACTCGAGTGTTCCCATTTGGATTGGTTCCCATCTGGGATCTGGAGGCCTCAATTCAGCAGCCAGCACATTACCAAACCAAATGAGCAGCAGCCTCAGTATCTTAGTCGTCTGATACCTAAAGTGTGCGTGTCGGTACAGTCTACAGCACCGCCTAAACAGTGAGTCCTGCTGCTGCACTATGAGTGTTTTGAAAAAGATAAAAAAAAAAAAAAAGTTTCATACTGTAGGGGTACAGCAAAGTTGTTCAGTTAAGTTCTTGTCAAGTTAAGGGCGTCTAAACAACAGATGAAACATCTTAGGAACATTGCCTGTTTCAAATAACAGTAATCATATTGCTGCTGTCCAATGAAAAACTCATCTTCAAAATGTCAACTTTTCAGGAAGAAAAACAGGAATGTTTTCAGCTTTGTGGCAATGCATCTTTCAGATGATCCAGTGGTTTTGAAAATGGTTTCTTTGGCTTAAGAAATAAGAGAAGTGTCTTAACTCATAAAAGAGCGTTCCCTCTTTCACCCTTAGAGAAAAATTCAAAATCAACAAATCTGGAGGTAAGTGTTTTTTTACAGAACAGTATTGATACGGTGAACATGTAAGCAGTTGCCTGGTGACGCATTCAGTAAATACAGAGAAATGTAAGTTTTAATCTGGAGTCTGCGTCTGTCCAACTAATGAATGCAAGTCTGATATTCACTAAGGATGACAGCTGTGCTTTGTAAAGCAATGACATCAAACTGATGAGTCTATGCTGAAAATCTGGAAAGAATGACTCATGACAGAGAGGAAGAAACAGTCTAAAACATGGCTTCATTTCACAAAGAAAGACAACACTGCTAGTTACAATGTCTGTAAAAAGATAAATTCAAGAAAGTGTTTAAACACCAGCAATATGTTGTGACATCTTTCTATGCAACATAAATTCCAGGAATGCTGTGTTTGACACTCCCAACCGAGCGGCACGTCCGTTACAAACAGTAAATATTGTATGTTCCTAAAACATTAGTGCCACGCAGGCAGGCTTAGCAGAATTTTTCTTTGACTAAGAAAACCAAATGCTGTACAAGTATTCTTTGATTTCATCCATTTTAGAAGATGACAGGCAGACTTTTACTACAGCTAACTCTCACGCTACAGCCAGTCTGGACGAATATTGATCATGAATCAATAAGTGAATCGATAATGGCACTGCTATCAATAAAATCTCATCAATTCCCATCCCCAATATTCATAATGTCAGTCGTTTTAGCTGTTTTGCTCTCCACTTACTCCTGAGGGAAATATCTGTCTCTTTCTTTAGCTGATGTTTCATGCTAGGCTACAGGTAGATCACAGTCGGGTTAAAAACAGCTGCCTGATGCTGCTGTAAACAATGTTGATGAGAGTGATGAGCCTGAACCAAAACAGTGAGGCTGCAGGCCATGAAATCACAATAACGAGCTGCAAGATGCTAAAATGCTCCGTAGAGCCAAAGGAAACTGCAGAATTGGGTGATAATGTCCTGTGGGTTCATCACTACGGGCAACTAATTCTCACCTTTCACTTTACACATGGTCATGTGGTCAACTGTTAAGATAAAAATACCAACAGGGCCAGCTTTAAAATACTATACTTTAAAGAGATAACACTAGACCAATAACAAAATACCTGAGTTTGGATCTATCCTCTACTGTATGTGGCTGTATTTTATGATTTATACTGAAAGCATATGTAATATTAACTTCTTCAGTTTAACGAAAGCTAGCATCAGTCTCGCTGAAAAGACATCTTAATCTAAACCACAAAGCTTTACCTGGCCTTTTCTCTGATCTACTTGAGTGTGGCGTGATTTATTTTGCGTTCTGAATCTCTCTTATTAACATGGACGACCCTGGCACTTAATCTGGGTCAAGTACCCTCTTCACTCTTTTTCTGCAGACCTGCAGTTGTTATAATACTCAGTGACTCTGTTGGAAATTGTCCTTGGAGAAAAAGCAGAAGACTGTGCCCCATACATGCTGATATTCACCATAAATCATAAAACTATCATTTAAAGGGAAAAGAGAGTACACCATGAAGGCTGTTTGAAAACCTACTGAACTTGACAAATCTAGGACTCGTTCTCTCAAAGAAATGCAAGTGCAGGCATAGTGAGAAAACATGTGACTGTAGCTGTTCCCTTCTTAAATTTTTGTTGCTAAATATGAATAAGAATGTACATATCCAGTGCATCACGCTTACGAAAGGGATAGTTGGGATTATTTGAAGTGGGGTTGTATGAGGTACTCATCAGCAGTCAGCGTTTTGAGAAGCAGGGAGGAGCACCAGCACAGAAGCTAAGCAATGACCTGCTGTGGACAGAGTCAGCAACAAAAGGTATTTTAGCCAATTAAAATTCACTTAAGATCCACCTCAATCAGTTTAAGTGCATGCTATATTTAGAAAACTTTCAGCACTTTACCTGCCTTTTCAGGCAGGAAGCCTCAGTTATATTAGCCAAATATCGCTCTCTCTAAACTCCACAGGCAAAATCAGTCATTTTACCTCACAGAACATGGGAGCTGCTGGTCTACTGCTGTCTTCATCCATTAGTTTGAGTGTGTTATTGTGTGGCTTTGGTGAATCCCTTTAAAACACCAAAGTCACACAACATAAAATATTCTTTTTTATATAACATATTTTTATTTGAGAAAAAAGGGCATTTCCTTCCAGCAACTGACAAGAAACATTTTTGTTTCATTCACCCGCCCATACTGCCTATACAAGATAACACATAAGAAACAGTTTCCAGGAGATTATAATGCCAAATTGAGAAGTAAAATAAACAGACAGATAGAAGAAATACAATCAAACACTTCACAGACAACAAAATACAAATACACACATATGAATAGAAACGTATTTGAGTTGTATTTACCTATAACTCTTATCACTACACCGGCATATTGAGAGCTCCATAAGTGGTCCCTGGAGAGGACCATTCACGAACAACAAAGATTACAGATCCTGCCTAGTCTTAAGTCTTTCAAAATAAAGTACCAAAAGGATCCCAATGTAGTATGGAATTTTTGGGCTGACCCTCTTATTATAGTTTGGTATTAGTATTAAAACTTTTCTAACTTGAGGAATAATATCAATTCATTTACCCAAGCAGAAACTTTGGGTGGATAGTCTGACTTCCACTCCAACAACTCTCTGTGCAAGGAGTGTAGCGAAGGCAACACATCTTTCATTTTATTTGTCATTAAAATACTCTCCTCAGGGACTAACATTGCCAAGTCAACACTGGGTTGAATGTCCTTGTGAAATGCTTCAGACAGAGTCTGAAAACAGCAGCCCAGTAGTTGTTCAGCTGACAACGATCACAATTTTCATCTACATCAGGGTACATCTTAGACAGTCTGGCCTTACTATAATGACTTTGATGAAGATCCTTAAACTGAATTAAGCCAAGCTGAGCACATGAGGTTGAGTCATTTACCCTTCCCAAAGCTCTATCCCATATTCCATCAGATATATCCATTCCAACTCTTTCACCCAGTCTGCTCGGATCTTATTAAGTTTTACTTTATTGAGTGACATAATAATATCTTAAATATTTGAGATAAGACCTTTAGGATGCGCAGGAGTTTGCAGGATATCATAAAATATTCTAAGTACAGCTCGTACTTAAAATGATGTTGATTTTTTTAGAAGGACCTTTTTTTAAGTTTCTAAAATACCTTGTGTTTCTGACCCTGTCCACAGAAGTACACTGCTTAGCTTCTGTGTGAGTACTAATATCTGCTTCTACAAACTGTGGGTGTGCCGACCATCATCTACTGTAGTTAATACACTGATTATGGATAAATACCTCATGCAACTCCACTTTAGCTGATTCAAACTATCCCTTCAAAAGTGCAGGAGCATTTTCAGGCTATATAACATGCATGTTTGTATCCTGGACAGAGCCTATGTGTGCCATTCTCTCAGTGAAATCAATACTATTCACAAGGCAATAACAACAGAGGAGCTGCTCCATTAAGTGACAATGTCAGCAGAGGCACTGAGCTGCTGAGAAACTGTCATCACCTGCCATCCATCACCACACCTCCACCTCACACAGCTCGCTCCCGCATCCATTATGCCTCATTAAGATAGAGATAAAATACAGGAAGGGAGATAAAGGTAATTGGCTGAATGTGAGTGATGCATTATAACCAGGAAATATGGCTGACTGCAATAAAGAGTAAAGAGGGGGATCTCAACGGGTCAGAGGGCTGTTTGTTCACTGAGTTTATTATTGAGGCCGCGTGGTCTGCAAAGGCTGGACGGCTCCCAGCAAATGATGAGTGAGCTATAATCAGAGATGCACAGGGAGACAAATGGAGGCATTCCTTCACCACACCAAGGTCAGCATCTGATTTACGTTTACGTTAGAGCAGATACATGCCGCAGCGTTCATGTGGACACCCTGTGAGATGGCCTCACACTGAAGGAGCAATGACAGAGCTATATGCACACGGTAAAAATCAAAGGCAATCTCATGATTCACCCAGTTACCATAGAGATGGCACCCTAGTTTGTGTAGTGAAGAGGATATGAAGGACTGCTGCTGTCAGTGGAGAAACAGTGACAATATTATTGCTGTTTTACTATATATGTAATAGAAACATGTCCATACACTTAGTTTTAGTTGTTTTAGTTGTCAGTCGCAAAATTCAGGGACAACTGCATTTGTAAGGAAGGATAATGCATTCGCTTTAGAAAAAATATTGACCCTGTTTTTTTAATTAACAAGATAATTATCTCACAATTCTTTGAGAAGTTTTCATGAGAAAAATCCTGCTGTTTTTCTGAACTGAGAAAATAGTCTTCGGCAAAAAAATCAGAAAAACAGCAGAATTTTTTCTCTATGAAAATTATCTTGTTAATTCAGAAAACTGAACAGATTGTATTACTCATGAAAACAGAATTTTGAGATACTTATCTCATTACTTCTGAAAAAAAGACTTTTTCCCCTGAAAAAATAGCAGATTCTTTTCCTGAAAAATAACTAATTAATACAATAACAATAACAATAACAATAATAAAGTTTTCATTTAAACTTTTCTCAGAATCTTGAGAAAAATGGAGTAGAGTATTTCCTACAGAAATATCTTGTTAATTCACATAAACAGTGAATCCATTATACTCCTGAATATTTTATATTGGATAACAACAATAGTATTGGATATGTCTCCATCCTGGTCCCTGATGTCTTGAATTGAGATTTTCATGGGAAAAATTCGATTCAGAAAAACAGAGCAGAATTTTAGAAAAGTAGGGTTATTTTTTTTTCTCAAGTGAATCCATTATGCTTCTGTGCATTTATACTAGACAACAGCAAAAGTACTGGACACGTCTTACGCAGTGGCAGCTGGTCAGTGGAGGACGCTAGGGCACCGCCCCACCTCTCCCCACATCCTAAAACTTAAGTGAAGAAGACTTAATTACTTTAAAATATATACTGTGTATTTCTTTAAAAGAGTAACGACAGTATTGTGTTGTTAGTGAGTAAAATGTATAATATGTTTCTGGCTTGGGGCACAATTTTAGCGGCCATTAACTCTCGCTATAAGTTGTACATGCGCAGTTGGATCCTCTCACTACAAGAGATAGGAGCTTGGTGGGGAGCACAGAACCTGCACCCTCAGCATTCATCTGAATGCTGCTGGTTTACACATCGTCAACCTCTGGGTGGCAGCAGAGAGCGACTGGCTCGATCTTTATCTGATAATTAATAAAGCAGAGGGAGACGTGTTGATGGTTGGAAGAGTTTAGTGCATTAGCTGCTAGAATGGAGACAAAAAATCTGTGAAGTCACTATAAACAACGTGTTTTGAGAGGAGAACGAAGAGAAGCTCAGAGTTAAAGAACCTGATCAGTCGACATCATAAAGCAACAACAATCAGAGGAAGATGATAAACTCTGAGGAGAACATAGTGACAGGGTAACTCAGCCTCACACTGAGACCAGGTGATCTTCAGACAGGTGAGCTGTGCTGGATAAAGTATTTATTCATATCATTTAGTTCAGTAAAAACACTAATACCACACTGTGAAAATACTCCACTAGAGGTAAAAGTCCTGCATTTAAAACTTTACTCCATTAAAAGTATGTAAACATTATCAGCTGTTCTGTAAAACAGTATGAAAAGTAAAAGTAGCCATTGTGCAGTAAAATATTCCCTGTCAGTAACGAGTAACTGTACCTGTCAGGTCAATGTAGTGGAGTAAAAAAGTTAAGTAGAACTGTAGAGTAATGTAATATGGATGTAAAGTACTTGAGTAAATGTAAATGTACATTCCCCTACATTCCCTCACTGGAGATGACAGAAGCTGAATGACTGGTTTTGGTCTTTTACAAACTTTTAAATAGTTGCAGTTTTATGCAGAAAAGTGGGTGACACACATTAAAGTAGGTACTTTATATAAACCTGTCAAAGACATTTAACCACAGAGTCACTGAGACATTTAAATCTCTCACGGAGAATTTATGGACAAAAAGTGAATTTTAAGCCACAAGATGGCAAATTTTAATTAATTAATCTATTAATTCTTAAATCTTGTTATTTTCTAATAGGCTTTATAATTTTTAAAAATAATTTTCCTCCATTGTCTGAAGGTTTGTGGTATCAAATTTCTTTCATACTTACTGAGGTACTTTTTGTCTACTTCAGTCTTTCAGCATAAATTGTAAATAAAATAATTATTATAAAGGATTTGCACAAATTGAAGTACCTTAACTTACCTTTACTAAGCAAATTCCATTAGGTTATAAAACATGTTCATTTAGTTCTGCAAGTACAAATAAAGGCCCTTTTCGTACATTAAAATACACTGGTGTGATACCTTACAATGTTTCTCTGATTTTTGCTATAGCCTCCCCTGAGAGAAAAAATTACCAGCTGCCACTGGTCTTACAGCAAGGTTAAAAAGAGAGGGTGATGTAAAATGCAGTTAAAAGACAACATATTGGCCATTAACAGATTCCTTCATGAGGCATTTTCAATGGGAGTGATGGGTTGAGTGAGTTGAAGGGGAGGTGAGATATAGTATGAGGTGAAAAGGACATGCTGCAAGTATCTGAGTCATAACTCAGTCAGATTGAAACACACACACACACACACACACACACAAACACACACAATACACATATCAAGTACAACTTATTCTTCCTGAGAAGATTAGTATTCCAGCTATCCTTGGCAAATAAATGTCGAGACAGCACAGTTGGGGGCCCACAGTGTCTGACTTTGAGAAAGTCTAATTTAAACTGATGACTGATAAGTCGAACAGCTGTAAAGCAACTCTGTGTTAAGATTTTTGCTCTTTTATTAAAGGAGAAAACTGAATAGATATTAAACCTGATCTATTGGGAATATAACTCAACAAAAATATAAAGGCGGCACTTTTGTTTTTGTGACCCATTTTTCATGAGTTGAAGTTAAAGACCTGAGATTTATTCTGTGCACAAAAAAACTTTTATTTCTCCCAAATTTTGTTCAGACGTTTGTTAAAATCTGTGTTAGTGAGCGCTTCTCCTTTGCCAAGATAATCCATCCACCTAACAGGTGTGGTATATAGAGATGCTGATTAAACAGCACAGGTGCACAAGTGCAAAAGTGTGTGTCAAAATAAAAAGCCACGCTATAATGATCGGTTTTATTCTTATTTTATTTTACGTCCTACTCTGCCTCTGATTGGCTAGTACTTATTGCCTGCGTTGGCTGGGTTGGTTAGATGTAGGCATGAGGAGTGACTGGTTAGGGTTAGGGTAAGAATGTCAGGGTGAGCCAGTCAGAGGCAGGGTGGGGTGGGTCATGACTTGGTCCTCCTGGGAAAAAATTGTTATCTGTAGCCCACTGTGAAGTAGCCATAGTTCACTGCCTTATAATTGTCTTTTTTAAAGATAAGACTGCACATTTTAGAGAGGCCTTTTATCAGTCCAAGGCACATCTGTGCAATAATCACGCTGTTTAATCAGCAGCTCTGTATGCCACATCTGTTAGGTGGATGGATTATTTTAGCAAAGGAGAAGTTGTCACTAACATGGATTTTAAGAGATTTGTGAACAAAATTTGAGAGAAATAAACCTTTTATGTGCAGAGAAAAAGTCTTAGATTTTTTTACCTCAACTCATGAAAAATGGGAGCAAAACATTATTTTTTTCAATGACAGTTTATATTTTTGTTGAGTGGTATATGTATATTTTTATGTAGATATAGTGACCCAAGTGGTCACACAGCTTATTGTATGTTGTATCATTTATTTTACAAGAATTTACTGTCATCATCCTCTCTGTATTGCAGATATAATATTAGTATGTAAGCGGTCTTTGTACCAGTGGGCTCTTGTTGCATTTACAGTGGAGTCATACTGCATTTACCCATCAAGAGTGACTCAGACTGGCGGGGTCATAATGGACTTAAAGCAGTGCTGGTGATGCACTGCTGTCATTTGGGTTGGTCTGTGCTCTCTTTTCATTATGTGCTTTATCTGTTATGCTTTTGTTTTTCAATCCTCCTTTCTTTAAAAAAATGGAAAAAAGTTAATAACACAAGAAGAAAACATGGTCTACGGAGCTAATAAGCTTTCTTTTACAATCAAACCAATCAAAGTTGAGTGCAGATACTGTATATTAAATTTTTCATTAACTGAAGTCTGTGAGAATCATCTAAAATAGAATGAGTGTGAAGTGTTGGATATATTTACAGATGTAAAAATCAATGCTGGAGCGTGAGAGGAGCCCAGACAGCCTGAGGGCTCTCTGTACTTACTGATGAAAATTACAGTTAAAATCTGTCTCAGCTGCTCTGGTTATCTCCTTTGACATCAGACATAAACACACACACATCTCTGTGTTGTGAATTATTCAAACAGAGGGCCAATTGAGTCAAATCACTCCTTAAATGTAATCAAAACAAATAAAGTTTACACCGTGTGTTTCTATAATTCATAAGACTGAAAAGATGCTCTCAATAATATGTGAGATTTTTTGCAGTATTAAATGCTGCTTCCTTAAGAATAAAGTATTAGTTTTGTTAAGGGCTGCAGCCCCTGACAAATCCTCCACAGGTGGAGCCACGACATGCTCAGTTGACAGCAGCAGATATGAGGTGCCAGTTAGCAGCATCACCACAGGCTGAGACTCCAGTCTCTGGTTTTAAATGAGCAAACCTGCCCACCCACTATAGACAAAACTGCAGGTGTCTACTGTCGGCCTGACCAGCCGCCCACTTCTGCTCTTGTCAGGCACCAAACAGTTAGTGAGAGTGTCGTGCTGAAAACACATTTAATTGGACAGGTGGCTGACACCTATTTAAATAGGTGTCAGGATGCAGAGTTCACTGGTGGAACTCCTTTCATTTAAGAGCGAGCGGTGCTATCACATTGAGATTCAAATGCGAAAATATTTCCGCTCGGCTTGTTAATATGCTGTTCACACCTTATTAAAATAGGTCTTTCATATCATGAAAAGGGGATTTTCATGATATGGAAATGGGTCAAAGGATACTCCCTTCTTTGCTTGGTTCTTGCATACTTTCCATCCCTGGAAGAGCAGCTGCCACACGCCGAAACAGCTGGAAAGAAAAGAAGAGAATGAGGACACTTTCTCTGTAGACCTTAACAGGGACACAACATGACACTTTCTGTCTAGACAGTCTCTGTCTAATCTGTCTAACAATTGACCTTTTGATACATCGTTAATCAATTAATCATTTAAGGGGAAAATAATATCAATTGATCAAACTAGTGTTTTTGTATATTTTTTATTTCTGCAGATGTGTCAAAGTATGTTTGTTTTGCTAGGATATTAACTAGGATATGAACATACAGACTTGCTTTAAACAGGTAAATTCCATAAATCTTATGTCTGTGTTTGTTGTTGTCAAAGTTAATTATTCTATGGTAATTCAGGAGTTAGAGCAGACTGATCTAATGGAATAATAAGGGATATCTAAAGGTACCTAAGGGATAAGCTGCAGTGAGCAGGTCATTATTGCAAAATAAACTCTGACAGGATGGTGCAACACTTGAATCACCCTGAAAGGGTTTATTTCATGCACTATATAACGTAAATTATTCTGTTTATTACATGGATAATTACTTAAAAAAAATAATAATAAAATACTACTTTAAAAATATTTTATTGATTTAAAATGTATTTTATTGTGCCTCCAGAGTCTATGATCAGAACTGCGTCCATGGCAATGGTCTGTTATTCATGCTGGTCTGCTATTCAGATATAACAGGAGTAACTTTTCAAACAAATATGTCAGCGTATGTGCCTGTCAGATAACTAAATTCAAATCAAAAGTTTCGCACATTTATTATCTGTACCTACAGGATGTTTTCAGGAAGAGCGTAGGTCATGTTTTTATAAAGCATGTGCCCATTTTCACCAAACTTTGTCAGAAGCATTTGCCCCTTTACTCTTTTGGGTGGTACTGTAAGCAGTAGTATTTGTAAAGAACTTAAAACAAACAAACAAACAAAAAGTTTCAATTTGTTAAAATTTTGGTGAAACAAATAACAAAAGAGTCATGTTTAGATGATGATATGACACATCTCTTAACATTAAAAAACATTTTTTACTTCAGCATATTGATACGAAATAGTGAATAAACACCGGTGTTACTAACGATACTAATTAAACTCCCGTTCCATTTAGTGTAGCACAGCCTTTCTAGTGAGCCAACATCCACAAGAGCATGACAGTGACTCAACATAACCTTAATTCGTATCATGGTAACACCTGTGTTTACTCAACTATTTCATATTAATATGCTGCTGTGAAGGTCTATCAGCGGTCTTTTTATATTACTTACAAGTTCTCACAAAAAAATGTGACACAGTGACGCCTAAAAGCTTAAATTTGCTGACACAACATCTCAGTTGGGGAGTGATGACACAGCCAAACAGTGTGAACAGTGCTGCCTTTGGAGGCGGCAGCACTGCGACCTTTGTTTTCCATCCCGTCCACAGTCCTGAGGTAAGGTGAAGAATGGCCGCCTCTGTCTGCGCTGCTACGGGCTGAGAGAGGCGCCTGTCAGCAACACCATTCACTGACAGACACAATGCAGCTTCCCTTCATCTCACTGCTTATTAACTTAACAGTCATTGTTTTCATTGACAAACATCTGTTCAGAGACAAATTACTATTTGTTGACCAGGCAGCCCTTCTTTTTGTATTTGCAACCCACAAACTTCTCTGAAACGTAGTTCCTCTGTTTTCATATATGTACTCCTACACTAATAGTTAGAGTTAATTAATTAATTAAATATCACTTAAAGGAATGAATACATACTCTATTCAATCTTGGTGAGACGTTGGTAGTGGCAACATGGATTTAAACAGCAAGAACTGCATTCTCATCTGTATACAAGTGGTCGACCAATATGGATATTTCAATTCAATTATCACTTGTATTTATCTGTGGATTTTTGTGACCACTAATACTGATATGGAGCAATGATTTTATGAGTGGGCCCCTGTTGTCTTTTTATCTTGATCATGCATACACGGATGCACACGCATGAGCACTTAAGGCGAAGAAGAACTGGGGGAAGCTTGGAAAGAACCAGTCATGTCAGAGGGCAAAAATGTTTATAGCTGTTCCACTTAAGGGCAGAGGGAAAGCTGGTTGAGTGAGGAGACGCAGAAATCATTAAAATATGCGGACAGTGGTGCTCATTTTCAGGCGGTCTCTCCTGGAAGGCATTAATGGTGTTGAACAAAAAACACTGACACGTGAGGGCTGCCACACGGATGTCTTCCCATATGTTTTATGAGGAAAGAAAATAATTCAACGTTTGTTAGTTATCGAGGATACGCACAATGCATTTTAGTGAGGAGTCACGGTGAATGTAAACATAAAGAAATACAAATTAAATCAAATAAAATAGAATTTAAATAAAATAACTGATCAATCCATACATTAAATATGCATTTAGTTCTTAACTAACTTACAGGGAATCACATTATCCAACCTGTAGGAGGAACCTGCGGTGTAAATATTCTGTCATGTTCTTGACACAAGAATATTTCTTCATAAACTATGATGTCAAAATCATGACAACAATATCTTGTGGGACTATAATAATCTGTTTGTATTTCCATAATTGTGAGTCAATCATGGGCAGAATGACCTGGAATTCTGAATTAAACCTTTAATACCTCTAAGCTTTAAACGTCCACTCACCTGTTTGACGTTATAACCTGTCTTGGCACTGGTCTCTATGAACATGACACTCAGCTCTTTAGCCCTCTGTTCACCTTCCTCAATTGTGATTTGCCTGTGAAAACAGAGGAATTATCATCAAAACACTGCAGATTAATGCATTAAAGATCGTGATTAACCGTTTACAGAATGTGGACACAAAGCAGAGGGTGATGTCCTCCTATTCAGTCCACTATTTGCAGCTGAAGCTCCTGTTATTCTGGGCTAGTGAGGATACATGAGACTTAATTAGCTAATGACTGAGAAGGATTAATTACATTGTCCAGCAACAAATTAATAACAGCCAATTTGCATTACATGTTAATGAATTTGGCAGTGATTGTTTGGCTCTCGCTGTGAAACGGAGACTGCGTTAGGTGTCCATTAACACACACAGAGAAATCGGTGCAGTCCTGCTGACTCCACAGCTCGCATAGCCAGGAGGTTCGTTAAGATGACTGGTTTAAATCAACCTGCCACCGGTCTTCTGGGAAAACCATGACGTAACTAGTCTGTCTTCTTTGTTCCTCTTCACACAAAGGGAATCTTAGCTGCATACTTTCTCAAAAATGCCACTTCCTTACTTCCAGCTAACCCTTAAGTGGTGTAACGCCTGTCTCAACACACTCAAGTCGACAAGTTATCCTGTTGTGAAAAGCATCAAACAGGGCAGCATTATATTTAACTGATCCTCCTCCCTTTAAATAACTCCTCCTTTGCATCTGAGCCCAGAACAAAGAGAAATTCAGTCTTTGTGAGGTAGGAAAAGAAGTTCCTGCAGTAAGAACAGAAAACACTGCACTGGAGATGTATTTACATAATAACACCACCTGACAGAGTTGCACCAGTGCCGCTGTGGCTATTTCTGGATGCATGCGTCTGAGTTCCAACTTAAACAACACCGAGGCTTATTCATCAGCAGACAGGCAGTTGGCAAGAAAATTGCATAACGGATGTGCAATATGTGGCATCCTAGCAACTTTCATGCACACTGGTGGGCATTTGGGGTTTCAGAGCAGTTCTGTCCTAAAATATGACGTCAGCTCTCACTGGTGATCACAGCTCTTCAACACTTTATGCAAATAAGGGGGCTGCATTACTACTATTTGTGGTCATTATGCAAATCAGGCAGAAAAAAGTTAACAAATCAATTTGATCTTTGCCGCCTTATTTTTTTATTAAGTGTAATCATTCACTCAACTAGATGGCATTAAAAAAACAACTTGAGTAGACCTGGTGATTCTCAACTTTTCTTGTTAAAGGAAAAATTCACCACTTTTCATTTGGATGTCCTCTCAGTGTTCCTAATTCCTCAGTGTGTGCTATATTGACCAAGAAAGCTGACATTCCCGCTTGCAGAGCTTTGCCAGCAGTGCCTACATGTACCAGGATGCATTGCTTGTGAACTTGACACACACACCTTGACACTGCCTTGTTTCACTAACTTAAGCTGTAGCTATTACTTTGTTGGACAAAACGTAGTGTTAGGTGACAAAAATACTAGGGCTGACTCCTAATATTTGACTAAACTGTTAGTCATTGTGAGGAGTCTTAGTTGACCAAGTTTTCATTTATTTGTCAGTTTCAGAAAACTTAACAAAACACCTAAAACTTCATTCGGGAGCTGCACGTTGCCGTTATGCCTGGCCAGAATGGGGACTGCTGCAATACTGATCTTTTGTTTCATCACACCGTAGTCACAAGCACATTGCTGCTAACTGTGCTGTAGCTGCTATGCGCTAGTTAGCTCACTTAGTCCTATTAGATTTAGGACACAGCCTTCAAGAGATGGTGGCTGGTTTGACAAAATGGAATACAGCACCTGAGGTGATTAACAGCAGCTCCAATCACAACCCTGACTCCAGGGAAGACACGATGGGATGGAAGGCGTGAAGCAGCTGAGGAGCAACTTGCAGGAACTTCATTTGTAAGTACAGAGCATTCAGCATCTAGATAAGTCTGCAAGTATTTGTTTTTGTGAAGCTGGAAGTTATTTATTCCAGTGTTTTGAAAAATGACATTACAGTCGTACTCTGTTAAAATAAACAAAATGTTCAGTCTCATTAGTGGTTATTTCAACACAATCAGAATCATTACTGCTTTTGTTTTTAGCATTTACCAGGCATCTTACTTTGTGCCCCAAAATATATATTTAAATAATTACATTAATATCATAAAGTTGCAACAACTATTCGATTAATGGCTTGAACTAACAAGTACTAGTATACTAAAATATTTACTCGGGAACAGCACGAAAAAAACACTCATTTAGCACGGACCCTGGCTGGTGGCTGACTAGATATCCATGCTAAAACAGCCTGTAGTTCTGCCTTAAGAACAACTACATCACTCAATGCAGGAAGATCTAAAACTTTTGCAGCTTTCACTGTCAATATAGCACACACTATGAAATGTATTGCTTTAACTGACTATATCTACTGATTGGATATCCACATAAAAAGTTGTGAATTTTCCCTTTAAGAAGCCTCCAAAATAAAGTGATACATAGTCACTGAGGCCTATTCAAATGCTTACCTTTGATTCTTCACTCAGATTTTTATTTGTAAGATATATTAGTTGACCATCAAAGATGTACTACTATTTCTTTTTAGATTAATAATGAATACAATTATTACATGTAATGCAAAAGCTGTTGCCCATGGTGATGAACCCACAGAGAATTATCACTCAACTCTGTAGTTCTTATCAGCGCTATAGAGCTTTATAGCGTCTTTAAGTTCATTATTTTGGGTTTTTGTCCCACAACTTCACTACTATTCAGCAGCACAGAGTTGTTTTCAGTGAAAACTAGGCTCTGTTAAACACACTGTACACGATCTGCTCCACATCAAACAGCACACAGACACAGTTAGTGGGTTAGCTGGTAAACATAGTGGAGCATTTATCTGGAAGAAGCCAGATATTTCTCTCAGGAATTAATACAGACCAAAACAGAGCTAAAAGAAGAGTGAGTATTGGACTTGCATTTGCTAAAAACACAAGTTAAAGTGAATGCAATGTTGCTGGTTCAGTGGAATGTGTAAACAGGCAACTGTTCACTAACACATAAACCATAACAACTTCACAGATAACATGTCAATCAAATCTGTTTTTGTAGGTTAAACATAAGTTTCAACAGATTGGTATTCATTGCATAGATATTGTATTATTTGTGTTATATGTTTGTCTACCTTGTGTACTGAAAGCACGAGCATAAATTTGTGGATTAAATATAATAATAAATTTGATATCAGGAAAACAACCTCAAGCCTGCATGAAGGCTCCAGATCACTGAGGATGATTTTCTTAAAGGAAAGTACATTAACTTTAACACTGACTTCACAAAAGAATTGTAGTAGCAGTGTAGAAGGAAATTAGAGAAATAACTGAACAAAAGACTTCATTTCTACACTCAGTTAAGCAGTACAGTTTTAAAACTCCCTGAGCTCCACCCTGTCAATATACAGCACAGCAGGCTGCACTTGGTTGATGCTGCCTGGTGCCTGGTGATGCACAATGGATTTCCCTTATGCAAGGCTCCGGTGACTCTGCAGCACCTAAACTGCATGTACTTAAACTCCCCTCAGGACTGAGCATTGTGAGAAGCTTCACCACGCATGAATGAACAAACCAGCAAACACAGAGAGAGACCAGCTCACAAAGGTGCTCCTCCCGAGCAGCTGATAATCAAATTGCACCATATCACAGTAATGCTTTACCCGTGAATCTCTGCTTCTTCTCAAGTACTGTCAAAGGCAGGGTTATATGTGTCAGTATTGATATAGTATAAGACAGTGCAGCTAAATTGCATCACTGACCTTATTTAAGATGTTTTTTAAAGGTCCAGCTACCAAAACAACCACCAAAAAACACATTTAAAATGTCACACTATATCGCTGCCAGGCGTTTGATGACTTTCAACTCATTTTTCAATGTCAGCCACATTATTTACTATGCTGTCAGATGATGTGCCAAGTCACTGACGCACAATGCACATGCGCAGCTTGTTCTTTTTCATTTGATTCATATTTCTAAATTGTCACAGAGTGAATCCAAATAAAATCATTATCACTTGAATTTGACAGTTGCTGCTTGAGGACAGCCTCGTGCAGCATCACTGGAGACACTGGAAACACGCAACAGTACCCGGAGTGACAGCAACATTTATCATCTCTTGCATGTGGAACAGTTGCTGGCATGCGCAACCACATTTCCAGCAGGAGTGTCACTATGATTAACCTCAACTTCCTTTGCAATAAAGGAAATAAAAAGGGAGAAATTATACATAAGATTCTGAATGACTGGTCAAGACAAGGCAGATGGAAACTTTGCAGTACTGTCATTTAAAAAAAATAGGAAACAGCCAATTTGACTTTTCTGCACTGATTTGTACAAAACCCCTCCAGGCTCATACACACAGCAATAAGGCTGATTTATCTCTAAGAAGAAGCAAATTAGGAGAGGATGCTGTGGTGATGTTAATGCAGTAAATAGCTTTCACTTCTTTACCATGGAACATTTACTGGAGCTTTAACTTCCAGACTCCATTAAAGACTAGACTACCAGATAAATTACAGTTAAAATAAATTACCCATAAATTAGGGAAAAGGTTCTGTAATGTTCACTTCACTGTTTTTCTAGAGGCCCAAAATTTCACAATAACACACTGCTGATTAATACAACAGGTCAGCTATAAAGATATATCTAAATATAATATTAGGTCAAACCTGAATTTTAGGCTTAGGTCTTTTTAGACTTGTTTTTAGGTCTTAATTTGGTAACATCTAAAATATGCTCCACGACACTGTAGAATCAGATGGGACACTCACACTCACAACTCTTGTCCAGTTTTACAATCTCAATCTGAAAAACCAAAGCTTTTGCCTTTGGTCAGTTGTTATAGCAGCCATTTTATTGATAGATCCAGTGAGATACGTCATGGAAAACTGCCACCAGCAGCAGTTTTCCTGCTACCCCTTCAATCTGAGACACAAGTATGCCAAAGGGAATTTCTTTCTGCAGCTCAAACTATTTCCTCGACATGCTAACGCTGTGAATGTTATTGTCACCGCATGTGCAAATAATGCTGACAACAACAGTTAAATTGTGCATATGTGTGCATGGTCTATGCACAGCTACTCATGATTTGTGAAAATGCTCATGAACGCTTTTACAAACCTGACATTCAGTATGGCTGCATACTGTATTTGATAGGTGCAGAAAGAAGAAAGGAAATGGAAAGTGTCAACATCACCTAGTGTTTTCTTAAAAGTACGCTAAGATCAGTCCAGACCAGACCAAAAAGTAGATGCTCAGCGGTTTCTTCGATGTGTTGACTTGGGAAGTGTATCCAGCAAAGAAACAGACTATAAACCTGAGCAGCTGTCTAAACCTAACGTAAAGGATGTCCCAGAGGACTGCCATTACTTAAGACAGCAGAACAGCAATAACACAGGAAGATAGATTAATGGACTACAAGAAGTGTTTGTCAGCCTCCAAACTGTAGCTCAGAAATACACTACTAATGGTAACTGATGAAGACTCTTGATGTATATTAAGAACTTAAGCATGCATGCTAAGATATGCATGCATTTTCCTCGCATACAAAACTTACAGCATATGTAAATACCTCGTATATTGTGGGAAAACACTGTTCTGCTCTGGTCTGTGATACTGTACTGAGGCACAGCAGTGATTTCAGATTAGTGTTAACATCAGCCCACTATATGCTGATGGTCAGCAGATATAATGTTTACATATTCAGGGTGTTAGCATGCTAACATTTGCTAATTAATGTTCTGTAATGTACAATATAGCAAAGAAAATAAACAGAAAATGTTTTTTGTTCGGTGCTTTAGCAGTAGCTTCCAGTTCAGGCACATATGCATGAATAAATGCATTAATTTGTCATGTCTTCTTTTGCCTGTGTGTTAATTACTCTATGCTTCCATTCTGGACACGTCTCTCTTGTAAAAGAGATAGTGCATCTCAAAAGACTTCTTGCCTTCCTAAAAAAAACACTGTATAGACTCATATTACAGAATCCCTTTCAATCATCACGTATGAACCAGTAGAAGTGTGTGATGGTGGCTGTATCTGCAGAGACCCTGCTCTCTGCCTGTATTTCCGTATTCTGTCTAATTATTTTCTAAAATCTGGGTATTTGACATCCTTGATACATTTAGGAACAGCATGGACAAATCCCACTGACTCTACCTTTAAGGTCTAACGGAAAAAAAGAAGAAGACATTACTGTTCCACAGATCCACATAATTTAGAGAATAACTGATTAGTCGTTAATTAATTTTCTACACATTTTAAAAAAGGGAACATAAACTGACAGCCAGGGAGTCATTTTTAATTCAATTATTTTTTCTAAGTTCCTCCATTCCAATTTAAACTACCCTTCACTTGAATACAATTAAAATCAAAACACAATTCCCACAATGCCCAGCTAGTCATTTTCATCAGGGGTATTAATGAACAATTCAAACTGAGGAAAAGAGTCGCTGAGTTTGTGTCTAATGCACAGATGTTTCTGGAAACAAAAGGAAACAAAAAAGTAAATTTTCATTAATATTGTGCTTTCTTGCAGTGCAGTGAAGTGAGATAAAGCATGTCAGGAATAGGACTTTTACATGAAAGGAGGCAACTTAGTTGAACATTTTTCTGATTACATTTCATCTGTTATCTATCTCAAACAAAGCTTTGGTGTGTACTGCACAGTACGCAACCTAAAAACATTTTGTCACAATGACACAAGCCATTTTATAGTTTGATTCACCCTTTAATTTTCTCACTATTTCTATACATTCCTGCTTTATGTCTTTTCATTTTGCCCCTGCTTCTCCAAGAATTCCCTTTTCAAATATTTTTTTCCTTCTCAGCTTTCTTAGATATCCTATTTCAGCCTTTCTCCTCACTATAGAATGATATCTGTAATATACGGACATATATGTATATATGAAAAATGAATTCCCTTGTGCACAACATGGGTTGAATCACTGAATAACTTCCCCGAGCTAGCAGTAAATTTCTCCTGTCAAAACCATTAATTAATTAATGTTCCACCATAATTACTACAACAACATAACATAACATAACTAGTTAGGCTAATGAGTCTATTCGTTTAGACATTTGATATATAACATAGCAAACATTAATTTCCCATACTTATCTTTATATAACATTAAGGTGGTATTAATATTAAATTCACATGGTAAAGTATTATGGAGTTCTATGGGTCTCAAGATGATCAGTTTTGTCTCATTAATATACAGATTTATTCAGCAAGCACTCCAACATCTAATCAAATCATCCACTCTACAGGGGAGCCTGATGATTTTATCGTGTTTTGTTCTTGAGGTATTGTGCTCAACTGAATGTTCCTGCAGAATGACTGACAGACAGACCGACACTCTGAACATCATGGTTGCCATGGCGTCCAAGCATAAAGGGAAATGCTGAGTAAAAAACACAATGTGATACAAGTACAGACGTCAGGAGGCAGGTCCAGTCGTGACTACATACCTCTTATCTGCCAGGTCTGTTTTATTGCCGACAAGCATAATGATGACATCACTTCCTCTCTCTGTTCTCACGTCCTCAATCCATTTTGACGTCTGCTGGAATGAATTAACATCTGTTTAAGAAAAAGGGGGAAGAAACAAAGCAGAGTCCAATTAAAGATGCTGTTTATGCTACTACAGTGACATTCAATACGATGACACCTCTCCAGCTGTTACCGCTCTAACCACAGCCATTAACATTTCAACTAAATTTTTACACAGTGACAGCTGGCAGGACATAATAAGAATTCTGATGATATAAAATGAATTGGACATTTTGCAGTACATGGTGCTGATTACTATTGATGTAAGAAGGAGATATGAATAAACCCCATGTGGCAGATCATGTTAAAAAGATATTAGCTGATAGATGATACCATATGATACGCAGTACTGGAATTACACAATAAATCCATGTTATGCATGTACATGCCCAGCTCTGTTGCATGTTAATAAAGCTCTTCCCTTTGACCTTGCCATGTCCATTGAGTATGCAGGCTTTGTGGCATGCAAACTAAAGGTTGTATGGTATTCTTGGACTGGGAATTTGATTGAAGCAGACCCCACTTCTTTTTCAAGGTGAAGAAAGCGAGACGGTAACCCACAATTTTTTTATAAAATCATGGTATAATAAATGTCTTGACTCTTTTACATGATTAAATAGAATCCATCGATGATGTGAGGGAGAATTATGTGACTTTCTGTCATGAGAAATAATAAATATTCCTCACAACACCAACCTGAAAAAAATACATAGTTTTACAGGATTTTAGCTGTATGGCTGAGCAAGAGCTATCTTCTACACACTACTGTTTCACCACAATACTGCTGTAGTGGAATGTAACGGCCAGGTGAAATATTCAGGAGAAACAGTTCTGTTTGAACGGAGGGAGCATCATGTTAGGCCCCTAGTTTTTCCCTTCAGAAGAAGTCACAGATTAAGATGCCTACATTTTATTTCAGTTATGGTTACTAGTTCTGAGGTCAGATTTAGTCATCCATTTGTGCAGTCAATTTGTTTTCAAATGTATTCTTAGTGGTTTATTATTAACAGGAAGGAATAAGGTCTTTGGGGAATTATGAAAAAATGCTCTTTTTCATCTCAGCTGCTTGGAGGGGCGTGTCTGTCTTTGTCTGACAGTAGGGAGCAGGCTTAGCTCCAGTACTAACCAAGAAAACAAACATGAGCAGGTAGTGTTTTGGGACTGGACTGACATTTGCAGGTATGTTGTATGTTGTTTAATGTGCAGCACCAGCTAATTGGCTATCTAGCTTGTAAACTGATGCCAGCAGTGTCTTTTCCTCTGAGAGTATGTGTTCATGTTTGTAAGTTAGATAAGGAGGCTTTAGCAGGAAAGCTAATGTAACTGTTGTTCAGAGTTTGTGGCTCGTGTGTTGTGTAGCTGCTGTCTGGCTCAGTGTGACCGTCTGCTCTGCGTCATACAGAACACTGACAGTACTGCAAGATTTGATTGGTTGTATCGAAATAAGGTTTTCTTCTACTTGCACAGATACCTAATGGTATTCTGACAAATTAATGAATGAGAATGATCATTTTGCATCACAATTTTCATTTGCAATGGAAAAAAAGAGCACACAAATTTCTTGAGGTCTGTACCAAACAAACATGTTTTCTTCCATCTGGAGAACAAGATTTGTAGGCCAGGGCATCTCTGTAGCACTACAGTACTTCATTATAACACTGTTTGGATACACATTTTCCTTTATCAAAAAATGATGGCCAGGTAGGTAATGGGTTTGACTCATGCATACAGCCATTTGCTGCATGTCATCCCCCGATTCTCTGTCCCCCTTTCCTGTCCTCACTTTAGCTAGTCCTATAAATTAAAGACATAAAAAAAGACCCCAAAAACATATCTATAAAAAATGCAGCTTCTCAGATTTGGATATTGCACTTGGCCATATTGCAATTTCAATAAAATCTCGATTACTGTGCAGCCCTAGCACATATGTATTTATTATGTAGCAGACAATTACATGTAAATGCAATTTTGTTTCAGTTGGACTTTGAAGAATTTGAGATAGTGGGAGGTTAATACAATGAGTCTCATCTCGTTGCACAGTAGATCCAACTTGCTTATGGAAAGTATCAAGCAGACATTTGATATTTGTGAAATCTCAACTTGGATTTTGCTACTCAGAGAACTCCATCTGCCATCCATTTCACAACTAAAGACAGTGAAGTTTTTGGCCAAGGATCTTTAAAGCGATATAACAGGTATAACAGAAACAATTAGTTGGACACTTCATGGGCCGCCAGCTTAGTGTAAATATACAATTCAAGTATTTGATGAGGGACACTAACTTGTAATGTCGTAGACCACCACAGCCACAGTGGAGTCCCGTATATAACTGGGAATGAGGCTCCTGAAGCGCTCCTGTCCTGCTGTGTCCCAGAGCTGCAACCTCACCTGGGGTTCAGAGAGACAAAGCTGAGGAGGCTGAGATTATTCAGAACGTCAGAGAGCCTGGAAACAGAAGGCTCCCTCTATACACACACACATACACACACACAGGCTTACACAACACCTATAGTGTCATGAACACAAACACAGTAAGATATATGTCTGAGGGTACACAGCGCAAGATTTACACTCAGGTGTCATTTATGAGCAAACTTCTCATAATGACACTTCCAAGGTGGTACTACTGTATGAAAGATTCCCAAAGACAAACAGACATGCACAAAGATTTGATTGTATTCATCTGCATAACACAAGCTACAAAGATGACATGCTGTTCATGAGTATAGCTGGTTAATGTTTCAGTGCATGCATTAGTGTAGTGATGAACACTTCTAGAGTATGTCTCTCTGAGAGAAGGAGTTACTGCAGCGCTGCCACTTTGCAAACATTTAACATCTTTGTCATGAGATTACAGAGCTGTAAGTGAGGTTCTTACCGTTCGATCTTCCAAGTACATGGTTTTCGACAGGAAGTCAATTCCAATTGTGGCCTAGTTTAGGGAAAGAAGATATCCATGGATCAACATCACTGTAAGCACTTGGAAAAACAAAGAGCACAGTATAAGAGTCCTGCACCAGGTCCCTGCAAAAAAGTTGTATAACGGGTTAAAAATATATCTACATAAATTCACGGGTACAGTTGATCATGGGTAAAAACTAAAAGCATATAGATAGTGGGAATTTTTTTTCTCAGAATCTAAATCAGAATCTGAATATCTAAAGCCTCAAGCCGACTGATGCCACCAGGACTTTTTTAATAATGACAGCCAACGACACAACTTTTGATCCCTAAATTCACATCCAGCCAAATAATGGGATGTCACTGATCCAACAGTGAGGTAGGCTAGCTCGTAGCTGGTACATCTTTGCTGCTTGTAAAAGGAGGAAACACATCAACAGCTGCAGGAGCACAGTGCTGCACCAACAGACCTTCTTCACAGCAGCCATACTGATATGAAATAGCAGAGTAAACACAGGTGTTTCCAATGATACTAATTGGTACAATTGATAGTCCCATTCCATTTAGTGTAGCAGAGCTTTTTCCAGTGAGCCCATTGCACAACAGCAGCACTCTGACTCTGTTTGACCTGAATGGAACAGAACCTTCATTAGTATCATTAGAAACACCTGTGTTTACTCTACTTACACAGGTGTCAAATATGCAGCCTGCGGGCCAATACCAGCCCACCAAAGGGTCCGATCTATTTGGAAAGTGTAAAAATTGCGGAGGAGTCATTCATTACAGATGAAAGCACAGTCCTCTGATAACAGTGATAAAACTAATACTAATAATAAAACATAATATTGGTCAAACGCTGTTGCTAAGGCTCTGCCAAAACTTTTGATTTGTAATGGTTTTAAGGCACGGGATAACCATCTTCCTCATTAGCTTCCACTTTGTCATGTGGTGATGGCAGCATTACAACAAAGGATCGGCAATGTATGTAAAATTATAAGAATTTATAGATCTCAAAAATTTGTTAGATACAAAAATGTTTTGTTTTTTTGAAGATCTTCTATGATATGTATATTGTAATTCATATGAAATAACAATAAATTGACTAAATGTTAAAAAATCTGAGACACTGTTATTTTTTTCTTACAGCATCTAAGACTATATGTAATCTGTTTTGTAAGTAGATGGTTCAACTGTGAATGTTTTCAGAATGGGCCTGTACTTTTCTGCACTAAAAAAAGAGGGAAAAAATGGTTTCCTGGTCCAGCCCACTTAAAAGCACCCCTGCTTTACTATTTCATGTCAAAATGGCTGCTGTGAAAAAGGTCTGTTGACAGATTTTTCCAAGAACACAATCTAGTTGACTGTATATGTGTGATTAATCACGATTGGTTTGCAGGACTTATATTAACAGGTCCGGATCTGACTTGAAATAATACTGAAATAATTGTGGGTAATGGTCCGTTTTTGGCAATGAGCTTCGTGGGCATGGGTTTGCAAAACAAAATCTGTGCAAGACTCTGCAGAGTATTTACTAAGGAAATGAATCATGCAAGTTAAAGATGCAAAGCGTGATGAGGATGATGGAGTACTGTAACATCTTTGGCTGATCCACAGTCCTCCTGATCACATCACATCACCCCATGTGTATGTACAATATATCCAATAAAAACACTGCAACAATTGAAGCCTTTGTAGAGCTTATGACATGCAATTTTAGTAGACTGTTGATTCAACTCTGTGATTATGTTTAAGTTTGTAATGTCTACTGACTGTTTATTGATCATCAAGGCAGTTTAAATTGGAGCAGGCTAAATGATTTCAGCTGTTATTATGGAAATATTACACTTCGATAATTAGAACAGCTGTATTCTTTCAGTACATTTTGTACTTTGTATGATTTAAATACTCAATTGGGCTCCCAAAAATCATGGCTCTTATCATCTCACATTATCCATTTATAATAGCAATCTAATCACTCTCTTATTGTGTCACAAGGCAGATGGTACTGTGTTCCCTCTTCAAAGGATGTTTACTTTCCGCAGCCAAGCCCACGGCTTTCTGCTTTGCTGCCTGCCATGATATCATCAGGTGCTCTGGCTTGAACAAATCAAAACCTAGAAATTAATGTTAAACTGCAGGGCTGGTTTTATTTTTTTTATGGATGCCAGAACTGTTCAGTTTTGGAAATGTGACAGTAAACTTTCAGATCTCACAATTACAAAGATGGCTTCTTTTCAAAATAAAAAATACAGTACAATCAAAACATTAATGTCATTAAAAATTCCAGTATTAGTAGTAACTACCAATATTATATTAGTCAGTATGCACCTTGAATGAAGAACAAAAGATGCTTAATGAGAGACAGAAGAGTTTGGAATGAGAGATTTTTAATGACAGCCGGTGAAGGCAGATGTGGCTTGTGACCCTTTCAGGCGGTGCAACCAGATGTTTGGTGTCTCGGTGAACACATGAGGGTGTAAAGGACAGTAGCTGCTGTAGGACTGACCCCAAATTATGCAGCAGTCCCCAGCTGCATGTTTAGAGCCTGTGTGACCCCAGCCTGCAAACTAAAGCACCAGCCAGTTGGAACAACAGGGACAACAGAGGATGCCGTTTCCTAACTTGGATTTAACAGTCAAGTTATTTGTACCAAGACACATTTTGATACTTTTGTACCCATCTGTGATTAAGCAGGTGGTTGTATCTGTTCTGTTTGTCTATGTTAGGCAGTCCAGCAGGGTGCCCACTGCCCGCTTTGACAGAACTGGGCATCAGCAGCTTGATCACGCACTCGTTTCCGTGGCGATGCCAGCTACCACAGTGGACTAACTCAGAGAGTCTGGCATGAGGACAGGACGTCATTTATACTCTTTTGCTGCACTCAGTCAGATCAAGCACTGCTTAAAATAAATAGCCTCAAAGAATTCAAATTATAAAGTACTTGATACAAGATTATAGTGAGTCAAATAAAACTTCTTTTGGCTGTATCAGACAGGTGGATTATATAAACTTCCAAAATAAATCCCCTATTAATTCTGGCAGAATATACTTTAAGTGTTTCACAACTTTATGTCCTTCTGTCACTGGTTGGCCGGCCCGATTAAATGACGCTGGTAAACATCTTCGGAAAAAATACTGAATGTAGAGTCAACATTGCACATTATCCTTCAAAACATGACAACAACTTATGAAAAGCTTCACCTTTTCAGACCGAAAAAGGATCACAGTGTCTGTGAGTAAACAACATCATTCACCTGGAGCTGACGTTAACCATCCTGCCACACAGCATGGCTAACATTAGCATTGCTAGCAGTAACAGCCTGCTCTAAGTGGAGGTTAATGTCTGTGTCTGTGCTGAATGTGGTTACACATTGCTCCAGTCGAGTGGTTAATACCAGTTTATTCTGACACAGCCTACATTCAACCTTAGGGTTATGCTCTAGATCAAAACACTGCCAAACCGCGCTGTTTACAAGCTGTCATCCATTCCACTTTGCTGATAACAACATCTGGGCCATTGGGGCATTCATGCTGGGTGAGAAGGGCTGCCGTCTGCTGGGGCTCCAGACCCAACTAGTGGCGGGCAGCTGCATAACATGTTAGAGGCAACAGTTAACTGACATTTTACATGAATAAAATTTTGTTAAATACTTTAACCGACAAGTATTTCTGGTGCCGACTAGCGAGGGTAGCAATGTTTAAGCGTACAGAGTGGCGCAAGAACATTTGCTAATTACACAACGTGGGCACTGGCCAAGAAAATGACTGATGCTGTGCTGATCAGAAAATAGTAATAGTTATTAGTAATAATTTGTATTTTTTTTCTTTTGGTAGAACATGACTTGTCCCCCATTATTTGATCTGATAGCAAGGCCATTCATATTGAACAGTTTTACAAAATTGACCCCAGATAGCATTTCTGGGCCAGAAATGGGGGCCATCTTGGAAAAGTGGCAGCCATATGGCCGCAAAATTCACAAAAAACACGGAAGGACCTCTCTGGCACAAGTGTTTGGTTTGTCTTATCTGGGCTACTGTAGAAACATGGCGGTTCAACATGGCAGCCTCGATGGAAGAGGACCTGCACCTTCTGTAGTTATAAATCGCTCATTCTAAGGTAATGGAAACAACATTCTTATTTTCAGGTGAGTCTAAACTAATGAAAACATACCTACAAGTATTATATTCCATTTCTGCCAATAAACCCTCCTAAATCTTACACACTAGACCTATCATGCAACAAAAAACATTAACCATTAGTCCATTGTACCCATTATGTTTTATATTATAATACTAGCACTTTTGTGTATCTTGCAAGTCCTCAGCCACAATAAATGCTATTTAATCAAAAAATCAAATCACTGAGAGGTTGGCCCATTAAAAAGTTTAAGCCAAGAATTTGATCTTTGACACATTTTCCCAGCATAAGTAAAGTATAAAACCCAAAAAACCCCTCAAAAATTTTGTCCCAATTCTCAATAATGAGTAAAAAAATGATGGCCCATAAAATCAATATCAGAATTTTTTTTAGCCCCTAATATCAGCTCTAAATACACAATATTGGTCAGGTTCTACAACAGACTGGAAAAGAAAATCACTGTGTGAAAGAGGTTGAAGGCACTAATTTTGTTAAAGTGGCCCACCACAGCAGCCCATAAAAATAACTTTGAAATTAAAGAACATTTTGAACATTCAGGTCAGCCCAGAAAACCATGAAATTGCTGATCTGTAGTGAAATTACTGACAGAATAGCTTGAATTAATGCAAAAGCATAGAGATGTTGCAGGGGTTTTTCTTCGGGGATGGCAGGCAGAGGTGCTGTGGGCTCTTTCCTGCCCCCAGTTTTAAATATAGACCCCCACACAGACAGCTATACATGAACAGATTAGATCACCAGAAATTATTAATATTCCTTTTAAATTTTTAACTAGCACACATTGCTAGAAGACAGAGCTCTCACAGCTCTCTGGCCCAGCCTGCCAGCGACTAGGGCAAAAAAAAATCTTTCAACAGATCCAATAGAGTTCATCCACATTTTATTTTTAATGTATTTTTTACATTTTATCTTGAATATGGCCTGAGGATATTGGTCTTAAGATGTTTTTCACATGCAAAATCAAAAAATTAAATAAATTGATTTTGACAGGAAATTTCTGATGTGTGAAGACATCAGGAGACAGTTTTCAAAATTCATTAGCATTTACTGCTGTTGCTAAAAGCTCCATCATCCAACAAAGTACAAACCAAACTGAAGGTGATGGGAAAATATGCAAATTCCAAATAATGTAAGCAACAGCACTATGATGAAATCAAAGTGAACTAACTGTATCTTACTAAAAAAAAAACATAAACAACCATATCAGATGACCAAAACTAGCATTTGCAGTACAGGAGTTTCCCTACCCTGGTCCTAACATATCAGGTGAGCTGGAAGAGGTAAACATGTAAAACATACAGGGCAGCGTGTCCACAGGACCCAGGGTTAGGAAACCCTGAAACAGAAAATTAATCTGCAAGTAGTTTAACTTCTAGTATTTTTTTCCAACCAAAAATGGCAAATTTTCACTGAGTGCCAGCTTTTCAAAAATAAGGATTTGATGCTCTTCACTGGCATATGTCACTGTAAAATTAAAAATGTTCGAGTTCTGGACTGGCAAGTTAGGGCAAAAAGATAATGTAACCTTGAGCTCTGGCATAATGTATCAGCATCTTTCACTATTTTTAGACATTTTATGGACAAAAGGATAATTCAAGAAATTAGATAATTTTAATTAATTAGATATAGGTATTTGTGACAATCACACTTATTCTCCTATAGACCAGTGGGTTTCAAACTTTTTGTGGCCAAGGTACACCAAAGAGCAAGCCAAAATCTCAAGGCACACCTTTATTCATATCCATGCAAAACAACCTCTTTAACACGTTATCACTCTTATCACTCTGTAAACAATTATTTTTTTGACCAATACCAAATACAAATTGACAAAATAATTACACTAGTCATCAAATATTTATTAAGAAAATATAAGAAAAATAATTCAAGAATTTAAGAATTCATTTGAAACTCTGAAACACACCCGTTTAAAGGCGACAAGTTACAAAATTACAAATGAGGTAATGGAACTGAGGGAGAGCAACAGCACAACCAGCATTAAAATGGCTGAGTTCCAGCAAAAGAAAAGGTTTCTTTTCATTTCTCTATTTTGTGCATCCTTTATCCTCTTGCCTGTGACCTGAAACTGATCTCGACATGTCATTTGAAGGACATCTGAATTCCTGTAATGTATCTCGAGGACATAGGAGCGAGGACAGGGGAAGCTTGTCAGAAGAACGAAGATGCTCAGGTGTATCCTTTGCGTCTTTTCAGTGGTTTTTTGAACTGTGACATACAAAAGAGCTCTGAAAATGACTCTACAAATGTGCTCCTTTTGTAGCTAGAAGATATATTAGTTATTTAAAATTATCAAATTCACAAACAAATTTCGTGCCCTTCATTGTTTGTGTTGCGCGGGGGTCTGCAATCCTTACTCTCAAAAGAGAACAAAATTTAGAGGAAAAGGCCCCGAGCCATAAACGTAGGCTGTGATGCACATTTAAAAAGACTAAATGTATCTTTGTTCAGTGTACAGGTTTCAATTGTTACAAACGGAGAATGGAAAAATAACTGTGCGGGTCAATGAGCCACATGTGGCTCCAGAGCAACAGGTTGCATTTTACAGGATCATTCTAACTACATTTCTTAATGACATTTCATCTTAATATATATATACTTTTTAATAGTTGAATGCAGGATACACCAAAGTAGGATGCTATAATCTTGCCATGATGTTTACAAGAGCAAACAGCTGCTTGTTGAATTATTATACTGACAAGAACATTATCTTGCGTTCAGCAGTGATTTGCTGAATGCAAGATAACTCCTTGCTCGTCTCTCTTTCTTTTCTCCTTCACTTGGATCTCAGTGGGAGGAAGTAAGACAAAAGGAGAGAAGTGAAGGAGTCAAGGAAGTACAAACTGAGAAATGAGAAGAGTGCAGGGTTACAGGCAACTGCTGGCTTGTTTATATTCATACACTTAGTTAGTGAACAGGTTAGGGTAACTTGCCATTTGCAGTGTAGCGTGTTGATTGCTAGCTCAGAGGCTGTTATTATCGCGACAGGGATTTTGTAAACGGTAACACACAGACAGCAGAAGGGGAGAAGAATGCTGCCAGAAATAAGCAGCCAAAGGAAGGCTTATACCCACAGTTTACATCCGGTGAGTCAGACTAATTTGGCTGTAACATTATCTCAAATCATTAAATATTTACATCCAGACAGTAAATGTAGTTCACTAGAACACAATTTATTCCAGTGACTTCTGAAAGAAAGTAATGGGATGATTAATGTGGAAAGTTTAACTAGTTGAAATAATCAGTAGTTCAGGATGTCTCCACAAAACAATCTTGTAATTCAGTGGGATTGTCTTCCGATCAGTCTCTGACACAACATAGTTTCTCTGGTTTTACTATTTATAGGTATGTGTTTCAGTAAAATGAACATTTTTGTTTTATTCTATAAACTGCTGACAACATTTCTCTCAAATTTGAAATTAAAATATTGTCATTTAGTGCATTTATTGGCAGAAACTGGTCAAAATAACAAAAGACCTCGAATAATGCAAAGAAAACACGTTCATATTCATTTTTAAACAACAAAACACTAATATTTTAACTTAGGAATTGTTTAGAAATCAATATTGGTGAGATAATCTCAATCTTTAATCACAGCAGTCTTTTTTGTAATCTTCCTCATAAAATAAGATTTGGTTCAGGTGATCATCTAATCAGTGTCTCATTAAGCAGAATGATGAGGCTTGTGTTGGAATCCAACAAACACTGGAATGGACTGGCTGCCACACATGTAGAGATGCTGATTTATGAAACATTTGTGAGAGTGGTCTCTTCGTTTTTTCCAGAGCTGTACATACTTCTGATTCCAGTGAGCAGAGGCCTCACAGTTTACTGTTTAGCTGTGAGGAGGTCATGGCGCGTGAGGCCTGCAGTATAATCTAAACTAAATAATATTTGAAGTGTTTGCACGGGCAAGATGTTGGACTTCTGACTAAAGAGAAATGCTGCATTTGGCTTTAATCACAGCATGTAAATTCATTAACAAATGCAAGATTTTGAGATTTTGGTATTTCTGCTTTTATGTAAGTAGAGAATCTGAACACTTCCTCCACCACTGCTGCTGCTTCCAGCAGGACTTTCAAGGTCCTCCATCTGGCAGGGACGCTGTTAAACCAACAGACCTTGAGTCACAGTAAGCATACTGGCATTTGCTTGCAGCATTGTATTTGACAGCAGTTTGTGAAAACACAAAAGTAGGATTAATTTGAAGTTTCCGGCCAGCACAAGAGGGATTAGATCAGTCTATGATCATGCCTTCTTTGTCAGACAGTAAGCTGTGGTTAGAATATATGTAGAGCATAACAATTACAACATGCTACATTTGTAATCACAGTAATGAAGATTGCTATTGTGGATTCATACTTAGTCTATCTGACTCACTTTACTTGTGTCACAAAGCATTAAGGGTAGATTTGTACCTGACTACAACATTCATTTAAGATTAAATCGATCTTAAATGAATGTTGTAACAGATTAAAAACTGACTGGGTTGTTGCAGCAGCTGAAACACAATTAAAAGACATTACAGAGGCTTAGGGCTGTAACCAACAATTGCTTTTATATGACTGATTATCTATCAAATGTTTTTTTCGCTTTACCAATTCATCATTTAGTCTTAAAGAGACAAGTTAAAACAGTCTCCATTCGTCCAAGCTGACATCTTCAAACTGTTTTATCAGAGCAACAATTCAACTGGTCCACAACTAGATTGTTCAGTTTACAATGCTCAGCACACATTTGAGAGGCTGAAACCAGAAAAACTGACTAAAACGGTTAATCAGTTATCAAAGTTGCTGCAGATTAATTTTCTCTTGATTGAGTAATTAATTGTTTGACTAATTGTTTCAGCTTTGCAAAGAATATAAAAGTATCTTACCTAAAACTGAAAATTATTCATCATAAATTACTCATTATATCATTGCTATACTGCATGTAAAAGTAGTTAAAATTATATATAGTTTTGAAGTTCTTCTCAGAAGCCTAAAACCATAAAAATAAGATGTTGGGCCAAAATTAATAGAGCCCCTGAAACCCACAAACAGCACAAATGTGAGCTTTTAAATTTACCTCCCTTACATAGGACACTGAACTTGAAAAGTGTCCTTTTAAAACCCTGGACTTGACTGAATATAAAGTGGTAAATAAAACCTATAAACACAATGAAAAAATGCACATTTTGAAGTAAAGTGCTAAATTTATCTGTTACTGCTCACCAAGTAGTGAAAAGTAAATAAAATACCCAATGTAAATATATGTGCTGCCCTCTCCTGGCATGCAATGTCTCTTCCAAGTGGTAGCTGAATTTTTTTTAACCTATTGGAAATTCTGCGTTTGAGATTTAACCCTTTGAGGTTACTGTAACGCTTCAGTGTGGACTGTTGAAGCCAGAGTAACATATTAACTTAGCAATGTGAAGTCAGCAGCTATTAGTTTGTTTCCACAAAGCACAGGAAATATATACATGTTATTACATGTTATATACATGTTAGTATGAGCACACATGCTGTTTTATGTTAAGCGTATGAAGTGAAAGGGATTCATGTATTAAAATAATATTTTAGCAATGCTAATTTCCATTAGTTTGTCAGTGGCTATTACCATTATGAGTTAGCATCAAGCTAACAGACTAACATAAGAAGCACTTAAGACAATCAATTTTTTTCTCCATCCCCAACTATAGATTGGTTGTTTAATCAAAATGCCTGTTTTGTTGAAAATCCGAACATTTTCAGTATACTAGGCTTTCACATAAGACAGAGAAAATACTTGATTTTTGGATGCACTGCAATACTGATGTGGAAGATTCTGAATTGATCCACGTATGTCAAAAATCGATTTTCTAAATTTTAACTGACAATGTTATGTTGATGGAACCAAAAAAGACAGTCTACAGGGTGCACATGTCAAGTTACTGCTGATGAAAAACAAAAGTTTCCTGGTTTTGCTGTTTAATAATAAAAGCTTTTGAAAAACACAGCAACTCTGGACTTTTGTTGTAAAGAAATTACAGGAAGTTCAGTGTTTGCCAGTTTACAGCTGCTCGACTAAAGCTAAGCTGCTCATCTTCAGTTTAACGACACATCTTCAAGCAGGTTGTAGTGGTAATGCAATTATCTGCTGCACTGGGTTGACGTGCAGAGTCAAACTGAGTAAAGCCAAGCCAGGGGTGTATGTGGAAAATGAAACTGAACCATTTTCAAATTTGGTGCAATGAAAATTTCAACTGAAACAGAATAATATTACTTAAAATCTTACACCTTTATTGTCTTATCATCCGCTTCAAATTGTCTGTCACTATAACATTTTTATAGAAGCTATTTTTGAAATGTCCAATAAATGAGATTCACTAGTTGCTACACTAAATCGTGGAGTATTTGGGCAGAGCAGACAGATGCAGTCACAGCCTGGTGGCCAGGGCTGACTGACAGCTCCACCACAGCTGACAAAAGCATTCTGCCTCCGGAGGGCTCTGAGCCCTTTAGCATGTGCTGCCAGGCATTGAGGACGCCTGCCGCTGTCTCCCTCGGCTGGGTGGGTGCTTGATGGGAGTCTGCTGCTTTAGAGGCAGCAAATCTGGCCTTAGTCATCGTCCCGCTGACTAAAGCCACTACCACACATGGTTTCATCTTTCCGATGGCCCTCAGTCTCTAAATATACTGCTGCTCCTCCTTCAAAGGACTGCACTGGATCTGCTCAAATCTAACAGCCTGACGTACGTGAAAACAAAAACATGCGGTGATTCAGTACGTAGGCCTGAAAACCGTGACTCCGTAAATCTTCTCATCAGGACAGATGTCTCCTGCAGGCTCACATTCAAAGCATCTTTTCACCCTCACTGGGCAAATCAAGCCTCCCCTCTGTGCAGCAGCATAAACACTCGAACGAAGCTAATGCATGCAGCATTTTAATTAATACTCAAAGGTCTCGGGAGATGAACCAGAAAAAAATGCAAAATCATTTACAGCCCTACCTGTCACTGAGCCAGAGAGGAAAAAGAGGAGGTATTAAGACACGGGGGAGACAGGGGCAGCATGCAAACACACACACAGAGGACAACACACATACATTTAGGAGAGACTGAGCTTTGGCTTTGATCTATGGCTACAAAGCAGAGGTTATGGCACCCATCACAAAATCATTAATCCACTATCTGAACAAAGAAAAAACCCAAGAAGGCGACTGTAAGAAGAGAATGAAGAGCATTAAGTGGTGAATTCAAATTGGAGCTGCAACAATTTATCGCTTATTAATCAACAATTAAATTAATCGCCAACTATTTAGATAATCGATTAATCATTTTGAGTCATTTCTTACGAAAAAAAAAATGTCCAAATTCAAACTGAATATCTTTGAGATGTGGACAAAACAAAGCATTTGAGAATGTCATCTTGGGCTTTGAGAAACACTGATCGATATTTTCCAACATTTTTATTTTTATGGACCAAACAACTAATTGATAAATAGAAAATAGGTAGTTTAATTGATAATGATAATAATCCTGAGTTGTAGCCCTAATTCAAATGGCTTCATTTTACACAAATAAAATAACAAAGTGATTTTTATATTCCTGCCTGGCCGATTTGATGTCCAGGCCATTACAATAGCAGGAGGCAGACACTGACATTAAACAGCATATGGATACATCATTAAATAAGCAGATGCTATCTGTCCGGCATCTGTCCGCCTAGTATGCTGCCTGCCCACTTACAATAGGAGGACACGGCTGAAAAAGAGAGGAGAGCTCGCTGTCCCTTCAGGCCTCATCACAATGAGGCCTGGTGCATGCGGCCATTTGTCTAGAAAGCCACGTTCCCCTGGTGCTCCTCGGAATGACTGCACTCAGTGCCGACTTTAACGGCTGTTGGATTTCAAAGTCGTAATTCATCCAGCTGTATTCAGGTTGTGAGTTACAGCAGCGGCCTTGAAGCGAGACAGACAGCAGGCAACAATAGACGCCTACATTCACTCCAGGTAATAGTGCTTAGGAGTGTGCTACTCACCGAAAATGATGCAGGAAATAATTGTGTCGCTTTTACTTCCCATGCTTTATAAACCTTACTTAGGTAGATATTAATCTCACTACAGTCATGACATATTGTATTATACTGAATCGAAATAGAGTATGGGTTTTAATGTCTGCCATTTAATAGTGGACAAAGCTTTGAACATGCATTCTAAACTAATTATCAATATTTTATCAATATTTCATTCATGCACAATGCCAGTTATCCGTTGCCTCTAAGATGTTATGCAGCTGCCTGCCACTAGTAGGGGCTGCAGCACCATCAGATGGCAGCCCCTCCCGCCGTACGCCGTAAGTGTGTATGCCCCGATGGCCCAGGCAACCTCGGATGTTTATATCAGCAAAGTCGGACAGATAACAGCTCGTAAAATCAGCCCGGTTTGGCAGTGTTGTAATTTAAAAAATGGAAATGGAAAGACCGTCACAAAATAAACTGGTATATAATCACTCGACTGGAGCAACATGTGACCACATTAAGCACAGACAGAGACATTAACTTGCAACCAGAGCAGCTGCTGTTAGCATTGCTAACATTAGCGACATTGTGTTGCTAACGTTAGCAACACAGGTGTCATTAGCCCACTGTCATTAGACACAGTGTGTCAGGCTGGCAGCTGATGTCAGCTACAGGTTGTTTACCCGCCTACACTGTGATCCTCTTCAGTCTGAAAGGTTGAAGCATTTAGTGAGTTGTTGTCATGTTTTGTAGATTGTATTGCACAGCACAAAGTAGCGCACATTTCAGTGGCATTTAAAGTACAATCTGGCAATTGTAGACTCTAATTAACGGCTTCAAATGGCTCTTAAAACGCACAGATTTTTTTTCAGACAGTGTTTCATGTTATAAATCAATAATTTCTGCTCAATTTTAACTGCTTTCTGAGTGTTTTCTCAGTGTTAGACTAGTCGACTAGTCTCAATAAAATTTTGCATTTAATCAACAGGGAAATTAGTCGCCAGGAACATCCGTACACAAAACCGCTGGTTACATTTTTTTTTTAGCCTATATTTATTTAAATGTTGGCTAAGTGGCAAAAGTATGCTGAATTGGTTATTAGGAACTTTTGTCTACAATGTTCCCATGAATGTTCAGACAACTTTCACTGGGTAACTTTGATACTGAAGAAAAATTGAAAACATGATGATTCTCAGGCAAGTACTGGAATTAGCAACATTTACTGATATTTATTCATAATGGACATTGCATAAAAGCGTAAGTTTCTTAAAGTAACATAAAATAAATACATCATGTCTCTGTGTTTAGATTTAGAGCAGTATGGTCTCTGATGCAAATTGCAGAAATTTCGCACTAAGGGTTTTAAAGGATCTTAATTGTCTCTGTGAACTGTGTGTCACAGCCACTGCTGCTGCTGTTGACTGTGTCAATAAGATGGCCAAATCAATGGGCTAAACTAATGTCCTGTTGTTTTTAGAACACCATGCACCGGTCCCTTTCACCTCACGCTTTGCTTCATGTCTCTCTTTCCACACCCCTGCTTCATCACGGAGGCACACCTCACAGTATGAAAAGCTCTGAAATACAATAACGAATTAAAACCAATTTTAATTGTCCTAACTCCACTCTATTAAGGGACAATTTGGGTCCAGAAAACCTGATAATGGACTACAGAGGAATACCTCCATTATACCAGCTAATCATCCAGCAAAAACTCTCCCCTTTTTAACAAGAATCAACAAACCGATTCATTTCTTTTCCCATCACTGAGACGCTGATAGGTTAAAATGCTGCATAAACAGCTGCTAAAAAGAGTCTGCTTCACCATGTTTGAGTCCACAGCCAACTGGGCCCAAATATAAGCCAACCCCGTTCCATAGCAATTTGTCACAAAGAGATGTTTAAAGAAACATCTATGCATTGTGGAGATCCAGCAGCTTAACAACACAAAGACATGAGCCCTAACAGTCAGTGTGAAATGTCTGGCTGTGTAGTCTTTCATGACTTAGGAATGTAGAAATATAAGAGGATACAGCAGCAACGGTGAAAGCACAGCATCACAGAGCTAACACAGACAATTTAATCCACACACAATGAGCCATCCAAATCTCATTACAGCACAGCACAGTACTTGTGCTAAAACTGAAGAATAGACTTTTTCCCCCCTTTTTGGGGGGTTAGTAGGATGCAATGAGGCCAAAGAAGACAGGTCTTAGTAGCAACACTGATGACAAAATAAAACCTAGCCGAGTACAAGCTTAACACTATTTTTTAGACATTCTTATGTTGATGTTGTGCTCTTTATGCTGTGCAGTTCCTCAAAGCAAAAGTTATATATTTTGGGAAATAATGCTTATTGGCTGTCTGACAGAGATGGAGAGGGAAACAGCTAACCTGGCTATGTCAAAAGGTGACCAGCATCTGCAACTAAAACATTATATCTTGTTTATGTCAACTGTATAAAAAACCAAAGCCAGAGCCAGGCTTTGTGCTACGCTAAGCTTACCAGCTGCTGGCAGTAGCCTTACACTGAACAGACAAATATGAGAGTGGTATCAATCTTCTCATTAAACTCTCCACTAGAAAGCAAATAAGCTTATTTCCCAAAATGTCAACCCATTCCTTTAATAAACCTTCATTCTTGGTGACATAGAGCCAGGTTTAATTATAAATGTTTATACAGGATGAGAAAGTCAAGTTAGGTGGAGGAGGTGAAGAAAAAGGACTTAGATCAAGAACTGAGGCAATCTTTAGAGGCGGCCACAGATGATTCAAAGGCAGTGCCAGATTAACACTTGGGCTTGTGGGATTGAAGCCGGATGTCTAAAGCTTTAGAAGGACCAGAAGGCTGCAGAACATTATTAACTTTACTGGCCTGATAGCAAGCCTTCAGGCCAATTTTATACCTGATGGAAATGTCTTTTCCAACTCACAGATGTTTTTAAATGAAGGCAACAACTCCTCAAAGTAAAACTGAGATGTATAGTCAGATAAAGTGAGGTTCTGGCCTCACCTCTCCTACTGTATACATTATCAATGTATACACTATGGTGAAAAATTAAAAAATAGTGGCATTTGAAATATCTCAGGGGCCACAGTAATGTTTTCAATTTGCTTGATTTGTTTGACAAACCTTAAGATATTCAATTTATGACAATTAAACAACTATTAATTAATACCAATAAACTACTAACTACAACTCATTTGTCACTTTTTGGTTGAGAAATGATAATTAGACTAACTGTTACACCTCTACACCCATCCATCAACCCAAATACAGATTGAGTACCTGAAATTTAATATCAAAGAAGAATGAGAAAGAATTTCACTTTTAAAACTTCAGCAATTAGTGTCCTCAGTTCCCAAACACTCACTGCGTGTCATTCAAAGAAAAGGTGATATATCACAGTGGTAAATATGCTCCTGCCACAAATTTTTTGGAATGTTTTGCTGGCATCAAATTTCAGAACGAGTATATATTTACAAAAACAATAAAGCTGATCAGTTTGAGCATTAAATATCATGTCTTTGCGCCATATTCATTTGAATATAGGTTGAAAAGCTTTTGCAAATCATCGTATTCTGTTTTTATTTACATTTTACATAATGTGCCAACTTCTTTTGAACTGGGGTTGTAGAAACATTCCCCCAACAAAGAGCACATGTGTAACAAGATTGTCTCTGAAAATTAAACAGTAGTGCAATAATAACTGGTAGTAATGAAATTTAAGTTAAAAAAAAAAAAAAGACAGCTAGAGCCTACAATTTGTTTGCAAGACAGAGATTCTTCCTTCGGGCAAGACAAACAAGACATAAAGTAGTTGCAATGAGTGATATCTTGGTAGTATTACCAGCAGATGATAAAAAAAAACATTCAGTGACAAATTAAAGGACTAGTGTGGATGATTTAGTGGCATCTGGCGCTGAGGTTGTGCTTAGCAACTAACTGAATTTCCCCAGCCTCACCCTCCCCTTCCAAATGTAAGGGAAACTATGGGAGGCTCTCCAGAGTCAGTGTGTGGTTTGTCTGTCCTGGACTACTGTTAAAAATAAATAAATAAATAAAAAAATAAAAAATAAAAGGCACCATTGTGGTCCCATGGAAGAGGACCAATGGCCTCTGTAGATATAAATGTCTCATTCTAAGGTAACAAAACAAAACAATTCTTATTTTCAGGTGATTATACACTAATAAAAAACACTTAAGAATATAATATTCCATTCCTACCATACTCTGCCAGTAGATCCCCATAAATCTTACACACTGTAAGTTTAATTTCTTACTTTAAGTTAGCAAAACAAACATTACCTCTTAAATTTTTTTCATGCTGCGTGTTCTCATATAGATGGTATTTCAGGGTATTACAGTGCAGCTAATCTACTTATGCTTTTTCACACATTGCACAGGCTCATAACACTGTACATTTCTTCAATAAAGAGCCAGCGTGAGCTGAAAGCTACACACACACACACACACACACACACACACACATACACACATACACATACACACACACACACACACACACTCAAAACTATATTAGAAGGAGGGTGGAATAGCTTTGTGAGATTTATTTTTAATTCTTTTTTTATTACTACATAAGTAGATACTTTTTGCTTATAAAGCAATAATACTGCAGGTTGGTTTTATTTAGGGGCCCTTTGCGTGTCTGCAGACACTTGCAAAGATCTCTATAAGAGCTTTAGCTGCATAAGCAATTTTCTGTTTTTCGGATGACGACTGAGATTAGGCTGCTTTGGAGAACAGGGTTAGAAATAGTGATCGCCTGAGGGCACACAGTTCTCTTGATGTTGTTCAGTTCAAAGGTGTCTGTTTTAACTTCCATGTTGGCTATCACTTCTACATCTCACACAAAAATACAAAAATAGTTATTTCTGGTGAACTTGTTTCCTTGATTATTATGTCTTTGATCCATGTCCCTAATTCATGTACAGCTTCACTACCAAAAGAGAACACATGCAGCACAGTGTAACTAATCAATAGAGACAAAACTGATCATTAGAGACAAAATATTCACTTTCAGTGCCTGCTGTAGCACCTACCTGATATGTGTTGTCAAAGCTGTCATACATGAATCGTGTGATCAGAGACGTCTTTCCAACTGCAAAAGAAGAAAAAGACATAATGTGTTAAATGAGAGACAAGAGACTTTGTCCTCTTCTATTCAGACGCTCAATAAATGGAACAGCAGGACTGGTGGTTATGGTTTCTGCCAAGGCTGTCACTGCTGCCCAGGGAGCTCATTACTGAGCGTGGGGGTGACCAGGAGGTCAGCAGTGGCATCAGGTCCAGATGTAATTACAGTGCTGCTGCCGCTACTGGCATTATGTGTGTTCCCAACACACGTAAATTTCCCATATAATATATTTAATGAAGAGAACACGGTGATGAGATGCAAAGAGGCAATGTAATTTTTACAGAACAGCTGGAAACCTGAGGGAAAAGACCGTTATCTGAGGGCTTCAACAGCCTTTGCTGACATTTACAATTGTCCATCATCTGCATATCATTGAAACTGAATGCCAAACCACACACTGATTAACTGAGTCTAATAAAATGACCGCTGGTTAGTTTTAAAAACCCTGAAAACATATATTCTCTGTCATCTTCTGGGTTTCTATCAGTCACAGTGTAACAACACTTGAATCAAACTCGTTTATGTTTCAAGGCCACCTTGAAACATCAAATCTCATCAAATCACACTAATACAGTCCTGGTGAAGCAAATAAACAGATTTTTTGTGCATTACACTCATAGAAAATAATACCTAAGAACTGTATTGCACCTTCAAGCAACTAATATTCTTTATCATATTAAAAAAATATTTCTAGTATTGAAAAAAGCAAACATATATTGCATTAAATCATAACATCGAATCGGGATACTTGTAGAACTGCAATACATGTCGAATTGACACCCAAGTATCATGTTAGCACTGAATAAGGAGATAAATGTATTGCCCCAGTCTAAAGAAAAATATGAGAAAATATGAAAATACAGGCAGAAGGCAGGGTCTCTGCACACACAGACACCACCACACACCTCTAGTGGGTCATAAGTGATGGTTTGGACAAAGAGCTGTAGGCGACAGGCTGCACACCTCTAACTTCTCAGCAAAGTGACCAACTTTTTTCACTGTCATTGCTGTTCCCAGACTCATGCTGTGTGCAGCATACAATCAGATCACAGTTGCTCACAGAATAATGGGAAATAGCCAGTTATTATACAGTTAATTATTCATTTGAGTGCCGAATACTGCATACACCAGTTACTCTGACATTGGAGTTATTTCAAAGTGACAAAGTAGCATTTCTATAATTCAGGCATTTTAATAATGATTTTCAAGACATCAAGAGCCATCAATACTGAGACCCAATTTAGGTTCAGATATAATCTCTATTTCAGAATGGAGGCCATGCATGGTAAAAGAAAACAAATTGGACAGAGAAAGAAAAACTTCCTCAATTCCCTGAAAGTAAGTAAGTGTTGAGCTGAGGGACAGCAAAGCCATGCTTACCCCTAAGTAGATCAGAGGGTTAAGTTATCTTGGAAATCCAAGGGGAATTGGTGGCTGTTTTATTAGATAAGGTCTGAGGAAAGAAAGGTGGAAGGCAGAGAAAGAGATGATGTTGAGAAAGATTAGTAATGTGAAATCTCAGCTGGAGGCCAAACGTCAAGAGGCCTGCTCTTCAAAGAAGACTAACAAGAATCTAAACATCACAGCTGCAAAAGACTGGCAGGGAAATGGTTTGCCATCCAGACCAGCGAGAGGAACACAGGGCCAGGACCAGAAAGACTGCATCTGCCCTGAAAAAAGCAGTGGGCATTTTGGATACTGAGCATTTCCACTGGCAGGAGAAAACCTCCTTGCTCAAGGAGACAGAGAAATCCACAGGTTTATATGTGACTCAGTTGGACAAGCAGCAACAGGAGAGAAACACCCTCATGGCTGCTCTGAACAAGGCTGAGCAGCAGTTGGAGAGTCATCGTATCAAGTGGCATTCAGTTCACAGAATGCCTAAAAAAAGACTCTTCAAGACAAGGAGCAGGAGGCAAAGAAGACCACTGATAAATCCTTGTCCTCCCAAGATCAGCGTGATGCTGCAGAAAGCTCAGAGTCACCTGAAGCAAGAAACTTCCAACAGCAAGGATCTTGAAGACAAATTAGAGAAGATGAAGGGAGAGAATAAAACCTTCAAAACTAAAGTCAAGGCAATGAAGTTAGATGCCCGTGCTGAAAAGCAGCTCCCCATGCAGACTAGAAATATTCCTGGCTTCCCAGCAAGCTCAGATGGAGGAACACAGCAAAGACCAGGAAGACTGCATCTACCCTTAAAAAGGCAGAGGATCTTTTGGAAACTGAGCAACTCTGTCAGCAGCAGGAGAAAACCTCCCTGCTTGAAGAGACAGAGAAATCCATTCCTTTAATATGTGGCTCAGCTGGACGAGCAGCAAGAGGAGGAAAACACCCTCATGGCTGGTCTGAACAAGGCTGAGAAGTAGCTGGAGAGTCATCCAATCAAATGGCAAAAGAAGAAGAAGAAGAAGAAGAAGAAGTGGTGCCTCATTCAGGCCACAGAAGGCCTAAAAAAAAAGACTCTTCAAAACAAGAAGCAGGTGGCAAAGAAACCCACTGAATTCCCTGGCTTCCTATTGAATCCAACTAGAGGAACACGGAGCATACACCAAGATGGTAGCAGGAGATATCCTCTCTGCTCACAGAGACAATAGAATCCACAGCGTTCTAGAGAAAGAGAGATTTATGAAGTTCCAGCTGGAACCTCATGAGAGTCAGATCAGCTAAAAAAGAAGAAAAAGCAGAAGTAGTACTTAAAACTCTTCTGAAGCAACTTTGTTGAACAGTCCACCTGTTCCTGACCTGGGTCTATAAGGCCAATTTTCATTACTTCTACCCTGGCACAGGCAGGGCCCCTCTGCGTGCAATTTGCACATTCTCCCCATGTTCGTGTGGGTTTACTCCAAGTTCACCAGTTTACTCTCACCATCAAAAAACATGTATGTTAGGAAAATTTCTCCTGTGCCATTGACCAAAGCAATGGCTTACTGGGCCACTGCTTGTAATACTTAGGATGGGTCAAATGCAAATGCCTTTCACCACATGCCACTGTGTATGTGATAAATAGCCGATTTACCTTCATTGAAACTCAAATCATGTGTAATATTAAATTCTTTGTTTGATGTATTATACTGCATAAAAACTGTTCCCAGTTGATGAGGCTACTAAAGTGCATGGATAAACTTACAACTAAAAAGAAAAAGAAAACATGATTTCCTACATAAGCCTGGCAAAGCTAAAAACTGTTAACACTGTGGTACCAAAAACATTTACAGACAGAGGTGGACTGGTGGAGGTGGCAACTGAATACTGAATACATCTATTCATGTACTGTACTTAGTTACACAACTCTTTTAACTGTTAGCAGTTCCATCAAAAAAAAGATTTCTCCTCTAACTTTCTCAGATGGTTTAATTTAAAATGAGGGTTTTGAGGTAAAATTATCCAATAACTAGAGAGAAGTGCAAAATATGAATCCAAAGCAGTGTGGGAGGAGTTGTGTTTTTCTTCTTTTTTACACCTCCAATCAACTCACAACCCCGCAGATTAATCTTATGACCAGGGCTCTTTTTCAGAGAGCAGGTTTACTCTCTGAGCCTAATCCTGAACTCTGAGTTGACTGAGCCTGAGTCAGCTCTATAACAGTTCCTCAGTTCGATGAACTCTGAGTATGTTACCTCTGAGTTAAACTCACACATGAAAGCCATAATCCATGGATCTCTAATACTATGATTCACCATGGCAACGGGAAAATAAAAGGCTGAGCATCCATTTAAATCCAGTGGAGGTAGAAATATGAATGTGTGCCAATGCAGACCGTGACATTTATCACAAAAAACAGGAGTGGAGAACATTAACACTAATCCATTCACATCATTTACCCAGCAAAATTAGTGAATGATAAAGTGCTGGAATTTGATTACATGTTACATTTGATTTTTAAATATATTATTTACCAGCTGTGACAGAGACAAAATGCCGGTGGCGGCAACTGACGATGAAAATCACACATGTAAGACTTGGTTTACTTATTGACCTCTGATGGTAAAGTTAAGAGTCCGACACAGTAATAATGATTCTGCAGGTGTCTCAGTTCAAACTGACTGTAATTTTTTTTCTCAACATTATTCTATATTTCAACATGTGTAAATATTTCAACATGAAATGCAGTCAGAACACATTTAGACTATATGTAGCCTATACTCAAAAACTCACTTTTAAACTACATTTAGTCCAGTTTTACAACCCTAAAGAGGTTTCAGCTCCATCACAGTCATCCTCACCCAGAAATATTCACATTATCTTCATCATGATATGGTAACTATGATAGGAATGTTCCATCAGTGCGACCAATCACAACATAACAAATTATTGTTCAGTTATCTTATTAATGAGTCTTAAGTTTCAGACATCTTTAAACTAAACAGTTATTACTAGGGCTGGGTATCGACTGAGATTTACCAAATCAATTTGATTTACAAGGTCCCGAATTGATTTGATATTGACTGAGTTAGAGATATTTCATTTTAAAAATGCAAGCCAATGGCTCTATTCCGTTTAGCTTGAAATGTATTTTTATTTTCTAATGGCACTAGCTTGCTGAGCAGGAACAGGAAAATGTTGCACTTTTACTTTAAAAAGTATTTTATATACCACTTTTACATGTAGTACAGCAATGATGCTGCTGACATAAAACTCAGGCAGACAGACTGACTGACAGCAGCAGCCATGGGTTCATTTCCAGCCTGTGGCCGTTTGCTGCATGCATTCCCTCTTCTCTCTCCTCCAGTGCTTGTCTATCTACAAGTTGACCTCTCACGTAAAGGCTAAAACCCTAAAAAACATCTTGAAAAAAATAAAATAAAATGGAACACTTATATAATGGGCACCAAATACTGTGATAATATCAAATCTGGAGATAACAGGATAGCATTTTTAGACATTTTAATGCAGATATATGACAGAGTTTTGCTCAGCTTCAACCATATTGATTCCCTTGATCAATGTCAGGTTAACTTACAGTAAACCTGGACAGGATACTCTCTAATTTGTTTACAAAGGACTTTAGCGATCAGAGATAGGAAAATGCATTCTAACATTTATTCCCACCAACACTGGCATTACTATCAATATCAAGGACAACCAATTCATTGTGCTTCTTAATGTCTGCGCTGGAAAATCAATTTTGGACAAGCTGTTGTTACAGTGGATACACAAGAAGACATATTCTTATTATGTACCTAAATGTAGCTAACTATTATGTCTGATGCTTTGCTCTGCACAAAAATTATACTTAACTAAGCTGCCAGGAATCATTATGAAGGCGTGTCATGGTATGTGACTGATAAATGACAGGAAAACTGCCAACTAATTTCATATCAATTCAATAATGAATTCATCATTTTCATCATATACCAGAATTAATCACTTATAAAAGAAGAAGGCTGGTGAGACATGGTTGACTCACTGATAGATGGTGTAAATGGTTTTCTGATTTCTTATCCTCAGTGGTTTTACTAATGAGGGGACTGGAGCAGAGCAAATGGGGAAGCCAGCAGGAATCAATCACATCCTCTTCTTATATCCATTTAGCAGCAGTGTAGAAGGTTGGCTCTATCTTATATTCCTTTAACTCCAGTGGAACAGATCCAAAGTGCTACAGTTATATCTAATCTGCCAGTAAACACACTGACCCGCCTCTGGATAGTGCTGACCACCATACAGTTTTACTGACTTTTCATCTTATTGGCTGATGACTAATAGACCAAAATCTACTCAACCACTTATATTCCCAGAGCAACAGCTGCCATTACAGATTTGTTCTTATTAAATACCTGTGAAATTTAAATTAATTATTCATGTGAAAGAAATGTACTGTAACTCAGTCCTCAAAATTTCCAAGCAGAGGCTCACTCAGTAAGCATAATCTGTCTCTATTTCACAGTTCATCCAATGGGCAACCAGTTCCAATTGTTTACAGAAAGAGTTTTAATCAGGCAGACTAATTACATGTGTCTGTGCCCTCGCTTGGTTTCCATATCTGCAAGGCAGGATCTGAGTGCAGCTCCTGATTATGCTAATGATCTCATGCTAATTTATCAACACATCATCTAGCTTACTTAGCTCCAGAGCTGTCCTACTTTAGATGGATACCAGCTAATTTAACACGTTCTACTAACTCAGTCATGGTCTAATTGAAAATTCCATCATGACTTGTCTAGTAAAGTCTAATTTTGCATGACGGGAGCTGTAGTAAAAGCAGTACTAGGAGTATGAAGGGTGGTGTCACTTTTCCAACATCAAAAACTAGTGCCTGACCAACACTGGAGTTTTAGGCCTGCTGCCAATAACAATATTAGGGAATAAAAAGACTGATATCTGTATGTCGACCGATGCTCTTTATTAATGTACAGTAATTACAGTATTTTCCCTGCAGTTTTCATGTATTATGTGGCATTCAAGTTACACTGGAAAGTTGGAATTTTGAGTTCCTAGATGGAAATTTCAACAGTATGTTGGTGATGAAGTTTGCTATAGCGTAAAATGTTCTCAGATTGTTGTGAATTGTTATCCCTTACTATAGATATTAGTAATCCTGGGATATGAATATCAGGCACCACTTAGAACGACATCATTATAAAGACTCTGGCATTCCTGGTCATTTTTGGAACTGTGAACTTAGTTAAAAATTCAAAATTGTGAACTATGAACGTGAACTAGTTCATTTTAATCTCTTTGAACTGAACTCTCAGCAAGCTCTTTTTATGTGTGAACTTGCACAACACTGTAGTTAGCTAGTTAGCTAATACAGCTAACACCGCTGACTCAAAATGAGAAGTGTTTTGTCTACATATGTTCTAAATTTCATAAAAAGGTTGTTTTTTGAGGCCTCTGTCAACTGTGAAACACCTAAACAACATTAAAACAGAGAAATCCTTTTATTTGCTCTCTTTTCAGCTGGTAAATATCAAAATTAGTTAAACATTAGTTAGTATTTTTTTTATCCTGAATATTTCTTTGCACTGAATGCCTTCACATCAGTGGTTATGAGAGAGCAGAACATTAGGATGGAGAGTCTGATCCAACGTCCTCACTGCTGACTCATCCTCCTCGACCACTAAGCAACATGAGACAGCACTCTCTGTGCCTCTCAGTCACTGCTGAAAGCTTCAAAACTCAGGAACAGACAGCACGTCCTTATTTCTTCCTCTCACTCAAGTCTGGGAGAGTGCACTATGAACAAAATCTGAAGAGACACCAAAATCATTTCCCAAGAGAGACACTCGCTCACTTTGATTTTGCTTAGATGTATGTATAAAACAGTATAATTATGCACACTGAATTACATCACTGCACTATAAGGAAACGTTAACATGTCCCTTAATGTCCTGATCCAACCTGCAGTGTCCTCATAGTCTCAAAAGGCTTAACTGAGTGTGGTATTCAATTTTTGTCAATATCTTGTGATATAACTCCAGGTCTGTTTGTGTGAATTTAATTACTGAGGTGGAAGCAGGAAGCTTAGTTACGCTCATGGCTGCAATAATTTAGTAAATTTTCTGTTAGGCTAAAAAGAAATGATTAACAAGGCAGATTTTTGATTACATTTCAGAATTAGCTCTGCATTTCTGAACATTTCCCCCTCATAAGCTTTTCATCCTCTTTGCCATTGATGCTGAACACTATTTTAGAGATTATGATAGGATTCAAATCATTAGTAGCTTCAGTCGACATAAAAGTAAAACCCAAAGCAAAGGGAGAGATAACAGCGAAAATCTCTTTTCATTCAGGTGGTAATAGAGGTGCGTTCTCACAGGGCAGACTAGTTACAGGGACCACTGTAGCTTATTAAATTTAAAAGGATGGACTAAAAGAAGTTACGCTATAATTTACACTGCCTGACTACCAACAAACCTTAAGAAAAGCTAATTATGTAATAAGAAACAAGTGATGAAACTAACTAATGCCATCTCTTTGATGAAACACAAAACTGCATCCTATAATGCACAAGGTGGTTCAGTGAGTACTTATCACAAAAATGATAAAGGTTAAGTAGAAAAGGTTGAGAACATACAGGATGGTACATATTCCCTTCGGTGTGAAAGCAATGATGCAACAGTTATGTGCTTGATGTATTCTCCCACGGCTTCCAGGCCGTCTGTGCAAATGTCTCATCTTGACATTTAGGCTATTCAACGTAGCTTTTTCTTCAGTGTCTGGCACCTATTGATTACCGTCATGCTCTAATTAAAGTGTAGAACATGTACAAGCTCCTTTAGTCCAAATGGCCACCTTAATAACAGAAGGAAGCCGTCCACCATTCACAACATGTAGCAGCCTAATTTACCCGAGCCGCCTCAGTGTGGCTCTCACCAGCCGGGCCAACTTGCCCCCTACTAATAAAGGCTCCCGTGGGCTGTTTTAAGAATGGCTTATTCAAGTCCTGGTCTGCTCCTGGACTCAAAGGGGGACCACAAAATGAATATGCTAACGTGATCCTGTGTTACCTTAATGACTGAGTCTCTGGACTGAGGATGAACAGGACGCTGTTGTGATGTCTATAATCAAGCGATTAAGAGCCCTTGATCAATTTTCAGTTTGGAAAATATGTTGTTGTGACTTTTGGTTACCGTGGTTACATATAGCTTTACTCTAATGGCTGTGGTAATTTTAGAGGAGCTATTTTTTCTTGTTATGTAGCTGCAGTAGGGGTTAGAGAGGATGAATTCATGAGGTTACATAAGGCATTTAAATCTTTAACATCCTGGTGCAGCATTGTATGTGAACTTGATGACTTCATCTTCCATTTAGACGTGCAGTGAGTCCACATGCTGGCACAAGAAAAACAGCACCATCTGATGTAGGGCTGAACAATTAATCAAAATAGAAACTGCAATATGGCCAAGTGCAACATCCAAATCACAGGAGCAGCAAGGTAAAATGTGTCACAACATATCGCTATAAATGAAGCATTGTGGTACTACAGAGATGCCCTAGCCTACAAATCATATTCTCCAGATGTAATGGAACGTGCTTGTTTGGTAAAGACCCAAGCAAAAATGACATCATCATCAATTTTATATTTTTCAGTAAAAAATAAAATGCATCGTTCAGTCCTAATCTAATGGGTCCGTTTAATGTAAGCAGACATCGGTTCACGACTTGTACAACTTATACGGTTTGTGTTATATGCAGATGTAGGTGCACTGGAAATGGAAGCAAAATTAATCATGATACAGGGGGTTATGATTCAATACTGTATACTGTGATTTAACACAATACTTTAAACAAGGTGACATAGAGCTATTTCTAATATATTTTTTGGAAAACTGTCATGTGTGAAGAACACAACACCATGTGCATAAAGTTTAAAAGGTTTACTTTTTTATGCAATCAAAACAGCGATAGAAAGACAGATGAAAACACTCCTATCTGGGATTCGGAGGTTCAAATACAGCACAAAATGAATGACTGCCATGAATCTTTGCATGTATCACAATTTTGCGATACAGTTTGAGAATTAATACAGTATCACAAAACATAATATTGCAATCACAATCAATCAGTCAACTAGACCTGCAGTTATTTTGCAAATGCTACTTAAGCCCTATTCGCATGGGACTAGTATTAACACAGTGAATTTTACTCAAATGTATTGAAATTCTTTCCCACATACGATTGCAAGGTTTTACATTACAGCACTGTTTCAGAAGTGGAGTATGTGTTCTTCAGTAGCCACAGTAAAAATATCGTTGTTTTGCCCACTTTCTGCGTGTGTGTTCAGCTCATTTGGATGAAGTAACAGATGTTTGGCGGCTATACTTGAATGTGACAGCCTTTTGTTGCTCCTAAATGTCATCATCACTCATTTTAAACTTGAATATAGCCGACCGCACAGCACAGCTGTTGACTTCTGTTTAGCATATTATGAGCTACAGTCAAATTTCAGAATTGTTCAGTTGTCTGACAACAAAACAGATGCTGAAAAAAAATACACAGCTGAGATGCCGATTCACACAGGACTATCATTACACAACCTGTGCATTTGGTGAAATACGGTTGGTAATTTGCAGTGGAATTTTTACTTAACACATTGCAGACATGGAAGATTCGCATGAGATGAAGGTCACAGACAATCTCCACAATTATTACAAATTGCTAGAGGTCCTCGCTAGGTAATACTGGTCCTCTGCAGGCTTTACTTTACTATGTTCTTAAACTCAACTGTTCACTGACAACTATTCATATCATTCAGACCTTCAATGCACATCACGGTGCAGGAATTCAACAACCACCACACTCAGGGGTGGAAGTAACTAATTATAAATGCTAAAATTACTGCATTTAAGTTGTTTTTTGGGTACTTGTACTTTTTTTTCTTTTGGTCATTTAAGTTTTTTATTGATTTTAAAGATGCCTCTAAAAATGTATCCATTAAAAATGTTTTAATCGATATTGAAGCTATAGCCTTGAAATGGCAGTAATGTCTGTACATCTGTACTTTTACTTGTAATTGAGTAATATTTTAGCAATGTAGCATAACTTGTACTTGAGTACAGATTTTCAGTACTCTTTCAACAATTGATCACACTATCCCTGTTGATGATACACAACCACACTGAGTAAGCTATCAATTATGTAGTTGCCGTATAGACAGCTTAATAAATAGTAACACAGACAGGGGAATCCTGCATAGTGGGTTTCCAATTATATCCTTGGTTTTAATGAAGTCTCTACTTGGTGTGATGCTTCAAAGACTTAGTTAGCAACATGAGGGCCAATTAACAGAGAGAACTGAGCACCTGCTGCTGCACAACCTGCACTTCCACCACCAGGACTCCGCTGAGCACAGTCAGCAGACACCTCATCAAGGCATCTCTTAAGAGCTCAAAATGCAATTTTACGGCACATTAAAGGCCCAACACACTTGTGCTCACATTAGGCTCTGCCTCCCTCCTGCCATTTGTGAACTGTGCATCCATAAAATGAGTTAGTTAAGGATTCTCTGAGCTCTACATCTAAGCAATCAGAGACTAAAAACCTAATGTGTGACAAATATGCTTGCAAGAACCTGATAAATCCCTAACAGATATCACAAGAACTGTAAATAATTGTACTGAGTGGATGTAATTGAAATGGGTGTCCTGTAAAATAGAACATCCCACTCCCTTTTAATAACAAAATCAGGACAGCATAATAAGAATATTTATAAAGCATATGTCTGCAAATGTATTTTCAGCAGCAGAAAGTGGAATAAACAACTCTACAAACAAAAACTTTTTCAGTAAAGTTTCTTTCCAATTAAAAAGTGTTACGCAAACATTTGCAGTTTTACATTTGCAAGGATTTAAAAAGCTATTATGGCTGATGCTGTAAATAAAGAATTCATATCATTCATAAGTTAATTCTATGGGCCAGACAATGACCGCACACACATTCTAAACTTCCAACTACCATTTCTTGCTGAGCTCTGTAAAACCGAATAATAAACTAAGTTGTCCATCCAGCCCTGAAGCTGTGTGCCGAGCAGCCAGGTAAATCCACTGCTGGTCACTTGGCGGCAGGCATCATGGAATACCCTTGAGGGCTTGGCAGCCAATCAGAGCATGGCAGTGCTTTCTGCATGGGCCCGACTCCCACTCACAAGGAGATGGATAAAAATAAAACCGTGCGTGTCATGCCTTGCCTTCGCACGACACCGGGATGAGAGCTCAGCACGCCGGAGAGAGGCAGATATCTAATATTTAACAATGAATGAAGGAACAGAGAAAAATAAGTGCTTATTTATGATTGTCCTTGCTGAGGGAGGAGACCTGGAGAAGATACAGAACAGTGGGAGAGATATGGACTCTTGCATCTGTGTACTTGTTTATTCATAGTCACAGCAGCTGGCATACAGAACCCGACAGGAGAAAGCCAAACAGCAGATGGGCTCCAAATGAATTTCCTTCAGTCTAAGTTAACGAATTACACACACATTAACAAATCAAAAGGAAATGCCACCCTAAGAGCAGTGAAAAATATATCTGCAGTGAAACTTTCTTGTTTCAATCCCACCTGCAGACACAACTGCACATGGACACAAACACTGACTAGATGCATCAGAGTTAAAACATTTGGCTGAATATTGTGTTTAAAAAACCAAAACAATTCTAGCTGTCACAAATTTGAGGGTCAGGTGCTTTGCTCAAAGGCAGATATAATCAGCATCAAAGCCATGCCCCTCATTTGAAGCTGCTTATGTAAAAGATGTAAAAAAAAAAAAAAAAATTGTGTCTCAGGAAGTACTTCCAATGAGAGGGAAAATCAAGATCTTGCATTTTTTATATTGGCAAATCCCTAAACTAAGCCATGATGAGCTCTCTGGATTCAGCCATTAGATGTGAGGCTGCCTCAGGCAAAACCACAAGACCCTCCTTCATCATCACATAACTAGAATTAGTGTATGTGTGAAGCAAACACATATCTGGTTAGAATAAGTGTGTTACTGTTATGCGTTTACTGTCTTTGTGAATAGAAAGCAAAACTGCAGAGCATGCATCTTATCTATCTGGAAGTAAACCACGACATCCTGCTTCTTTGCTAGTAACCTCCATGTTTCATGACATTGTAAAATTAGATTTAGCAAAATGAAATTGCAGTGGCCAGGTTTTGTTAAAATAGTCAGTAATGCATGACGGAAAGGGCTTGATTTTTAAGTGTGCTGTAAATGCATACTCTTGTCCCACAACGCAATGCACAAAAGAAATGGATGAGCTGTTCATAAATTAAAAATGGTGGTGAGACAACAACAGACAGATCTTGAAAAACAAACAAACAAGTGTAATTGGCAGTGACATCTGACAGTGTAGGTACTGGTTCATTTCCTGTTCCTGACTGTAGTTGATTTTTTGTATGCACTACCAGCTAAAGCTGTATACCCTTGAAAGATTAGTGTATACAGATGTACTCCTGCTGTATACTGTATGCAGAAAGTTTGCAGTATGAAATTGGGACAGAGAGTAACATTTCTCCATGTTAAACCCCAGCCGGTACTATTTTAATAAACGCTGTTAAGGTGATTTATAGATGAAACAATATCTTTATGTTTAAGCAAAAAACAGGCTACATTTGTTTAATAAGGCAAATTTTTAAACCATCTATGGCTATATTACAGCACATACAAACAGTGTAACAACTGTTTCAAAAGGATTTCAGCATATTTTCATCTGTCAAGTTTAATAAAGGAGATTATAACTCATTTAAATTATAAAGCCCCAGTTCATCCACACAGGTGTTTCCAGTTAGTTTGTCTGATTAAACCTCGCCTCAGGACTGTGTGAGTGTGCAGAATATACACAATGAGCATGACTGACATCTCCTTGCACCTGTTAGGACATACACCTGTTATTCTTGTTGGCATAGGAAGTTGAACTTCTAGCATAACACCACTCAAATGTAACATGAAAAAGTTCATTTCTTTGTCCTTTCCTCATCCAGAAACACCATGGATATGAACAAAATAAACGTTAAATGCTAATTTAACATGGCAGAATTAAATCCCCCAATACTTCTTTCAGTACTGTGGATAACATCACTTAGCCAGCCACACCAATTTATGTCGTTCTTGTAAGTCACTGTTAAATTCAGCTCTATGTGCAGCATGCAGTAAGGCTGATATGTTATATATGTACACATATATATTAGTCCCCTGCTCTAACCTCCCACCTCCTCCAGAGTCTCAGCTGGGAGATGCATACAAGTTTGCTATGTTATGAAAACTACGTACATCTGCTGTACATCCAATAAAAACAAAACAAAAACGCTCTGAAAAAACACACACAAAGTGTCAGAAACAAAATAATACAACTGTACACCCTGAATCCAAGTTCCTCCCCTATACTGAATGAAGACCCCTCATTTACTAATTGTAAAACACACTTAGACAGTTTGGGTAAGTTTTATGGTTTAGGTGAGTTCTATTTTGTTTTTCTGTTGAGCTTGAATGAATTAAGTCTTTCAACTCTTCCATCAATCACCAACTCCAGTTTGGTAATGATACTTAATTCACCATGTCAGGTGTGAAATATTCTGGCTCTTGAGGCTGTTTTCATCTCACTCGTCTTCCAGCTAAGTGGGTGTGTACTGTGCCACTGCACCACCGTATGAGACTGCATCGCTGGGCAGCATCTCTCACTCTGCAGACCATTAAGCTGGCAAAATATACTGCCTGGCCAAAAAAAAAAAAAGTCACACTTATAATTCCAGTGTTTCCTCTACATTTATTTAGGAGTGGCGGCCCGCCACTCCTAAATCCTAGCCGCCACTCCTTCAAATTTTGTTGGTTTTTTTTTTTTTTTTTTTTTATTGTTGACGCAAATACACCACCGCCACATCTCTCCACCTTCAAAACAGACTCCTGTCGGGTACTTGCGAGCACTAAGGTAAACTGCAGATAACTATCTTGCTCAGTATGGAAATATACTTGCGCGTGCTCATTTGCATGATGCCAGCGTTGTTTGGGGGGCGCGGTCGTCAAGCACGTCAAGCACCTAGGCGACAGGGCAGAGTCAGAGGAGCGAATTCCCGAATTACAAATAAACAATTAAGCAGCGAATTACCGGCCGGAGAAGAGGTAGACGTAAGTTATTAGCTTGAGATAACTCGACATAGATTTTACAAGTTAAACAGACGTTCACAATATGTTGATGACCAGCTAACGTTACGTAACTTATTGGTAGTTTAAGTTAATTTGGCCCGGTGCCAACTCAGTGTCGCTAACGTGAGTAAACTAATTGATAGTTTTAGGCTAACGTTAATATCTACACGCCATTATGTAACAACTGACTGCATTTTTCAGATGAGTTTATTGAAATATTTCTCTAAGAAGAGAAACGGAACGCCTGCCCCCGCTGCTGAAAAAAATCCTAGAGGAAACACTGAATTCATTGGACCACCTTTAGCTTTGATTACAGCACATATTTGCCATTGCATCGTTTTGATAAGCTTAAGCAATGTCACATTTTATTTTATCCAGAGTTACATTAATTTTTTGCCAAGATCTTGTATTAATGATGGGAGAGTCAGACCGCTGTGTAAAGTCTTCTCCAGCACATCCCTAAGATTCTCAGTGCGGTTAAGGTCTGGACATTTTGAGCCCACTGAATCCTGTCATTGTCATCTTGGAATACGCTCATGCCATCAGGGAAGAAAAAATCCACAGATGTAAAAACCTGCTCATTCAGTATATTCAGTTGGTGAGCTGACCTCATTTTTTGGCCATTTAATTTCGACCTAACCAACTGAAGCAAACACAGATCATAACACTGCCCCCACAGGCTTTTACAATAGGCACTAGGCATGATGGGAACATCAGTTCATCTGCTTCACTTCTTACCCTGATGTACCCATCACTCTGGAACAGGGTAAATCTGGACTCATCAGACCACATGACCTTTTTCCATCACTCCAGAGTCCAATCTTTATGCTCCCCAGCAAATTGAACCCTTTTTTCTAGTTAGCCTCACTGATAAATGGTTTTCTTAAGGCTAAACAGCTATTTACTCCCAATCCTTCAGTTCTCTTCACATTGTACGTGTGGAAATGCTCTTACTTTCACTATTAAGCAGAGCAGTGAGTTCTAATCTTATTTTTTACAATCTGATTTTAACAAACGTTTAAGTGATATCCGTGGATGATGGTTCACCACTATCCTTCCGGGTTTTAATAATGAATTGGACAGTTCTTACCCAATTTTAGTAGTTTCATCAATCTCCTGAGTTGTTTTCTTTGCTTGATGCAGGACAATAATTTGACCCTTCTGAAACAGAGCAACATCTTTTCCACAACCACAGGATATGTCTTCTGACTAAGACATGAGAAGCTACTCACTACATCAGGGTTAAATGACTTGTTGTCAGCTGAAACATATTAATCACAGCAGTAATTATCCAATGGAAGGCTCTTACCTATCTGCTTATGTAAATTCTCTTTTTTTGGCCAGGCAGTGTAAATTGGCAAAAGTTGACATTAAAAAATCTGCTGGCAATTTGCAGAGTCCATCGTCCGGTTTATTTTTTATGCCAATTTTTGCCAATATAGTTGTCCAATCACCCAATACTTAATCGTAAAGAATTACAAGTATATTCACTTAGATGACAGTATTTTTAAATTTGCCATTTTTATTTTAGATCTTTCAAATTTTATATGGTCTATTTGGTATTTACGTTTTGGCCGTGAATATTTTCATCTGCTGGACAACTACCGGTAGAAGGCTGGCAAATGTTGGCTAAACTTAACATTGCCACCATTAGGTTAACATTTATGGTTATTAGTGACATTTTACAATATTGTTTGCTGGATTGGCATGAAATCTGGTGTATATATTCATGACGAATCGTAATAACTTTAAGGATCCCTGACTTTTCATCAGCATGAAGTAAAAATTTTAATTTGTCCAATGCTTTGATTTCCCAACAGCCTCAGCTATACTTAGTGTTAAGTGTTAATGCTGCTGACTTCAGCATCTTGCTGTACCAAAGTACAGCCTTACAGAGCTGCTAGCATGACTAAACTATTAGCAACTAATGAATGATCCAAGAGGTTACAGATTTCAAAGGATTTATCTCTTCATTTGTAAGTATATGTATAAGTCATTGAGGCTGGCCACATGACAGAATCTTTGCAGCATTAATTGGTTTTAAAATGTGTGTCACATGGACTGCACCTATTGCAATATGAACTCTTACCAGGACACGTCCATTTACCAATACCTCTGAATAATGGATGAACATGCTTTCAAACTCAACAAAGGCCGAGTCTCCCGTGCACACATAAAGCACTCAGAAAGCCATTTCAGCTCTTATGCAGCCTAATGAGGCATTTCACGTTACTAAAAGCAATAACAATACACGTACACAGAGCAGTCAAGATCACAATGACATATACACCACAATGTGACACCAGTTTTGAGATATATGACTCTTGCGGTGTTTGTGATTGCCCTGGGGAAGGAGATAGAAGTCATGTGTCTCCTGTTGGAGGCCAGAGGGCTTGAGACAGGCCAACTTGATGTTTTAATGTTTAAATTTGATTCCATTCTCACCAGGCAGAGGGCAGCTGGAGGCTGGACAAATGAAAACAGCATATTCTCAGATAAAGAGGACACATCCAGACATACAGTATGTTGTACTACTTCTACTATTATCAGATATACTTGTGTTCTTAGTTTTGAATACAGCATATAAAAATCCTTATCACATTATACACCGAGTTCAAATTAGCAGTAGAAGAGTTAACAAAGCAAATTTATAAACCTGACTGCAAAATATGCAGTGTCTCTGAGTAAATCTCATTACTGAAATTACAAACAGGTGTTGGAAGTGTTTACTGTTGAATATGTTGCACCCAAACCAAACCAATCTCTCATTAATGCATCAGGGAAAAGGTCAGAGATGCTACTTCACACAGCAAGTACAAAATACATAAATGTGATTATTGTTTTGGCTCCCATTCACCAATTTAATTGATCATGGGATGGTTTTAGTCTGTATCTGGGTGTTCTGCCAACTTCACTAAGTTTCCCTGTGATCAGTACCTTATTTCTTATTTCTCCTACCTCCAGACCAACTGCTTACAAATTCATATGAAATAACAACACGGCTTCTACCCGACATCCCAAGATGGCCAAACAGCAGAGACTTTACAGAGTCCCACAAGACTTTTCACACGCGTCCAACGATGAGAACTTAACACTGTAGCTGGGCTGTAAGCCAACACAATGCTACTGGAAATCTCTACTGTGAGACAATATCCAAATAATGAAAATAACGATTACCATGTAAAAAATACCCTAGTGTTATTTCAGAGTGTCCTACATTCTTCATGCGCTGCTTATTAAATGCTGATAAATTAAATTTGTGTAATTTCTGTTGCAACAACATACATGATAAGACTATATTCTATATTACACATATGAAAAATATGACGTTTTTGTGTTGCATCTATGGAACACTAACTACATGTGCATCAATAATGCACCCTGCAATAGTATAGAGAGTTGCTTGAAATGTTCAGAAGCTCAATATGCAGCAAGACAGTAAGATGAAAAAGACAGTGAATTTTCATTAAACAATGTAAACCCTACGTTTAAGACGTCAAAGGAAAAAAGTCACAGAATACAGTGTAGACGAAAGAGACCACTGCACAACTAAAACAGACTCCAAGGCAGTACAGGATGAACCATTTAAACACCATGTAAAGCAATAAAAATGTGTGTTCTGAGTTTGTGGCACTACAGAAGCATGAGTTAGTAATAACCTAGCCATTGAATTATTTAAAAAAATGGGAGGGGGGACAGTATCGTTTGTGTGTAGATTCGTAAGGCTTAGGAGGACCATGGCTTTGGCATGTCAAGAGTCATGTTTCAGGTCTGCCCAAAAATTCTGAACATAGAAACTGTCAACAACAGTTTACTGACCAAACTCCATAATTCAGTACAACATAGTTCTCAATCTTTTCACGCTTTCAGCAACTGTTCTGCAACATATATACTGTGTTTAGAAGAAAAACTTCTTCTTTTATACATACACTTATCTGGGGCTTTATTTGATAGGACTGCTGAAGTCAGGACAGGAAAGGGGTAGGGAGAGTGACATGAAGCAAAGGGCTGCAGGTGGGAGTCGAACCTATGGCCACTGCAGAGGACTCACAGCCTCAGTTATATGGGGAACATGCTCTACCAACTAAGTTACCAGTAGGGCTGCACAAATAATTTCAATCACAATAAAATTGCAATGTGGACAAGTGCAATATCCAAATTGCAGAACCAGAACCAAATCACTATTTTTTTTTAAGAAAGGAAAAACGTAGGACAAAACAGCAATATAAGTACTGCAGTGCTGCTGAGATGCCCTGGCCTAAAAACTTTGTTCGCCAGATGAAAGAAAACATGTTTGTTTGGTTCAGACCTCAAATAATATCACATCATCACCATTTTAATATATTTTTTCCAGTGAGCATGAAAATTGTAATGCAAAACTGATCTTTTCCACTAATTGCATCACATATCACAATTCACACTAATGGCAATTTCACCAAATAGTGCAGCCCTGGTTACCAGGCCACCATTTACACAATCTTTAAAACAAAAGTAACCTGTCACCTTGTCTGGGAGTGTGAGTAAATTGTCTTCAGACTTGATAGTGAATGTCCCAACAAATTTGTGTAGTTTGGTTAGTCTAACACAATAACAGGAAAATAACGGACAGCTCTAAAGTTGCTGGTACATTGTTCAGTGACAAACACTGTTCAGACTGGACTGTGATAAATGTAATCAACTGCGATAATATTCACCCTTTCTCTAATGCTATTACTGAAATTTCATTAACCATGTGCCCACAAGGTGCAGCTTCATTTGCTGTTAAAACAATGACAAGGGGCAGCAGAGGAAAGTGTTGGGCTAATATTAACCAGAGTGCAGTGGTTGTTGTAATGCTGTTAAATTCAGTTTATGGTATGATCAAGATGATCTCACCAGGGCATTCACATCACTCCTATGGCCGTGGGTTTTGACTGACATTTTGGGTGGAAGTAACAGAAGCTGTTTGCTACAGTTGAGTATTGTGCATTAAGAATGGTGCACTATGGTAGACAGTTACAAGCTTATCAAATCAATTGACAATTAGCCACTCTATTTTTCAATTTATCACTTTCATTATTAATTCATATGCATTTTCACTTCAATTTTTCCACACTTTTTTTCTGTTACTCGTACCCTTAAGGTAACTTTCCTTAAATGATCCCTAAATGGCAATTTTGTGTTGTAGATGATGAATGTAGGACAGGGGGTATGATGAAGCATGGCTCTGTTTTCATCATATCACAATTTCATTTAATCACATTGGCTTTCAATTATCAAATCACTTGATAATTATTACTCCATTTTTCATTTCACATCAATTTTGGCCTCTCTGTTTGTCAATTCACATGCATTCTTTTTTTTGTTGTTGTTGTTAATTTTGCTACTTCCACCCCTCATACTTAACCCTTTGAGCCATCTAATCAATTTATCATCAAATGATTTCTGCCTAATTTATATGTAAATCAAGCTCATTAAAAACAATACTGGTTGTTTCAGTTAATGGTATAATGGTATAACAGAGTCCATATGTAGGACAGTACATTTAATGCTGTAGTTGGAACACTTAGCACATTTGCTTTTTATGATGTGTCACCAAACGCTTTCCACCATGACACATCTGAAACTGGCACATCAAATACACTGTCCATGATAGGAGTACATTTATTTGGACATTGGCCCACTGACTGATGTAACTTTCAAGAAGCCATTTTTTGAACACAAGAGGGCTACAAGATTTAATAATAAACCCAGTAAAAGAACCTTTAGGCTTGCAAGTTCTCATGGCTTACAGAGGCACGACAACCTGGCCATCCCAATGGAATATTCAAGCCTGTTCTCTTGACCCTGGAAAACAGCCCAAGCCGATAAATATTTTGCTTCCGAGTAAAATGTGAATCCAGCGGGTCAGACTGACTTTGGTTCAGCTTTTGCTCTCATTAACCTCATAGACAAGAACACTTACTTTCAGCCAATTCTAATTCATAAAACAACTTCATCAAATTTAAGAGCCCTTAATCCAACAGGATCTGGCTTCTTCATAAAACAAAACAAAAGTGTCTCTACGCTACTAAATAAGTGTAACTGCTACCATTACACTAAAGCTGGCACTCAAGAATTCATACAACAAATAAATCTCATTAATGTTCTTAAAGACTTGTTGCAACAGCCCTACACTCCTAATTATGACCAGCTGAGTTCATTTATTAGTCAAACAATTCAATTACACATGGCCCTGTAATTAAAATGATAATTTATATGCAGAAAAGCTGCAACACATTTGTAAATTGGAACCAGTAGTCTACAACAGCATATAACCTTTATATTTAGGTCGATTCAGTCATGATGGGCCCATCAAAGAAATGCTGACTCAAGGCTGATCTGACACTATGAGATTCTAACTTGTTTACCTTTAGATCTTTGTTCCAGAGCAGAAACAAAACAAGCATTGTAACCATTGTGTTTGGGATCAAGGCTTCCCTTTGCTCCAAGGCTGAACTAACCCACAGCTTCAGGGGTGTATGTGGGACAAAGTGCTCCTCTAAACAGGCATCGGCTTCTAAAGGATCAGTCAGGTTCCAGGAAGAAAAATAGACAAAATAATTCAAAAAGGGCCTGGAGATGCCTTCCTGTCCATCAAAGGATGCCGACAGAAAAAGCACTATAAAGGGCTGTGGGAAGACAGAAATACTTAGCATGTGATTATAAGAACAAAAATGGATTTAACAATTCAAAAATAGCCAAACATCATGAGTGGTCCTACACTGCTGCAGCCCCACGGCATCTCTACCACCTGTTTCTCTGCAAGTCGTGTGGTGGTGATTCATTTCTTTGTCCACTGAGTTAGATAAAACACTCCCTACTATGTTAAACTGGAGTGATGAATGTTCAGCTTGCCTCCACTCCATAAATCCCTGCAGGACCTTCTGCATGGTGCTCATACTGGCATCTCAATGAGACAATATATTCTTACAGTCTTGTCTATTGAACAGTGCTGATTAAAAACATTAACACCAATAAATAAAAACCCACTGAACATTGTTCCATTGTACAACGGGGCTGCACTCAGGCTAAAGCCGCCCCATGATGATGGCTCATCAGGGGAGCTGGGGAAAGGGTAAACACTGATGGAGACCTGCTGAACTCAGTGAAGTGTCACATCCCATGCTGGGTAAATGACAGCCTTCCACCACAGCGGGGATTTTATTCACAGAGCCGTTCTGTTTGAGCAACCGGGATTATGTTTAAATGCTATTCTCTGTCCCTCTCCTTCAAAAGATCCCACATTAAGCAAGGGCCCAATCTGTTTCTGAGACACACAATTTAGAGAGAATGGTCTGCAAATCGTCTCTCCAGCTGAATGATGTGAGGTACTTTAAAAGTTCCTGAATCTATTCCTGAAGTTTCTATTCTAACAAAACAGGGTAAGAAGTTACATTTGTAATAAGACTGGCACCAACTCTTTTATTCTTGCTCTTTATAAAACTGTGTCGTTAGATATTGCTTCCAAAATCTTTTTGCTGGCACACAGGCGGGCGGAACTGAATCAGACAGTTTCTCTACATCACTGCATGGGCAGCAGACAGATTTGCAATCCTGTTTTATTCTGGGCAGAGTGTATAAGTGAGGCTGTGCTTTCCCATGGGCCATTGGGAACACGCCCACTCAGCTGTGCAGCATATGTATAGAGCTACCGTCGCTCTGCTTGGTATTCCTTGGCTGCAGACCAGGTCCTGCTGGACTGAAAGCACCTCTTAATAAGTCAGAAAATGTTAGTTTATTTTAAAAAATACAAAAAACAAACCTACAGTCACAAATATTATTTTTATGGCCCTCAATTTTTCTAAGCATCCTCAGCAATGTGCAGTATACACTGTGAAATGTGTTGCAGCAGAAACATGCACCTTAGGAGATGAAAATTGAGGTTCTAGTCTCATTCCAAGTTAAAGCTAGAATATGAAACATTTCTTTGTTGTTTCTTTTCTTTTTTGTTAGTGTTTTTAGATAGATAGATAGATAGATAGATAGATAGATAGATAGATAGATAGATAGATAGATAGATAGATAGATAGATAGATCGATCAACGATCAATATCGATCTATCGATCGATCGATCGATAGATCCTGTGTTGGAAGTAGAAAGAAGACCAAGATCAAACAGCCATGCCAGGTTCAGTGTTTAACATGATCACAAGCAAAGTTTGATATTTAGCAATAAATTTCAACTAATTTTACAAATTTAAGAGCTGACAATGGAACTACAGGAAAAGTCAGGGAATCACCAAAATCTTTAAAATTCATCTTCTGTTGACCATAATTGGCTATGATTGCCCAAAATCTAATGGCAATCCATCCAATAGTAAGTAAGATATTTCAGTCTGGACCAAAGTGGTGCACCAAACATCTAAACAACATTGCCATCCCTAGAGCCATGCTTGTTCTGACCATGACTGCACTATTTCATATATAAAAATGTCCAGTCTATTGCACTATGAAAAGAACACACGTGTTCTTGCCCAAAAGCCATGGACAGAAGGACTAGCCTGGCACGTTGCTGGGATTGATGCCTTTTGATCAATTACGCCCATTAATGTGCAGCTGAGCCGATCAATACCAGATCAAAGCTGTCAGGGAGTTGTTTCCCCCAATCCATCAGGGAAGAAGAACACTTGCCGGGAAGATGCAATGGGATGTGAAATGAAAGAGATGACCAGTTATCTTTAGACGAAGCTAGATTATCAAATGTTCCAGCAGCAGAGCTGCCACTCAGGGGATATAGGCTGGACTCCCAGAGACTTCAGTCCCCAAGACATCAAGTCAATATTGACAGCCTGTTCTCAATGCCTCATTCAAGGAAAACCCTACAAGATGAAAGTCTGGTGACTGTCTACACCGCAGTTTACTGGCACACTACAGGACTCAGTTTGAGAGGAATGTGAGGATGTTGAGACAGCTATACCCTCAAAAGAGCTGAAATGGGGCTGATGAGGTTCAGCAGAAGAGAGAGTTCAACAGCACTGGAGAGCTCACCAGTCAAGTTGGGGCTGCACAACAATGGCCAAAATGACAGTCACATCTATTTTGATCAATACTGAGATCATGATTATCATGACTATTCATTTATCTTTAGGGTCATTTTTTGTTATACTTTCACATGGAAATAAACAGAGCTTTGTTTTCACTTCCATGTTGTGCTACATTTCTGCTAATGCACTAATCTGTGAATCAAAATAAGACTGGTCCTTATTCACAGTACACTTCCTAGAAACAAAATATAGCCTAAATAAAATTGTAGCAAAACCTTTTGCCCAAAATTAAAGTAACAGAGCTCTCTCATGTTTTGATACATTCATGCAATGACATGTTTTGTTATGGATGTCTCATTTGACACTGGACAAGGATGGGGATTCAGTGCGGTAACAGAGACATTATTCTTCTTGGCCTTCATGTATTCTTTGAATTGCAGTTTATGGTGTTTCCTCAGGTGAGCAAGTTAGTTGTGCTACTTTGCAGTGCACCAATTTCAATTTTCTTGACAGATTCTGATTCCAATTTTGTCAGGGTCTAACCTGCAAATTACAATTTTGCTCAATTTTGATTTTCAGTCTTTTTAAGAACCGTAATTGACAGCATTCACAAACATTTTTGCAACTTTTCTTCTAAAATTAAATTGGATGATCATAATAAAACACTGACTATTAAATAACTCATAGATTTTCTCAAAAAGCGCTCCAGATTACAGCCAGGACGTATCATATTATTATATTAATAATAGAATTAACAGATGAGCCAGGCTTGTGTAGAATCAATCACAGGGAATCACTGCACAATGCATGCCTGTTAAATTTGTGTGCGACTTGATCCCGACTTGCTCTGACGTCATGCACATGTGGGCAACGACAACCTCATGAGATCAAGGCAGCTGCAGTTTTCTGAGCCAGGTACCACAGTTGCTCTCCACCGAGTGCGAGCACCTGGCTGTCACCTGATCGGTGAGCTGACAGGATCCAACTAGCTCTTTATTTTGACAACAAACACCACATGTTATATCAAACACAAATTTTCTGCGCAATTATAATATTTTACACATATATTAGACTTATGTTGTGCAATGATGTTTTAATCTGTCGACAAGCATATATTTTGTGGCTGATAATAATTATAAAGGTTATATTTATATATATAACTTATCAAACAGTTACAGTGCTTTACAAGGCAAATAAAAGAACAGAGGTTCCATGTAACAGAGGGTGGATCGCTTCTATTTCAACTTCAATCTGCAATCGAACACACTTAATTTCTTCAGCTATGAATGTGGTCTTCAGACTATAGGTGGCCTGCAGGTAATCAAACAGGATGTTAGTATTTCTTCCTGTATATTCTGTTAAGTCTCTTCAAAACTGTCCGATTTGACTGCAGCTTTTTGTCACCACTTCCTGCTACAGCCGCCAGATCTTGTCTAATATCCGGGGCGAAGCACAGTTCATCTTGAATGAGCCTAATATTATGTACTAGAGGGAACATGATCTCACAAGATTTTGTGGAATCTTGCGGGATCTGACGGGACACAATTTCACGTGGAAGCAAATGTAAAACAAAAACGGTGACTGACATGGTGCAACCAGTTGCTATAGCAAACCTTTGCAGTGACAAAACCAGAAGCAGAGGTTAAACAAGTCTGGATGAGAAAATGTTTGAGGGGGCGTATCAACACAGGTTGTTTATTCTTCAGCCAGAACAGGAGGAGAGATTTCAACTGTCAGTCTGTGAACAGCAGTCTGCTGCTGGCTAACATTAGCCTGAAGAGCTAGAAAGCTTACTGCTGTTTGGTGATACCGTCAGCTGCTCTGTCTCATTGTAGACTCCGTCTACTCCTTATCTTGTTCTTGGAATCTATCGCTAACACCAGCTGGTCACCAGTCAGGGCTGGTCTCAGGACAGTCGATTGGTGCATCCCAACCTTGCAAAATATTAGACTTGCACCGATTTCAACTTTCTTAGCCGATTCCGATTTCCGATTTTTGAGGGGTCTGACCTACCGATTCTGATTTTGGCTGGTTCTAATTTTCAGTCTTTCTAAGAACTGTAATTGACAGCATTCACAAACATTTTTGCAACTTTTCTTGTAAATATGTTCATAATAAGACACTGACTATTAAATATTAATTTAATACTTTCTCCAAAATCATCCAGATTACAACCAGGCCTTATTATAATTTTATATTAAGATTATGAATTGGGTGAACGTGATCTCACGAGATCATCTCGCGGGATTTCGTGGGACGCGATTTCACGTGATCTTTTGTGGAAGCGGATATAAACAAACCGGAGACTAACGCGGTGCAACAGTTTGAAGTAAAACTTTGCTGTGAGAAAAACAAACACAGAAGTTAAAGGAGTCTGGATGAGAAAATGTTTGAGGAGACACATCAACACAGGTTGTTTATTCTTCAGCCAGAACAGGAGGTGAGATTTTAACTGTCCCTCTGTGAACAGCAGTCTGCTGTTAGCTTGCTAGCATTAGCCTGAAGTGCGAGAGAGGCTGTTTTGCGACATTGTCAGCTGCTCTGTCTCGTTGTAGACTGTCTGGCTTCTCTTTATCCAGTTCTTGGAATCTGTCTCTGACACCAGCTTCAAGCAGACGTGTGTCAGAGTGTGTAGCTGTTATCAGCGCTGTGTTGACATCACGGTCAGTTTGTCTGCTGCGCGCACGTGACCATCATGCAGAACATGTGTGTGACAATGACGGGCACAGAACCGGATTTGTGACACTGACCGGCCGGTCACCGGTCAAGGCCAGTCACGTGAAAACTGGCCCGATTCCGAGCACAACCGATTAATCGGTGCAAGTCTACAAAATATGGATGATTATCTGTTTCTAGTTCTTCATCTTCTGCTCCAGACATTAGATTTTTGTTATGTTCAGAATCAGAATCAGTCAGAATTGGTTTTATTGCCTAGCAAGTTTTCACATACAAAGAACGCGCTGTGTTAGCAACATAGTACTAAAAACATAAATAAGATTAAGAAAAATACTGTCAGTTAAAACCAGTATAAATAAAAGAATGTTAGGTACTCTCCTACTCTGGACTGCAGCCACAACACAGAGGAAATTTTGCACAGGAAGTTTAGGAAGCACTTGATTTACCCAAATTTCTACCCATCAATATCGCAGGCAATCATGTTTATTTAATTGTAGGGAGACAAAATTGTTAATATTGAGCTAATTGTGCAGCCATGAGTCAAATCCAGTGACCTTCCCCAGTCCGTTCTAACCCACTATCTGAACTCACCTGTCTTCACACCTGACACTGCATAAAATTACATGGTCTTGCACAACAAAGAAAGCTTTTGTTTTGTCTAAATTTGAGAATTCTGTGGTTTTGGTGTTTTTTCTAAAACTTCCAAAACTCACCCCCACGGTAATTCAGTTGATATGCGTTGTTTCTTGGGTGTGGCATCATATTAGCTTGGTTCACTAATTAATGGCCTGTGTAATAATGAAATGATTCTTTTGTCATTTTCTGCATAGAGTTTCAAGGAGCTCAAACAAAAGAGACAAGAAAAAAACAAAAAAACAAAAGCAAACCAACCTACATGAAAATCACAGCAGTGCTGTCAACCCGTTTCATCTGCAACCTCCTCTGATTCTCACCAGCAAGATACTGTCACCGTTGAATGTTAGTCTCAGTTTCCGTGAGGAAGTGGGTGCACGTACATGCTCTACATACATTATCTACACATCCAGTGCAGGAAGCAGTTTTCAGTAGTCAGTTTCAAATCAAACTTGCCTATGCTGTGCTAAAGCCTCGCATATAACCAGATAGATATACAGTATGTGAACTGAAAGTTGACCTCTGCTGCATTAACTACTACTACTACGACTGTATACAAAAAGATTGGAAAGTTCCAGTCTTTAGTGGTGTATAACAATCCAGACAGAATTACGAGTTGGCCTCTGTTTGCTACAGTATTTCTAAACTTCCTACTGCTTATCAATGTACAATTACTGTATAAAAACCTGCATGTTATTGATGTGTGCATGTGTGTGTAAATATGTAATATCTGTGTCTGTGTCTGTGGTTTCACAGCCTCAGTGAGGAAATGTGCTGGTTGCTCCCTGCCCGGGCAAGCCAAAACTCAGAGTTTCATTTGCCCAGAAAGCTGTTCCCTGGAGCCACGGTGATTGATGCATTAGACAACCAACTAAACTCTACTTTGAAGCGTATTGGTCCGGTGATTCAGCAGTATTTTGAAGCCAGCTCTCGTTTGCGCAATGACAATCTCTGTGCAGTGAAAGATGGAAGATGGCAGTTTGATTCAGTGAGCAAAATCTCATGGCAGCCATGCGGATGCACCTACCAAATGTATTCCCATCTGTTTGTCTGAGGTGAAATGAAGCATGCAGCAGGGGGATTACCTCCAAACAATTAGCTTGTACAAAGTACCATGCAGCATTGCTCCTTTGAAAACGTGCCTATGGCAAAACATCTATGACCCAATAATGCCGAGCAGTAATCTGAGGTGTTCTAACAGTGACCTGGTAAGATTGCTCCGAGGCTGGAAGTTGCAAAACGCTGTTTCTGCCAGGAGCGTGGGCACACAGACTTGGAAACAGCTGATTGGCCTGCTTAAAGCCTTCAGCTTTGTCAAGGAAATCTTTAGCCAGCCTCCTTTGTACAGGCAGTGTAGAAAACACCCAAAGAAGTATGCAGGAGGAGAGACTTCCTGACAGCTCATTTAACATTCTGCCTGCTTCCACCCACTTAATCTGGAGCCCCCACCTCTCTGACGTTAGCTGATTCTTTTATGAAAAACAGAACATCATGCCATCTTTCCCTTTATAGACACATTTTTCACACACTTCCACCATTATGGGCCTTCACCATACACAGGAACTATTAACTGAGAAAGAACAAATGGTCCTTTCACTGCATGCCCCTGTTCCTGACATACTTGAGTCCAGTCGTGTACATTAATAAATGATAGTGGCAGAGCTGACGGGATTCACGCCCGCCTGGGCACCAGCTGCAATTATAGCAGACATGTCAGAGAGACACAGCTCCACCAGAGACGACCCAATCAAACACGAGGCTGGCACTGCCGCTGTCTGGATGAGCCCTGGTTGACAAATAAAGTCCCCTCACTCGCACTGATAACAGGCACAGACTTCACTCCTCCACACTGGCCGCGACCCCTCACTTAAGACTTGCGGGGTCTCCAGTGGCTTACAAGTTCAAGGACCCCAGCCATTTTATCAAAGACTGAGGCCAGCCACAGCCAGCATGTTACTTTCTAAAATTCCTACAAACCTCCAAGACTATATTGGGCCAAAGGTTTATATGGCTGATAAAACTTTACAGCAGTTATAGTAATTACCATGCAGCTGTGATGTCAGCAGTAATTATGGGAAATATGCTGAGTCTGTGATCCTGTGTGAAATATCATTAGAGCAACACACAAAGGCGCTGCAATTCTATAGTATGAGTGGCATAAAATATGTCTCAACAGAACAAACAGACACTTATTAATACATATCCTCATTAATTTTTTTGGCCAGCGAAAAAACACACCCCACAAACACCATTTGTTCAGGGACAGTTCACCTCAAAATCGTATTTTTCCACAATACAATTTCAAATTCAGAGGAGTGCAATTGATATCAGAAGATATCATATGTCCATTTAACACATTCAGTAATATTTATGTCAACTCACAAAATGTAACTAAATTATGATTTAACTATTTTATGACTGAGCTTCCAGACATTTGTGACACACACACGCCATGGGAAATTCAGAATAAACACATATCTTAAAGACACTGATATAGATCAATATTTTCATTTAGCATCCATCACACTGGATCTTTCAACACTGAATCAATATGTCGATCCAAAACAATGCATCATTACACCACTACCTCTTACCTGCTATTTGTCCATTTTAATAGTTTTAGTGAGGGTTGCTAAATTTTGGAGATATTGGCCATAAAGATGTCTGCTTTCTCTTGAATATAATGGAACTAGATGGAGGAACTATTTTCATTCTACCTAACTACACCTTCCAACAGGATCACAAAGCAGAAGGAAGTGTGCATCTACTCATGGATAAAAGGTTTGTGCTGGTGGTGCGGGATGTAAACATTACTGGCATCCAGTAATGAGCTGAGCTGTAACGTTAGCACTGCTGAGCTAGCTGCTCACAACAAGGTCTGTTGATTATCTTGAATAACCAGGTCATGGTTTCTGGAAAGAGACTTTGCTGATGAGTTTTTCTTTTTTTCTTTTTTTTCTCTTTTTCCTCCTACCTGTATTTTGGGTTGAACTACCTTTAATAAGAAATGAGTGCAAGCTATATCAAAAAAAGGGAAGTTGTGCCATTATGGAATTTAATTACTAAGTAGCACACATTCATTATGTTGAGAAACGATTCACTGATGAGAAATGCTCATTAATAATCCAGGCCTGTCAGTTGCAACCAATTTATGTTCATATATGACACACAAATGTCTGTTAATTATATAATATTACAGACCACAGAGTTCTGCAGCAAACCCTAAAAAGCACCATAACCCTTTGTCTAAGCTGAAGGCCTGAAGCCTCTGGTTTTATATTACAACCAGTTGCTCATTCAGCATCTAAATGATAATAAAGAGAGATGACTCTTGGTATTTTAAGCATTAATCAATAAGGCTTACAAAAATAAAGCAAAATGAGACTTTACATAGCACACACTCAAAAATAGTTAAACAATCAGATCAATTTATTCTCCTGTGCTGGAGTTGTCCTCTGTGACACTCAATTCTAAAAACCTATAAATCCTTTTAAACATTTACATATCACTGAATAAGAAAGCTTGGCCATTATTCATAATGTCACAACATTCAGCCAGGTTCATTATCTGGTAAATACAGCACACTCCCTGATATTATGTTTGTGCAGCCAAATCCCCTTTGGCTTGTTGCTTGGCACTTAATATTATAAAACTGCCCAAGAGTAAAGCCAACCAACAGGCCTATGTTTGTATATGCCTATATATACTGTATCTAATTTACTTCAGATGAAAATACTTTGAAAAGATAGAGGGGAAATTGCTGTTTTATGTAATCTGAAGCATCACATTTAATAATGTTTTAATGGAAAACAAACATTTCAATGCACTAAAATCCATCTTAACTGGGGATGCAACTAATGATTGTTTTCCTCATTCATTACTGGAATATTTTTATTTTTTTTAATTAATAGACCTTTATCATGACAGCCATTTTGGCATGAATTACAAAACACAGGTGTTACCAGTGATACTAAGTGTTGTGCATGTTGGCTCACTAGAAATGCCCCGCTACATTAAATGGAACAGAACCTTAATTAGTATCATTGGTTAAACCTGTGTTTACCCTATTATTTCGTATCAACATGGCTGCTGTGAAAAAGGTCTAATAATATAGCTTAATCTAGAACATTTTAGAAAATAGTAAAAAATTACCACCATATCTTCCCAGAGTAGGGATGGGTGGTATGGCCTCATTTTTTTGTCACAGTATACTTTGAAACACAAACAGTATATATCACAGTATATTAGTTTTTCTTAAAATTTCAAGTCCTTCTGAACAACACTGGTGTGTAAACTACTGTTCTCTTATTATGAGGACATAGTAAATTAACATGGACAGCCTATATTTTAAGAGTATTTTATGTACAAAATTGGAATAATAAATAGGAAAAAAAAACATTCTCTCAAGTATATCAAGTATTGCCACCCCTGGTTATCACTGTCTACATAATTTGCAGATTACTGTTTTCTGCTCGTTGTATTATTTTACCGTTTTATTGGTTAAGCAAAGTGAGCGCCCTACTGATCAGCACAGTATAATGGCGTGGACAAAATTTATGCTGTAGGGCAAATTCATACCGGTCAGCTTTCTATACCGTTTATACTATCCACCCCAATCCCAGAACCCCACTTCATGTCTTCAAATGTCTTGTTTTTTCTGACCAGCAGTTCAAACTTCAGAGACATTTGATTTGAAATTAAATTAAATGAAATTTGAAGCAGCAAATCCTCTCATTAGAGAAGCCGGAACCAGAGAATAGACATTTTTTCACTTAGGTGGTGATTAATCGGTTATAAAAGTAGCTGCCTATTGATTTACTGTTGATCAGTTAATTGATTGATTGACTAGAGCTAGAATGATTAATCTATTAGTTGTCAGCTATTAGCTATTATTAGCTATAACTGCCAACTATGTTGACAATCAATTCATCTGAATATCTTTGTATTGTGGACAAAACAAGACATTTGAGAATTTCATGTTAGGCTCTGGGAAACACTGATTGACATTTTTAACATTTTCTGGCATAGAATAGATCAAATAATTAATCGATTAATTGAGAAAATAATCAACAATGAAAATAATGTTTATTTGCAGCACTATAATCAACTAATTGTTTCAGCACTAGTCTTACCCATGAGCACTGCAGGACATCATCAGTTGTCAATACGCATTTTCAGGATTCCTTTAAGTTCAGCTAAGGCATCTCAGTGCTCAGCAATAATCCCACATTGAATATAGAGCCAATGCTTGGTTGTACAAATAGACAACATACTCACTATTATTTAGATAATATGTATGCTGCACTGTTGTAACTGGAACAATATACAATGTAATGCATGACCCCACTATACTGGAAGATCAATAGGGCCTACTGAAGGACCGAACCATGACTAATGTGATTCATTTGGCTGCTCAAGACCTTTGAATTAGACCATAAACAGACCTGCGCTGTTCAAAAGACAAAGTAAACCTAAAGATGCAAATCATGTCTCAGCCACCTCAGGGTAATCTACTGGAAAACAATTGTGTTGCCACACTGAAGCCTCAGAATAGGAGGTGCTTTTGAACGTCTGAGGGTGTGGGTGAGTAAAGCTTAGGATGGAGGAGGCACTGATAAAAACAGATTATAGATCAAACATCAGTCTCCACAAGGAACAGTCATTAATAGACCAAGTCATCATGCAAAATCACTAACTTGCTCAACCTCAGTCAGCAGGGAGACTGGAACAACTCCAGGGCTGTAGAGACTGCAGCCAGCCACATAAGTTATCTCATCGCCACTGACAACCTGGGTGTGTCTCCACAGACACACAGGAATATTTACCAACTTGGATCATCCACAGCATCACACCCGAGGCTGCTGCACACACGCAGATATTCAGTGTTATTTACCGAGTCTTACTCATTTGCAACTGATGCTGTATTTAAATCATTTAGCTATGTTTCAAACTAACAGCCGGCTTATACGCTTTACAAGGCGGACATAAAAGCATTATTAGAGCCTCTGTAATTTTACTGTTAAACTTAGAGACTGCAAGCTACAATTCACACACTCCAGTCCATTGTGTGAAGCCTTACAGGCTGGTAATTTGATTAAAATAATGCCCTCTCCTCCCTGCTTTCACTCTCACAAACTGAAAGCACACATTTCACCGGTGAGGACATTTTTTCTTCAGTTTAATTAGACCCTACAACTCCAAAACAGACGCATTTCTAACCGTGACACTAGCTAGCTAAATGTTCACCGACATAAACTTGCTGACTGGCCGGCAGGTGCAGCGGGTTCACTTGACACGCGACCAACAGAAATGAACTTCTCGTGAGAATTAATTAAACATGTCTTCTTACCACTTTGCTCCCCCAGAAAGACGAGTTTGAATTTTCTTAAAGGGTTCCCAAAGTCACTGCCCACGGACATGTTGAGGAGGAGGAGGGGGACTTTGTGTGTGTACTTGTATGCTCCCGCTCGAGTTTCGGTGCTGGTTGGCGGAGATGCTGGATTGAAAAGGCGGTGATGTTGCTTCCCGTTCAGCCCCGGTCTCTCTCTCTCTCTTCGTGATGGGAACACTCTGCTGCTGCTGCACCGGTCCGTGACGCCAGGGGTGCTTTTTTTCTTTTTTCAACCAACTGAGTTCTGCGCATGCGCGACCTCTCCTCGTTCTTCGCTGAACTGACAGCCGTGATATAAAATGACGTCATGTGGGTCTGAAGAGAGACAGGGAGGGAGAGGCAGACATATCAAGTGTGCTGATGGGCTTCAATATGAAAAAAACTTCTCTTTGTTTAACATACATGATCGAAACATCGGCTCACATTTCTCTACCCACCAAACATACTGGTGTGTGACAAAAACAATCAAGCTAATATTTTACATTGTCCTTTAAAGGGATGTTCCAGAGATTTAGCATTGCACTCCCTTAAGTTAGTGAAGAAGAATCACGTTAGACCTACAACAGCAACAAAAATCAAAATTAAAATATTAGAATGAGTCGTTTTTCATTTATTTTTTCAAAGCCACAGGGATCAACTAGAAAGGGGCAACAGAGACGCATGTGGCTCCGGAGCCATGGGTTGAACAACTTAGTTAGTCAGAGAGAGATTTTAAAGGGATCAGTCATTATCTATGCACCATCTATGCACCTATGCTGACTGAAGGTTTGGTTTAGTTTTTTAATCCACAAAACACTGCTGGAGTTTCACAGGAAAAACAGCATTGGAGAATCTCCCAAATGATTGAAGTGAATTGTGACCAGTTTTCAAATGGAGCTTCCATACTGCTCATCTGGTGTAATCCAAGTCTCCTAAAGCCCTGACATGACAGATAGAGAGACTTGGATTACACCAGGTGAGCAGTATGGAGGCATTTTGTGTTTTTTGGGGTGTTGTTTTTTCCATTTGAATATTGGTCACCATTCCCTTAAATTGTGGATTTGACTCTGCAGCACTGTTGCCTTGTGGAACTCATGCAGTGTTTTGTGGACTAAAAAACTAAACCCAGCCTTCAATCTTAGATTCCAGTATGGGTAACCCTAATTAAGACATTGGATTCTACAATTCCCACAACTGCAACTTTCGATTACTCCCATTGCCTCAAACTCCATGCCTCAGGTTCCTAACACAGGCCTTCTATGAAAGGTTTATGGGGATTTTATGGCAGAAATTTAATATAATGCTTAGAAATATGTTTTCATTAGTGTATAATCACCTGAAAATAAGAATTGTTGTTTCCATGGAGGCCGTCGTGTTGAACCATCATGTTTCTACAGAAGCCCATAATGAACAAACTGGCTGTGTGACCTTTTGTATTTTGCACAAATTGCCCAGCCAGCGTAGTTTCTTCTATATACTTGCAAGCTCACCACTAATTGTCACTAAATCCTACACACTGGTCCTTTAAAAAGAAAGATCAAAACTGTTGCAAGCAGAGATCCTATATGGTCGCTGCAAAACACTAAAGGCCCTATCTAGAGCCAGTGTCTGGTTTGTCCCTTCTGGGCTACTGTAGAAACATGGCAGCACCATGGCAAACTCCAGGAAAGAAGACCTGTGCCCTCTATAGATATAAACGGCTCATTCTAGTGTAAAGAAAACACACCAATTCTTATTTTCAATGATTATACACTAATGAACACATAGTTATGAAAATGATACTCCATCTCTGCCATAGTAAATCTTACTGGACCTTTAAATTCAACTGTTTTCAAAGGTTGATTAGTTCTCACCCCCAGATTAGTAAACTGATCTTTAGCTATAAGATCGGAGGTTTGAGATTATTAAAATATTGACCAAATATATATTTACATAAATATCCTATATTTATCTATCAAGGTATGCTGGCAATTATCCAGCATAATAATATAAAAGTGCTACATAAACAAATAGACATGTGGTAAACCTGGGGCATTTAAGTTTCCTTAATTTGTTGGGTTGATTCTCCAGCCTCTGAGAAGCAGATTGAGACAGAAATGAATGAATGACTGCACACCATCTTGATTCATTGTACTATTTATTTTTTATTAGCTAATAATGCTTACACATGTATGCACTCCACTGTAATAACAACCATATAACCACACCAGTGGATAGCATGATATGTGTGGTTAATATCTGAAAATTCATTAGCATTGCAATAAATCAAGTGTATATGATCATACTGTATATAAAGTGAGTACTATGGTTATCACATCTGTCTCTGTGTATGAGACAAAAATCTATAAAAAATAAACTTAAATATTAAGCTAATACACTTAATTAGTTACAGAATATGTTCCCATTGGAAATAGAAACCTGAATAGATTCCTACCTTATATGAACAAGTAATACAAAAAGATATTTATCTGTTATCTGAACTCTTCTGACTGTCTCTCTGACGCATGGGACATGTTGTGAGGTACCACACAAAAGAGGTGCTTAGCTGTCCTCTCATCATACTGCCAGAGAAATTCTAAACAGATGTTTTAAAGCCTTTAAAAAACATCAGAAATATTCCCTTCCAGAAAATGTACACGATAACTCCAACCAGTGAAGCTCCAGGTAGGGAGGTGGGCCTACAGAAACTGAGGTCAGTGTAGGCCTGTCTTCGCTGTGGCGCTCTCTCTCACTGACACAGCCTTGCTCAGCACACTGTTCTTTAAAATGTTTAACACCGCAGCAATGCTTTAAGAAACAGAGATGCTTGGATCAGCATGGACACTGAGCATGGTCACAGTAGTCCTTCAGGTCTCTTCTCCAGACTGTACTCCTGGGTCCGCTGCACCTTCCACCCCAGCATCATCAGCAGAACGATGCCCATGACCTTATAACCCACCTGTAAGCCCAAGTACCTGCAGGGGTCAGACAAATGAAGATACATGATTGTCAAGCAGCAGTGATGTGAATATACGGCGTGATATGTGTTCTGAGTGATACATTTTCTAACCTGTTCCTCAAGACGTTGTTGTCATAGTAACCACAGCTATACTTGCTTCCGCACACACGCTTCCACCAGATACATGATGTATCGATGGCCATCCCAAAAAGAGCAGGGGCAGGCAGCCAGGCTGAGGGAGGGAGAAACAAACAGAGTGTGTTCAGGGCAAACACATTTCTATCCCTGTATGGTTGATCCAAAGCCACTAGAGGGCAATACAACATTTGCCACAAGGAAATCTTTGTTAAAATAGTACTGATGAATGAAATCCAAAGTTGTGATTAGTTATATGCTCTAATTTTGCTGTAGTACCCAATAGTGGCCTCCCCATCCCAATGAGCTCGTAGGAAATTCGAAACCCACATGTACGGAGCCCTTCAGTGTGCAAATATTAAACAAATAAGTAATTAAAATAAACTTTTTTATTGATTAAAGGTCCACTGTAATATTTAAGGGAATCTGAGCCAAAATTACATAAATGTAATATAATATTCATAAGTATGTTTTCATTAGTGTTACTGAAAATAAAATTTGTTGTGAGCCATTTATAGCGACAGAGGATGCAGGTCCTCTTCTGTGAAGGCTCTACACAGGACCATGCACAAGTTTTGCAAGTTTCACAGCCGCCATAGGTTGTCCTACGCTCTTGGAAGGGGAAGGTGAAGCGACTTGGTTGCAATCTGCATGCTTATCACTACATGCCAGTAAATCCTTCAAACTGGTCGTTTAATATATAAATTCAGAAATAATAAATGAAAGAGTTTAGTAAAACTCAACTCATTATTTTGAAATGTTCTTTCATCATTCTTGTTATACTAGAGTTTTATTGGGGTTAATTTTTATTTAATTATGAAATGCTTCTTTCAAAATTTTCACATCTGATATTAATTCATAACGGTATATTTTCCATTTTTGTGTCACGTTTTATTTTATCATGTTTTATTTCATGTGAAATGATGTAATTCTGTAATGAAATAAAAATTAACCCTATAAACCTGTTACTATAAAATAAAAATAAGAATGATGAGTTGAGTTTTAATAATTTCCTACATTATTACACAATACACTGGTTCATATATATTTGATACAATTTAGTCATGGGATTATATATTTCATAATGTCTATTTAATTCTGTAAACTCGAGGACTACTAAGTCTCAAAATAATAACAGTGAGTTATGATGACATTTTACTTACCTAATACTCTCATGAGTAAAAACTGAATTCCTATAGCAAATGACTTCTCTTCAGAGGCAACAGATCTGAAAAGAAGAGGGAAAGAAAGTAGAAGGTCAACACCTGCATTTTCTATCGATGCTCTGGGTCACACTTCAATAAAATACAATACTGGACATCAGTTTCAGTGATAAATGGATATATTTGTTATTGATATATATTAAAAAACACACTACAATTGCACTTCCTTTGTAAACATCACTGAATCTTTATGAACAAATTTTTTGTCAGATTCTCAAACCTGTGTCTATTTGCGTTCCATTCAGTCTTAGCTCTGTTATATTAAGAGCTGAGTGCACTTATTTTTCAAACTTGTGTTTTTGACTTTTTATGGACTTCAAGAAGAGCCTGCAGAGGCTGTTAAAAACAAGAGCAGCTCAGCAGCTGACTGCAGTAATTACTGGGAAGGAAATGGCCATCAAACCCTCTTTTTAACTTTTATAGAGCCTAATGACATGACAGAGGTCCGCAGAGAGAGATAAAGATGTGCTGGATACAACAGTGTGGCCATATTTGGATATATTACATATTAATGTAGTTAAAAAACAGAAGAAAATGAGATAGTGGTATGTCATCAATGTCACGGTATGTACATTGAAATAAAAGTTCATAAAATTATTAGTAAATGTCTGTACTGGAGGACAAGCAGAAAACTTTTTCAGCGCGAGACTCAAACGAGAAATTCACAACACCACAGCAATATTCAAATTTGGTGAGTGTAATGTTAATTTTCTCACCACCTCATGATGAACTTGCATTGTGCACTGAAATGCTTTTAATCTGAAACAGATACAGGCTGTGACATTTATTGACAACAGCTGTATTTCACTTCTGTGCTCTTGTCCCCTGTGTTGACTGTCATTAACGGGTTGATGGTGCTGAGAGCTGCTTTGTGCCTCTCATTCCCTGCTGCCTGTCACAACATGACCAATTACACTTACCAAAGAGACAATTACACTTATCAAAAAGAGGTAATTAAAAATTAAAGGTTCTTGATCACAATTTGAGGAAATATGGTGTAGATTTTACTCTGACAATTGGTGGTCTAATAAAAACGCATCCATGACCCATTTGGGGTCATGACCCTAAATTTGAGTGGTACTTCATTAGGTCGATATTCAGAATTTTGAAAATACCAGATATACAACAAACTAGAAGAGGTTACTCAGTAGAGTGCAGTCTCTGCTGGGCAACAGGTGGTGAAGCACCTACTGCAATGCTGCCCCAGCTGCCAGATGCAACCAGCAAAATTTTGCAAAGTTGTACTAAATTAACATAACACCACATAGGCCACTAAGGTTTCAAACTGAAGCAGTTGTTGATCACTTGTGGCCCCTAGTGGCCACTTAAAAAGAATGAGAAGTCAGCTGGCAGTGGTTGTATAAAACAGAGCAGTCAAAAAATAGAATTACTGTTGTCTGTCTCTACCAAGCAGTCAAGTTACAGTTTACATCCATGTCTGTCCAGACTTATATAATGGATGTAGTGAAGACTTTGAAAGAATTTAATATGGAGCTTGCCATTATATTAATAGAAGGAATAAAATAAAAAGTATTAAGTATGTATTTTGGCAAAATGGAAGTTCACAACGTGTGATTCCAGTGAATAATTTCCTGTGAGAATGCTGTCTTCGCTTAGAGACAATTTTTACAGAGGAACGTAGAGGACTGATAGAGAGCTGAACATTATGACATCACAGTGAAGTTGACCTTTGACCTTTTGGATATTAAATGTCATCACTAGATATTTGTGTGTGATTTTGTAATAAACAGTGGATGAAATCTTGAGTTATAGCTGACCATGTGTTTAGTGGGGTCACCTTTGACAAAATCTAATCAGTTTTTCAAGAATTCTGAATCACAGAGGTCCTTCAGCATACAGTCATGAATGTGCACAAAAAATATTAGGCTGATCGGTCCAGTAGTATTCGAGATTAGCTGCAATTACATGATCCACACCCGGCTTATGCCTGGTGGGGATAATGAATATGAGAATATTCTGTAATACAGTGTCATCCTTCCTTACCTGAGCACCATCATGTACATCGGATTGTGAGTGAGGCAGGCGATCAGTGACGCCAGAGAGATGACGAGTATTGCAGGGACAAGAAAATGTGGGCAGCTGTTTGGACAGGGAGCTGGAAGAGCATGACTCTGGCTCCCAGATAAACACCTGCAGTTGGTATATAGCTGTATCCAGGGAGAAGGAAAGAAATGGAAATATCAGTTTTGTTACATGTGAAAAGAAACTGAAAAACCCCTTTTCATTTTTGTTATGTTGTATCACATCTGCTATGATACTTAGTTCCACAGTCGGGATTGCAGTATTTCTTGCGTGTTATTTGTTTTTTTAGCATTAGATGAGAAGACCAAAACCACTCTCATGTCTTTCAGCTAAATCTGAAGTTAGGGTCAGCAGCCAGTTAGCTTAGCTTAGCTAAGCTTAGCAGTAGGACTGGATACAGAAGTTTCAGCACTTAACTACTACCAGTTGTTTAACATTTCAGTTTTTGTACGTATTAAACAAATGAAATATAAAATTAGTGATCTTCAGAGATGTTGATGGGCAGATTTTGAACAGAGCCAGGCTAACTGTTTGCTCCTGCTTGCAGTCTCTATGCTAAGCTAAATTAACTGTCTCCTGGCTTTAGCTTCATTTTTAGAGTGGTATTGATCTTCTCATTTAATTCTCACAAACAAAGTGAATAAACATATGTCCCAAAATGCCAAACTAGTCTTCTAAATACATGTAAATGACATTAAATGGAAAAAACAATTAAAAATACAAAATAATTACTTTTTCTCCAAAAACAAGTAAAGTATATGAATGTATGCAAACAATCATCTGATGATGTTGATAAACCCTTACAACATGTAAGGGATAATACACAGCGAGCAGGTCAATATGCAAAATAAAAAGACACAAACTTAAAACAAAATATGGATTGAAAAATTATATATAATATACTGGATTTACAAATTATTTAATTGCCTCTGCCAAGTCCTCCAGAGTCTATGTTTAGAATTGTATCCATAGCAACACAGACGGTAGAACACTAATTAACCAATCAGAATTGAGTATTCAACAAAGGCATGTAATAAACAAGTGTATTACATGTTTAAAACAGTAATGTAAGACTTGAAAACATTTGAATTAATGGAAGTATACTACACTGTAATGCTTCTGAGTAAAGATAGAAGTTAAAGTGTTTTTTAATAGCTTTCAGTTTATTTTTGTACATTCTGATTTATGAAATACAGAAACAGCTTATGAAAAAATACATTCAGACCTTTGTCTTCCACCTGATTAAAATCCACTTTCAGCTGTCAACTTGTGGACATCTGAGTCCACAAGAAAGAGAAAATGAATTAATGACTCTGTGAATTCTTGGGATTTATCCATTAAGCTAGATGTAGCCATCACTGTCTGGGTTTATTGCTTCAGTAATACACAGTGGGCTTATACGCTGAGTCAAACTGACTAATACTCTATTCACAGTCACACAATCCACCCACTGGAAGATTATTCACAAGCTGTGACGTTTGAATACTGACATTTTGTCCCTCTTGAAACACCTCCTATATGCTCTGTGACTAATAAGCATTGATTGGACATTGATTATGAGCCACTTGTGAGCAGCCTGTGTCTGCTGTGATGAGACAAATTATGTATTGTAGGTCTGAGACCTCATATCACTGATGATATAACACATGATCATTTCAAGGACCACATGACCAATATGTCATAAAGTTAAAATACTGGCACACTGAGCCAAGATGCTGTGATCTAATTTGTGCCTTAAATCTAAGAGGCATATAAGGCCGACTTGGAACTTCCTGTTCCAAGCATCTACTTAACACTGGAAGAAAAAAAGTTTAAAGATCAAGTCTACCCCCTGAAGAGCAGATTTAAAAACACTCTCAATGCATCTTAATGGCGTTTTTTTTTTTGCAGTATGCATTCCCTGCAGTGTTCTGCCCCCGAGTACACAGTTAAAGGTTAATTACAGGCTAATTTACAGATCCTGTGCTGGGACAAGAACCAAAGGCTTATTCCTTCATCCCACACTGAGAAAATTATACAAGATTATGGAAGAAAATTGCACCGTTAATTACTGTTATTTTAAGTTTCAACACTTCTCCCCACTGTAAAAACAAATTCACTCATCTTGGATGCGATATATTTCATTTTATTCTTTTCAATCAATACATCTAGCATTCCTGTCTCTCCTGTTTATGCTGCATCAGGTAATTTCACTGATTACTGTTGATGATTTATTGTGCAATCTTATTCTAGCGTTGCACAAATATTCCCCAGATACAAAAGGGAAGCTAAATGTCAAGTTTTATTAATACAACTGCCAATCACAAACATGACAACTGCCAATCACAAACATGACTTATATACTGTATATTTCATATACAGTATCATCGTAAACTAATATTAAAGACATCGATACACAACAGGCTAACCTGCAGGTGTTTATGCTATGGGAAGAAACCAGGAACAGGCACTGACCTGAACCCTGTGGGTGCTGTTGGGGTCTTTGGTGAAGTTGGTGCAGCCAGCGTGACACGGAGAAATATACTCAACACCATCAAAGCCGCACACGGGGTTGAAGGCACTGTCAGGACACGAGCAGTTGGAGTAGCATGAGGATAAAGACCTGTGGAGGGCAGAGAGAGACAAACAAAAACAAGTTCAGAAATAATGTCAGAACGTATTTGCTTCTGACTTAACTACATCTGAGTACTTTGTGCCTGCAAGTGGTCGTTGTGATAAAGTCACAAAGACTCAAATTTTATGTTTCCAATATGGTTTAGATGTAATATACAAAAAGAAATTAAATCATGAAGAAAACAGAAAGCAAATAAAATTATTATGCTGTTTTTTTTGCCAGTTTCTAATTTAATTTAATTTAATTTGATTTGATTTTATGACATTCAATTTAATTTGATTTAATGATATTCAATTTCATTTAATTTAATGACATTCAAGTTCATTTAATTTAATGACAGTGAATTTAATTAAATAAGGGGGAAAATCTAAATTCCAACATGATGATGACCTGTGAGCATTTTTCTTTTTCTTTCTTTACTTTTTTTTTTTTTTTTAAGTTTTCTGCTGTCAGATCATTGAAAGGTATCCTCTGGAGTTCTTGACCACCAGTAGTGCTAAAGAGCAATATTTTTATGAGCAGCCCGCCTATTTGTTTGTACACATTTCCAAAATACATTTTTCTGTCACCAGTTTTTTTTTCCACTGATCTATATTCAGTGACAGTAACACACCAAGAAATATAGAAAAGTACAAAGAAAAGGAAGATAAGACAGCTAGCTAACAAACACGGATGGACAATGCTGGGTCCATTAATGATATTGTACTTGATTTGCATGTATTGTGTCTTTTATTCCATTTATTTACAACATAGCCTTTTAATTTTTAATTTTGATTCTTTATTTCTAAGAAAACAATTTTGTAATTTGGTTTACTCCTTATTTTTCTGTGTTTGGGTGGGAAGGTAAATTGGAAGTTTTAAGTTTGTAAAATACAATGTTTATTTTGAATAAAGATCATCAGCATTGTAAATCAGAGGATTTACAATGCTGATGATCTTCATCAGTCCAAAAAACACTCCCAAAAAACTAAACGACCCTCTTGAGAAACAAAACCGTTTGCATGAAAACAACAGCATATGAATGCTCCTCTCTTCTCACTCACTCATACTGTCCGATCTGGTAATCATTGACCTCGGAGACTTTCTGCGTGGGACAGCCCATGAAGAAGAGAGGGATACAGAGGAGGGTGGAGGCAGTCAGCATGACCACAGAGAAGCGTGGGATTATCTTCAGAGAGAGACCCGCCTTCTTCATGATGACCCCACCCATCAGCATCCCCACTGCTACAGCTGGCAGATTCACAGCACCTGGGAACCAGAAACAGTTTGGTGATGATCTCCGAGTAAAGTTGGCAATTACTGTTGACTTAAGATATCCAAAGAGGCTTCCGACACATCATGTACCATGTTGTTTATTTGCTGATACCCTGACACAAATGGCAAGTTTAAATCTCTTCATAAATGCAAAGATGCCAAGGAAACGCAAACCCAAATGACATTATTGTCTCAGGAGAAATTTAATACACTCTTTGGAAAGTGGCCATGGTGCAAGTGGGCTAACACACTACAGATTGTCCATTAGTGATTTTAAAAGACTTTAATTTCACTTCTAGAGAGTTGATAAAAACAGTTTAATATATACCATGCCATTTATTATGACATGAATTACAGCTGACACTGAGCAAGCGGCTGACTGAAAGGGCAATAGTTATCTATGACAGGATCTTGTCCCGAAGCCCCATCTTTTATATTTACTTTATACTTTTTTATTTGCACTCCTACGGTACCTACCCACTAGCAGGCTGGCATAGGAGGCCGAAGTGCTGTACTGTCGCTCCAGAAACTTGTTCAGGAATGTTGAGAGACCTGCGATCACTGAGGAGAAGCAGCACTGGGCCAAGACCAGCATCAGGAAGATAGGGCTCAACAGGAGGTGGACAAACATTCTGGGAAACACTAAAGACACATTACATACTGATTATTACACTGATGGAAATGAGTTATCTAGCTGTTACAGAACACGTTAGCAAGATAAAACTATGCTGAGACAGTTTATGAATCTAACAGGTAGGACCACTGCAGCTGGAATATAATAAACTTACTTTTCAGGAAATCAAGCAATGAGATATCTGGCTTCTTGAAGTCATCACTCATGTCACTTTCACTTTCAATCACCTGGAAAATAAGATGAAGTATAATAACAGTGTGAAATCTGGAGGGTCGCTTGTAAATTAAATCAGCCCTGTTCTAAGGAGACTTGATTTGTCAGTTGAAACTTCACAAGTTTCTTTCTTCCACCTCTTTATTTCCACAGTGCCAAACAAGCCACTGTGTCTCTACGCTGCATTCATGTGATGTGGGAACATTAGACTGAATTGACAGCTCTGTGCAATTGCTCCAGTGTTCACGCATTCAAAATCATCTGCAGCTGTCAAACATCATAATGGAAGATTTATGTGGAGTTTTTGCCTCTCTTTTTGTGGCCTTTTCATACCGAAACATGTGGTCTTAGTTTTAATGTGTTTAAATGTGTTCAACAAGAAACCAAACATTGCAATGTCTCAAAAAAAGCATTACACATAGCAGTGTTCCAACCTTTTCTTGTCTGATGTACCCCTGACATTGTTGGCAGATGATTGGTATTTCTCCAAACTCATATGTCATTGGTAGGTGAAATGTGGTCTACAGGAAGTAGATGTATTTAATGTTTCATATAAAATGTCATAAATATGAACTATATAGGCCAATAAGGAGATTTCAGGAAATCATAATGGGAGAAGTTCTTAATGAAAAATAAAGAAAATGCACTTCTTGCTGTAAGATACAAACATGAACAAGTACAAAGGCCTGTTGGTTTGTGCTTGGACCCACGGCCCCAGCACATGTGGGAAAAGCACCACCAACTGAGCCACAAGGGCGCTCCTAAATGTCTTTTCAGCTGAAAAATGCTCACTGGGTATATTCATAAATTTGATTACTTTTGTTATGTGGACACATCCAGACAATCAGCACAGCTTTGAAATGACACAAGTTTTGTTCATTCTTCTGACAGGAGTCTCCATCATTGCCACCCACCAAGTGAACTGTGGTGTTTTTGTAAATCTGTATATTCATTGTAACAGAAACCTCCACGCTTCCAACATTACATCATTACTTGTTTGCCTTTTCAACTGCACAGGATTGCGTGCACTTCCCTCCCTTTCTTCTTATCAGTGTCTCCTTCTCTCTCTCCCTCTTCGTGGATGTGAGATACTTTAAATTGGAGTACTGTCAAGGCTTGTTGCAGTTTACCAAGGTGGATAAGACCTGTGATTTTTGAGCTGTCCCTTTATGTCTTCTTTATTTTTAAGGCAGAGACAGAAATAGAAAATAGTTTAATGGTTTCAGTGTATGATGCAGCCTCCTCTCTGCACCACTTGAACTGCTGTTTTATTACTCTGTCATATTGAAAAATTGTGGTAAACCACAATACTATTGCTACTGTTCATGAATTCATTAGTATTGTTTATTACAGATGATATTTGTGTCTGTTTTTTTAGAAAACATCAAACCAATCTGACAACAGTGACCCATGGTTGGGAATCACTGATGCATGAGGTGTCACAATGGATATTTTATTGGTGTAATCTGTAACAATCTGCTTTATGTTTTACTTTTACTTCACATACTTTTTTCTTACATTACATTACATTACATTTGAGAGGATGACATGACCTGGAAGATTTTCATATCTTTAGCTGGTGTGTAGGTGTACATTAATTTTCAAGATTTTTCTCTTGCCAATAAAAATGAATTAAAGCCAGAATTATAATAACTTTAAGTTTTCACTTCACTACATCAGACCCAGCCTGCTCAGAGATGTCTTTCATTACCAAAATGACAACTTCACAGCCATAAGTTATATCTAAATGGTTTCAAAATTGAGACATTTACAAGCTTATCATTTGCATATTTTTACAAGTTCAAATCCTGGGCAAAGCTGGAGGAGTCAAAATGTGGTTTTACAAATGTGTGGGGAATAAATTCTGGCTTTGTCTTATCTATGACTAATGTTTTCTGTTTAAATAACCTGATGAAGATCGTTGTACCGTAACACTGTTATCAGATCTTTGATTGCGACTGTGGAAGAGAGTGTGCAAGAGTCTTTGCTTAGTTCTGCAGAAGGCTGAAAAGGATGGTACAAAGGAATCAAGTTCACAAGCACAAATAAATTCTTGGGAATTAAAATGGGTTCACTGACATGATTCGTCAGTTATAATGTGGAGTTATATGTCAGCTTTGAGAAAACCTTTGTTTTGTACATTGAAGATGGTGAAAAACCATAGGAGGGAAAATAAAATGCAATTCTGACATACAGCCAGTAGGTGTCAGTACAATATGAGCTATATACTGTAGTTTTACATAAACCTCAACATGCATTCAGTGATTGTCTTGTTCCAAAGGATGTCTGTGAGTGAAAGTGTGACTTACATTGTCTTCTGAAGGCATTCTGCGAGGGAAGAAGAAGTAGGGGATGGAGGTGAGAACCAGGCAGCCGGTGGTGATGAGCAGGCCCATCCACCAGGCTCCAACCCAGCGGGGATCACCATGTCTCAGCTCCTGTTCAGCTCCTGCAGGACGCAGCAGTCACCAGATACATCAGTGTGTCATCTTCTCTGCTTGAACTTCTCTATAAAGTAACTTTCTGTAGGCCTTTAAAGAGCACATCATTACCTAAGCCAGTTCTGTCCACGTCCACATAGATCCGCAGCACAACTGAGCCCAGCAGGTAACCAATGGCGGGCCCAAATACAGATACTGCAAACAGGATGGCTGTGAATGATAAAGAAGCTGTGAGGCAGAGTTTCTGAAGTACTGATAAACTGAAACCTGAAAACTGATGATATTCTCCAAAACATTATGACACTGAATACAAAAATCAGCTAAGTAAGGTCTTTATTTTTATTTACCTCGTTGGACCTTTATGAAAAGTTGACTTTTAGGGTTGGCTGCCATTGCTACACCACTGACTTGCTAATATACAATGCTAATGAAAAAAAATTAAAAGGATGGTTCAAATATTTTTGTCTTGTAAGTGAGAAGTTAAGCAGTGTACTGCAGGACATTGCTGTGCAATGTCAGTAACAGAATGTATTTTAGTCACCAAAAAAGGCCAACCTAAAACATTATAACTTTTATTTTACTCTATATTTAGAATATATTTATTGTTTTATCTTGCCATCAGGTAGCCTTTTCCACAAGAAAACCCCCATTATATAATTTATATAACATTATAAAAGCCAAAAACACAGTCTCTGACTCCTTTGACAAAAACAGTAACTTTAATCACATAGAACCCATGAGTTGCTTGTTCACCACTGTCTCTAGTTTGTTTGTTTAACCTTTTAAAAAACCAAAGTCATACAATGACACAAACAAACTAAGTGATTGAGGCAGCAGTAGATGAGCGACTCATGTGTTCTGCAAGGAAAAATCACTGTTTTGTCTGGTGGCTGTCAGAAGAATTATATAATATATTAGTTTTCCAGTTGGAAAAGGCTGTCTGACAGCAAGATAAAGCAGTGAAAACATTTTAAATATAGAGTACACTTAGAATGATATCAACTTTTTAAGGTGGCTAAAATTTTGTTGCTGACTCTGTCCGCAGTACATTGTTAAGCTTCCTACATTGGTACTCCTGCTTCTCTAAGCTAGGGGCGTGTTGACTGTCCTCTACTGTTGATAAAACACTGACTATGAGTAAGTACCTCATTCAACCCCACTTCAAAAGACCTGAACTATCCTATCAAGTTAATATGGTTGTGACTGCTTACGAGATGACGGCAGTGAAGGACATTTTTTAAAACTTCATGAAGTGTATCAGTTTAAATCTGTCATTAAAAAATGTTTTCATAGCCACATAAATTAAAAACTTCTGAAAAGTTTTCTGTACCCATATTATACCTCCCTTCAGAAGTTAAAATCAAACAAAGTAGAGTCTTGTTCTCAGAATTAGTCAAGTCTATCTGAAATCTACCTGATCTAAAAGCCAATTTAAAAAAGCAATTTCAATATTATGTATTATACAGAGTACATTAAATATGCCTGTTATGTTTTACTGATAAGAGAAAACTTAACTGGAATGTGAAACCTTTAACCTGAAGATCTGAACACCACTCAGATTGCAGACAGAACCTTATAATTGCAAGGTCACAAAACACTGAAGTTCAATGTTGTTCAATCTTCACATATGTATATTTTAACACCCTTTTAAACACCTAAGTGTGCAGAATGCCTCAGGAAACACCATGAACTTCAGTTTGTGTTCTCTTTATCTCAACTAATTAATCATTTTCTGAACTACAGGTCATTCACCTATGTAAAGAGGGGAGTTTCCAGGTCCAGCAAAATCATCTATGTAGGAAATCCCAAACGGCTGGATGGGCACCGAGCCCACCCCAAAAAGCAGCTGAGCGCTGGCCATGAGCAGCCACAGGTTGTTAGTGTCAGTCAGACGCCTCGTGTCATCTCGGCCGCAAACTGGTTCACTCGTGTTCCCCTGCAGGTTGCAAATGTCGTGGCGATCTGGATCCCAGCAAGGAGTCACACATGGACAGGGAGGAGAGGAGAGGAGAGGAGAGGAGAGGAGAGGAGAGGAGAGGAGAGGAGAGGAGAGGAGAGGAGAGGAGAGGAGAGGAGAGGAGACAGTTAAAGCTGATGACAAGCCAGTGGTCGCAGATGTACTTTCCTTTTTTAATTTCCTGAAGCTTCTCTGGCCCTTCACTGACACTCTGTTCTATGCCAAGGTACTCTGACTCAGGGCAAAATGAATGAAGGAAGAAGGAGATTGTTTTTATAAATTAAATGCCCTGGAGATAACTCTAATCTCTTTAGCTTTCAGCCTGTGCATAAAGATTATGAACTTCCTTCTGATTTCTGCAAAAGTTCAGCTGGAGAGGTGAAGTTCTTTCTGTGGAGTACAGAGAGCCAAACAGCAGACACTTGTTTGACTGGACTGCTCTGGAGCCTTTGCTGAAAAGATGCCGCAGAATTTTAGATGAACCCTTTAAGTAAAGTCTCATAAATTGCACTGACATATTTGTACATTCACGAGTTCCCTGCTCTGGACTGAATCACATTAGCTGTCACAGCGGTGCCAGTGGAGGCTGAGAAGCAGCGTCTTTGTCTTACTGTGTAAAACAGAGTCGTATTCGTAGGGCTGGGACACGAAGTGAGGTAAGGTCAGGATCGTGGCGCTGACGGCCATCAGCAGTCCCCCAATTCCAATGATGCGAGGGCGGTGAACCCGGTTTCCAAAGTAGCTCACAAACACAATCAGCAGACTGTTACTGACCTAAGAGACACAGACACATAATTCAAATCTGTAAGACAAATGCACTCTTCAAATCAGTCATTTCATATTTAGTGCACTAAGCTGGAGGCCTCACAGTCTGGACTCTCAAAACCAAATATAGAAGTGGTTCTCAGGGTTGCACAGTTAGAATTATTGTTTAAGAAATTAAGAGACAGAAAGAATTTTGCAAACTTGCAACAGCTGCTCATGTAGATGCAGCAGGCAGTAGCTCCTACAAACGTCTCTACTTTTTCTCTTTAAAACCATCAATTTTGGTTTTATTGCTGAAACATGTATCACCTATGACAGAGATAAACTGGCAGGCACTGAAAATGAAGGATAGGTTTTGGATTAAAGAACAGTGGACCGTGAGACGATCAACAATGCACACAGCATCATATCAACACAGCCGGTCATATCAGCTGAACACACCGCCTGGAGGAGAGGAGGTGAGCGGGGATGAGAGCTAAAGCTTGGGCTTAAGGCTACTCCTGGCTAATCTGCGATCAGGAAAATGAGATGGACAGAATGGGGTTCCGGCTGGTTAAACAATGGGAAACCAGAGACTGTTCTGCCCACACAGAGGGACTTGCCCCACCATGTCCTGAATCACGGTGGACCAGTTCTGAGCTGACAGGATGCAGCATGTAAGACTCTGTTAGGACAAGGGTAGGATGTGTGTATATAATTGTACATATTGTTTTATTTGGTTAAATTCCATTCTGAATTTAATTAATTATCTGTATATATATGTAGTATTTTGTGTGTAGCATGAATGAACTGAAACAGACTTTGTTTTACAATCCTGTGTTGTATAATGATAAATAATGACGATTCCTTGAATTTCATAAAAACTAAAAGCTGTATAACTGATGTTAGGGATACTTGGGGGCAGTGGAACATATTACATATTGTCACCTTTTCAGCTGATGTGGCAAAAGTGTTATCAAACATTTGCTTATTACCAAGATTAGCATTAATACACTGTCATCTTTCTGTCCACCTGATGAATTTCAATTTTCTTTCTTCTTGTCGCTCTGTTTTGGTCTCCACCAACTCATTAGCTGTTAAATGCTCCACTTTAGTCACCTGCAAGTCACTAACTTTTTTTTTTAATGTTTTGTGTTGAGAAGTTAAGGTTATGACTTTGTTGAGGCACTGAAGCACTGAAAAATGAAAAAGCAGTCTGCTAAAGCTGGAAACGAGGTTGAGAGCAAATCAAACAATAAAAACTAAACAATGAGCTGATGACTGTAAAAAAAAAAAAGCTTTGTAGTGCTAAGAGGAATTGCAGAGCTGGGTGATAATTATCTGTGACATTGTTGCTAAGAACAAACCCATATTTTGATCCATAGATAATATAAAATTATATTATTGTATTATAGCAGCTCTATATAGCCACACTGAGAGGAGATTTGAAAAGTGATTTAATAAATGATTGGTGACCTGTGGTCATGTATCCTAAAATACAGAAGGCCTGAGCAGCAAGTGAGGCATATTTCTGGTGATGAATTTTCTACATCTAAATCTAAATTGTTTTCTCTCTTGTATTTATGACGTAAGAACAGGTGAAATAAGACTGTTTTTACTAAGTCAAGTTATTTGTCAGGATAATTTTTCCAAGTGTTTTGGTGTTTTAATACTCTACAAGTGGCTGAAATGCACCGTTGACCTATGTTCTAAATAGGACGAAAAGCATTCATGTTTTCCTCCAGGTGAGTTTTACTTTCTCCCTGCATCCTCAAAACAAAACAAACAAGACTCGTGCATTTCAGCCACGGTTGGCCGGAATCAGTATATCAACACTTGATCCTGACAGAGAAAGAAAAATTCACCTGCCAAAACCTTTTTCCACCTGTTTCACTGATGAAAAAAAAGACAAAAAATGGACAACTGGACAAATTATAATCCGCGTGGTGCATTTAACTTCCCACCTGAGAAAAAAATTTTCCACAATAATCTTCCACAGCACCTTCCACATACCTCCATTTGTTATTCTTATCTGTCATAAAGCTGTTCCAAAATACTTGAGCCTGGCTTGAACTGTCAGGAAGTATGATTTTGATAAGTTGCTTGTTCTCCAGTTCCTCCTTTGTCATCAGTAACCTTGAAATAAATCTATCAAGATCTGAGGCCATGTGAGGGTATGTTATTGTTGGCTCCTACCTCATTGAGAGAGGAAATGGTTCCTGAGGAGTAGCTGCTGAGGCCGTAGCGTCTTTCAATTGTGGTGATGATGCTCTTGAAGTAAGCGCTGTACAGCAGCTGGGAGAACTGCAGGAGGCCGTGGCACAGGACAAACAGCTAGGACAAACAGACAGACAGACAGTAGAGGGGGCTTGAGTCTCTGAATAATGTTGTCAAAAACAGAGATACTAGTGTGCGAAAGCGGGTACAGAGAAATGAAAAATCTGAAAGAATTTTTGGAAACTAATTGCAATACAATCAGCTTCACTGTACTATTTCATTACCAAACATTAATTATGAGCAGCAAATATTTTGATTAAATAAGAAAACAAGAGAGTGAACCACAGAAATGCTTGCTAATACATACTCTCCAATTCCCTCATTAATATGGATACAAAATGTCCAGCATGCTCTGACAAAGTCTTATAATAGTAATGGATCCAGAATCATAAATGTCAACTGTGTCTTTTATTCACTTTTTATCAGCAAGAGAAGTTTGGCTGCACTCACACAGAGGCAAAACAGACTCAAAGATATTCCTCCTGAGAGAGCCGAAATTATTTCAAGAAAAAGAGACCAATTCGGAGTAACCACAGTAATCAATGTGTGGTGTAGAAAAGTACTGGAGGATTTGTGGTAAACACAACTTCCCACAGTTTTTCAGCCCCGGCAACGCAATGCAATGACATTAAAGGGATTGTTCAGAATTTTTTGGTGGGGTTGTATGAGGTACTCATTCGTAGTCAGTGTATTACCTCTAGTAGATGGTGGACGACACAGCCCCAGTTTGGAGAAGCAGCAGAAGTATCTGTGTAGCAATATAAACAATGTACTGCAGTGGACAGGGTCAGCTGCAAAACATATTTTATCCACTTACAAAAAGGCCCATCTCAAAAAAATCTGTAACAGTTTATGTGTAAGCTATGTTTAGAATATTTTCACTGCTTTACCTGTTTTGCCACCAGGCAGTCTTTTCCAATTATATATGCTAAATATCTCTCTATCCAAAATCCCCAGAATCCTTTTCCAAAAATAGTCTTTTTAGCTATCAGAACACAGGCATTGCTTGACTACCACTGTCTTCTAGGGCTGTTGATTGGTACTCAAAACCTTGAGGTACTGACCGAAATAACCTCCAAGTGTTGTTCATTTCAATACTACATGTGATTGGCCCACTAAAACAGTAGCTACAACCCACACAACCGTCACTGTAGTAAGGTTGAGTATGGACTTGACAGTTCAACGTGCCAAGATGCCACCAAAACGTTCAAAAGTGTGGTTTTAATACACATCATGTATTTGATGAAAATGCATAAAATATGCCTAAACTATGTGAAGATTATTTCAGAAATGAAGTAGAGCAGTACATTGCTGTTGATAATTCACTGACTCTGGATAAGTACCTTACACAAGCCCATTTCATCTGTCCCTTTAAGTTAAGCCAGTGCAGTCTGCACTTCAACATCAGAGAAGTGACCTATGCAATGAAATGCAATAAGGAAAGTGGTTAAAACCAAACAGCTGTTTCACAACTTCCAAATACCAACACATCAGGGCTTGACTCCGCTGCATTCACCGAATTCAAAATCATGAAACAATATTTTAAGAAATTCAATTTACACCTTACAGAAAAAAACAGATGGATTGATTGAGGTATAAAATGACACAACTTGAAGTAGTAATAGGCTACAAAATGCTAAGTTACAAATGCAAGAAGAATCATTTTAACATTGTAACTGGTTGAGATGGCATTATGTTGAACTACTGCTGCTCTAAAATGTATCATAGCTATATCTTATCATATATTTTGTACATAAAATCCTAAACATCAAAGTAACTGGAAAGTTTGTGTTTCAACTCCTGAAAGAGCCATTATGCAGCCTTCACCAAACTGAATCCTATTTTACATGTTAAAGAGAGTTATTAGAGTAAGTTAAACAATTGTATTTAATAGTTTAAATAAACTTCAGAATATTTAAAAGAATAGTACAATATTATGGGAAATATACTTAACTGCTTTCTTATCAAGTGCTCAATGAAATACCACTCTCATGTGTGGACTACAGTGTGAAGCTACGGCCAAGAGATGGTGAGCTGAGCACAATGACTAAAAACAGGGGCAAACAGCTAGGCTGGCTCTGTCCAAAGGTAAACAAAAACCTCTTAAACTCACTATTCAGCACTTCATATCTCGTTTGTTTAATCCATAAAACACAGCTGAAGTGTGAAATCGGCACCCGGAAAACAAAGGGATATGTGCCAGACTGATCTTGGCTGTGAGAAGTTGCCTGTCACTTTGGTTTTTGTATGGCTTAAACAAATCAGGTAAGTACTGACATATGCCAATCTGATTTGTTTAAGACACAGCTCAACCTTAACATTAATTTGGAGATGTGTTTCTGGCAACCTGACGACTGAAAGTCTCTTCTTTTAGCTCTGTTTTGGTCTCCACCGACTCCTGCTCCGCTTTGTTCACCTGTTAGCCTGTAACTTTTGTCTGTCTGCCTGGTGGTGTTGAGCAGGTACAGTGGTTTACAGAGCTTTTTCCATTGAGACTGAACCAAAACAGTAATGCTGCTGGCCATAAAACCAAAACAATCGGCTGAAAGATGCTCTGTAGGGATAAGGAGAATGTCAGAGTTGAGTGGTTACACACATTGATAGTAAGTAAGATATCAACGTTACTTTCCATCCCTGGTTTCATAAGCTGGTTTGGTGAAAGTTTGAGTGATATGATGAATAGTGGTGTCTTGAAGCAAAGCAGTACTTCATCTGGTTTTCCTACAAAAAAACACCCCTCCAAAAACAGTAATGAAATGTGTGATTCACTGATTCTGGAATTATTAAACACTTACTTTAACAAGTGATTCTTTATGTGTCTCCAACTGATTGCATGATTTTGTCTCTTGGACCTTTCTCTTGGAAAGATCAAAGTTGCCCACTGGACGTGCTCCCAGTGATCTGGAAGAGCCACTTGCTTCTCTGTGTTGAGAGGCGTTCACGGACACTTGTATGATGATGTGTACGTGGATTTTATTCGCTCAGGGGGGGCCTGAATGCACGAATGATGCTGAAGATACGTGTTGAGATTAAGAGTGAATTTGCAATGAAAACAGAGATAAATCCAAGCTTTCAGTTTGTTTGTTGGGTGCCAGGTTGGCTGAGGGAGAATAAACTATGCGTTCAACTCAGAACAGTTAATGCTCCTATTAAAGCTTGGCTTTACGGTTTGTTAGCACACACAATAGACGCTTTTACACTGTAACTAATATTTCATCCTCATTTTGTATCAAATGGGTTTCAATTATCTAAATGATTCGACATGACTTATCTGCTGGCAGACAAAGAACTTCTTTTGTTTATGATTTAGATTGAAACAAAAAGTTCACAACTATTTTTCTAACCACAGCTTCAGGTCAACTGAAAATTAACTTTAGCCTTTATCTGTTTATATTTTCATTGCAGATAACGCCCAATACAAATATCATGTTTCAGAGACAGGTCTTTGGCTTTCTGACAATTTGACTCGGACACTGGAAACATAATCATTTCGATAACACTATTTAATCCATTAAAGTGCTAAATTTCATGTTAGAAATAGCAAAAACAGTGTTTTTGTCTTGCACAAAATGATAAAACACAGCAAGTGAATTTTTCATCATGAAGAAATGTTGCATTGTGTTGAAGCCTGGATTAGATGTTCCTAGAATATTACAGATTGTGGACAGAAAGGGGGCAGCAGCAATACAATTAGTGCTGAACGCCGCAGTATGTCAACACTATGTTGCACTGTGAAGACGCAGGATTTATTATTTATTCACACTGTTCAAACAAGTGATTTAAGCCTATTTGATGTCCCTAAACAGGGAAGTGTTTGTGCAGAGCTGGATCCTCTGTGGATTATGTACATATTTATCCTTTTTGAACACTCTCAGCTCCGTCTGTGTGGACGTTATTGTCCCAGCCTTCAACCCTGCTGCGAGGGGAAGAATTGAGGGAAGTTCACACTTGCATTTCATAATGCTTTTATTTCAGGGACACGTGCTGTAGCTGAAACGCTGGACAGCCATGGATTTCCTACAAAAATGTCTGACCTACTTGGTCAAAAAATGAAATAAAGGAAAAGCTCAGTGTATGAAGTCTCTCAGGATACTTGAAAGAAATGACAAAGAATCACCTCCCTTCATTGTGAAGCAAACATTAAAGAAGGTTAGCTGCACAATAGCATCATAATCAAAGAAGCGTTTTCTCCGATTTAAATAAATAGTTATATTTTGTGTAATATGCTTATTCACTTTCTTGCAGAGAATAAGATGATAAGATAAAAATACTTTCATGTCCACTAAATATAAAGCTACAGCAAGTAGATGGTTAGCTTAGCCTAAAGCAGGGGGAACCAGCTAGCTTGGTTACATCTCAATGCATGAAATCCAGGCTACAAACACCTCTAAAACTAGGCGAAAACATTTTACATCTTAATCAGTACAAAAAGCTGACATGTGAAAATGACAGGTACTGGTTTTACAGGGGGTTTGTGTCTGTGTGACTGTTTCTTGGCTGAGAGCAGTGACTTCCTGGAGTCTTCTCGTCTGGCAGATAACCCCCATAAAATCACAACCTGTTGTTTTTACCAGAGGTGAGACCAAGTCATTGCTGTGCAAGTCTCAAGTATTCAGCCTCTTTGAGTTACAAAGTAGTTGTTACGCTACAGTGAGCTATGCGTTAGCTCGCTAACTATGACAATATTAGACTTAACTTACTGTTCTTTGTGCTACAATTTTCGAGTGAAGTTGAAAAGTTGCTGAATCTCCAGCTGTAATCTTAATTAATTAATTAATCACCACATGTTGCACACTGAAATAAATTTTTTGTTGACCACCTCAAAGTTTTTGCACACAAGCAAAATTATCTTTGGTATTTAGTGTTAACTTGCTAGGACTGAATAGTTAATATTAGTTGATTCAGGAAATTAAGACAAATGAACTGATTTGTGGCACACGTTTTAAATAACAGACTTTTTCATTCTTGTGTTGGTTTAATATGTCAAGTATTTTCAAGTCAAAAAGCTCAAATTCATTGGTATTAATCAGTTGAGTCTCAAGTCATCAAATCTATGACTCAAATCTGACTGACTCAAAGAGTATGTCCACATTACTGGCATCATAGCTATAAAACAGTCAAACATGTCCAGCACGTAGCAGTGTCACTGAGCACTGAGAGGCCAGCTCAACATTGATCTGTAGCGCTTTGCACCCAACACACAGCGACAAGTGTTGGATATCCGTTTCTGGCTTCATGGCTCCATTGGAAACGACTTGTAGCCTGATGCTTCGTCGCTGGTAGTCTGAACATACAATAAGTCATGTAACTCATGTCCAGACCTCTGGTTTTTACATTCTGCTTTTTGTACACATTGAACAAACAGGAAATGCCATGTTAACTAGTGAGCTTTTGAGGTGCCGATAGATGGATTTTGTTACATTTATAGAGAGTTAGGCTAGTTGTTTTCCCTTGTTTCCAGTCTTTGTGCTGAGCTAATTAGCTGCTGGTTGAAGCCTTATACTGAAGAGACAATTATGAGAGTGGTGTCAATCTTCTTATGTAACTCTTGGCAAAAAATTGAATAACTGTATTTCCCACAAAGCTGTATCTCTGCAATACAGCCACAAACCAATCAATCACCTCAGGTGCACTGAAGTGCGGATAGATGTGAACAGGAGCTGAGTGCTTTTGAACATTTCTTATCCCACTATTCAGGATATAAACACTATTTGCCCCTGAGCAGAAACTTGGCTCAGATATTGGCAGAGATATCCTTAAAGAAGAATTTGATGGTGCAGGCTAGGTGTAGCCCACAGCAGATAAGCTCAAAGCAGTGAAAATAACAAACAGAATGTCCTAATGAAACAGAGCAAACAGAGAGCGAAGCGCCGTACGGCATGTACCAGTGTCAAGAAAAGATGGATGGACAGGACTGCTCCCTTTGAATCCATTGTTGAAGCGGCTGGCTCTGCTGAGTGCAAAGCGATTTGGTTTCAAGTGAAAAACAACACAGCCAGTTTTCTACTCTTAAGTTGAGATTGCTAAGACACGAGGCCAAGAGTAATCAAGAGTTCAGGAATTACAGTTTGACTCAACACAATCTGAAAGATACCTGTCTGCTTCCACTTCTCACTGCTGTAGGAATGACTTGTAAAAACAGCTGCTCCGACATTCTGAACTACTCCCATTATCTAAATATACCCCTACAAAGCTTTGAATCTGAGGTACATTCACACTGTGTAGGATGGGCAGAAGTTCATGATGTCTGTAGGACGAGCCATACTGTGTCACCATCCTCCACCCTATCTATATTTGTACATCTTGGCTTCAAAAGAGAGGGCCTTTAAAGTGAGAAGTTAACAGATAAACAGGAGATTTACAGTAACTGGACCAACCGCAGTCTGTGTGAGAATGCGTAACAAAATGAAAATATTTCAAATAATCATCTCCTGGAAAATTTTAAAGTTGCTTAAAGTATTACTCCTGTCACTGCTTGGTCCAAACTCACAGAGTACAGGTGTATTACTCACACTTCATTCACACAACACAACACCAATGAAGAAGACATGTAATTTCTCGCTGTGTTTTGCTGCAAGCTACATGGAGTTTTGCCTCATTATTACTCACAGCCCTGGAACAAACTGTTATTGCCGTAACGTGAAATACAACTGCTCCATTTGGCACTCAGCAGGGTTACATTTCTCCTGGTCAGTGTTCAGTGAGACTTTTAATAACGGAGCCAGAGGGGCAGAAAATATACCAAGGTTTGAACTGGATGCAGCTGCCAAACACATGAAAACTTCACATGTCAAAACTGACTCAGTGATTTATTTAATGATAGAAACACAAAACTGTCAACACCTCACTTTATCAAAATCCATCTGAAGCAGAAGTACATTTCTAGAGCTGCAACCAACTATTCTGATAATTGATTTGGTCATTTTCCTGGTGAAAGTGCCAAACACTCAGTGGTTCAAATCCAGGAAACCTTAAATTTAATGTTTTGGGGAGTTTGGACTGTTAGTGAAACTTTGATATTTTTACCTTTAGATCAAAAATATCACAAGCAATTTCTGATGTTTTCACAGACTTATATATATATATATATACACACACACACATATATATACATATATACATATATACATATATATATGTACATATACATATATATATACATATCATTAAATTAATGGTTCATTAATAATTAATTAATTATTAAGTTACACTTAAAATTGATATTTATTTTCAGAACACCTAAGAACCTCTAAACTGATAAAGTTGAGTCCTTTGACTTGAAATGATGAGTTGAATTAGCGTACTGTACGATCAAGTTCAATCAATCAATTCCAAAGAAAAATGATCAGTGTATTAGCAGATTTCCCAGCATGTACTGATTGAGATTGTCTCCCTTTTTTTATAGTTTGAATAAAATATATGTGATGAAAACTTGCTGTTTGTTTCTAATACACTTTAAGTTAAGACATGGTCATTAAGCTTATTGGACATGTTCTCTCATGTACAACTGAAAAGTTGATTTGTTTTGAATCATTATAAAATTACCTTATCAAATTCAGTCAACTTAAAATTTTTAGGCAGCCCAGACTCTAACTTTTTAATGTTAAAACAAAGTCTATTTTGACAGGGTGGTGTTAAGATTAGAGATAACCTCAAACCACTGAGTAGTAAAGTAGCCAAACAATTTAATTGCTCTGGAAGTTTTGAGGAAACAGCAATACATATATGACTCAGATTAAAGATTAATCAATGTTCTTATTCACTTGTTGCAATGATAAAAAGTGTGTCAAACATTATAAAAACACGAAGAGAACTTTTCTTCTAATCTGTATCAAGGCAACTCAAGTGTTTTGCATTCCTGACAACTGACAACATGACTGAATTTAAACCTTTAAGTATGAGGCACACATGGTAGGAAATATATATATATATATAAATATGGTGGCTGGTAGACTTCAAACACAAAATTATTTGCTCTTAAGTGACTGGTGAAGCCGAACATTTAGTGGCTGGTAGGTATTCATTTTTTAATTGTTTTGATTTCCCACCCTGAAGGCACAGCACCTCGACACTATGACTGAGAACTTGTTTATCTAAGGTGAAGATCTCTCTTGTAGGCAAGACTACACAGGAGACGCCATGCTCGGGTTTTCTGAGGGAAAAAAAGACTATGAAATAACTTGTCTTTTAGTTACTTCAATATTATTATCCGTGTAAGCTTATGCAATCTTCTAAAAATAAATGTTGCTCAGACGGTTATATTAATAATGAGTAACAAGTACGACAGGTTAAAACAAGACGTTTAATTGTAATTATAGACCTACCTTTATGCTGTAGCAGAGCTTTCTTGGTCTCCTCATGTTTCTGGAGGAAGATATGTCCATGAGTTCGGCTCTTGTCCTCTTCATGGTGAGTCCTGGGAGTGGAAGCAGGCTGCTGTCTCTCCTCTCCTCTCCTCTCCTCTCCTCTCCTGTGGAGGTTTGTGTCAGAGGTTGTCTTTCTCTTCCCTCCGGTGAGCTGCAGTGTTTTATGACTGTGGGTGATGTAATTGGACTCAGCCCACGGCTCCACGCGTTTAAATGTTTTGAAAGTTGTGAATTGAGAACAGGCAGTCCCGCGCTCGCTGGCTGAGTCACGCGCGCGCTAGTGCAACACTCACCTGGGGGAGCGTGAGCCAACCTGTTAACTACGACATTACAAATAGTACCTACGCAAAACGATTCACGTTTACATTGTTTTTTTTTTTTTTTTTAACATGAAATGTGACCGTCCTGTCAGTGAAGCCCTGCTTTGTTCTCCAGCAGTTCAAACAAGCTTAATGCTTCATTAATTACGGTATGCAGCTCTAAGCTGTTTGTGCCTGAAGCTAATGAGCTGTGGGCCCACTGTGAGACTAACTACTGCTAATGGATGAATTAACTTCAAACTGTGGCAGTGCTCCTATTGAAGGCCTTATTATTTAGTATTAACCAATACAAGTTTAACTGTATGTTAAAGGGGTAGTTCACCCAAAAAGGAAAATTCAGTCATTATCTGCTTGCCCTCATCCCGACTGTAAATTGGGTTTAGTTTTTTAGTCCACAAAACACTGCTGGACAGGACAACTGCTGCAGAATCTCCCAAATAGTGGAAGTGAATGGTGACCAGTTTTCAAAACAACTGGAAAAACAAACAAACAAACAAACAAACAAACAAAAAATCGCAAAATGTGTCTCTAAGCTAAGAATCTACAATAAAGACTTAGGCTAAAAACAAGGTGTAAATGACGTCTCTCAAGTCGACTTGGCATGTTGCGGCTTTAGGAGACTTGGATTACACCAGACAAGTGGGATAGAGGCATTTTGTATGTGTGTGGTTTTTTTTTTCTTTCTGGTTGTTTTTTTCACCATTTACTTCCATTGTGTGGGAGATTCTGCAACACTGTTTTCCTGTGAAACTCCAGCAGTATTTTGTAGACTAAAAAAAATAAACCCGACCTTCAGTCGGCATGAGGGTGAGCAGATGCTGAGTGAATTTTCATTTTTGGGTGAACTATCCCTTTAACTTATGGAAAAAAAAACAAAACAAAAAAAACTCATTTTAAAATATGACAACAATGTAGCTAAAAACAAAGCAAAACTTTTAGGATAAGAACTGTGTCCAAAGTAACAGTCTGAAATAACAGACATCAGAATGCTGTAATTAACCAATCAGAATCAAATATTCAACAAAGCCACATAATAAAGAGTAATATTACTTTACTGTGTGTGGCCTTTAGATTAGATTCCATCACCACATATTAACTCTCAAGGAGCCAAACTAACTCAAAATAACGATAATAATTCCACCTGTGTGAAGTCTGCCTCTCCCTCTCCATCAAGGTCAAAAAGTACTCAGTTACTTGGAACAGTAACTGTAATATATGTACAGGTTTAGAAACTATAATCACCACTCATTACTGAAAAAAGTAATATTACAGCAATATATTACAGAGTAATATATTACATCCCAACACTGGCCAAGAATACAGTTTCTGTGGAAAAATACTGAATCTTCTTTATTGTAATTAGTCTATTGGCCTGAAACTCAGGCAGAAAAATGGAATTCAGCCATCATTCATTTTATTATTTACACCTGTGCTTTTTCCACTGTCACATATCAAAACATCCTCTGTGAAATGTGTGGATTAAAATTCCACCCAGGTTGCTAATAATCTTCAAATGAGCCTTCTTCATAGCAGCCATATTGATATGAAATAGTGGGGTAAACACAGGTGTTTGCAATTATACTAATTAAGGTTCAGTTCCATTTAGTGTAGTAGAGTATCCAGTGAACCGACATGTGCATTAGCAGCACCCTGACTCTGTTTGACCTGAATGTAATGAACCTTAATTAGTATCATTGTTAACACCTGTTTATCATTTCATGTCAAAAGGGCTGATATGAAAAATTATATAAGAAATTATCACATATTCCGTAGTTTAGTCAGGTTGAGCCAGTATTTCCTCTAAGTTTCTTCAGTAAGACTCTGCTTCTGTTTCCAGTCTGAATGTCTGACATGCTCTCTTAGTCACTGGCCTGTTTGTAGTCTGAACAATATCCGTATATGTTTATTTCACCTGAAGCAGATACTTAACTGTCATGAAGATATTGTAAATCACTGTCAGATATCACCCTGGAAAACTTTAAAAACTTTTAGGCAAAATTAAGTTATTATGAGTGAATGTTAACTATTAAAATCATACTTATAGTACCTGATGGCTGCTGTTATGCAATATCCTAATGCTTTATCAAGAATCACAGCAGCTCTTATAATGCATTGTGAATCTATTATGATGTACGCAACTATAATACAATGCTGGTTATAGGTTTATCAGAAAGCCTTGGCCATGAATTAACAACCCCTCAATATAATTAATGACCATATCATTGACCAAATAAATGTGTTGCTAAGCAACACAGACATGAGAGCTGATCTTTAGTAGGTCAATATTTAGAGTTCCTGTTCAAGTATAGCACAGTGACATTATGATTCAGCCAATCAAAGGTGAGAAAGAGGTGTCCTTTCAGAGTCATATCATTGTTTAATGCATGTGAATAATAGACACACAAAAATAGACTTAAACTGTGAAGAAACTGAGTGGCAATAACAAAAGCAGATCCAAACGTGAGTCAGACAAAGCTGAATCCAGCCTGGAATCCATCATGTTTTATATGTGGCTACAAGTAAGAACAGGGGCCTGGAAGAGTTTGCAGAATTTAAAAAAAAAATCTCAAACTTGCTGAAGTTTTGGGTTTCACTTTGGAAATTTGTCCAGAAAAGTACCCTACAGTATTGTGACACAGCAGTCTGGAAATGAAGATGTCCACTTACTCAACACGTCTTGTGGCTGCATTGCATTATGGTCTATTATTATGCTGTTGGGGAGGAAATTGTAGAAATTGTGCAGAACTGACACAGGCTCTTTGACAGTGACGAAGAGAAACTCAACAGTGACTGATGATATTTTGAAAGGCTGTTGTAGACGTGTGGAAATATCTCACTCTGACTTCGCATCACTGACGTTCAGCTGGTTCTTCAAAGAAATGAACAGCGCATCAGCAGAAACAACAGAAACAGTGAAGCATGAAACTGAAGTGAGATTGTCAACGACACACCATACAAAATTATTTAGTTAAATCTTACTGAAGTGAACAAATGTTGCTATAATACTTGCTTATCAGTTTGACATTTATTCCCACACAAAATAAAAACTATTGTCCTTGAACATTTCTGTTAATCTAAACCAAAAATCCAAGACAGCTACAAATGCAGTGCCTGCCACAAATATAACCGATTTCATCTAAGGACGAGGGATTTAAGGATTCTGCAGAAATTAGATTTTACACAACTTTCCATTACAACATCATGAAAAAGTGCAGTGTTGATGTGACATCAACTTCAGCCTTAAAACAACTACAAGGAAAACAAGGAAATCAAGAAAAGGAAGAACCTATAATAGTGTTGTTGTATTACGTACACAAGGACATGTATTTGGTAATGCAGATACTCAAGTATTAATATTTGAAGGTTTGCTCATTTTTTTCTACACGTGGATGGCTGGCATGGCTGAACAATAAAGGCATCACTGTGGTTTGGAGCTTTGGAGGCTGAGCAGAAAAACACTCTTGTGCCAAAACACTTGGCTCCAGTTGTGGCTTTTGTGGTACAAAACAAACATTACTGCGGTATCAGGTAAAACAATGAGGACTTTTGCTTTAAGGGCACGGCAAGTGAGCGGTACGGATATAAAAATAAACAAAGTAGACATTCTATCTTTAAAAGATCCCATTTTAATTTGTGGATACGAATTCGGGAAGCAGTTTACAACCTTAATTCAACATGCAGTGACCATAAAGACACATCACAAAGATGTCAAAGGTGTGAGAATAAGATTAGACCAAGCTGGTAGGCAGTTTTGTGTGTTCACAGTGATTATTAGTGTTCTAGTTTAAAAAAAAACAAAAACAAAAAAAAAAAACAGTCAAAAAATCCTGTGAAGGGCTGTGTTCTGACGCAGAACAATCAAGCTTACAAAATAGAAACATTACGATAATTCTGTTTGGAGATTGTGACAGTGGAAATAAAATGTACAAAAGAGAAAGAAGTTGGTGGCATTCAAATAATAGTGTCCAAAATTCACTCCAGATGTTTAAAAGTCAAGTTCATACATGTAGTTCTGTGGTGCTGATGTTTTAGGATCTCTGGCTTCTGTATTCCAGATTCATGAGGAAATAAAAACTCATCTTTAACACAGTTTTTAGTGTGATCAAGAGGAAACAGTGTACCATTTGTAAAAAGGTCTCAGAAATCATCTCAACAAACATTGATCTGGTTTGCAAGAGGCCTCTCGTACCAAGCTGGAGCTGACCATAACAAAGTGAAGTTACATATACAAATGAAGCCCTTTAAGTCTACTTTGGTACCTAAATCATTCTGCTGTAGAGTTATTTTCTGTCATCCACGACACATCTACAATTTACACTGTTTCACTAAGTAACAAAACTGTAGAAAATACTGTCTTTAAAACCAGTTTGTCCGTTAAAAAATTTCCTTAAAAAAATTTGTCCGATGGCACAAAAATGTTGACGTGCTGTACAGATGAGGACAGCTTTCCATCATTTACGTCCTCTTGGGCAGGGAAGAGCACCGTAAATTGCCATTTCTAGACGCTTCCAAAGCAAATGAAACAATATTCAAAGAATCCTTTTACTTTGCTATGCTGTAAAAAGGTATTTCAACTATATAAAAAACTCCAAAGGAACTGTACACAATAAAATCATCAGGCTTAAGTCTGCTCTCTCCTGTGTTAAGGCACATTTTCATACGTGTATTCCTTATGAATAGTGTCCACCAGCTTTTAGTGTTGCTGTTCTTGGGTTAAAAAAAAAAAAAAAGAGCTTGTTTTCACACGTAAGCGCCCAACGCTGCGTGGAACTCTGTGAGACACTGGACGAGCTGCTGAAACTTGGGTCTCTCCTCTGGGTCCAGGGCCCAGCAACAAGCCATCACTGCAAACCTGCAGGACAGCAGGGGGGAAGTAAAAAAAAGACAAGTCAAATTAAATGTCAGGACAGTGTTGTGTAATTTGTGTGTGTGTGTGTGTGTGTGTGTGTGTGTGTAAGACAGGATGTAGTGGGAAAGAGAAAGAACAGGCAACGAAAATCTAGAGCTGGCGTCAAACTGAGGGCACTGTAATTACCGTACATTTTACACATTTCAATGTGTTCCACAGGAGCTGCCTGTACGGCTCTGATATCAATGAGGGAGATACCATCATTTCTTAATCAGTGCGTGCCCTTAAATATTTATTTTTCAAACTCTAATATTTTGGGAAAGGAAGCAATTGCCTCAACACCTATTGTATTTAGAAGGAAACAATGTTAAGTTATTTCACAGATCACAGGTAATTATTGTCTTTGTTGATATTTAACCTGAATCTGTGTTTTTCCAGCACAAAGGCAAAAGGGTTAAAAAAAAAAAAAAAACGGATCCAAATCATATTTTTCCAGTGTATTATAATTATTTCAATGTCCTCAAATTGTATTGCTATTAGACAGGTGGTAGCAAGTGGTAGCAGTTTAAACAAAGTGTGAAAACCAGGCGTGGAAGTAACTAATTACAATCACTCAAATTACTGTGATCAAGTCTTTTTTTTTTTTGGGAAACTGTATTTTTATCCAAGTCTGTAATTTTACTTCAATATGCATTATAGTATCTCATCTACTCAATTTTTTTAAACATAGTTCACTACTACTTTTCAACTGCATTTTTGAAGCCAATGAGGCTAAACGGGCCAATGAAAACCATGACTACAGACAGGAAGAAAACGTGCTGCAGCAGGTACAGGTTAGTAGAGGTGACTGTCAGCACTGACCACAAAAATGCAGGAGTAATTTAGACTTAAGATTTGGAGAAACAGAAACCCCTTTCAGTTTAATGCCTGCAATTGATAATTTATTAAAAATCACTGGTTAAAAAGTAACTAATACACTGAGTAGTTTTTAAGAATACTTTGTAATTTTACTTAATTATTTTTAAAGACCAGTAGTTTTACTTGCAGTTGAGTAATTTTATCCCATTTTCTTTATGTTTTCCGTTTAGTGCTTGCTTGGAGACCCTTACAATATATGTAAATGTGAGGAAATAAACCATATATGGTGGATTTGGTGTCTCTGAAACTCAGAGATGAACAAGATTTTTAGATATATTTCTTAAATAACAAAATGCTAAAATGTGATTCAAAATGAAGGTTTGACTCAAACATCTACAGTAGCTTTGTGACAGAAGGCTTAATGTTGATGGAAAAAGGAAGTGATGACTGTAATTCTGTGTGCAGATTGTTCAGGCCGATAATAACATGTTTGCAATGATGATTTTATCAGAATTTGATTGAAGCAAGTCAGCACATCCGGAAAATGTTTTACAGTGGAAAATGAGTGAGGTGTTACAGGGATATTAAGCTGCAAATCATCAGCATAAATACGGAGAGAAATAGCATGCTATGATCAAACAGGAGCATATAGAAAGAAAAAAAATAAGAACTTTACTTTGAACAGCATGCCCCAGAGCTCTGTTTAAATTTGTAAATAGAGACTGAAAAGTTATTGGTAATTAATACCAATAATTAATAATTTCTTAATAAAGTTAAGACAGTCAGGATTCAGAATGATACCCCACATCTTTACAGATTTTTCCACTACCACCCAAAACTTGAACGCTCATTGGTGTCCATTAATCATGTATCACATACTAATCCACCTGGGTGCTCCAGGAAAGCCCTGTTATAATCCAGCAGTGAAAAGGTGACAGCAGCCTCGTTGCAACCGTGATATTGAGGAAATAGCCTGTAAATAATAATGCAGTGGTGGGAAAATGGTGCCTGTGGCCACAGGCTGCCCCTTCTTCTTGACATTTGCAGGATGTTGATAAGCTTCACATCAACCAACACTGGTAGCTGCTCAACATTTCAATTCGATTCAGCTCCCATTTTACACAGAGTGTCAGCAGCAGCAGCACTTCTCATTTGATAAAAAGGGTCTGCAATAACAAGTTTGGCTATAGCTAAACACACACACATATTCTTCACTGCAGAAGTCTACAAACTTACATTATGTGTTTATATTGATAACAGGGTAGGCAAGAATATAATCATATCCTGAGAGTGACTGTCCCTTATCATCAAGTCAAAGCTCACAGTCACCTGTAAAGACCAACTGATAGCCATGTCAATTATTTAAGTGTAATTGTGGTACAATAATGACTTGGCTTTAGGCTGCAGATGAGTATTGGCTACTTATTAGTAAATTCAATAAACAATAAAAACAGCATAATTTGAAGGCAGGCCAATTCACCTGTCAGTAGTTTCAGACTATTTTGTTCAGTAGAAATTGTAGAAGAAATTGTATATGTATATATATTGTTATTCCTTAAGTATTTTAATAGAGTCATTGTGTTATTTGTTTTGATATTCCTTGTAAGGATATACTGCCTGCTGTTTCTCATTGTTAAGTAATCCTTCTGATCACTGCTGTCAGTGTTGTCTGAATACCAACATTTGATACCAATACCAAGTTTACTGTCATGATAGGCAATACCAGAATGATACCTGAGACTGAGACAATACTGGTTCAATGCTCAATATCTAGACTAGAATAGATCAGATACAGAGCATCCATGAGGGACATTAAGCCTGGACATACAGTCTGCTGTTGCAAAACCATGACAAATATTCAGAGCACCAGAGCAGAGAAGGGGAAATAAAGAGGAGAGGGGAAAAAGAGAGATGAAACTGGAGGGAAATAACATAGAGGTCTCCTAGAGTTCAGTCCAGTCAGAGGCTGAGCTGAGCAAATATTCACGTCACTTCAGTGTGAGTATACCAATACTGACCTACAAGTACAGCACATTGAAAAGTTCTAATACTGAACCGTTTTGGCAACTAACAATTACTTTCTTTGTGATAAACCTGCTAATTATTTTCTCAACTAATGGATTTTCTACAGATTGTCAAAAAGTTGAAGATTTATGTCAGAATTTTTCAGGACAGTTTGATGTCTTAAAACTATAGTTTTCTCACATCAACTAATCGGAATCAGAAAATTGTGTGTGTGTGTGTGTGTGTGTGTGTTCTCTGTAAATCAACGTACAGTTCATCTGGACAGTTGATTGGTTGTGCTATTCTGTACCCATCCTTCAGGTAAGCTGACATCTCAAAAGGGTCGATGTCGACATAGGGGGTCTGACCCAGAGTCATCAGTTCCCACAAGGTCACCCCGAAGGCCCACTGTGAAAACACAACAAAGTATTAACACTCAGACCAGTGCTGAGCTGATTCATTTACAACATTTTACATGTATGATCAACACAAGTTGTCGTTTTTAAAATGCAGTCATCAAACAGGATAAACATGACCACCATTTCTATCCAGAGTGCGGAAAGCCTGTTGTGCCCATTCGCATTCAAATACAAAATGTTCCACAGGAACAATCCAAGGAAATGATGTTGAGAAATTTATCTGGAATATACAGAATTGCTTCAAGTATTTGTTAAGAGAGTGAAACTAAACACTTTGGTGACCGTAATGTTTAGGGAGACCGGGGGTTCCAGCTCCCGTGTCCCGAGGGCAAGGGCCCACCCTGCCTGTGTTGATATAGCGACGCCTCACTCTGACCTCCCAGGAAGAAACCAGGAAAGGCAACATTTCCCCATTCCTGTTACACTCATTGTTGCCAATATCTAAGGTCAGTGTAAGAAACAAAACACTTACAGTAGCTGTTTACAAGGGATGGGCGATACCAAAACTTTTGAAATTCAATCTGATACGGATACTTTTTGTTCCATTTTTATCAAAGACCTCTTTTCAATCAGTTAAAATTAGGTTACATCATCAGCGTCTCACAAAACACTAATTTCTTTTTGATTCAGTTTGATAATCATTTTGTTCAGTTGTAGGACACAACATTGGTTAGTGTGAAAGCATTTCTCCCAGGTCATATTTCACTGGTGGGAAACTGTGCTTGTAAAAACCAATCCACCAATCCTTAGTGTTGATCCCACACTTGTTATTTGGAATTTTGGGAGTCATGCTAATAATTACCTAAAATGAAGTGACCCGACTGTGACTTGACCGGAGAACAACATATGATTCCTGATGGCAGTAAGTTTCTGTTGTATTAGCATGTCATAACCTTTAATGGGGTGACACCAGGCCTTTAAAGGAAGTGAAGGGAGTGATTGAGAACATGGGGCACAGTGATGGAGGGGGGAGATAAACAGTAAACCCCCCTGTGTCTGCATAAGTACCCAGGCTACTGTCAACATTCCCTAAAAGAGCTAATAGTCACTTTGTCATCCTGTCTAGCTTGGTATCCAATGTGCGTAACCACTGACATAACGGTATAGAGTCATTATGTGTGATGCTCTATTGATGATGGAATTTGTCTGGATATCCCCTATCGGTTCGCTGGTAATGCCAGGCCTGTTAACTGTAAATGTAGGAGGAGGAGGAGGGGGATGATTGCCATGGAGCAGTGTGACCATAAGAGGAATGTGGAGAGGTGTGGGCATGTCTGGCTGGTGTCTCGAAGGATCTGTTAAGCTTCCTGACTGTCTCCACCGTGCCTGCTCCGCTATCCTGAGACAGGAAAGAGGGACACACGGCGTTCCTCCCTTTCCTCTGACACCTTGACCAGGCATCTAAGAATGGCTCGGATACAACTGGTGCCATTTCCCACATCACCATCCCTGTATCGTCTTCCCTGATTTTTTTTTTTTCTTTTTTAAGCAAACCCTTAAGAAACAGGGAAGGTTAATAACAGGGTTGAATGGTTAAACCGCATGAAGTAAAGCATACATGTAGTACTGCAGTTCTTACCACGTCACTCGCACTAGAGAAGTCATTGTTGAGCAAGCTCTCCAGGGCCATCCAGCGGACGGGCCGGTTCTCATTATCCCCCAGACAGTGGTAATCCATGGGAAATAGGTCTCGGGCAAGGGCATTATCTGTGATCTTTACCTGCATGTTGTCGTCAATGCTATCAGAGAGAGAGCGGGCAAGAGAGAAAAGTCTCTGTCTTTATTTTTCCAAATGAAATTCCAAACCAAATCACCTGAAAGCTACAGGGGAGAAATGGAGACAAATGATGAGAGCTTTGTGGCGGGTCAGGGACACTTACACACAGTTCCTGGCGGCGAGGTCTTTGTGTATGACCTCCCTGCGAGACAGGTAGCTCATTCCACATGCAATCTGGATGGCCATATAAACCAAGTCTTGTTGAGAGATTGCCTGCGAGGAAATGAGGGAGAGAGAGAGAGACAATGTGCTGTTTAGAAGCAGAGACAGGAAAAACACAAAAGGGGAGGCAGTGGGGACAGGAGACTTTACTGTGTTGAAATGGGTCTTCTGTGTCAAATTGTTCCTATTTCCTTTGACTATACCATGGGTCAATGATGGGAGTTGCGTACACAAAGACTATTTCAGTCTATAAATTCAAACACAAGGCTAGTCAACTGAAAAACAATACTTGTATAAACTAACACCAGTGCCTGGGAAAATTATTATTATTCTTGTTATCCAAATGTCTGAATGAATTGTGGGAATGGTTGATGGATTTTTCTTTTAGTGAAACATCACAGCCACTATTTGATGGATTGCTGAGGTACAAATGTTGTATTGTGCCAAGACTATGAATCCTTAAGACGGTCGTGACCTGACTTTTCCTCTAGGGCCACTATGAGGTTCACCATATGTGGTTTTGAGTGAAGTGTCTCAACAACTGTTGGATGGGCGGCCCTAACAGTTTTTCATGTTCCCCTCAGGATGAACTTTAATCATTTGGTGACCCCTGAACATTTCATCTAGCGCTATCATTAGCTACTTTCTTTGTGTGTGCTTTTTTCCTTTTTTTTTTTTTTTTTTTTTTGCTAATACGCTAAAGTAAGATAGTAAACATTATACCTCTACAACCATCATCTCCAAAAAGAAAAATATATAGTTTTGATTTTGTGCCAAACTGTTCTTTTAACATCAGCATGTGAGCTTTGTCACTGTGAACATGGCTGTTGACTCTGGAGCTACACTCCAAATGGTGTTCTTTTTCTTTTTACTTTCAATATTGCAGCTGTCCCTACAAATACTTACTGTTGCACGCAGTCTGCATACTACTCCATCATAACAACTCCTGTTCGTACATCTGCTGCAGTCCCTAGTGTGAAATTTGATGATTGATTGATTTCATGTTGGAAAAAAATTACACAATGTGGAACACAGCTAATGAGCTGTCATCTGTTTGTGCCCCCTTGGCAGGTCAGCTGATGTCATGTTATCTTCTGCTGCTCAAATGATTGTGAGTCACAATAGCCAGAAAAGAATGCTGGCTTGCATATTGCAAAATGTGACAGGATATAATCGGACAGTCGCTTCCAAAGACTGGGTCGGGACGCACAGGTGGATCACAGGAGATTTTGTTTGGGTCCTCAAATAAACTAAATACTATGGCATAAATTCTGCAACTTTAAGATTCATATCAGCAGTATAACTTAAATAGCTTAACGCATTTGACCTGTACTACGAACTGCTATAGTAAATAGTCTAATAGTAAGTATTGGAACACACTCTTATTGTTACTCTTTATCAACTGCTCAAAAGCCAAATTAGCAATATTACATTGTCAACATTGCACCAAAGGGAAAACAATCTGAATAACCTGACTCAGAAAGTCCCTAACTCAAAGGTTTTAGCCAGAGGCTGACATTAAAGAAAGTTGTTTGTTTTGTGCTTGGAGCTCTTGCAGGGCTTGTAGACAATAGCTTGGCCAGCAGGTGTGTCTCAGAAAAGCCTGACACTGTGCAGAGAAAAGACCCCAACTGGTAACAAAGTGAGGCAGCTCCTACAATGTATATAAACATCCTGTATAGGCAACCTTTGGTTTTAAGAGAGTTCCTGAATTAGAAGTACTATATATTCATGTCTATACTATAACCATTTTTGTATCCGATTTAATCAGCTGCACAACCCCTGGTTCAAACACACACAGCAGAAATATCTGGGTTATTTAATCTTATCTGACACTGGACGGGGTGATACAACCTAAATGAATTAATTAGTCCCACAACACAGGAAAATAAAGTCTTGGCAACCAGTGGAGGGAGATAAGAGCATTTTAAGTCAACAACTCATGCAAAACTGCGATGTGCGTAGCTGGTACCAGGCAGCTCATTCAAGCAAAATGACAACTGTGGAAAAGGTCAACACTCAACACTTATTTTTTTTACCACAGTTCTACCTTCCAAACCAGATGTTCACCTTCAGAATGAATACCACACTGCAGTATTGTGCTTTTCCAGGAGCTTTATGTTCTCCGTAGTGAAACATTTCTGATTTATAGCTTGATGTTTATTGCAACACCACAACTTAATGACTATGTCTTTGTCTCGTACAACCGTCAGAACTACATAATGAGATCACTGAGACCGAAGGTGCTGATGTGTTAGCTGAAACTTTACAAAGCGGTTTTGATTAATGCAAATGGGTGGCAAGCTTCATCTTGTGACTGCTACATCTGTATTTTGGAGCTGATTGATTGGTTGGATCTGTGCTGTGGCTCTGCCAAAGCACATCAAAGACTCCCTGGGGTTAACCCGTACAAAAGCCTGATTGTCTTTAACATAGGGAATAAAAATCTCTGCCTCGGGCACCGGCTTCATGACTATATCAACAGTCATTCTAATAACAGTGTAAACAGTAGTTACTGGAAGGTGTTGATTGCCTGAAACACATAAAACCTTCTTTCAGACTTGACTCTCGGATTCAATCAGACTTTTCTTCCAATTCAGGGGATTTATTTTAATATCTTAATAAATGTCTCAACCCAATGCCATACATGACTTGCATTGAGGGATTTATCGTAATGGTTTAATAAATGTCTCCTGTTTTTAGCGCCACCAAATGTATGCTGAGTCTCACCTGTGGGTTGTTAGCCTCAGCTAGCTTGCACTGCCGCAGGAACAGCTTGAGATTCCCCCAGGCCATGAAAGGCAACAGCACCATGGGCTTCTCTCCGTCCTCCGTACACACATGACTTATGGGCAACAGATTTCTGAATGTGGAGAGAAAGATCAGCTGAGGAACAAGGACAGTGTGTGAAAGCATCTATACTGTTAAAGAGATAGTTCTGGTTTTCTGAAGTGGGGTTATATGAGGTAGATGATCAGTGTATTATCCTCAATAGATGGTGGTCTAGGGGGCAACATCAGGGAATCTAAGCAACAGCCACCTAAAAAACTCAATATCAGTTTAAATGCATGCTATATTTCTAAAATTTTCACCACTTAATCTTGCCATTAGACACCACTAACTGCTTTTACTTGAGCCAAATATATCTCTCAAGACAGCAATATTACCTCGCAGAACATGAGAGGTGCTGGTCTACTGCTGCCTTGATCAGTTCGTTAGTTTGTCTTATTATGTGACTGTGGTGAATGCAAACTAACCTTTAAAAGAATGCAGTCCCACAATAACACAAATAAACTAACTAATCAAGGCAGCGGTAGACCAGCAACTCCCACGTTCTGCAATGTAAAATTACTGCTGAGTCTGGTTTCTTTGGAAAAAGAGATATTTTACTTATATAACAGTGGTTTCCAGTTGTAAAAGGGTGTCTCACACCAAAGTAAAGCTGTGAAAATATTCTAAAAATAGTGCACACTTAATCTGATACTGATTTTTTTAGATGGCTTAATAAGTTCTGCTGCTGGACTTGTCCAGAACAATACACTGCTGAGCTTTTTACACCTGTACTCCTGCTGCTTCCCCAAACTGGGGTTGTGCCTACCACCATCTATTGCTGATAATATTAAAATATATGAACTATCCCTTTAATGTACAGTATTGTGCAAAAAAGTTTAGGCAGGTGTGAAGAAATGCTGTAAAGTATGAATGCTTTCAAAAATATAAAATGTAATTGTTTATTTTATCAATTTACAAAATGCAAAGTGAGCAAACAAGAAAAATCTAAATCAAATCAATATTTGGCGTGATCACCCTTTGCCTTCAAAACAGCATTAATTCTTCTAGGTACACTATAGGTTGTTCCAAACATCTTGGTGAATTAACCACAGATCTTCTGTGGATGTAGGCTGCCTCAGATCCTTCAGTTTCTTCATGTAACCCCAGACAGACTCCATGATGTTGAGATCAGGGCTCTGTGGGGGACATACCATCACCTCCAGGACTCCTTGTTCTTCTTTATGCTGAAGATAGTTCCTAATGACATTAGCTGTATGTTTGGGGTCGTCGTCCTGCTGCAGAATAAATTTAGGACCAATAAGACGCCTCACTGATGGTATTGCATGATGGATAAATATCTGCCTCCATTTCTCAGCATTGAGGACATCATTTATCCTGACCAAATCCCCAACTCCATTTTCAGAAATGCAGCCCCAAACTTGCAAGGAACCTCCACCATGAAAGAAGTGGTCTTTCATGAAGACCACTTCTGTAGACTTCTCTGGACAGTAGATGGGTGTACTTGGGTCCTACAGGTTTCTCCTAGTTTTAATCATACACCTGATTATTATCCTACAAAATTCCTGATTTTGTGCAAGTGTACCTAGAAGAATTGATGTTGTTTTGAAGGCAAAGGGTGATCACACCAAATATTGATTTGATTTAGATTTTTCTTCTGTTGGCTCACTTTGCATTTTGTAAATTGATAAAAATGAACAATTACATTTTATATTTTCGAAAACATTCTTACTTTACAGCATTTCTTTACACCTGCCTAAAATCTTTGCACAACACTGCACGTGTAAAAGTTTCCCAGATGTCAAGGGGGTTCTTGGAATATGAAAGTATGTGTCAGCAGCGGTCATCCAAACCATTACAAAATTACGGAAGAGGAAATCTAATCAGCCTGATGACATCAAAGATAAGAAAGAGGAAGGAGTGGAACAGCATAACAACAATCTTTTCCACATAAAGACAGTATAGTGAAAGTTCAAACCATCTCATCAAGGCAAAATTTGCGAAACTAATGCTGTTGTAATTCCAAACTTCGTAGTATTCAGACTGTAAACCATTACTGTAACTGAGAAAATCTGTTAGCAAAGTAAATTATTGTATTATAAGAAGCCATTGACTGGCTGCAATTTGTATGCGCATTTATGTGAGAAAATATGTTTTGTTCCCTTTCCAGGCTTGGTGTCAGTGTGCTCTTTGTGTAAAAATGTGGTGTTCTTTCATCAGCCTTTTAAAAGAAGACCACAGGAACTGCTCTGATGGAATACAGTGTTGGTTAGGAGTAAACCAGAATTTTTACTGCCTTGTTAAATACCGAAACTGTTGCAGAAGTGGACAGCAATGATGAAGAAACCAACATATGTCTATGACCATGGTAGAGTTGAATAGTGCAGTTGATATTTGCACATGGGACAGTGGCCTTTTAGTCTGTTTTTTTGTGAAACGAATAAAAATTGTTTGCTTCCACTCACCTATGATGAAGTCCACGAAGCTTGCAACTTTCAGTCAACATCATTGTCACCTGCACTTCAGAGGCATGATCTGAACACATCAGACACAATAGTCTCATTAGAAAATAGAGCAATCTGGCAGAACTAGAGTGACCTGTGCAGTAAAAAAGTTGAAAAGTTGAAGGTATAAATTTCTGTACTCTAGGACACCATGTAGTATTTGATTTTTATTGTTTCCCTGCACGGATTCCTCTGCCAACAGTCATTTGTAGTGGGAAACTTCAGAGGAAACCCCGACTTGTGCCAAACTCACTGAGGTCCGGTTTTTAATCTGTGTGTGCAGCTTTGCCATCGTCTGGTACTTATGGAAAGCAGTATTGTTCCCTTCCCAAAAGGCACACGAGGAGGAAGTAAAAAGTTTAACAACGCCAAGACTGGCATGAGGTTATTGTTCGCTGAGTGGTATCCACCCCTCCCTGAGTAAACATGAGAGAATGGAGAGGTCAGAAGGCAACTGGCAGAGAAAGCTGACACATGCCGCTAACAAAGAACCTGACAGTCCTGCATAAAGGAGTCCTTTCACTGACATGCAAACCCTGCAGTGTGAGTAAGACGTATAATTCATTAAGTGTCAAATTTGTGTGCTTGTTTACGGGATGGGAAAGCATGTGCAGCCATCTGCTGAAGCAATTAGAGAAGCACCTATTATTTCTGATAGACAGTGTGTGGTTAACAACAAGGCACAGGACTAATCACCAGAGTTTGCTGAAGAAAAATGCAAAAATACTGCACAGTCACTGAACTGTTCAGCTGTATTTCAGTCCAACAACAATAGTCATTCCTCTTGCATCCTTGGCATTACAATCATGTTTCGGCCCA